>NW_024429196.1:56901280-58318780 GCF_017639785.1 Mesocricetus auratus | reverse complement strand
TTTCTAGCTTATGCTTTACCTGTTCTGGGTAAGGCAGCTTGAGGTGATATATTGTTTATGATCTAATAAAGCTTACCTGAAGATCAGAGTGTGAAGCAGCCAGACTAGTTAGCCATAGAGGCTAGTCAGGGGCAGCATATGCCTTTAATACCAGGATTCAGGAGACAGATGCAGATGGATCTGGCCATCGAGGGCTACATGAGAGTGAATCAGTCTAAAAGAGAAACAGAGCTCACACCTTTAATCACAGCACTAGGGAGGTAGAGACAGGAGTGATATGGCTGGGCAGAGAGTAATATAAGGGAGGAAGAGACAGGGTCTCCCAGAGAGCAGTCTGGTTTTTGGTGGGGAGCATTGCAGTCTGAGTGAATCTGAGGAGCAGTGAAGCCAGGAGCAGTCTGAGGTTCGGTGGATCACCCTTTGGTCTGAGCATTGGTAGAGGTGAGTACTCTCTAGTGACTGGCCACTTTGCTTTTCTGATCTTATTAATTCATGCTACAGCAGTTCATTGGCTACACTCTCCTCCTGATGCTCAGTGCTTTATTCATCAATGGAATGTCTGCAAGTCTGGCTTTTAGAGTTCCTTAGTTCCATAGTGTAATTTAACCCCAAGATAGTAGCAGAGCATGACTGGATCTGCATTTTCCCACTGCTGCTGCCTGATAGATACTGCACATGGCTTCCTAGAGCATTTCAGCCAGCTCTGCTGGCAGCTTCATTTCTCTCTGGCCCCTTTCCCACTCCTTTCTTTTGTTTCTCACCCCCCCAACTTGGTTTCCTTGCCCATAGCATTTATTCAGATGCTGTGAGACCAGATATTGTTCAGAGTTCTAGGAAGACCCAGTCATGTGAGAGTCCTTTGCCTTTGAGTCTTTGAGAATAATTCTAGATGCCCAGTTACTAAGTGTTTCTGCTATGTTTTGGGGAAACTGGTCTTATAAAAGTGGAGATACATTAGTAGCTCTGACAGACATACTGGCTTACTCTAACGACATGATCACCCAAGAAATGACTAGGAAGCATATGGTCTCATAGCCTAGGCTGGGAAGAAAGATTTGGCCCCTCCTTTTTTCCCAAATTATAAGAACTTCCCTTATTGTTTGGGAAGCAAAATAATGTGAGTAACAGACCATGCTGTTATGGGGTATAGCAGATCATTTGTGACAAAGTAATATGTAACCACGAGACAATCACTTCTTTTTGTTGTTGTTGTTGTTTATGGTGACCAGGTGCTGACAGTGTCGAATGAGCATCTGGAGTCTCTTTAATACCAAAGCACAGTATTTCATGACCACGAGGGATTAACTAGAGAGGGGATATGAGAGATGGAGGTGGGATCCCGGTGCAGCCTGCTGTGCTTGTCAATTAACAGTCACTGCATGTGCAGAGGAGGACAAGGCTCTGTTATGCTTCATATCGAGGTAACCACATCTACTTACTCAGAATGATGCCAAATCTAATGTTGAGTTGTGGTGGGATCTGCTTGGAACACTGGTCAATGGAAAGGCCAAAATCCTGTAAGGGATCTGCCAAAGAGGATGCCAAGAGATTAGTGGTGAGCACATGTGAACTCATCTGCAAGTCTGCTCTACTGGCTTTTGCAGGCCTCACTAAAGGGCCCCACACTTAAAAAATCCTGTGACATTTCAGCAGCTCCTCCCAGCCTGTCCGCAATCACTGTCACCTTCACTCCAATGGCATGCCTCAGTCCACAGATGACAAGCTTATTGCCTACATTTTTTTCGTCTTTGCTCAAGTTCTTTGAGTCCCTGACCTTCATCTTGCTGATAGAAGGAGATGTGTGTAGACACTCTCTTTACAATCCTGGTTCATCTTATACTATCCCATCCCATCCCATTCAAGGGAGCCCCCCCCCCATATTCTGCTCTGTGCAAGGCATTATGCTAAACAGCCATGGGTCAAAGATAACATATTTTACATGTAATTTTTGTTTATTTAAAATGCCCCTTATGAATTGGAATAAAGAACAAAAAGAGACTACTGTCCCCTACCCCAAGCCATATTTCACATCCTGAGTCCATTTTATGGACTTACACACACACACACACACACACACACACACACACACACACACACACACACGCACACACAGTACAAATCTCCAGCCCTCTGATTCGCTTGTATACTTTCTCTAATTTCAAAAGTTTCTTGCTATTTCTTGCCTTTTGTGAAGGCTTCCCCACAGTCTTGAAAATAATCTTTTGCTCCTCTGAATTCATAAATTCTTCTAGCTGTGTAAATATGTCTAAATCATCCTTCAATATCCATGCCAGGACTGCTTCTCCCATGGATACCAAAATCCACAGATGTCTGATTTCTTGATATAAAATACCACATTTTAATAGAATCTATGCAATTCTCCTGTGTATATATATATTCACTCACTTTTTAAAGTGTATGTATGAATGCCTACATGTATGTATGTGTACTACTTGGGTATCTGTGGAGGACAGAAGGAGGAGTTGGATCCTCCGGAACTGGAGTTGTGAGCTGCCATGTGGGTGCTGGAAATCAAAAGTGGGTTCTCCAGTGAGTCATGTCTTCAGTCCCCCTGCACCAGACAGTTTAAGCCATTTCTAGGAGACTTACAATAGTTCTAAGTATGATGCAATTGCGTGGTACCAGGCAAATGCAGTGTGAATCATTGCTATATGGTTTTGTTCGAGGAACACAGGAAGAAGTCTGCACATGCTCAGTATGCTCACACTCAAATACATTAGATCTGTTTTTGGTTGAATCTGAGGATGTGGTGACCGTGGCTATAGAAACCCAACTGTATTACTTGGTTATTTGCTCTGTGCCTTAACACTATAGCACCTAGTGTAAACTTAGACCATTTTAAGGTTATTTTTGTGGTCCTTTATTTTTCATTTTCTATTCCATTCTGCTTCCCACTGGGCCTAAGGGAGGAAAGCCACCTTAAGCTTAGAACTTTATAAGAATTTGCAATCTGTGTTTCCAGACTCCCCAGTGCTCAGCTCATCTGACAGACAGGTACGCCACAAACACACATAATGAACGAGCATGGGTCATCGATTAAGCTGTTCACGTCTCGGCTCCAAATCCAGCCTTTGCACTTTGCTTTGTGAGGCTGCCTCTCTGTGGTCAGAGGGACATGGAGGCCAGAGACAGGGTCTGGGCTTGCTTTTCATCAGGGGTGCTTGGTTCTAATATGTGCTTCTCTTGCCCCTTCCTGGAACCAGCCAGGCTCAGCTCTCCGTGTTCCCAGATCTACACAAAACAGTGCCTCAGAAGTGGTTACTCCGCTCCCTGCCTCAGGCCACAAGTTCCGTCTTCCAAGCATCCAGATTTTCATCCTGCCAGCTTTTGCCCTTTGCTCTCCCAGACCTCGAGGAAGCAACTCTTCTTCACTGTCCCTTTGCTTCTTGGCTTGCCAACTTTTTCAGTTAATTAGCAAATTCCCTATATTAAATTATTTATATCAAGATTACATGATTAGTTATTACTTCCTCTATAGGATTCAGACTGGTAGAATAAGAAACAATCCGAGAAATAGGTATGGCTATCCTCCTTCATAGATTGCAGCATATAGACTCAAATGTATTAACTAGATCCCAACATAGAAAGTCCCCGAGTCAAGATATAAACTCAGCGTTAACAAAAGCACAACAAAAGCACATTGCTGCTCAGTAAGTATTGTGCATTGTAATCAATAAGTAAGTCCTAGGAAATGTATGCTGATTTCATTTGTAGGTCCACCTGGGACATTTTCTCTGTGTGTAATTCAGTTTCATACCTGCTTTCTGCTGCGAGTTTCTAGGCGATGGTGCATACAGTGTGATTATTATCCACAGACTGACTTGAGAGGTGATGCACCATTGTCACTGATGCTTGTGATGGAAATGGCCCCTGCAAAACTCCAGCCTGGCAATTCTAACACAGGTGTCCTTTTGAGCAAACTCCTTCTGGCTTGCTTTCTAATCTTCTGAGGGAGACGCCCCTCTTTTCTCATGCTCACTTGACTTTTCATGCTGTCTCAGGACTTTTTTTCAAGCTGGAAAACAGTGTTGGGGAAGGAAAAGCCAATTGCTCCTGCTACACATTTAGCACTCAATATGGAAGAAAACAGAGACCATCTAAACAACAGATGTTTAGGAAAGTGTACCCTCAAAATTGTGCATTAATTTAAATTGCCATCTAAGGCAAAATGAAAAAAGCATTATGTATTGTTCAGTTAGCAGCTAAGGAATTCCAGGGAGTGCTTATCAATATTTTAAAGCTATTCATAGGGTAAACTAAAAAGAGGAGAAAGAAATACAACCTTTCCTGGTATTAGAAAAATAATTTTAATAAGAAACAAGTCACAAAGGGATCAGTAGGTCATTTGTCTCTTCTCTCTAAGGAAATGTACATGGAAACAGAAAGATTAGTTTAAAAGTACTTAGGGATTTCCCGAGCTTCCCTGACAATTTTCTCCAGTTTATATGCAAGAGTGATGTCTTTGGATGTCAGTATGCTGTCTACAAACCTGTAGGAAAAAGTGACATCACTTCCTTCAGTCCCACCCTCATGTCCTTTCTTATGTTTCCATCTGGGCATGCAGCATGCTCTGTATTGTGTGTTTTGCACATCCAGCCCTTCCTCTACTAGACATGGGCTCCCAGAACGACAGGTGACATGTCATATTATGCTAGATCCTCAGTAACATTGGAAGAAAAAAATATTGAAGGTTATTTGGAATAATGTCATTGAGAACCTTAAAGCAAAATAACTTAACCTCATTATTGTCATCATTTAGTCTCACATAATCTTTTGTATCACAGGACGGCAATGAGCATCTCCAGTTGCTCTCCATGTGATAAAGCATCCCTGTGACAATCCATAGTATGACAGGAACTGCTGACAACCCCCTACCTCCACTCCCGTGATCCACATGGTACTAACTTACTCCTAGTGAGGTGGCACAGATTTAAAAAAAATTACTTCCTTGCAGAAAGGGACCTTTGCAGGCAAGTTAAGGGGGGGCAAGATAACAAATGAAGCAGAAGGTGTGAGGTTGAGTCCTAGGGCCAGAAAGACTTAAGCAGGGAAAAATGTGGGCGCATGGGGGAAACCAGGGGTGAAAGGGAGGACTAACTCAAAGAAGGGGGTATAAAAAGCCATGTGGAAGCCTACTATCTCATAGCCCAACTTAAAAAAATTAAGCATAGGGAGAGTAGAAGACATGTGAAAAGAAAAAAGAGGGGAAAAACAGAGGATTAAAGCATTAAGCAGGGATGGAGGAGGTGGTGAGAAAGAGGAGGGAGAGTGGACGGGTCAATCAAAAACAAAACAAAACAAAACAAAACAACAACAACAAACCCCAAAAAACAAAACTAAGGATGTATGAAGAAGCCTCACAGAAAACACTGGTCAACAAGATAATTTCAAAATACAACTTAACTGTGAGAGTTCAAGCAGAGCACCTGCCTTGGTGGACAATGCTCCTCCTCAAGAAAAGTGTCAGTTTTGCAAGGTGTGGAAAGATCTGCTTAGGAATGATTGATTAGGGAAACCCTAGAGGCCTCCCAGACAGTATGGGCCAATGCCATTGGCCTTGGTTATCCATCATAACTATATGGTAGGACCCTACTGCTACTGACATTACACACTCTGGCTGCAAGACATAGAGAAATCAGTCTCAAACTGACCAGGAAGTATCCATCCTTCCTGCTGGCTAGCTTTCATAGTTCTGGAAAGCACTAGAGGGGCTGAAAAGACATTAGTATATTACCCAGTGCTGGAATTGACACTGAGCTGCCGGGCAAGATATGCTTACCGGTGTAATAGTGACATCACTGTTATGGGGTAACTGAAGGCTGCTTTACTGGGAAGAATTTCATGCTTGGTCCTGTATTCCTTGTCAAAACCCTGTGGATGGGGAGATCATAGGCCCTGGTGCAGAGCCGTTCTTAGTATTTTACACTTATAGACCTAGGCTGCTCTCAACCCAGAGAGCTTCAATTTGCAGTGACGCTGCATTTGTAGGTTTCCCATGTGCCAATGGATGGCCCACATGGCGTCTGTTTGGCTTACAAAGGCCAATGGTACCATATCCATCTTGGACATTCTGGTATATTCATGGAACAGAATTGCAGAAACCAGTGGGGCTTAAAGAGAGTGAGGTCTCAATGAATACCAACTCCAGAAACTTTCTCATGCCTTATACTCTTAGCTGCTTGGAATCTCCTGAGCCGGATGGACTAGGGTGATGTCCCAGTAGCCGGTATCCTTGTCTTGATACTTTCTGGCCAGTGTGTGTTCGGGGAAGATGGAGCTTTCAACTGGAATAGGTGGGAAGAAATACAAATGGCTCTGGAAGTGCAGTTCTTTAGCTGGAGATGATGATGAGGGGGCACCCCTCCGGGCTTCTGGTTGGCTCTGTCTCAGGCAGTCTGATGAATGTGTCGTCAAGTCCTGTGTTCTGTGTACTCCCTGAAGCCTCTGTGTTTCCTGCTGGCTAGCTTGAGTCCACAAACTTCACTCAAATTTCTCCAGTGTTCTAGATTCATCCTGTCACTGTGACCAAAGACTCTGACCAAAGCCATGTAGGAGAGAAAAGGGGTTTATTTGTCTTACAGTTCCAGATCCCATGCCATCACAGAGGGGGAGTCAAGGCATACATTCAGCAGCTTGTCATATATCATCTACAGCCAAGAGTGGAAGGAACAAAACAGATCCTCACTTGCTTACGTCCTGAAAAACTTGCTTTCTTATCTCTCCTATAATTCAGGGTTTGGCTCATGAAATTGCCACCCACATGGGATAAACCAATTGACAACTGACTCAGGGTTACTATTGCTGTGATGAAACACCATGACCAAATCAACTTGGGGAGCAAAGGGTTTATTTGGTTTACACCTCCATATCAGTGTTCATTATCAAAGGAAGTCAGTATCAAACGGTGCAGGAACCTGGAGGCAGGAAATGATGCAGGGGCCATGAAAGGGTGCTGCTTACTGGCTTGCTCCCCATGGTGCTCACTCAGCCTGCTGTCTTATAGAATCCAGGACCACCTGCCCAGGGGTGGCCCCAACCACAATGGGCTAGGCCCTCCCCCACCAATCACTAGTTAAGAAAATGTTCTATGTGGCCTATAGACTGATCTTATTGAAACATTTTCTCAATTAAGGCTCCCTTCCTCTCCAGTGACTCTAGCTTGTGTCAAGCTGACATAAATTTAGCCAGCACAGCAACCAAGACAGTCTCTCACAGACATGGCCACAGGCTAGCCTAATCTAGATTATTCCTCAGTAGAGACTCTTTTCCTAGTGATCCTAAGTGTGTGTGTATGTGTCCTTACATCTAGTTCTATTGCTTGGATTTAAAAGCCCGTTAGAAATTGGCCAATTTTCTCTCATGGGGGAAATTTTTATTAGTTTATTTAAGTGCCCATGCCACAATATGGGAGGCTCTCTCAGCCAGGACTCTTGGGCTCCAGAGGCCTTGTCCTGCATGAAATGACAGTTACTGGAGATCCACCATGGAGTGCTTCACCCTCCTTAGGGATCGTATTGGAGATTAGGTGGGGGACTGGGGAACCTGGTAGGGAGGGCGTGGGAGGAAGGGAGGGAGAGGGAACTGGGATTGACACGTGAAACAAAATTGTTTCTAACCTAAAAAAAAATTTAAAAGTCACAGAGAAACTCTGCCTTGGAAAAAGAAAGTTCCTATGAGAAGTGGTAGTACCCCTCCTGTCTAACCTCCATCAACTTTCCTCATGCTGTGTCTAAAGCCAGCTTCAAGCTTCTGTACTATGTGCTGTGGGAAGGCAATTGCTCTTTCTCTCCTTTCTCTTCTCCCTTCCTTTCTTTTTTCCTTCTCTGCTCCCTGGCCGCCTCCATCTCCCTTTCTCTGACTCTTTCTCTTTTTCTCCACACGGCCTCTCCAGTGCTTATGTTTGACTGCACTCTGAGGCCCGAAACACCAACTTTCCCCCAATGGATTTAACCTTCCTGTCCATTCTTGCCTTACCTTAAGCTCTGGTTTTACTTCCTGCATGCACTGTTAGCAGAAAACAGGCTGACCCAGGAGAATGCTAATGTGAAGGCCAAGGATGCTAATGTGCTTGGCTAATTTCCAATAAATAAATTTATGAAAGGTTTGTATCCTACATAGTAAAACTTCGATTATCTCTCTCCTGTGGTCTGCATCTTCATACCCGGCTCAACCACACCTCTCCAGATGCCCTCAGGGTCCCTACTTTGCCCACAGCCTGTTGTATATGTCTTCCTCACACCTTTATCATCCTTCACCAGTATCGAAGCTAAGGCTTTATTGCTCTTCCTTGTGGCCCAGGATAGATCATTATGAAGGTGGCTCAGTAAAAACTTGTACATTTATTTAAGCGGCATGGGATTTTTTTGGTGAATTTTTTTTGTAATTCAACTGCACCATTCTCAAACATGAATTTTGTCTCAATGTCTAAAAGTTGGACATACTTACTTTCAGTAAAAGCTGTTACAGGTTAGGAAATGTGTTCTATTTATTCAGATAACAAGTGTCTAAGCTAATGAACATGCTCAAGAATATCATTGATTGGGTATGTAGATGAAAAGACAAGAAAGTCAGGCAGTTTGACAATAGCAGAAGGTGTTAGTTAGACAGTGGAGTTTTGTTCCATTATCTTTCATAGGTGCTAGTGATTACAAGAGAGGCCTGGTTGTGAGGCCCCTGACTGCTATCTCTTTTGCCAGTTTGGCTATCCAGGAAGCTTTGAGTAAATTAACTTCTCTTGAGAACAATGGGAATATTGACTTTGGTCCTTGAGATGGAGTTTCTGGGTGTGCTTGAACATCCAGTAGTCCAAGGTCAGATGTAGCAAATGTTCCTCTGCATCTTTAACCATTCTTTCCTCAGATATTAACAGATCTTATTTAGACATTGTCCTTCAGGCTGGCCGGTTACCAATTCCCCAAGCCTGTGTTTCTGTTTATGATTACAACGTAGTGTGTGTTGAAAGTTTTCTCTTGTGTGGTGGTTTTGACCCTGGGTCTTAATCCTCTGGTATCGTTTCATAAGATACCATTTGAGGGTCCCTGTGGGTCCATTAGTGATGGCAGATGGTATAAGACTTGGGTCAGACACCAGTGCTAGAATCCATCCACAGCAACTCAAACCAACTTTCATCTTTTCTGTTTGTAAAGTTACTGTCTTATCTGAATCCCCCCTTTTTTTTCTTTCCCACTTCAATGCATAATAGGAGAAACAGTAAGTGCAGTGTGGGTGGACGTATTCTAGCTGTATTTTACTGATCTCTTCTCTTTCCCTCTTGTCAAATCTCATTACTAGAGACTAGCACAGCAAGGCTTCAGTGGTTCACTTTCAAATAATAGTAGTTCTATTCCCATTCAAGTCCCTTTTCCCAGTGTCTCATAGGAAATCTACTCATCCAAAGTTGTACATCCAATGCAGTTGCTTATATTTTCAACTGAGATACACAGATGCTTAGACAAGAGTCTTTGCATCAAATGTAATAAAAACAGCATTAGCGCCATCAGAGTGTACTGTAAGTGAATTGAGGGCTTAAGGACTCCAACACAATGCTGGTCAGTGTGCTTTTTAATGTCAAGGTGTGTTTGGGTTGCTAATGGAAAATTCTGGAACCTTTGCTAGTTTCCTTTCAATTGTAAAATAAATAAAACCTCATTAGTAATAGCCTCTTAATGATAGAAAAGGGGAGGGATATATACAGCCCCTTTGGCCTTAGAACCTATTCCCTCAGCATACCTGAAGTTTGGCTTCTCCCAGCAGGGGAGGGAATGGTTGTATTCTATTATAGTGGTTCCTCCTTTCCTGTAGTGTTGTTTTTAGTGGTTGTCATTACTTATTATTTACTGTCCAAAATTATCGAATGGAAAATGCCCCAAAGCATTTCAAATTTTCAAACTGGTGCCATCCTGAGTTCTGTGGTAGAATGTCAATGCATTCCCATTGGGAGGTGAGTTGGTTCTTTGGTGTATCCACACTGTATACACAACCCACTGCTTAGCAACTTCTTCAGGTGTTCTGGGCTACTTTCACGACAAGGCCTCTGAGTCCAGAGAAACAACTTATAGGTAGTATTTGCTTGGACAATGTATTAGTCAGGGTTCACTAGAGAAACAGAAACTATAGAATGAATCTTTCACTCTCTGTGTATAAAAGGGATTGATTAGAATGACTTACAGGCTGCAGTTCAGCTAACCTAACAATGGCTGCCTGTGAATGGGAAGTTGCTCAGTCCAGCTGGATGTCTCAGCTGGTGGTCTTCAGTATATGCTGGAATCCTGAAGGAAGAAGTGGGCTCCAATGCCAGTGAAGGAAGGGATGTGCTAACAAGGCCAGAGCAAGCCGGCCAAGAGCAAAAGCTTCCTGTTTCTATGTCCTTATACAGACTTCCAGCAGAAGGAATGGTCTAGAATAAAGGTGTGGCTTCATGCCTCAAGGTCCAGATGAAAGGCATGTATCTATCTGCCTCAGAGGACTGGACTAGAAGTAGATTCAACCACTTCAAATAGAGCAAAAAAAAAATCTCTCACAGGTGTGCCCTTAGTTTCTGAATTCTAGTTCATTCCAGATGTAGTCAGGTTGTCAACCAATAATAGCCACCACAAACACTCATTGTTGTGTGAGCTTAAGCAAGGTAGGGCACCAAAGGCATATTACTAGGGTGATTTCACTGAAGTTCTGCTTGATGAACTACTTAGTTTATTGAGCTTAGCATGTAGCCCTTATTTATAGGACTCCTTACAGAGCCCAGGTGACCCCCAAAGCAACCACACTCCGAAAAGTCTCACTCCAGCATAGATGATGACTTCCTCATAGCAGCATGAACTTCAGGGCAGTTAGACTTCCACACTAAGTGCTCTCTCACCTCCCAAGACCATGAAGTCACATGCAGCGTAGGCAGAATTATGCAGCGCTAGGCAGGAAGTGTAGGCAAGTAGTGGCTTGACTCTCAGGTGAGGGTCTATTGAGCCTTCTCAACCTCTCCTACTATGAAAGAATGTCAGTACAATTGATCTGGAGGGTTTCTTGCAATGAGTCACAGCTGCTCCGATGAAGAGGTTGATGGCTGGTGTGTTTAGAGGATACCCATCTACAACACATAGGGACCATGAAGTTCCCAGAATCGCCTCCTGAAGAGTTCTGGAGGCCAAGCCACTTGGCCACTTCTTGTCTACTACTGATAAATCTATCACCAACTCACGTATTGTTTTTTGTATTGTGCCTTTTTATTTCTCTGGAATAAGTGCCCATGAGTGGATTTCTGGGTCATCTGGCAAGTGTGTGTTCAATTCTCTTAGAAACCACCCAGCTAATTTCCACAACGGCAGTGCATCTGAAGGTGTCCTTGCCGCAGGATTCCACAGGCAGGGTCCACTTGAAAGAAACTCTTGCTAGAGAAGCGGGGTCCCAAGGGAGGCATTACAGGAGACTTGTAGTTCAAGGTATGCTTGGAAACTTCTGAGCTCACTCGGCTCTTGAAAAGCCAGCACAAGACTGCCTCTGGGAAGCCACTGGTGCCACAGGAGTGGAGCTGCTAACACCTCAGGACACAGAACAAGGATGCCCATGGCAGCTGGCATCCATGCTTAGCCACCTCCAATCTTTCCAAGGCTCCATTCAGGCCCCTGACACGCTTTTGGCCTCACTCAGAAGAGGTCAAAAGCTTGAGTATTAATTGTTTCCAGAATGCTTCTGATCATGGGACCAGACTGATGTGTTTTCAGTTCTTTCTGTTTGTCCAGTAATGAATTGTCCACTGCCGTCTCTAATCCCCCAGCTGACCCAGAGGAGGAAAAAGATCAATTTACACCCTTTCCAGGAAGCAGTCCTGTTGATGGAGATGACTCATAGTGAGAGACTCCTTTCCTGTGTTAGCATGTCTCGGAGGGCCAGTGAGGACACTGCTTGTGAACATGGCTGCCTCTGATCTAAGAGAAGAGTGTCTCCACCAAGAAACACTGGATTCAAGGAAAATCATAGCAGACTTCCATAGCTGATAATAGCCCCACGTCTCCCAGGTATAGACTCCCAGGCTTCCTACAGCTGAAGCACAGCTTTCCAGAAGGGTTAAAGATGTCCACTGGGAATGCCTCTCAGGATATGATGAACTGAAGTCAGGGGAAATGAATTCTTTCTGCATCTCTTACCTCAATGAAAATAAGTCAGACTGAATCCATCAGATGCCTGGCTTAGCCAGAGAACTGTCTTTCCTCCAGGCAGGAGAGGTGCTTCCCTGGGAAAAGATGTTGATTGCATCTTACCATTGGTGTAACAAAGTGGATGAGAACAGGGTCTCAGGGCAGGAGTGACAGAGGATTACAGGCGCCTGAGCTGGAGGAGGAAAAGAACAATTGCCGGAGGCTGTGCTTCTCTGCCAGCAAAGCAAGTTCTTAACCAAGGAGAAGACATTCCTCTGTCTCCGGAACCAACAAGTCCTGTCCTTATTCACTCTCTTCCTCTTTACGGGATAAAAAAAAATGGCTCTGCTGAAAATACATATGAAGGAGTACATGGAAAAGGTAGGAAGCTGCCATAGAAGAGAAGCTGGGAAACCGAGTCTCAGATGAACCAAGAATGATGCCTTATTGAGCGACTGCAAAATCCAGCCCCACCTCTTTGGACACCCTACCTAGGGAATCACACAGTAGTGGTTGGAGATGAATTTAGCTTCACAGATAAGCTGCAAGAAGCTGGACAATGTTCTGTTGCTTCCTCAACATCATTTCTGTAACTGGGTATGGTTCAGCCTTCTTGTGCTATCTGCTCATATGTTTTCAGGGCATAACTTAGAAACTGTTAGTATGTGTAGTACATCACTAGACAAGTCTTATGTCATTATAGCTAAATACCTTTGTCCCAGCTTCTGCTTAAAAGGAAAAAAAAGGGAGAAAGCAAATTCCTGGGCCAGGAAGCATTTTCTAACACAACAGACAAAAACAGCACATTCACACGGAGCTTGGGAGACAGAGACAGGTCAAAGGGCCATAAGTTTGAAGAAAGCATGGGCTGCATGGAAAGTTTCAGGCAGACCTGGACCACATATAACACCCTGTCTCAAACTTAAATAACAGTTAAAAAAAAGAAACAAAACACTGATGTTCACAGTAGTTTATAGGGACAACAGCTTGGGCAGTCTAAATGTACTATCAAGAGAAGAAGGATCAGTTGTAGTCTGTGCAGGCAATAACACATCCTGCAGCTGAGAAAGAATTACCTTGGGTGACACATGTTCAGTGTCCCCTGGAAGAGTGCAATAAGTTAGTCTCCAGAGTGACATCAATTCAACTCTCACTCACTGCAGTGGCTTGTTACCTAGATTTTTCTATTTGGACAGTCATATTGGAGGCACGTTATAAAGTTTTTATATGCTCTGTTTTTTGCCTGTCAAACGCATAAGCATATTTCATATCACTGTTCTAGTAGGGGCCTTCAGTGTGGTGTTGGATAGATGTGATGTGGATATGTTTGCCTTCTTAAGAACAAATTTCAACCAAAAGCTTTTTGTGTTCTGCCATTAAATATGATGCCCACTGCAGAGTGGTAGCTTAGATTGATTTCTCTAGAAGATAGGTAGCTCATTTTAACAAGGCAATCTGGTATTCTTGGATTTTTTAAAGAAATCTGATTAATTTGACCAATTTTTATTTTTCATGATGTATCTTCCCCTCAGAACTGACTTCTGGGATCATTGCTGCATTCTAGATTTTGTTTGTCCAAATCATCTTCGATTCTCTCTCATTACTGAGGGGCATTTGAATTACATAGAAAATTCTAGGTTGGAGGTTCTTTTCTCTCTTCTCTGGGGATGCTGATAATACTATTGATAAGTCTGTTCTCAGTTTAATCGTAATTTACTGTTAGGTAATTTGTTTCCCTGTGGCAGGCTATGGAGTCCCTCTTGTGAATCTATGATGGGGTTGCTGTGTGTGCTAATCCTGAAAATGCATACCTTTCTGAGTTCTAGAAAAGAAATCAAGTTTGTGCTTAGAAATTGCTCTTTCCTTAGCTCCCCTTTTAGTAGCTTGTGTTTTCAATTTCTTCATTCCTCCATGATGTATATCCAGTAACACACCTCTAACCTGTGTCTGTATTTCCAAATTCTAATACCTCTCAGGATCTGTCTCTTGCATTTGAGTTTTCTGCCAACTATAATTTATTTCCTTCTGTTTTTAGATTTTTGGATTCTGAGCTCATGGAATCTTTAGTATGCCAGTGAAACATAAACTGAGGGTGTTTGTTTCTCTGCCAATACACTCCAGATGTTCCCAATCAAAAACCACTTTAACTTCTGGGCCTGGGATTTCCTGCACCAGAAAGATAGTACATACACATTTGGGCCCAAACCTGTGTGTTATCATATCTGGAACTGCTCACATAGTTTCCCTAGCCGCCTAGAAGAGTTATACCTATTTCCTTGTCTAGTAGTACTTTGCTTTTACTCACCTAAAAATAAATTTTTGGCTTCCGCACATAGAAGGTTACATGTTCACGAAGGGTCAACTTTCTGTCTTGCATGGTGCAGGTCACCGTTGCAAACTGCCGCACAGTCATTAAGACCTCAGTTCTAGTTTGTGGAGGGTGCTCAATTCTCTGAGGGTACTCTAAACTCCAATAACCTCTCTTAGTTCTGCTTTTTAATGTTTTAAATTGTTTTGTATTTTGTTTTGGTCTTATATTAGACTTGGTTCCTGGAGAAGGCCTCCCCTAGACCTTTGAATACAAGCTCAGTTATGTATTAACAATGACTTATGTTTCATGGCATCGCTTATATCCAGCAAGACAGATTTCTACGATAGCTTTCAAAAAATTGCCCATTCCACACAGCTCCCCCCTGTAGATCATCGTTTGGTTGAATGACGCAATTTCTCTTTTACTACTGTCCTGTTGATCAACATAATCATGTGTATTCAGCAATTCAGCGTGCAATTCAAATGTTCAAGGGCATTGTTGCACAGTGCTATAGTCTAAATGCTAATCTTCAAGGCAGTGGTACTGATGGTGAGGACTCTAGGAGGTCGTCAGTCCTTCATGAGTGAGATTAGTTAGTATTTTATGAAAGATGCCGGAAGAGACTTGTATGCCTCTTCCACCTTCCACAGTGAGGGCAAAATCAAAGGGCAGTATTTATGAGGCTGAGATCAAGCTCTTATCGGATGATAAATTTACCTTTACCTAGGATTCTTAGCCACCATATCTATTTAACTGATATAATTCGATAAAATAAACATATGCCTATCAGTACAATAATGGCATGGCTATGATGGGGGTAACCATTTGGTTTCTGATCAGATTTGATGCCCACTCTATAGAAAGGAGCCTGTGCCCAGTTGAATAAATTATAATCAAGTATTAAAATTCTATTGGCCATAAATTACCCAATAAAACACAGTTTGTTTTAGTAGCTTGAATGAGCTAAAACACACAGCATTTAATGCCACCAAGGATTTCTTTCTGCAGACTCTTAGGACTTTCTGCTTATACATCTCTTGGTGTAGGAGTAATCCTGTCTCATTAACATAGCTTAGTGGAAGTGCTGAGAAAAAATGCCTCTGGGAATAGCTCTTGGGAGTTGGCAGACCAATAACCCAACAATTCCAGTTTAGATGTGACATTTTGAATTATCATCCACAGGGTCTTCCTAAGGTTCTCAGTAGGATTGAGAGTTGTTTATCACAGTGGTCACTTGGACTACCCTTATCTTCTTTCATGTCTCACTTCTTCATCCTCATCCTGGGGTTTCCTAGGGACATTTTCTCAAACAAGCTTGTACTCGGTGTCATGTTTTAGCAGAGAAACCTTCAACATCAGCCATATTCAAGTTCATATTGAGTACAGGCTGTGCATTTTGTTCTAAAATAAGTCAGATGTGATTCATCTCTAGCATAATTTATGGTTGATTTATTATTTTTCATTCTTTTAAAGAAATATATACATTTCAACTTTCCAGGCAAGATGTGTCCTTGGTGCAATAGTGGCATGATTATGGAGTAAACCAACTGACTTTTGATTGATTCAGAGGCCCGCTCCACAGGAAAGAATTCCTGCCAGGAACTGGAGACCTATTCCAAGGCCTATGGCTGGGGAGGCCATAGGCACTGGAGACCTATTCGAAGGCCTACTACTTTTGTTTTGCTAAATGGAAATGCTGTCTTGTGGAGATGTTAAGGTTCTGACAATTTATGAATTCACAACTGGAGTTGCCTACATAAGGTCTGCACAATACTGAGTCTTCAAACATTCGGTCATACTTGGGGGATGAGCTCAGGGGACAGAGCCCCACATAGGGGAGCAATTAGCAGTTGTAGACTGCTGGAAAAAGAAAGTCACTATCTTTAGTAATGATAGATACTGGTGAATTATTCATCCTGCAGTAGATAGCTTCACAGCTGTGCTTATGGGAGTGTTTGTGGCTAAACCCAGAGGGTTATGAAGCAAAAACAAAAAGATGTGAAAATGAGATGGGGACTTAGTGGGAGGAGAGAGAGTTGGTGGGGACTGGCAGGGGTAAAAGAAGATGTCTGTGTGTGACCAGAGTATATTATATACATTCATGGAATTGCCAAATAATAAATTAATTTTGAAAATAAAAGGAAAGAAAATATTTAATGGCATTTGTAAACATCAAGAAGCATTTTAATATATTTGGGTCAAAATTAGTACTAAATTTAACTGGTAATTCTAGGTACCCAGATGGGATGGAACTAGCATGAACTCGGCAGACTTGAACACTGGGCTATTGAACTGGTGAGATTCTTGCTCACTGAACACAGGGATGCATAACTATTTTCTATATGGACCCCTTACAGATTTATGTGGAGGCCTGCTTGATACAAATGATGGCGTGATTGTCAAACTGACCTCAAGGTGCTCTTGGGGATGTTGAACAGGACTCAGACTTGGGAGAGTTGCAGGGAGGGAGTGGTGTAGAACTAGACCCTTCCCTCTCTAGCAGAGGCTGCAAATGGTGGCACTCAATGTTGTTTGTGGCTTTTGGGTGTGTTTTGTTGATCTTCATTGTGCTCAAAACCAGGCTGATTTCCATATATGTGAATTAGGGTGTTGCATCTGAGGGTCAGATCTTGGTTTCTTTTGAAAAATTAGGAAATAGAATATCACAGACCTCACTGTTACATATGACTCTTAGGCGGAGCCGAACATCAGAGTACCACTGGGGATGAGGTGAGTGCCTGAGATTTCATATTGTCAATCACAATTAGCCTTCTCCATTAGTTACAGGTGAACCCCCTTAATGATGGGACCAGAGCCTTACGAACTCATCAAAAGTTGAAAAGGCTTGTAACACCTTCAACCTATCACCATCCTGGCTTAGCAACAGAGTGTACCATTGAGTATCATTCCCTCTTTACCTATAGACTGACTGGTAACTTACTGCTACCTGCCTTCATCTGGAAAAGGATATCTCATCACATTATGTCTAGATCAGGAAAAGAGCAGAATTCCTGGTTTCCGTCACAGCATTGTCAAGTTGATGGCCCTTGTCTTTCAGACCCTTAACTCCACTTCCTCCGACAGAGGTTGAATATAGATTGTCTATGGCTTAGCAGGAGAGCAGCTACTACTGCCTAGCTCTCGTGCTCCATGCTCTGGCCATCCTTCCCAGCTTACTGCCCCAGGAAGGAAGTCCCCTGATAGCTTGCCATCAGATAACACCCACAGGCTCCTCCTGTTCCCTCTGCTAGCTGGTTGTGAAACCTCAGGCACAGTTTCAGTAGGACCCTTGATCCTTGCCTGCCAGATGTGCTTTTTTCAACCACTGGATCACATGAATGAAGAATGATCTTCTTCTCTTTAGGCAAGCTCTGAAAACACTGACACTACCCATGAATACCCTTTAATGTAGTCAAAACTCAATCCACATGTGAGGTGGAAAGCGATTGTTGCCACTGGAAAATGACCTTCCTGCCCATTCTACTCTGCTTGGATTCCAAACGGGTTGGTGTGGGTCTGGCAAGAACTTAGTCTCCCTCTTAGAACCCCCTATCTTGTGATTCAGACCCAAGGCCCCAGTGGAGTGAGTGGTATATTTGTCTGATGGCTGAGGTTGGTTGTCTGTAGCTAGTTCTTTCAAATATGGAGAAAAGAACAGAGGATGCAGGCTCTGGTGTCACAGTGTCAGGCTCAAGGGGCTCAAACCACTGCAAGAAGCTTCACAGATCTCCTCTGACACAGTGTGTGTTTACTTTAAGTTGTTAGGTTCCCAAAGGTGGTTTCTGTCACAGAAGATGCAGCCCTTATGCTAAACAAGCATTTTTCCCCTTCTGATACTCTATGAAAAATACAGTAGCTGTTCAGCATCTGCAGTTTTATGTTTTACAATTTGTTACCATCATGAACCAATAATATTCAAATGGGAAATTCCAGAAACAAACCATTCCTAAACTGTAAATTGTAATCTGTTCTGAGCAGCTTTCATGCCACCCAACTCGGTCCCACCTGAGTGTCCAGGATATCCAACCTGTATATGGAACTCACACATCAGTCTCTTAATAGCCGTCCCAGCTGTCTGATTGGTTGTCATGAAATCAGAGGGCTTTGTGTTCAAATGACTGTCATCCTACTTTGAAATGGCTCTAGAGTGCAAGCATAGTGCTGGTAGCAACTTTATTAGGGTGTGCTGTTAAAATTATTCCACTATTAGTTGCCTGTTGTCACTTTTACTGTGCCTATTTATAAATTAAACTTTCTCATGAGTCTGTATATGTAAAAGATAGTAAAATATAAGGTCATCATTGTATGACTTCAACCATCTACTTGGGTTCTTTGAATGTGTCCTTCATGGATAAAGGGGGAATAATACATGCTAATCCCATGTAATGTCCACAGTTGCAGTACTCTCACCTAGAGCTGAGTGCATGGATCATTTGCAACTGTAAAGCTTCGTATTTTATAGGGTCTTAGGCAGGAAGGGACCAGGACAAACTGTTTTACAAGATGAGTTGCCTGGAAAGAGGAAACTTTGCTTTTTTGAGCCTGCTCTGGTCTTGGTTTGTGTGGCATCTTGAATCTGAAACTGGGCAAGTTGTCTTGGTGGTTTTCTGTTTGAAGAGGAAGCTGAGCTTGCCCAGGAGGGTCCTGTTGGGTTCTTCCATTGATTGGCTTGGCGACCACAGTTAGAACAGGCCACCTTCTGGCTCAGAGGTTCTTCTTTTCAACAAGGGAGTAGTTTAGATTGAATCCCCAAGGCTCTAGAGGGCCTACCGTTATTCCAATCCAGAAGAGACCCCTTGGTTTGCCTATCAGAGGGCCTGGTAGGAGGTTAACCTTCCCTGAAGAATGCCAGACTTTGGGGAAAATTAGTCATCAAGTGACAACTTTCCCACACTCCAGTGTTTCTCCAGCAGCTACAGACAGATTGCTAAAACCAACAGTTTTGCTTCTGGAGTCATTGAGTTGACTTCCCAAAGCTGCTCAGGTCCCTCATTGCATGTGGGGGCATGCTTCCCTCTCCTCCTACCCAATGCGATTACGATGGAATAGACCAATGTCCTGCATGTCTGCACTTCAGGTGGCCCAGCGTGACCTAAACGCCTATTAGAGACAGAGAATACCAGTCAGGAAGGACTGGCAGTGACTTTCCCTTTGCTGACTGTGGCCAGTGGTGTTAATGATACAGGAAATTTCTGGGGCTGGATGAAATATGACACTGCTGTTTTGATCTCTCTGAGATCTTGTGTATCAGGGTTCCATCCCTAGGAATTACTTAGCAGGCATGTTTGAGTGACAACAAAGATGGGAAGGAAACTGGGTCACATCCTCAGTGCTTCGTGTGCATGAAGCCTTGTTCTCAGTTATTTGGAATTCAGAATGTCTTTATCCATATGGACAGACCAGAGAGAACTACGAAGTTATCTCTATCTTTGTACATGAGTAGGAGTGAGGACAAAGAGTTGTGAATGAGCCAGACAGCCTTGGAAAAAAATAGAAGGATGGATCAGCACAAATGGTCCCATCTTAAAATCCAGTAGATGAGCTAAGGGTGAGGCTTGTGGCAAGAGTGCTTGTCTGGCACACACAAGGCTGTGGGTTCTTTCCCCAGTGCACACTTCCCCAAAGTCAACAGAAAGTTGGACGGTCACCAGCGATCACAGAATGTACGTATGGAAAGACAACTTAATGCTAATCACAAGTCAGCTCTGTTTTATAAAGATGAGCCTTAACCATACAGAGAAACTCTGTCTTCTCCTCTAAGTGACCCCCTGATTTTTTTTTTTTTTTGCTGAGCTGTCTATAGCAGACATAAGCTTCCAGGCATAGAGTACCAACAGAGTAAGGAATCACAAAACAATGACCGAGAAAAACCTCAGTGTGCTTTTCAAAGAGAAACTGGCCAAGTGAAAGGAGCTTTGTGGGAAGAAGGGTCTTCAGGTCGTGACAGTGAGCATTAATGCCAAGGGAACTTAACCTGATGACTGGCCAGCCACCAAGCCCAGAATCAACTGGTTGGTAAGTCAAAAACATATATTCTTTGAGCAGAAACACACTAGATACCCAAATACTCAAACACATACACTACAGCTGCAGAGAAGTATAAGGCTATAGATAAGAGTAATCAAGTTGGTGCCAGGTCTATACCCACAATACCAGTTGCTCAGGAAGCTGAGGCAGGAGGATCAAGAGATTGTAGTTACCCTGGGCAGCATTAGTGAGACTTCATACCAATTTTAAAAAAGAAAAGGAAGAGAAGAAAATGAATAAGTGTCAATGCAAAGATGTAAAATCTAGGCCCATGGAGTCAGTGCTTTGAAATAAGTTTAAGAAAAATAGTAGTAAACTTATTTTGTGAGAGTTCTATATACTTTCTCTGATATTCAATGTTTTAAAGCAATCAGGGAAAATATATTATGTTTTACCAAATAATGAGATTCTATTGATAAATTTGTGAATGTGCATGTCTGTAAAAATTTGCGAAATGAGCAAAATGTTAGTATAGCATTTGTGTAAGTCCCACTTACATGTTTAAAGGGATATGTTAGAACACAGTAAAAGGGCTAAGTTGTCACTAACATGCTGAGAAGCCATTCGGAAAAGAAAGGCCTCAGCTATAGGGAAAAGGGCAGCACTTGCGGCCATTGTACAAAGGTGGCTCTGGGCACTCTGTCCTCATGGTTTAGAGGAGAAGGGACGCCTGCTACATGCTAATCAGCACATTGCTCTCTGTGTATTGCTCACTCATCAGCCTCATACACACGTGTGTGTGGACACTTGCTTCCTGATTGACCACAGCACACTTCTGGCACCTGCTTGCTATTTCCAGTTCCCTAGCACAAAGCTACTGGGTACAGATTCAGAGTCTGACCTTAGGAGGAATCTAGGAAAGGCATACCACCAACCTAGAGTGCATGAAACCACTGAGCAGCCCATCCCTTTCTAAGCAGTCCATCCTTCTCTTCCCATACAGGGTCCTGCCCCCTTGGGTGGGTCTTTAAGGGGCATCTATTTCTCTGTCTCCCGGATGCTGCTGTCAAGAGTCCAGCAGCTGACAGCTGCGTGCTCCTTCATCACTGTACAGATTGAGCTCACAAAGGGGTTTTCACTGAAGGCCACATTCTCAGACTCTGGTGTCCCATGCCCCACCCCCCGCCAGGCCTGGATGGAGCCATGCCCAGGAGGGCATGCTGCCTGTAGTGTTGGGGATGTGCTGACTGTGAAAAGCAGCTGCTGAGCTGGAGCACAGCCGCCCCCATCCCAGCCTCTCCCAGGAGTCTCCTCTCCAAACATGAACAGAGCCAGGTGTCTATGGGTATTTCATACCCATAGACATGCTGGAACGGCAGTGGCCAGCCTTTCAGAACACACCGATTTCCTGCCCACTAAAGAGGCCTCTTTAGAACCACGAACCGCCGCTTGGCTATCTTCCCCGTTTGCTGAGTTACTTAGTATCTCCCTTTTAAGGTGTGCAGGAGAACTCACACCACCCTGCAGCCTTGGCTTCTAAGTGGTTTCCATTAAATGAAACCACTTGAGGGTCCCAGTGGTGGGCTCCCAGGAACTATCTATAGGGATTGCTTCCCTTCCGGCATCTGTTCTGACAAGCTTCCAAGAAAAAAAAAATCCAAAACAAAAAAACTTCATCTCATTACCAAACCTCTTCTAATTTCTGAGTCAACTTCCTGTTTTAAACTTTGCTCCAGGTAGTCTGCTGTCCAAGCTGCATCCTGTATGCCCATTCTCATCACCCTGGGATTCATATTCTCTCTCTCTGTCTCTGTCTCTCCTCTCTGTCTCTCTCTGCCTCTCTCTCTCTCTCTCTCTCTCTCTCTCTCTCTCTCTCTCTCTCTCTCTCTCTCCCTCTCCTCTCTCCTTTTCTCTCTACACCTTTCAATAGTTTCTTTAACAGCATAAAGTAGGAGAGGTTACTTTGTGTGAAGGATCTGAAAGTGTTACTAGATGGTCACATGACCTGTGATTCTTTTTTTTTTAATGTTATTATGTTGTTTCTTTGGTACTGGTTTCCTTACTCCATTACTTCAGAATTTTCAGGTTCTGAGAAAAGCAGTCCCGCTTTTCCTTATTCCTTGCCTCTTAGGGAACCTTAAAACTTTTTGGTGAACACTTTATCCATATGTCTTGCTCATTGAGTTCTGGGGTAGGTCATTTGTAGTTTGCCCCCTATTCTATGGGGGATTTTGCCAGCATTGTTCTGCATTCTTAAAGTCTGATTAATTGTCCTGTTTGACTACCTTGATGGATTATGCAGGTGCACGTGCGTGATCAGATTTAGACTTTCATAATTAAGGGACATTTTGGAGGTCAGGTAAGTTGCTCAACCTGAAGCAAACTTCGACAACTCATAAATGCTATTTAGACAGATGTGAATGAGGTTGGTTGCCTCAGAGCAGTGGTTCTCACCCTGTGGGTAACAACCCCTTTGGGAGTCGAACAACCCTCTCACGGGGGTCAACCTCAGGTGTTATTCTCCAGGTGCAGTCCACCTTCATTTCTGAGACAGTCTTTCATTTGGCTTGGCACTCAAACTGAGCTAGGCTGACTGACACCTACAACCAGGCTAGGCTGACTGACACCTACAACCGGGCTAGGCTGACTGACACCTACAACCGGGCTAGGCTGACTGACTGACACCCACAACCAGGCTAGGCTGACTGACACCTACAACCGGGCTAGGCTGAGCTCCAGGGATACATCTGCCTCTCCCTCCCCAGTGCTGGGGTTATGAACGGACACGACCACACCTCTCATGTTTATGTGAATTCTGGGCATTGGATTCAGATCTTCATGGTCATATAGCAAGCACTTCACTAGTTTAGTTATGTCCTCAGTCCCAATGCATTCTATTTTAGTCAGTAGAGTGAAACTTGGAGCATGACTAGGGACAAATACCTTAGCAACAAGGGCCTGAGACCTAGAATCTTCCCTAGCAGTTTGAATGAGGTTTGCTGACTCAGATCAATCCTAAATCCTTGTCTCTCACCTGACTTGTCTGTTATATGTGTTTGACCTTGCTTCTGGTTCCCTTGGCTCAGGCTGCTGTGACAAGCTACCATAGACAGGGTTGCTTGAACAACAAATTTGTATTCTCAGCGTTCTCAAGTATTAACAAGCTTGAGACCAGAGTGTCTAGGAGGACTGGGTTCTTGGTGTGGGCTTTTGGCTCTAGGGTGTCTCTTTTATAAAAAAGAAAATAACTCATTTCTGTGGGTTCTGCTTTCATGGCCTAACTGCCTTATGGAAGCCCTACCTCCTAATATTATCATCTTAGAAGTAGGATGTAACATATAAATTAAAACTCTATTATTATTTGTGTGTGTGTGTGTGTGTGTGTGTGTGTGTGTGTGTGTGTGTGTGTGTGTGCGCGCACATACCACAATGTGGATTTCAGGAATCAACTCAGGTTACCAGGCTTGCAGACATCTCATTGGCTCTTAACATATGAAGTTTTTGGTGGGAGGCATAAACATTCTGTCCATAGCACTGTCTCTTATGTTTTCACTTGAATTGTTTCTCCCACTGCTATTGATCTCTCTCCTTGTCATAAGTATTTTTATGTTTCTTTGTGTACTGGAGGCTGCATATGAGTAGCCAGTACACATAGGTGCCACATCCTTAGGCTTTTTAAAAATATTATTTTATGAATTAATGTAGGTAGATCTCTGCATGTTTTTGCATTTTGATTGACAATACTGGCTTCTTCTTTTGCAGTTCTCTTACCTGAACAAGTTCAAACTTCTGCTTTTTAGAAAATTTTGCTCACTTTCTGTTTAGATTTTTTATTTTTTAACTATTATTATTGTATTTTTGAGGTCAGGGCTCATATAGCTGTGTTGGCCTCAAAGTCACTATGAAGTCAAGTATGACCTTGAACTTGGGCAATATCCAGCTTCTACCTCCAAAGTGTTAGAGTTTGAGTCATGAACCACCACACTTGGCTTTGTGGTTTGTACCTAACATCAGAAACCATTTCTGATGGTCCCTCTTTCTTTTGAAGAAATTTTTCTTAATGATTCAGAAAACAATTTCTAGCTTAAAGTCTCCTCCTCTTGGAACTAAAGTCACAAACAAAAAGAGATAAATGTGGCACAACCCTAGAAAACCTCAGTATCTGTTTCTGGGCTTACAGATGGATTCCAAAAACCCCTGAGGAGCTAACACTGCCTCAAAACCATGTTAGTCAGATTGTCACAATAGGTAGTCTTTGACCAAGGCAAACCCAGGAGTAGAGTGGGAGACTATCTGTATCATGGAGTATACAGTCGGTCGGAAGCTCATGGCCTTTCAGAAGACAGAGTCAGTGCCACCCCTGCAGGAGCTCCTAGGCTTCAACTTGCCTTCCTGTTGATCCCAGAATGCACCCATGATCCTCTCAGTCTAAAGACTGCTGAATGGTTTTCATGATGGTTGTGATTTTCTTCCTGAACTGTCATGACTCCTAGGTACAAACCCTACTTCCAGCCACAAATAGGTTCTATCACAAAAGCCACATCTCTAGTAACTACCCAAGGGATCTTTCTGAAGCAGAGGTTCCTCAAAGCCAAAGACAGTCATCTCCCTTTGTCTGGGGCTCTGTCTCCATCTCGCCCATCATTTCTCAGTTCACTGAACTCCACCTGTTCATGCCACGGCCTCTTTTGCCTTTATATAGGCTACTCTCTCTGTGAACTCTCCTTCATGCTCCTCTACGCCATTCTGCATGGCAACAACACTCTGCACACCAGGGTTATTGAGAGCCAGGCTTTTGGATTTAGAGAGGCAAGTGATGGATGTGCTTCAATTCCATAAATGTTTACTCAACGTTTTGTCTTCTCTGTGCCCCTGGAGGATACTTTCCACGGTATTAGCTGGAGAGCCTTTACAAAGTTAGCTAGCCCTCCGGTCCTATGTTTGCATACTTAAGAAGCAAGGTTCATGCTAATGGAGCATGAAGCATGGTCCTTGATACACACACACACACACACACACAAACACACACACACCCTTCAAGTAGGAGGTTTTGTCTAGCTACATGTACCATTCTTCAAGTTTAAATTTATGTTAGATATTCCAAAGCTTGCTCTCTTCTAATCACATGTCCCCTGTGATACCTGACACCTGCCTCTGAGACATTCCTTCCACAAAATATCGATCCTTTGGTTTCATTGGTTTATTCTCCCACTATTCCTGGATGGAAACTCCATCTCCTCTGTTCCTTTGTTCCAAGTGCCCAGGGTTTATCCTTGAGATTTAACTACTCTGTGGAGAAGGTCCACCTCCAGATGGATGTACCATCCTAGACAGTGAGGCAGTCCTAATGTCCCTGTTCCTTCCTTGACAGACCCAATCTTCTTGCCTCTTCTCCAGCTGAGTGAAAGGACACATGAGACGTGGCTGCAGTCTGAGGTGGCATCTGGGACACAGACTAGCTAAATACGTGAGATTGAATGACCCAGAGAATCAAATCCCAACTGGTCCATGCATCTCAGGTCTTGCTAACTGAACTTGTCACCAGCTCTCACACCGAGGACAGCAGGCATGACAAGGTAAGCACCTCACCATCCAACTGGTCTTTCTTCTCATTTTTAGGTTTTAAAATGCACTTCAATGTTCCCTTTTAAAGGAACAAACAAATCCACCAAATCACCACAGAAACCAAACTTTCTGTGTCTCTCAGGTCAGGACCTTGGGTGTCAGAAGTCAGGGTAAGCCACTTGCTCATGAGTTGCTCTCATAACTCCCAGCTAATGGTGGACCCACACGGGGGCTCAGCTCAAGCCACATTTGCCCCATCTCCTCATAGACTCCCACGTTTCATAAAGCCTGCCTCTCCACAAGGCAGTTCTTCTACTTGCCATTGAAAATGGATCCTAAGGCTACTTTCTCCCCATGGTGCTGTAGCACCACAGAAGGGAAATGGCGAGGGGAGGCACCAAACTCAGACGGTATAACTAACCCTCTCCTGAGTTCTGGCTGGTGGTGCCAACAGCAATGCCCTCTCAGCTGAACTCTTCTCAGTACGTGCCACCTCTCCAGACAGAGGCACTGGGGACTAAGTTTCTACTGTATGCTTCAGGACAGTCAGACCACAGCAACCCCCTTTGCTGTCTTGATTTCCAGGGAAACCCTGGCACCGGATGCCACTTCCGAAGTACTTGCTGCTGGAATGGGTGGCATAGCGTATGTGACAAGCACTCTGGAGGCGGCGGCTCAAGAACAGAGATCTTTTGACAAAAATGACTTGATGCTTACTCAGTTTGCATTCCTGGGTGCCCTGGAAAGCCAGACCAGGTGCAGGATTTGGGAAGAAAAGCTTGTGGGAAGATCAATGATCATTTGTTTTGTGGGGAGCCCAGCCCTTAGACGGGGCTCCATATCTAGACTGTTCATTTCTGTCTTTTGTTATTTTCAGCAGGCTGTCCTACTCTCCCTCTTTCTTCCTTCCTCACAGCTCCCAAGAGCTGCCCTGGCCCTCGAAGACTCCCTGTAGCCGACAAACGTATTGGGCCGCTGCTAACCTCGTCCTTCACCCTTACCGACTTAGTGCTCATGCTGTCCACAACGGCAGGCTTTAATTTCCCTGTAAACCCAAACGAGCGTTTCATAAGACCTTACCACAACTCTGGTAGAGGACTTCCAAGCCCCCGCTGCTGCAGGCCATGTGAACGGGCCAAGCGTCCCCTCTGCCACTGCTGCTGGGAGAAGTCAGAGTCCACACAAGGAGGGCAGCTGCAACCCTGTTCATGGTGAGGGGCTGTGTGTGACCGATGGTAAACAAACCCAATAAAAAGGCCTCCAGGGTTCTTCCTCCCCCTCCTGAGAGGGGTGACATGCTCAGTTTCACTTCTCACATACCAGGCTCTGGGGAGTTCAATGTGAGAGGCCAAAAGGCAGAGAGCAGGGAGGGGCCATTTGCATACTGTTCCAGAGGGTCTTCATTCTCTTGAAATAGGTGTGTGTGTGTGTGTGTGTGTGTGTGTGTGTGTGTGTGTTCACGTGCGCATGTATGTGCAGGTGTGAGCTAGGTTGAAAGTTGATTTCCTGCTTTTGCAGGAAGAGGTACAGCATGGCTCCTCAGAACAGTCTTCCTAAGGGTCTTTGTCTCCCCAATGGAGCCTTAAACTCAGGAGAGATGAGCCTCAGGCCGCCAAGAGTTTTCTATCAGCATGCACATCGTTGAAGGCTCCTGAAGTGAGACTCAGAGCTGGGTAAAGCCAGCAGGCACATTTGGCATTTTATTTTGAGGGTTGTATGCTAGCATTTGGGATCTGGAATGAGGCTTTTGTTCCATCTATATTGGCTCCTCTTTGGCTTTGGTTCTGGTGTTGGGGTACATTGTCCAGCAGGAGAACAGGACCTTTCCCTTGGAGCCTTGCAGAGAGTCTCTGAGTGTTCTCTCTCTCTCTCTCTCTCTCTCTCTCTCTCTCTCTCTCTCTCTGTGTACATGTGGCCATCAGAAGACACCTTCTGGGAGTCAATTCTCTCCTTTCACTATAGGTCCTGGGGATGGAGCCTAGGTCTCCAGGCTTAAGAGATAAGTGGTTTTGCCTGCTGAGGCACTTCATTGGCCCACAGCCTCCTTTAAGGCTAGTTCTATTGCTGTTCTCCCTTAAGGCTAGTTCTACTGTTTGTCTCCATTAAGGCTGATTCTACTGTTGATCTCCGGTGGAATCATTGGTGTCACTTCTCACAGCCAAGATCCTTTCTTCCATGGACTCTGGTTGTTCTGCTTCAGAACAGTAAGCTTTCTTAATCGCAGCCCCACACCCACTCTGCATAGTTCACCAGATTCATGGCCAGGGCAGCAGTGCTCCAGAGCAACAGGAAACACTGTTTCCCATGGCAGGAAGAGATGAAATACATTCCATTGAGAATATACAATATATTTTTAGACGATTGCTCAATAAAATGTTATTGCATGACAGATGGCATTTTTCCTTATAGGAAAAAGGAATAAATCTTCAAGGAGTCATGCTTCCTTGTTTTGTCCACTGAGGACTTAACTCTGACCACTGGTGATGACCCATCTGTTTCAGAAATCAACCCCAAATGATGTCATCTGGAGTTCTGTTATGGGTTGGATATTAACTGTCTCCCAGAGTTCCACATGCTAAGTGCTTGGTTACGAGGCTGTGACACTGTTGAGAGGTAGTGGAACCTTTAAGTTAGATCATTAATGATTGACCCTCAAAGTGCATATAGGGACTCTAACCCTCCCTTCCTCTCCCTCTTTCTGTTTTGTTTCTAAGTTGCCAGTAGATAATCAGGTTTCTTCCACATCCAGCCCCACCATAACATGCTCCACTACAACCCACAAACAGTGGAGCCAAGCGCCCATGCTTCAAAGCTTCTGAAGCCATGAAGCAAAACACACCTTTCTTCCCTTCATTTGTCTTAGGCACTCTGTCATAGTGATGGAAAACTGACCACTACAAAAGTGGCGTTTGAATAAGAATGGCTCCTGTACGCTCATATTTGCCTGTTTAGTCACCGGGGAATGGAACTGTTTGAAAAGATTAGGACATTTGGCTTTGTTGCAGGAAGTGTGTCATTGGGGGTGGGCTTTGAGGTTTCAAAAGCCCATGCCAGTCCTCGTGTCTCTTTCTCTCTCTTCTTGTGGATCAGGATGCAGTTCTCAGCTACTTCTCTAGTATCACACCTGCTTGCCACGCTGTCCCCTGCCATGATGACAATGGACTAAATCTCCAAAACGATAAGCAAGCCCCCAATTAATGCTTTCTTTTATGAGCTGACTCAGTCACAGCAATAGAACAGTGACTAAGAAAAAAAGACAAGCTTTAACTAGAAACTTTATAAAGACAACAAAAATTCTTCTGAGAACGTCCTGTTCTTTACTATAGAATAAGATTCGAATCATCTTATGATAGCTATTTAAAATATGGTTACGTATATGTAAATGCTGCCAGGCTCTGGTATCATCTCCCCCCTTTAGCAAGTGGTGGCAAAAAAGGCGGTGTGTCTGCTCCTGTCTGTATTCCTCCTCTGATTTTTGACAGTCCTTTCCTCTGTCTCCCACTATGGTCCTTTCACAGTGGTCATATTGGGAGTGATGCCCTCATTTTCCTGCAGGGTGAAAATAAGATTGCCTAATGATGGAGAGGAAACATCAGAGTGGAAGGAGAAAGGGAGGCAAGGTGATCTGGGAAAGGGTGGCTGCTGAGTGGGCTGAAGCATCCTGTTTATGGGTGGGAAGAGCCAAAGATATCTAAGAACAGAGTCTAAGCCCTTAAGAGCTGATGCAGGGAGATTATGACTTTGAGCCCAACCTGAGCTACGTAATGAAATCCTTTCTCAAAACAATAACTGCCCCCTAACCAAACAATAACAGAACATGTTCTAATTTGTTTGTTGTGTAGTGTTATAGCCCACTCCAGATCAACTTACTTACCCAGAAATTCATACCCCTCTCTGTGTGTGTTTAAAGGGAAGATGTTCACCTTTGCATAAGTTTACTGTGAAATTAGAGGCTAATGCCATGGGAATCCAGCCCCTTAAGAAAGTGATTCAGCGTCAGTGTGGATATGTACTTCCTCAGGACAAGGAAGATGGTTTGGATCAGTTTTATCTTGCTGCTCAGAACACTAAGGCTGGCTTCAACAGTGCCTTCATTCTCATTTGTATTCAATGGTGTCCATCCATATCTAACTGGCCTAGGATACTTATTAACAGTCCAGAACTGCACAACAATGTATTGGTCAGCGATTGACTAGATTTACAAAAGTGGCCAGTTATGGTAGCAGCCTTGTACATCTTGTGTTTATTGCAACTCTTGCTTGCATTGTTTTTTTCTGTGATAATTTAATCTTAAATTGCCCTGCTCATTGTGGCCCCAGCAAATCCACTGCTAATGTTGCCAATCAAAGACCACATGAAGCAACTGGCTTAGGGAGCAAATTCAAAATGATTAAGGACTACAGAGGTAGAAAGACAGCAGTCATTGCTTGCCACTTAGTCAGGTGCCATTGCATCATGGGTGTGGGCTTTAAGAATAAAAGGAAGCCATTGAAAGACCTGTCTTACTAAAGCAATGAGGTTCATAGAAATTTAAAGAGGGCCTATATTAGATGTGGAGGAACATCCAGAGATTGGGATGGAAGGCCGAATGTGCATTTATCCTATCATTATGGCAGTCATGGTCAAAACAAGAAGTTTGTTTTCAGTGCTGCAATAAAAGCCTGGACTCAAGTACAGATTTGAGTTTACTCTCCTTTCTGAGTGGCGTCCAAGACTGGAAGAACTTTGCCCAGTGATCAGAGTCTGGAGGCCAATGCCAAGGCATTTTGGAAGGAGTTTTGGAAATGGTATATCTTTTACTTAGTGGAATGAATCCTCAGTGCCATCCAGATCTGTGTAATGTCCTCTGTGATGTTCACACAGTGACCCAATGTACCCTATGACATGTTTCTCAGACCATGTTCCATTGCTAAGTGCCCATGACCAGATATCAAACAGAATGTTTAACTTTCTTTGAACCTGACACCTTTTCCCTGTGTTCTGTCTCTAGGTTTCTGTCACACTATGGTAAGAAGAGATTGGCTTTTTAGACTTCTATATTGAATGAAAAGTGTAAGCTGCTCTCATGTAAAGGTCAAGGGGCTACCTTATTTCCTATGTAACACCATTTACTATTATGGTGGTTAAGGTGGGTGTTTTACACTTATCCACACACCTTCCTTCTCTTATTTGAAGAATTCATACCATCCTAGTTTGTCTCCCAGGAAGGTATAGAATGACTCCCTTAGACTATCGATGCCATAGATGTATATATTCGACAAAAAGTTCAGAAACAATGGGGGAGAAAATTCCCAATTTGTCAACTTGCTTTCTATTAATTTGATAAGTTATTTAACAAATGTTTCATAAGCATCTCCACAATATCAGGTACAGCTCCAAGCACTAAGGATATAGCAGAATATGGTCTTTATTTTTATAGATACTTCTTAGTGGAAGTAACCACTACTTGTTTGTTCCATACATAGAGGAAAAAGTGGTATTATTTTTATTTACATGGATTGATTCATTAACTGATTGGTTGTGTGTGTGTGTGTGTGTGTGTGTGTGTGTGTGTACTTGTGCATATAGAAGCCATCCCACAGTCCCACCCTAGCGGAGGTCAGAAGAAAACCAGTGGCAGTCAGTTCTCCTCTTCCACCATGTGGCTCCTAGAGATTAGACTTAGTTTGACTTAGTTCTAATCACCTTTAGTTGATGAGTCATCTCACTGGCACTGTTAGGTTGTTTGTTTATTTTAGGTAGACTATTACTCTGTATCCATCCTGGCCCAGAATTCACAGTGGATCCTGGGCTAGCCTTGGACTCACTGCAGTTCTCTTGCCTCAGCCTTCCAAGTGCTGGGATTGCAGGCATTGCCATTTCCAGAAGAAAAAGAGATTTGAAGACTAAAGTAGGATTCTTTCACTGAACTTTCTGTAATATTTCATGTATATCTGCTGCTGCATATACACAACAAACTATAAAATTTTCCCAGCTAGTAGCTCATTAAGTTTTTTTCCACTAGCTATTTTCTCTAATGGATTAACCATAGCGGGCTTCTATGAAATGTCAGTCTCTCCTCATTTTGTTATTGTTGATACATTTTTTATCATTATTTATGTCTAATTACTCCAGGGACATAATATGCAAAGTATTTTGTTTCTAAATGAATCTATAAATTCTATAACAAACTCTAAACAGAAATGAATTTTGTTTGAGGAATACATTTGCTATTCAAGGGAAGAAGTAAGTGCTGTGCATCAGCTAGATCAATTTCCCAATGATTTAAAGGGCAACACGTTGCAGCATCTGATTAAAGCAAAAGAAATTACTCTGAGGTGCAGGGCATGGAGGTCTCATTTGAAAAGACTGATAATTATTGTACTTTATAGTGTGGGATAAATTAGCAACATGTAGCTAAAACTCTGCCCCACAAATTGAAAATGCTTTTAAGGCTTCATCCTGATAAGACTGAAGGAATTTTAGTAAGTCCAAAGAAGAACCCAGGGGTATACTAAAAGCATCATCTAAAGAGTGGGGAGATGGATGATACATGGCAAGTAATGGGGGAGATGGTTCTTGCATGGCAGGTATAAGCAGCTGGAACATGGATCTTTGACTTTTGTATATGCCCCCAACTCTGGGTGGCTTCAGAACTCCTAGATATCACTATAGAATGTGTGCTTACCACATTTAAGTCAACTGTCTGCACTACATATGATGCTGGACTGGAAGGAAGTAGCTGGAATAAAATAATTTCCTACCCCAACATCAGGCGTGAGAACCCTTCTCTGGAGTTGCTTGTCAGGGTTATCCAGGAGTCTTCCCAAACATTATAAGTTATTGGTATTGCCCTTGGCTGCGCCACAAAGATGGGAGGTAAGTCTCTATTGCTGAAAACACAATACACTTCAGACATAGGACCCAGAGGCCCCTGGATTAGAATTAACCTGAAAGCCTCCTCCCTGAGGACTAGTTTTCATGGTACCAGAAGGTTCCATGAAAGCATCAAAAGAAGAGAAGCAACAATGAACCACAACAACAGATAGCTGTGATGCTATAAATCTAAGCTACAGTGGTAGCACAAATACCCTGGCAGTAACCAACAACTCTGTAATTGGACTTAAGACCTGATGAACAAGACGGAAGTTCATCACTGAGAGAAGTCAGGGCAGGAACTCAAGGCAGGAACTTAAGTAGAGGCCATGGAGGAATTCTGCTTACTGGCTTACTCTTTAGTCTCATATCCAGATACCTTTCTTATCTCCCTTGGCCACCTGCTTAGACATAACACTCCTTACAGTGGACTCTGCTTTCCCACATCAATTATTAATCAGTAGGTGCTACACAGCTTTGCCTAGAGGCCAATGTGATGGAGACACTTCCTCAACTGAGGTTCCCTTTTCCCAGATGATCCTAGTTCATGCCAACTTGATGAAAAATTAACTACCATGAATCTTATTCATTCATATATTCTGCTACTTTCTGTTTCTCCTTCTCATTATTGTGTGCTCACTGCCTAGTGCACAATACGTAGTCAATAAAACATTTTCAAGTGAGTGGATGAAATTCCAAAGTAGTGTGGCCCAACAAGCTTGCCTTTTGGCCAAGGCTGCTGTACATCCAGATTCAATTGGCAATCACAGAAAAGACAAGACAAGGGTCTCCTCCTCTTCAAAGAGTCTGTAACACCCCAAGAAGTTAACGAAGTGCAGCATCCTCTTTTTCTAAAATTAGGTCAGTTTCTTTTTTCTCTTTCTGTTTTCATGCATTTTAGCTGAAGAACTTTTCAGGCAGGGAGGCCAAAGAAAGGGTGAAAGGAAACACCAATAACCTCCATTCCAACAATCTCCATTGCTGAAACTCGGCGAGATTCATTTGAATATGTTCACACACATAACTGTACTGCACAACTTACATTGACTATCTGCCTCCTTCCATTAGATAGTCTTAATGACTGTGTGCTCTGCTGCTGTGCAGTCTCCATCTGTTTATACACTGGACACTCAGCTAAATATCAATAGCAAAAATAACAGAAGCTAATGCTGAGGGGAATTGCTTTGTTATGTTTGAATTTAGTCACGATTATTTCTTCAGAGTAAATTACTCAGAAGCTCTTGGTGAAAAAAATTACCAGATATTTTTACGCAAGAACACTCAGCAATTTAACAATCCCCTCAGCAGGTGCACATTATTACTGATTTTTTGGGTCATTTTAGTAGACAAACATTAGTGTCTCCTTAAGTCTATTTACACTTCTAAATAATACAAGTGAACATCTTTCCACCATGTTGTGCTGATCATTTTTTTGTATTTCTGCCTTTGTAATTTCTTGTGCATCATCATTGACTATTTTTTCCTCTTATGTTAAATTCAAATGAAAGAAATGAGAGGTAGGAATTTAAACCACCAATAAGCATTATCTCCCCCCCTCCTTCCAGCACAGTACTCATCCAGGATAAACTGTTATGGTCTGGTGTGAGCACAGAAAAGCTGCAGGGATTTCTTTGACAACGCCAACTGTCTGTAAAACACACCGTGCTTATCATACATAAAAAAGTAAGAATTCTGGAGATGAGATGCTGTATTTTCTTGGATCAACCCCTCTGTTTGAACATGATTAACTGATAAGTTGTATGGGGGAAAGCTGACTTCTTCAGCGACATTGCTCCAGCTGCTGCTCGTTGGTGAGCATGGTTTTGATGACTAGAAAACACGTACTTAGCGGCATGCAGTGTTTGGTCTCTCTGTAACCTCTGGATGTTTCCTAAGAACCACTGGAGACACGTGACCACCTTGTTATTCTTGAACAAACAGTAACACTATTGCTCAACAATTGCTACCCCCACCAAAACAAAAACAAAAAAAGTTCAAGAAAAGGGATGCTTATAAGGAAGAGGTTGCAAAGGTGGTGGAGTGAGACCTGTGTGGCTTCAGGTCCCACTGCTGACTGCTGTGTGACCTGCTTAAGGCACAGACTACTGTCTGCAATGTGAAACTTCGTTGTACAACTTTCAGGTTTGAGTCAAGTGTATGGAGAGTATTTGTAGGCTATTTGTCACTAAAACCATGATAGCCCTTTGTTGAGGTTCGAATGTGAAATGGCACCATAAGGTTCATGTGTTTGAGTGATTGGATTCTACCTAGTGGGAGGCTGTGGAACCTTTAGAAGGTGGAACTTTCATGGGAGGAAGTGAGTTACTGGGGGTGGGCCTTGAGGTTTTGTAGCCCATCCCACTTCCGGTGCTCTTTTCCCTTTTTTGACCACAGACACACCGTGACTAGCTGCTTCTCATTCTTGCCACCCTGTTCTCCCTACTATGATGGCTGCATTCCTTCTTAAACTGAAAGCCAAACAAACCTTTACCTGTTTAAGTTGCTTCTGTCAGCTGTTGGTCACCGCAATGAGAAAACTGATGGCTCTGTCTTGCCTTTGTTTCCCACAGCTGGGTTAAAAAATGACGTCATTATAGAAAAATGCTTACATGGTAAATTAGGGGCTGGGGCACTGAGTGAGTAAACACATTAAAAAAGAATAACATTGAGGAAAAATATCAACAGAATGCTACCCCTTGCCAGGGCTTGCCAGGTTTGAAAGGTTTGGGTTTCTCGATTTAAAAAAGCGGAAAACTTTTCCTAAGTCAGATAAAGATTATATCCCCCATTCATTCTCTACAAATTTTGTGATACAATGCCTGGGTCAGATCTATGTTTGAGGTTTTATGTTAGAAATTGAAATATGACCGAAAGGAACTGAGAGGGGGTGACCTATGGCTTAACCACACTATAACCTTTAAAGAATTCATCTTAACACACTATAAAGTATTTCAATAGTGATTTCTTTCACATGGATTACATTTTGAAATGATAATGTCTTAGATATACTGGGCTAAGTAAAATATTATGCTAAAATTATTTTTAGCTATTTCTTTTATGCTTTTAACATGACTGCCAGAAAATGTGAAGTCCTATATAACTTGCATTCACGGTTAACATTGCATTTTTGTTGGGTACTCCTTCTTTAGGTATGGTAGTCTGCATTCACAAGAAGCTTGAAATAGTGCATTCCCACTTATGCTTTGTTTCCTTATTCAGTTGCACATATTATAGGACCCAGGACCACCATCCCAGTAGTGGTACTGCCCACAGCGAGTTGGGCTCTCCCACGTCAGTCATCAATCAAGAAAATGCTCTACAAGCCAATCTGCTTGGGGGCCAATGTGGTGTGGGCCAATCTTGTGGGGGCCAATCTGGTGGGAGCATTTTCTCTACTGAAATTCCCTCTTCCAAAATGACTCCAGCTCTGTCAAGATGATATAAAACTAGCCAGCACAGGCACCTAGGATAGGCAAATTTATGGAAACAGAAATTAAAGCCATTGCTACTAGAGGCTTAAAAGAGGAGGAATGGGGAGTTGTTTAACGGTCACATTAACATTAAGCTTCTACTTGGGGTAAGAAAACATTCTGGGAAGGTCTAATCATTACTAAATTATAAACTGAAAATTGTTGGAAAAAAGAAGTCAAATTTGTTTTACAAAAAATGACAGTGGAAAGGAAAATCAAACTATTATGACTAATTGTTTTTGCTTTTCAAGCCAGGGTTTCTCTGTGTAGCTGCAGCTGACCTGGAACTTGCTCTGTAGACCAGGCTGCCTTGAAATCACAGAAATCCTCCTGCCTCTGCCTACTGTGTGCTGGAACTAAAGGGCATTCACTAGCACCACTTGACTGGGACTGTATTTGTGAGGGCAGAAAAGAGAGTATAAAAGTCCCAAGCAAAGACAGATGTTTTCTCAGGATACTCAGTACAGCTGGCAAACTCACCCAGGCTTCTCCATTGTTTTTTACTTTTCTTCCCTGCTTAGGTCTGATAATTGTGTTTCCTGTACATCTTTATATCTATAGGCAGAATTTTCAGACCCACTGCTAATCATCTCAAAAAGATATTGACTGGAGTGATGACACTAGGGCCAGTTTACAGGAGCACAGAGTAAAAAATAACATCAGGCAGTATCTTGAATTTTATTACCTATGGATTATATTAATAATGCATATATTTTATGCTGAAATCTATTTATAATCTATCTATCAATGTATCTATCTATCTGTCTGGTTGTGAGCCTAGCCTTTAATGGCTGAGCTATCTCTCCAGCCCTGTCTTTCATCTATGTATGTATGTATGTATGTATGTATGTATGTATGTATGTATCTATCTATCTATCTATCTATCTATCTATCTATCTATCTATCTATGCATCTATGTCTTTCACCTTTCTGTCTCTGTTCTTCACAATTGCATGTTCTGTGACATGCAGTGAGAGGAGCATATGAGTTAGTTCCTTTTTTCTTTGCTGTAACCAATACCTGACAAAGCAGTTTAAGGGCAGAAAGGTTTGGTTTTGCTTCATAGTTTGTGGTACTGACCAATGGAATAGCCATAAATTATGTTAGAAATTGAAATATGACTGAAAGGAACTGAGAAGGGGTGACCCAATGCATCCTAGTTAGGGAAGGCTTAACAGCAGATACATGGCGTGGTTGGTCATACTGTGTCTTCAAGCAGGAAGCAGAGAGAGACAAATGCTAGTGCTCAGCTCTCCCTTTTCTTTCTGTTTAGCCTAGGACTCCAGCACATGAGCTGTCCATGCTCATGAGGAGTCTTCCCGCATCAGTTAAACATTTCTAGAAATACCCTACCTGACATGCCCTGGGGTCCATCTTCCTGGTGATCCCACCTCCAGTCCAACCCACAGTGCAGAGTAACCACCATGGGGCACTTAGAACCCACATCTTTCACTGTAATTCAGTTAGCACTTGTGTGACTTGAAAAGAAAATCCCAAAATAGAACTCAGCTTGGTGCCAAGTAGAGATTGCCACTCTCATTTTAAATGTTACTTCCTCAAACCTTAAATAACATGCCCAGGAGCTTCAAAAGTCAACTTCCTGTTTCAATATCATCCTTTTTGATTTGCCATTAACACTTTCCATGGAGAGAGGAAAATGCAGTGGCCAGTTTTTTTTGATTTTGTAGAAGGATGCTGATGGCATGTTGTCTTTAACAATTCCCAGCTGTGGCAAGTTGTCTTTAACAGATGTAAGAAGTTAAAACCACTACATCAGAAAACATTGAAATAAACTAACATGTATAAGCTAAAAGGCAAGATGTGGAGATTAAAACATATTTTCTTCTTAGAATAAAAATGCCTCTGTCCTGTACATAGCCAGGGTTTGAACCTTCTCCAAAGATGGCTGTCCAGACACTTGGAGGAAGTGGATGACACATCCAGAAGGAGTGACTTGTACATTAATAGTTTAACACTATACATGGCCATGACAGCCTTTTGGAGAGAAAGGCAGAAGCCAATTCTTTGTGGAAGTTCAGACACTCGAGCCTGTCAACTTTTTGATGGCTCTGCATTCTGTCTCCTGGACTTGCTCTCCCCAGAGACAGTGGAAGCCTGTTTCTAGTGAGTATTTTTGCCTAGAAAATAAGTTGCAACAAGGGATGAAAAGCTGAAACAAACAGTTTCCTATAACCTTTAAGGAATAGCCTTCACATGTAAGAGCTGAAGGGATCGCTTCGTTCAAACGGGAAACAGATTTCAAAATGTCACAGACAGCTGGGGAGTGATTCTTTCAAAGTCACAGGCCTCAAATTACTTGTCAGCCTGGGAGAACAAGGAGAAAGAACCTGGACTCCAGCTGTTGAAGGAGGACTTGCTGCCTCCAAAAGATTCCCTTTAAGAGGGATCATTCCTTTTTCTACCTATGATGTTGTAAAATAGAGAGCTGGTCCTTGTCCCTGTTTCCTTACACACAGCTCCCAAGACCCTAGGAACCTTAGGGGTGGTGAGTGTGTTTTCTATAAAAGTGGATAACTGAAGTCTGGATGCCTCTGGGTATTTTCAGAATGGCTGATAAATGGTTTAGTTTAATTTTACTAGCAAGAGAAACCCTTTTCACTCTGGAGAAAGAAAAGGAGGTGAAAGAAGGTGGATCACCAGTGGCCAATGATATCATCAAAGGACAAGGTCAAGTTTGAAGATGGTATCCTCCAAATACCTGGTCTTGGAGAAGTTTCTGGAGGGTGGCACAACCTCCATACCATTGCCTATACATCTCTTGTATCTGATTGCTCATCTGTAGACTTTCCAACGTCTTCCAGAACAAATGGGTAAATATGTCTCTCCGAGTTCCTTGAGCTGCACAGTAATAGCGCTCAAGGAGGGGATTGTGAGCTTTCTGATTTAGAGCCAGTACATCAGATGGACGATACACAATGAGGGCTTTTGGTGGAGGACACAGTCTTTGAGATGAAGGCCTCAGCCTGTGGACAGTCTCCAGGTGAGACAGTCTGGTGTTCACTGGAGGCTTGCTTGATTGGTGGGGGGAGCCCCACCCGTCTGCCATGAGAAGTGCTGTGTTGAGTGGGTATTGGAAGACAGTAGTAGGAGCAGAGGAGTTGGCCTGTGAAGAACCCCTGAAGGAAGGCACCCAGAGGTGGATATCTTCCCCCTCTCAAAGCCTTAGCATGTTGTGAAAATGAACCCTTTTGTTTCTAAAAGTGGCCTGAAGTAGTCCATGAGAAAGTGCTTTCAGACTCAGAATTCTGCAGTGTTAGAACACACACACACACACACACACACACACACACACACACACACCCACACTCATATCCCACACCCTACACCACCCACCACCACCCCCACCCTGGTCTTTTGAGTCCATCCCTTTTTTGTTCTCTGTGCTTTCTTTTCAGTCCTGGGATATGTGACTTCGCATCTGAGCTAGCAAATTAGCTTCCAGGATGGGCTCTCTGCCTAGCTCAGTGGTTCTCAACCTTCCTAATGTTGCCACCCTTTAATACAGTTCCTCACATTGTGGTGATCCCCAAACATAAAATTATTTTTGTAGCTACTTCATAACTGTAATTTTGCTAATTTTATGAATTGTAATAGAAGCATCTGTGTTTTCTTTTTTTAAATTTATTTTTCAGTTTAAATTTAGATAAGAAACAAGGTTGCTTCACAAGTCAGTTCCAGGTCCCTCTCCCTTTCCCTTCCCTCCTTCCATGCCCTCCCCCCAACTCCCCCAATATCCCCTCATTTCCCCAGGGAGGGTGAGGCCCTCCATGGGGGTATCCATAGTCTGTCATTTCATCCAGGGCAGGGCCTAGACCCTCCCCCAAGAGTTCAGGGTGAGAGTGCATCTCACATTGTTGGATGGGAGTCCAAAGTCCGTGTGTATACTCGGAATGAGTACTGATATGGTCTTGGGCAACACCTGTGAAAGTGTCATTCAGCCCCCAAAGGGGTTGCAGCCCACAGGTTGAGAACCACTGTTTTGAAGTCATCTTCTGAATCACAAGGACAAGGTGCTCTGCATCCCACTACATACTGTCTGTGAGCCTCAATGTCTCCCTAGTCCCTTTGAATGCTGTTCTCTACTCAAGGGGCTGCTATACTTCTTGTTCTGGCACTCACAGCGTACAGCTAGTTGATCCAAAGTAATGGCTCATCCAGGTCATCCTGTCCACAGCATGCAGCTTGCATTCTCTTCCCCTTTCACAGTAGGGCATGTGAGCTTCCGCCCCTCATCCTGACTGTTCTTCTTCCTATTTTTCTCTTCTCTACTACAGTTTCCATGAGCCCTCCCCAAGTGCACCAGGCATGGTGTTCTCTCTCCTCTGTGGTACCAGCCTTGTTGCTCAGTGCTTAATAAAACTTGTGCTCTGTGTCATAATCGTTCTATTCCATCTCTGGGTTAGAATTCATTGAAGGACTGTCACTTTCAGCTTGAGACTTCAGAATCCCCAGAGTGCTCCCAGTCAACACACTTGGGTTAATTAGGGGAGAGAAAATGGGGTGTGGAAGGAGAGTGCTCTCCCAGACCCACCCCTCATCTCTCTCCTGATGCCTGTAGCTCAGCTCCGATAATTGCTTGATACTATTTGAATATGGGCTTTGCTGGCTATTTATTCTGTAATGAGTTTTTATTGAACCCATGTGTGCGTTGGGCACTGAGGCGCCGTAGTGAATAAAGAATCTCCTAAGTTCATTTTGTTTGTAGAAGCTTTATTTCAATTTGCTCCACAATCATTTGGGGATGGGCAAGGCAAGCCCATGTTAGGTGGAGCCTGGAATGTTACAACTTATGATCTTTCGTGGGTAAAATAAAATACAAAAGTACAGGAACAATACATATTTAAACTGATAGGAATATATTATTAACCTTAAAGTTTATATTTAAAGTACGGACAAGTCCTGGTAATATTGCAAAATACATAAGAATCATATTTCATTCAGTAAGCAATCTTGTTTTGCAGATATTTTTGTCACTTGGGTCTCTTTTTGGCTTCCTATTTCAGTTATCAGTCTTGTAGTATATGCTCAGGTGAGGGTTAGGAAGACAATTCAGTCTTACAGTGTTACTGATTGAATTGAATTATTATTATTATCATTATCATTATTATTAATGACTTACAAAAAGGATCTCTTAGTTACCCAATTAGTTATTAAGGTTTTCGATTCTGGTGAAACTCAAGCCTATATCCATTGAGTTTTATTCTTAAGGATTATAAACTTCCTTATATGCTTGTTAATGTCTGAAATGCCATTGAGCTGGTAACACCGAGCAGTTGTTCTGTCACCAAGACCCTCATTAAGTGCTTCTCAGTCATTATCTAGGTTATCACCACTTCTGCCACTGCTTGGTGACAGATCCTCAGTAATTCCCCCCCCCCATTCTGTTTATGGGATGCACCCTTCATTAAGGAAGTATCATGTGACCCTCAAAGCCTGGTCTTTACTTCCCTCTAAATGTCTTATTTTGCTCATCTACTTACCACTTTTGGTTAGAAACCTTTTTAAAAATATTTCTCCCTTCCTTCCTTCCTTCCCTCCTTCCTTCCTTCCTCCTTCCCTCCCTCCCTCCCCCTCTCTCTCTTTCTCTTCCATATAAATGTTTTCTACTTATTGAACTGTACACTTATGACTTCTAATTATATTGTGTTAATTTTCAGCTCTATTTTCTCCTAGCTTTTATATACATGCATACATACATACATATTCCATTGTCTTTATACAAAAGGAAAAAAATAACATTTGCTTGTGATTGTGTTTCCGGAATCATCAGGTATATTTCTGATAGATTTCCAGTGTGACTAGATGCCTGCAAGAAGTATACCCCACTCAACAATGATAAACATCTGTTCTCTGGAAATACTTCCCACAGCTCCCATTCAAACCTCAGCCTACTCCTGTGCACACATGCTGCTGAAGTCTGGTGAGGCAGAGACCTGTGAGACAATCCTAGCTCTAAACTTTCTAGTCAGTGTCAAAAGATCAACAGTGGGTGGGTGAGAGCATCCTTGGGACCATTTCCTGTGTCAGAACTATAGACAGAGTGACTCTATACACCATAGCATACCCCACTTATGCAGGAGAATTGATTCTCAGTTCACCTTCCCTAAGTGTCCTTGGCTTTGTCATATCACACACAAGTATTAGCAGGGGCTCTGGCTTGGGGATCTAAAGGAACTGCATAGGAAGTATATTCATGGTGAAAGGCACTTGTTAGTCTCATACTGACCAACGGCAATACTTCCCTAAGTATTATCTGTGGAACAGTACCATCAGCATCACCTAGACCTTACGGGGATGCCAAATCTTAGGCTTTGTCCTTCACTTTGGTGGACCCCTATCTGCAACCCTTTTCATCTAGCACCAAGTTATTTATCTCAACCAGAGCTTCTTGGGCTGTGTCAACATTACATATTTATGTGTGTATCTCTCCATTTGTGAACTGTGTGAATTCTAGGCTCCCTTATTATCTGTAATCGTAGCCACAGAGCCAGAACTTGAGTCTACTACATTTCAATTATCAGGTAAACAGGTATACGAAAAATCAAGTAAGTGAAATGTACAAAGACAAGCCACTCCTATTGTTTTCTGGGTTAATTTTTTTTGACATAGGATCTCATGTAGCCCAGGCTGGCCTTGAACTTTCTATGTAGCTGAAGCTTACCTTGAACTCATGATCCTCCTGTCTCTACTTTCCACGTTCTCAGGTTACGTGTATGAACTACCATATCCAGCTTATGATAAACTGTTCTTATCAGGGGATATAGAAATCTATATGCTGTTTCCTTCGTAATTCTAATTTGTATGTTTATCTTATCTCATATAAAAATACTGTAAATGTACTGTGAATCTCTGATTGGGGGGCAGTAAATCTATTTTCATTTGATGTGGGTCTGTGGCCTTCTCTGAAGGGTAAATGGGAGACCTTCTATTTACTGAAACAACTATTTTGGAAACATACTAAAATAATCTCTGTCACTTTGTCCCGGGGTCTTTCTGTGCACAAACACTATAGTGTACTTGAAATAAACATCACAGGCAATGAAAAACACTGATGATAATGCTATTCATTCAATAACACCAAGATAACAGCCAAATTATTCCACCTACTTAAGTCATTTTTATCCAGCTCATGGAAGGAGGGTAATTTAATTCCAGGAGATTGGAAGCATTGATTGAGCTGTGAGTCCCTAAGGCATTTATTAGACAAATGAGACCAATGAAAAAGAAATGTATTTTTTCATCTTTAATTTCCATAAAAGATTTATAGCCAAGCTTGGAAGAACTGAGTTTTAAAATGCCACATTTCTTCCAAAAATTGACACCCACGGAACATTGCAGGCAAAGACACAAGAGAGGAAGTGACCGGAGGTGGCTTTGGGTTTGAGCTGTGTAGTCACTCCTCGGACCTGCATTCTTTACTGCAAAGCTGAAACTGCAGAGGTGAGGGCAGCTGAGACATCCTGCATCCAAGCTGCTCGGAGCTGAAACTGCAGAGGTGAGGGCAGCTGAGCCATACTGCATCCAAGCTGCTCGGAGCCATCAGTATAGGGTGTACCAGCTGTACGTGACTTTCTTCTTTCAAAAAAATTAAATTCAGTTTTAATAAATGTCTCAATTTGGGTTTAATGGAGATGAGAATTGGAAGATATTTTGTCTCCATGTGTCAAGCTTTTCCTAATGTCTAGCAACTCTTAGTCTTCCCCTCACGCTTCCCCAGGCCCCGCCTATGATGCTTCATCAAATCCTGAGACCTCCACCCATGCAATACTCTCTGAATCCCAAGCTCACTCGTTTTCCTCTGTTTACACCAAAGGTGGGGGCGTCTTATCTGAGAGTGTGGAGCTGGCAGGGCCATGGAGGAGAAGCTGGTGCACCTCTAGAGCTGTGAGTGCAGTGGGTAGACAGCTCTTGTCCTCAGTCCTCCCTTACAGAACAGGAAAGGACCGTCTCTCACCTTGCTCCTGGCTCATTCTCTTCGCCGTTCCCCAAAGCTTAACAAGGGAGAAGACCTGAAAGTGAGATCGCAGGTCAGTGTAGCTGTGCTTTCAGTAAGTGTGCCCGTCTCCAACGGAATCCAAAGGCAGTGTGGGTCTGTTCAGAAAAGCCGAGGAGATACCAATGAAAAGCGGGTTTCTAGAGTCATGAAGAATGGGCTTCAAGTCAAGCTCGGCATCTTAGAGGCTGTAGATTGTCTCAATGGCCACCTTTCTTTATTTGGAAACGGCAAACAGTACAGATAGAGTTGTCAAGGTTCATAATTCTATAAATGTGGCATTTCCCCATGCCCTATTCTGCTAAAGTTCACCCATTGTTTTCTTCTAAGTCTATAATTGCAACCCATCAATCAACGGATTTTTGGCTACTGGATCACTTTTAATTGCTTTCTCTGTCCAACCATTTTTGATTCAAGTATGGGTGCAACTGCTCATGCCACAAATGTGTGACTTTTCAGACCACAGGCCTTTCATAGGCTGATGGGGAAAGAGTATGACAGATGGGTGATTCCCAGAACCTAGAGGCATCTCTTTCCTTATGCTGAAGACTTGATGCTCTCAAAAACGTAGAGGGTACTTTATCCAGATGAGATATTGTAGGACCATTTTCTCTTTCTTCCTCATCACTGAAACAGAGCCACAAACTCTGGAAATAGCAGAGGAGTACACTGAAAGAGAGCTGAAGGATTTAGAAGGACGGGGAGGTGGGGCAACATAGGCAGAGGAATTTCAGATTGCCTCCCAACTGATGTCCTGGCATTTCCCAAGGCCCGGCCCAGCAAGAGGAGGTAGCCCAGGGAGGCCCATTGTCCCTGAAGTTGGACCAGAGATGCTCCGTCTTTATCAAATGCATTACAAAGGTGAGCTAGGAGGAGAGGTGTCTTAACAACAATAGACCACCAGGGGGAGTGCTTTGTCAACAGGGGCTAGAAGCAGTTACCATGAGGCCAGGGTAATAGGATCACAGAGAGAACACAATGGAGGGGAAAGAGTGTGTATAGGTGGGTAGGTGGGCAGGGGTGGGATCTGTTGGACAACAAGGAAAAAGTCAGCAGTGACATCACTGAATACAAGAAGAGAAATGGTGTGGTGAAAAAGAGTATTTGAGGGAATAATGGTTGAAAAACTCCCCAAATGTACTAAGTCATGGATCCAAGATAAGGAGAAAGCCTTGAACAGTAACAGAAATCTATGCCACACTATTTGGAACCTTAATATTTACTAGCATATCTTGATAATATTCTATAATGGGCTTCATTATGACACTTTCATACATGCACATAATGTATTTAGATTGATTCAGTGCCTCTATTACCCTCTCTTGAAACTTTGAAAACTGAAGACAAAGAGAAAACTGTCAAAAGCCACCAGACATGCTCATCTTCCCCAATGGGGCCTACAGATTTTTTAAATGGTATCTTGATCAAAATTAGCAAGGCAACATTTTAATAGAAATAGATTTTTACAAAATTTAGTAAACAGAGAGAGCAGTCCCTAAGATAGGTAAACCAACCTTGACAAATGAGGACAGAGAGGGCCTGACAGCCAGTCTTACCATGTAGGAAATAGTCAAACCCAGGTGATATTGGTGGAAGGGCACAGCCACAGATGAATGGAGACAGAGCCACACAATCCTGTCTGAGAGTCTTTCGACAAACAATTCGATAAAAGAAAGCTTTACAATGGTGTTGGGGAATCAAAATGCTAGCATTTAACCTAAAATTATTAAAAATGATAAACTTCTGTCAAACGTTTTATGCAATTATTGGAGTCTAGGGTTAGACAAGCAATTTTTAGATTTGTTATCAGAAGCACAACTCATCAAAGAAAAATTGCCACATGGCCCATCATCAAAACAAAGACTTAATCTGTGAAAATCTATGTGGGTAACATAGCAATATCAGCTATATGCCTACAGAAACACTTGCAAACCACATAGCTAAATATGAGTTAGTATTCACTGTAAAGAATTCCCACAACTCAATATTCGAAAACTATTAGAAACTGGGTGCAGGACCCGAAGAACAATTCTGCCATGTGGAACCTAGAGTTAGCAAGGTAGTGTGTCTAGTGTAGAGCCAGCCATTGGCTCTAAGAGCATTAGCCACGCAAATGTTCATGGCAGGTTAGTAACCAGTCCTAAAATCACCCTGGACGCACTTCAGCAGGTGTTAGTTAACCATTCTGAGGTGGTACACAGAATCTGAAACACCAGTGGGAAGCCCCAAAGTGTACACTGCTGATGCTTGCAGAGGCGTGTGGGAAGTTGTATGACTCTGTAAAGAAATATTCTCGATGCAAACAACAACTGTGGAGCCAATCATGAGAAGCAACAGAACATTTATATGATGTTTATATAACATTTGTAGAATATTTGCACATTCATTTATGTAGTGTGGCAAAATTTCAGGAGTGGAGCAGAGTGACTGCCACTCTTGGCTTGGGTTGGGGAGGGGAAAGAAGGGGAGGCTGTACTTAGCAAGGGGAACAGGAGAGAGCCTATAGTGTGAGGTGATGTTCAGTGTTTTAACTGTTAAGATGGAGACAGGGATATATGAGTTGATAAAATATATGAAGACACCACCCCCTACATATCACACTCGCACCCAGAGAACAGTAATTAAAACTGAAGAAATCTAAATAAGATAAAGAGATTGTATACAGGCTATCATATTATACTCTAGTTTTGAAAAATGTAACCTTGGGGGAATTAGGTAATATATTAATACAATTAAAATTTAATTATTCTTATTTTATTATATATTGCACATAAATATATATAAAATGCATAAATATATAATAAATATAAATATACATATAGTAAATATGTACAAATATATAAACTTACAATTTCTTATGAAATTATTCTTAAAAATTCTTGGTTAGTTATTAATTATTAATAAAGTAATTATTGGTTAGTACATTAGCTTCTATTGATCATTATTTATCTGTGTATCTGAATCTACAATTATCTCAGCAGTATTTTCATTCTGAAAACAAAGTGCCTACCCCCCAGAAATGCTAAGATTGGGGGTTCAACAAGACTCCTATTTCTGCAAGGACAGAATGCCCTGCCTCTCCTATTTGTCACGTCTGAGAGCCATTCTAGAAGCTTTCTTGTGGTGACTTTCCCAGGATGGCTTAGAGATTGCTAGGGTGCATACTCCTGCTGGCCGATATTAACTTTCTGAAACCAATAGAAGGAAAAAATTCCTCCTCATTTGGCTATGTTGTCACTTAATCTCTATTTTTGTGAAAGGATAAGGCAGGCACTTCAGTAAACTATGGGATGTATCAGAAAATGTCAGGGATGGCAGCTCTTCTGTGGTATTAATAGGGAGACTCCCAGTGACAATTGGGCTGCTCTGTAGATTCCCACGAGGGAGGCCAGTATTCTTTAAGGGCATGGGTAGGTCAACCAGGCTCCAGTGGGAGGCAACAGATCCAAAGTTTATGGGCAGTACAAATTGTACTTAATAGGCTCTTTTTTTTTTAAGAATACAAAGTTGGGTAGGTAGGGAGAAGCGGGGATCAAGGAGTTGGTGAGAGGAGAGTGAATATGATCAAACTGCAGTGTATGAAATTCTCTAAGAAGTAATAAAAAACAAGAAAAGAGACTTGGATTTAAGGACACCATTGGAGAACCTGGTAAGGAATAACTTAGAAACACTTTGACACAGGCTCTGGTTCAGGCCAGATTTAAATGGAACATGTTGGGGCAGCCAAGGTTAGTCAAGAGTAGGGTTTCATTGACTGAGGTTGTCCTTAGCACCTGAGTTTCGTGTGAGCTGTGGAATCAATTGATTGGGCAGAGAAAGACCCTGACATCCAAGCGTAACTTCTACTGTGAAGGAGCAAAATGGCACTTGAAGTTTACAGAGTGTGCTGTGCAGATGGGAGGAACCCTTCATCCAGTTGCACTCAGCAATACACTGGACTTTGGAGAGGGGTAGCTAATGAACACAAGGAAGTTCTTGAGCAATGGAGACAAGGTGGAGTTCACAGTTGCTGACAATCTTGTATTGGGAAAGACTTAGCAGTTAGCAGATTCATGGTGTGGAGCCTGCTTTAGTCCAAAAGTAAAAGAAGGGATTCTAATGCAGAAAAAAGTATTTTTCTCTTCTGGAAAGCCATCAACACTCTCAATTTTTTGGTACATTCAGCAACAAGCACCCCAGGATGCTATTTTGGCTCTGGGAAACCAGATGGGCTGGTGAAGGGCAGAGGGGTGGTAATGTGGAAGGGGATCCTGTGAGTCACTCAGACTTTCCCCAGGAAGTGTTAGGAGAGATCCAGTAAAGAAAGCCCTGGAACTGGTGTTTTCTTCACAGTTCTTGGAGTAGCTGGCTTCATCTGGTGCTGTGAATGTGGGCTGGAGTTTGGTGTCATATTGCTTGAATCATAATTAGGATACTCTATGTTGGAAGCAGAGACCAAGAAGTTCATGAACTTTTATGCAAAAGTCTCTGGGACTACATTCTGAAAGGAAAGCAGTCATCAGGAACCATCCTCTATCAAGTGCAAGAATTCTGTGGAAGTCTTTTCAAAATGTGTCAGCTGTGGTCCCTGCCATCAGAATTGTACGAGTGCTTAAGAAGATGCATCATCCACAAAAGCAGAGCTAACTAAAGAAATGGAAGGTAGAAAAACTGTTCATGTATTGCAGTTCATGGACACCACAGTAGACACAAGGGCCTCATATGTTCTCATCCAGAATGGCCAGAAAGGGGGACATGGTCTGTGCCATGGAAGAAGAGAGTGACAAATTCGAGAAGGAGTCGAATGGAGATGTCTAGATGGGTAACTCCGAGCTTATTTGCAAAGGCAATGGGACAGCCAGGAATTTTGTTGGCTACAAGTGACAGAAGCTAACCTGATGGCTTAAACCAAATGCTATTATTTTTCTATTGCAACTTGACATCTTAAGATATGTCATGAGAGTCCCAATAGCCTTTCTGCTTATCCCTTCTGAGTTCATGGCTTTGGTCTTAAAGGTTTTAGCTGATGGTCACTAGCTGGCCAGTAATTCCAGCTGAAAATGGGAGCAATGGAATAGAGGACAAAGTCATGCAGCCTTGGAGTCTTTCCCCCAGAGAGTTTTTATAGAAGTTCTGCCCAGAGACTTCTACATTTCCCCCAAAAATGTGCATTGTGACCCCATTTGCACTAACCAGACAGTGTCACCAAGGACAAAACAGAGGCTCTACTGCTAAAGACAAGGAAACTGGAGGGATATGGGACAGGCAGGGACATTCAAGGCATATTGGGAGGCTGAAATTTGAATGGGACTGAAGTCTGCTATGGTTTCAGAATGCAACTGTTACTTGTTTGTTAACTGGTTAAAATTTAGTATCATTTATTTATTTATTTATTTATTTATTTGTGTGTGTGTGTGTGTGTGTGTGTATACCACAGTGTACATGTGTGTGTGTGTGTGTATGTGTGCCAGAGAAGCATGAGAGTTGTCAGTTCTTCCTTCCACCATGTGGGTCCCAGAAGTTGAACTTGGGTATCAGCTTATCAGCAGGCACATTTACCTGATAGACCATCTTGTCAGCCATTATTGGCTGAATTCTTCCCAGAGTTATTCATCAATCTTGTATATTTATTCTTTTTTATGGCAAGAAGAAATACCTGATACAATGAATTATCAGAGGCTGGGAATGACTACCACCTCTTTCTACTGTTGGCTGGAATGCTGCCTGGCGGATGTGTGGTTTACACCAACTCTAGTCACTGCCCTGCAGCAACTGTGGACAAAAGCTCTTTTTTTTTTAATTTCCTGAAGCTTGATGCAGCCAAAGTTTAACTGATACTTAGATCTCTTCAGGGACTTTGATGGGGATGGAGATTTGTAAATAACCCCATGACTAAACGTATTTCCTGGGTCTCTGAGCTGCTGTGACAGGACTGTAACTTTCATGTTGTGCTTCTACATGACAAGCATGTTGTGGCCAACCGTGCCAGACTCCCTGGCAGTGGGATTGTAGGCTGGAACTCCCCTGATCCATGTCTAAAATTCATATATGAGTGAGTACATGCCATGTTTGTCTTTTTGTGACTGGGTACCTCACTCAGGATAGTTTCTTCTAGTGCCATCCATTTGCCTTTGAATTTCAAGATTCCAATGCTTTTTTTTTCTCCTGAGCAGTACTCCATTGTGTAAATGTACCACATTTTCTCTATCCAAGCTTCAGTTGAGGGGCATCTAGGTTGCTTCCAGGTTCTGGCTATCAAATAATGCTGCAATGAACATAGTTGAACAGATGTCCTTGTTGTATGAATGTGCATCTTTTCTGTATATATACCTAATAGTGGAATTGCTGGATCTTGTGGTAGACTGATTCCCATTTTCCTGAGGAATATCCATACTGATTTCCAAAGTGGCCGTACAAGTTGTCACTCCCACCAGCAGTGAAGGAGTGTTCCCCTTTCTCCACATCCTCTCCAGCATAAACTGTCATTGGTGTTCTTGATTTTAGCCATTCTGACAGGAGCAAGATAGTATCCCAGAATTGTTTTAATTTGCATTTCCCTGATGGCTAAGGATGTTGAGCACTTTCTTGTGTGTCTTTCAGTCATTTTAGATTCCTCTACCGAGAATTTTCTACTTAGTTGTGTACACCACTTTTTAATTGGCTTATTTGGTGTTTTGGTGACTAGCTTCTTGAGTTCTTTGCATATTTTGGAAATCAGTTCCCTGTCAGATGTGGGGTTGGTGCATATCTTTTCCCATTTTGTAAGCTGTCATTTGTCTTGTTGTTGACTGTGTCCTTTGTCTTACAGAAGCTTCTCAATTTCAGGAGGTCCCATGTATTAATTGTCGATCTCAGTGCCTATGTTACTGGTGTTATGTTCAGGAAGCAGTCTCCTGTACCAGTTTATTCAAGGGTACCTCCTACTTTCTCTTCTAAGAGGTTCAGTGTGGCTGGATTTATGTTGAGGTCTTTGATCTATTTGAACTTAAGTTTTATGCATGGTGATAGACATGGAACGATCCGCATTCTTCTACACTCCAGAATCCAGTTATGCCAGCACCATTTGTTGAAGATGCTTTCTTTTTTTCCATTGTATGGTTTTAGTTTCTTTGTCAAAGATCAGGGGTTCATAGGTTTGTGGGTCCATATCAGGGTTTTCAATTTGATTCCATTGGTCTACCTGTCTATTTTTGTGCCAATACCAAGCTGTTTTCAAAACTATAGCTCTAGAAAAGAGCTTGAAGTCAGGGATGGTGATGTCTCCAGAGGTTCCTTTATTGTACAGATTTGTTTTTCCATATAAAGTTGAGAAGTGTTCTTTCAAGGTCTGTGAAGAATTGTGCTGGGATTTTGATGGGGATTGCATTGAATCTGTAGATTGCTTTTAGCAAGATTGCCATTTTTGCTATGTTGATCCTACCTACCCATGAGCATGGGAGATCTTTCCATTTTCTGGTATCTTCTTTAATTTCTTTCTTTAAAGTCTCAAAGTTTTTGTTATACAGGTCTTTTACTCCAAGGTATTTTATGGTGTTTGTGGCAATTGAAAAGGGTAATGTTTCTCTGATTTCCTTATAAGCCCATTTATCACCTGTATATAGTAGGGCTACTGATTTCTTTTTAGTTAATCTTGTATCCTGCAACTTTGCTGAAGGTGTTTATCAGCTGTAGGAGTTCCCTGGTAGAGTTTTTCATGTCACTTATGTAAATTATTTCATCATCTGCAAATAGTAAAAATTTGACTTCTTCTTTTCCAGTTTGTATCCCTTGTCTTCTTTTCTTGTCTTATTGCTCTAACTAGAACTTCATGTGCAGTATTGAAGAGGTATGGAGAGAGTGGACAGCCTTGTCTTGTTCCTGATTTTAGAGGAATTGCATTGAGTTTCTCTCCATTCAGTTTAATGTTGGCTGTTGGTTTGCTGAATATTGCTTTTATTTTGTTTAGGTATACTCCTGTTATCCCTGATCTCTCCAAGACATTTATCGTGAAGGGGTGTTGAATTTTGTCAAAGGCTTTTTCAGCATCTAATGAAATGATTATGTGATTTTTCTTCTTCAGTTTGTTTATGTGATGGATTACATTGATGGATTTTCACATATTGAACCATCCCTGCATCTCTGGGATGAAGCCTACTTGATTATGGTGGATAATTTTTCTGATGTGTTCTTGGATTCAATTTACCAGTATTTTTTGTTTGTTTGTTTGTTTTTCGAGACAGGGTTTCTCTGTATTGTTTTGGAGGCTGTCCTGGAACTCGCTCTGTAGACCAGGCTGGCCTCAAACTCATAGAGATCCGCCTGCCTCTGTCTCCCAAGTGCTGGGATTAAAGGCGTGCACCACCAACACCCGTCAATTTACTAGTATTTTATTGAGTAGTTTTGCATCAATGTTCATGAGGGGTATTGGTATGTAGTCCTCTTTCTTAGTGATGTCTTTGTGTGGCTTAGGTACCAACGTTATTGAAGCCTTATAAAAAGAGTTTGGCAATGATCCTTCTGCTTCTATTGTGTAGAATACTTTGAGGAGAATTGGTATTAGCTATTCTTTGTATTTCTGGTAGAATTCTACACTGATACTATCTTGTACTGGGCTTATTTTGGTTGGGAGACTTTTGATGACTATTTAAATATGGGTTATAGATTTATTTAAATTGGTTATCTGTTCTTGATTTAATTTTGGTAAGTGATATCTATCCAGAAAATTGTCCATTTCCTTTAGATTTTCAAATGTTGTAGAGTACAGGTTTTCAAAGTATGACCTGATGATTCTCTGGGTTTCCTCAGTGTCCATGATTATGTTCTCCTTTTCATGTCTGATTTTGTTAATTTGCATGTTCACACTCTGCCATTTGATAAGTTTGGATAAAGGTTTGCCTATCTTGTTGATTTTCCTCAAAGAACCAACTCTTCATTACATTGATTCTTTGTATTGTTTTCCTAGTTTCTACTTCATTGATTTCAGTCATCAATTTCATTATTTCCTGGCATCTACTCCTCCAGGGTGAGTTTGCTTCTTTTTGTTCTAGAGCTTTCAGTTGTGCTGTTAATTCTCTAGTGAGTGTTCTTCAGTTTCTTCATGTTGGCACTTAGTGCTATGAACTTTCCTCTTATTACTGCTTTCAAAGTGCCATTCTTATTGGATTCTAGGAAGTCTTTAATTTGCTTTTTTTTTATTTCTTCCTTGACACAGGAATGGTGCAATTGTGCATTGCTCAATTTCCATGAGTTTGTATGTTTTCTCCAATTTGTGTTTTTGTTGAATTCTAACTTTAAGGCATGGCACTGTGATAAGACACAGGGGTTATTCCATTTTTTTTGTACCTCTTGAGGTTTGCTATGTTGCCAAGTATGTAGTGGATTTCGGATACGGTTTCATGTGCTGCTGAGAAGAAGGTATATTCTTTTGTGTGTGTGTGTGTATGTGTGTGTGTGTGTGTGTGTGTGTGTGTGTGTGTGTGTTTGGTTTTTCAAGACAGGGTTTCTCTGTATTGTTTTGGAGGCTATCCTGGAACTCGCTCTGTAGACCAGGCTGGTCTCGAACTCAGAGGTCCACCTGCCTCTGCCTCCCGATGCTGGGATTAAAAGCATGCGCCACCAATGCCCAGCCTCTTTTGTGTTTGGATGGAATGTTCTATAGATATCTGTTAAACCCAATTGCGTCATAACTTCTACTACTTCCTTTGTTTCTTTGTTATGTTTCTCTCTAGAGTTCCTGTCTAATGGTGAGAATGGGGTGTTGAAGTCTCCCACTTTAAGTGTGTAAGGTTTTATATGTGATTTGAGTTTTAGTAATGCTTCTTTTACGAATGTGGATGCCTTTGTATTTGGAGCATAGATGTTTAGAATTGAGACTTCATCATGATGGATTATTCCTGTGGTGAATATGAAATGATCTCCTTCATCTCTTTTGATTGTTTTTGTTTAATGTCTAATTTGTTGAATATTAGGATTGCTACACCTGCTTGTTTCTTGGGTCCATTTGATTGGAAAATCTTTTCCCAACCTTAACTCTGAGGTACCTCTGTCTTTCAACTGGAGGTGTGTTTTTTTATGCAATAGAAGGATGGATTCTATCTTTGTGTCCATTCTATTAGCCTGTGTCTTTTTATAGGCAAGTTAAGTCCATTAATATTGAGGGATATTAATGACCATTGATTGTTTACTTTTGTTTGTTTTTGATTTGTTTTTGTTGTTGGTATTGTGTATGGATTTCAACCCCTCTTATCTTTTGATTGTTTGCAAAGTGGGATTATCTATTGCCCATTTTTTGGGGGGGTAGTTAACTACCTTGGTATGGAGTTTTCCTTCCAGAAATTTCTGCAGGGCTGGATTAGTGGATATATATTATTTAACTCTGGTGTTATGGAATATCTTGTTTTCTCCATCTATAGTGATTCAAAGTTTTTTCTGGGTATAGTAGTCTGGGCTGGATCTGTGGTCTCTTAGTGTTCTGGCTTTCAGAGTTTACATGGAGAAATCAGTTGTAATTCTGATAGGTTTGTCTTTACATATTATTTGACCTTTTTCCTTTTCTACTCTTAATATTCTTTCTTTATTCTGTATGTTTGGTGTTTTAATTATTATGTGACAAGGGAACTTTCTTTGTGGTCCACCCTATTTGTTGGTTTGTAAGCTTCTTGTACTTTCATTGGCATGTCTTTCTTTAGGTTGGGAAAATTTCCTTCTATGATTTTGTGGTGGGTTTCTTCACCTTCTATACCTTTTATTCTTAGGTTTGGTCTTTTCATGGTGTCCCATCTTTCCTGGATATTTTGTGTTAGGAATTTGTTGGACTTAAGATTTTCTTTGATTGATGAGTCTATTTTTTCCTAGTGTATCTTCAGTGTCTGAGGTTCTTTCTTCCATCTCTTGTATTCTGATGGTTATGCTTGAATCTGTAGTTCCTGACTGTTTATCCAGCTTTTCTATTTCCAGAATTCCCTCAGTTTGTGTTTTCTTTATTGTCTCATTTTCAGTTTTTAATCTGTTTCCTTCATCTGTGTGATTGATTTTTTTCTTGGCTTTCTTTAAGAGATTTGTTGATTTCTTACATTTTTTGTTTTTTTTCTTCTGTTTCTTTAAGGGATTTTCTCATACCCTCTTTGAGGGCCTCTATCATTTTCATGAAGTTGTTTTTAAGGTTGTTCTCTTCTGCTTCATCTGCATTGGGTTTGTTCAGGTCTTGCTGTTGTAGAGTCCCTAGACTCTAGTGGTGTCATATTAGTTTTTCTGTTGCTGAATGTGTTTTATATTGTCTTTTTCTCATCCATTCTTCTGGTGGGTGCAGGTGGAGTTTCTTCTTCTCCTGGTGGGTACGGGTCCAAGGTTCCCTTCCAGTGGGTGCAAGTAGGTCCAATACTCTGATGGCTCTCTTCTTCCTGTGGGTGGAGGTTGGACCAGGATGCTGGCAGTATCTGGATGGGCTGGACTGCTGGGATGGGATCCCCAGTGAGCAGTATCCAGGCCTCAGGAGGCTCCAAGCAGATCAAATGATTTTCAACACTGATCTTTAAAACACTTCACTAATTTCTCCAAACCTCAGTTTTCTCTATTTATTTGACTATTTTATTTTGCTCCAAAGTTTGTTTATATTCTTGTTTTATTCATTTTATTTGGTGCTAAAGATTGGACACAGGTCTTGCATATGCCAAGCTCATTCCCTTAGACTGGCATCACCCCCAGCCAATGTCTTTGCTCCACCCGCCCCCCAGAAGCTGTTGCCCAATTCAGTCTGCATGTTGCTTGTTCTTTCCTATGTGCCAGGCTTTTCATGTGCCACATCCTTTATTCAATGTTCTATTCCTATTGAGTTAATCTGAAAGGACAATGTCAGAGAACTCTGCCAAGGAGAGACATCTTCAGTTTCTTTTTAAAGCTTGGTTTCAACATATGTGTGGCATTTGGGGAATATGCGTTTGTTGATATATGTTTATGCAGGTCTGTTATCTTTGCTTCCCCAGTGGCTGTCCTTTGCCATGTTGGGGAAATTGGAAACACTGTCCCTGTACCTTATGTTTCATGTTGTACCCAAGTCTTAACACACTGGACATTCAATCTTCAAATGAATGCTGTGGACAGATGCTTACAACATTTGACTCTTTCTACTGTCTAATCTAATGGTTCTCAACCATCCTAATGCTGTGACCCTTTAATACAGTTCCTCATGTTGTGGTGCCCCAACCATAAAATTATTCTCATTGCCTGTAGGGAGAGATCTACATACTCAAATGGGCGTGGCCAGTGCACCCATAGCCATACCCATTTGGGTATGTAGATCTCTCTCTACAATTGCCACTTCAGAAGTGTAATTTTGCTGCTCTTATGAAACATAATGTGAACATCTGTGTTATCTGATGGTCTTAGGTGACCCCTGTGAAAGGGGATTGACCCCAAAGTGGATCATGCTGCTCAGGTTGAGAACCACTGGTCTACCCCTCTCCACCCATGTTTCATTCTGATTCCTTTGGGAGTCATCTCAGTGGTGTCAGGTTGTAGGTTCAGTAAATTAACTTCACACAAAGAAAAGATCCCTTATATGGCCACCATATCATCTCCTCCATTATGGATTCAATGTATCTGCAGAAATTTGTGTGCTAGAATCTTCATTCTACCTAAAGTATTTCTCTTCCTAAAGGGAGGCCGTTTAGAAAATGATACAGAGAATAGAGTCCTATGGGGATGTTGCTAATGTTTTTACTGAAAAGACCCAATAGAGTCAGTCTCCAGAGAAGGGTCCTCATTTGAAAAACTTAGTGTGCTTTGTTACTTTGGTGAGCACAGCATCATAATGAGAAGGCACAGCAGTGTTATTGGCTCAGTCTGTGAGGCATGAGCTTCTTCACATGGTTCAGAACAGAAGGTAGATGCAGGCAGAACCATCAAGGCCTCCACACAGTGCTCCTTTGCAGCTAGCTCCCCTGTCCCAAAGGTTTCACAATCCTCCTGACAGAACCACCTCTTGGGACAAGGTATTTAAACACATGAGACTATGGGGGCATTTCAGATTTAAATAGGGTAGGAACTCAGTTTGTGGTACTTTGTTATTGAGTTCAAAGAAACCTAGTACTCTCATATCAGCTATCTGAAAGTGAGATGTCTTATTAGCCTGTGCAATAGAATGTGTGAAACTCACCATAAATCCATTATCAGTTGAGATACACCTGGCTACGAATTTATGATGGTAGATTAGTAAAATGACTTCCATTAATAGCACATATTAAAATATAATGAGCAAAAAAAACCCCAAAAGAATGTTGTGCCAAGATAGGATCCATTATGTTTCAGTAACACACGCACTAACATCTCAAAGGTCTATTGCAACCACTTTGTGTCTACAAAATGATGTGTAATTCTCAAGGTAAAGTGCTGCCAGTGATAACTCAGCAACCCAAGACACTGTTGTCGTGAAGTGCTCTCTTCTCAGCTATCCTCACAATTGGGAGGGCAGGGCTTCTAAGTGCTTTGACTCAGAAGTTACATTCATCACTTCCATTCATCATTTATTGCTTTGGACAAGTCACATAGCCTTGCTGAACTCCAAGGGGGTGAATGTTTTGGGGGTAGCATCTGTGTTCAGGGACAGTTGTGCTCCAGTGGGCTGATGGGGATTTCAAGGTTATCCAACAGTCTCAGAAAGGTTGATGCCCTGAAGCAATTTGCTCCAGACAGGCTTCCAGAAAGTGTCTGTACTCTCAATTGCCCAGACCTCCAAACAACTGCACTTATATGAATTTGTGGTAGAGAATGATGCCTGATTCTAGATGTCGTCATGCATAACTATAATCCCAGGATTCTAGAGATGAAGGCAGAAGGATTATGAGTTTGAGGTCAGACGGGACTATATGGCAAGAACCTGTCTCAAAAAATGCTGGATAAAGAGAATCATAATTAATTGTTGCTCAATCAACCTTTTTCTCCATGAATAAATCATGTTGCTCAGTACTGTCATCCATTGCCTTATCCTGACAGCAAAGACACTGCCATTTCATCATTACCATAAGTTTGTGTACATAATGAATGTTCTATGAGAAAGAGGGCTCTGGTGGAGGTCTTTCCCTACTTGTGATGGTAAAGTTTCTTATGGAGTTTTATGTGCAACAACATGAAATTTGTGTATGTGATTGACAACATTGAATTTTATATATAAGATGACAGACAAGGATGTATACATCATTAAGATGAGTTGGACAACTCCCTGTGGTTTATAACTCCCAATTCCAGTGTTTCTGCTCTGTTTCCAGATTCTACTTCCTGTGTTAACTATTCAGTTGTTTCTTTGAGGATATACCTTCAAACACATGAATAACTACTCTCATTACCATTTCCCATTTATCTATTTTTAAATAACTTATTTATTTTTATTTTATGTGCATTGGTATTTGCATATATATGTATATCATACATACATACGTACATACATACATGTCTGTGTGAGGGTGTCAGTTCTTGGAGTTACAGATAGTTGTTAGCTGCCCTGTTGGTGCTGGGAATTGGATCTGGGTCCTCTGGAAGAGGACCATTGAGCTCTTGACCTTTGAGTCATCTCTCCCACCTCTATTTCCCATTTCTTAATTCGTTCTTCATTAATATTTGAGCTTATATATTCAGTTTCTATTATTTTTTTTCAAGGCAGGGTTTCTATATATTGTTTTGGAAGCTGTCCTGTAACTCTCTCTGTTGGCCAGGCTGGCCTCAAACTTATAGATATCGCCTGCCTCTGCCTCCCGAATGCTGGGTCAGTTTCTATTATGGAAAATGAAGAGTTAGATCTCAAATCCACCAACCTTTCTCATGTCAATTCTCCTAAATGCTCCACCAATATAATAAAATATCTCACAGTTTTTCTTAAGTTAAAATTCAACATTTATACTATTATAACATTAGGAACAGTTTTCACAACAAAGCCAAACAGTGTACTATGATTTTGTTTGCTTTATTGTATAACTTTTTTTGTTTTTCCTGGAGTTTATTATTGAGTTGACTTTAAATTTGTATTGCTTCTCTAGATTTCTTTATCATCATTAGCAATTCATTCCTACATAGCCAGAAACGATTCTCCCAGCGCAAGTACATTTACTCATTTCATTTATATCTTCTAGGAGGGAGTCTACAGAAAGCCCTGTGTGTCATTCTTCTATATGTCCATTCATCACCAGGCCTGGAAGCTTGCATACGATATTCTGCAGACCACTTTCTCAACTGCATTTTCTTTAGGCATTCCAATTGGAAGCATTCATAAGATTTTCCTTTTAGAAGTCACACCTCCTTTAAGTTTTAAAAAATTATTAATTTTATTTTATGTGTATGCATGTTCTCCCCACATGTCTCTGTGCCATGTGCATGCCTCGTCATAAGCAGATCCCCTAGAACTAGAGTTACAGATGATTGTGAGCCACCATGTGGGTGCTGGAAATTGAACCCAGGGTTTCTACAAGAACACAAAGTTCTCTTAACCACGAAGCCATTCCTCCAGCCTTAATAGGATTTTAAAAATTGGAATCATAGACCATTGTGTTTCTGGCAGGGCCTTTCCAAGCAAGTGTCAGTGACTTCTGTTCAGTGATGTGATGGACTCTGCGAATAGTGCTCACAATGCCATGGACAGTAATGAGCTCCTGTGTGCTGTAGTCAGTCTGAGGCTATGAACTCTTGGAGCTCCTGAGCAACAGTGGGGAGTCACAGGGAACAGCCCTCCACAAGCAGCATTGGCTCCTAAACCATGAGGGTAAGGGGGTGCTTTCTGCAGACTAAGATTTCTAGGAATACCATCTTGTTTTCTCTTCTCCTGACAACTTGGTGGTCCATGCTAGATCTTCTTCACTTTGAAAATAGCTAGAGTGATTTCCATTTTCATGGTTGCTAATCCAGTTGACATGATTTTCTATTTGAATGTAGAAAATTCTCCTTGTATGCGATACTGAAATCCAGGTCCTGCGGATGAGAGGGTCTGGTGATATCTGGCTTGTACAAATAAAGCCTGTCTGAGGGTCACAGAATGGAGCTTGCCACTAGCTCCATTCTGTGACCACATAGAGGCCTGGAGGTCTGTACAGACAGACAGGAAGTGAGGTAGCTGGGCAGAAACAGGATATAGGCAGGGAGAAACAGGAACTCGCTCTCTTGTCTCCTGAGAGTCTAAGGAGGTAAGGTGTGGCTGTGGCTTGCTCCTTTTTCTCTCTGATCTCTTAGCATTTTCCTCTATGTCTAACTTCCGGTTTTATTAATTAGACCAATTAAGAACTCCATTTACGAGAGGGTCCAAAGAACTATGTTCAGTCAACCAGTCCTGCCTTTGGTTTAAATTCTGCTGTCAATCCTTTGAATTATTAAAGGCTTTTGTTTTGGAGACAGTTTTGCTATGTATCCTAGGCTGACCTTGAATCAACCATCCCTCTACTTCAGTCTTCTGAGTGTTGGGATTTCAGGTGTGCGCTGACACACTAAGCCTTCCTAAAGACTGTAAAACAAAGGACCCCCTTTGAACACTGTCATTTTATCTTGGTTCCTTCAAGTCGTGCAGCTGACTTTGCTTCATGGGCTCATGTGTGTTTTTTTGTTAGAAATTGTCTAGTTTTTTCCTTTTTAGTACATTTTCTGGGAAACTTATGAGAATTTTTATTCTTTTTTTAATCTTTCATTGTCACTAACTAGCATTTAAAAATTTCTATGCCTTTCCCATCTTCTGAATATTCCTTCTTGTGATATATGTGTAATATATATGTGATATATATATGTACATATGCACTCAGTTTGTTTATCCATTTTCTGATAATGTTAGTGGCTTAGGGGCCTCTTCTCCCCCACCTGTGGTTTGCTTGCATTCAATAGCTTATATTACACGTAAAAGCAGATGCACTGGGTTTGGAAAAGACAAAAGGTTTTTTTCTTTTTCCTCCTCTGAAGTAAAAGGGAATAAAAAGCCAGGGGATGACACAAATACTTCAAGGTAGAACAGACAGCATCGAGGAAGCAGGAATGTCTGGAAAGTGGGAGGATTTGCTTCTGAAATAGCCCAGTATTGTACAGGAAAAAGCTAATGAAGAGAAGGAAACTGAAATCTGCAATGCAGGAAACACAGGCTCACAATACCATGCTACAGTGGGGCCTCACCTGAAGCCCAAATGTATGTCTAGCCTGCTCGGCCTTAGTTCACCTTTTCTACTTAGCCTTGGGTGGGATGAGGGGCAAGACAGAATGGTACTTGTTGCCAGATGTTGGTTAGAGGTAAGAGAAGGGGAAAAGAGAAGAGAGACACTGTGGAGGAAGCATACGGGAACTGGGAGATGGACTTCCTATCCAAATATGGTAAGGGGAGGAATAGAAGAGTGTCCGAGGGAGCCAGGGAGACCCTACTGAGAATGGGTCCCTGAATGCTTATAGACAGTGTGAAGTCTGTTTTCCGTCTCGAAGCTTTTAAGAATGGGAGAGCACACTGAACATAAAACCAGCTCTGCAGTTGGATTCGGGAGGGAGAAGCATCTGGGGGATGGGCTGTCAAGTGACCAACTTGGGTGGACCCAGAGCAGATCATTTAAGGAGTGCTGCTTCAAAGCTGTCAAAGCCATTGGCTCTTTTCGTTTTAAACTCAATTCTACAATGGAATGCAATGAAAGTATTTGTTCTAGGAAGAACCCTTGTTTACCTGGTGATTCACGTGTGAATATAGAAAATCTCCAAACCCGAGGAATAAAAGCTCAGGGCAACACCATTTCTAGTTCCATAGGGAGCCCCCCTCCCACCCAAGAAAAATTGCGGACCATGACATCATTCCTTCTGGTTTCCCCACATCTGCTCGCGCCTGTCGATCTTACCACCAGATGGCGGTGTTGGCCTAAGATCTAGCATATTCCCAGACCCCGGGAAAGCCTGACCTGAATATAAAACTTCCCTAATCACCACATTTGATTCCCCTGCAGAACAGCACAAAAATGCTGCGGATCCCAAAGAGGCCAACATGGCATCTCAACACATTGCGTGGCTTGAAGGCCAGATATCGGTGCTTATTAAAGTTTGATTGCAAGAAAACAACTTCAAAATGCAGGAGTCTTCGTTGTGGTCCTTTCCCCCACCCCACCCCAGCCACCCCCACCTGCACCCCCCAGTCTAGCAATCTCGGACCTGCAGCTTTCCTCCAGCCGCAGCGGCATGGCTGGCAGTGTGGTGCGGAGGTGGCAAGCTCCAGGGACCCACGCAGCGTCTGTCTGTGCAGTGCCCAGATGGCAGGGGCTGGAGAGGCCTCCAGAAACCTGTGACTCAGTAGCATTTCCCCAGCTCTGGTCCCTGTCACCCTCCTTGGCCACCCTAGTTTGGTAGCTGTGGCTCCTAGGGACTCTACCTGTTATGGAACTTTGATGGGCAGCTTGGGGCCACCGAAGTCAGGAAATGGTGGCATTAAAGTAAGGCCTAGTTAGGAGGACCAGTGTTTATAGCTTACGGGGTCCCAGGACCCCAGGTGTCCACCCAACTGATATTGCTGAGAATAGCAGGCCCTGTCTTGTCACTTCAGCACGATGGGAGAGGTGGACCTCAGGCGCCTGCCAGAGAGGGACCCTCTGGCTCCAAGGAGCTTGCATCAGAAGGTCGGAGAAGATCTGTCTGAGGGCCCCAGCAGTCAGACCTCGGTGGTCCCTTTTAGGCCCTGCAGGCCTGTGCGCACCATGCCACATGGCCCAGAGGCACAGTGCTCCCTGAGGGCCTGGACTGAGCCTCCTGGAAGCAGCCAGACGGTGCCTCACAGTGGGCTTGCTCGCGCCGAGGTCATCTGCTAGGCGCAGCTGGGCTATGGAAAGGAAGAGGCTGATGAATTTTTCATCACGATTCCCTTGGCTGTCGATCTGAAGGCAGTTTCTGGGGCAGGAGCCATTAAGGACCTGTCTGTGCCAAGAACAGCCCCTCCCCCACTGCTCTAATTACAGATGGACTGGAAACTTGGGTCCCTGATCCCCTCCTCCCCGCAGGGCGTGTCTTGGTCCCTTTGGCTTTGTTTCATTTCCAAGCATTGAGCAAGTGGGGAAGGCAGGGTGAGGAAAAGCGCCTGTCTAGTTTAATAGCAAGTGTAGACAGCTTGCCTGGGCTCTGCCTGGAAAAGGAGAGCAAAGGAGCTTATGCACAGCCCTCCTGGAGCTTGTGGGCCTCTGGGGAGACAGACTCACAAAATGGAGATGAAACAGTCGAATGTGGGCCAATGGCCGGTTAGCGGGTCTGTCTGTGAATTGGACTGGGGTCCTGAGGGAGACATGGGGAAGATAGGAGGATCTGAAAAGAAGGGAATCCAACACCCGGCACAGGAAGAGGCAGAATGAGGGACGAGTCTAATTGAGTTCCGGAGGGTAACACAGGCACAGGGGTGCAAAGTATATACCTCGAACTCATCAACACACAGGTAGATCTACCATAGGTCCGAAGCTGACCTTAAGGCCTTCTTCTGTAAAACATGATACAAATATATCAGGGGAAAATCACTAGCAGATATTGAAGACCTTTTCTTTTTCCTGAGTGAGGTGGGTGGGTGAGGGCTATGTATTAGTCAGGTCTTTCGTCACATGGATGTTTTTTGCATAGCTGTAAGTTAAAAATATATACAGACATAGCATCTATACTGTTGTGTATGGAGATTATTTAAAAATACAGATTTTCACTTAAAAAGCTAATGCATATGTTTGTAAGTTTGGGGAAAAATAAAGACAATTAAAAAAAATTCACCCACAGTTACAGTCCTGGTATATTTCTCCCCCCCTGTACATATTTAGTTTCATTAAAACCATGTGCTATTTTTGTAAACACAGTCATTCAATAAACATAGATAAATAGGTCACAATAGGAAATTTCTTTCATCTCCAAGTGTTGCTGGAGGTGGAGGGTGGAGGGTGAGGAGCCAAAGGCAGTGCTCTCGACAGGACAGAGTGACAGGTGGAGGTGCAGACCTGCATGTGATTCTGCTTGAAGAAAACGAAAAGGTAGAAATACCTCGTGATGTCTGAATCGGTTCTTCATCTCCCCCTCCCAGCGCTTGGGGAGAAAGGCTGGAAGGTGTAGGACCTAGTGTTCCAAGCATCCCCACCCCCAGCATCCTCCTCACACATTATCCATCTCCCTTCATCCTCTTTTCCTTGGTCTGGGCTCAAGGACTGAAATTCCTTTCTTCTTTCTAATCTGAAAACCTGTGTAGAGCCTGGCAGCTCATCTCAAGCTTTTCTATTGTCTTGCTCAGAGGTTTAACTGAATTCATTTTAACACCTGCTATACCTGCTACAAAGAACAAAAACTGAGCCTGCACTGGAGGTTCCCTCTGAAACATTAAGTGGACGAATTAAAGATGGAGCAACAGCTACAGGATTTTAAAAGAAAAAGGTGCTATATGTGAACTGTGAATGTTTGCTGTTTGTTAAATTAGCTTTCACATTTAAAGCCAGCAGAAAGACATTTTTATCAAATAAGAGAATGTGCCACCTGGTATATTTCTTGGGGGGAAAATAAAGAGGGAGGACTTCCATTTTTGGTTCTGAAGGAGGAGTGCAGAATAAGTCTCATACTAAAGAACCCAAGGCTGAATAGAAAAAAAAGTATGAACTAGTAGCCAGAGAGCATCAAAGATCAATGAAAGATGCAGGGCTACAGGGACCAGGATGGCATAGGACCATGAGGGCAATGCATCCGAGAGAGTCCCTTATAGCTCCTCTTGTGCCCTGCAAGTGTTTGCTGAGTCATGTACTGCCCATGGGGTATGGAATCAAAACAGAATATCAGCTCATGGCTCACCTCCATTAAAAAAAAAAACAACTGGCTTTCAGGAGGCAAGGTTGCCAGGACTTGAAGACCATGAACACAGAAAGTAGGTAACCAAAGGAAATGGAGTCTGTATGCAATTTCTCTGCAAACCATTTCTCAGTCTCTAAGCTATGCACAAGAAGAGTGAGATGCCAAGAAACCAAATAAAAGCAGCTGTCAAGAGGCTTAAAAGCTAAGCAAAGACGCTGGCGTGCTTGTAGTTCTGGGTAGATATAACTTGCAGTTCTGGTTGCCAAGGAGGAGGAGCCATATGAAGTCCTCATTGTCAGCTGATTCCTGAAAACCAATCCATAGGAACAAACAAAGACAGGAGAGCAGCCCTCACACCATATGGGATGTGGACAGTAAGAGCCTCCAATCTGGTTAGGACACACACACACACACACACACACACACACACACACACACACACACACACACACCTATCTGCTGGTATTGTATATCCCTCTGTAATCACCTACAGCTTTCCTGGATGAAGATGACATTCCAATACCACAGAAGGTTTTACTTAATCCACAGTATTTAATGCCAGACAAGTAATCCAGAGAGTCAGAGAGTACTGGCTGTTGAGGTGTATTTTCCATAGAGAATCATAAGCTCTACCCCTTGAACTTGATGAGGTCCAAGTGGGAGGGAGAGCTGGACCAAGTCATTTGAAGACCTGGGCAGAGAGGTCTAAGTGGAGGAGATGACAAAGTCCATCCATGTGATTTGGGAACTTGCCTATATTAGAAGCTGAGGGAAACCCAAAGTCTGCCACTGCTTTAGAAACTGTGGAAGATGGTTTGGCAATTACAAAACCTAGTGCATTCTCACAAATTCAACAGGCAAAATCTTTGGTAGGTTTGGGCAAAGAAGGTAAAACCTTAAGTTCATACAATAAACAAACATCCAGCTATTGATATTATTGGCAACTTTATTCTTACTTGCTCAAACTTGGAAGCAGCTAAGATGTCCATTGAGAGATGAATGGATAAAATGTGGTAAATAAAGGCAAAGGGATCACTCAATGATGAGAGGAGAGGATCTAGGAAGTCATGCGGAGACATAAAGATAAATTAAATGTATATTATTGAGAGAAAAAGCCACTCTTAAAGGCCTTCTTCATACTTACTACATGATACTAAATATACTCTAATTTGGACCAGGCAAAAGTACAGGTAGAGAGAAATGAACAGAGGTCAGCAGGGGTTGGAAGAAAGTGAGGGATAAATTGGTGAAGCATAGAGAGTTTTTCTGGGCATTGCAGTTATTCTGCAGGGTGGTGCTGGTACTGAGTCCATGTCAAAGTCCATAGAAGGCACAGCATGAAGAGTTGAAGTCTGTCAGCCCATTGATGTTCCGCTCTGGTGAGGCTGATGAGGTACAAGGAGACAGACATATAAGGAACCACTTCCTTGACTTCTTGAATTGAACATTATGTCTATCTTGTTGTGTCTGTCTCATTATGTCTATCTATGCCTTCCTTTCAAATTTCCTGTGAACCTCCAACTATGTTGTTTTTTTTAAAACATTCCTGTTCATGGTTCATTAGTTGGAAAGATCCAACCAAAGCATTTCCAGAAGAATCTCCAAAGCACATAGTGAATGCACATGAGAGGAGGAGGGGTCTTGCTGCTTGGACAACTCTTTTCTTCGTTCTCCTTTTCCCCATCCTGATCTGGTGGGGATGGGCTAGGGGTGGGTGTGGGTCACAGGCAGTAGCTGGCAAGCCCTGTGGAAAGGAAATGCCTGGAGGAAAAGGAACAAAAAGGTTTCTGAAGAATGATTGTGCTTGTAACCAAACATGACAGTAGGATGTAGCAATGAGCTGAGGTATCATGACAAGTGTTTGCCTAAGGGGCCCCCAGGAAACTCACAAAAACAGACATAAACCATGCAAGCCCCTCTAAATTCCCATGGCACAATTTCTACTACATATAAACCCAAAGTTAATGTAGCAACATTCAAAAAAGTAGGCCATAGCTGGTGAGATTAGACAAGAAATGGCTTTTCATAACTAGATCCTTTGGATAGAAAACAGAGAATAGCTATGGAACCTGGTAACACATGCCTACAGTCCCAGCAGTAAGAGAGCTATGGTGGGAGGATAGCTGTAAATTCCAGGTCAGCCTGGATTACAAAAGAGGAAATACTCATGCAAAATAAAACAAAACGAATGAAAGATACAGCATCTCACATTTCTAAAGAAAAATATCATCCAAAAGAATGAGAAAACAAGAGGCTATCAGCAATGACAAAACAAGATTTGAAAATTAGTAAATGCAAATAAAACATCTGGAAAAGTATGTATCATTGAGTTGGAGTTGAAGGGCTGTTTTTAATGCCATATCTCTTACTATTTCTAAAGAGACTCCATGAACTAGAGGGAAGCCCTTGGAGTTGTTATCCACATAGAGCACAAAGTTAGGAAATCACAGAAGACAGGTATGCAGTCACTGAAGATGGAAACATAAGGTTAACATATGTGTAATCAGAATTCAAATGAGGCGGGGAGACCAGAGAGAATCAGGCAGGGGTGAAGACTTCACAGAGAAATGACAGGCTGGGTCAGTAAAATACATGCCATTGTAGTATTTTTAATCATTGTAGTTTGAGAAAAAGAGATAATCTTGAGGGCATTGAAAAGATAAGATAGATCATCTCCAAAACATGAGGGAGTAATTAATATTAAATTGTCAGCAGTACCAATGGAAACAGTAGACAAAAGAGCAGGAAATATGAGCATTAAAAATGGACAAGTACAAGATTTCTACCACAAGAAGACTATGCAGAAATGGGCAGAATAAAACTCCATTTGTTTTCAAGCAAACCTGCATAGACAAAGTTTATTGCTAAAAGAAGGAAACAGTCCTAGAAGACCCATAATATACTTTTAAAAGCAGTGATACCAGCGTTGTCTGATTAGCTGGGTTTTGAAAAACTAGATGAAATCATGATAATGGCATATAAATTGGAAGGGAAGCAACTGAATTAGTTTTGTACTTCTGAGAAGGGTAACAACTGGATTAATTTTGGCATATTTATAACATAAAATTTACTCCCTCTCTTGGCCACAGAGGGTACTGCACAGACACATGTGTACTCCCCACATGTCAATAAAGATATAAAAAGGGGGGAGTCACCATTTTCAAAATAGGAGAAAATTGACATGAAGGGAAGAAGTATGGGGTGGTAGTAATAAAGGGAGGGAGTGGGCAGGGGAAGAGAGAGAGAAAGATGCTCAAACCTATAAAGAATTCTATAAAGAAATACAATATTATACAGAATTAGGAAGCACAGCTACTGTGGTCAAAATAGATTGTATTTATTTAAATATTTCAGCAATCACAATAAGCACAGGGGCTCTAAACTTATCAATATAAAAGTAGAACTTTATCAGATTGTATATAAAATGCCAAACTACTTACTTGCTCTTTAGAGACAATAAACCAGTTTACTCTTTAGATAACAATAAAACTATAATCAAGACATTGCTTAAAAATAAAGGATAAGCCAGACAAATGAAAAAAAACCATGACAACCGGATACTAATATAGAAATCAAGCAAAAGATAAGACAGTTTAATACAGACTGTGGCTAGGAAATGTTGAAAGATTCTTTGCACCAGCAGTTCATAGTAATTATAAATTTATATGTACCCAATAAATTCTCCCGGAATCCATTTGTGGAGAGTGAGGAGAGAAGACCAAATGAACCAAGGTGGAACTGGAGATAGCCACAGAAACAGTTGACTTGACCTAATGAGAGCACAAAGACCCTAGTTGTAAAGCAGGTAACCAGCATTGGACCAAACCAAACCCTTTGCATGTGGGTACCAGCTAGGAGGCCAAGACAGTCTATGGAACCTTTAACAGGGGAGCTAGGGTTTATTCCCAGGCCACGAGTGGACTTGGAGAGCCCATTCCCAATGGGGGGATACTATTGCAGCACAGACACCGAAAGGAGGGCCTGGACCCTCCCCCAAATGATGAGATGGACTTTGATGATCCCCCATGGAGGGTCTCACTATCCCTGGGGAGTGGGTGGTGGGTGGGTTGGGGGATTGGTGAGAAGCACGGGAGGATGAGGGAATCGGGGAGTGTATATGTAATTTTCTATAAAATAAAAAAAATGTGGCAAAAAAGAGGAAACCATCCTGAGTGAGGTAACCCAGACACAAAAAGACAAACATGGTATGTACTCACTCATATATGGATTTTAGATATGGATCAGGAAAGTGTCAGCCTACAATCCCAGTGCCAATGAGTCTGAGAAACAGGGAGGTTCCCAAGAGAGATGCATGATACCCCAGAGAAGTGGAATGAGGCAAGATCTCCTGAGCAGATTGGGAACATCTGGGGAGGGGAGAGACAGATGACTGGATAAGGGGGAGCTCTTGAATCTCAGACTGATGCCTAAGAGGCCAACATGGGACTGATCCAGACTCCATGAATGTAGTCTCAGTGAGGAGGCCTCAGAAATCACTGGGGCCTTGGGTAGTAGATCACTGTTTACCATGGTTTATGAATGATCTTTGGGAACCCATTCCAAATAGAGGGATGCTCTCTCAGCCTGGACACATGGGTAAGGGCCTAGGTCCTGCCCTGGATGAAATGCTAGACGTTAGAGGTCCTCCCAAGGAGGGCCTCACCATCCCTGGGGAATGATGTAGGGATTGGGTGGGGGCCTGGAGGAACTGGTGGAGGGACAAAGGAGGAGGGGTGGGAGAGGAAGCTGGGATTGACATGTGAAGTATTCATGTTTCTAATTTAAATAAAAATATTACAAAAAACAAAAACAAAAAATATGGCAAAAAATAGATACAAATACAGAAAGTCAAACACCACAAAAGGTCAAAGAGAAACAAATCTTCCCTTAAATTATCTGTCCCATAGGGAATGGCTAGGAAGACATGAAGGTAGAGAAGGCTCAAAGACGATTAACAAGTAAACTTCATGGGTATTTTGAGGCCCAAATATCCCGGTGGGAGCCAAGCACCCCAGATCCCAGGTCTTCTCTTCCACCAAGGAGAACAGGGGACCAGCTGGTCCAGTGGGACCAGGTAAAACAGGCCCTGCATTCTGGCCTGCATTCCAGTGCCTGGGGATTGCCTGGGAACTGCACAGAGCTTTCCATCCCAGCAGGAGCAAAGCATCCCAGATTCTAGGTCTTCTCTTCCACCAAGGAGACCAGGAAACCAGTGGATCCAGGTAAACAAGGCAAAGGACACAGTCAGCAAGCCAAAAGGCAGACCACAGAATGGGAAAAGATATTCACTAACCCCACATCTGACAGAGAGCTGGTCTCCAAAATTTACAAAGAACTCAAGAAGCAAGTCTCCAAAACACCAAAGGATCCAATTAAAAAGTGGGCTACAGAACTAAATAGAGAATTTTCAATAGAGGAGTCTAAAATGGCTGAGAGGCACTTGAGAAAGTGCTCAACATCCTTAGCCATCCGGGAAATGCAAATCAAAACAACTCTGAGATACCATCTCACTCCTGTCAGAATGGCTAAAATAAAAAACACCACTGACAATTTATGCTGGAGAGGATGTGGTGAAAGGGGGACACTCCTCCATTGCTGGTGGGAGTGCCAACTGGTTCAGCCACTTTGGAAATCAGTATGGAGATTCCTCAGAAAAATGGAAATAAACCTACCACAAGACCCAGCAACTCCACTCTTAGGCATATATCCAAAAGATGCACATTCATACAACAAGGATGTTTGTTCCACTATGTTCATAGCAGCATTATTTGTAATAGCCAGAACTTGGAAGCAACCTAGATGCCCCTCAACTGAAGAGTGGATAGAGAAAATGTGGTACATTTACACAATGGAGTACTATTCAGCGGAAAAAAACCAATGGAATCCTGAAATTTGCAGGCAAATGGATGGCACTAGACGAAACCATCCTGAGCGAGGTAACCCAGTCACAAAAAGAGAAACATGGCATGTACTCTCTCATATATGGATTTTAGACATAAGATCTGGGGAGTCCCAATCCACAATCCCATGGCCAGAGAGTCTGGGAAACAGAACCTTCATTCAGTGGCTGATGGAAGCAGAGGCAGACTCCCACAGCTAAGCAGTGAGCTGAACTCAAGAAATCCAGTGACAGAGAGGGAGGACTGATGACCAAAGGGATTAAGACTGGGCTGGTTTAACCCCCAGAAACAGCTGACCTGCCAAGGGTTAGCTCTTGAATCCCAGGCTGATGCATGGGAATCCAGCATGGGACTGATCAAGACCCCCTGAATGTGGGTGTCAATAAGGAGGCCTTGGGTAGTAGATCAATATTTATCCCAGGTATACAAATGGACTTTGGACTCCAATCCAACAATGAGAGATGCACTCTCACCCTGAACTCTTGGGGGAGGGTCTAGGCCCTGCCCTGTATGAAATGACAGACTATGGACACCCCCATGGAGGGCTTCACCCTCCCTAGGGAAATGAGGGGCTACTGGGGGGGGTTGGTGGGAGGGCGCGGGAGGAGGGGAGGGAAACGGAGAGGGACCTGGAATTGACATGTGAAGCAACCTTATTTCTAATTCAAATTTAAATTTAAAAATTATATATATAATAAAATCCTTAATAAGAATTCACAAGAATTTATGCCCCTAGATGAGCCAATGTGTGAAAACTTCACAGAGTTGCTGATCAGAGAGACAACACAAAAAAATCATAATGAAAATACCAATTAATCAAAACAGGGATAAAACTAAAGAAAAAAGTTGAGGAAAATAAAAGTGACCAAATGGAAAAAAGAGAAGTATTTAGAATTAGTGAATTAAAGAATTAAGTTTTGGAGCATGTGTGTGGGAAGCAGCAATGAGAGGAGGCTTGAGGAAACAGAAGGAAAACAAGAAGAAGAATGAACAACAACAAAAAATACCAGGGGTAACTTGCAATGTCAAAAGTTGGTTCTCTGAAAAGCTTAAGAATACAGGAAACACCCAGTAAATTTGTGCTATGAAAATGAGAGATGGCCTATGATAAATTATATGCCAGTAATCAGAAAATTGAGATAAAAAACAATTCTTTAGAATGTCTGACCAAAATAAAACAAGGAAAAATAGCACCCTATAGCCATTATCAAAAAGTAAAATGGCAACTCCATTAAGAAATCTAAGCCTGAATCATGGCATAGATTGTATTGATGTTTTGCAAAAAGAAAATAAATACATGATAGAAATTCTTCCAAAAGTGAAAGAGGGGATTTATTCTGTTTGATTAGTGCTGTCTTGCTTCCAGAATTGGATGAAGATTGTATGAGGTCATTTATGAACACTGGTGCAATCAATTTTATATGTCTGTAATAAGATAGACATAAAACATAGGAAGCAAAATGCCATCAAAGGTCAAGGAGACACAGATAAATCTTCCAATAAACTATCTCCCTAAAATTGGATTGGTTAGAAGATAGAAATAAAGGTAAATACTGGTAAATCAAACCTAGCTGTGTGAATAAAAGCGGTCATATGGGGTCATACTGGAATAAAAACTGATGTAAGGATAAACATTATTTTGTAATTTTCATCTTCAATTAAAAGAGAAAAGCATTAAGATTGCCTCGATAGGTACAGACAGTATGTTTGGTAACACCAATAGCTATTCATAGTTAATATTTTCAAGCAAGTAGAAATCATTAGCTGCATTAGCCATTGGAAAATCTTATAATTAGTGCTACAACACATAACCACAAGAATAAATAAACAAATAGACAAAATTTAAACATCTGTTTTGCTTATCAGCCAACAAATTGACTTGTGACTAAGTCATTGTGATGTACCAGAGTAGACCAAGGTGTAAATTTGAAGAGTCATGAGTGAATAGATGTTATTGAGAGTCATAAGCTAGGGAAGGCATTTTAGGAACATGATGCAAAGGGTCTATTGACCAGACAAGGCATTTACTCAACTTGGAATATTTGTATGCTCAAAAATATTTGATGACTGAAAGTTTCTAAGAGTGTTCAATAGCCGTGTTACTTTTCCATAACACATTTGACAAAGTAAATGATTTGCCACTTGGTTATTTGTTTTAGTATTTACATTATTAATAAAAATGTGTCACCCCTCTGTCTCTGCTCCATTAAGATTAAATCAAATAGCATCATGGGATGGCAAACAGATTTTTAGATAACTTTGCCACTCCTAACATGAGGCCTTAGAGATGCTCACCCCCTCCCGTCATCACTCACTTCTGATTCTGCCTCTCTGTCTTCTCACTTAAGACTGAACCATGGGACCAGAGTGATGGCTCAGTGGCTAAAGGGCTTACCACACAAGCCTGCTGACTGAGTCCCATTCCCAGAACCTACTAAGGGTGGAAGGAAAGAAGCCATTCCACGAAACTGTCTTCTGACCTTCAAATGGATGGTGTGCTCTGGCACACTTGCTCACATGCATAGATTTCCTCACCATCTCTCTCACACACAAGTAATTAATTACAAAATATTGTCCTCAGTGTCTTCTGAAACTTCATGATTCAAACAGAAGTAGCATGAAAATAAATCTTTTTAATAGCTACATTCTTGTTACAAGAACTGGCTCCATTTTGTTTTATTTTTAAATAATGTAACAGATCTCATGGGGCTAACAGGAGACAAAACAATAAAAGTGCTAAATATTTCTGCTCTAAAATTACACATCACTTGGAGACTGAGTAGAGAGAAGGTGGAGAAGTGGAAGAAAGACAGAAACATGTAATCCTTCAACAGTGACAGTAGGAAGGTAATCAAAGGTGTTTTGGAGCCAACCTATTTTTGTGTAGGTTCTGTAGTTTGCACTGATGTCACAGTGTCTTTGTGTTTCCCAGTGTCCAGTGCCCTGATGACGTCTGCCAGGTAGAGCACTAGTGTGGGCATAGGTTTCATTGTTCACTTTTTGTGTTTTCCTGATGATGAGGAGATACTTTTATTTTCACATCTGACTTGATTTGCTATAGAGCTGAAGCAGCCCGGAGGAAAGCTGATGTGATCTAAGGTGACAACTAACTCAGAATTGCTGCTTGCTTGGGTTCCCATGAAGATATGAGTTTCCACTGGGAAGCGGCCCACACCTCGGAAAGGCATCAGACTCACAAATCTTGGTAGGTGTTATGAGTCAAAGGCACGAAGAGAGGAAGTCACCCTCAGCTCTCACCAGCTGTTTATAAATCAAACGTGCCTGTTTGCAGGCGATTGTGAGTATTCTGTCAGCTCCTCCGGTAATAGTTGTGAAACTGCCAGAGTCAAAACGGATGCCTTTGTGGCAAATTGGAGCTGAAACAAATGGCAAAAACCAGGAGGCTATGAGGGAGGGTCCTGTGCCCACGATAAGGACGATTGCATAAAGACTGCTAGAAGGGTCCCCAGGCACATACATTTGTGTTTTCTGCCAAGAGCTTCCAAACTACAGCTCATTGTTTGATAGTTAAGGACTAGCCAGCTGATGCATAGGAATCTTTTTCTGGTGTGTACACTGTCACCACGTAGAAGTTAAGCTCGGCTGTGGCATGGACCTCTGTAGTTGATGTTCTCTGTATATCAGAACGAAGCACACAAATACTCTTTGCACCATTGAAAACCCCCATGTCCTTTTGCCTCACTGAAGGTGTCCATGGCTCCTGGAGTTAACCAAGTCACCATACTACTCCTGAACTTAGCGGTCAAACCGGACTCCGAGTGACACTCCTGTGGCCATGGCTAACTTCTTTGCTTCATGTCGTTGGGGGACAATTTCCTCTATGTATTTTTCTATGTCTACTTGATATTTACATAAACATATTCTCAACTTTTCATCTGGCCATTTATGTTTCTGGGCTTGCTTTTAAGGGGAGCTTGGGAAAAATTGTGCGAGTTTCAAACCTTGATTTGTATTCACCAATGAGTCCAATGTTACAAGAAGATGTTTTCAAAAATAGAAAAAGCAATTCAAGGAATGTATTATTTCTCTCTACACATGGCGAGGAACCACTCAGTATGAAAAAGAGATAAAAGCTCTTATTTAATTTGAAAAGGTAACCAGGATTGACATTTGCTGTTTTGTAATTGTTTTCTCAGTAATTACACCTACCATCCAAATATTGTAAAATGGATAGGAAAAGTAATACCAGTGATTAACTTTTAATTTTTCATGTCATTTAACATTAATTTTCATCTGGTTTCAGCAAGATTCCAGGATCCACCTGTCTTCATATCCCAAGTCTGGGGCTACACGGATGTTCATCCAGCTTCCCTATATATTGCTCTAGAGCAGAAAGAAATGCAGCATCTTTGCTCTTTAACTTCCTTACCTGCAAGATAGAATAAACACTGACACTGATGTGGAAGGGATTACAGGAGCCGTGGGAGCAAGAGAGTTTGCAGTGACTGGAACATTACAAACACCATACAATTATTACCAGAAAATTTCTAGAGATTTCTGTCGGTTATTTAGCTAATTTTCCCATTTATAAATTATTATTATCATTGCCATTATTATTAATGTGAGTGTATGTGTGTGCGTGTGTGTGTGGGGGTCAGAGGACAACTTTATGAAGTCAGTTCATTCCTTCTACTTTTATGTGGATTCTGGGGTTCAAACTTAAATTATCAAGCTTGCACAGCACATACCCTTATCTGTTGAGCCATCTTGCAGATCCTAGTTTATCCATTTTTTGTAAGTATAATTATTATTTTGGTGAATGTTCATATATAACATTCTTTGAAAACATTTCTAGTTCTTAAAATAAGCTCACAGGAAAAGTTTTGTTGAGGAGCTATATATAGTTTTGAAGCTTTTGGTTTCTGTTTACAAACTGACTAGAAGGAATGCTTTTCCCACTTCCTCTACTAGACAGGCCATAGATAACCTGCATTGAAGATAATATGTGTGTGTACCCCAATTTTCCAAGCTTAAAGAATGAGGAAATAGCATTTCAACATTGCTTTAATTCACTTTCATTTGACTGGACTGATTAATGTCTCCCTCTCCAATATCCTATAATCCTGGTTCCACCTGCCAGCCACTTCCCCTCATGCAGGCAGCTCTGCTGCCTCCCCCACAGGAGGGTTACAGATCACTCACTTCTCCCACCATTTATCAGGTGGAACACTTTCCTGAATGTATTCCACTTTGTCATTTTCCCTCGGAAAATACGGTGCCAGAATCAAGCATAATATTCCATGTGTGGTTAAACCAGCTGCTGTATGTGCCAAAGAATAAGATGATTCAATTATAATGTGTTTTCTTTTGAGAATCCATTAGCATGAAGTTTGCTTTGGGTTTCTTTTGAATCTTTGAGTGATTTAGGGTGAATTTAGGCCAAAGTAGATTTTGTCTAAAAAAATTACTTTTTAAAATTGTGTTTAAAATGTCTTTTTCTTCTCTGTCTCTTTAATGCTGCTGTTATGACCACACACATGACGGGCATGGACTGCATGACGGGCATGGACTGCATGACTGTGTCATTGCAGCACTGGGTTGGAGTGGCTATTTTAGCAACTTCTGCTCTGCATCCTACACACAGCTGAAGTGACATGGGCTTTTTGCATGTGGAATGAGGTGGGGGAGATCTGACGATGAAGAATTTTGTGCAGCCGATGAGCAACTCCGGAAAGTGAGAGAGAAGACCTTTTAATGTTTTCCAGATAGTTTGTCTGGCTCACAAAGGAGACATTATCAACCCCATTGTTTCATGCTTTCATGATATGTGTCCTCCATGGACATTCATATCTTGATTTCATTCCTTTTTATTACCTGAAAAACCTAAAGCAAGAGATGATGGTCTTGCAAAATATTTAGCGAGGAGATAGATGTTGGATGTTAAATGTGAAGGTGACTCATATATTCCATGTGTTTTGTTTTTGTACCATTCATTCTACGGTGCTGGGCTACAATGACATCTTAAGGGACTCAGTAAGTCTGTCAGACCTGAGAACTGGCTGTTGAATTTGAGTGTTATTATTGGAACTGGGTGACAGGAGATATAGAATATCAGACCTAGAGGGGATTGGTGGGGCAGGAGGGGTCATAAACACAGTGAAAGGCCATTCACTAACTAGGTTTCTAATTCGATTTGGGGGATGACAATTTGAAGAGCATTCAGCCTTGGAAGCAGTGATGGACCACAAGTAGAAGAGACGGCATTTGCTGAGCCCACTGGGATATGGTATTGATGGAACTAATGAAGGGAGGGCATTTGGAGAAAATTTACTTACCCTGGGTTCTGCATTGGCAGCCATTCAGTGATCACATGCTCTGTTGTCTTAAAGCTGCTGAGTCACCTGGTGGCTTTGTGATTTTAGGAGATGATGCCCAAAAGTATGAAACTGGATCAAGCTAGGTTAAAGTATCTCTGGGAGAGGAGAAGGAAGAGGAACTAGTGAAGATGTAGAATTGGGATCTAATTTGGGCCCAGGATCAAATTTACCAACTAAAGTCTGTGGGAGTACTTAACCAATTATTCAGGGCAACTCTTCAATAATATGATATAATTTGAGACCTCTAATCAATTCTTAGTGAAAAATATGAATCCAAATACACACTTGTAACTGTGAATAAACATACTTTAAAATATTTTTATGGAATGCCCAATAATTTTAATTTTCATAAAATGCTCTGTCCATCAGCTCCTTGGCTGGAATTATCTTTCCTGTCCTCGCTTGACCTTCTAGTTTTCTAATTGACACCTATTTCCAAGAATTCTTGGGCAGAACACTTTACTTCCTAAACTCATCTGCTCTAGTCATCAACTGCAGATGTCACTTTGTAGAATTTGAACTCGAAGACATCAAGTCTATCCCTCATCAGTCACAGAGGCTGAGAAAGTAAAATAGTTCCTCCATAATGGTGGATTATTTTGATATTTCAAATTTGTAGACTCCAAATATTTAGTTTTATGAAAGGACCAAGGAAGGGTAGGACCAGATATATCAGTGCCACAGCCCCTAAGACCCATGTTGTCCTAGAAGAAGCATCTATAAAACACTGACAGGTCTACTTGCAGACATGCATCCTGGTGTTGGGTTTGCTAGAACATTCTTTTAAAAGGAGTTAGATTCCCTGCTGAACAGGGGTGTTAATTTTTCATGAAGTTATGCTGTGATGAGAAGCATGAAAAGGATGAGAGGAAGCTTCAGGAAAAGAATGCTCCAACAAAATAAAAGGAGCTTTCCCCTGGTTCCAGACAGAAATTGGAGACTTGAAATTTTGCTTGTTAGCAGACTGACATTAAATACTGAACCAGCTGATGAAATTAACCCTTTGGTGTGTCTTTCTTGGGAAAGGAAGGAAGATTGTCAATTTAGAAGCCATCTAGAGACTGCAAATATTACATTTCCACTCTGGTAACAAGTTCCTGGTCAGAGGAGGAGCTTGCCCTGGCCAAAAGAATGATGGTCACTTGGATCTCTGATTTCCTACCTATTAAATTAGGGAGTCTCAAAAGTCTTCTCCTATTATAATATTACTCAAATCTACACCAAGACATTTAGAATCATATTTTTTCCACAGTAAATTTAGATTTGAGATGCTGCAATTCAATAAAAACTATATTAATATTCAGTTTATTTCTGTCTCTTGGTCTCTGATCTTAAATAATAAGATTTAAATTTTTGGTCTGTTCTGTGCTTCTTGTTATTTTCAGACACAGAGTCAGCATTTTGCTCCAAAAAGAGACTAAATCTGTCAGACATTATTTAGTGTCAATTAGCTGTGTCTTGGCTGCATATCTATAGGCATTTATTTAAGCAGCACTGCCTATTTTGCAACCTGACTTTTTTGCTCCCCCCTTTTTTTTAACTTGGAGAAAACAGAGTTGAATCAGCCATGGTCCTCTATTTATGCTATGTCATCATTGCAGTTGATGACATCAAAGGGTGAGCAGGGAATGTTCTGAATGGTTTCCAGTGATCTTACCCCTTGGTTCATGTGCACCTGTGCCTTCCTCCCTACTCATGTGTGGCCCAGACCTAGTGACTTGCTTCTAGTAAGTTAACTGTGGCAAGTATAAGAATATCTTCTAGTTCGCACATCCTCTTTCCCACCCTGCCACTCATGCTGAGGAAATCAAGCTGTGAGGCTGAGATGTTTGAAGACATGTTGACAAATTGTGGAAGGAGGCTTCTTGCTAACACCCCATTGCTCTGCCTTCAGATGGGACCATAACCCCAACCTGGATTCTGGTAACCTGGAGAACATGAGTAAGAAATTAAGCCACACATAATCCCTAACTTGAGACAATCAGTGTTTATTGCTTCAAAGCAACAATATTTGGAGCAGTTTGTTATGTAGCAATAACTAATACAAAATTTCCCCTTAAAATTTTTATTTTTATTATATATGTATGGTGCTTTGCCTGCCTATATGCCTATGCATCAGTTCTGTGTCTGGGTGTCCCCATAGGCCAGAAGAGTGCATCAGATTCCCTGAGACTGGAGTTACAGACAGTTGTGAGCAGCCATACGGGTGCCTGGAATGGAACCAAGATTCTCTGCAAAACCAGGGCTCTTAACTGCTGAACCATCTTTCTTGCCCCAAATAGGATTCAGATTTTTTAAGGTATGTATGTATTTGTTGCCCGACTATATGTGAATTGCTGGGAAATTTGTATGTTTTTGTGACTGCATTCTTTACTTACATAAGTAGCACCATGCTGTATCTTTCTTTCCATTTTCCACTTTTGTTTCTTCATGCTGTGTTTCTGAAATGTATTGAAATGACTGAAATGAATATAGTTCACTATTTCTGATTATTACCTAGTTCATTGGAGACATTTTATTCTGTGGTGTTCCATGTAGGTGGCTTTCAAGTAGCACTGCCATCAAACAAAAATGAGATGGACCTAGACCAGCCTCTTAGATATTCTTATGTGCATACTTAGAAGTGGAGATTAGTGGGTCATTGATGGGTAATTAGGGATGTTCTTAGCATGCAGGTTAGAGATGGCCTCAGTCATAAGTTTCCAACTAGTTTTATGGTACAGGGGTTGTAGAACATGCATTAGTGATTCTCAACCTTCTTAATGCTGTGACCCCTTAATATAGTTCCTCATGTTTTTGTGACCCCCAACCATAAAATTATCTTTTTGCTACTTCATAACTGTCACTTTTCTACTACTGTGTATTATAATATGGATATCTGATATGTGACCCAAAGGGGTTGTATCCCACAGGTTGAGAACCACTGGTGTGCATGTTAGATGCTCTGTGTTTTGCGAAGGATCCAGAAGTTCCATCTTTCTGTTCTACTTTCTTCTGAAAGTCAGTGTTGTTTTCTTCAGTGGTCACAAGATTATTGTCATAGATCTGGACATTCCACACAAACGTAGTCAAGCCAGTGAAGGAGGGGTTATGGCTCCCCATGTATCTCCCATATTATAGAGGAAAACACTTTCTCAGAAGTCTTTCATAGATCCCTCCAGGTCTCACTGACTAGAATTCTATTTGTTGAGATAGAGAGTAGATAGAGGATGCCTGGAACTTCTGCCCTCAAAGTGAGAGACATCCTACCAATAGGGGGAAAGCAGAGGCTGTGTGGTACTTTATAATATGCAATGTCTATTCTTTTATATGTACATAATGTAAGTATTATAAATGCTGTATCGATAAGCTCTTACCAAGATGTCATTAAGAAACAAATTGTCATGAACAGATGGCTCCAAACAGTAGTTTATTATCAGCCATACGTGAATGGGGCATGTGGAAATTCAGCCGTGTGTGCCTGGAGGTCAGGATCGGCATGGATCAGGTTTACTTCACATGCCTCTCACCTTCCTTGGACTTAGGTTACATAAATGGGAATCTTTTTCTCATGGCAAATGCAGAGGCATGAAGCCTCAAGCCCAGCCATGAGATACGTTTCAAGCCTTTGCTCAGTCCTTACTCTTAACACAGTATTAGTTTAAGCCAGCCACACTCTCAGGTTTAAAGTCTGGGAACAGGGAAATACACATGAAATCTTCCATGAGACTGAACTGAATCACACAGCCAGGCCTAGTGAAGACAGGACATAAAGAAATGGAGGAAAAGACAAACAATATATTGGAAGAAATAAATCACTTAAAGAAAGCAAAGAAAACCAGGAAAAAAATGAATCAAACATTTTTTAAAAAGTGGCACAGGATGAGGGAACATAGACATTTGAACTACAAATTCATACACCATAAATCAATATTTTCTCCTATGAATTATGTAAGAAGCTCCTATTAGCCAACATTGTCATCAACACTTGATATCATCAATGTTCAATTTTTTTGCCAACCAATTGGCAACAAGGTAGTTTTTAACTTATATATCTATGAATATTGAAGGAAGCAGTTGCATATTTTCCACTGACATGTTAGGGTTTTCTCCTCTGAATTTTGTGTTCCTATTCACTGGAAACTAAAAAGTTGAGATTCCTATATTTTCTCTTATGAATTAATAGGGATTATCCCTTATATAATGTTACTATTAGCTCTTGATTCACTTTGGATACTGCATAACTTTTATCCCTTCCTGTTACTTAATGCAGTAACTTTGTCATGGTTGTCTGCATCATATAGAAACCCTCAATTTTGTTGCAATCAACTTTCTTTTACTTTGTGTTTCTGGAGTTATTTCCATACATTTGAAAATTATATTGATTTTTATAATTTAATTTTTGTCAGGATTTTATTTTATTGTTTATCAAAATATATTTTCTCTGTGTATCTGTGGGTATCCTGGAACTCACTATATAGACCAGGCTGACTTCAACCTCAGAGATCCACCTGCTTCTGCCTCATGAGTCCTGGGATTAAAGGCATGGGACACTACTGCCTAGCTTTCTTGTCTGGTTTTAAAATTACTTTAGATTTGTATTTTTATGTGCCGCAAAGTTGACATTTTTCTTATGTTATGAAGATTTCCAAATATATAGTTATTTTAAGTTTTCTTTTTTCTCTTTCACTTGTATTTCTGTCATTTAACATGTTCTCAACATTACTTGGTTTGTTTCTGTGCTTCTATTGATCTAACATTAAATAACTTTGAAAAATATGGAAACCAGCTATTATTGAAGCTCTCTAAAATCCATATATAGTTTAAAAATTAATTATCCTATAATGGGGAGACAATACTACTCCCAAATGTCATAGGCTATCAAATCAAAAGTCTAGTGACAAGTGTGGGTTACCTTTTCTTGAATTGTTGGTAGCAGAATTTGATAGACCTCAAACAGTACAGACTATTGTCATTGATCTTGATTAATTCCCAGAACTTGGTGGTAAGTCCCACATATTTGAGTGACAGAACATGGAGAATTCAGTTGGTACAAACCTGGAAGCTTCCTCCTTTCTGGCTATCTTTCACAGTGTCAGAGGGTACTACGCTCACTACCATGGAAGAAAGTAATCAACAGTCTTACCCGGCTGTGAACACTGCAAGCTTCAGTACCAAGTGATTTGGCAAGATATGCCCATTAGTGCAATAATGACATGAATATTGTCAGAGTTACCAGCAACTTTAAAAAACTCGATTTAAGGTCCATTCCAGAAGCTCGATTTAAGAGCTCATGCCTGGTATTTTAGCTGAGCCAAGAACTCATGACTTGATAGCTCATAAGCCCTAGGGAAGAACCTACTATATTGTTCTGCTAAATGCACACAATACTAAATTGCCTCCTAAATATTTTTCTTTAGGCCCATAGATTAGCACAACAGTCAGCCCTCAGTAGAGAAGCTTCTATCTTGTAGGAGATGGAGAAGTATAGAGAAGTACAATGGTCAAAGTGCAGAGAATGGGACTGTGGAGGGCTTAGAATGAAACATCTATATCACCTCCCTTCTTCCCAAGGCTGAGGGAGCAGAAAGATCATAAGAATGAGAGGATGACTACAGTCAAACAGCGCTTTCCAGACATAACAGGGCTGTTGCATACATGAACTGGAATCGGCTGGGACTGAATGAGTGAGACTTGTACAAGATCAACCCAATTTTGTGTACTCCTTTTTTTCTAAACCTACTGAGTTTTCTTTTTTTTTCCTGTCATTTAAAAAATTTATTTTACATACCAACCGGTTTCCCCTTCCTTCTCTACTCCTGCTTCCTCCCACCACCTCCCCCCACCCACTCCTCCTTTGTCTTCACTTAGATTGGGTAAGGCTTCCCGTAGGAATTAACAAAGCATAGCACATCAAGCTGAGGCAGGACCAAACTCCTCACCCTCATCAAGGCTGAACAAGGCATCCCACCATAGGGAATAGGTTCCAAAGAGCCAGCTCATGCATCAGGGGACAGGTCCTGATCCCACTGTTAGGGGGTCCCACAAAAGACCAAGCTATCCAATTGTCACCCAGATGCAGAGGGCCTATGTCAGTCCCATGCTACGTCTTCTTACTGTTGCCTGTATACGTCTAGGTGAGGGCTCATCCACTGGAACACAGGCAGCATGTCAGGGGTCACAGATGAAGAAAATAGATTCTCATATCCCCACCAGTCACCAATAGCTCCTCAATTAGGAGTAGTATTTAAAAAGTCCCTTTCTCATCCATGCTGGCGTTTAGGCTACTGTTTCACTGTAGTCATCTGCTACCTCTGGATCTTACAGTTTTTATGCTCTCTCTTCCATGATGATCCTTGAGAATTGGGGGACAGAGAGTACTATAGGTCTCCTACTTAGGCTGAGAACTCCACAGTCTTATTCTTAACACAATGATCAGTTGTGAATCATCATCTGCTGCAGAGAGAAGCTTCTTTGATGATGGTTGATAGCTACATTAATCAATGGGTAGAAAAATTAGTATGTAGAGACAACTTATAGTATCTTCATTAGTAGAATATTTGTAGTAGATTTTAGTAGATTTTCTTCTAGAGCCCATGATATACCAAGCACTGGTTTTTTGTTTTTGTTTTTGTTTTTGTTTTTTTTTGCCTCAGTTAACAGCACCAGGCACGAGTTCCATCTTCTGGGATTTACCTAAAATACAATCAGAAAATGGTTCAGTTTCCAGGACATATGACACTCACAACCACCTATACTTCCCAAAATAGTCATACCACTATCACACCAATGGGCATGTTCTGCTAGGCTAGTCATGATTGTAGCTTACAGGGTTTACAGCTGAGTAAATCTACCTATTACTCTTCTTGCACAGTAATATGCATAATACCTTCCAACTCAATGAAAGCTAGTCAGTAGGGATGAAGTATTCAGGTCAGTATCACCTCGATTTCTCAATGTTCAGTGGCTCAAGTATGTGGTATCTTCAGCAGCAGGATCTTACCATCAAGTTCAGGAAGGAAACAAAGATCATTCACAAGGGGTTATAGTGTTTTGGAGTTCTATGAAACCCTACTGATCAACAATATGAAGAGAAGTAATCCACACTGGGCACTGGCAGTAGTTCTCAACCTTCCTAATGCTGAGGCCCTTTAATACAGTTCCTCATGCTATGGTGACCCCCAACCATAAAATTATTCTGTTGCTACTTCATAACTGTAGTTTTGCTATGAATCGTAATACAAATATCTGACCTATAACCCCCAAAACAGTCATGGCACAGAGGTTGAGAACTGCTGGTTAATGGCATCTAGGAGATGTGTTATCCCTGGGTGTAGGGTAATTCCATTTAAAATCTTTTTATATGTGTATATATGTATGTGTATATGTGTGTATTTTTGAAGTTTACACAGTAGTAGGCTTCCACATATCACTGTGTGTGTCTATGTGTGGATATATGTGTTTGAGATAGGTGCCTGTAGCCACCAGAATGAGGAATCAGATCTCCTGGAGCTAGAAGTACAGATAGTTGTGTCATATGTGCTGGAGACTGAACCCATGTCTTCTTCAAGAGCGGTGAGTCCTCTTAACGGCTAAGTCATCTTGTCAGCTTCAGTCCTCTTTCTTTACAATCCCTGAATGTCCATGCAAGGACTTGTCCTCCTCAGCAGTTTGTTCTGTTCTCAAAAGGATAATGTCTCCTCTAGATTTGCATTTAACATTTCATGGAGCTATTTATAATCTCCTCAAGTTTTCCCGGCATGGCCTTTGCTCTGGCTGGACTACCTAATTATCACACCATGTTAAAGAAACCAAGCTCATTAGAAGCACCTCTTTTGGATTCTATTAGCTTCCTCTTTGCCCTGGCCAGCCATCTTACAAATACATGCATTTGAATAGGGAAACCTAGAGGCACGCTTGAAAAACTTCAAATCCTTCAGTACCCTTAGAAAGTACCTCAAGAGTCATGTGCTTACTAATGACCTAATTTTCATATATAAAGGACAGGACCTGATAGCTATTTGTAGCTCATTTAGGGTAGTTAATGAGGAGTTACCTAATGAAGAGGCCGAACAACAGCACAAGAGTTCTCTTGAATTGCCTTAATCATCTTTGTCTGATGAGAATCTATTCATCATTTTTTAACCTATTCAAAAGGATACTGAAGGTGTGACTCGTTTAGATATTTAGTAACATATTCAATCCAGTTTGGATTGCTTTTGTATACTGAAAAGGAGCCACTTTTTAATGAGTGCATTTCTACCTTATAATTCTCTGGGAAGATAAACATGCTATTTAAGAAAAAGAAATGAGCTCAGAATTGTTAAGCAGCTTCATAAATGTTCAGCAATTTTGTATTTTCCCCTTGCTTTGTCTGCACATCTCACTTTTCTTTCCAGCTTTGGTTGGGTTCTCTTAAAAGTCACTGTCTCCTGGAGCATGTAATTTTAAGTTACAAGACAGTGAAGTGACATATTGCAACACTGGAATTGTTGAGTCAGGCCTTCATAATTTCACAACTGTTAAAATACTCACATTGGAAACTATGACTAATTCCCTCTAATTCTCAAAAGCCCTCTCAAGAGAAAACTCACATTTTGTGCTACTCAAATGCCATAAAAACGACTCCCTCCTGGCTCCTCGCTCAGCTCAGCATGTAGCAGCACAATAGCAGGTTGGCGCCCAGAAGCAACTGTGGGCCGCATTAAAAGCTGGCCCCTTAATTGTGCCTGAGAGATGAATAGAGTAGAACCCACTGTTCAGACCCAAGGTTGAAAAAATTGTTTAACAGATTCTGTTATGATTGCATCTTATAAGACTTCTACTAAATATTTAAGGACTTAAAAATAACTGGTTTTGATGGATTTGATGGTGCATTTAAATGGAAAATGTCAGATGCTGAAATTTGGGAAATTATAAAATTGAGTTCTTAAGAATCTTTTAAATTGTTTTTTTTCATTTTTTATGTGTATGGGTGTTTTGCCTGCATGTAGGTCTGCACACTAGTAGGCTTGGTGCCTGGCAAGGACAGAATAGGGCATTGGATCCCCTAGGACTGGAGTTACAGATGGTTGTGAGCTGCCATGTGGGTCCTGACGAATTTTATCCAAAGAAATGCTTTGGTGCCGCTGAACATGCTTTTAAAGTTCTCACAGATAACTCAACTCTCTCTTGCCTTACAGAAATCTCCATGTGGGGAACCAGTTTGTTCATCAATTGCCATGGGCCAAGCCGATGTAACTTGCTGTCTCACTTATAAATAGGTACAGCAAGGAGCTGATGTTTTTGGTGTTTAAAACTGCCCTTTCTGCAAATGAATGGAAGTAGAGAAATCATTCTGAGTGAGGTAACACAGACCCAGAAAGACAAACAGGGTATGCATTCACTCACAAATGGATATTAACTGTAAAGTATAACCGCTCTATAATCCACAGACCCAGAGACACTAGGTAACAAGGAGGGTCCAAGAGGGGGACACACATATCTCCTTGGGAAGGGGAAATAGAAGTGATGTCCTGGGTGGACTGGGGGTGGCTGGGGATGGGAACTTGAGCGGTCGGGTTGGTGGGTGGATTGAGGGGGAGAGTACTGAAAGAGATGACTGGAAAGGAGGGCATTTCCAGGTCAGGTAGAAATCTTCAAGGATGACTCTAGCTAAGACAATAACAATAATGGATACTTAGCCTGAACTGGCCATCTCCTGTGGGCAGATTGGTGACTACCCCAATTATCATCAGAGAGCCTCATCCAGTACCTGATGGAAACATGCAGAGACCTACAGCCAAACATTTCATGAGTTTGGGGAATCCTGCAGAAGAGAGGAAGGAAGAATTGTAGGAGCCAAAGAGGTCATGGATATCACAAGAAAACCCACAGTAACAGCTAACCTGGTTCATAGGAATTCAGAGTCTGAACCGATAACCAGGGAGCTTACCTGGGACTGACCTGCGCCATAAATATATGTGGCAGTTGTGTATCTCGGTCTATTTGTGGGACTCCTAACAGTGTGAGCAGGGGCTGTCCCTAACACTTTGGCTGACTCTTGGGAACCTATTCCTTATACTAGATTGCCTTGTCCAGCCTTAATACAAGGGGAGGTGCTTAGTCTTACCACAACTTGCTTTGCCATGCTATATGAATAACCAGAAAGAGAAAAGGAGTAGATTGAGGGGGGTGTAGAGGGGAGGTGGGGGCAGAGAATGGGAGGAGAACAACAACAAAAATCCAAAACAAAACCTGTCCTTTCTGAATTGTCTGACATGGATACATGCATTGCAGCCACTTTCTGCTTGATGATGAAGACAGGTTCTGAGAAATATTCCATTAGAGTCAGCTGATTTCTTATTTACATTTACACAAGCCTAGACACTCTAGGTCAGCCAGGAAATGTGGCCTCTTAAAACAATAGACACAGCAAAGAAAGGATGGGTGGGGCTGTTTCCAGCATCACATCACACACTTTTGCAGTAAAATATTTAGAAAAACAGGGGCACTTTCTGCAAAAAGAGTGTAGTAATTGTATAAATCAGCAGTGTAGCATTTTGTTATCATAATCAAGAAGTATAAACTGTCCATCATTTCATGTGCTCTATGCCTTTTTATTAAAAAATCTGCATATAATATATTTTAATTACATTGTTTCCCCTCCTCTGATTCCCCCATCCTACCCACTTCCCTACTTACCCAACTTCATGCTCTCTCTCTCTCTCTCTCTCTCTCTCTCTCTCTCTCTCTCTCTCTCTCTCTCTCTCTCTCTCCCTCCCTCCCTCCCTCTTCCCTATCTCTCTCAATACAAAGCAAAACAAAACAAAATCATAAAACAGAAAAACAAAAAGCAAAGTTCAAAACAAAACAAATAGCACCCAAATACCCACGGAGTCTGTTTTGTGTTAGTTAACTACTTTGGGACATAGGGCCTGCCCAGGAGTGTGGTTGATATACCCAGTGACACTGCATTGGAGAAAACTGATTTTTCTCTTTGTAGCAGGTATTAATTGCAGATAGCTTCTTGGTTAGGGGTGGGACTTTGTGTCTACTCCCTTCTCTCAGCGCTGGGATTTTGTCTGGGGGGGATCTGTGCAGGTCCTGTGTGTGCTGTCACAGTCTCTGTGAGTTCATGTGTGCATCAGCCCTGTTGTGTCTGGATGATGCTGTATTCCCTTGGAGTCATCAACCACCTCTGGCTCTCACACTTTTCCTATCCTCTTCTGAACAGTTTCCTGAGCTTTGAGGGGAGGGGCTTTAGAATTACATCCCATTTAGGGCTGGATGCTCCAAAGTCTCTCACTCTCTGCACACTGTCCAGTTGTAGGTCTCCATGTTAATTCCCACCTACTGCAAGAAGAAGCTTTTGTGATTAGGGTTGAGTGATGCACTTATACAGGGGTATAGCAAAATGTCATTAGGAGTCATTTTATTGCTGTGGATGACCAGCAGAGCAGTAGGTATGCTTACACCAACACTACTGAAACCAGGTAAAGGAATGTGTAATGTCATCAGGTAAAAGGAACTTTTCATTGCCATAATAATTTTATGAGCTCCTGTGTATGGGGGCCTTTATGAACTAAAATGCTATGAATGGCACTTGGCTAGTACTGCATTAATGATTTCACAGATGAGAACACTGAGGTGAAGGGTAGTTAGGTAGGCTCATTTTGCAAATAAGGAGATTGTCTCATTAATTTTAGTCTTTGTTGCTTTTGGCAGGTAATGTCTATGGTGTGCCCAGTTCATCCTCTAACTTTCCTGGTGGCATTTTTTTTTGTGTACCAGATGACTTAGGGGTGTTTCTCTTTCTCCCAGTATTGGGACACAGGAGTCTTCTTGATCTATACTACCAGAAAGCAGGAAATGCTGGGGGAAGTTACATTTTCCTAAATCACACTGTATGTCTCTCTTTGGTGATGGCCAGGGAGTGTTATTACCTTCTCTTGGTCCTGTCTTGCAGAACACAGGCTCCCAAGTTTCTTCTGCAGGAATTAACTTGACTCTGCCCCCTCCTTGGCCTCTTCTCTTCCTTTCTGTTTATTGGCTCTCCCTAGATCCATGCTAAACTTGCCTCAAGAACCCAAGCTCAAAGTTTACCCTTTTTTCTGTGGTTTCTATGGGAGAAAATTTTTGTGGGGTGTGATGATGAGTTTTCAGTCACACACACAAACTTACTTGCAGCAAGTACCAGTTTCGGGAATTTTATAAAAGAAAACAAAATCTAAATGTGTAGATGCATTTCCCCTTGGCATGCAGCTTGCCCATGATACCTGAGGGGGTATGTTTAACCTCTATTTCCTCTTCCCAGGGTGTGATCATGTACCCCATGACTGTTAGTAGAGTGGTCCAGTGGAGAAAGTCCAGTGTGTTTATTCTCAGGTCATCTTTTGCATTTGATCCAGCCAATCCATTACTGTTCTGTCTCTGCCCACTAACCCTATTGTCCCACATGTCCTCATGGCTCCGACAAGTATAATGTGCCTTCTAGTCCTCAAAAGAAGGGTGAAGGCTGTCATCCTGTGGCATTTCTCTCTGAGAATTATTGTCTAACAAAGGGCAAGAAGTGATTAGGTCTAGGAATCAAGAAAAATGGATTCTGTTCTTAAAATTTGGGGGATGTAGAAGTTGTAGGGCAAGCAGGTAAGTCTTAAGGAAAGTCTATGTGTATGTTCACATGTTTAAAACCATAGAGACTGCTAATAATGTGAGCCAAATTCAGCAGACTATGGAGTGGAATTTGGGGCAGATTTCATTCTCAATACTGGGGAGAGTGATAAATGACTATGGAGACAGATCCTGGATGTTGATGGGACTCAGATCAATAAACAGTGTTTTCTTCTACCCAGAGAACACAGAAGATCTAGGTTCTAGCAAGCTGATAAGTGAGAGCATGAGAGCAAGTCTTCTACAGCTTACAAGCAAAACAATATGGTGACCACAGCAACTACTTCCAAAGAAAAGGTTTGCTTTTCTAGGAGCACCTCTGTTAATTCTAAAGGATAAGAGTCTAATTTATTAAGAGATTTATTTTATGTGTATGAGTGTTTAGCCTGTGTGATGTACAATGCCTGTGGGGTCCAGAAGACAACCAGGGATTCCCTGGGACTGGAGCTATAGATGCAAACCATTACAACTGAGTTATCATGTGAGTGCTGGGAACTGAACCTAGGTCCTCCCTAAGAGCAGTCACCTTCTCTAAGGTGCTTCTAAGATGAGCCACCTTCCTAGTCCCTGATAGTTTGTCTGTTTATTTATTTTACTATTTGGTTAGTTTGCTCACTTACTTATCTTGGCATTAGACTGGGAAGGTGTGGTGATATCTTGTTTGTAGAACAAATAAAGTTTGCCTGAAGATCAGAGGGTGGAGCTAGCCACTAGCTCACCATAGAGGTCTGGAGGTCTGTACAGACAGACAGGAAGTGAGATGGCTGTCGGAGAGAGGAATATAGTCAGGAGGATTTTGTAGAGGTAAGAGCTATAGTGGCTGGCTGCTCTGCTTCTCTGATCTTTCAGCTTTCACCCCTAATATCCAACTCTGGGTTTTTTATTATTGATCATTAAGAACTCACATTACAGGAAGGAGTTTCTCATCTTGATAACTTGTGCAGTTTGTGGCTATGCTCACCATCTCTGCTCTTTCATTCTCTGCCCTCATAAAGTGGCTGACAGAGACCCACACTACTGAAACTTGTTTTGTGTCTTCTGATTTTGAACTTGGAGAGAGGCCTTCCTAGGAGCCTTCTAATCAGAAGTCCTCCATGGCTACTGTCTATGGGTTGTTGGCTCCAGAAGTTGTTGCTCCCAGGGTTGGACCTTGTGGGGGTTACTGCCCTATGCCCCCATCTCTATATTATAGAGCAATAAATTCTATGCCTGATCTAGGCAGCAGGTCCTGGGATCTTGGGTAAATTCTGATTCATTCTTTGCTATCTGTTGGGAAGAAAAAAAAGAACAGAAAAGCCTTGAGGCTGAAACATGGTGGCTTCACACTCAACTTTGGCCTCTCTCATAGTGAGTGGATTTTGAACTTATCTCACATAAATTCTTTTCCTCCTAAATGAGGGACCATGATACTTCTTTCCTCTATCTTAAAAATTACATGTATCAACATACTGGAGATGTTTTATAAAGTGTGAAATGCTTCATATAGATACAATCCACAGCCCTTCCTTTGACTAGAATTTAAGATGCTCCATGTTTGGATCATTATTCTAAGAATGTCTTAAAGTCACCCAAAATGAGAATTTATATCAGGAAGTATAAAAGATGTAAGCATCTTCTACAATACAGATGGAAGAGACTGCTGAGGACAGAGGTTATCTAACACAATGTGCTAGTATAATGAGGACATTGGATCAGGGACCTGGGGAGAGAGCTAAGAGGAAGAGGTGTGTGAGCCTCCACATGTGTACATAGCTGAGTGTGCACATGATCATGTGGTGTGTGTGTGTGTGTATGTGTGTGTGTGTGTGTGTGTGTGTGTGTGTATACTGTAGGGGAAGGAGAAACTGTAATGTACCAAGCATTTTATGTGATCATGTGTATGTGTGTGCATGTGATCATTGGTGCAGTATGTACATATGATTGTGTGTGTGATGCGTATGTGTGCATATGCAATAGGAGAAAAAAACCTTCACTGTGATAAGCATTTTACGTGATTTTATTCCTTTCTTGTACTTATTTTGTGAGGTAGGGGGGTGAGTCTTTCTCCACACACTTTGAAAAATTGTGGTGGATGTTGAACTCTCCATGCCAACCTTAGTGCACAGTGCAGTGGTGCTCCCTCTGCTCATGTCACTGTGAATATCCCCTCCAGGCCTTCTCCGTCTCAGAGAACAGAAATTGGACCCACATCTCTCACTCCAACTCCTCACATTCTACTCTCTGTCTCTGAATTTGGCTATTATAGGAGTCTCTGATATGTGGATCCACACAGCATGCATCTTTTTCTCATTGCTTTATTTTACCTTAATTTCCTCAAGGTTCCATGTTGTACCAAGTGTCATACTATCCTTCCTTTATAGGCTAAGTAATATTCTACCATGTATTTTATTATTATTATTGTATAATTGTTATTCTCCATGAATGGTGTGAAAATGAACTCGCAATAGTTTTTAGGGTGATTTTTGTTTTTGATTTTTGCTTTTTTCAAGACAGGGTTTATCTGTGTAGCCCTGGCTGTCCTGGAACTCACTCTGTTGATCAGGCTGGCCTCAAACTCACAGAGATTAGCTTGCCTCTGCCTCTGGCATGCTGGGATTAAAGTTGTGTACCACTACTGCCTGGTTAACCAGATTTAAAAAGGAATGCTTTATCTGTGTATTGTGTATATGCACATGAATGCGTGTGCATGACATGTGTGTATGCACCATGGTATGTGTCTGGACATCAGACCTGAAAGACTTGGTTCTTTTCCTTCATCAAGTGAGTCCCAGGAATGAAGCTCAGGTTGCCAGACATAGTGACAAGCACCCTCCTCACTCCCTGAGTTAGAGGCTGCCTCTGCTCAGTGCATGTCATGCTTGTGCCATTGGAGGAAAAGTGTTAAGTGAATGAATCTCTACTGTGCATTCCCTAAATCACAATCTCACATCAGCCAAGAACAGCCTTCCTCACAGTCTGTATTTGGGGAGGAGGAGCCTAGACAGTGAATGGCTGAGGTGCCTATGGAGAAACTGGAACAAAAGAGAGGGCATTAAGGACATGCTTTTTGATGTGAGGGAAGTCCACAATGAAGCACAAAGTGATAGAATACTGTTAGGTGTCAGGAGTGTGACTTGATCTCAGAATGCAAAGACACAATGCACAGACATATTGCAGGTTAGTGTGCACAGGAGGCCACTGTTCGAACCTACTGGGACTTAGAAGCATCAAAATGTGTGGCGAATGCAGGAACTCTTAGGAGAGAGACTAGAGAAACTGGACCCTTCAGCCAATCATAAGTCTTATTCTCTGTGCCCTTCAGCACAGAAACACAGCTCTTTGCAGCTTCTCTAGGATCTTGGGTCTACTTTTGTGTTTATTCATCCAAATTGATCTGTTTTGTATTTTGAATAGACCAGAGTAGGAGGCAGGGACAGGGATGTCTGAACACAGGATGTACATAATGTTGGCCTGGTTATGGGCGACACCTGTCTCTGTGGGACAATGCCCCTGCCTGGAATCTAAGTTTTTTGTGTTTGACACTGAAAATTAAAGCTGTACCATATTCTCTAAATGGAAAAACTCACATGCGGCTGAAGGGTTGGAAGCTGGAGGTTAAACCTATATCTATAAAACAAAAAGGTAGCACAGGAGGGAGGCTTGAGCACTGCTCTTAAAACAAAGCAAAGCAAAACAAAACAACAAAAAACCTTATGAGATTTTTCTGGGGTTGGGAGGAGAAAAGTTGCAAACAACTTTGCTTCAACTAGCAGGGAATAGAAGTACAGAGGAGAGGGGAAATGGTACTTACATCCTTGACCTGTCCTACTGGATGGCGCCTCCCTGTGTTTTCACAGCCCTTCCTTCAGCTCTTACCATGACTTGAGGGTGTTGGTCCTGCAAACCCTATCTGGAAAGTGTGTAAGATCAGCAGCTTCCATGGAAAGATGAGTAGACAATGTCAGAGGAGATGAGAGCTGAGACTGGCTCTCAGTTGTTGCCAAGTGACTCTGTGTCATGATACGTTCCAGAGAAGACGACCTGGGAGCTAGGCGAGTGAGAGATGCACCACTAAGGCATGCATGCCTGTTTGCTCTAACTGCGTGGGCTTGGTATTTGTGTCCCTGCTGGAGATGAGAGAATTGACTCTGAGGTGCTCCCTGGAATGCAGAGGGAGTTCTCTTCTCTGAGAACACAGTGCGCTGGCCTCCTGGACTCTGGAGGTTTGAAGAAGGCACTTCCTGTGGAGTAACTGTGGAAGATCCAGTGTTGAATATTTTCCTACACATCAAGGAGAGCTCATGTCCCATTCCAAGCTCACAAAAGAGGGCATGAGGTCCAGCTTAATGGACACCTTTGAAAAATGCCTGAGCAGAATCTTGCATAACTCAAATGTGGCATCATTTCAAGTTGCGGAGTTTCTCAGCCTCTCTTAATTCAAATTTCTTCTGCTCAAGGTACCAGTCTTACATGACACTTATATGTGATTTGATCTCACTGATAAATATCATGGTACAAACAAATTACAATTTTAGAAAATGATTTTTTTTTGTTTCCCAATCGGCAAGTCTTCACCCCCCACTCTCATAGACCTTGCCAGGAAAATTCCTTTCTCTTGCAACTGTTGGAAAAAACCTACTCAATAGTTCTTACAGAAGATGGAGGAATAGATTTTTGAAGAAAGAGTTGTTTAAAATCTGTCTCAGGAATATTTGGTGAATCTGCCCTGGTGATACAGCCTTGTGTTTCCAGGTACCCTGGAGTTCAAGGCTTCCCTGGGCTACAGAATGAGTTCAAGGTCAACCAGGATAATTTAATGAGAATCTGCTTCATAGAAGCAAAAGTAACAGTGAAAACATGCTGGAAGGGGCGTAGTGGTCAAGTGTGTGCTTAATGTAATCAAGTTGCAGGGAGGGTAGGAAGGAGGGTGGGAGAGAGGGAGGGAGTGAGGGAGGGAGGGAGGGAGAGTAGGAGGGACGGAGGGAGTTGAATGGATGAAGGTTCTAACTGAGTTGATCTGGTTGGAATAGGAAATCTGTGGTTAACAAGCTATTCCAGATAATTCACCCACATTATGGGGTCAGTGGTCTAGGCCAGGTGAAGACCTTGTATTCTTTCCTGTCACTGTCTCTCCTAATACTAGCTCCCCAGGGTGGGCTGTAGAAAATCCCCCAGACTCAGCTGTCTCCCCTCACCTAGCCAAGCCCCTGTTAGACAAATAAAAGGTAGCCCTTTAAAACAGTTTGTTTTCAGGAGCTCCACTGCAGGGCATTCAGTTAATGTGGACATATGCTCACATAGCTCATCACTCCTTCTAAGAGCCTTGCAGAGCTGTCACACAGGCAGAGGAGCTTCTGGCAGCCAGATGGAAAATGGGTCATGGGATGAGTGATGAGGCTTTTCCTAGGACATTTCTGAGTGCCATGATTCTGCAGGAGACAGAGAACCAAAATCCATTGGGGGGGAGAGGGTCTCACTAACCACACTGCATGGTGGGTGGGGCTGTTGCTGTTTCTTCAGCTCTCTGGGTTAGGGGACCAGTAGATGTGCTGGTTGGAAAGGGGATCCTAGGCGAAGTCACACTCTCAGGCCATCTCTCTTTCCTGTTGTCATCTTATGTTCAGAAAGATCACCTTGAATGATGGGCTTGCAGTCTCTGCCCTGAGCTCTGTCAAAGCCCCACATCTCAGCTGCTGCTTGTCTGCTAGATGGCTCTCAGATTAGAACACATTAGAGTCCACCTCAAACAGTACTTCCTCGCAAATCCCCATTTTCACCATCCTTCCTTCCTCATTCATTCCTTTCTAACTTTCCTTCCCACACTCCCTTGTTTAAGCAATAGCTGCCAAAGACTGCTGTCAATCATCTGACTGCTGCTTAAATCTGATACCTTAGTAGGAAACTTGATGAGCAATTACCAGAATTACACAGAAATCTGCAGCCATGTAAAACGGAACTTCTGTATCGCTCCATGGTACCACGCCACCTTTCAAACCCACACTTGCCTCATCTGGGTGTTGGAAAACCTTGGAAAGCAGAGCTGTAGAGATGACTAAAGGGATCTGGCAAGCCCACAAGGACAAGAGCAGGGTAGAGGAAGAGGGTGGTGCAGTGAGCATTTCTACGTTTAGTCTTGGCCTTGTTGCCTTAGCAGTTTGATACAGGTTTCACAGAGACAGCCCCTGTTTCTTGACAATTCTCTTAGAAGCTGGAGTCTATCCCAACAGTAGTCTTGAAAATAGCCACCTGTTATACCTTGAATTTGAAATGTCTTTCACAGGCCCTGCATGTTTCAAATACTTGTCCACCAGTTGGTGGTACGATTTGGGGAGGCTGTGAGAGCTTTGGGGGGTTGGTGAGCCCCGCTGACTGAAGGGGCTCACTGTTGAAGGGCCTCTGAAGGTTGTACCTGGCCCCAGTCCCTGTCCTGCTGTCTCTGCCTTTTGATCACCCTATTTGGTGTACACCCATTGTTGTCTAGGACTCATCCACACCTTGCCCTCTGCAGTGAACTGAAACTCTGAGCCAAACAAATCTCTCCCTTCATATGCTGTCTCTTTCTGGTGTTTTCTCACAGTAGTTGACACACCATTCCTCGGTCAGCTGACTTTTGTTACTTTTATTTCCCCTGAGGAAAGGTCTACAGACCTCCGGAATCAAGTCTCAACAAGATAAATGGAGCAAGGAGTTTGTGTTAAATGCAAAAGGCTTGAGCAAATGTCCACAGTATCTAATTCCAAGTCCAAAATATGAGGAGTGATTAATATAATTATTACCATTAGTAGCTAAAAATAATATTTACTAATATATTTATATTTGTTGGCATTGCTCTCAGTTCTTCCATCTGTCCTATTAGTAACTGTTCATGATGAAGCAACATTTTGTTTCTTCTATGGCAGTTAGCTTCTGTGGATGTTAGCTTCCCAGCTAGGAGCTTCTGGATCAGTGCAGTCAGCTTTTGCTACCTAGTTGGGGGTTTGAATAAAAATGATACCCATAAGCCCATAGGGAGTGGCACTATTAGGGTGTGTGGCCTTGTTGGAGAAAGTGTGGCTGTTGGGGAAGTCCTGTGCATTTGTCAATAAAGACTGTCTGGCCAATAGGAATCTAGATAGGTGGGGCTAGGAATCTAGGAGGATTCTGGGAAGAAGAAACACAAGAGGGTTCGAGATGTAACCGCCATTGGGGTAGGAAGCCTGGAACTATTCTCCGGTAAAAGTCATACTTAGATTAACAATTATGGGGTAATTACTTAAGTCAGAGCTAGCCAGTTAGAAACAAGCAAGGCCAACAGCTTCATAATTAATACAGCGTCTTGTGTGTTTATTTGGGGACTACATCGCGGCAGAGCCCAGGCGACTGGCGGGTGATAAACCAAAGCAGCTAGCAAACAAAAAGCTTCTCTTAACAGAATGGTTGTCAGGAGTGGGATTGAATTTCCACGCAAAACAACAAAAGCTTTAAAGGAATTTTAAAAACAGAAGAACAGAGAGAAGCACAGATTTTGGTAGCAGCATTTTTCTCAGGTGTGCTCTGTTTTGCTAACGACAAGCCGAGATTCACGCGGCTCGTTTACTGGAGTCTTCCTGACTTGGCATAAAAAGAAAAAGAAAAAAAAAAAACCAACAAGGTCCTTTTAAGAGACTCTGCTAACGATTGAAAGGTGTGTACGTACAGCTGGAAGTGGCAGCTTTTGCTGGATGTCAGCATGGACTGAGGCGGTAAGCTGGAATCACGCTTACGCCCGCCATCTTGAAACGGCAGTTTAAAACAGCCGCGGTTTTACAAATAAGACACGTGGCCAGAAAAACATAAAGATTTACAGTAAAGTCAGACTTGGATAAAGAAAAACCTCTAAAGGTTTACAGTGTGTTTAAAAATATACGTGAGATTAAGAGAGAAAATAAAACAGCAAAGTGGTATATAAATACAAAAGCTGGCGTTGTGGTGGCGCACGCCGGTAGGATTTACTCCAGAGGCAGAGGCAGGCAGATTTCCAAAGAGAAACCCTGTCTCAGAGAAAAATAAATGAAAGTGAAAGAAATAAAGTAATAATAGATAAATAAATAAACCACGTAAAGATGGAAATCACACAGAGAGTCTGGATACTGTACACTATTGTGTTTTTCAGTTTTTTCATTGCTAAGGAAGGAGCAACTGCTAAAGTACATTTGATTATAAATGCTGCTAAATTAATACAACTTATATCTTTTGAAAATACCTTGACTTCAAAATTTAAGCATAAGGATATGTTACCCGGAAAAGGAGTTTTTATGTTTCTACAGAAAATGAAAAGCTAAAGATTCCTTCCAGGTTTCTGTGGTTTCACGAACCAAGATCCCCGGAAGCAGTGGATCAGATGTTCCAACAATTGAAACAGCTAAGATGATGCAGTTTTACAGGCTCCGAAAATACGGACTGATACAGGTTTCTGAGTTTTGTCATGATCCCCATGGTATGAACAGCGCCCCCTTCCAGCAGGAAGCAGTTTGGAATGAGCGACGTCCCAATTCCCATCTTGTTTATAAATCTTTGTTTTCATTTAAATGGGATTGTTTATAATTGGTTAATGATCACAACCAATCTCCTTTTAATGGCAAAAAGGGGAATTATGGTATGGGTATTGTTTTTCATTTATTGATACAAATTCAAAGTCAATTTTGTGATAAGTATATTTCTCCTCTTGACTAAGTATTGTACTTATACTGTTCTTTTAAAATGTAATGCATAATTAAATACAGACAATAGATAGTTACTTATAATAGTCAGAATTTATAGTTAGGTAAGTTAGGTTTTCTGGATATATAGAAATGTATTTGAGACAGATAGATAGTCTTCAAACCTCTCAAAGACCTTCAGAAAAATGGCATTTAAAATGGTTTAGGGTATTTCTTGGCAATGAGAAATGTCTGCTCCTGGCAGCACCAATTATGTCTGAGAGGAAAATGGGCATCGAAGAAACTCGTTATGGAGTTTGCTTTCAACATGGCAATATTAGCCATTTGGGCAAGAAACTGCTCTTGCATAGACTGTTTGACTGTTGTTGTATAAACTGGACATGCAGGACCCACAGAAAAGTGACTGCTGAACTCAGTCTTACAGGGTTCCTGCTTCATGCAAGAGTCTAGGAGACGTTCTGCAGGACAAAGACAAATGACTGACAGACTGCCAATGCAGATGGACAGTTTGAAATTTCCTGCTTTGCTGAGAAATCTTCTGGACACATTGTGGCCTATGGGCTGAAGATGGATGCCCCAATGTTACAGAGGAACTTCGGGTGACTGTCCAGGCAGTAAGATGTCTCTGTCAATCCTAGTGTTTATATATTATCCTTCTGTGTGGTCTTTGATGGAGTTGAAGATGGATAGTTATAATTATAGTTTTCCTTAGTTATGATAAAAGATACATATAGAACTTTGGACTCACAAGGATGGGATGGATGATATTTTCTTTTAATCTTGCTAAAATATTGTAACTATGTTCTTACTTGATAACTGTTCTGTTATATACAATTTGACTATGTTAAAGTTAAGACCTTTCTTTTTGTTTAAACAGAAAAGAGGAGATGTTGGGGGAAGTCCTGTGCATTTGTCAATAAAGTACTGTTGAGCCTATAGGGAACCAAGATAGGAGGGACTAGGAGTCCAGGAGGATTCTGGGAAGGAGAAAGACAAGGAGTCGACATGTAACGCCATCGGGTAGGAAGCCCAGAACTATTCTCCGGTAAGAGAAATACTTAGATTAACAATTATGGGGTAATTACTTAAGTCAGAGCTAGCCAGTAAGAAACAAGCAAGGCCAACAGCTTCATAATTAATATAGCCTCCTGTGTGTTTATTTGGGACTGATGCGGCTCTGGAACCAGGCGGGTGGGAAGGCTCCTCTCAAAGAAAAAGCTTCTCTTAACATGTGGCCTTGTTGAAGAAAGTGTGTCACTGGGGTCGAGCTTTGAGGTTCGGATGCTCAACCCAGGCCCCTGCCTTACTGTCTCTTCCTGTTGTCTGTGGATCCAGATGTACAACTTTTAGCTACCTTCCCAGCACCATGTATGCCTGCATGTCACCATGATGATAATGGACTAAACTCTGAATTGTAAGCTAGCCCTAATTAAATGTTTTTTCTCAATAAAAGTTGCCATGGTCATGGTGTTTCTCCACATAATAGAAACCCTAACTAAGACACTGTGCATTCTTTTCATTTCCTCCTTGATCATTTTCCTTCCTTAGGCTCATTGTATTCGGTAAGGGATTCCCAGTGTTACTCAGCTCCAAGAAGAGTGATTTTCTGCTTTAGATCATCAGTGCTCCAGGACCTAGTTGTTTCTTTCTTCTGCCCTGGATTTTTACAGAGTAATGCTTATTGATCATGATATTCAAAGGGTAGCCTCAATGGAATGGTTTGCTTGAGATGAAACCATTGCTTACAAGAGCAAGACTCTGGTTTAGGAAGTCATCTGTGGAAGCCATTAAAGATTATCTTCTGCATGAGCTTGGCTTGAATCCATATTCTGGGGCATGGTGCTTCAGCACCATGTGGAGTGGCTGGTGTGGGAGAATCTTGCAGACAGCTTGATGGCTCTCATAGAGCTCCAGTAACCCCCAAGGGAAGTAGACATCTGTGCAATTGGGTGGTAGGTTGGGCAGTGTCTCTGGGGAGGATGAGGATAACCCTATCCCTGATTCTGTAAAAACACAAGTCATGCTCAGGGGCTGGTGTCTTGTGTCCTCCAACCTGTGGCTTCTGACTTTCATGTAGCCTGTGTTTGTAGAGGGAGAAACTTGAGTGTTAAGAAGCCCTCATGAATCATCTGCTTCTTGGCTTCCCCATGGGAGCCATTGTTGGTGATTTCATCTTTCTTATGCGACTTTTAAGATTCTTGGGAAGGCAAAAAAGAAACGCTTTTTTTGGTTGTGTCCCACTGGGACACCTTATAAAGAAATAGTGGGACTGAAAAGAGGGGAAACAGAACATAAATTCTGAAATGCCCTAGAATGCTCTGAGTTTAGAGTCAGTGTTGGAAATGGACATAAATCATATTCCCCCAAAGGGGAAAACACCCTTCCCATTAAAGAAGCCCATAAATAAAAGGCACATTTTTTTGCATGCACTCAAATGCATGATTCTTAAGTGATTTTTTTGCTGGATTATGCTTCTTGATGTATATACCATCAATATTATTCATTTCCATAGGTGAGTAGGAAGTGGTATGTTAATGAGTTAGAGGCTTGATTTAACGTCTTTCAAAAAGCTAACATGCTTTTTAGTCAGTTGTCTGTTATTTTCCTTGTTTGGAACTAATTATTTTTCTGCTCTGTAAGAGAGTATGTCATTTTGTTATGTTTCAGTTTTGTCTTGCAAGGTTGGGATCAATGGCAGGCAAAGCAGGTAGGATGCATAACGTCTGGATCCCAAATCATGCCTTTCACTCAGCAATAGAAATGTCACCAAAGGGAAACATGGAGGGGCTTCCACTATACTGTGTCCTTAATCAAAAACAAACCAAAAATGTTTCTATACCTCACTCCTGAAGTAGCTTAGAAGAAATACTGGTGACCTAAGAATCTGTGTTAAGGGCTGGTGACATGGCTCAGTAGTTAAGAACACTTGCTGCTCTTGAGATGACCTGACTTCAGTTTCCATCAGCTTAAAACCACCTGGAACTCCAGTTCCAGGGGATCCAGCCTTCTTCTGACCTCCACTTGCACCAGGCATGTATGTAGTAGACATACATACATATGTACATAGATACATAATACATACATACATGAATACTCTCTCTCTCACACACACACACTCTCTCTCTCACACACACATACACAGTAAATATAATTTTGAGTTTTAAAAATTTTATGCCTATGAGGGTTTGCCCAAATGCATCTCTGAATACACATTGTGCAGTGCCCAAGGAGGCCAGAATGGTTGTCAGACCATTTGAGGCTGAAATCTCAGATGGTTGTGAGCTACCAGGTGGGTTCTGGGAATTGAACCTGGGTCTTCTGGAAGAGCGGCCAGTGCTCTTGACTGCTTAGTCGTCTCTCCAGCCTCCAAAGTAAAATTTGAAAAGAACCTTCTTCATGATATGTGCCATGCTGTAATATGAACATTTCTAGAGTGGCATACAAAACAACACAAAATCTCCTGGTTGGAATTATTCCTCATCATTGGAGGAGGAAACCCATAAAGCACACAATCAGGGGACAAGGGGAATGGCAGGAAAGAATGGAGTGAGTCCCATGAGAAGACACTTATGAGTTGGCCCCCACTGGCTGAGGATTGCTGTCCTGTCTCAGGTGGCCATCTCTTGAGAAGCTGCATAGTGTTACAGGACAGCACATCCTAAAGGGGAAAATGGAAGCGTTACCTACTGCCTCTGTAATTTAGTTGTTCCATGTGAGCCCCTGGGATTGATTCTCTTGCACATGACTGCACAAAATATCCTTAAAACTGTGACCAATGTGCTACTTGATGACTTTGGTACATTTAATTTACCCCTGGGCTGTTATCAATGACCTGGGTACCTGGTCAGCTGCTCCCAAAGTGGCAAACCATCTTACTGAATACATTTCATTGGTGACTATGAACTATGGCTATAGTTTTTGAACTATGAACCAATCATAGCTGCTAATCAAATTGTCCAAGTCAGTTGTAATGGACACACTTTAGCAACATGTGGTGTGGTAATTGAATGTAACTGGCCCCCATAATCTCATAGAGAGTGGCACTAGCAGGAGGTGTGACTTTGTTGGAGTGGGTATGGCTTTGTTGGAGGAAGTGCATCACTATGGTGGAGGGCTTTGACGTTTCCTATGCTCAGGATACCATCCAGTGTTTCAGTTGACTTCTTGTTGCCTGCAAGATGTAAGACTCCCAGCTATTACTCCAGCACCATGTCTACCTGCACACTGCCATGCTCCTCATCATGATGATGACAGAACCTCTGAAACTATAATCAAGCTACCCAATTAAGTGTTTCATTTATGAGAGTTGCTGTGGTCATGGTGTCTTTTCACAGCAATAGAAACCCTAACTAAGACACATGGCTAATGTTAACTTTATAGAATTTAGAAACACCATGGAGACACACCTCTGGGTATGTCTGGGAGAGTGCTTCCAGGGAGGCTTAATTAAGGAGGGAGGATCCATCCCAAATCTGTGTGGTACTGTCCTATGGGATAGGGATCTCTGGCTGGGTTTATTTTTGGTTCATTTGCCTGTATTTTCTCAGAAGTTTGTTATGATACTGAATCATCAAGAAAATGTGATTATGTTCCTTGTCTCGCTATTGCAGCCATCATTGGAGACATAATGATATACATGTGTTTTATGAAAATGCTCTGCCATCTCTTTGACCTGACTCTTGAATATAAGAGACCTGAGTATAAGTAGGAAATGATTGTATGAAGGCTGAATGAAGTAAAACTTAATAGAAAATGTCATTTAAAGTGATGGAAGGAGAGAAACTTTGATCCCCTGAAGAACTGGCCTCCATTCAAAGTTGTATAGAGAAGGAAATGAAATAACCAAGTTCATCTTTTAGGGTCATCCTCAGATCCTCTCCCTCTGCTGTGGCTCCCCTAGATAGCTGTAAGCTTGAAAGAAACAGGAGTGGATGAGAAGACCCAGTTTCTGAGCCTTTACACAAAACACCTGTAAACACCAACCCATGAAACACAGCTGGTTGTGGTGTAATGGATGGTGGCAGAGAAATAGAGGAGGCTGTACTATGCATTTCAGGCATTCCAACAAAAAACAAGAACTAGACAGAACAAAGTTGTTGGGAACCCGGATGCCAAACAGCCAGTTACAAGACCACACTGAAAAGCTGTTGTGTTCCTGACAGATAACAGATTGTGTGTGTGTGTGTGTGTGTGTGTGTGTGTGTGTGTGTGTGATTGATTATAAACATCAGCTGTGGTTGTGTGTTTCGTTGAAGCCAGGTGTTAACATAATATCTTGTCAAGGACACTTCGATTTCCACTTTAAACATGATTATAAAAAGAACCTTAAATGTTTAAGAGGAAGCCACAACAAACTCATGAACCTCATTCAGCTTCACAGGACTGAGGGGTTCTCAATGAATTAGGCTTTTGGAGTTCCTTGGAAGGACCTCGTAAGACGGCTTATTTGTGTGTAGCAAGTAGACAACCAACCCAAAGATGGAACCCATTATAATTAGAAAATGTGTTGTGAAGTTTGCTCCTGGCTTTGGCACCACCTGGACTCTGGGAGGCATATATACCAGTTTGAACTAATTGACCAGGCTTATTACAGAAGACAGGATTATCTGGGCTACCTCTCAGTAGGCCAAAACAGTTTGTACAATCACTAATGGATCCTGCTGTTCCTGGATTAAAGCCTTGGGACAAGGAGGAAAAACAACACAAAAACACGATTATAAAGCCACCTGGTTTATAAGACCCTTATGGTTTACAGGATTTGTTCAGCTGGTTGGTTCTGAGACATTGGGGGTATGGGTGAGATCAATACTTTAGGTTTGCCTCATCCTGCTGCTTGGAATCCTACGGAGAATAGTTATAATTAAATGTTGTATGAGACAAATCAAACAGGATTTGAGTCCTTGGAGGTCGAATTAATCATAATGATTGGCAAAGCAGATAGGGAAATTTGCCAAAAACCAGGGCAGTGTTAGAAGTAAAGGGTGTATATTCTGGCAAATAATTCTCCATGGTTCTCTTGTGTTTTTATATGCCTAAGAAGGAAGACAGTTGCAAGGAAGGCCTTTCATTCTGCATTATCTTTTCAAGGATGATTATATACAAACATGGAATCACTTGCAGTTCTTGACAATTGACTAGCACTTGAAAGTGGTATGCAATAAGTTAAAAATATGCAAATGTTCTTCAATAAAATATTTCGAACACCAAGAAAAAAAATAAAATGGACCCATAGAAAATAAAAGGAGAAAGTAAGAAAAGTGCATTTGTAACAAATAGCATTATGATATAATTAAACATAACTATTAGTAATAACACTAAATATAAATGATTCAAACACTTCAATTAAAAGGCAGTGATGGTCAAGAGAAAGGAAACTGTGTGATACATATATGAACATTCGTTATATAAACAAATGTTAAAAGTAGTTTCAAATAATAGAAAGAAGACATGTCATATGAATGAAAACAAAAGTAGGTTAGGTATACTATTTAACTAAATACGTTTCAGAAAAAGAAAGCATTACAAGTATTCAGTTAATCAGGAAAAAACCCATCAACATTTATGTAAAATCTTTAAACAGAGTTTTAAAATATATGATAGAAAATAACTTCACAGAAATAGCAATCTTTCTTCTACTAATTGCTAGAACACTTAGAAAACCATAAAGGTTGGATAGACTTTATTAACACTATCAACTAACTTGACTTAATTGCCATCCACAAAACATGTGTAGCTCCTGAGAGGTCTTCAACTTTGCCTTGATAAAGTTATGGGGGAAGCATGAAGCTATTCTTTTTTAAGGGGGTAGAGTTTGAGACAGCATTTCCCTATGTAGTCTTGATTGTCCAGGAACTTGCTGGACAGAAGCTAGATCAGGATGGCTTCAAACTCAGAGATCCACCTGCCTTTGTCTCTCCAGTGCTAGGATTAAAGGCATGTACCACCACTGCCAGGTGAATACCTCTAGTATTATTTGTGCCCTCCATCCCCTCACATGCCCGTGCCCTTGTTTGAAAACAAAGAGAGAGAGGTAGAAGCAGCAGCAGGTGCTCCCTGTACTATTATAGTACTCATAGAGGCCTCAGACATTGGGAATCTTGACCTTTGGTGGCAACTAGTATTATATTTCTCTGGTCTTATGTCTGAGAAGGACTTGACAACTGGCTGCAAGACCCCTTATACAGCTCAATAGTAGCTTCTGCATTGACTTGGGAGTCTGCATTTGTTAAGACTGTACTCTGGAGTTGGGAGGTATGAACAGTCAACATTTCTCAGGAGTTGGAGTGCCCCACAAAGTCATTTAGAAACTAAGAATGGCCAATCTACACTCTTTGAAACCTACTCCCTATGTTGGAATGTCTTGTTCAGCCTTGATGCAAGGGGGAGGAGCTTGGTCCTGCCTCAACTTGATATGCCATGCTTTGTTGATTCCCAAGGGAGGCCTGAATGGAGATTGAGGAGAAATGGATTTGGGAGGTAGTAGAGAAGAAGGGTGGGAGGAGAAGAGAGAGGGAAAACTGTGGTTGGTATGTAAAATAAATTAAAAAATGAAAAAAATGCCCAGGCTTACTTGGGCATAGATGTTAGATGATGATGATGATGATGATGATGATAAGACCCTTCTATTCTTCTGTCAAGGAATACTTACCAATAGATTTCTCAGAATCCATGGTTCAAGGCTCAGAAACTGGATACCTAGCTGTGGAGCACAGTGCCGCAGGAGGGAAGCTGAGTAAGAATTCCCAAGGCTACCTCTGGGGTCACTGGCTTCTCATCAGCTGGCAGGTGGTGGTTACTGATGCTCTGTGCTTAGAAACTGGAGCCTGGGACTCACATAGCAAGCACCATCCACAATTTGAAGTATTGCACTGCCTAGCCTTGGAGATGGGAATGGGCACAAGTTGCTAGTACTATCTCTGAGGCCACCGGGAACTTTTAGCGGTTGCAATGGTTGGTTTTAGTTGTCAATGTGCTTCAGATTCCTCTGGGGAGAGAGTCCTAATGAGGAACAGTTGTTTAGATCAGGATGGCCTGTGGGCATGCCTGTGGCAGATTGTCTTGATTGATAATTGATGTGGGAAGACCCACAGTGAATGTGAGCAGCTTTGTTTCATGGGACGGGCTGTAACTGCCTAAGAGTGAAGAAAGCTAGCTGAGGGTAAGCAAACTGGAGGCACGTGTACGTTTCTCTCTCTGCTCTTGACTCAATATGTTGTGACCAGCTGCTTGACTTCTTGATCTGACTTTCCCTCAGTGCTGGATTTGTATTGAGTGGAATAAAGTGACCTCTCCCCTCAGTTGCTTCTTGGTAGTGTAGTTCATCGCAGCAATATGAATGAAGCTAAGATGGCTGTCAAGTGGTCACCAAGGCTAACACTTTTAAACCATCAAGCTCCTGCTCACTTCGCTTTTGCCCTCACCTCACTCTGATACTTCTGTTTCTTCATTCCAGCTTAGTCCTAATTACTGGACATTAGCAGCAAAGGATTATTTGAGAGAGGGTCTAGTGTTACAACACTAGGGGAGGTATCACAGGACAATGTCTCCCAGCCCACTCATGACCCTGTGCAGCTTGCTTTTATGGCCTCACAAAGGACTTTTGGGGCCAACCATAGCCATTTGTTTTCAATGAACCACAGCCATTATTTTTTGGGGTCAACCATACCCTTGCCTCAGCATCAGTTGCAGTCTTTCCACCAGAGAAAGTGACCCCTTTCTGGCCAAGGAGGAAAAGGAACATCGTGACTTGTGATAGCAAACCCTGGATGAACTGTATCTATAGGAGTTGGGCCAGTCAGGGCAGCATCTGATGGAACTCTTGAAGCACTGACTCAAGGCATCTGTGGAGTGTGCAGGACACCTGGAACAGGCGTAAGGGTGATCCAATTGCTGTTAGGAAGATAGTACTTTCTTAAGGAAGCCTGGGCAGTAAGAGAGAGTCTAGACCAGTGATTCACAACCTTCCTAGTGCTTTGGCCTTTTATGTAGTTCCTCACATTGTGGTGCCCCCCACCATAAAATTATTTTTATTGCTACTTCATAACTGTAATTTTGCTACTACTATGAATCATAATGTAAATACCTGTGTTTTCTTATGATCTTAGGTGATCCATGTGAAAATGTCATTTGACCCCCCCCAATAGGGGTTAAAACCCACAGGTTGAGAAACACTGGTGTAGTGGCTGCTAATTTGAAAGTCAAACTACCCAACTTAAGTGTCATTGCTCATGTATAGGAAAATGAGCATCAGAAGGAGTGCTAAAAAAGTAAATTTAAAGAATGTATCGTTAACACTAACAGATTTCAACAGTGTTTTGATGATGCTTAACACCTTCCCTGTGCTCAAGGTATGCTGGGCTATCTTATCTATCTCCGTTGCACACCCTGTTTGGAGAACATGTGGGAAATTTAGCTAGAAGACAAGATAAAGACTTTTCACGATTATTAACAATCGTGGTAAACAATGCTGGTAAAAGTGTGTTCCTTAAAGACCATTCTGGTAATGCCACAGATGGAAATGGAGATGTGTTTAAAATGAGAAGAAAGTGCACTTTGCTATACAATAATAATGGACTCGCCCAGTTCTATTGGGAAGTACAATGTTTGAGTGCTGGACACAGGCATTTAGCTGAGGGTATTTCTAAGAAAAGTGTTGAAAGAGACTCTTGACTCCTTTGGATTGCTCATAGAAAAACACAAGAAAGGAGAAACGAGAGGAAGTTAAACAAGAGGAAGTAGAACCTGAAGGTTTTGATTTTGTTTTTTTAGCTTAGCTATATTGCAACGATGAAAAAGCTTGCTCTCATCAGAGTTGTAGCAATGTTGCTCAAAGGGACTTGAAAGAACTTCAGTAAGGGTGGAACCAGAGGTGTACTTACTTAAGCCCTCAGGAATAGCAGAAATTTCAGTTAAAGGGACCAGGGCTGGAATGAGATGGAGGAAGATGGTAGAACCTCTGTATTTGACTATTGCATGCATTACTCCTTAAGGCATGGAAGAATGGCCCTAAACAAATTGCAGAGACCATCAGATTAACCTTTAAAATTTTTATTTATTTAAAACAGTTTTTATGTGTATGGGTATTTTGCCTGCTTGCAGTGCCCTAAGAAGATGACATCAGATCTCCTGGAGCTGGAGTTAGTTGAGAGTTGCCATGTGGGTGCTGGAATTATACCTGGTCCTCTGCAAGAGCAGCTGCTAGTGTTCTTAACTGATGAGCCATCTGTCTAACCCTCCCACTAACTTGAGTTTCAGATGCCTGAGGTCTTTGAGGCTGTGAACTTCATTTTTATAATGACTGAGGAATATTCCATTGTGTAAATGTACCACATTTTCTTTATCCATTCTTCTGTTGAGGGACATATAAGTTGGTTCAAATTCTGGCTATTATGAAGAGAACAGCCATGAGCATGTTTAACCAAGTGTCTCTGTTGCCTTCTCTGATTCTTAGGAGGGTGTGTTCGCTGTGTATTGCTTGGTGGGAATTCTTCTAGGATCCTGATATATGTGATCACTGGTGTAAAATGTCTTTATAGCTTTTAGGAGCTGCTCTTAGGAATAGGGATGGGCAAGATCAGAGAGGGCTATGGAAGGGGTCCGTAAGAGTGATGGAAGTTGGGGGTAGAGAGTAAAGAGAGGCAATGGCAGGTATTCAGCCAGAGCTGGGGATGAGCCTGGAGGGTTGGATTTGGAGGAGAGGAGGGACAGTGACAACCTGAAGCTTGACTACCTGTTTTGCCAGCCTACTAGTTTTTCTAGGTTCCCATAGAAAGCCTGCTGGTTGGCAACTGGGATACAGTGATGAATAGAGAGAAGGAAGTTTAAGGGCAATATTTCTGTGATTCACTGGAGTTGGGGGCTGGAGGAAGGAGAGGCCATGACAGGTGGTCCACTACAGAGCTAGGCATGAGTCTGGGGGACTGAATTTGGAAGAAGGGAGGCAGGGGTGAAGGTCTGCAGTTAGTCTACCTCCTTTCCTGGACAGAGAGGCCTGGGGTTTACAGGGAATGCCTGCTCTAGTTGGGGGCTGGAATAAAAAGAGGAGTGGGGGAAGGAGGTTTAAGGGGAAGATCTGTGTCATTGGTGTGATCCACTGTAAATGAGGGTTGGGGGACACAGCGGGGAATCTGCTTGAGATTGGGGCATGTGACTGGGGCAGTGGATTGGAGGAGAGGAAGGAAGGGTAGAGATCTGCAGCTAACCTGCTTCCTTTGATAGGTGCATTTAAACAAATGCTTAGCAGATTCTGGTCCAAAGGGTTCATGGGCCACATGGACAGAAGCAATACTATTTCAACATTTTTTGGTAGGCTTTAAGGTAAACTTCAGGCTGATTGGAAGACAGTCTCTAATTGTCTTAGTCAATGTTCCATTTCTGTGCAGAGACACAATGACCAAGGCAGATCTTATAAAAGAAAACATTTTTGTATTTTTCAAAAAGAAAACTTTTTTTTTGGTTTTTTGAGACAGGGTTTCTCTGTATTGTTTTGGAGGCTGTCCTGGAACTCGTTCTGTAGACTAGGCTGGCCTCGAACTCACAGAGATCTGCCTGCCTCTGACTCCCGAGTGCTGTGACTAAAGGAATGCCCCACCAACACCCAGCAAAGGAAAACTTTTGATTGGGGGATTGCTTATAGTTTCAGAAGTTTAGTCCACTTCCATCATGGCAGGGGGCATGGCAGCATGCAGGCAGGCACTGGGCAAGTAGCTGAGAGCTACATCCTGATCCATAGGTAGAGAAAGAGAGATAGAAAGAGGGAGGGAGGGGGAAAGAGAGAGAGGGAAAGAGAGAGAGAGAGAGAGAGGGAGAGGGAGGGAGGGAGGGAGGGAGGGAGGGAGGAAGGTTTGGTATGGGCTTTTGAAACCTCAAAGCCCATCCCCATGGCACACTTTCTCCAACAAGGCCATGCTTCTTAATTCTTCTAATCCTTTTAAATAGTGACATTCCCTGGTGACTTATTATTCAAACACTTGAGCCTATGAAGGTCATTCTTATTCAAATTATCACACTAACTAAATCTATCTTTATTTCCTTATATTGTATTCTGTGGATTAGTAGTGAGTCCAGGAGAATAACTGTTGATAATTTAAGTCCACTATTGATGGGAGATGTCATTCTGTAAATATGTCTCTCTTATTGGTTGATGCATAAAGCACTGTTGGTCAGTAGGGATGCAAGATAGGTGGGACTAGGAGTCAAAGAGGATTCTGGGAAATGTAGTCAAGAGTAGGGAGTTGCCATGTGATCCTGGGGAAGAGAGGATGCATCAGGATGCCATACTTGGAAAGATAAGTCCTTATAGAAATATATATTAGCAGTCATGGGTTAATACTTTGTCGCACCTGCTGTGCTGCCTGCATCCGAGAATGTAGCAAGGTGGTCGGGATAGATGACACAGAGACTGGTCGGTTGCTTTAAGAAAACTTTATGCTTCCCAAGTCAGCTTAGGAGGAGACTCCAAGTCCGCTTTTGAGAAAGCTCTCAGGAGAAGTCTCTCTAAGAAAAAGGAGCTTCCCTTTTTAAGGACTTCTGCCATTCATCTACATACCATTCTTTCCAGCCTTCTCACCCTCCTGGCTGGTGGTTTAATCTCCGGCCCCAGAATCGGGGAGACACCACAGGGGGGACAGGAAGAGGCATCTAGCCGTAGGGGGTGTGAAAGGCATGGTATTTCAATGAGCAAGCCCTTATCTGAGCCCTATCAAGAGCTTTAAAGCACTGAATTGTTTTCAGTAAACATTACATAGATGCCTGCTCCCAGGCCAAAGGGGAAGTGGGTTTCTGCTCAAGGTCTGGTGTCCCCACAATTCACCCCTTTTTATTTTTAAATGAGGCACTCCTGTCTTAGGTCAAGTAGGGTCACCCTCCCTGGCCTGTCTTTGGGGGACCTTGAACCCCTGTCTTAGGTGGGAGTGGGTCTTTCCCACAGGTTGTCCTTCAAAAGAGCGCCCCAACCTTAAAATCATTTGTAATAAGGCTTTATGGCTATCGGGATTGCCATGGGCTAAGGCACTTTGAACTCAGCATGAAGCCAGAATGTCTACTGCCACTGTTACCATTCCTAGGACCCCCACTGACATAGCGCCTCTCTGTCACCTGCCCATCCCCCGATCTGGGCCTTAGCATTCTACCACCAGCCTTTCTTTGCAACAAGGGTGATTTCTAGTTACAATTTGACGGTCAAAACAGTGATAAAGTTTACAATCATTTTAAGATCTACTTAGGAAAGCATTAGATAGTGCACTTGCACAGATATATTAGGTAAAATCATTGATGTTACACATGTAGCATTATAAAAAATATGAACAAGAGGCTTGTTGTACTATTTACAGAGTACCAATTTGTTCTTGTGGTGATGTAGTCTAAAATGAGGGACTCCTCCTTCTCGGACCTGGAGGGAAGACCCAGAGGAGGGGTCCAATGTTATCTCGGTGGGACCTCCAATTGTCGCACCTGCTGTGCGGCCTACATCCGAGAATGTAGCGAGGTGGTCGGGATAGATGACACAGAGACTGGTCGGTTGCTTTAAAAAAAACTTTATGCTTCCCAAGTCAGCTTAGGAGGAGACTCCAAGTCCGCTTTTAAAAAAGCTCTCAGGAGAAGTCTCTCTAAAAAAAAAGGAGTTCCCTTTTTTAAGGACTTCTGCCATTCATCTACATACAATTCTTTCCAGCCTTCTCACCCTCCTGGCTGGTGGTTTAATCTCCGGCCCCAAAATCGGGGAGACACCACAGGGGGGACAGGAAGAGACATCTAGCCGTAGGGGGTGTGAAAGGCATGGTATTTCAGTGAGCAAGCCCTTATCTGAGCCCTATCAAGAGCTTTAAAGCACTAAATTGTTTTCAGTAAACATTACACAGATGCCTACTCCAAGGCCAAAGGGGAAGTGGGTTTCTGCTCAAGGTCTGGTGTCCCCACAATACTTAACATAGAACTAGCCAAAGAGAAGCCCTGGACATTGGCCGACAGCATTGTAACTAATAGAGTCTCTGTGTGTTATTTGGGACTGACACAATACTGGCACCAGGCTGGTGGGAAGAACACTCATTACACACTATAGAACTGTGCATAGATTGTGACCAGTCAGTGGATGGTAATGATGGGTCAGATGTGAGAGGCTGTGCTTCTGAGCTATGTTTGCCTCAGTGTCTCTAGGTGAGCTAATTCATTCATAGAATGGCATAGAACTTTCTTCTTTAATCTTAACTCACTGATGGACTTATGGTGTGACCCTGGAAGAATTAGTTCATAGTGCAAAGTGTCCTTCTAACAATCAACTATAAAATACAAAAGTGAAAAATCAGATAATTTGATCATTATGTAGTGAGAATAATCAATAAGGAAAATTATCAAGACCATCAGTTGTCAAATAAATTTGATATCCTTCAAAGTGAACTGTCACATGCTAATCAACAATGGTTGTTTTCTGAAGTGGTTCCAAATGAGATAATTTAATATGATTTTTCATGGAGTCATACCTCCTGCTGTTTCTGGATGAGGGAAGCTGTGTTTTGGGTTGTATAAATGTATTTAACTAATTTCAGAGCACTTGGAGGTCAAACATTATTAGATGATATTTATTCCACATGAGAGTGACTCATTTAGTTATGGTTAAGCCTGTGGTGTGCAAATGGGACATGCAGAGAAGCCTAAAGTTCCTAATATTTACAAAAATGAGAACAGAGTATTAAGCCAAAGTTAGACTTTAAGTCATCCTAATGAAGACTCTGCACATTTAGTATCAGGAGCCTGACATTTTGGGTGCCTGGAGAGAGTCTTTGCTGCTCCTTCATTCAGTAAATAACCTTAATGGGGAAAGCAGGAATTGCTGATTTGCAGAATAACTCAACTTCGTAAAGTTATTCCAAGAAGAACTTAATTACCCTCAATTCATAAGAGCAATGTAAATCCAACATTCTTTTAACTAGAAAAGTTTATTAGAAATAACATCTATGAGCTAGAGAGATGGTTTAGTGGGTACAAGCACTTCCAACTAAGCCTGATAATCATGTAGGGTAAAAAGACTAGCCAAAGAAACACTTTCTCTGACACTGAAAACAGAGCAGTGAAAGAAACATACCCTAGCCCTGAAACCAGAACCAAAATTTTAAAAAGGGCCTGTGAAACAAACACACTTTGGTCCTGAAACTAGGACCAAAGAAATACACTCTGTCCCCGACAAACTGAGCATGAAAGCAACCAATTCCTCAGCGGGAAAACCAGCCAATCCCTGAGCACTAAACCAATCAACTCCTGAGCATGAAATCCAGCTAGTCTCTGAGCTTGTGCAAGCTCAATGATTGAATCTAACCAATTCCCATCCCGAAAATCTTCACCCAGGAAAAACTCCACCTCTAGGAAGTCCTATATAAGCCTTGTGCCTGCTCAATTGGGAGTTGTCCTTCCCACCCTTGCATAGGAAGTCCTTCTCCTGGATTCCTCCCACCCAATAAATCTCTTGAATGAGTTTTGGGTAAAGAACTTTTTATGCTGGAGTGGAGGAGAGAAACAACAACATCTCTGCTGATAAACTCCCTTAGTGGAGTGGAGGAGAGAAGCAATGGACATCTCTGCTGGGAGACTCTCTTAGCAGAATGGAGCCTAGCTGAGCTGTAATGCTTCTCTCACAGGAAGTCAGGATTGCTGAATCCTGTGGGGAGACCATCCCCCACCAGAACATAGCTATAGGTATAACATGACTTTCTTTATATCCACAGCTGTAGGTATCCAGGATACCTTCCCTCACAGCTATAGTTATAGCCTGACTCCCAACAGTCAGGATACCTTTCCCTTCAGAGCTGTAACACTTGCAGACCTGAATTTTACCCCTGCAAATAACAGGATGGAAAGAAGAGGACCAATTCTCACAAGTTGTCGTTTGACTTCCACATGAGTGCCGTGACATACACAGACATATACATATATATATACACACACACATATGCATAATACATAAATAAATATGAAAATAAATATGTGAAAAATAAATGTATGAGTAGTCAGAATGACCACGCCTCTCTGATCCCAAAACATACTGTAAAACTACCAATATTGAAACAATCCAGTTGACTGGTAGTGGTGCATGCCTTTAACTCCAGCACTTGGGAGACAGAGGCAGGTGAATCTCTGTGAGTTCAAAGTCAGCCTGATCTACAAAGTGAGTTCCAGGACAACTAGGGCTGTTACACAGAGAAACCTTGCCTCAAAAAATCAAAAGAAAAAAATAATCCAATATTGGTACATTACCAAATGAAAAGTAAGCAAACTAGGTAGAAAGTCTAGAAATATCCCTAAATATATACTATAATTAAGTGGACAAAGGAAGTGGAATTTAATATAGTGAAATTTAATTCATGGTGTAGGTTGATCTTTACAGTTATTTAGACAAAATTAGATTCTTATCTAATGTGTTATGAATACAAAATTTAAATTTAGATATTAGAATAGGAAGGAAAGTATTACCAATGCAAATAAAATTTAAACAAGCCTGGTGTTGATGGCTCATGCCTTTAATCCTAGCACTTGGGAGGTAGAGGCAGGTGGATCTCTGTGAGTTCGAGGCCAGCCTGGTCTAGAGAATGAGTGTCAGGATAGGCTCCAAAGCTATACAGAGAAACCCTGTCTTGAAAAGCCAAAAAATGTAAACAAAAGGGGTAAATTGTATATGTATGTGTGTGTCTGTTTGTGAATGTATACATGTGCATATGCGTTTATGTCTGCATACATATGTATGTGTGCATGCATGTGTGTGAATATGTATGTATGGCTTATGTGGAGATATTTGCTAAATAAAAAGAAGTCAAAATAGCCAGTAAAAACAGGGTAAACATGAAAAAATAAGACAGGAAAATTCATCATAAAAGAAATGTAAATAATACTCCTTAAACATTAATATACAACCTTATTTGTAATAAGGGAAATAAAATTAAGGTTTTGATGTCTCATCACTTATTAATTTTTAATTTAGCTACAACATTTGTAATAATGTTACAGGAAACCATAGAAGTTTCTCGTGGTTTTTTACCAAAATATAATTTGGTAAAGCCTTCATGGAGAATAATTTATCAATTCCTTTTGTCCCATAATATGCTTTTACCTTTGAACCATGTAAGTACTTGATCTTATATAATTGTTATGTCTAGATGGAACATGGTGTTCAGTCATGCAAATGGTGCTTAATCCTAGATATTTTCTGTGATGCAGTCTTTCACAGCTCTCATTACCTGACCCATTCATTATTATTTATCCTTTCAAAAATATATAATACTTTGATCATAGCCCTCACTAGTCTCTTACATCTCCCACTAAACCCCTTCTTTTTTCCAATGTTTCCTTTCTAATTTCATGTCTTTTTGTGACTTTCAACATTTAATTATGGATGCTTAATGAGTGTGGATGTATGTGGTAGTATTTGCACAAGGAAAATTTACCCGAGGCTACATCATTGAGGATTATGACTCCCCATACCCAGCAATACAGACTGCAACTCATTAGGGAGGGCTAGGGCCCCATGAGATCTTCCCCATCTGTAATGGAATGTTGGTGGATCCAGTCTTGAGCAGGTAACCAAGGCTGCTGTGAGGTTACGGATTCACTAGCTGAGTCATGTCTAGAAGACAGTGTTTTATAGCATCCCTTCCTGTCCTCTGGCTTTGACATCCTTTCTGTCCCTGTTCTGTGGTGTTCTCTGAACCTTGGAGGGAGTTTGTTGATGCTCATTTTAGGACTGAGCACTTCTCAGTCACTTATTCTCTACACTGTGACCAATTTTGTGTCTCTGTATGCTACCACCCACTGAAGATGGAAGCTTGACTCATAGAAAGCAGCACTAATCTATAGATATAAACATAAACATGCAGAAGACAGATAGACAACATGTCAGTTTAACAAACCAATAGTAGTAGATTCTTCCACTAAGATCTATGGCCTCCCCAGTCATGTTGACAATAACAGGCATGAATTCTCTCCTGTACAAGTTTTATATCTAATCAGAAAGTGGTTGCTTACCCCCATAACAGTCATGCTACTTACACCAATGTACATCTTGCTCGATAGTTCAATATTATAGCTCTCAGGGTTCATAGCAGGCTAAGACAGTTGATGACTTTTCTTTCCTAACAACCTGCATGGTGCCTTCTGGTGCTATGAAACTTAGCCAGTAGTGTGGCAGCTTCAAGCTTAGTTCCAGCTTGATTTCTACATGTTATAGAACCAGAATGTATGGTGTATTTCATAATAGGATCTTATAGATTAATCTTGTTGGAAACCTAAAGCAACGATAATAGCCTATATTATTTTGGGGTCCTCTGGTGGCTTCTTGACCAATAACTCATGAGGAGATATACTTTATCTGGTACTAGGAGTTTAATTTCTTGGGTACTTCCCTTAAATCACTTTTATAAAATTATGTTTTCTTTTTCAGTTTTGTTTCTGTATGGCTTTGCATATACCTTGGTTGGTCCACTGTTTTGAAGATAGAGTTTCAAATGTGGATCTGTTTGGTTATTTGCAGTGGATCTTAATGACCTTGGACAAAGAAATCTGAAGCTGATAGCTAATGATGGTCTTCATCAGTAAAAAGAATCTCTTGTTTTTCTAAATTCATCTAAATTAGCGTCTAGCTTTTTGACATTGTGACACGACACTGTCATCTGCAGAAGCATTGTGTCAAATTTCTAGCCATTGTGGGAGAGGCATATGGCTCATGGGCTGCATTCGACCATCCTGATTTCACTTAGTTGTCTTGGCCATTATATTTCTTTCACAAATTAACATTTTCATTATGCTTTTTAAAAATTCTTGCCTCTATCCTTTACCCGTCCCATCTACTGTTTTCCTTTATGTAACACTTACCTTCAGGGAAAAAAGCAGCTATTTTGGACTTTGTTATAATTTTTCTTTTCAAGTAGATTTCCATTTGTTGTGTTTGTTTTGTTCTTACTGGAGACAGCAGAGGTCTGCTCAGAGCAGCTTAGCATAGCCATCTGTGTGTACGGAAAAGCAGAGACAATTAAAACCTGTTGACAACTTAGGGCAAAGCTGTGGGCCTCATGTTCTGTAATTTTATGTGAAAAGCTGAGGAACAATCAGTTCAAGCTGGTTCTTCAAAGAGGCACAGGCTGGAGCATGAGTTTGGCAGCTCAGCATCTCTGCACCATAGCAAAGGGGTATCTCAGTCCAAGGAATTCAGAGACGCACTCTAGGAGCCCAGAAAACAAACACAGAAGGTGTCAGGAAGAAAGGATGGAGGCTGCTGCTGTCTTCCACAACTTCTCTCTTTAACATGTAGGCATGCTCCTATCCTGCTGTTCAGTGTGTTTTTATATCAGGCACTGGAAGAGCCCGTTCTGACAATTGTTGTATGACCTGTCAGCACACAAGTACCAGGTGGCTTAGATGCTGGGGCTTGTAGGAAGACTTTGCTCTCTGCTTCTCAGACTTGGGCTTCAGTCTTAACTCCCCCGTCGCTCAGCTAGGCTACCATCGGTGACTGTCTTTCCTTACTTTTAAAGCAGAGAAAACAATGTCTGCCTTGCAGGGTTGTTGTGATGACTGGAGGAAGTGAATACGACTCTCCTATCCTTCTTATTTTGTCTCCACGTTACCTTCCACTTCCTGTTATGTGGCTTCTATAGCTGTCCTTCTCTGACATTGCTACAGTCAAACTATACCGTCGGGTACACAGAATTGTGTCTCAGTCAGGACAAGCTACTTCAGTGCAGTGCTATAGTGCCATCTCAGCTGCTTGGATTCCAAGAACCACAGTCTTCCTTCCTTCCGCTTCTTATCTGGCTCTTGCGTCTTCACTTCCACACCCCTACTCTGAAATTGCTGTACTGAGTTTCTGTCCTGAGTCCTTTTCTTCTTCTATGTTCCCTGGCCATGTGGTTTCATTCATATTTATGATGTCACTTATCATTTATGTATTGGGGTATCCACTACATGATTTGGGTTTAAACATCATCTGACTGAGTCTCTAGATGGTGAAGCTTGGGCACTGAACATCCTCGTAAGAGCTCCAGAGGTCATGTGTACCATGTTCTTCAAGTCTCTGTCCTGGCCTCTCTTTCCACTCTCTTGGTTGGTCATGGAGTGATGGGTGAGTAGATGAGGGATGGATAACCACTTTGGCATGGCATGCATTGATTTATCCTGGCGTTTGGTGGATTCTGTCTGCTGAGCCAAGGTTACATTTGGCAAGTTGTATGTTAAGCATATACAGGGACAAATTCTTGTCTCTGCAGTGGCCTCTTATGAAGGATACAATGTAGTGTTGTCCTGGGGTAGCTACTTCTCTGGGATCTTGTTGATGAAGGGGGCTCTCATCCAAATTAGAAATACTTTGCTTGGCTCTCCTCGGTGATTAATTCCTCAGGACTTCAGGGTCCAAGAAGTAGAAAAGATTCGATTGTAAATATCTGGTGATAAAGGTTGTAGTAGCCTAGAGATGCTAGACAGCAATGCATTTACAAACACAAGCTACACAGAACCTTTGCATCTTCCTGGAGAGGAAGTGAGGCTCTTCAGGAACATGACCAGTGAAAGATGGGGCTATGTAAGGAGAAGTTCAGTTCCTGTGATTACCCACAGCTGCCACCCAAAGGCTGATGTGAGTCTTCTGTCAGCAGGTCACTCAGGGAAGCAGGCCCATCTGCTCAGGCTGTGCAAAGAGTATGGCCTTACTCTCATCATCCTAAATATTAAAGGGTTTGGATTTGTTTCCTACATGTGGCATGCTGCAGGGATTCTATTTTTGTCCCTCACTGAGAAAGTCCAGCTCTCTACTTCCCAAGCATATGGTATATTATGCTTCCTGGATGCTTCCTAATTAGATAGGTCATGTAGCTGATCCTGACAAATGACTTGTGAACAGATGTGTCACACCAGTTCTCAATTCTTAATAGCATATCATTGATGGTCCTAGTTCCTCAAGAGCTCCATTTTCCCCCTCTGGTAGGTAGCATCAAGGTTACAAATCAAGGCCATTACAGTCACTTCAACTATATATTGTGAACCCACAATAGAAATTTAGTAGGTGTGAGAAATGAAAATGAAACCATTGTTGTCACAAGCCCCTGGTGTTGTCTGAACTACTTGTTACCATAGTAGAACACAGTTTACCCTCTTTCCCATCCAGTATTTTTTGAATGGCTTAAGCAACTTCTAAAAGATATTTAAGATGCAAATGACTTTGTCTACTATTCTAATAAGAAAACTAGATGCATATTTTTTCCAACCAAGAGGCAAAAAACTCAAAATACTCAGCATCAACAAAGATCTACTTTAGAAAAGTTTTTCCAGGACCATGAAACTTAATGATGAGCATTCTCAAAAACAGAAGAAACCTGTCTGGTGGGAAACCCTGCTAAGGCATCTCCAGCTCCAGGCACTTTTGAGCTGCAGACATATTTTTCAACTGCTATCCACCTCTGCTCTTGGATGTCCCATGTTATCTCAAATTCAACAAGTACAAACCCAAGCTCACAGCTATCAATCCCAGTGTGTTCCTCTTCCTGGGCTCTGCCTCAGTGGCTGTGTCCATGTTCCATCCAGTGGAATTACCCTCGAACTCTTTCTTCATTTTCTCCAACACCTTTAAGTCCTTTGCTCAGATCTTCATTTCCTTATGTCATCTAACACAATCTACACAGCCCACCACAATTTCTTTCCTAGGCAAACACCAAGATTGCATAGGCCTAAGTCTTATCTTCAGTCCTTTGTGTTTTCTTTGCAGCCAGAGTATCTCTGCATGGAGAGCTGATCAACCTCTCCCTCAGGGAAAGCACTTGACTAGTTGCTAGACTTTCAGTTCTGTCCAAATTCCGATTTGGTGCTTTCTGCCATTCCTGATTATTTTTTGACACATGTTTCACATCCAATGACACTGACAGAAATAAGAATTGGAAACACAGAAAACCAATTTTCATCCCAACATCTACCCCATTTATGACCTGATCTGTGAAGGGACCATACCTGCCCAACTACAGTCTCAGATCTCCATGATATTGGACAACAGCAAGGATATCTATCCAAGTGGAGTTTCATGAGGGTACAGTATTGACAGTATACTAGAAGACAGGCCATGAACAAGATGAACAACTTATTGCAATGAACATTTGCAATTAAAGCAGATCAGGCAAAAGGTATTACTGTGAGACACATGACAGCTCCCAAGGCCCCCAAGGAGGGCCTTACCCTCCCTGGGGAATGATGTGGGGATTGGGCTGGGGGTGGGTGTGGGGCTGGTGGAGGGAGAAGGGGGGAGCTAGGATTGACATTTGAAGCATGCATGTTTCTAATTTAAATAAAAACATACATTAAAAAAAGAAAGCCAGTTTTCTTGGCCTCAATCCCTCCTCTCTGTCTAATATTTTTTAAAGACCAGGTCTTGCTGTGTATCCAGACTGACTCTGAATCATAGCCTACTGTTTTAGTCTCCCCAGAACTAGGATCATAAGTATGTGCCAGCATTTTAGGCTGTTCAGCTAAGTCTTATTACTTCCTTGTTCTTAATCCAGGCTTGACATCCTCTGGGAAGCCTTCCTTGAACCACCTTGTAAAGCAGAAATATTAAACTACACAAATTTAGGGATGTCCTATGATATTTATTGAAAGAGAAATCACTTATGTGAAAAGCCAAGAAAGCTGAGAACCGAAGGTCCCTACACTGCTCTCCAGGTCAAAACCAAAACCCAAAGAGAAAAATGTCTCCTCCCCCTAGCTCTATTTACTACCTTCTACATACCCGTGAACACACCCACATGGGAGTGGTCAGCACTTACCGATGAATACGTAAAATTACTCCCTATAACCCAGGAAGGAAGAGTTGCCTCAGTGGGTTCCTTGCACACCGTACTCTACTGCTTCTTCTTGCATTCATTACTCTGCCATCATTGCCCATGACTACTTGTTGTCCATCACTGAAATATTATGTGGCAAGTGTTTTCATAGGCAGTTAGCCACCTGTATCTGGATTCTGTACCTGTGAATTTAAACAAAAAAGCCAACATTATTTTATTTCTAGATAATTTGTGCAAAATATATACAATTTTCTTATTATTCTCTGACCAATAGAGTATACCTACCTACATTGTATCAGAGATTATTGGCAACCTAGAGATGATTTGTGTTGCATACATAGGCAGACACACATAGGTTTTATGTAAGATCTATACCATTATTTAGAAGAGATTTGAGCATCTGCAAATTTTGGTAGCTTTATGGGGTCCTGGAATGCCCACAGATATCAAAGGATTTCTATTTAATTCATGTAATTGTAACAGTTCCTTAAGCTCAATATATTCCTAGTTATGAAGAAGGACTTTGAATAATGGAGAAATAATTGTGTGGTAAAGTCAATAACCATTTTGTGGTGACTAAGATTTGAAGCCATGAGTTTGAATGCCAGGTTCTTCTGCTTAAACACTGCTGCCCTACCCATGACACCACGAATACAGAGGGGTCAGTTCTTTATCCACAGGGCTCAGTGTGCATGACACATAGCAGGAACTAATTAAGTGGGGCTGAGTTAATGGATAAATGAAAGAACTGATGAAAAGCTGCCTGGAAAGTGATAGTGGGCACAGCATAGTGACCACTTTTAAATGTTTGTTAACAATACGAGCAATGAAGCAGGATAAAGGGGGAGGAAACCAAATGGTATCTCTGTACAGGACAGAGAAACATATCAGGGGCCAATTCAGGAAGGGTGCAGTTAAAGCTAAAGGAGGGGACAGTTTCCTGGGGCCTAGACTTGCTGAGCTCAGGGATGTGCCCTTGGTGGATCACGTGTTTGCTCCTCTTTGATAATCTATTGTGTCACAAAAGAGCCTTCTTGGCCAAGTGGTCTTAGGAGGTATCCCAGGGCCCTGTGCATGCTAGGTAAGTGCTCTACTTCTGAGCTACATCCCTGGACCACGCATTTTAGGTGTTGTGTTGATTTATAAGAACTCCTCTGTGTGTTCTGGTTCCCTTTTCCAGCTGCATTCTTCTTGTTTTATGAATCCAATATCTAGACCTTTTTAAATATATTCATTAACTATTTTTAAAATATCTCTTCTAGTTCTGGCAATAGTCTGTTCCCTTGAGATTTGGTACTGTTCATTTCCTGCTGGTAGTTGTCCTCAACTGCCTGGTGACCTGGTTTGTGCATCTACATTGATGAATGGAGGCTGTTTCGTAATCGTAGCTGTCTTGTGTCGGTTTATTTTATATTAGGATGGACAGTATATTTTTTAAAAGGTGCCTCCCATGAATGGGAAGTCAGATCAGAAAATCCTCCCAGATGCTCACAACTGATGAAGTGACAGATTTACTTTGGAAACTTCACCTGGAAAGCAGCCTTAGATAAATGCATTCTGCCTTATCCCCACCAAGAGCCTGATCAGGGAATGCTTTGCTTTGCTTTGAGACCAATATGCACACTGAAACATGCATCCATCTTAGGCAGTTAGGGCATTTGTTTTGGGGAGGAGTCTGCATGCTTCTTGTCCCCCCCCCCAGGAGACAGTCCTATGCCCTCTGTTCTGTGTGGGAGGGCACCGACACTGCTCCCATTCTGCAAAGTGAATGGCTGCCACATACCTGGAGTTGCCTTACTCTTCAACCCCATCATTCTCTGCTGTGTCCCATCCATTGATATGTCCACTAACATACCTCCATCTGATTACATCCTTAAAGAATGTGCCAAAGTCTTCCACATACAAGAGAATTCCCTCTCCAACTTGATCATCATCACAGGTTATTTCTTTTGCACTTCAACATTGTCTTTTGTTGATGGAGTCACTGGCAGATGATGGTAAGCTCCTGTGCCCAGGCTTCCATCTTGACCAGCGCTTCCCATTTCCCAGGTGCTGCTTTCACAAACAATAGAACACCAGATAAAACACGAGCTCTGGTAAAAAAAAAAAGCATAGCTAGGGAGTAGGATTAAATTCTCCTCTTCTTTTTCCTCCTCCTTTTCTTTCCCCTGTCTTTCTTTAATACAGAATTGTAATGGGTAGCCCTGTCTATGACTTTGGGCTTTCTAGACCAATAGAGGCAGAACTTCTTGTCTGTTGCTATAATCCATTTAAAGAAAGAGGAGGGCAGTTGCTCTCTCTCATGTGTGGTTCAGAATCCGACTGCTGGTTCAATTCACCCCCAGGAAGAGGAGGAAGAAAATATGAAGAGAATGAGGAGGAGGAGCTGGAGATGGAGGTCAGATGATAAAGTGCATGCCTGGCATATATAAAGTCTTGGGTTCAATACCAATTCTACAAAAATGAAATAAGAAGGGGAGGAATTGTAGAAAAAACAAAGTGCAGAAGAAAGGGCATAAATGAAAGCAAACAACTGAAAATCATTTAGATAATATCAAGCAGTACAGAGTCTATCTTCAATATTTGTTCTAAGCAGTTGAAAGCAGCCTCCATTATTAACCCCAACTAAAGATCTTGGCCTCTTGGCTGCCCTGTCATGCATCATGTATATTAAATAGGCAGCTTCCAAGAGAAACTTGGCTCTTTTTCCATGGGCATCATGCTCTTGTTAATAGGATTCCTAGCACACAGGGACATATGTCAATTCCATACTCCAGTGTCTATAAGAGAAGTCATACAAAGCATGCCAACATAGGCTCTTGAGAGTATATCAAGGGCCTACTTGCTTAAGACTAAAGAACACAGCTATTATTCTACACCTACAACCCTATTCTCATCAAGATAGCAGGAAATTTAATTCAGGTTTGGGATAGTTACAGAAGACAGATTATGAAAGGAGAACAAGTTTATTGCTTATTAAGAGATGCCCATTGAACAGGAGAAATCACATGGGAACATATTTTAAATGACTTAGGAGTCTGGTTTCTATAGCATCTTCAGTAGAGGATGGGGATCTTTGAGAAAAGACAAGCAAATGGAGGCAGTTTCAGAACTTCAGAGATGGGAAATCAGCTAGGAAAGGGAGAAATGAATGGAGAAAGTAGATTCCTCAGGTACCAAATCTGAGATGATGTAGTTGTCTCCAGTAGTGAAGTTTTTCTATCCCATATCTAAGTCAAAGAGAGTCAGGGATCAACAGGACCATTCCTCAGCTTTATGCTTTCCAGTTGCCTTTGCCACAAGATGTTTCTGCAAATGAGGCATGGTTCGGACAAGTCTTATAGTTTCCTCCAGGTTCCAGTGGAGTTTTTCTCCATCTCTAGGTTCTTACAGAACCATAGCACCCAAATAGTGGAAAGAAACCCTCTTACCCACAATAGGCAGTAGACAGCTTCATTGTCCTCACAGTCTAGTAGGACTTGGCTATGGATGTTCATCTGGGGAGGAATTTCAGGCCTTCTGATCCTGCCCTCCTCTGATGACAATGACATGAGGGCTTCCCCTTCTCAAGAGACGTGTTACCTTCTTCTTTCTATATGTAAAGCACCATCTCTCTCTTTTGAGTTCTAGGGTAAGTTCTTTAACTGGTGGAAACTTCAGAAGCTATAAAACTAACCCTGTAGATAATTTCTATTTTCTGACCTTTCTTAACACAATGAATCCAGAGATGGTTTGCCCGAATGAGGTGGGACACTGAGTGGGAATGGGAGACAGTGGGCAGGAAAAGGAAGAGGGAACATGTCAGAAGGAAAAATATCCATTGATATTTCCAGAATGCTACCACGCCACAGTTAAACCATGAAGGCATATTCAGGGAGCTGTGGTGGTGGTGGTGGGTGGTACAAACTGACCTCTAGACCAGAAAGTGTTTGGGGGCATTGAAGGAGGAGCAGGGAAGACTTTAATGTAAAGAAGAGTTACAAGAGAGTTTCACAAGGCTCTTGGAGAATTTGGGTGCAGAATGAAAGATGAGGTAGATTAATTATTAGCCATATAACCTTTAATAGACTGTCAACAATGGTCCTGGGCCTTTCTCTGGTGATACCGGAGGCTGTCTTAAGATCTCTAAAGGTCTACTCAAGTGGAATATTCTCTGTCCATCAGAGGGTATAGCACCAACATACTCAGAAACCCTCATGGCTATAGAAACCTCAGTGCCAAGCCATTCACACATCATCATGGGGAAGCCTCCAAAGGCTGCCAGTTGATTTCACAGTATTCTAAGGAACTAGATAGTTAATCAGGATACCAGTATGCTTCTATTAGAGTGTATCTGTGATATATAATCACATAAAACCTATAAGGAGGGCTGACAAGGTAGGTAAAAGCACTTGCCAGGCAAGCTTACTGACCTGAGCTCAATCTCTGGAACTCATAATCCAGTAGCCATAATCCTAGCTCTTCTATGGCAAGATGGAAGAAGATGTAGAAAAATTACCCAGAAGCTTGCAGTCCAACTAGTCTTTAGGATAAATCACAACAGACAAAAATAAGAAAGATGTTGCTACAATAAGGTAGAAGGAGAGGATGGATCCCCCAAATCATCTTCCGATCTTCATCTACACCATAGCAGGTCCACATCCCTAACCCCACACTATAGGCACACACATAATAGTAAATAAAAATTATGATTTTAAAATACTATTGATATTTCCTTAAGTAAGGTTATATTTATTTTGCTCAAGAAAGAAGTATGAATAGTTATATATATAATATATAAATATATAAATATATATATTTAATCAATAAGACATTCAAACCACTCATGGATCCATTGAGCAACATACATGGAGCCACCATGAAATAATATTCTTCACTGTTCACACATGCCACCATTGGGGTCTATAGTTACTCACTCCTTCTCTAGATACTGATGAGAAACAAATCACTAGCCCCTGATGGTCCCCCTAAGGACTCTAGAGTCACTTAATAGCTTTTCTTATCTTTTTCTTTTCCTGCCAGGCCGCACTTCTCTGCTTCATGTGACTCAATGTGGTCGCCACCCATAAGTGCCATGGCTTCTTCTTGACTTCTGATAAAAACAACCTTTCAGTGTGCCAGAGTAGGTTTCTTCTGAGAGAGAATCAGGTTAACTAATATTGAGTCATGTCCACTGCTGTCCATAGTGTGTGAATCTTGGTAGATGAATTCATCAATGGAGCCAGAGTGACCCATTCATGTTCCTTAGCTAAAACTGGAGCTGTAGGGAGGTAATTTTATAAAGGATGAAGGCAGCTAGGTAATATGACTAACCTCCTTAGTGCTCCATTCACCCCTCCCCCACACCAGCTAGTCTTTGATGTTGCTAATGTAGATACTAAAAGAAAATTGAATTTATCCTAGAGCTAGAAATTTTCAATATGTTCTACTTCTGACTCCGAATGTAATATTGTATCCACACAGTGGGATGAATAGAAGACTATTTTTAAATTTTCTTTTAAGAAGTTCTGTGTGGTTTTCAATAGGGAAGAAATTCTGTGACACCAAAATGTTGATTTCATATAGTTGAAGTGTGGGTAGTCACATACATGCCAAGTCCAAAATAAAATCAAGGGCTGTTGTTCTTCCTGGGTGTGTCTAATTTCTACTTTAACTTCTCACAAAGGCAACAGTCACTTAGCTCTGTTATCATATATTAGAGAAAGGCAATCCAGAGTTGACCAAAATGATGTGTTTTCTGTAAGTCTAGTAGTTCCCAACTGCTATATTAGTCAGTTTGCCTTGTTACAACAAATAATGGAGATAATTAGTGGAGGAAGAGAAACACTTATTTTGGCTCATAGCTTTGGAGGTTTCAATCCATTGTCAACTGGCCCTGTTGCTATGGGCCTCTGGTAAGGTGGTGGCACATATGTGTGCCTGAACAAAACTTCTGGGCTAGTTATGAGTCACGGAAAGAGTGAGGGGGAAGAGCTGGGGTCTCCAGTCCCCTTCTTCACTTTCCCCACTAACAGAAAGGCCTCCTGTTGGGCTACACCTCTCCAAGGCTTCACTACCTTGCAATTAGCACCATGCTGTGACCAAGCTTTTAACACACAGGTCTTGGGGAACTATTTAAGACTCAAAGCATTAACACTCTTGTATCCCAAGCTATGCCAACAACCACAAGCTGCCATTTTCTCTGTGCTATTTTAGCTGTTTTCACTTTTGCATTTCAGTACAAGAGCCAGGGCTAGCCAGAAAATGCCAGATGGCAGTGAGGAATGAGATTCTAGAGCAATGTCACCTGTAGAAGGGAGCCAATAGCTAACTGACAAAGACAACCCCTTGTTGTTTTTATAGATGTCAAGATATCCTGCTTCTACAGCTAGGACCATCCTGGTAGAATTGGCTACAGTCTATGGCTGTTTTTTGTTTTTTATTTTTTACAATTTCAGGCATAATCTTGCCTCAGAAATCCTATCTTAGCCCCAGCTCTGCAGGGTATTTTCCTACTAATGTTTTCTCTTTTCTCCTTTTGCATTTAGGAATAGCCCCCTTTCTCTCTCAGAGCTATTTTAGCATCCCTTGTCTGCACAAGACCTTCAAAAACTCTTTGGTTACCAGTAATATCTTTTTTAAAGGTACTTCTACTTATCGTCCCAGCTGCCTAGTATCTTCTTCTCCCTGTTGAGGTCTGCACACAGTTTGCCTTCATAGGTGTTGAACTTATATTTGTTGACTGAGAGATTGGTATTCAGAGGGTTATTTTATCCTCTTCAGAAAGCTCTGAAGAGCGCAACTCTACAGAGTATTGTGCAATCAGGAAGGAATGAATTTCAGCCCAAATCATAAGACATCTTAGGGTAGATTTCCCTCAGGAAATTGTTTTTAGTTATGTAGTCACTGAGATAAGTCTCAGATCTCATTGTTAGCTTATGACTGTGGCCCAAGTCCTGTGATCTCCACTTATCTATCTGTGGATGGATTTATTGAATGAAATGTTTTGACTATGGAATACTCAACTTCTGCACTCACCTTCTGGATCAGATCATTGCAGAAGTTTAGCAAACAACAGAGATGATTCTGATTGCAGCTACAGCTGCTGTGCCAGTATCACCTGGGAAACACCCAGCACAGTAAATGCCAGTGCTCTCAAGTGCCAGTCAAACTCCAGAGATATATGGATCTGAAAAATTTTATATCAGTGTGTTTGGAAAACACACTAAGATACAAATATTAATATTCTTGGGACTTTGTATGATTATAGTCATCTACTATTTTTAGCTAATGTCTTTAAGTCAAACGTGGTTAGGTGGTATAAGAATATGCATGTGTGTTGCCGGGCGGTGGTGGGGCATGCCTTTAATCCCAGCACTTGGGAGGCAGAGGCAGGCAGATCTCTGTGAGTTCAAGGCCAGGCTGGACCAACAGCCTCTAAAACAATACAGAGAAACCCTGTCTCGTAAAAAAACCAAAAAAAAAAGGAATATACGAGTGTGTTGGCATGCTCATTTGGCAAATTTTCAGTTGGCTACCCCCTGTGTACTAGGCTGTCTACTAGGTTCCAGAAATAATGAGAAAAATAAGACATAATTTCCATCTTAAGAAGACTTTAGACTCAAAGGCACATGGATATGCAAACGTATGATTGTGCTAAGGCATGTGTATGATGTGTGTGTAGAAGATGCAGTCCAAATGGTTTTATACTAAGTGAATTTCAGGAAGGAAACTTGAGCCTACTGGATTTTCAGTCACCCTCCATGGGGAGATACATATGTGGGTTACTGCAAGCTGGGAGTCCAATCTGGAAAGCAGACACTCACTAAACTGGAAGTGTGACAATGGTGGCATGTAAAGTACAGACAAATCAAGATCCTTGAAGGCAAATGACACATGGAAACAAGAACTTTAGTATAATGTTTGTGCATCTACAGAAAGGGAGATCGTGAATGCTATATTTTTTGTGTGTTTGTTTGTTTGTTTTTCGAGACAGGGGTTTCTCTGTATTGTTTTGGAGGCTGTCATGGAACTCGATCTGTAGACCAGGCTGGCCTCGAACTCACAGAGATCCACCTGCCTCTGCCTCCCGAGTACTGGTATTAAAGGTGTGCTCCATCAATGCCCGGCTCAAATGAATGCTATATTCTTAGATTATCCCTCTATAGAGCACCGAGAAAGAAGTGTCAGGGGAACAAGACTAAACTTCTATGTCTTAAATTGTTTTTTTCCTGAGTGAGAAGTAAAGTCCCATCAGGGATTTATGTGGTGCGAAGTCATTAACTGCCCTCTGCCAAAAATTATCTGTAGGTTGATAAGTAGAGTACAGGGAGGTGGGGGGGCAGGACATGGGGACATTGACATTTTAGATGAGCATGGTGTGTGCCAAGATCCCTAAGTCTAAAACAACATGGGATTTGAAGAAAATGGTTATGGAATTTTCTTGCCTAATTTTTAGGTTTTCCATTTCAGTTATGGCCAGGAGACTATTTTGAATGCTAGGAAGAAAACCCAACTTGTTTTGTAACAATGAAAAATTGGGAAAGATGTAAGATTGAGACTTAGGCATTGATTAAATGCTTTACAGTACAATCATAAGGCCAAAGAATGGGCCATTGAATTCTATACATTTGTATCTATTTTATGTTGTTTATTTTCTATTTAAATCTATAAATTATTATTTCTATTTCTGTCTTATTTCTCAGCTTATTTGATTGATATAAGAACTGGGAAAATATGGAAAGGTCTTTCTCATAGGGTTAACAAAGAGAACCGTTGGGATTCTGAGTTATGGGCTCTGTGCTTTGTGATTTTCTTGTTTGTCTTTTTTCCAGCTTTGACAGTGGATGTATTTTGGTTTTATAACCTGAAAAACATTTAACAGTAGATCCTATTTATGAAGCTGAGTTTCTCACTTATCTAGTAACTGGGCAGAGATGACCAAGTCATTATGACCGTGTTAACTGTCAGTCTGGAGATGACACAGCCACACTTGGCCTTCGTGGGCAGTCTGAGTAGCTCAGTAGGTAGACTGGTTGCGACTTGGGTTGGCTCATTTGCTGACACACGGCCACACATACTTTTTATAAGACCATATCCCTGGCTTCCTGTAAATTCAAGGGTTTTTTGTTTCTATAATTAAGGCAACAGATTCAGTTTGAAATACAGGCAAATGGAACTAGAAAAAAATCCTGAGTGAGGTAATCCATACCCAGAAAGACAAAAACGATATGTACTCACTCATAAGTGGATATTAGACGTAAAGCAAAGGATAACCAGGCTAGAATCCACAGCTCCAGAGAAGCTAGGTAAAAAGCTAGGTAAAAAGCCCTCCATATGTGACCCTAAGAGGTGGAAAAAAGACATTAAGGGGCTATTGGGATAAAGGTTATCAAACTTGGCACCTGTAGATGTAATAAACAGGGTCCACCCATCATGGAAGGTCTGTAGATATTCCATCTTCTCTTTATCATAAGGAAGAATAATTTTATCATGACTCTTTCCAAAGGTTTGGATGCTAAACTTGTGTGCCTTCCATAACAATTGTAAAATCAGATTATAGTAGGGGGCCACTACCTTCTTAGGGGAGGCTGACAAATGTATCCAATAAATGGGGCCAGTCTGCCAAAACACAGCAGTGGGCGAAAAGCTAGATGAAAGTACAACCAGAACAAGAGGCTGTCCATAATCTATACGCCAAAGGTGGGCTTGCTCTATACTTTTTAACAACAATTGTAGGGCATTCCTGGCCTCTGGGGTAATCTGTCTAGGGGAAGTTGGAGCGGGATCCCCAGGAAGAATATCATAAAGGGGTTTAAGAGCCGCTGTTTCAATAGAAGGAGAAGGGCGAATCCACTGCACCTTTCCCAAAAATCTCTGCCAGTCATGAAGCGTTTTTAAATTTGAACAATCAATTTGGAGTCTTTGGGGCCGGAGGCCAGTTTGTTGAATTTGATGACCCAAGTAAGTATAAGGGGGTCTCTTTTGGATCTTTTCTGGAGCCAAAATAAATCTGCGGGCCTCTAGGAGCTCTTGTAGCTCTGCAAAGGCTATGTAACATTGCCTCTCCTCGGCTGCAGCCAAAAGAACATCATCCATGTAGTGGATGATGTAAAGATCAGGGAACTTACGCCTGAGGGGATCTAAACAGGCAGCTACATAAATCTGGCATATAGTTGGACTGTTAGCCATCCCTTGGGGAGCACCACCCATTGGAAGCGAAGTGCAGGCTCCCTAAAGTTAATTGCAGGAAGGCTAAATGCAAACCGAGGACTATCTTGAGAATGTAGGGGAATGGAAAAGAAGCAATCTTTTAAATCAATGACAATCAAATGCCAGTCTTTAGGAATGGCCACAGGTGAGGGCAAGCCAGGCTGGAGTGCCCCCATGGGCTGCATGGTCGCATTTACGGCCCTCAGGTCTTGTAGTAACCTCCACTTTCCTGATGGTTTTTTAATTACAAATATGGGGGTATTCCAGGGGGACGTGGAGGGGACCAGATGACCCGCCTCCAATTGTTCTTGAACTAGCTGATGAGCCGCCTGGAGTTTTTCTGCTGGTAAGGGCCACTGTTCCACCCATACGGGATCATCTGATAGCCATGTGATAGGTATGGGGGCTGGCGGCGCAACAGTGACCCTCATTAAAAATGGTTAAAATCCTTCCTGTTCCCTGGGGCCCTGGTATTCAAAGGGGGGGATGCCACCGGGCAAACCTCTCCCTGTTCTAGTTTATCTAGTCTCTTCCCCTGACTCCAGCCCATCCCTTGTTGGGGGGCACTGCTTTTGGACTTGGGTGCCTGGGTGGTGAGGACCACTCCCATTTCTCGTAGGAGGTCTCATCCCCAGAGGTTGGTAGGGAGGCCAGACAAAACATATGGTTGAAAAAACCCTGTGTGGCCCTCAGAATCTTGCCACTTTAGCATTCTGAGGCTCTTTTGTGGCACAGCCTTTCCTATTCCCTGAAGGGTCACCTTCCCTTCCTGCTTGGCCCAGGCAGGGGGCCAGAATTTATCTGAGAGGACAGAAATGTCCGCACCAGAATCTAAAACGCCTTTGAAGGACTTGCCTTCTATCTTTAATGTAAGCTGGGGGCGGTTCTCCATGGTGGCTACCCAAAATGCTGCTGGGCCAGTACTTCCAAAACCTTGGTTATCCCTTTTCTCTTTAATTTTTTGAGCCTCACAAGGAGCTGTAGGGAGGAGGAGTAACTGAGCAATCTGTTCTCCTGCTGGGATGGCAACAACCCCACTGTCCACTGATGTCATTATTTTAATCTCTCCCTCACTATCCTGGTCTATAACACCAGGGTGTACCTGGATGCCTCGAAGGATAGTACTGGACCGTCCCAAGAGTAGTCCAACTGTGCCTGGGGGCAATGGCCCATGTACCCCAGTAGGGAGGGCCTGGATCCCCATCTTGGGTGTTAGGACTGCCCGGGTGGAGGGACCGATGTCCAGTCCTGTACTGCCTGAAGTGGCTCTAAGGAGGTCTGAGATATGAAGGGGTTGCTCTGGGGGAGTAAACGAATCTTGCTGCTGTCCACAGTGGGGGTCATTGCCCCATATACATTGGTTTTGGGGCCCTGGAGCGGGGCCCTCTTCCAGTTTTTTGATTATTATTAGTAGGAAGGAAATTGCCCCCCAAGTCAGTTCTAGAGTAACAGTCAGTGGCCCAATGATATCCCCTTTGGCAGCGGGGGCATAAACCAGGTCTCTTGAGACTAGTAGTACTATTTTGAGGGCACTCTCTATGGAAGTGTCCCTCCCTACCTCAGCTGAAACATGTTTTTCTCCCTCCCTGATTAGATCTTTTTTCCCCCCCTTGGGGTCGAATAGTAGCAGCTAACACTTGGCCCTGGATGAAATTATCATTAATGTTTCTACAGATCCGGATGTAGTCATTTAGACTTTTGTTGCGGTGGGGGCGAAGAGCCTCCTTACAGTACTTATTTGCATTTTCAAAAGCCATCTGTTTGATAATTGGCATCGCAGGCCCAATGCCCCCAAATATTCTCTCTGTTACCTGACTGAGGCGGTCTACAAAGTCTTGGAAAGGTTCGGAGGGTCCTTGAAGGACTCTGGACAGGTGATCCCCTCCTTCCTTTGAAGGCAATGCTTTCCAAGCACCTTGGGCTGCTGCCGCCACTTGGGCATAGACAGCGATGTCATATTGCATTTGTTGTTGAGCGGTGGCATACTGACCACTCCCAGTAAGCATCTCCACATTTCTCTGGGGCTGTCCGGCCTGTGCATTCCTTTGGGCTGTCTGGCTGCATCTTTCTTGAAACTCACCTCTCCAAATCAAATAATCTCCCCCGGACAAAGCTGCTCTGCAAAGCTGCTGCCAATCGCCAGGTGTCAAATTAAGAGGCACAAAAGATTCCATTAAGGAAAGTGTAAAGGGAGCCTGTGCTCCATAATTTAGAGTTGCCTCTTTCAGTTGTTTCATATTTTTGAAACTTAAAGGGTTATGGCGCCTAATGACCTGCTCAGGGTTGTTTGGGTCTGGAACTTCCATTACTGGGGCCACCACCGGATAGCATTGGACCCCTCCTCTGGGTCTTCCCTCCAGGTCCGAGAAGGAGGAGTCCCTCATTTTAGAGTATGGAGGGTTTCTCTCCCTGTCCTGTCTTTTTTTAATTCGAGTCCTTTTTAGTGCCTTTTTAAGGGCCGAGACCTCAGCAAGTAACCGTTCCTTCTCAGACTCTGACGAGTCAGAGTCTGGGTCTGACAGAGTAGGATATACCCGATTCTGACTGAAGTCCCTCCTTTTGGGTCGTGCCCCGAGATTTCTATTAACTCTTTTGTTGTTGCTAAGAGGCTCCTCCTCATCCTCACTAACAATGGAGCCTCTAGTTTCAGTCAGGGTTTCTCCAGATGATTCACTGTCACTCTCTGCCTCAGAACTCAGGGAGGCTTGAGTCTCAATCTCTTGTAACTCTGAAAAAGCCTCTTTTGTGGCCTGGACTACCTGGCAGTGGCTAGCCTTATCTGTCAAAAGTGCGCCCTTCACTAATCTCCATAAGGAGAATGTGGATGGGGGCAGGGACTCAGGTCCCTCTTTTCGTAAAAGTTGATGAAGATCACAGCGAACCTCCTCCCAATCTGGGATATTTAAGCTCCCCCCAGTAATGAACCATGGACTGGCTCGTTCAATCCACTTTAGAAAGCCTTCTAAGGTTTTAGACTTTACTGTAGTCCCATGTCCTTCAAGTAACTTTTTAACTTGATACTGTAATTTAAGCTTCTCAGAACTATTTCCCATGGTTTCTTTTCTTTTTTCCCCAATCTGTCCCTGGCCAGAAAAAGAGACGAACCCGCTCACTTACCTCGCTTTCACGATCTCGGTGGGATCCTCCAATTGTCGCACCTGCTGTGCGGCCTGCATCCGAGAATGTAGTGAGGTTGTCGGGATAGATGACACAGAGACCGGGTCAGTTGCTTTAAGAAAACTTTATGTTTCCCAAGTCAGCTTTAGGAGGAGATTCCAAGTCCGCTTAGGAGAGAGAAGTCTCTCCAAGAAAAAACGCTTCCCCTTTTTAAGGACTTCTGCCATCCATCTACATACAATTCTTTCCAGACTTCTCACCCTCCTGGCTGGTGGTTTAATCTCCGGCCCCAGAATCAGGGAGACACAGCAGGGAAACAGGAAGAGACATCTAGCCGTAGGGGGTGTGAAAGGCATGGTATTTCAGTGAGCAAGCCCTTATCTGAGCCCTATCAAGAGCTTTAGCACTGAATTGTTTTCAGTAAACATCACACAGCTGTCTGCTCCCAGGCCAAAGGGGAAGTGGGTTTCTGCTCAAGGTCTGATGTCCCCACAGGCCCCAGGAAGGAAAAATAGTTAAGATCTCTGGGTAAACTTGGAGGGGGCAGAAGAGAGGCGGTTGGGATGGGAACATGAGGGATCAAAAAGGTTGAGTTGAGGGAGGGAGGAGGAAAACAATGAAAGAGATCTTGATAGAGGGAACCATTATGGGATTAGGGAGAAACCTGGTGCCAGAGAATTCCCAGGAATCCACAAGAATATCCCAAGCTAAGACTCCTAGCAAGAGTGGAGAGGGTGCATTCCCCTGTAATTAGATTGGTGACTATACTAATTGTCATCATTGAACTTACATCCACTAACTGATGGAAGCAGATGCAGTGACCACCACCAAGCATTGGGCTGAGCTCCTGGAATTCAATTGAAGAGAGGAGGAGGGATCATATGAACAAAGGTGGGGGTTCAAGACCTCAGTGGGGAAAACCACAGAGACAGCTGACCTGAGCTAGTGGGAGCTCATAGACAATGAACTGACGGACAGATGGGGAACCAGCCTGAGACCAAGACCCTCTGTATGTTTGTGATAGTTATGTGGCTTGATCTGTTGGGGGTAGGGAGGTTGGAAGTGGAACCAGGACCCATCCTGGGTGCATGAACTGACTTTTTGTAGCCCATTCCCTATGGAAGGGATACTTTGCTCAACCTTGATACAGGGGGGGAGGGGGCTTGGTCCTGCCTGAACTTGGTATGCCAGACTTTCTTGACTCCCCAAGGAAGGACTTACCCCCTCTGAGGAGTGGATAGGGGATGGGAAGGGGGCAGGTTGGGGTGTGAGAGAGAGAGGGAGGGTGAATTGGCATTGGTATGTAAAATGAAAAATTTTTTAAATAAAAAAATCTGAAAAAAAGAGAAAAATGTATTTGAAGCCAATTATTCTAAACCTTTTACTGACTCTTTTGGTGCTGTTGACAATAATATATTCTTTTTAAGAGATTTATTGTCAAGAAAGTGATTTGGGCTCTTTCTACAACCTCCTTTTATGGACTTACAAAAGCAATATGAATGCCTCGTTCCTTTTTGTTTTGTAGAATGGATCTTAAAAGCAAAGCCTCCAGTAGCAAATCTCACATAAACATTTTCCCTCTCCTGCGTTTTTGTTTCTTTATATTTTCTGAATCAATTTCTTCCTTTTCCAGAAAATTTGAGGACAGAGGCAACTTGTCCCTTGCTTCTGAGATTATAGCCTGTGTCCATTCTGGACCACCTGACTCTAACTATATTTAGTCCTGCATGGTGGCATGTACTGAAGTGGCATGCTGGCTGCTCACAGAGGACGTGAATCTTACTAGTGCTGGCTTTCAAGTTCATCACTCATGGCTGGTGTCACACAGGCTGTACAGTCAGGATGGGAACACCCAGCAGCTGGGTGTCCAGCTGCCAGTTCATCAATTTGAGAAGTGATCTGTTTCCGTCCAAGTCTTTGCACGCAGGGTGTGAATGTCTCTCTCTCTCCCTTCCTCCCTCCCCCTCTGTGTGTGTGTGGGGGGGTCAGGTGGTGGGGAGGAATCTGTGCCTATAGTCACTTCCCCCAGGCTTTCCCTTCTACTTTCTCTGCCCTGTGTTAAAAGGGCTGTTCATGTCATCAGGCACATTTTTGGTAGAAAACTATCAGAGAAAACCAGAAACCACATGATAGGTGGGACTTGCCCTCAGAAAATGGCAAAGACAGAACCTCAGGCCAGGAAATGTAAAATTGGCCTCCTCATGACAGTTCTGCTCCTGGGATTTGGGAAGAATATGGGCACCTCCTTTTACCCATCTCTGCCTCTGGACAAGCCCATGTGTCTCTCCTGATGTAGAGGTATAAGGTTGGAGTGGACCCTGTGGTAAAGCAGTTAGACATGTGAGCAAGCTCAAACCCATGAGCTTGCAAAGGAGAGGAAGACTGAAACTTGCCACTGGCAGCTACACAGAGCAGAAATACTTGTATGAAACTGGATAAGGGGAGGAGGCAAGGCACATGAGGGTGTGCATGTTAGTTCAGTTCAGCTTCATGTTGACTCTGTGGGGAGGTGGGACCTAATCCATAGAGGGATTAACGGAGACTACCAGAGGCTCAGGAGCCTAAATGAAGAACAGCCACAGGCATATGTTTACTTAGGTGCGTCTGAGTCTGATGTCAGTCTCCTCTTTGGTGAGAGAAGGAGAGGGAGGAACAGGAGAGGAGAGAAGAGAGAGATGGGCATCAAGAGAGGAAAAGAGGAAGAGGTGAGAAAGGAGATGGAGATGTTTACTCTTAGATGAAGTTTTAAATACACATATGATTAATACTGGTAACTGTTTAAACTTTCATTTAAACTGGAGGTTTCAGCGGAAGGCGCTTGGTGGAAACACTGTCATAGATGTGGAGATGGTGTGTAGCTGTGGAGATGGTGTGTAGCTGTGGAGATGATGTGTAGCTGTGGAGATGGTGTGTTGCTGTGGAGATGGTGTGGTGATGTATAGATGGTGTGTAGCTGTGTAGATGGTGTGTAGCTGTGTAGATGGTGTGTAGCTGTGTAGATGGTGTGTAGCTGTGGAGATGGTGTGTAGCTGTGGAGATGGTGTGTAGCTGTGGAGATGGTGTGTAGCTGTGGAGATGGTGTGTAGCTGTGGAGATGGTGTGGTGATGTATAGATGGTGTGTAGCTGTGTAGATGGTGTGTAGCTGTGTAGATGGTGTGTAGCTGTGTAGATGGTGTGTAGCTGTGTAGATGGTGTGTAGCTGTGTAGATGGTGTGTAGCTGTGGAGATGGTGTGTAGCTGTGTAGATGGTGTGTAGCTGTGGAGATGGTGTGTAGCTGTGGAGATGGTGTGTAGCTGTGGAGATGGTGTGTAGCTGTGGAGATGGTGTATGGATGTGGAGATACTGTATAGATGTTAGGGTGGGGAAGATATTCAGGGAGCAACCAGGACAGTCTAGCCTTCAGGAACTTGCAGCAACATATGACACTTCCCAATTAGTCTAGAAAGAGACAGTGGGACTTGGGATTCAAAGACATGGGCCACAGTGGGAGCCCTGCTGGGAGGAAGTAGGAGAGGAACTGGGGATGCACTTATTTGACCGTGAATTGACCTTCCTCTTCTTTTGTTTACTGTCAGCATTTCTGCTTCCCAACTGAAAGCCAGAGCTCAGATCCTGGCTGGTACCCTGTATTGAAGTCAATGTCCTGCAGCTGGGGTGAAAGGTGGAGAACAATGCAGGAGGGCAAGTGGAGAAAAGCAGTCACAATCAGGACCAACCTGGCTTTAGGTCAGAACAGTGGGTGATAAAATTATTAGCAGAATCTTCGAACTTAAGTAGGAAGGGAAAACTGTACATGGGCTCTCCAGTTTCCCCAGCTAGGAAATGGTACCGAAGGGGAGCAGAGAAGCATCCCTCAGGCTATAGTAGGACACCAGATGCAGGGGAAGTCTTGTGTCTTCCCTTGGATGAGTGAACTCCAAGACTGTGGTTTGCTCTGAGTTCTGGAGGAGACATTCTAAATCAGGTTCTGTCTCATTCCTGTTAACCCAGCCAGGAAGCAGAGATGCTTAATTCTTAGTAGATCTCAACTTCCTCCTGAAGTACTTTGGAAACTGAGTTGCAGAGTTCACCCCATGTCTCATTTTTCTAGACTCTATACTGTTCCAATGGAATTCCCTGGTTACAGAGTTTATAAGAGGACACTGAAGTGCTATTCCTTCACTCTGTAACATAGGCATGGGTCAAGTGCAATTGTGCCCCTGGTTTAATAGTCCATGGGATTCATCAGATTGTTTGTTCACCAATCTATTTATTGTGCACCTGCTATATAAACTGTATAGAACTGTTTGGTGTATATATTAGTTTTCTGTAACCAATGAGGCAAATGTCCATAGACCAGGGCCTCAAAACAACAAAAGTCTATTCTGTTCCAATTCTAGAGGCCAGGGTCTGAGATGAAAGTGGGGGGCTAGGCCACACTCTCTCCACTAGCTTAGAGCAGGGTCCTGCCTTACCTCTTCTAGTGCCTGCTCCTTGTCTTGTGATAGCACCTCACCACACTGACCTCCATCTTTACATGGCATATGTACACATCTACCTCTCAATTTTTTGAGAGGAGAGGAGACCAGCCATCAGATGTAGGGTCCAGAATACAAAGATTTCATCTTGAGACCTTTAAAGCAATGAGATGCTGGGGTGTGCATGATCCCTGGGGAACACTATAAAGCACATTACAGGATGGATACCTGTCCCGTTATTGTGAACATTGGTGTGCATTTTTTCCCTAAATATTTCTACTTGGTCTCAATTTTCCTGGAAAGCTCAACTCTCTCTCCCTCCCCCCTCTCTGTGTATGTGTACTAAAATAAGCTGAGTGCTTTTTCCACCCCCTCTGCCTTTCCTAAATTGTCTTATTCCATCACAAGATTCTCATCCTCTTTTCTGCACTTTCCTGGGTATTGTAAATCTCAACACACCTTTTTCTTTTAATGAAAAAAGAAATCTTTCTTGCTCTTAAAGTTCAGCCTCTCTGCTTCTATGCCCCCCAGGGACCTTCTCAATGGCCCATTCTCATCCAAGTTCTGGAGACAGGCTATGGCATCATTACATCGGTAAAGGAGGACTTTTCTTGGAGTTTAAAATTGTTTCCACTTTGTGGTCTATTGATTCTTTGTGCCTTTCAGCAGCCTGCCTGGGATAAGAGGTGGAGATGGGAAGATTGCCCGCAACTGTGCAGACAAACTGCCACTCTCCATATTCCTCCATATTCTAATACAGACATCAGAGTTAGTGTTAGGCCCAGTCTCATAACACATGCAAACAGTACCCTCTTATCTACACAAAGAATGCCTGAAGACACAGATTGTACTAAATCTTATCCATATAATATACTTCCTATCGCATGCATGTCAAAGTGTAGATCCAAAATGTTCCCCCAAAACATGTGTTGAATATGTGGTTCCAAGCCCAGACACTGTAGGAGGACATTTTAGAAGTGGGTAGAAGTTAGGCCATTGTGGATATGTCTTTGAAGGGGACATTAGAACTCTTGCCTCTCTTCTAACCCACCCCTTCTCTCCCCAATATCTCCATCCTGGCCTTCATTAGGTAGGCAGTTTACTCTGTCACATACTACTTTTACCATGATATATGGCTGTCATAGTCAGGGTTCTCTAGAGTAACAGAACTTATGGAATGAATCTCTCTGTGTATATAGAAAGGAGGTTTATGAGAATGATAGGCTGTGGTCCAGCTAATCCAACAATGGCTGTCTATGAATGAAGATCCAAGGATCCAATAGTTGTTCAATCTACGAGGCTACAATGGCTTAACCACAGGCCGAAAGTAAGGAATTCAACTGTCCATAGACAAAAATGTAGGCTAAAACCATTGGCCATTGTGTAACTGAAACCATGGAAAATGAAACAGTGCTTAAGGGGGAAACAGCTGTAGAATATTAAGGGCTCCACTCAAAGCCATAAAGTAAAAATATTAAAATAGGAATGTATTCAAATGTAAATATGTAAATTTACAGTGATTTTTTCACATTAACTCACACTACTGGAAACCTGAGATTCTTATGAAGTAGATAGCAAGCCTGATCCCACTTTTTAGTTGTTTCCATTGAGAATAGAAGTGACGTAGGAGTCATAACTGCAAGCAAGGGACCAATCAAACCACCAAACTGAACCACCCCATGGGTAGAAAGAAAGGTTTATTGGGGATCAAACTTCCAAGGCTGTCTCTTGCAGTGAGATGGCAGGGCATGCAGAGGGAAGCAAAATGACAGCAAAGCAAGCAGATTTTATATGACAGCAGGGTGGGGGTCTTTGATCTGATATAAGCTGTTTTGATTAATTGGAAACTTGATGCCCTGCCTGAGGTAGTCAACCTTTGGGGTAGATTGAGGGAGGTCCTGGTAAATGGAAACTCAACTTTGGAGATTCCTAAGTAATGCTGAATTTAGACTTCTGTTTGCCAATTAACAATCCTTCTGTCTACACACTGTCAGAGTCCTTCTGTTTAGGATGTTGTCACCAGTACTGCTATTTGGGGGGCCTACTTTGGCCCTAATAGTAACCATCACAATATCCAAAATTTGCTTAGCATTTTAGTATGTCAATAACAGCTCTTAGTGGGTGTTGTTACTCCCCACTAAGGGGAGTCCTTAAGGGGAAAAGGGGTCACTCCTTTTCATAACCTTGTCTTTGAAGGGGATATTAGAACTCTTGCCTCTCTTTTCACCCACCTTTTCTTCTACAAAAGCACATTAAGTCTTTGTATCACGTTGGCTTCACATTCTACTTAGGCCTACTCTTTTCTTTCCCTTCATGTTAGTCAGGAGCCTCACTGAACTTTAGGTGATATAAGGAACTTTGTTGATAAAATAACTCCTTCTGGTGGCATGAGACAAGAGAGAGAAAACACTAGGGTATTGAGGTTAGAAGCATCCAGGATTTAGCTCCAAACCTGCCTCCCATCCCCAGACCTCAACAACCAAGAATGGAGATGATGTCTAGATCTTGAATGAGTTGAACATAGAAGACCCCTGGAAAAAGCAAAGACCTTTCAATAGGTGCCTTCTAGATTGGGGTGACCTTGAAAGGATGTCTTAAATTTGCAACCTGCTCTCATTTCAAAGACCTCCAGAAAGAGAACCAACTTGTTCCTATTTTCCTAGTACTTTATTATTTAGCATTTTATTTTCCAAAAATGCTTTTGGTCCCAAGAAAACTAGAGTGGTTGTTATGCTGTCCCCAGGGCCCTATGACATGGATAGGTGTTGCCTTGTGTTCCAAAGTGGAAGTATGGTAGCCTTGTGGAAGCCTCACTCTACTCGTTCATCTATTTCAGCAACTATTTGATGAAAATCAAATGAAGGTGTAGAGTCAGGAGTCTTATTGTGACTCTAGCCCTGCCTGGACTTTGAACAATGGCCAGTTTTACCATTTGACCACCAGTGTCTGGGACAATCAAGATAGTAGACAATTATGCATTACCTAAGATTCAAAATGCATACCAAGAGGTTATGGGACTCTTGCTTTACCTGTATTTTCATTTTGTTTCACAATTCTGTTCCTTTGAGTCTACTCTTCCACTGCCTCTTCCTTTTTGGAGGCAAGGTATCACATAGACCATCCTTTGCTTGAACTCCCTATGTAGTCAAAGATAGACTCAAACTCATGACCCTTCTGTTCCTTTCTCTAGAGTGCTATGAACAGAGGCATGAGTCGTCATACTTAGCTCTGTTCCTTACCTTCCATTGGTCAATGGGGCCTTTGTTCCTAACAGCATTCAGTTGCCATTCAGATTCTCCCTTGTCCTGTTGTGTTCAGAACACTGATCCACACCTTTCTGAGCTGTGTCTCCCAAGTTGCAATCTCTAGAGCCCCAAAGGAAGTTCATCCTGATTTTTGCAGGTTGAAACAATTGACATTCAATGATTGTAGTGTTTATTGAGAACATGCTATGTGCTTGATGTTGTTCAGACACCATAGCCCCCACAAGTAAATATAATAAAGGCTGGACCTCTCACACAGTGAAGGTCAGTAAACAAGGAAAACAAAATTGTATAGAACACAGCCTCAAGACGTGTGAGTGCTATGAAGAAGAAAGACATGGGGTATCAGACTATAGAATGAAGGCTGCAGATATGTGGGCATGGGTCATAGTCAGGGAGTAATCTCTAATGGGTTCCTATGAGCATGACTCAATGAACAATCTGTGGACTGTCCACGATTGTATGTGAATGCCACTTCCTGCCTCATCACTATCGGTGGCTTCTCATCATTTTCTCACTTTCCAGCTTTCTCTCTTTCCCCTTCCAAAGAATGCCCCCCTTGCTCCCTCTGTGTTAAATGAAAAGTACCCACAAGCAACAATGTGTGAACCTACTAACTGTTCTTTGCCTGCCAGGGACAGTGTGGTCCAGAAGCAAGTGTGGGAAGAGACTGTGTGCATCTTGGGGGTGGATGTAGAGAGGAGAAGAAGAGCTGAGAGAAGACTGTCATGCTGAAGCCAGGGCAGATAACCTTTTACTGTAGCCCCTGGGCTCTGTCACATGAATGAAATCACATTCCACTTTTAAAGAATCCTTGAAGGATGTAGAGAATTCTTGAAAGATGTAGACCTACTAAGTCTAGGAGTTCGTGAGCTTGCTCGAGGGCTCTTAAGAGCCTAGCACTAGCTGACTCCATTCTCCCATTCCTGTCAATTTATATCATCCAAAGGGCATAAGAAGGTAAGCTGAAACCTAGGTAGTCTCTCATCAAAAAGAAAAGAAAGATTTAAGACTCCTCCTGTTAGCACAGTAGCCACAAAGTCAATATAGCATTATTGAGCTTGCTTTGCCTCTGGAATTTAAAAGAATATAAAAGGCAGTAATTGCTGGTTTCTTCTTAGACCACAGGAAACCACTTGTCACTATCCATTAACAGTTGCTTTTCAAGAATGTTTTCCTTATCTCCTTTAAGAAGAAATAGATGACAAAGCAAAACTAAAAAGCGGTTTGTCATATTCCAGGCAGAGGGGCTAAACTGTTCCTGAATAGCCATATCCTTTTGTGATGCAACATTTGTTGGGCTTAGCAGAGCCATATGCATTTGTTTGCAGTTGCTTTTCTTTTAGTATTTGTGCATGTGCCTGTGCATGTGTGTGTGTGTGTGTGTGTGTAGGCCTGGGGTCTTTCTTGACAGCTCCCCACCTTTATTTATTGGCAGAGACTCTTAATTGAACCAAGAGCTCATGGATATTGCTAGCTAGCTAGCCAGCTACATAATTCCTGGGCATTGAGGCTTTTCAAGATCTTCTCTAGTAGCTATTTTGAAATATATAATTAATTGTTATTGGCCATGGCTACTTCACTATGCTAGGAGCATTAAAATGTATTTCTCTTGCCCTGCACTCATTGCTCACCCTCTTTCCATCTCTCTCCTCATGTCCTTCTGCTGACCATTGTTTTTTAACATCTGTAAAGTAATTTCTTTAAAGATAGGGTTTCATATAGAGTTAAGACTATGCATCCTTTGTCTTTCTGTGGTCAGACTTAACTTTTAAATGGAGTGACCTCCTTTCCCCCCCTGAAAGATATTTTGACAGGAAAATCTGACATAAGGAAACACAAGGAAAGAGTCCAGCCTGACAACCCCCACCCACTAGTTGATGCACACTGAGGGCATGCTCCAGTCTTAATTTGGAGTTTTCAGTTTCCTGTCTGTCTGTGTAATGGCCTTAAGACCTCTATTTAGAGTAATCAGCAAGACGTTTCCCTGAAATTAATTTTTGAAAGTAAAATCTCTTAGTGAGCCTTTATAGCAGCTGTCTCCTTAGATGAAACAGACTCATCATGGACCCCCTTATTTCCACCATAACTGGAGACTCCTGCAGATAGTTTTCAGAAAAGTCTCCCTTCAAGACTTGCCAGAGACCCCTGGCTTTGGAGGGGTTATCAAACACTGTGCAGTCTCCTCTCAGGTGATACTTGGAAGATTTCAAATATTTCTTTTCAAAGAATTTATTGTGTGTGTATGTGTGTGTGTGTGTGTGTGTGTGTGTGTGTTTTCTTGAGTGTATGTGCATTACATGTGTACAGAAGCCTGTAACGATAGAAGAGGGCATCGGATCCCATGGAGTTACCGGTGTTTGTGAACCACCATTTGGGTGCTGGAAACTGTACTTAGGTCCCCTACAAGAGCAGTAGGCACTCTTAACATCTGAGTCCTCTCTCCAGCCCAGAAATCATTTTAGATTCTGGGGCATGTCCCAGCTGCATTAAATAAAACTCAGGAGGTGTAAAATCCTTTTTTAAGTTAAGAAGTCCTGAAAAGGATTGTCAGATGTGTCCCACAGCTTTAAGGATGACAAGGACCCTTGACGGAGGTCTAAGCCTGTGGCTCCTGTGTGGATAATCAGGGTGGTGGTTCTCATGTGGGGTCCTTTTCAGACTTAGGGAACCAGAATTCTTGGTCAGCAGGCCAGAGTTCTGAGGATTGTTAAGCCTGCACTTGAGTGCTGATGTCTTCAACCTTGAGAACCTTTGGTTTAAACTTAAATCTGGGCAGGTGGGAAAATATCATATTTCTTCCTCTGGAAATCTTGACAAGTGGTGAGAGTTATGTAAATTCACTCCCATGTGTTAACTTCACAGTGATGTGTAAGGATAGAGGTGGGTAACATTCATGGCTGGGAATCTCATTGGCATTTGGAATAGTTGAATGTATTTATTGAGTTTCTTTTCTGGATAAGGCCATCAGGAAATACAGATGGATCTGGGTGGTGGTGGCTCAAGCATTTAATCCCAGCACTCAGGAGGCAGAAGCAGGTGGATCTCCATGAGTTGTAGGCCGGTCTGGTCTACAGAGCAAGTTCCAGGTTGGCTCCAAAGCTACTCAGTGAAACCCTGTCTCAAAATCATGCTCCCCCAAAGATCTACAGATAAGTAAGGCATGGCTTCCCTGGTAAGGAGCTGCCAAAAAAGAAGAGAAGACAGTTTCCACACAGCATTGTGGCAGCAGAGTGACTTCTGTACAGAAGACTGGGCCAAGAGCACTGAGCTGCACTGGGTACCCTTCCAGCACTCCCATCTGTATGTGCAGAATGTATGTGGAGCACACAGATCCGAGGCTTGTGACTCAGTGACTTCTCACACATTCTCACAAATTTTACAGTCATTATGAGAATTGGACATGGGCATTCTCACCCCCTTCATTCCCACTCATATCATCCTCAATATAACTGTGACTCTGATCTCTATCATAGTAGATTGTTTTTAGTGATTTTTAAAAACTTCATGTAAATCGAACCATCCAGAATATAATTATCCTTTTTTGTCTGAGTTCAGTCACTCAGTCGTACCTGTGCAATTTCATTGGTTTGGTTCCAAATTGCAGCTCCTTCTTCACTGATCTGCAGACTTCATTGCATGGAGATGCTAGTGAATTCATCTTGCCTCTGAAGGGTTGGCTTGTTTGTGACTTGAGGTGATTATGAATACAGCTAGTTAGAAGCAATCTTAGCTATTTATTTTTGGTGCAGGCAACCAAAGATGAGAAGGATAACCAAAGGGAGATGGGGTGTGGTATTGATGTCTTATTTAGAGCTGAACACTCTACAGTATCTGATCAGCACACTGACTGGTTGTTGGTTCATGTTTTAATGGGCATCTACTCTGAAAAGAAGCTTCTTTGATGAGCATTGAGAGATGCACTAATTTATAGGTGTAAAGATAAATAAGTAGGAGGCAGTTTGATAGCATGTCCATTTAGCAGAACAATTGTAGTATGTTCTAAAAAGGGCCCTCAAAAGAAGAAATACAAATGGATGAGAAACATTTTTTGAAATCTACAACATCCTTAGTCATCAGGGAAATGCAAATTAAAACTACTTTGAAATGCCATCAGAACAGTTACAAAAAAAAAAAAAGAAGAAATCCAAAATATGACTACAAATGCTGGCATGGATATGGGGGGGGGGAGGAAGGAATACTTATTCACTGTTGGTGGGAGTGCAAACTTGTGCAGCCATGATGGAAATCAGTGTGGAGGTTCCTGAAAATGCTAGAAATAGATCTTCCATGTGATGCAGCTATACCACTCTTGGGCATATACCCAAAGAACTCTCTAGCTTACAACAGAGATCATCTGTGTTCATTGCTGCTCTATTCACAATAGCTAGTAAATGAAAAAAATATGTCTATAATCTGATGAATGGATAATGAAAATGTGATACACACACACAATGGACTAGTATTTGGTTATAAAGAAAAATGAAACCATGGCATTTGTAAATAAGTGGATACTGCTGGAAAACTAACTGAGTGTAGTAACCCAGGAAAAAGACACATGCTGCTTGTTCTCATTCATATGTAGATTCTAGCTTTGAATCTTTAGATAAGTGGGTTTAAGTTGGAGTTCCCATGGAAGTCAGGGAAGTAGTAAGAGGCTGTTTCGGGCAGGGGATTCCCCAGGGCAGAGGGGATGCAATGCAGTGTTACAATGGGAGGGTGGAGAATAATAGAGTAAGTTGTATTAAATGTGGTAGCAAATGGCAGGGCAATATTGAAGAGAGAATGTGAATAAGGTTAGTTAACACTAAAGACCTTCAAAGAAGATGTATGGAAACCTACTACTTTAGATTTGCTGAAACACACACATAAAAACAGTTTGAAATTAGTTATCTGCTAATATGGAAAATAGCTCTTTCAGACACCATAGGCTATCAAATAAGAAGTTCACTACTTGGTATGGGAGACCTTTTTTGAGTTGTTCATAAGAGGACCCCCAAAATTATAGGCTGTTTCCACTGCTGTTGGTTACTTCATATCTTCATGCAAAGATCCTATTGGTGAAGATAGGGTTTCTATTGCTGTGAAGAGACACCATGAGTATGGAAACTCTTATAAAGGAAAAACATTTAATTGGAGTGGCTTACATTTTCAGAGGTTCAGTCTATTATCATCATGGTGAAACATGGCAGAGTTCAGCAGACATGGGGTTTGGCTGGAGAGTCCTTCCACTTTGAATCAGAGGCAACAGAAAGTTGTCTCTCATTGGGAGTAGCTTGAGCATAGGAGACCTGAAAGCCCACCCCAACAGTGACATACTTTCTTCAACAAGGCTACACCTACTCCAACAAAGCCACACCTCCTAATAGTAACACTCCCTTTGGGGGCCATTTTCTTTCAAACTATCACATTCCATTTCCCTGACATCTAAAATCTTGAAGCTATATCATAATGCAAAAATTCACTCAGTTCAACTTCAAAAGTCCCCATAGTCTACAACAGTCTCAAATTTATATAAAAGTCTGAAATTCAAAGTTTTTTCTGAGATTCATGCAATCTCTTCACTGTAATCCCTTATAAAATCAAAATAAAAACCAGATCACATACTTCCAACATGTAATGGCACAGGATATACACTACTATTCCAAAAGGTAGGGAACGAAGCATAGTGAGGAAATACTGGACCAAAGTAAGACAAACTGGGCAAACTCCAAACTCTGCATCTCCATAGCTGATGTCAAAACACTCTTCAGATCTCCAACTCCTTTTAGCTTTGTTGACTGCAACACATTTCTTTCTCTTGGGCTGGTTCCATTCCCTCTTAGCAGCTCTCTTCAGCAGGTATCCCACAGCTCTGGAATCTCCAATATCTTGGTGTCTCCAGTCTTCAATTATCACAGCTTTGCACTTGGGAGGCAGAGGCATGTGGATCTTGGTGAGTTTGAGGCCAGTCTGGTTCACAGAGGGAGTTCCAGGACAACCTCCGAAGCAATATAGGGAAACCCTGTCTCAAAAAACAAAAACAAAAACAAAACAAAACAAAACAAAACAAAATCTCTCATCTTCATTCTCTAGGCCTCCATTCAGGGACCCCCTTGACATGTGCCAGTGCTCAGCAGTTTTCCTTAGCTGCTCCTTGACTCTAAAGCTAGAACAATGTGGCCAAAGCTCCTATATTCTGCTGTTTGCTGGGGCTGTAACATGGTCCCCTTGTTAAGTTACATCTTTGAGAGCCTTCTGTTTTTGATGGTTATCTTCACTGCCAAAATTTGGATATCCTTGGATTTGCTTTGTAGATAGTCTGGGCTCAAACCCAGAGATCTTCCAGCCTCTACTTTCAGAGTGCTGGGATTAAAGGCAAGCACCACCACACCTGGCTCTAAGCCTTTCTTTATTTCCTTTTTACAAGTTGGAAATTTAGCTGAGTGGGATCTTGCCTTGAGGTCACCATTCTCTTTCTTCCATTCTTTAATCTGTTTATCTCCTTGAACACAGGACTTCATTCCACTCCACTTCCTGGTGCCCCTTTTCTCCTTCTTTACAATTTGTAATTTACCCTGCTCAGCTTGCTCCTTTTCATTACAAATCTTCATTAGACTTATCACTAATAACCACACCAGAGTCTATAGTAGGCTGTTTTGAGATTTCCTCTGCCAACAGAATTAATCTAAAGCTCTTCACTTTAGCCTCAGGCAGACTCTTTGGACAAGGGCAAAAGGTGGCTACTTTCTTCACTAAAGTATTACAAGAATGATCTCTAGGCAACATACTAAAATTCTGCTCCTCTGAAACCTCTTGATACATCCCACCCCACAGCTAAAATCTTTCTCAGCCAGTTTTCTTCCATGCTCCTACTAGTATGGCCTATTAAGCAGCACTTAAAGCATTCCATTGCTTTCTTAATCCAAAGTATCAAAGACCAAATTCCTCCAAAGAAAAACATGGTCAGGCCTAGCACAGCAATACCTCAGTCCCTGGTACCAACTCTGTCTTAGGCTTTCTATTGCTTTGAAGAGACACCATGACCACAGAAATTCTTATAAAGGAAAAACATTTAATTGGGGTGGCTTACAGTTTCAGAGGTTCAGTTCATTATTATCATGGTGAGACATGACTGAGTTCAGGCAGACATGGGGTTGGATCTGAGAGTCTTTACATCTTGAGTCAGAGGTAACAGAAAGTGGTAACTTGAGCATAGGATACCTGAAAGCCCACCCCAATAGTGACACACTTTCTCCAACAAGGCCACACCTATTCCAACAAAGCCACACCTCCTAATAGTGCTACTCCCTTTGGGGATCATTTTCTTTCAAACCACCACACACCCCATGCCTGAATCATTGAACACAGAGAAATCAAGTTGCTATTTATCTGGCAACCCATCTCTACTGGCTAGCTATAAATGTTTCTAGGGAAGTAAAGTAATCAGCAGTCTTAGTTGGCTGTGAACACTTTCAAATATAATAACTAGTGGCCTGGCAAGATATGACCATTGGTGAAATGATGGTACAGACCTCTTAGGAGTAACCAACCATTTTCTAACTGGACTTAAGGCATACGCCACAAGGCAGACTCATGCCTGGCACTGTATTTGGGGCCAAGAACCAGTGGCTTGGTAGTGGGGAGTATGGGTGAGGAATGACTCGGGAATATGGGCAACTCAAAAACAAGTGTGTCACTGAAAAGTGTGACCCTGTGGGTAGGTGAGCATGGGTGGTGACTTTGCAGAGTCTGTATCATGGAGTCCTGTCTTCAGTTATCTTCTCCTTCCTCTGCACTCAAGAACCTCCTGAGATTATGTGTGGTTGGTGGGCAGGAGGATATAGTGACTGGAGTCTCAAGTGAGACTTTCCTTCAACTGTAGTATCTGTGGTCTCATTATGGCCATGTAGTTATCATTGTGTCATTTTTGTTCACTTTGTTGCCATAACTACAGGATCAAACATTCTATAGGTCTCCATGACATTCTCTCCTGCATGATATCCAATAGCCACCATATCCACACCTGAAGAATAATTGAATCTACTTCCGACATACCCCTAAGGCAACAATCCAAGAGCCCCTAGAGTTAGAGAGAAGAAAAATGCACTACTTACATAGAGAGTGCGAACCTACAAATATTCCGAGACTACTTAGAGGAGGGCAGCTCAGTGGAGGGAGCAAAGGACACACAGGCTGCAGCCAACAAAGCTCAAACAATAGGCCAGCCCTGGGATACAGGAATACCTCTGCATCATGCCAGAAGAGATAACAATTCCTACAATACCAGGCTTCCAAACTGCATTTGCAGGACCCTCAACTCATTCCTTATGGGGAAATGCAATCAAAGTCACAGTTTAATATGGCAACTTGGAGTAAATGTTTTACTGCTCACACTGATATTCACATCCAGTACCCCAGTCTGTGCTTTCCACTTATTGGAAAGAAAGAGTGTGGCTTCTTCATTTACTAATGAGGGTTCTTCTATCTAGTGAACCTCCATGTTTTGGTTATAAGTAGAATGATCTTAGATACTGAGCACATGTCAGACTCCAGTGTACATTAAAGTCTAGGAGAAACCTTTCTTAAAATTGTCACCTAGAAATGCTAGGGAAGCTACACTCTTCATAACACTACAGCTACCTAAACAAAACCTGAACAATGACAGTACCAGTAGACAAGTACCTGTGACAAGGAAGGAGGAAATTTCATGGCATCCCATCACTAGACAATGAACTGTTAAGAGGGAGAAGTAGTCTCTCCCAAGGATGTACCTCCTAATTGGTTATTTAATACAAAGCGATCATCCCTGAAATCATATACCCACAAGCGACACTAAACAGATTCAGCGAGTTGTATTTAAGTGTGTGTGTAAGTGTGCATGTGCATGTGACAATTATAATTTAAGAAGAGTCCAGTTTGAGATGGTGTATGGGGGAAATAAGCAGGACTGCAGGGAAGGGACGTGAGAAGGGTTGGAGGCAAGGGAGGAAGAGAAGTGACACAGTGTTGGGACGATGACTTAGTCAATAGAGTACCTGCCATGCAAACATGGGGACTGAACTCAAGTCTTAGCACTCATAGGGAGAGCAGAGCACAGCAGCCTGTGCCTTTGTTTACCGCCAGCAGTGTGGGTGTGTGCAAAGGAAGGTCCCTGGGGTTTGCCAGAGGACCAGCCAGTCTAGCCAATCAGTATGCTCTGGGTTTAGTGAGAGACTGTCTTAGATAAGGAGAACAACCAAGGAAGACATCCAACATAGCCACAAACATGTGTATATGTACCTACATAGGCACACACAAACACACACATCCATACACAAAAAAATCTCCTGAACTAAAACAAGCCAAAACGTATAGCATTTTCAGGTTCATTGGAGAGAAAACTAAAACTGAATATTGCCAAAAGTGAACAAAAGCAGACCTAAATTGAGTTATGCGGCTTTATGACAGAATTCTTTGGAGGTGGTAAAGAAATAGTTCTTAAGCCACAGTCCTTCCAAGTATTCTATCCTGTGAAGCCAATAATGGCAATGCATCTATCTATGTTGAAAGAGGAGCACATTCCAACAGGGAATGATCCATCTGAACCCACGGGGGCCATGTGCCTTTGAGCACCGGTGGATGGATGGTTTAGGCTTAGAGAGTGACCAGAGATTTTTAAAGAGACTGTTTAAACACTTTTTGTCTTCTCTTTTTATTTCCCTCTCAAGTCAGCCTGGGAGTACCCCGTGGCTCAGAGCCAACTCTAAACCCAAAAGCTTAGAACTCCAGCCCAGAACGAACTCCATTTGCCATCAGCAAAAAGTTTTTTTCAGCTTTTCTAGTCTCCTTGAGCAATGATTCTCTCACAAAACATGATAGCTACACATCAATATCTTTATGACTTTGGCTTGAATAATCCTGAACTGCATCTCCTTGAAAAATGAGTGGTAGACACTAATTAAGAAAGTCATGTTTTATTAAGCAGAGATTTCTGAACTGGATTAGAATCTGATGGGCCTGTACTGTTCAACACCAGTTTTGAGAAAAACAGATGGAAAAGGCCCTGTGGTTTCAGAGACACCCATTTTAGAGGGAAAGTCTGAAGTCCAAATCTTTCCACAAGCTACATCCTACCCCGTAAGGGAGACTCAGATTCACCTGAAGCCAACCAGCAAACCATATGGCCAGCATGTGGCAGCCTGGTGTTTGGCAGCACGTGTTTCTAGGAGCTAGTCATTACTATCAGCTGTGATCAGTTTCTAGGAGCTAGTCATTACTATCAGCTGTGATGGTGTGTGCTGCAGGGAATGGTGTTTGGCAGCACGTGTTTCTAGGAGCTAGTCATTATTATCAGCTGTGATGCTGTGTGCTGCAGGGACTGGAACAAAATCTCCACCCAGTACAAAACAAGATGCAGGCTCAACTTCCCTAATCCAAAAATCTGCAATTGCAACTGTTCCAAAACTCAGACCTCTCTAGGGGCTGATGTGGTGCCACAAACAGAAAATTCCACACTGTGAAACTCTTTTTCATGAACATGATTACTTGAAATTGTACATAAACTTACACCACACTCTTCCCAGCATAAGCTGTCATCAGTGTTTATGATCTTATTCATTCTCACAGGTAAGGACATGGTGTGACTATTGGATATCATGCAGGAGAGAATGTCATGGAGACCTATAGAATGTTTGACCCTGTAGTTATGGCAACAAAGTGAACAAAAATGACACAATGATAACTACGTGGCCATAATGAGACCACGGATACTTCAGTTGAAGGAAATTCTCACTTGAGACTCCAGTCACTATATCCTCCTGCCCACCAACCACATGATCTCAGGAAGTTCTTGAGTGCAGAGGAAGGAGAAGGTAACTGAAGACAGGACTCCATGATACAGACTCTGCAAAGTCACCACCCATGCTCACCTACCCACAGGGTCACACTTTTCAGTGACACATTTGTTTTTGAGTTGCCCATATTTCTCTGAGTCACTCCTCACCCCATACTCCCATAAGCTCAGTAAACGCATCGGTTAGCCAAGTTGGACTTGGGTAGAGTAATTTTTTTTGGTCTACTGTTGATGCCCTAGACATTATGAATGGATGCCTGTTCACCTTTCCCGAGGAAGTTACATGGAGGGTACATTGAATTTCAGAACACAATTTAGCTATCTCCTCTGAGGTATTCCTTCCACTGTCTCTTCAGTTTGCTTTTTGTAATGTACCAGTGCTATTGATGTGTACAGTTATTGTTTGTTGGTGTTTTTGATTCTCTCAGTACATGGCGATCTTTGTGTCTGTGGAGTCGATCCAGTGTCTTTCCTACACAAAGGAAAGCAAACTTGTCAGGTGGCCATGGGGTGTAGTGTGAGTCTTCTGCTTCCTGGGATCAGTTCTTCAATAAGGTCATTTTGCTATTTGTCAACAGAAGCTGACTGTGCTGTGTTCTCCACAGAACCCTGGAGCACTTTTGTGATTCTTTGAGGCCATTCTGGAAAACATCCATAGCAGGGAGTTCCAGGGATCAACCAGTCTCTATTTTCAGTACTTATCCTACACCATCAGGGCAAAGAAAAACAGCACCTTTGTGTGTGCATCTCTGAGGACTAAGCTAGGATTCAGGGAACATGATTATGCATTTGACTAAGAGACAAAGTCCTTTCAGATAGTCACAGAAATCTGAGGATAGGGATGTGTATTTTTTTTTAAATTCAGTAACAAATATCAGAACTCTCCTGTCTAGGGTGTGTGACTAGTTTAATTGCTTGTTTTTTTGAGTGTGATCCTCTAATGTAGAGCCACAAAACATCTTGGTGACCAGTACATGCTCTGCATTTATGAACACAAATGGAAGCTGTTCTATGCAGAAGTGGGAAATAAGGGGTTATTGCAGGGATTTTGGTGTCATCTGAAAGTTTTCTGACTCCCTGAACTGGAGGGCAGTCTCACATTTAAATCAATTAGGTTCTTGTCTCAGTTGTTGTCTAGTGGGAAACCACTTCTTGGGACATTGATTTAGGTAGATCTATTTTCTGTTTGTTTGATCCTCAGCCTGGGTTTGTTTTTTTTTTTTCTTTTTCTTTTGAGTCTATCAGCTACAGCTTCGAAGGTAAAGCCTAATCCACTGCCTTGAAAAGTGGAGTCAATGGTCCTAAGTCTCTGGATGCCTGATGGGTTTGTTTGACACACACACACACACACACACACACACACACACACACACACACACACACTTCACAATTTCCCTAAGAAGGACAATCCCATTCAAACCACTTCTTCAGAGTCTCTCTTCATTTGCCTTCTTCATGCCTTCTATCTCCTACATGCACTTTCCCATTCAGTTGCTTCTGATGCATATTGATTTAAATTAAGTTCCTATTCATTCCTTCAAAAGACATTCCTGCACTATATATCGGTGCCCAAACTGAAGTTTCTTGTATGAGAAAATAAGACAGACCAGTGGTTCCTGGCCAGACTAGAACTCACTACCCTTCCTGACCCCTTCAGTGCTACCATGAAAATGCAGCTTATACTTTGCATTTTAGAGGCATGCAGTTGTTTTTGAATTATAGAAATAATTCATAATTATTATATAAACTGGGAAAAATTAAAAAGCTAAAAAGGAAAGGAAAAAACTATGCATGTGCTTCTGTTACTATGCTATTTCTCTTTTTAATATGTAAGAACGTTGCTGGGGCACTTTATGTAGATTGCTCACCAGGATGCTTTCCCATCACAGGATGACACCTGCACTTTTTCTCTTTGCTGTAAAGAGTGCACATTATTTTAACGGAGACAGGGCTTCATCTGCATACATAGCATCCCTCACTTGAGCCGAGTCCTTTGTCTGAATCTGTCCTTTCTTGCTTGCCATTATAAACAATGGTTATTATGAGCATCTTTGTGGATAGAGGCTTTATATGGTTGACATTTCTTTTTTGGAAAGAGGATTTTGCAATGTATAGTATCTGAGTCAAAGGTGTGATGTTCTTCATCTTACTTTCCAAGGATTTTGCCACTTTATTGCCACCACCTACTGACAGTGCACCAAAATGTGTAGCTATACAAGACTTTAGGTGACATGATATAGGGCTTAGGACCCAGACTGAGGATCAACCGGTCTGTCACAGGACAAGCACCAGTGTTGGCTCTTACTATGGTTTCAGACACCTTACTTCCCTTCTACACTTCTATTCACTACTTGGAGAATGGGGTTAAAAATAGCACTTTTTTGTGGTGAAGACAAAAATGACAGAAAATAGGCAGGAAGGAAAGGAAACCATGCTGTGTTGGAGTATGAGGTGAATTCAATACTATCCTGTAAACTCTAATGAACACCCAACATACTTAGAACATGACCTTATTGGATATGGAGTCTTTCCTGGGTGATCAAGTTAAGAGGGGGTGCTTCTGAGTTACTGTGGGCCCTACTCCAATGACTGTGTCTTTATAAAAGAAGAACACTAACAGACACAAAGGGAAAATCACCAGAGCAGAAAGGCAGAGGCCAGAAAGGATCTTCCAGAGATGGAGAGACATGGGGATCCCAGAACACATAGGAAGGGGCAAGGAGGGCGGGTGGCCAGAGAAGACTTTGATCTTGAACTTCTACCCACAGAACCATAAACCAACATTGTTGTCTAAAAACACAGGGTTCTTGGATCAGTCTCACACAGGGAAAAGTCTAATATGCTGTTGGGGAAGTCCTGTTATTTGCCTGTGCATTTGTCAATAAAGTACTGTCTGGCCAATAGAAAACCTAGATAGGAGGGACTAGGAGTCGAGGAGGATTCTGGGAAGGGGAAACACAAGAGAGTCAACATGTGACGCCATGGGGGTAGGACACCGGGAACTATTCTCCGGTAAGAAACATACTTAGATTAACAATTATGGGGTAATTACTTAAGGCAGAGCTAGCCAGTAAGAGACAAACAAGGCCAACAGCTTCATAATTAATATAGCCTCCTGTGTGTTTATTTGGGACTCATGCGGATCTAGAACCAGGCTGGCGCGGCAGAGCCCAGGTGACTGGCAGGGGATAAACCAAAGCGGCTAGCAAAAGAAAAAGCTTCTCTTAACAATATGCTGCCACACCTTAAGGAGTGGGCTCACTGGTCACATGAAGCTGGCCGCCATCCTGAGTAGACTGGATATCCTTTAAGGTGACTAAACCCTGCAAGGGATCTTATACAGTCACAGGCAGGCCTGCCTTCTGGATCATCTTCTGAGCAACAGTATGTGTGGGCAGAGACCCAGGCCTCATTGCTGTGGCCCCTCCCTCCTTGCTGCTTGGCTGTGAACTCAAAGGTGGCACTCGCTCTAATTGTCTATCTGCAACACAGGCTCCTTTTCCACATTCGCTTTGCCATTGGACTGTGATGGTGACCGATTCCCTGAGCAAATGGCCTGAGTGCCTCCCAGACTATTACCGCAGACACAATTACACCTCGGAGCAAATGGCTGCATTGCCGAGAGCAGGCTGTAATTTGCCAGTGAGTCTGGGCTTCTCTCAGACACTGACTCATCTAAAATTGGAGACTCATTCATAAGTATTTTTCTTTGCAGGCATGGGGGAAGGTCAAATTTAATTGTGTGTTGAAAGACAGTTCTACCTAGAAGGCCCAGAAGTGTGGCTGCTGGCTCAGAACTTACTGATCTATGTGTTCATTGCTCAAGATAGCCTCTGAGGCTCAGATAGGTATTTCAACTTGTCCAAGGTCACAGAGCCAGTTAGTCAGCTCTTTTGTTCTCTGGAGGCCTTCATTGTTCTCTGAGAACACATAGGAGCTGTATTCTCAGCAGTCTATTGACCTGAGCCATCTTGATCTTGGCTTGTCTCTACTAATGATAGGAATTATTCTTATTGTTGAGATGGTAGCATCATCCCATGGTGTCCACCACAGATCTCAGGCCCATCTCTAAGGGCATCATGGCGTCTGCATAGAACCTGCACACACACTCCTGCAGATTTTCAGGTATCTCTGGGTGGCTTGTGACAACCACACAGTCTAAGTGCTGTACAAATGGCTGTCAGACCACATCTCTTGGGGAATATGGACAAGGGAATATGTCTGTGTATGCCAGACCACAGTCATTTTTTCCCCTTGAATGCTTTGACCACAGTTTGTTGAATCTGCAGACAGGAAACATGGGGACATGGAGACTGATTGTAAAAAAAAAAAAAAACTCTTCTTTCTACATTACAATAATATCTTTGGGAAGTAAAGAAACATTAAGAGGAGAGAACAATTAATCATAATTCTTTCACCAAGACATGGCCTCAAATTAGCATGTTTTATTCGCTTATAATTATTTTATGAATTCACATGTATTTTTCATATCTTACTTTGAACAAAATTGAAATCATAGCTTATACACTTTCATATTCTAGAATTTTCCATTTCTTATAGGCTGGTTATTTTCTAGCAGCATTAAATGTCATATCATATCTTCAAAACTCGGGTTGTATAATATTAAAATTGTGGTATGACTGGTGCAAACATATTTAGAAATACCTCTGATTTTTTAATAATTACCTCATTTTCTTTTTCCTTTCTTCCCTGTAGACATTCCTATATACTCCTTCTTGCTCTCTTTCAAGTTCATGGCCTCTTTCATTTCTGATTATTTTTACTTAACAAATGCTTACAACTAGAAATTGAGGTCAAAGAGAAGGGCTATTTTTAAGGGCTATAAACAGCATATATTGCTAAGGTTCATGATTTCTCATCAGAATTAGGAAAAACAAATTTAAATTTCAAGTTCACCCTTTACTAGTTCCATGACCACAGGCAAACTCTTCCTTTTTCTTGACTTAATATATAAAATAACAGTGCATATTCAGATTGTTAGAATTAAATAAAATATCCAAATGTTTATCACAAGGCCAATACATAGGGGATAACTCTATCCTTTTTGACTTTGATTCTTTTCTGCTATTCAGTTTCCTGCAGTCATCCATGATCCAAAAATGTTAAAAGGAAGGTTCCAGATACAAGTAATTCATAGGTTTAAAATTGTCTATAACTCTGGGTGGTGGGATGAAATCTCATGCCATCCTGCTCCATTCTGCACAGGATATTGGTTATCCCTTTGTCCAGTGTACTCATGGTGTATACCTTACCCATCTGTTAGTCCATGCCAGTTATCAGGCTAGCCATGGTACTGGGGTATTTGTATTTACGTGATGCCCTATTTAATAACAGTTCCTAACTATAGGAGCCGTGACACAAAGAAGACAACAGGACCTAAAATATAAATTGGCAGATTACCCTGGTACCATGTTGCAGTGCTGCAGGGTATATGAAGCCAGGCACAGAGTGAATATTTAGGTGCTTGGAAAGACAGAAATAAGTTAAAAAATTAAGTGTCTATGTGTGCATGTGCACCTTATGTGTGTGGAGGTGCCTGTGAAGGCCAGAAAAGGATGTCTGATCCCTTGGGACTAAAGTCTAAGGAAAGTAAGCTACCTGATATATATACAGGTGCTGGAACTAAACTCAGATCCTCTGGAAGAGCACCATTAACTGCTGAACCATCTCCAGGCACCAGAAATCAAAATTATTTTTAAGGATAGAACACACTCACATAACTGTTATGGTAGTATAGTGTTTATTACTACTCAATGTTATTCTTACTGTTGAACTTTTGCTGTGTCCAAATTATCAACTAAATTATCTAGAAAACATTGTGTATGTAGTATTTCTACTGTCTATGTTCTTAGGCACTCACTGAGGTAGAGGTGCTAAGGCAATTCTCTCAGTAATATAAACTGCTGGGCTCAAGTACTATTTTTGTTTCTTATTTTAAGGTTTTCTACCAATGATAAGCTAAGAACAACACTTGTCTAAGAAAAAATTCAGGAATTTTTATTTTCATCCATAAAGCTATTGGCGTTGCAAGAGAGTTAAATTGTCTATCTACTAGAAAGTAGGTAAATTCAATGCAATTTCCAGAAACACTGGCTGTTCTATTCCAGTGAGGTACAGAAAGGCCAGAGCCACAGCAACTCAAAGGTCAGGGTCAGACTTGATGATGACATTCTCTTCCAGTGAAGAGTGTCTAGGGAGTTACTCTATTGCCATAAGTTCGATTTTACCTAGTGCAATAGCCAACACAGAGATGTCTGATAACTGCCAGCTGTCAGAAGGGTGGAAGAAGTCCACCATGTTGCATAGGGGTCAAGATACAAAGAGTCTTATTTTATGTCCTTGAATTCTCAGGTTCTCAAAGAAGACAAAAGTGCCTGAGCTGGGGAATCTTGGGGGAGCACAGGTCTTACGGCAGCTGGATAGGACTGCAAATGCAAGCCCAGGCACTCCCTAGCTAGATGACTTTGGACTAGCCACTAGACCCTTTGCTTCCTGGGTCTGTTTCCTGCTCTGCTACAGGGTATTAGGGCAGCTACTTAGCAATGATCTCAGGCCCCAAAAATGTAAAGGGTCTAATAAATAGAAATGGGTATTGTCACCACCTACAAAACACTAGAGAATCCACCAGCTTTCTCTAACCTTAATTATCTTCATAATAAAACATAATAATCATAAAAATATTTCCAGTACAATACTGATATGAGGATTGGGAAAAAACAAAAACACTATGAAGGTCTGAGTCACTTGTGCATCAATGGAAAATAGTGAGGATGTGGAAGGCTTGGAGCACCCCTGAGCTGAGGGCAGCCAAGGGTTCCCTACCATCTCATGTTCACCCCAGTTTGCTTACTCACTTGTTTAACAGTCACGCTCCAGTTCTTCCCTCCTGAGAACCAAGATAAGTCAAGTGCTTAGTGTAACAACTTCACACACATCCTACAGATACAGTTGTGGCTATTCCCAGCAAGGGCTGTGGCTCCTGTGGTCTGATTCTAAGTGGGGCGGGGAGTCCCATCATTGCAATTGGTAGGTGACTTGCAGATAAAGACTCCAGGAAATTTGAACTGAACCTCCAACTCCAAGATGACCTCTTTTTGGCATCTTTCTGGTTACATCTCTCTTTGGCAGGGGAGGACATCAGCAGAGCCATACCAGATTTATGATCATGTTATCGCTCTTGGACTAGCAATCAACTTATATTCACTCATTTTTATGCATTTTTCCAAATGCCACTTAAAATAGCTTTTGAATCTTCAATAATGTTCTGTATTTTATATTCAATTTAAATGTTTTATGCACTGCCCCCTTGTTTTTCCTACCAGAGAATGAGTTTCCCTGATCAATTGGTGCCTTGCCCACCACAAGGTAATTTCTTAACTGTAACCCCTTAAATATTTCTAGTGTACAATGGCATAGAATATATGTTCCCATTTCAAAAGGATGAATGGAAAATAGTGGGGGAAATACTAGACCAAAGCAAGATGGAAATCCAGCAGGGAAACTCCCAAATTATATAGCTCTGAATACAGTATTAAAGGCTCTTCCCTTCCAGCTTTGCTGACTGCAACATATATCTCTCTCTTCTGTGGGTTCCACTCTCTGTATACAGCTCTTCTTGCCAGATATCTAACAACTCTGTCATCTCCAACATTTTGAGATCTCCACTGTGACCCCAGGTTCATGCAGTGATCCCTTAGGGTTTCCTGCCATCTCAGAGCCTTCATGTATGGTCTCCCCTGACACAAGATGCCTGTCAACAGCATCTTTCTGAAACTCCAGAGGAATAATCTATGATCCCTTCACTCTCGGATCCTTCACTGCCAAGTTCAGTTGTCAGAGATGATCCCTAGCTGCCTGGAATCCCATTTGCTGTAGATTTTGTAGTTGCTTTCTGTGAGCAGAAGCCCCCCAAGTTCTCTTCTACTAGCTGGAGGCTTATCTGGGTATTGTCTTGATCTCTAGGTACCTTTCCTATTCTAGTCACCAGAAGGACTCTCCTTAATGGTGCTAATCTCCTTAACATTTACAGCCTCTTTCAGCATGAATCTTGGGGGCACATTAAGCCAGTTACATAGACTCTTTTTTCTCTACAAACTGTACACTTTATATTTCTTTTTACCCCATTTGTTTCACTGTAGACCTGCATAAGCATTGTCGATAATAATTCTTTACATACTCAATATTATGAAGCCTTCTAATTTCCTTCACTGGGGTCTGGAGAGATACGTGGTTTAGTTGTTAAGAGCAGTTGTTGCTCTCGAAGAGGAACCAAGTTTGACTTTCAGTACCCACATGATGGTTTATAACCATACATAACTCTAGTTCCAGGGTATCCACTGCCCTCTTCTAACCAGGGGCGATTTAATGAAGAATGTCTGCTATGACTTGGGCATTTAATACTTGCTCTCCAGTTGGTGACACTGTTTGGGAAGGTTTAAGAGGATCAGCTTTGCTGGAAGAAGTAAGTCGATGGCAGAGAGATTTCAGAGCTCATAACACACCCATTTTTGGTGCCATAGTATGGGCACCAAAAATGGGTGTGTTATACATATACACTTGCAGGAAAAACACATATAAAATAAAATGGATACATATAATTTAAAAGTTTTAAAAAGATTTTTTTTCACCAAAGAAAAATTTAATTTAAGTTTGACCTTATATAGTTCTTAGGGCAAATGCAGAAGGCAGCCTCATTGTTGAGAATGACCTCTAACTCATTTGCTTTTAAATTCTTTGTTTTCCTCTGAACACTGATAAGCTAGGTCTCTGCAGTCCACTTTCCTCTCAGCACTAGTGTTTTCCAGGATCTTACTATAGTGTCCCCATTGGGCTCTGCTTACTACCTTCAATTTCTTTTCTAGCCCAAAGTTGTAAGGTTTTCCACATTCCTCCAAAAAGCAACATTATCAGATTCTTCATGGCAACAACCCACTCTCTAGTGTGAGCTTCTGTATTACTTACTTTTGTTTTGATAAAACACCATGACCACAGTCACTTAGGGAAGAAAGTTTGACTTAAGAATCCAGAGGGTAGGAGTTCATTATGTTGTAGAAGTATACAGCAAGTGATAGGCATAGAATCAGAAATCTGGGAGGTCACATCTCCAACTGAAAACACAAAACAGAGAGAGCAAAATGAAAGCAGGGTAAGTCTATGAGCTCTGAAATCTCTCTGCCATCGACTTACTTCTTCCAGCAAAGCTGATCCTCTTAAACCTTCCCAAACAGTGTCACCAACTGGAGAGCAAGTATTAAATGCCCAAGCCATAGCAGACATTCTTCATTAAATCGCCCCTGGTTCCAACTCCATTAAGAAAAGTATGAAGGTGAAGCCACAGCACATAATATTACATTAAAAGGAAAAGCTTATGAATGATTGTATTGCTGAGTTAACCCTATAGGAGAAGGGAATAGGCTGACCACTAGAATAACTGTATAGATCAATGTCTGTATTGTTCGGTATCAGTATGAATGTTGTTGGAGATACTTGTAAGTAACCATGAAATATTCTCCCCAGAAGGTTTTCAGATGAAGTAACATCTCAAAGTGATGGATTAAGATCAGATTAGTTATACAGGCAGGAACTCTTCTCAGATCTGCTATAATTGAATACTAACATGTGATATGGTTCCCAGATCATTGTATTTTAACTTTACTAATCATTTCTAATTTTAAACATGAGTGCTTCTGCATGTGTGAAACATGTTATTTTAATTACAATGTACATTTGATCTTAAGACCATTATTCTTCTGTGAGGGTGAGAAGAATGTGGTCACCAGCTTAAAAATCTAAGAAATTTTTGTACATGGGTTTCTCTGAAACAATGGAATGCAGTGTTGGACCCAAAGCCAACCCCCCACCATTTTTGGTTTTTTGAGACAGGGTTTCTTTGTGTAGCCCTAGTTGTCCTAGAACTCACTCTGTAGACCAGACCTGCCTCTTCTTCCCAAGTGCAGGATTAAGGCATGCACCACTATGCCCAGCCTAACCTCTTTTCTGAATGATTGTTTTCTACTCATCAGCAACTTTCCCATGTATCATTTGGTAACTATGATGGGGGTTATGACCTGAGGTATTCCCAACAGGCAAAATCTAATATGTGCAGAAAAGACATCTTTTCCTGATTTATACCATGTTAGAGCCCATGTTTGCTAAAATAAGAGGGAACATGTGAGTCAGTCAGGATGCTGGGAAAGGGTGGGGTTCTCTATAGGGAGTGTAGAGGAAGTAAGTATTAAATGTGAAATAACAGCCAAACGAGAGACAGTGAAAGACTGAAGATGAATCCGGTACATACAGGCAAACTCTTACCCACCTAGCTACGTAAACAAAGAAGTTTCAACAAGAAGGAGGCTGTGGCCTCACAACGTGGCCTTCCACATTATGGAGCGAAAGTTTGGGTGACCCATGAGCAGGGCCTGGATGATGGCATTGCTTGGGTGTCTGAAGTGACTCACCAGGTTGCTACAGCTGTTCATGGTTGACCTGTCAGCTAAACACTCATCACTCAGAGCGGTCGCATTTGCACCAGTCCCCACCAAGAAAAGCAGTAACTCTTCTGTTTGATTATAAGAGAAGTTAAAAATAAGGGAACTAATTTCCCCCCTTTGTATCCTTTGAGGTTATTTACAAGGCTTAGCTAAAGCAAAGAATACTTCTACATGATGTCATCTTCTCCAAAGTATATGTATTGGAGGTTCAATGCTCTGTGCTGTAGTTAGCTTTCTAGTTGTTATGACAGACTGCCTCACATGAACAATTTAAGGGAGAAAGTATGTGTTTTGGTTTTTGGTTTGAGAGGGGGTCAGTTCACAGCTATTTGGCCTCAAACACTTGAGAAAAACATCATAGAGTTGGGAGAGTGCAGGGCAGCTATTCTGCACTTCTTTTAAAAATATTTTATTTTTAAAATTTCATATATATATTACATTTACATAATTCCCCCCTCCAATCCCTCCCATACTCCATTTCAAATTCATGACCCCTGTTTCTTTAGTAAATTTATTTCTCCTGTCTAACTGAAAATCAATATCCTGTGACCAACATTACCCAAGTTCAAAAATGCCCTGTTTTCTGCAATGGCTAAGTAAGAATTTTCTAGTTGGTGCTCAGAAGGTCAAAAGTCCCTAATGACAATGGACTTGCCAGGATCAAGACAAGTCTCCTGTATTAAGTCAGCTCCATACAGGACTGGTCCAGATGCACATTTGTTGTTCTCAGATGGGCTTGCTTATAGGTGAACTTAGAGGCAGCTTGCCAGTGACCATATTCTTTCTGATTATTCTTCATACCCAGGGCTATTATCCACTCACCCCACAAAGATAGTCATATTGTGTCTTAGAGTTTCTAATGCTGTAAAGAGATACCATGACCACAATTATTATAAAGGAAAACATTTAAATGTAGTGGCTCACTTACAGTTCAGAGGTTTTTAGTCCTATGTGATCATGGAGGTTAGCAAGGCAGCATGCAGGCAGACATGGTACTGGAGAAGGAGCTGAGAGTTCTACATCTTGTTGAACAGGCAACAGGAAGGAGTCTGAGTCCACACTGGCTGTAGATTGAGGATAGGGATCCTCAAAGCTTTCCCCCACAGTGACACACTTCCTCCAACAAGGCTACACCTCCTCCAACAAGGCCACACCTCCAAACAGTGCTACTTGCTATGCGCTTATGGGGGCCAATTACATTCAAATCACCACAGATAGTGTCCTTGAACAACACATATGAAGAGCATGTACCCATGTTAGAATTCCAGGCTTCATGAGAGAATGGAGATTATATGTGTTCACTTACTGATCTTAACATACAAATCTCTCTTTCCTAAAGCCCATTCCTTCTACTCTTCTCACACTTCCTGCCTTTACTTAATTCTTCACTGTATGCCAAGAATAAGAAGCTGAACAAATCCAATTTTCTATAGTTTGGATATTCCCTAAAAGTCCATCAAATATGTTAAAACTTGGTCTGGAGGACACTGTTGAGTGGTGGTAGAAGCCTAACGATTCAGGGCCTAGTGAGAGGAAGTTAGGTTGTTGGGGGCAGTACCTTTGCTGGGGAGTCAGGTACCCTGGTCTCTTCCTCACTCTCTTTTGCATTCTGACCATGAAGTGAGTTGTTTTGTCTCAACATGCACTTCATCTATGATTTGGTGGCTCACCACAGACCAAAGCCACAGGGTCAACTGATTAGAAACTGGAACCTGGAAAACACAAATAAATCTTTTTTGCTTAAGAGCTCTTCATCTGGTCCTATAAGACCGCTGACCACATTGTAGGTAAGAAATAACTCTCATAAGCTATCCTTTGACAATCATACATGTGTCATGGCATATGTGTTGTGTTGTGTGTGTGTGTGTGTGTGCACACACAATCCAAAAATATATAAAATTAAAAAATCCTTGGTCATATCTGGCATTTTGTTTCAATAATAGAAAACCAATAAATGCAATCATCAAAGTAACAATTACAAAGTACCTATAGGAACCTGGAATGAAAAAATATTTAAATTAGCTCAAGAGTCTAAGTTCAACAACTAAGATAACCTTTACTGAAAGTAATTTGCAGATAACCATAACAAATAACTAAATTCAGACTTTAAAATGTGAGAATTTCCTAGCTGTGCTTGTCAACTTATGTAAGTATGGGATTGGCACTTAGATGCACAGTGACAGCCTCTGATTGAGTTGCCGGCATCAGGCAAGGGCTCTGCCATTCCTGGGTGGGTTGTTTGCTTTGCATGGGGCTTGTTGCCCTCTATGGATTACTGCCAGCATTATTTTTCACTTGCACATTTTCATCCTCTTGAATTATTTCATGAGTGTGTGTTTAATTTCCTTAGTGTATAGGAATCCAAGGCCAAGATCCATGTCTTATTTATTTAGTATTTCTCCAGAGTAGACATTTAATAACTTGTTGTTTCTTTTCTAACTATGTTTCTGAGGTTAGAATAAAAAATACCTTTTATTTTGATACCTCCAAACTAAAAAATAAATCCAGAGTACTATGAAAAAACAAATAAGGCTAAAATTGTTATTTCTTTCTGACCATTGATTCCTCAAGCTAATTTTGATAGATGTATTGATTTTTTTTTCTGTGCTTCATTATGTTTAGAGGGCCACAACAGCCTAAATTTTTTTGGTGGTTGTCTCCTTGCCTTCTGTTTCGTGAACCAGTTCTATATCTATCTTCTGCACTTAAAAAAAAACAAGGGCAGCATATTGCTAAAGACAGTACTTACTGACAACTGACAGCCATTAGGGTGACTCTCCTTAAGGTTCTGTAAGCACAGTAGAAGGGACTACCACTGCCCACTGACCACATTCATGAGCCTTTCAAAGGCTTCTCGAATGTCCTTTAGTTTACTTTGAGATTCCATTTTACACCTGACAGAATGGTTAAGATAGATAATTCAAGGACAGCTTATGCTGATGAGGATGTGGAGCAAGGGAAACACTTTCCCATTGTTGTTGGGAGTGCAAACTTGTACAGCCACTGTGGAAATCAACATGGCGTTCTTCAGAAGTTGGGAATTGATCTACCTCAAAACCCAGTTTACCAGAGGAGATGGAGGACACCAGGAGAACAAAGCCCTCTGGATCAACTAAGCAAGGTACATGTGAGCTCACAGAGACTGAAGCAGAAATCACAGGGCCTATCCAGGTCTGCAAAAGGTCCTCTGAATATATATTATACCTTTTAAGCTTAGTATTTTTATGGGATTCCTGACTGTGAGAATGAGTGGGTCTCTGACTCTTGTGCCTGATCTTGAGATTCTTTTCCTCTTGTTGGGATGCCATGTCCAACTTTGATGTGATCATTTTTGCTTCATATTATTTATTTTGTTCTGTCATTTTTTATTTTTCTCTTAGAAATTATTCTTTTCAAATGAGACAGAAAGGGAGTGAATCTGGAGGAGAGGGGAGATGGGGAGGAATTGGGAGGAGTTGAGGGAGGGGAAACTACAATTAGGATATATTGTATAAGGAAAGAATCTATTTTCAATAAAAGAAAAATTAGTTATAACTACAAGTTATAAGGCATTAAACCTTAAGGAGTTTAAATGAAATGTTGGAATCATGTGTGATTCAGTTAATAACAGGGATTTTCCCCCTTGACTAAGCTTGACTTAACTGAAAAATATTCTCAATTTTTTGATTGCCTTTTTTTAGACTAATTATTTTTTTCATACATGAGCCATTGTTTTTACGTAGAAACATGGATATCTCAAGGCAAGAAGATCATACCTTAGTATGGGATGAAGCTCCTAGAGAAATCTCATGCCTGTGTTAAAGATGCTACAAAGATGATTGCTTGCTTAGAATGTGGCAATGAAGAGGAAAAAGAATACTGAGAATGATGGGAAGATGCTCAGTTCATGACACACTTGCTGTGTAAGTGTGAGGACCCAAGTCCAGAGTTCCCCTACCACTTTATAAAAGTAGCCTTGGCCATTCTCTTCTGTTTCATCTGTGTTGGGATGCTCAGGTCTTGCTGGTGTAGGGTCCCTAGAATTTGGTGATGTTACATTGTTTTTCGGCTGTTGAATGTGTTCTTATATTGTCATCTCCCCATCCCTTCTTCCAGTGTGTCCAGGTGAGTACAGGTATCTTCCTCTCCTGGTGGGTATGGTTCCAAGGTTCTCTTCCAGTGGGTGCACGCAGGTCCAATACTCTGATGGGTCCCACGGTGGGTGCAGGCAGGTCTGAGGCACTTCCTCTCCCAATGGAAGGGAGTTGGATTAGGACAGTGCTGTTAGCAGACCTGAGGTTGCTTGGTGAGCTTGTAGCCAGTCAACCTGCCTGCAGTCCCCAGGGCAGGATATCTCAGAGTGGGCAAGAGGAAGGAAGTTGGGCAAAGTGTTGGGGCTGGAGGTAACCTCTACCCTGAGTGGGGGCAGGAGTGGTCCAGCAATCTCAGCAGTCTCTCAGTTGTTTTGTTCGCCAGGGGTGAGTCAACCTGCCTGCAGTCCCCAACCCAGAAGATCCCAAGAGACCCTAAGAGAGGAAATGAGAAAATCCTTTAAAGAAATGTAAGAAAAGACAAACTAAAAATTGCAAGAAACAATTCAAACAGTGCAAGGTTTGAAAGATGAAATAGAGACAATTAAAAAAAACACAGCGAAAAAAACAACCAAACAAACAAGAAGTCACAGCCTAAAGGTGGGTAAATGATCTGGAACTACAGATGCAAACATAACCAACAGAATACAAGAGATGGAAGAGAGAATCTCAAGCATTGAAGATACACTAGGAGAAATAGATTCATCGACCAAAGAAAATCTTAAGTACAACAAATCCCTAACACAAAATATCCAGGAAATATGGGACACCATGAAAAGGCCAAATCTAAGAACAATAGAGATAGAAGAAGGGGAAGAAACACAACTCAAAGGTGAAGAAAACATATTCAACAAAATCACAGAAGGAAACTTTCCAAACCTAGAGAAAGACATGCCAATGAAAGTACAAGAAGCCTACAGAACACCAAGTAGAGTGGGCCACAAAAAAGTCCTCTTGTCACATAATAATCAAACATCAAACATACAGAATAAAGAAAGAATATTAAGAGCAGCAAAGGAAAAAGGCTAAGTAACATAAAGGCAGACCTATCAGAATCACAGTTGACTTCTCCATGGAAACTCTGAAAGCCAGAAGGTCCTGGATAGACATTCTACCAACACTAAGAGAACACAGATCCAGCCCAGACTACTACATCCAGCAAAGCTTTCAATCTCTATAGATGGGAAAACAAGATATTCCATGACAAAACCTGTTTTAAACAATACATATCCACTAATCCAGTCCTACAGAAAGTACTGGAAGGAAAAATCCAACCTAAGAAATTTAACTATACTCACAAAAACAGAGGCAAAAGATAACCCCACTTTACCAAAAGCCCAAATAAAAAGCAGAGTAAATCCACAAACAATAATACCAACAACAACAAGTCAAAAACAAACAAGAATTAACACTCAATGGTCCTTAATTTCCCTCAATATTAGTGGCCTTAATTTTCCTATAAAAAGACAAAGGCTAACAGAATGGATACAAAGACAGAATCCATCCTTCTGCTACATACAAGAAACATACCTCAACTTCAAAGACAGACATTACCTGAGTAAAGGGGTGGGATAAGATTTTCCAATCAAATGGACCCAAGAAACAAGCTGCTATAGTTATCCTACTATCTAACAAATTAGACTTCAAACAAAAATCAATCAGAAGATGAAGAAGGTCATTTGATAGTCATCACAGGAAAAATCCATCAGGAAGAAATCTCAATTATGAACATCTATGCCCCAAATAAAAAGACACCCACATTCGTAAAAGAAACATTTCTAAAACTCAAAGCACACATAAGTTATAGTCAGACAGTTATAGTGGGAGATTTCAACACCCCACTCTCACCACTCTACAGGACAACCAGACAGAAACTTAACAAAGAAACAAAGGAACTAACAGAAGTTATGACCCAATTGGGACTAACAGACATCTATAGAACATTCCATCCAAACACAATAGAATATACCTTCTGAGTGCCACATGGGACCTTATCTAAAATCAACCACATACTAGGCAACATAGCAAACCTCAACAGATAGAAAAAATTGGAATAACCCCCTGTACCATGGTTTAAAGTTAGAATTCAACAACACAAAGTGCAGAAACCAAACAAACTCATGGAAATTTAAATATACACAATTGCACCACTATTCCTGGGTCAAGGAAGAAATAAAGAAACTAAAGACTTCCTAGAATGCAATGAAAATAAAGATACATCATACCTAAACGTATGGGATACTTTGAAAGCAGTACTAAAAGGAAAGTTCATAGCACTAAGTGATCACATGAAGAAACTGGATAATAGTCACACTAGAGAATTAAAAACACAAATGAAAGCTATAGAACAAAAAGAAGCAAACTCACCCCAGAGGAGAAGATGCCAGAAACAATCAAACTGAGGGCTGAAATTAATAAATTTGAAACAAAGAAAACAATACAAAGAATCAATGTAACAAAGAGTTGGTTCTTCCAGAAAACCAACAAGACAGACAAACCTTTATCCAAACTAACCAAAAGGCAGAGAGAGAACATGTAAATTAACAAAATCAGGAATGAAAAGAGGGGCATAACAATGGACACTGAGGAAATCCAGAGAATCTTCAGTTCATACTTTGAAAACCTGTACTCCACAAAATTAAAAAAATTAAAGGAAATGGACAATTTTCTGGATAGATATCAATTACCAAAATTAAATCAAGAACAGATAACCAATTTAAACAGACCTATAACCCCTAATGAAATAGAAGTAGTCATCAAAAGTCTCCCAAGCAAGAAAAGCCCAGGCCCAGATGACTTCAGTGCAGAATTCTACCAGAAATTCAAAGAGCTAATATCAATACATCTCAAAGTATCCCACACAATAGAAGCGGAGGTTCATTGCCAAACTCTTTTTACAAGGCTACAATTACCTTGGTACCCAAGCCACACAAAGACACCACCAAGAAAGAGAACTAAGACCAATATCGCTCATGAACATTGATGCAAAAATATTCAATAAAACACTGGCAAAGCAAATCCAAGAACACACCAGAAAAATCATCCATCACGATCAAGTAGGCTTCATCCCAGGTATGCAGGGATGGTTCAACATATGAAAATTCATCAGTAATCCACCATAAAAACAAACTGCAAAAGGAAAACCACATGATCGTCTCACTTCAACATAAATCCAGTCACACTTAGAAGAGAAAGTGGGAGGTACCCTTGAATGAACTGGTACAGGAGACCACTTTCTGAACACCAGTATCACAGACACTGAGATAGACAATTAATAAATGGGACCTCCTGAAACAGAGAAGCTTCTGTAAGGCAAAGGACACAGTCAATAAGACAAAAAGGCAGCCCACAGAATGGGAAAAGATATTCACCAACCCCACATCTGACAAAGGGCTGATCTCCAAAATTTACAAAGAACTCAAGAAGCAAGTCTCCAAAACACCAAAGATCCAATTAAAAAGTGGGGGACTGAACTAAATAGAGAATTCTCAATAGAGGAGTCTAAAATGGCTGAGAGACACTTAAGAAAGTGCTCAACATCCGTAGCCATTAGGGAAATGCAAATCAAATCAACTCAGAGATTCAATCTAACTCCTGTTAGAATGACTAAAGTAAAAAACACCAATGTCATTTTATGCTGGAGAGGATGTGGATAAAGGGTCACACCCCTCCACTGCTGGTGAGAATGCCAACTTGTACAGCCTTTTTGGAGATCACTATGGAGATTCCTCGGGAAAATGGGAATCAGTCTACCACAAGATCCAGCAATTCCAATATTAGGCATACACCCAATAGATGAGCATTCATATAACAAGGTCATCTGTTCATATTCATAGCAGCATTATTTGTAATAGGCAGAACCTGGAAGAAAACTAGATGCCCCTCAACTGAACAGTGGATAGAGAAAATGTGGTACATTTACACAATAGAGTACTACTCAGCAGAGAAAAAACAATGGAATCTTGAAATTTGCAGACAAATGTATGACACTAGAAGAAATCATCCTGAGTGAGGTAAGCCAGTTAGAATAAGACAAACATGTTATATACTCACTCATATATTGATTTTAGATATGGAGCAGTGGATTGCCAGCTTACAATCCCATCACCAGAGAGTCTGGGAATCAGGGAGACCCCTAAGAGAGACATGCATGGTACCCTGGAGAAGGAGAATGTGACAGGATCTCCTGAGATGATTTGGAGCATGGGGGGAGGGGAGAGGGAGAAAGAGAGAGGGAGAAGAAGAGGGGAGAAAAGGACATGCAGGGGCAGGAAGGTTGAGTCAGGGAAAGAATAGAGAGCAGGATGAGAGATACCATAAAAGAGGGAATCATTTTAGGTTTGAGGAGAGATCTGGCACTAGTGAGATTTCCAGAGATCTACAAGGATGACACCAACTGGCAATCAATTCAATAGTGGAGAGGCTACCTTAAATGCCCTTCCCTAATAATGAGATTGATGACTACCTTATATGACATCCTATGGCTGATGTGAGCAGAGGAAGACCCCCACAACTAAACACTGAACTGAACTCCAAGAACCTAGTTGCAGAGAGGAAGAAGTGATGAGCAAAGAGGTCAATACCAGGCTGGTTAAACCCACAGAAACAGCTGACCTGAACAGGGTGAGCTCATGAACCCCAGCCTGATGGCTAAGAGGCCAGAATGGGACTTTTCCAGACTCCCTAAATTTGGGTGTCAGTGAGGAGGCCTTGGCAATCTATGGTGCCTTGGGTAGTAGATCAGTCTTTATCCCTAGCATATGAATGGACTCTGGGAGCCCATTACATATGGAAGGATGCTCTCTCAGCCTGGACACATGGGGGAGGACCTAGGCCCTGCCCTGGATGATATGACAGACTTTGGAGATGCTCCATAGAGGGCCTTACCTTCACTGGGGAGCAGAGTGGGGATTAGGTAGGGGGTTAGGGACTTGTGGGTGGCAGCAGAGGAGGGTTGAGAGAGCTGGGGTTGATATGTGAAGCAAGCTTGTTTCTAATTAAAAAAGACAAAAAGCAAAAGTAGCTTTGTGGAGGCAGGGACAGGAGAATCCAGGGACTTTTTGCCTAATAATTCAAGCCACTCTGTGAACTTCCAGGTTCAAGAAGAGACTCTGTCTCAAAGTGTAAATTGGTGAATGATTGCAGAAGACCTCTAGCATTGACTTCTGACCTACCTACCTACCTACACACACACACACACACACACACTCACACACACACACACACACACACACACACACACACACACACACACACGCTAAGGAACAGTGGAACATACCTGGAACATCTCTCTAAATTTGCAGCAATGGGGAACTCCATCCAGCATGGTGAAGAGGAACAGTTCAGAAACTTGATAGAAAGATGATCAGAATCTAGAGCTTTATAGACAAAGCTCATACCCTGTCTTGAAGCAGCCTAGACCTTTTACAGAATGTGGTCCTTCCTGAGTTGACACTGTGGCTGCCAAACACATAATCCCTTGGATCCCCTCCTTCTGGCAATAGCCATAGGCGTTTGCTCTTGCAATGACGTCTTTCAACCATGCTTTCTCTGCTCATTTGGAAAAGTTCAGGGGCTTGGAGCACAATCTTTCAAATTTACCCTGGAGTACTTACTCTTTGATGGTAACTAATATAATAATATCAGTACTTTAGCTCTCTCACCTAGAAAAATCTGAGGTGTGATCCCAGTATCTGGATATGTCTGCCTGCAGTGTGAAGCCAAATTGCCCTCTGTGGGATTGAACCTCCTTTTCTTCTGCCTCCCTCCCTCCTCTCCCTTCCTCCTTCTTCTCTCTCCTCCCTTCCTCTCCTCCCTCCCTCCCTCCCTCCCTCCTTCCTCCTTCTCTTTCTTTCCTTATTCTATCTCGCTATGCACGTTTATGATCCTAAACCCTAATGATCATAAAAATCCTAATAAAATTTGAAAACTTCATCTTAAAGTCTACCTCTGGAATCTCACACATCCAAGCTGTCATTGAATGCATTGCATAATGGAGAATGACCTTATACTCCCAATCCACCCATTTCCACCCCCACCCCAGCCGAGTGCTGAACTCAGATACATGTGCCACCATGTTCGACCTTACTTCTGTGATCTTGCTTTAGGAAACCACCCCAGTCACCTAAAAGTTCAGATTATTTTTATGAACATCGAGGAAAACATTATTTGATTTCCCCAAGGGAAATGCAGCGCTGTGAAGGATTTATCAAACACGCAAATGCACACTTCTAATTAGAGAATTTCCTCTAGTACACACTTTTTACCTCTAGCCACCTCATGTGCTATGGAACTGGCAAGTATATGTCTAGACATGGATGAACTACATGCTTGGAGACTATGCTCTTGGAATCTTCTTCCCCCTCCCAGGCTGTATCATCGTGGTTGCTGAAGCTCCACTCCATCTGGAAGTCTGACAGCATTTTTTTCTAACTTGGGTGAGTTAGGGACTTGCTTTGGATTTTGACACCCATATCATCAACCCCTGTCTGCTGTTATTATCCCCAAATTTGGGTTGAAAGCTGCAAGGAGCCACAGCTGAGTCTTCACCCACAGTCATGTGGTTTGAGGAGACATTTAGCACCAAACCAAGATGGTGTCATAACTGGAGTGGGGGTGTACACACCAAAATAGCAGTGAGGTTTTTATAGTATTGCGGGGAGCAGCTGAAGTGGAGTCTTCTGCTTCCTTGAAATTCTGTAATGGTCCATGACATCACTTTGGCTCACCATATTCAGTAAATTAGTTCTTAGGATTCTAGTTGAAAGGCTGCCATTTTGTTCTTATTCTAAAGTGTTATGAAAATAGGTGCTGGAGTCTACTCATTTCTTCTCTCACTTATATGTAAAAAAGGATGGATCATTGTCCTTCTCTCCAAAGTTAGAAAATTTAAAGTGGAAGAAAAAAGCTATTGTTACTAAGACTCACCCTGTGAATCCAGGCAGAGCAAATCTTTGTTAGGATAAGCCATGAAGCAGACAGAACAGAAGACTAGATTTGTCTGTGGTAGGTTACTCCATGGAATCAACAGGGGGACATAAGGCAAAGACAGTATGAGACAATGCTGTGGAAAACACTGTGAACATTTGTTGTGAACCTATTCCATGCTTGGTAAGGAAACATTACAATGATATGTTTACTCTTCAGAAATGTTACCACTTATTAAAATAGGATAATTTTGACACATTAGTCCAGGGATTTTAATAGTGATGTGAGGAATCTCACCCAAATGGAAGACATGAGAATCTTTACAAGAATTATGACATACTTGTAAGATGATATGAGGATTCTGATGCTTATGGCTAGCTGCGGCCTCATTGTATTTGCAGTAAAAAAGCACAGTGGGTCATAGTCTTGTGATAGTTGGTCAACATTATCTCTTTTATACCTTTGATTTTTTTGTAGGAATTAAAAAAATTTATATCTTATGATTTGGGCAATAACTTAGCAAATATACACATTCCCAGGAGGAATAACAAATTGAATTGTAACTATTTTTCCCTAGGGCAAATATTATTAAGCAATTATTATAGCAAAAATGACTAACTTCTAAAACCAAGCAGTATGAAGTAAAAACACTCACTTCCTTTCCATCCCACAAACTCTCAGCTTTCTAGATTTGTCTTCAGTGATGATCTGTATGCTTAACTGAGCATTAGAATGTTATAATGGTATTTGTAACACTCTGATAACAGAGATTCCAAAAGGAGAGACGACGATGTCCAAAGGATATGGCCAAAACATTATATGACCCAGGACTGAATGATGACTCAGTAGTTAAGGACACTTATTGCTCTTGTAAAGGGCCAAGAAGACCTGTGTTCAGTTCCCAGCACCAACATGGTGGCTCCCAACTACCCATAATCCCAGCCCCAGAGGAATCCGAGGCCTTCTTCTGAGCTTCACGATGCACACACACCATACACGCAGACAAAGCACTCACATGAACAACATTTTTAGAATCACATGACTCCTGTGTCTCTTACATTGTACAAACAGCTGTGTTGTTGTTTGTTTGCTTGCTTATTTACTTACTAACTTAAAGTTAAAGGAAGATTTTTTTTCATGAACCTGGTAAGCTACAGGCTTGGGAAAATAATACAGGACCAATCTCAGTCCAGATCAAGACTCTAGCCCACAGAAAGGGACCGTGGTAAAGGGCAGATTTAGCAGGTAAGAAAGGATCCTGGAAAGAATAGGGAGATAGATGTATGTTTTGCAGTTATTGGAAGTGTGAAAGGACTCTCTAAAGAATCTACAACAGACACACACACACACACACACACACACACGCATGCACGTGTGATATATACATATGTACATATATATACATATATATGTAGAGAGAGAGAGAGAGAGAGGAGATATTAATGAAGAACATTCTCACACCTATCTTTGGCTCTTTCTCGGACTCTCACTCTGCAGGGTCAAAAGCTAAGGAAGCCAGACAGTTTCCCATTCCTACATCCCTGCAGGTGACTTCCCACTCCTTATAAACCTGAGTTGGAGAAATGGAGAGAAGTCTAGAATTTCAATCATGTCCATAATTCATTATTAGATCAATGGCATTGTGCAGAACCTCTTAATTATGACTCTTTTCTATGCCTTAAGCTGACTGTGAAAAATTTAGCATGTAAAAATAACTAGAAGGGTAATGTGCTCTGTTTAAATTTGTATCTGGGGTCAACTAACCCCATTAAATGAACATTAAAACATAGAGAATGGTTCAAGTGCCATGATTATTTAACATTAGAGTTCTAGAAAAGCATCAAGAAAGTTAAAAGATACATGCATCTTGAAATCACAGCTCTCAGTACAGGTGTTCAGGCATTAAAGACTCAAGGCATCTCCCTTAACAGCAGTGACCTTGACTGACCCATCCTAGAGTAGCCATGACATTGCACCTGTGTAATGTTTGGTAAACCTCACACCAGCCTATCATCATATTTCTTACATTCATTGGTTCAGATATCTTAATATTCACAATAATTGGCAACATATAATTTTAAAACTATGGTGCTTTAACTAGAGTTTTTTTCCTCTCTGCCCATCATGCAGCCAAGACACATGGCCTGTACCAGGTGAAAACCTACACACATAGCCTCTGTCTTGCCTGAAGAGGGGGTAGGAAACTCAAGAGTGTTTGGGTCCCTGGTGGATACTCACTGCTTCTGCCACAGTGATTTACCATATGTTCATCAATATTTATTGAACAGTTACTATAAAATTTGGCTGCTTTTGTTAGAGAAAATCACAAACTTTAGAATCAGACACATCTGGCCCAGATTCCCTATGACTCCCAAAGTGCTTGTATTTACCAAGTTTCTGAGCCTTGAATTATTGTGAGACTTACTTTTCATACTGTAAAATGGTAGTCAATATACATACATACATACATATATTCATTGTGCAAATGTAAACCCCTGTTATATTTTATAATGCTACTTGACCTGGCTAATTGCGATCCATACTTTCCATAATAACAAGTACTTAAGTATGTTATCTTTGAGAATGCTCCTTTCTATTGCCATGTGCTCACTTCATCAAATCCAGTCTCAAGGGAACTAATCCACTCCAGCAATGATGATATTAATCCATTCATGGGGTTGGAGCCCTTATGACTGGATCACCTTTCTTTAGGGACCACATCAGGGATTATGTTTCCAGTGTCTGAACATTGGGAACAGGTTCCCATCCTAACACCACTATTCTCCTTTTCCTCATGCTACATCCTCATGGATGATTCAAGGATAGTAGCAACACCCTGTTAAGAGAAGCTTTTTCTTTGCTAGCCACTTTGGTTTATCACCCACCAGTCGCCTGGGCTCTGCCGCTTTGTAGTCCCCAAATAAACACACAAGACGCTGTATTAATTATGAAGCTGTTGGCCGTGCTTGTCTCTTACTGGCTAGCTCTGACTTAAGTAATTACCCCATAATTGTTAATCTAAGTATTTCTCTTACCGGAGAGGTTTCCGGGCTTCCTACCCCAATGGCGTTACATCTCGAACTCTCTTGTGTTTCTCCTTCCCAGAATCCTCCTGGACTCCTAGCCCCACCTATCTAGATTCCTATTGGCCAGCAGTAATTTATTGACATACACACAGGACTTCCCCAACATCTCCTCTTTTCTGTTTAAACAAAAGAAATGTCTTAACTTTAACACAGTCAAATTGTATATAACAGAACAGTTATCAAGTAATAACACAGTTACAACATTTTGTCTATTAACATTTAGCAAGATTTAAAGGATAATGAGTATTGGCAAATAGCTTGCAGTGACTTTTTGGGAAGTATTAGTAATAACTATCCCAAAACAGAAAGAATCAAATTCATAAAGAAAACAATTTGGATTCTTCCACGTATCGTGAGGCAAACACCTATTTCTGGAGTTCTTACCTTCTACACGGATGCAAACAAATCAGGTAAGGCAGGGTATAAATCAGGAAATATAAGTAAAGTAGTTCAAAGCCCTTACAACTCCGTACAAAAGGCAGAGTTATATGCCATTCTCATGGTACTTAAAGACTTTACAGAGCCTCTCAATATAGTCACGGATTCCCAATATGCAGAAAGAGTTGTCTTGCACATTGAGACTGCAGAATTTGTTCCTGATAATACAGAATTAACCTTATTGTTTTTACAATTGCAGGAAATCATCAGAAACAGGACTCATCCTATATATATAGCACACATCAGATACCATACAGGTCTACCAGGTCCTCTGGCACAAGGCAATGATGAAATTGATCGTTTATTAGTAGGTAATGTGTTGGAAGCTTCAGAATTTCATAAGAAACACCATGTTAACAGCAAAGGTTTAAAGAAGGATTTTTCTATCACCTGGCAACAAGCCAAAGAAATAGTAGGAAATTGTCCCAGTTGCTCATTGTACAATCAAACTCCATTACCAGCAGGTTGTAATCCTAAAGGTATTCACAGAAATGAACTTTTGCAAATGGATGTATTTCACTTCCCAGAATTTGGCACCATACTATAGACACGTTCTCAGGCTTCCAATGGGCTACTGCCCTCAGCTCTGAAAAAGCTGACTCTGTTATTACACACCTCTTAGAGGTGATGGCTGTTATGGGTATACCTAAAACAATAAAAACTGACAATGCTCCAGCATATGTCTCCAGTAAATTGGAACAATTCTTCAAATATTATAATATAAAACATGTAACTGGTATACCTTACAATCCCACTCCTGACACCATTCTGTTAAGAGAAGCTTTTTCTTTGCTAGCCACTTTGGTTTATCACCCGCCAGTCGCCTGGGCTCTGCCGCTTTGTAGTCCCCAAATAAACACACAAGACGCTGTATTAATTATGAAGCTGTTGGCCGTGCTTGTCTCTTACTGGCTAGCTCTGACTTAAGTAATTACCCCATAATTGTTAATCTAAGTATTTCTCTTACCGGAGAGGTTTCCGGGCTTCCTACCCCAATGGCGTTACATCTCGAACTCTCTTGTGTTTCTCCTTCCCAGAATCCTCCTGGACTCCTAGTCCCTCCTATCTAGATTCCTATTGGCCAGCAGTAATTTATTAACATATACACAGGACTTCCCCCAACAACACCCAACAGGCTACCCCAGCACAGAACCTCATGAAACCTGTATCCCTGGAGCTCACTGTGCAATTTTCAGATATCTCTACTAGTCTCTCCAGCAGTTGTTACTGCTTATGTGACCTGGAGGGTCTTATAAATCTTATGACTTTCAGAGGCTTCCTGAGCCTTGTAAGTTCTGATTACTTCCTGAATCTTGTGAATTCAGTTACTTCTGAGCCTCCCTCCTCCCTCCAGCAAGTCAGGAGAAAGAGGTACATAAAAAGTTTGTGTGCACATGTATATTATACTCGTGTATACATGCATGAATGGGTATTCATGTCCATATGCACATGGGTTTGAATGTGTGTATGTATATGTATGGATGTGTGACTATGTATATGCACGTGTATATGTGTTCATATGTTTGCTTATATCTGTGCATGTGTGGGTAGATGAATGGATAAGTAAGTGTGGAAGGGAAAGAATGTTGGATTCTAGGGAATCTAGGTGAAGGATGGTCGATGGGGAAGTCCTATGTATATGTCAATAAAGCACTGTTGGCCAATAGGGAAGCAAGATAGGTGGGACTAGGAGTTGAGGAGGACTCTGGGAGAGACACAGGCAGTCATGATGTAGCCGCCATAGAAATAAGAGGTGTGGACCCCTTTCTCCGGTAAGAGAAATACTTAGATTAACAATTATGGGGTAAACACTTAAGTCAGAGATAGCCAGTAAGAAACCAAGCAAACAGCTTCACAATTAATATAGCGTCTTGTGTGTTATTTGGGGACTGCAACGCGGCAGAGCCCAGGCAGCTGGTGGGGGCTGGGGACCAAAGCGGCTGGCAAGGAAAATATTATACCCTACAGGTGGTAAAACTTATCTTGGGATTCCTTGAATTTTTTTGTTGTTGAAAATTTCATTTGTCTGAAATAGTATCAAAATTCAAAAAATAAATGTTGTTTTTTTCCTCTTTGTTCTTTTGGGCCTTTGCTCTTTGGGAGACTGCCACCCAGCTCCCAGATAAATCACATATGGAAGCTTATTATTTTTTATGAATGCCTGGCCTTAACTTAGCTAGTTTCTAGCCAGCTTTTCTTAACTTAAATTATCCTTTTGTCTGTGGCCTTTTACCTTTCTCCATTTCTGTGTATCTTTTCTTTCCCTTTATTTCATGTCTGGATGTGTGACTGTGTGGCTGGCCCCTAGTATCCTCCTCCCCTCCTTTTCTAGTTCATTGATCCTTCTTCCCAGATTTCTCCTCCCATTTATTCTCTCTGCCTTCCAGCCCCGTCTATCCTTTCTCCTGTCTTTCTATTGGTCATTCAGCACTTTATTAGACCAGTCAGGTGTTTTAGATAGGCAAACTAACACAGCTTCATGGAGTTAAACAAATGCAACTTTAAAGAATGCAACACATCTTTGCATGGTTAAAACAAATGTTCCACAGCATAAATAAACGTAACACATCTTCAACCAATATTCTACAACAAGTAAAAAATTTTGTTTGTATTAAATCATATAATTTTTATACCTGTACAAACAGGCCTAAATGCTTATTCACTCATTGTCTAGTGAGTCCTGCCACATACCCTGCTTTGTAATAGATATGTATCATTGACCAAAACAAATATATGCCTAAGTATCATGGAAATATTAAGGTACACAAAGTAGGGGTGTCCTATGATATTTTATTGCGGGAGAAGTCACTTACATGAGAAACCAAGAAAGCAGACACAACCAGACCAAGACACAACCAGAACCCAAAGAGAATGTATCTCTTCCCCCCAGCTCTTTTATTCCTCCACCCCGCCACCGTATATTTACATACCCGTGACCACACCCAAATGGGCATTGCCAGCGCTATGGGTACTTAAGATCTCTCCCTACACCTAAGGAGCTTATATGTTTGTGCACCCGCCCAAGATTACGCATGTATGTAGAAGAAACTGAGTATGTGAAGTCCTGAGTAAGCATGTATTGTTGACATGAGACAGCCATGCCAATGACCATAGCCTTAGATTCATATGAAAATGGCAAAGCCTTCCCCACCCCCCAGAGTGAGGCTCAGAGAAATGGAAAAGTCTTCCAGGGTGTGGTCCTGGTGCAAATGTTGACAGTTAGTAAAGAAAATGTCTTTACAGCCTGAAGACTACACTCTTATAGAGAGAGACTCATCCTACCAAGATTAGCTAGCTCTGTCTCCTAGATTCAGCTGTATACCATAAATTCTGCATCCTTGTTTATCTACATGTAATAATCGCACTCTTAATTCAGCTGTATGCAATAACTCTGCCTCCACATTCAACTCTCAGTAGTAAACACTCTGAACTTCAAGACCTCTTCAGTGCACTTTCTCCTGAGACCTGAGTTCTCCTGGCCTCAGCTCTCTCTCTCTCTCTCTCTCTCTCTCTCTCTCTCTCTCTCTCTGTCTCTCTCTCTGTCTGTCTGTCTCTCTGTGCATGAATGTGTGTGAGAGAGGTAGAGAGAGGAGGAAGAAGAAGAAAGATTTTTTATTACCTCAGTCCTATACATGGATGCAGCAATCTATATCTATATATGTATTCATACTTACATAGAAGGGAAAGTCATATTTAAATTATTCTTTCACTGATCATTACAACTTTGCAATTCTACCACACGTAAAAATATAAGCTAATATGTGAAAACACGTGTTTTATGAGTCACTCCGATCATAAGCTACAGCTTAGGAAACAGCAATAGAACAGAAAGAAGTGACCATGCAGGTTTCCCACATTTAGCCTTCATGGAGTGATCCCACATGAAATTTTGGTTCAACCCAAGCCTGCATTCTGATCACCTTTCTTCATGTTCACCTGCAAGTCCTCCTCAGTTACAGCCATTCAGACCTGCACAGTCCAAAACTCAACTGTACCATTTCCTTAAGTTGGCCCTTGCTAGTCTTTGGAAAACATTTCAAATACAAATTATGGCAACAAATGAACTTCAACTAATCTTCCTTTATTTTTGCCATTTTAAAATTTTAATTTCATTTTACATTCCAATCTCAGTTCTCCTTCCTGTCCCTACCTCCTCCCACCCCCTAATCTCTATTTATAATGTCTGGGATTATTTTGTAAGAATTTTAGAAATGATGGAGTTTTGTAAAGTTAAGCTGTGTAATTGGTTGGGAGTAAGACAAGCAAACCAATGTCCTATGTGAATAGGATAAAAATAACAGTAATCACATTAGCCTGTATCACTGGCAGTCAAGGTCTAGAGCCCAGACAGAATCTAGCCAGGTATGGCACAAAGTAGAACTTCATTTACTGAATGAATAAATAAATTAATTTACCACTTGCTCTGGCATTAGCTACTTCTATTAAAAAAACTCAGTTAGAAAATATTTGTTTTGCTGAATGTTCAAATCACTTTGCCTTCAAGGGGAATGAGGTGAGAATTTTATTTAATATGTACCCTATATTTATATACAATTTACATAAAAACTCATGCACTTAATGTATGAGTTAGTAGATTTTACCATGTTCATAGGCATCATAATTACCTAATTCTTAACATTTTATGATTCCAAAATATCAGTTTCTCTCCATCCCCATATTGGCTTTTTTCATGCTTATAAGATTTTCACGTTATACATTCATGTACTTCATGTGTATAACTGCTTTCTTTCACTTAGCACCGTGTCTTCAAAGATTTTCCATGACACAGAACATATCAATGCTTTTCTTTTCTTATGGAAGATAACATTCACTTATTTGACTTTCCTACATTTTGTTTTTCTGTCAGTTGGTGGGCATTTACATTGTGTTTGACTTTTGCTTTTTTTTAAAAATGAGTATACAAAGACAAGCACATGCCTTTGTGAGAACATGTGCTTTCATTTATCTTGAGTATCATATTATCTTCCTTCTGCTGAAACAGCATGACATAGTGTATAATTTACTTAAAGTAATAATGATGCTGTTTTTCTAGAGAATAGGTCAATGATGCCCAATTTCTAGAGGAAATGCATCATTCTCATTTATTTCTTTTATCTTTCATCTTCTCATTTTAATTTCTGATACTGTTATTCTTTGGACTCTCTTCTGCTGCTACCTGAACTCCTCTTGCTTTTATTGTTTCTGTTTTATAAGGATTCCTGTGACCCAAGTGGAAAATTTGGGCTCATCTCTCTATCATAAGACCCAAAACTTTGTCACAGGAGCAAATTAATTTGTTAGGAGAGCTAACATGGTCATAATCTTCAGAGGTTAGTGTGGTAGTAATCTTTGAGGGATGATCATTCTCACAGGTAGCTAAAAGTAGTATTACTGGATAGAGCAACTCTGCTTAACATTTTGAAGACCAGCCAAAATGTCTACAAAAAATGACTTCACCATTCTGTATTCCTAATAGAAAAATTCAGGTTCTAGAATAATTTCTCCATATTACTGGCAACATATTGTTTGTCTTCTGAATAGAGATGTTCAAGAAGCTGGAAGTAGTATCTGGTTATTATTCACATTTTTCTTATGCTTATCTCTATGGGCATTTTCATGATAGCCATTCTTATTGAAGACCTTTAAAGATCTTTGGTTTACTGTAATTATTCATCTTTTCTGTTGTTGAATTGTGAGACTTCTTTACATATTCTAGATAGAGTCCTTATTAAATGCTGTGGTAGTTTGTATGCAATTGCCCCCCATAAACTCATAGGAAGCGGCACTATTATGAAGTATGGCTTTGTTGGAGTGGGTGTGACTTTGCTGGATGAAGTATGTCACTGTGTGTGGGGGGGAGGGTCTTTGAGGTTTCCTATGCTCAAGACACTGCCTAGTGTTACACATCACTTTCTGTTGTCTGCAGGATATAGGACTCTAAGTTACCTCTTCAGAATCATGTCTGCTGCACACCACCATGTCCTGCCATGATGACAATGGATTGAACCTCTTAACTGTAAGTGAGCCACCAAAATTAAATGTTGCCCTTTATAAGAGTTTCCATGGTCATGGTGTGTCTTCAAAGCAATAGAAACCCTAACTAAGACAGACATATCATTATGACTTGAATGTGAAATCTCCCCTACAGGTTTGTGGGTTTGAACACCTTATTCTTAGCTCATGGCACTGTTGCAGTAGAGTATTGAACCTTTGTGATAGGTGGAGGTGAAAGTCAATCCTACTTCCTATCTGAGCTCTTTTTTCTTGTCTGACACTGAGCTATAATCAGCCATGGAAACTCCTCCTGTGAGAGATTAAGCTATGTCAGTTGTCATGTTTTCCTTCATGATGGATAAAACCCTCTAAACAGTGAGCTGAAATAAACCATGTCTTCCTTAAGTTGCTTTTGTCAGGTCCTCTGTCATAGGGGAGAGAAACATGATTAACAAATGCATAGCGTGCAATCTGTGAACAGGTTCTGCAGTTGGTTGTGATCTTTTCACTTTCTTGATAAATCATTTACAGTAAACTTTAAAATTGTATCAAGGTCCATTTTTATTGCTGATCTTGGTTTTGATGTTATAGCCATTGCCTACTTAGAGTCTCAAAGATGTATTTCTAGATTATCTTCAAAAGATTTATAGTCCTAATGCTTAAGTTCAAGTTTATTGTGTTGTATTTTAAGCTTGTGTAGATTTTGACCTGTTGCTATGTAGTTATCTAAGCACTATTTATAGGGAAAAATCAAACCAAACAATTCTTTTCTCTCAAGTTATCTTGACATTCTTTCAAAAACCAACTGGCCATAACTTAAAGGTTTATTTTGGGATACTCAGTTCTATTCCTCTCATTTACATGTGCATCCTTACTCCTGTGATATTCTGTCCTGATTGTTATGACATTGTAATAACATTGTGAAGTTATCTAATGTATCTAATGTGAGCCTTCCAACTTTTTTCAGGTTATTTTGGTTGCTATTCTGCAGCCTTGTACTTGCATAAATTTAAAGGGAGGCTTGGTAATTTTGGTCACAAAGCAGTGGTGATTCTGGCAGCTGTTATGATAAGTCTGTATATTAATTTAAGGAATATTGGTTTTTTTAATGACAGTGGCTATCTGATACACAAAATGAACATGTCTTTTCATGTTATTCAGGTCTTTATTATTTTACCTCAAAAGAGTTTTGTTTCCAGTATGTAAGTCTGTTCATTAATTGTGTTTAGTTCATCACATTTATTCTTAGGCACTACTCTTGATATTAATACACATGATATTATTTTCCATGTGTCATAATTGATCATTTCCAGAAGGTACACAGAGGTACAACTGATTTTTTTACATTGATCCTTTGTCTGTGAGCTTCGGACTTTGTTCTAATTTTTCTACCTGAAATTTCATGTCACCTCCAAGTAGAGACTTCAAAATATTTTCCAATATAGTTGACTATTACTTCCTTTTCCTGCCTAATTGCATTGATATAATCACCAGTTTTGAGTAGATGATAGGCAAGAACAGACCTTTTTGCTCCCACTTTTACGGAAGAAACTTTTGGGGTTAAGGGTTATTATCTATTGATTTCTCACAGACATGTTTATGGGGCTAAGAAATTTTCCTGTTAGATTTAGTTTGTTTAGTGGCTGTTTTAAATCATAAAAACCTAGTCTAATGATTTGTTTCATCTTTAAAATGACACACAGTCTTTGTGCTTTTAGTTGTTTGCTTTTATAAACAAACTGTGTTCTTTGACAGTGTCATACACTTGAGACAATCTGGTAACTTTTCACCTTTCCTGCTCTTATTTCCCTCCCTCCCTTGCAAGGTCTTCCTCTTCCTCACACATCTGTTTCTCACGCTCAGGAATTCTGGTTTCCTGTGCCACAGGGCCTAATCAGGGCTGCCTGTGTGGCCATGGGTTTAGAACCTGGAAGGCTCACTAGAGGTTATATAACTGGACACTACACCTTCCCTTCTTCAAGAATCTGTTAATTGGCAACAGTTCCGCAATGATCCCTGTGGGACCCATTCCTGGTTTTCTACTTCTGTACCACAGCTTCATTATTCATTTTATACTTGTTTGACATCTAGCAAGATTCTACTTCCTACCAATTGTAAACAGAGTTGCCATTAACAAGAATGTGGGGTATGAGTTCCTTAGTGTACATGCTCAGGAATGGTATTGTTGATAGATCTACTTCTGGTCTTTTTGGAAGCTCCAGACTGATTTCCAAAGTGGTTACACTGCTTTACATTCCCACAATCAGTATAAAAATTGTTCCTTTGCCCTCACATTTGTGCCAATATTGATTGCCATTTGTATAACCGGTGCTGGCCATTCTGACTTTGGTGAAAAAAGAATCTTGAAGTAGTATTAACCTACATTTCTCTGATATCTAAGAATGATGCTGAGAAAATTTTAAGTGTTTCCTAACCATCTCTAATTCTTTTGACAACTCTCTGTTTAGTCTCATAACAAATTTTAGAAACTGGGTTGTTTCCCTGGAGTTTAGTTTTTTTTGTTGTTGTTGTTGGTGTTTTGTTTGTTTGTTTTTTGTGTACTCTAGTTAGGAATCCTCTAGCACGTGTGTGATTGGCTGATATTTTCTCCTATTCTGTGGGTTGCTTCTTTACTTGGTTGATAGTTTTCTATGCAGAAGCTTTTTTCTTTAATAGGTTCCATTTGTGGATTGTTGGTCCTACATCCTGTGCTAAGGAATCTTATTCAGAAACCCCTTACATATACCTGTCTGCTGGAGGCTACACCGTGCCTTTTCCTCTGGCAGCTTCAGGATATCAGTGTTTATACTGAGGTCTTTGATCCTTTGTAGTTGGGTTTTGTGTGGAATGAGACACAGGGATCTCATTTCCTTCTTTTACATGTTGATGCCTGAGTTTCTCAGCGCAATTTGTTGAAGATGCTGTATTTTCTCCAGTGTATTTTTTTGGCTTCTTTGTCCCAGGGTAGTTATAGTCACCTGGACTTACATGTGAATCTTCTATTCTATTCCATTGATCTATGTGTCTATTTTTGTGTCAGTACCATGATGTTTTTATTACTATGACTCTGTAGCATAATTTAAAATCAGGAATGGGAATACCTCCCACAGTATTTGTTTTATTCAGAAATGCTTTAGTTCTCTTCCACCTTTTCTGCTCCCACACAAATTTTAGGATTGTTTTTTTCTATGTCTTTGAGGAATGGCCCTGGGACCTTGATTAGGATTGGTTGAATCTGTACATTGTGTTTGGTTAGTATGCCGTTTTCATAACATTGATTCTTTTTAATCGGTGAACGTGGGAGCTCTTTTCATCTTCTAATATTTTCGTCAATTATTCCGTGTTTAAAGTTTTCATTGGAAAGTTCCTTCATTTCCTTGATTCCATTGATTGGTAGATTTTTTCTTTTTGTGACTGCTGTGAATGTGTTTCTTCCCTTTATTTCTTTTTCCAGTGTGTTTCTCATTGGTATATAGGAAGGCTGGTGATTTTTGTGTGTTAATTTTAAATCCTGGTCCTCTTCTGAGTTTATCAACACTAAAGGTTTTTTTTTTAAATGAAGTCCTTAGAATCTCTTATGTATAGAACCATGTCATCTGCAACAAGGGATACTTTAATTTCTTTTCTTATTCATATTCCTTTATTTCTTTCTCTTATTGCTCTAATTGAGACTTAAGCATTATATTAAATGGAGTAGAGAAAGTTGACAGTCTTTTCTTGCCTTTCATCTTAGTGGGAAGGTTTTGAAGTTTTCTCCATTTTTTTATGAAGTTGGATAAGGTTTATGATATATAGCATTTATTTATATTGAGGTAGAATCCTTTCATCTCCATGGCTTTCATCATGAAAGGATGTAGGATTTTGTCAAAGGTCTTTTCTGAATCTAACAAGATTGTCATGCAATTTGTATCTTTGGGTTTGTTGATAAAATTGATTATATTTATTGATTTATATGTGTTTAGCTATCCCTTCAATCTTGGGATAAAGCCAAATTCATTATGACGAATGATATTTTGTTGTTGGTGGTGTGCTTTGTTTCATTTTAGCATCAGGATAATACTGGTTTTGTAAAAAGAGTTTACTAGTATTCCTTTCCTTTCTATTTTGTGGAGTAATTTGAGTGATATTGTATGTTTCTTATTCGAAAGTCTGGCAGAGTTCTGTAGTGAATTCTGGGGGGTTTGACTTGAGAGGTATTTTATTATTGTTTAAAAAAACTTATTGTTGGTTATAGGTCTGCTTAAATTATTTCTCCTGTAGGTTATATGCATCTAGAAATCCATCCTTTTCTTTTAGATTATATAACTTAGTGGTCATCTGAACAAAAAATAAATAGAGGCATATTGGAGTTAAGTGATATAAACCACATGGAAGTAACGGATGTCTACAGAACATTCCACCCAAACACTAAAGAATACACATTCTTCTCTGCAGCCCATGGAACCATCTCCAAAATAAATCTCATTTCAGGGCACAAAGCAAGTTTCAGAAAATATAAGAAAATTGAAGTAACATCCTGCATTCTATATGACGGAAGGAGACTACAGTTAGATGCCGATTTCAATAAAAATCCAGAAAGTACACAGCAGCCTTGCTGAATATAATATTCTGATCTGGCCATTGTGATCTTTCAGAGCTTGGAATAATATTTTCATATCCTTCTGGCTTTAAAACTTTTTATCAAATAATCTGTGGTTACTCCAGTGGTCCCAACTTTATATGTGATGTGGCCATTCTATAAAAGTTTCCAGTATTCTTTCTTTCTTTTTTTTTGTTTGTTGTCTTCATTGTAATATGGCACAGGTGGGGGTGTCCTTTCTGATCCTGTATATTATCCAGTAAACCTCTTGCATCTGTATTAGCATCTCTTTCAAGATTTGGGGCATTTTCTTTTATGATTTTATTCACAATGGTTTATCTGCCTTTGATCTGGAATTCTCCTTTTGATCTGCCAGTAACCTGTTGATTTGGCACGTTCCTGCATGCTCCATCTTCTTTGAGTGAATTATGTAATTCCTCTTCCGTGTCTTCAAGCCCTATGTTTTGTCATCCATGTGGCCCCTTTGTTGATAAGGCTTTCCAATGAACTTTTTGTCTCAATGAAATTTTAATTGCCAGTATCATTTTGGTTTGAGTTTTCTGTAGCTTATCTATCCCTTTAATTGAATTCTCTTCATATCCTGAACTGTCTTCTATATTTCACTCAGTTGTTTGCTTGTATTTTCTTGGTTTTGATCAGTTTATTACTGTTCTCCTTAGTTCGTTTAGGTTTTTTTGTCTTCTTTAAATTCCTTGACCTTATTTTGAACATGCTTAGAAATAAATGTTCTTCTGAATTCTAGGTCTTGAATTTTATTTATTTATTTTTTTTTTGGTTTTTCGAGACAGGGTTTCTCTGTATTGTTTTCGAGGCTGTCGGTCCAGCCTGGCCTCGAACTCACAGAGATCCGCCTGCCTCTGCCTCCCGAGTGCTGGGATTAAAGGTGTGCGCCACCACCGCCCGGCTTAGGTCTTGAATTTCATCTAAACCATTCTCCTTGGTGACTGTTTGTTGTATAATATTGCTTTAACTATGTAAAGATGTGTTCCATTTGTTTATGTTGCAGAATATTTCATTAACTGTGTGAAGGTGTGTTGCTTTTGTCTATGCTGCATTTGTCTAATTATGTAAAGATGTGTTCCATTTGTTTCACCGTGCCTGCCTAAGGCACTGAATTGGTCTGATAAAGAGATGAGCAGCTTAATAGCTAGGTAAAAGGATAGGCAGGGCTGGCAGGCAGAGAGAATAAATAGGAGGAGAAATCTAGGCTTGACAGAGCAGAGAAGAAAGAGAACAGAACAAGGGACACACCCAGGGCAAGAAGCCAGGCAGATGTCCGCCAGCCAGACACAGAGAAGCAGTGAAAATGAGATGTATAGAAGTAAGAAAGGTAAACAGCTTCGAGGCAAAAGGTAGGTAAAGAGAAACAGTTTAAAAGGGCTAGCTAGAAATGTGCCTTAGCTAAGCTGAACATTCAAAACCAATAAGTCTCTGTGTCATGATTTGGGAGCTGGTTGATGGCTCTTAAAAAAAAAGCAAATAAAAAACAAAAAAGCCATAAATAAATAAATTAAAAGCCTGATACAACCATTACTATGAGATTGCTACTTTTTGAGGGAGCATATTTTCTTGGTTTTTCATATTGCTTATGCTTTTCTTATGAAATCTGGGCATCTGGAGTTAGTTTGTTGATTGTATCTTTGGCTACATGTTTCCAGCCCACCAGGCTAGAAGCAGGTGGTATTCTGGGCTGTTTGGGAGTATGAACCAACTGAAGAGACTGCATTATCATGTCCTCACCAAGCCTAACCAGTTGTGGTTGGCAGCTGAAAAGGGCTCATAGGGTGAGGAGATGGATGGAGGTGGTCAGGGTCCATCCATGCTATGTCAATTTGCTGGAGAAGGTTATGTGGCAGGGTAGAGAATTAAAGTGGTCAGGGAGACTGACTGTCTTACCTGGTCTGAGTTGGACTGGGTCCAGCATGTAGTAGTTTGGTGGTTAGCTCCTGAGTCAGCGGAGGGGTTACAGGTCATGTCCTGGTGGAAGGACTGCTTGTCCTGGCTCATATTGGTCTGGACCACATGTGGTTGTTTGGTTAGATGGTTCAGGCTCCTGGGATAGAGGAGGAGGTCACAGACCTTTGGGGGTGGGGATTGCTTACCTAAGTCTACACTGTGTGGATTGGTGTGTTCAGTATTTTTTCTTTAGTCCACTAATACAGTTTATTGCATTGCATTTTAAGCATAAGACCAATTTTAACTTTTTAGAGAAAACTCCCATTGATTCTTATACCATATGTATAGTAACTGATATAAAATATGTGTTTATTTATTGATTTTTTTCATAATATAAATCTCACTTTTCTCTATAACTTAACGATATTTTATGGCAAGTTGAATAGTTTAGACAATGCAACATGGCAACTCTGGATATCAATCTGGCTCCTGAAGGGCAGTTGTTACTGCTGGTGGTTTAGTCACAGTCCTTAGATTATGCTGGAAATTCTGTAGCTTTATAGTGCAAATTCATCAAACCTTTGCTTAGTTTGAGCAGCAGTCAGACAAGATTGACCAGAGATTTCCTTACCTACCTCAAATTTTACACTCTTTACTGAGGGACTCTGTGTGAGTAGTGACATGTGCTTGATGCTCAAGCTCTGTCTTAACTAACACTTCATACTTCATGTTTGTACAGAGTCTCAAGGTCAGCCAGAAATGGGAGATTTGAGTCGTCTGTCTTTGATGAATGTGCATAACTCTGCGTCTGTGTGTTGCCCTTTGGATCTTCAGGAATATGTCTAACCAGCAAATCATTCTTTGAAGCTTTTAGCCAAGTACTGATTTGGCCCAAATGGTGTCATGGTTTCACATAGCTATGATGTTGTACATTTTTTTGAAGGCAACAACGCCTCTCAGTCAGGTCAAATTGTGATGTTAACCTAGAAATGGGAATATGGGGGACGTTCGAGATCGTGTTTGTCTCTTCTAGTCTGCCACGGGTGATGGACCCTAAGGGACAAGTTAGGAGTCTCCAAAGACCTTACCAAGGGTCAACAATTCCAAACAACTAAATATGTTTCAAATAAATGTGCTTAACTTCCAGACCTTTAAAATTTTGATTTTGATGAGTTTATCATCATTTTGTTGCTTTTATGGTGAAAAAAATACATATCAGTTTCCACTGCAGACATCTTATCCCTGCATAGAAACCCAACAGCAATTACTAATTAGGGGGCCCAGAGTAGTTCAAAGTTGAAGAACTTGCTTAGTATACATGAAGCCCTGGGGTTTATATCAGGGACTTTAGAATCCACACATTTTAGTATATGAGGGAGTCCTGCCCTCTCCCCCAATATCAAGTTCTGGCTGACTTCATCAACTAGAGCTTTAAGGCAGACAGAAGATGCACAGTTTTATTTGTATCTGTTCTATTAGCACAGCTGAGATGACTATGTTTTCATTTCTTATGGTGAGTGCTGTAGTCACCTCCTTAAAAAGATGCTGACTATCATGAAAAGGCCACCAATTGATCTGACATTTCTTAATTATGCCTTTCCCCCTGGACACCTGTTTTTGTTCAAAGACTTTGGGGAAAACACATTCAGGAGTGAGGAAGCCAACTCCACTTGCCATTCTTAGAGTAGTTCAAGATACACTAAGTTATGGGAGGTATGTGGTCATTGCCTCTGGCCCTGATTACATCATTCTTGAACTGAATCAGATGGAATTCAAGGACTCTGTGACTTCTCTTAAACAAGGAGTACTTTACTGAGGCATCCTACAGAGAGCTGAGTCACTGCAGACTTGAAGCTTCTGGGGAAGAATTTGCAAGTTGTTCCCGCCAATTTGGCACAAACCCAGGTCTCAGAACAGAATTTAAGGTTTCTGATTTCTTTCTTTCATCTTTTTTTTTCAGTTGTGCCTAAGTGTTTTTCTTTCTTTAAAAAAAAATGACTCAAAAGTTTCCACAGAGCTCCAGTTGATATGCCTGAGTTGGGCCAAGTCTTCCTGGCAGAGGGAGGCACTGAGAAAGTCTTCTTGAAGCATGTACCAGAAGGCAGGGCTCTCCGGGGGAAGGTAGCAGAAATGCCACAGCTATAGAAACCCAATGGAAGCAAATATTAATGGCTACCCATATCCGCCTGGTGTTGTGGGTTGCTCACCATGCATGCTGGCAGCTGTTTCTGGCTCGAACCCTTGATTCACCACTGTGTGACCTGAATAAGCCGTTTGAATACATTAACACTCCCATTCCCCAGTCACCCGCCCCTCCCAAATAAGTGATTTTTACATGAAGCATGGATATGCCCCTGGCTAACTGAATATGTGTTTAGTAAATGAAAATCCTAAATGTTGTGTTTCTTTTGGTATTTGTTCTTCTACCTGATTGCTCTTCAGTTGGCAATGGTACTGACATAATGTCAAAATTTTCTGTTTTTAGTCTTTCTGGCAATGAGCTATTGACTTTTAATGAAGACCTACCTAGGGAAATACTCACCTTTTGAACACTAATGCCTAGATGCCCCTTAACTGAAGAGTGGATAGAGAAAAATGTGGTACATTTACACAATGGAGTACTATTCATTGGGAAAAAAACAATGGAATCTTGAAATTTGCAGGCAAAAGTACAGGACAGCACTAGAAGAAACCGTCCTGAGTGAGGTAACCCAGTCACAAACAGACAAACGTGGTATATACTCACTCATATATGGATTTTAGACATGAATCAGGATAGTGCCAGCATACAATCCCACTGCCAGAGAGTCTGGGAAACAGGAAGAACCCTAAGAGAGTTTTGCATGGTACCCCAGAAAAGGGGAATGAGCCAAGATCTCCTGAGCAGATTGGGAGCATGGGGGAGGGGGAGAGGGAGGAGGGGAAGAAAGGTGGAGAAGAGGAAGGGAGAGGAAGACTTGGGGGAGCAGGAAGGTTAAGTGGGGGGCAGATAGAGGATAGCAGAATGAGAGATACCATAATAGAGGGAGTCATTATAGATTTGAGAAGAGATTTGGCACTAATGAGATTCCCAGAGATCTACAAGAATGACACCAATTGGCAATCTAAGCAATAATGTAGAGGCTACCTTAAATGCCCTTCCCTGATAATGAGATTGAGGACTATCTTATATGCCATCCTAGAGCCTTCATCTAGTGGCTGATGGAAGCAAAGGCAGACACCCACAGCTAAACACTGAACTGAACTCCTGGAACCCAGTTGCAGAGAGGGAAGAATGATGAGTAAAGGGGTCAAGGCCGGACAGGTGAAACCCACAGAGACAGCTGACCTGAACAAGGGGGAGTTCATGAACCCCAGACTGATGGCTGGAAGGCCAGCATGGGACTTATCCAGACCCCTTGAATGTGGGTGTCAGTGAGGAGGCCTGGACAATCTTTGGAGTCTTGGGCAGTAGATCAGTATTTATCCCTGGCATACAAATGGACTTGGGGTGCCCCATTCCACAATGAGGCATGCTCTCTCAGTCTGGACTCTTGGGGAAGGGCCTAGGCCCTGCCTGGGATGAAATTACAGACTCTGGAGATCCACCAAGGAGGGCCTCACCCTCCCTGGGGAACAGAGTGGAGACTGGGTAGGGGGCTGTGGGATTGGGGGGCAAGGAAGAAGGGTTGGGAGAGGGAGCTGGGATTGACATGTGAAGCAAAATTGTTGCTAATTTAAATAAAAAATGTCAAAAAAGAACATTAATGCCTAATCTCAAATATGATATCACCTGTTGCTTACTGGGAACTCAGGATGAACAGAGCCATGAATTTTAAAGTGTGTTGAGTATATTACAAGAAATATTTTGTTCTCTTTAGTTTTAGTGTGGCTTGTAATAATCATTTCATAAACAACAAACCATCAACTATTGCAGTCATAGTTGAATGGAATAAGAGAAAACACTTTCTTACGGATCCTCAGCAGAGTCCTATATAAATGTGAGAGTGGGTGTACACAGCAGAGTTCAACAGATTTGTTGCTGTCCTTTAGATGACCTGCAATACTTTATCTTTTAAAATGAGAAAGGGCATGAAACGTACAGATTAGAATAAAGTATTCATAATACACAGGTGCTACTCGGTTTCCACATGGTGACAAAATGCCTGACACTAACCAACTTCAAAGCTTTGTGATGAATAATCTTCCCTGTAAACTTGATTGGATTTCCAGTCACCTTAGAAACATGCCTCTTGAAATGTCTATGAGGATGTTTCTAGAAAGGTTTAATTAAGGAGGTATGATCTACCATGAATGTAAATTACACTATCCAATGGGCTGGTGTGCCAGACTAAATAAAAATGAAAAAAATGAGCTAATATGCCCTATCATTGTAACGTGACAGTGCCATGCCCCGTGTATTTGTAGTTTAACTTTCCACAGCTTCTCCCTGAGTGTGATGCAATGTGATCAGCTGCCCCATGCTCTGCCCCCATGATGGGGAGTCCCTGAAAACTGCCACCCAAAATAAACCCTTCTTATCTTTGTTTTGTCACAATGAGACAATGGAACACTTCAGAAATTTGGTTCTGAGAAGTGGCACTGACCATGTGGCTCACTGGTCTTTTGAACTGGCTTTAAGGAGGAATGTAGGAGGGTTTAGAGAGGTAGTCTAAACAAGCTCTACAATGCTGTAAGCAAAGTGTAATGGGCTGTTCTAGTGGGATTTGAGAAGACAAGATCCTGGAAAAGTTGTGGATGATGGAGGTCCAGTTCATGACATTTCAAAGAAGAGTTAAAAACCCTAGTAGAAACTAGACTGCAGACCATTCATGATACAGTCTGGCAAAGAATCCATCTTTATGCTGCCTGTGTGCTGAGAACTTGAGTGAGGCTGAATTTAGAAGCAATGGACTAACTGTCTGGGCAGGCTAGGATAGCATTCAGCCCGAGTCAAGGTTACTGCATACGGCACCCATCAAACTCTCCAACTTGTGAAAATTCAGATTAATTTGAAAGGGGAGAAACTCAAAAGAGAATGTACACAAGGCTTTCTCTGCTTGAAAACAACTGCCAAGAAAGTTTTCTCAGAATCAGTCAGCAAGTTATAAGTCCACATTCCCACCACCAACATGTAAAACTTTATTCTTTATCCAATACTCCCACCACATCTGTGGGACACCTGCCCAGAAGGGAGTGGAGGGACCAAAGAGAGATCTCATATGTGCTGTAGGTAGCAGATCTAGAGGGGAAGGGCTGCCCAGGTTACCAGAGTCCAGATGATTCCACCACGAGCTCCAAATGCCAGATATGAAGGTTTAAAGTTTATGTTTGCCCTGATAAGTATCTGTCCTGATTTATTCCAATCCCTCCTTGGAATTCTCCTGTAACCTACGCTTGTAGTAAGAAATTTTATCCTGCCATTGTGTATTGGAAGTGACTTGTGTTTTGGCTTTGTAGAGGCTCACAATTAAGAGACTGTCTCAGCTCTCAGAAAGAGACTTTTGACTCCTTAATAGTGTTAGGACTGTTAAACATTATGAGATGAAAGTGAGACTTTAGGGCAAAGACTGCAATATTAAGATTTAAAGTGATACACTTGGGTAACAGATTAATAAGGGGTAGAGTTGTGGTGTGTTCATGTGTTAAAGTATCTGAATTTCACAATATGTGTGCATGTCTTTGCACAGTACACATAATACAAGTGTTTCTCCATGCATCAAATATACTCACATGTAAACTGTGCTCTATTATGATAGGAGAATGTAAAATTTAAAGTATAAACCAGATAATGTATTGTGGCTTACACTTGTAATGTTACCACTTTGGAAGGCTGAAGTAGGGACATTGCCATTAATTCAAAGCCAGTCGGGGCTGCAGGATAAGCCCCTTTTCAAGAAAAGTTCACCAGGAAGTGATGATGTATACCTTTAATCTGAGCACTCAGGAGGCAGAGGCAGGCAGATCTCTGAGTTTTGGGTCAGGCTGGTCTACAAAGGGAATTCCAGGATGCCTAGGGCTACACAGAGAAACCCTGCCTCAAAGAACCAAACCAAAACGGAACAAAAACAAGACAAATTCTATTGTAAAGAGAAAAAACAAGGAATAGAGATGGCTAGGAAGTATAAAATTAATTGGTTGACAAATTTGAGTTATTAAAAGGAGAGGGAGCTGGGAAAAGAGAAGGGGAGAAGAGGAGGGGAGAGGAGAACATGGGCAAACAGGAAGGTTGAGTTGGGGGAAGAATAGAGGAAAGCAGGATGAGAGATACCATAATAGAGGGAGTCATAGGTTTGAGGAGAGATCTGGCCCTAGCAATAGTGGACAGGCTGTCTTAAATGCCCTTTCCTGATAATGAATTTGGCGACTACCTTATATGCTATCCTAGAACCTTCATCCAGTGGCTGATGGAAGCAGAGGCAGACACCCACAGCTAAACACTGATCTAAACTCCTGGAACCAAGTGGCAAAAAGGGAGGAATTATGAGCAAAGGGGTCAAGACCCAGCTGGTGAAATCCAGAGACAGCTGATCTCAACAAGGGGGAGCTCATGGACCTCAGACTGATGGCTGAGAGGCCAGCATGACACTGATCCAGATCCCCTGAATGTGGGTGTCAGTGAGGAGGCCTAGGCAATCTATGGGGCCTTGGGTAGTAGATCAGTATTTATCCTTGCAATATAAATGGACTTTGGGTGCCCATCCCACATTGAGGGATGCTCACTCAGCCTGGATACATGGAGGGGGGACCTAGGCCCTTCCCTGGATGAAATGACAGACTCTGTAGATTTCCCCATGGAGGGCCTCACCCTCCCTGAGGAGTGGAGTGGGGATTGAGTGGGGCGCTGGGGGTTGGTGGAGTGCAGGTGTGGAGGGAGAGGGAGCTGGGATTGACATGTGAAGCAATCTTGTTTCTAATTTAAATAAAAAAGATTTTTAAAAATCTATTAGAATCTATAATTTATGTGTGGCAAAAAGGAATATTGGTAATCTTAAGAAAGGTTTTTTTTAAAAGAATGCACCCATTTTGACAAAGATTTAATTGGTAGATAAAGAGTTTCTGAAACTTATTAAATATAATTCCTCAGTGGGAAATAGTTTAGATATGCAAATCACAGAATAATTCAGATAGTTGTGGAAAGCACAGTGCTTGATAGCACACCTTGCTAGACACACTGTTGCCTTTCTACACTGTTAGTGAAGTGTGAATAAGTTCACTCAGAGGAGCAACTTGTCAATATAGCAACATATCTATATGCATAGCCTTGGGCACAGGAACTGGGCTTTGGGACAGATCTACAAAGTTAACCATTGTGACTATTTGCAAATGTCAAATGATAAGAAAAGCCAAACTACAGTTATATCCCTGCATTGCTTCTCTATGGCTGTGAATAGAACAAGGATAGGGTAAATGATGATGTATATCTATATCCAAGATATTTTGTTAGTTGTCAGGCATAGCATCATGTATTTGTTTATGTGTAAGTAAGAATAGATAAGTATAAATACTAAAGCAACCTATATGAAACATATGTATGAGAAATTAATGACAAATGTAAACAGAAATGGTCTAAAGGGACAGAACAGAAATACTGAGTAATGAGAATGGGAGATAGACTCACTATTTTTACATGTGGCTAAGAATATTTGACTTTCATTAATATTTGCACTTTTCTGGTTTTAAACCCTGCAGCACAGCCAGAGTTTAAGGTAGGAGCTTTCTCCTACCAGATGCATATGCACTTCGACTTTACACAGTAGAGTGACCCATGGTCACCATGGTCTGAAAATAGCACATGCAAATTCACAAAATGACTTACGTTTTGCATAGCATGCCACCCTGAACATAGTAGAGAATGATACCTTGGTGTCCTGCTCCATCCCACCTGCAACACACATCCTCCCTTTGAACTGTGTACGATTCTGTATACACTGCCTATTTATCAGTTACTTAGCTGTCTTGGTTATCAGATGCACAGGTACAGGGCACACATATCAGATGAAACATCTGAGATCTCAGGCATCCTTCCTCCAGGGGTCTTGGAATGGAGTGTTTGAGGATAAACAGGGATTACTTGTATAAGCAATAGTAAAAAAGCAGTGTAAGCAATTGCACTAACTGGTTAATGACAGCCATCATGTTGGTTATTGCCATATTGTCAGTTATTACCTTATTTTCAGATTTAGGACAGCAGGTATTAGGCTTGTATCAGACTGCTTTGTGGTTAGATGTTCAGGTATTAGACTCCACTTGTTGGTACTTGGCTGGTGTCTTATCTCAGCTGTCTTTTGTCACGGCATGACTAGTATGATTAAGCCTGGCTCAGCTGACACTGTCACCAGGAACTCCTACTTACCGTTTCTCCAGTAGCTAAACTCTCCAGGAACAGGCTGGACTTGGGAGTGGTACATAGAATCAGCTGTTCCTGAGAAACAGTCAACCCTTGTGGTACTTATTGCCTGCCTTGGGCCACTTTTATGGCCTCTTAGGTCAAAGCTGTCATTGCTCAGGTCATCTTCAAAAGGAATGGGAGTCACTCCACCTATTGATAGAAGGGATATCAAAGAATTTGGGGGCATCTTTAATTAATTTCAATATTGTGAATAAAAGGTGTGATAAAAATTGAAAGGAGGATGAGTTCATTAGCATGAGAGTGTTGGTGGAATTCAGTAAAAGTGTTAATTTTTCTAACCTTAAGATACATTTTTGTGTATGTGCCAGGAACTCTTCAGAATTAAGTATTTCAGTCTGAGACAGCACAATGCAAACCCTTTGCTCATAGACAGGCACTGCGTTCAGATGAATAGGGTAGTTCCTTTGCTTGCTGAGATGTTTGGCTTGGGTGTTGGTTCTCATTCTGAATTCAGGCACACAAGTTCAGTTTCACGCTGCTTGTATCACAGCCCATGTAGATCTGGTTTATGTTATTCATTCGCTTTCTTTTAAAACAAATGCCTTTCCCCCTGTAGTGATACTGGAAACATACTATTGGCATATATGTCCAAATGAGTGAAGCTGGTGTATGCAATAATTTTTTCTGGTTATTGTTTTTTGTAAAATACTCTTAGCATGAACTTTACCATGCAAGCCATTTGAAAGGTACACATCAGTCATGTTAATATGGTCCCAATGTGTAGAGCCATTATCATGATCTATTTACAGAACATTTTAGTTTCTATGTGATCCAACATGGTCATCAAGGCTTTGATGGTGTCAAGCAAATAACCCAAACAGAAACTCTGCGATCTTTAGTAACATCTATTCATTTCCTCTTCTCTCCATTTCTGGAAATGTCATATTCTATATCTCTCAAGTTCTTTCATTGTATAGTTTATATATGATGTATTACATAACATGTATCCTTTGTATGCTGACCCCATTTACTCAGCGTGGTGTTTTCAAGGTTCATGTACAGTCTAGGATGAGTCAGAACCATTACATTATCTTCTAGGGTCTTTCATATTAGCCTTAAGGAATCCCTTTGCATTTTCTGTTGGGACAGTTATTATTAGTGCACCATCTCCACTTCATTTAGCTGGAAATTTCCTCTTCTTCGGCATATATTAATTGTACAAAGGAGTGGATTTCATCATGACATTTCTATTCATGCATGCTTTGAGTGTATTCAGCCCATCACCATTTTTAAATTCCTTTCTACTCCTTACCCTTTTCTCTTTTTGCTAATACCTTTATGCCTTTCTTTCCACCTATGTGTGGCAGAACACCTGTGATATATGTCTTTGGACTGACTTGTTCACTGAACATGACAATCTCCAGTTCTACTCATTTCCAGCAACTAACACTGAACCTGGAGCTTGCCATTTGGCTAGAGTAAGCCAGATACCTGGCCAACAAGACCCAGGATCTACCTCTTTCCCCCAGACTAACACTAGGCTTACAGACATTCCATTGCTGTTCCCAGATTTCTATGTATAATCTGGGGAATCCAAACTCAAGTGCTTATGCTCTCATGGCAATCATTTTACCCACTGAACCATCTTACCAGGCTATAAATCAAATAATATTTCATGTGCAACTTCAGTACAGCTAATTTATCCACTTGTTAATGAATATTAGGGTTCTTCTGCCTTTGGGCTATTATGGACAATGGTTCCAGAAAAATGCTGTACAAATATGTCTTCAAGTCTCTACTTACACTTATTTTGTAGTATATATATATATGTATATACATACATATATAATATACACAATATTACTGTATTGTGGGGTTATTTTATTTTAATTCTTTGAGGAATCACCATATCATTTTTTATAATAGTTGCTTGACTTCTCAGTCTGAGTAACAGTATAGAAAGGTGACAATTTCTTCACACCCTCACCAGCACTTGCTAGTTTTTGTTACTTTTTTTAAAATAGTAGCCATCCTGGCGGGGTGTCATCATGGGTTATTTTTAAAGTACAGCATGTGTTTCTTCCAGCTCCCACATTATGCTCTACAAGTGTGCATTCCATCATTCTACCTAACACCCAGGTTGCACCCTGCTCTTTGCTGTTGGAAAGAAAAGGATAGTAACGTGTTTGCTCCCATTCCTTCATCTGTGAGAGTGAGCTTGGCATACAATGCAGAATGGAACCACTGGGTTTTAGAGTACCAGAACATGTTCTTGCTTTGATGAAGTAAAAGCAGAATGCTCTCTGAAATGGGTAAATCATATACAAATTCCTGCCAGCAATCTTTACAATCTCTATGCAATGCTTAGCACTCTGCAGTTTTTCTAACTGTCTTATAGGTGTGGACTTCACTTGTGTCTCTCTGATCTCTGATTATTGAATTTCTTCTTGTGTTTATTAGCTCTGTGAGTCTCTTAGATGAAAATTTTCTTGTTCATATTGTTTACCCGTTTTCTATTTTGAGTTTCTATAGTTTTCTTTCAACTAGGCTAGGTGCTGATATGTTTGGCAATGAATCCCTTTCTAAACATTACATATTATTTTTCTACCCTGCATATGTTATTAACCTTATCTACGTTGTTCAGTAAATAAGTGTTGTCAATTTTGCCATAATGAAGTTGAACAGTTTTTGCCTAGGTATGTACTGATTTATTCTAGCTGTTCCAGATTCATAAAGGGGCTTCTCTGTAGTTTTATTTTCTATGTTGAAATTTCCAGCCCAGTTTGCATCTGTCTTTACATCCAATGCTCAGTGGCCTTACTTTTTATAAATATAGTGAGAAAAATAGTTTTCATATAATTTCTCCTATTTTAGTCGTCAAAATATCCTTTATTGATGTGCAAAGTGCCCTTCCTTCCTTCCTTCCTCCCTCCCTTCCTTCCTTCCTTTCTTTTTTGATGCAAGGTCTTACTGTGTAACCCAGCTGGTCTCAAACACACAATCCTCCTGCCTTAACATCCAGAGTGCTAGAACTACAGGCATTTCCTACTGTGCTCAGATGGCAAAATCTTCTTTATTATTTTGTTCCTATATGTTTGCAATTCTATTTTTACATTCTACTTCTCTGTTTAATTTACCTTTTTGCCTAATCAATATTAGCTTCTTAAAAAAGCCATGATTTCCTTTTACACTTTAAGTCCTATGAAATTGCTGATATTCAATCACTTTAACCCCCAAAAGACATGCGTATGGTTCCAAATAGCAGAATATCTTAATATTTGATCAAGCACATTCTTGAATTTTTAGATTGATTTGACTCTTTATTTACATTTATTCTACTGTATAAAGTTTAGATTAAGTTTAATGAATTTCTTTGTAAAACTGGAACTAGCATTTTTATTGCATTTCATTGAGTTTTAAATCAATATTAGAAAAATAGTCACTTTTATTATATCAAGTCACCTTACCTGAGAACATAGAATGAATGTCTTCATTTATTAAAATAATTATTTTTATGCTCTTTATTAAATTCTTAAAATTTTCTCACTGAAGGTGTGAATATCTTTTATCTAGTTAAAGTCAAGATGCCTTTTAGTATTTATTGTTATTTTAAATAATATCATTTTAAATGTTATTCTGAGTAAGTCTCTGCTGAAATGAAAAAAATTGAATTGATTTTTCTAGATCAATCTATCTGGGTATCTTGCTGAATTCTCTTATTACTTCAAATAATTTTCTATCACAAGTTTGTTGATTGTATTGGGTTTTCATGATAAATGATAGTATTATCCATAACTAGTAATGGTTCTATCTCTTGTTTTCATATTTGGACCATTTACTTCCCTCCATACATTAATCAACATGATTTAGAAAGGCAGGTGCTGACATAAGGGACTCTTGTCTGTCTCAATTTCAAGGAAAAGTTTTGTTTCTCCATCTAGAAGTCTTTGATGTTTGGAATTCTCTTTATGCTTCATTCTTCCTTAGAGTAACCTCAGGATATCCAACTCAATTCCATTATTTTTATTCTTAAAAATAAACCACAAGCAGTCAATATCTCTGCGGCAACGTGAAGGGACTTGTTACTGGATTTCCTATCATGCGTCCTCTGCTGCAAATCCTTTCTGTAAAAGTAAGTACCAAAAGAACCTCACACTTACCTGTTCAGCAGCAAGGCGAAGTTGTTGTCATTTGTTCCCTCTCCTTTTTAACATCATGGTGGAAGTCAGAGCTAATGCAGAACATTAGATGGAAAGAAGGCCTGGTGGCTTTGGTCCATAATCCCAGATGCTCTAGAAACTGTTGCCTAGGCAAGTTGATGAGGCCCAATCTCACAATAAAAATCACAAAAGACAGGGGTATAGCTTATCTGGAGGGCCTACGACATGTGAGGCCCTGTGTCTAGCTCCCAATACCTCAATAAATAAGTACATAGATTGATTAAAAGCCATAAATTTTGGAAAGGAAGAAATAAAATTGTCTGTGTTTGTTAATATCATGATTACTTAAAATATAGAAAATAATTTACATAGAAAGCATGAAAACATAAATAAAAAACAACTAAACTTGGGGTTAATAAATAATTACAGCAAAGTTGCAGAATACATATTTAATATGCAAAGTCAATTGCTTTCTTATGCAGTAGCAGTGAAATTTGACAACAAATACATTACAATTTATATTAACAGCCCCCCTTGAACTCATTTTGTAGACCAGGCTGGCCTTGAACTCACAGAGATCCACCTGCCTGTGTCTCCCAAGTGCTGCGATTAAAGGTGTGTGCCACCACTGCTCAGCTGGGTATTAATGTGGCAAAATATGTGCATGATCTATGTAAGAAAAACTATGAAACTTGATGAACACCATGTAAGAACAACTGAAAATGTTGAGAAATATTCCATGTTAGTGATAGGAAAACATGAGTTTTTTCCCCCTAAATTTGTTCATGGTTTCATTACATTAGCATTCAAAATCTTGGGACATTAGCACTGCAAACACCTACAAACTGAATCTAAAATTCAGATAATGGTGCAAAAAGTCTTAAAATATATAATAACCCTAAACTGACAGAAGAGTCAACTCTAAGTTGATCATAGGCCTAAGTATACAATACAAAACTATGTAACTCATAGAAAATGGGAAAAAATCTAGAATGCTTTGGTACAGTGGCAACATTTTGTCTGTAACAGTAGTGACAGCATCCATGAAAAACAAGATTGATAACCTGAACTTCTAAAAAAAAATCTGTTCTGCAAAAGGCATTGTCAAGAGACTGAAAGATAATGCATTATCTGGGAAAATAATTTGAAAATGATAAACCTGATAAAGGGCCATTATCTAAGATGCACATAGAACTGGGAATATTCAACAGCAAGAAAAAAATAAACAAGTGAACATGTCAAGAATATCCTTATCAAAGAAGATAGAAAGATGGCACATGAGCTTATGAGAACCCACTTGCTTAATCTTGAGTGCTGGGTATTCCAAGTCTCAAGATGGTCACTGTCACTACCTCAATCAGGCCTCAACCTTCTGGAACCCACAGGAATATATGTCCATGATATATAGTCCTTCTTTCTAAAAATGCAGATGAGTTTTAAGGAACCAAGATTTATGCTTTAAAATCCTACAAACAGATCAGTGTGAGCTCAGGGTTAGTTTAATAGTAATAGGCAGTTACAGAAACAAGTATGTATGTCTATGTATATATGCATATATATATATAGTGGTTAGTAAACATAATTTCCTTGTTCCCAAGACAGAGAGGGTTTAGAAGTAATTTCACTAGGTATTAATGAATGCATTTAGTACTTAGGTATTTGTTTCTAATATTTTGTTCAATAGAAGGGATAATAGATACTGAGGGAGAAATGACTAATTGTAATAGTGGTTCAGAAAACAAAAGATGGTAATTCTGAAGTGTAAGGAGAGATCTTATGTACCCATAGCACTGACCACACCTGTTTGGGCATGGTCACAGATATGTGAGAGAAGATGGCATAAAGGCCTAGGAGGAAGGGTCACCTTCTCTTGGGGTTCCAGCCAAGGTTTGAAGACCAATGGAGCATTGACTTCAGGTTCTTGGCTTCTCATGTAAGTGACTTCCTCCTCAATAAATATTATTGACAACCTACCCTGTGGAGCTTCATATTCCAAGGCATTGAAGCAAGCTAGAGACTTAGAAATGAAGGAAAGCATTTTTTTTTGCCACAGTCCTGGAAAAGAGGGAACAAAATGGAGTCAGTTTACAAAGTTCCCAACCATGAAAACTGGAATAATTGGAGCAACAAAGTAAGATGTGTGGAATGTAATCCATACATATGAAAGTACAACCATATGAAAAAATAAATGGAGAAGAATATACACAGCTATGCAGAATAAATCCAAGAACTACAAGCATAGCTCTATACTCTTGAAGTGTTAGTCTCAAGTTACTCCTCAAAGAGTATATAAGGAAAGTGGAAACAGTAATGCCAGAGTCAAGCACTGTGTCATCTCAATGACTGATGTAGGTCAATATCAGTAGTTGAAAGGTCACACTGATAGTGTGCATCCCTATTGTTTGTCAGTGATTAAAATAGTGGTCATCATTGCCAAAAATTCACAGTACCTTTTCCATGAAAGACATAAGACAGACTCAAGTTGAGGCAAGAATGCTCTACCAAATACTTAACCAGTATTCCTCAAACAGGCTACATGAATTAGTTTCATGGAAGAGGAACCTAAAAAGTCACTATCACCAAATGTCACATTGTGTCCTAGATGGTACACTAGAGCAGGAAAAGGACATTATGTAAAAACTAGCTAATAATGACTGTTGGTTCACTAAATGAGACATACTATTATAACATAATAAGGGGGAACAAGTTATTGATTGTCTAGGCATTTTGTTACCATCTTCTAAAACTTAAAATGATTTATTAAAGAAACCCTTCCAGGCCATTTAAGTATATGTGAATATAATGAAAACAAAGAACTCTCTGACTTACTAGGTCAAAGAGTGTCCATCTTGAGAGGAAGCCAGGCATCTCTATCCTGTGAGTGCAGGTGTTCCTGACCCTATGTCCAGTAATGGTGTCTCTGCAGGAAAACAGGAAGCTTAATGGAAGTCACAAATGTCCCCTTATCTAATGACTAAACAGAGAATTGGTGTCTTGAGCATGTGCCAGGTGCACATACACCTACATGCATGATCAGACCTGACTTGGAATTGTCACACTGTCTAGCTGCTTGCTGTCCTAGGGACACATTTTAGTTCTTTGAACAGACATCACTAGAATTCATCTGAGGAGGTTCTTGGCATGACTGGAGCACAGCCCTGTGGCGTCAGAGCTTTTCTTTCCAAGTGCCTTGTCACCACTGGGGGTGGACGCACACAACAGTCTTTTATACATTTTTTCTCTAAATGTATAATGTGACTTTCTCTCACTGCCCACCCCACATTCCCCACACTCAAGCTTCTGCTTTGTTTCGATTTTTCAAGGCCTTCTAGCATTACTGCAGAATGAACTAAAAATCTCCTCAAATTGGATCCTTGACTAATTCCAGAGGGGAGAATCTCTTTGTAAATTCTGTTTGCTTATGGATTCTGTGCAGTGTTTGCAAATTCCACAGGGCTGGAAGGTCTCCAGACCTATTTAAATCCCTTTCTCAATTACCCAACCCCATCAAAGATGTCACTGGATTGAAACAAAAATCCAGAAGGATTGTTTTCTACAGTGTGTAAAAGGCCAGGAATTTTTTTAAAACACATGTTACCTATTTGATAATGCTACCTGAACACCAGGATGCATAGCTTCTAGCAATGAACACTGTCCTTCAGTTTCCTATGCCAGAACTGGAGGACCTAGAGCCTGGTCCTGGCAGGTAGTCTGGTTTTCCACAAAGCATGTAGAAGATTTTGAATAAATTGGGAAAGAACATTTTAGAGTTCTACCACCCACATTCAGTTTGGGCAGTCCCAGGAGCCACAGCTGAGCTATAGCTACAAGAAGGGTGTAACAGTTGTTCCTCCCACATTCTGAAAGATCTCTACATGTGGGAAACCTACAGGTCTGCAGTCCCTATGGCCAGAGTTTTTGTTGTTCTTGTTGTTGTCTGTTTGTTTTTTCTCTCTCTTCCTTTTGGAGGTGGCAGATTGTTAAATATCAGGGCTGAGAGACTTATTTAACACATTCCCTATTCCTTGGACCCTGGGGAGTCTAGCTTTGGAATGCAAATCCCATGTTCTTGGATGGACCTTTTGTTGACTCTTGGGGCTATTTCACTTTAAACATGATGTCCAGAACATTTCTACCCAAGGAATTTCTACTTTCCCCTCTGGTGTAAATGATGATACTATGCCCTGAAATAAAATCTTATTAAGGAATAAATAACCCCAGAAAGCATTCACCATCAGGTTCCCACAGCCCCGGTATTCATGTGTCTGCATCCCCAGAGACTTCCGTTTGCCCTGTACCCCACTCTGGAGGCATTTGTCATCTGAAACACATACCACTGTCAGTTGACTTGGAAATGTGGAGTATTGGTAGGCAGCAAGGGTCACCTCCAAATTTTAATGTATTTTTGAGTGTGATTCTAGGGCCTCTTCCTGTTACATTAGTTTTTCTGATTTAGGCTTATGTATAGGAACTCTTCGACAGACATAATCTGAAGTTACAGAATTACAGAATTCTGAACCAACCAGAGGAACTGTCTACAGTAGGAACCATGCCCTCTAAGAGGACTTGATTGTAATTCAAGTGTTTCTCATCCCTCTCACTCTGATCCTGCCATTATAAAGCAGGTACAGTCTCACCCATGTAGGGTTTATTTTAAGACTCTAGTGGGTATTCGAAGCTATCAGAGCATCAGTTGCTAAACTTTAACACCATGATTCCATAATACTTTTTTGTGAAAACCAAAATGATTTATAAATGACTAGTGGGTGGATATTGTATACATGTGGTTACATGGCACAAGCAGGTAAGTTACTTCTTAGCAGGGTGGAACCAGATAGGTGAGTTTCATCATTCTATGAGAACAGTGCACAGCTTAGAATTTATGACTTATTCTTGGAGTTTTCTATTTAACATTAGACGCCATGGAGACACCAGGTACGTGAAAATGTGAAATGGGTAACTATGAATAAGGGGGTTATGGTGTGTTGTATCAATGTCCTCTTTTGTGTCTCCTGTCCACTAACAAAGAATCAGTCTTCATTCCCAGGGAAGGCTTGGTTCTTCCTGGACTTGTATAGCTAGAGTGACCAACACAACCTCATTGAAGCTTCTCCACTTGGAAAACTTAAAGCCCTCCTTCTAAAAACCACCCATTGCCCCAGTTTTGAGCTTGCTGGAGAGCATCAGTCACTCTGTCTACAACATTAGGCTATGTACTCTAGTGGGCACACTAGCTTCTTAGCTGGCCCACTTCTCCTAAATAATACATTCCAAGATTCAGAATGATAAATTCCTTCTCTTGGATTTCCCAAACCTGAAACTACCCCTGTATATGCTAGGAGATATTTTATGGTTAAAGTCCCTCTTGATTGTGGTGACAAATCATCTTGGACCCCACTGATGCTCACCTGAAAGTCCCTGGTTCCTGGATCTTTTTATCATTGGTATTCCACTGGCCTCTCTCTAGGTCTACTACGTGAAAGATACAGAGAGGCCTGTTCAGGTTGCCTGGCTCAGCTCCCTGGGTGGGTGTCATCACCAAACTTTCCAGTCCAGGAGCGGTGTCTATGCATTCTTGTTCAGTTGGGACTGAAAAAGAATACACCCTCAGCAAATGCAGGGTCAAAGAAGCCATCTTTGCAGTCACTAAGGTAGTGTAGTCAGAATGGAGTGAGCACTAGAGTTCCTGAGAAGGAAGGGCTGCTATCAGGTCTAGGACCCAAGGAGACTCCAAGAGGGCCAAAAGTTGAGTGTTGCTGTGAAGGGTGACACTTGAGTATGAGCATGAGAAGCGCTTGCTTGTGCTTGTTGTAAAGGATGACCCAAGTCATCTACCTGTGAACACTGGTGTGTTCACTCTGTTCTTCCCTTTCCACCACGGTATTTTGGAAGTAGAAGCCCACTGCACATGGAGTAAAACTCCATTCTTTTCCCCAAACCTCCCAAATATTTGTACTTAAATCTCACAGATGGACAGTCAACTGTTCTGATTAAGATCTCACAAAAAGATTACATCAGAGGAGAATCTTAGTAAACCAGAAATCATTTTGGCAATCAGTATGTTTTCTCTTATTTTTTAATGGGTTTTCCTTTGTTATTATTTTTATGCTTTACCTTCTCTGCTGTTTTACTTTTATAAAATGATAGAAGTAATCATATTTGTGACATTTTCTCCCTCGTGTCTTTATTGTGTCCAGGGGAGAAGTCTGGGTGTAGACCTGTGGATATGTTGGTTCCTGGTAGGAGGTTGAGGAATTGGTGAAGCAGTTGGGGACTAATGATGACAGACCCAAAGGCATGACTCTGAACTGGTTTGTTCCTTAGTCAAATAGGCTCATTCATGGATAGCAGTTTTGTGTTTAGTCTGGCTGCTCATCCCATAATTTCCTTCCCCTCCCTTCTAGACTCAAATGACCTTATTTTGTTTTATTTATTTATTTATTCATTTATTTATTTTAAGACTGTGTTTAAAATTTCTGTTCATACTAAGGCCTAAATAGCAGATAGAGGTCAAATAAGGGCCACTTGGAATATTCTTTTCTATTCTGGTGGATTACGCTGAAACAAGGGGTATAGTTGCCATGGTCATATATATCATCTATAGGACAATGTCTGGAGGAGAATACCTTTTAGGCAGAGTCCTTTGAGGGATCTATAGCACACCAGCTAAGGTGTACCTGAAGACTACATTAACTTTGAAGGAGAAGCATTACGGAATGGTCAATTTTGTCAACTTGACAGGACTTGGAATCATCTAAGAGAAATACCCCTGAGCACATTTGTGATGGTGTTTCCAGAGAGGCTTGACTGAGGAGGAAGACAGCCCTATTGTGAGCATAACAATCCCATGGACTGAGATCCCAGACTAAATGAGAAGAGGAAGTGGTGGCACACTTTCATCTCTTGCTGCTTCCTGATTGCCATTGTGATGCGACCTCACACTCCTGCCATGACGCACTCTGCCCTCCATTATGGTGGACTATGCTCTCAAACTGTCAGCTAACAAACACTTCCTTCCTTAAGTTGCCTTTGTCCAGCGTTTTGTCAGACCAACAAGTCACTACTACAGGCATTTCATGAAAAGCAATCGGAAAGGTGGAGGATTATGTGTCACATCAGAACATTGATATTGCTGGATAGAATGGATATTTCTCCCCTTTATCTTTCCTGTTTAGCTACAGTTCTTTAAAATTCAGAGTCTCTTCCTAAGGATTTAATAGATTAGCACTCAACCAGCAGATAATCTACTCTAATCAGTCAATCCACTAACACTCCTTGAGGGTCTGTATATGAAAAGCATCTCACTACTTGCTCTGAAGAATGCAAAATGAATACATGAATTCTGGCCAGCAAAGTCCCTTTTAATAAGTGGAGGTAAACTATGAAAGTACTGAGCCTTTAGTATGATGTAAGCCCTCCATGTACGGTTCCTACTGATGCTTTGTATTGCTTACTCCAGCCCAGTGCTCCCTGACTGTTTCCTTTAAGCAAACTAAAGAACTGGTTTCTATTTCCTCTTGGGGAAGATGGAGATGTGGTAACCTTTGTTCTCCAAATCTACTGTGGGTCTATATAGGATCACTTATGAAACCCTGCTCTGAACACTAGGAAGCATGGCACAAAATTCAAGTAATGAGTATTTTTTTGTTGGTAGGAGGGACAAGAGCTTAGTTCCAAATGAAGGGAGGAAACCAAGTGTGCTTGTTTGTAAAGAGAAGCCTTCCCGCCAGCCTGGCTCCAGAGCCGCATCAGTCCCAAATAAACACACAGGAGGCTATATTAATTATGAAGCTGTTGGCCTTGCTTGTTTCTTACTGGCTAGCTATGACTTAAGTATTTATCCCAATAATTGTTAATCTAAGTATTTCTCTTACTGGAAATGTTTCTGGGCTTCTTATCCCTATGGCGTTACATCTTGACTCCCTGTGTTTCTCCTATCCAGAGTCCTTCTGGACTCCTAGTCCCACCTATCTTGCTTCCCTATTGGCCAACAGTGCTTTATTGACATATACACAGGGCTTCCCCCATCACTTGTAGCTCCTGCTCTTGGGGACAAGCCTGGGACAAGGTCTCTGGTGATATCTACTACACCATCTATTTCCAGGACTATAAACCCAGGTGTTTGAGTGACTGGTTATGCTGTTTAAACTGTCAATTTGATGCAACATAAAACCACCTGACAGCAGGGTCCTCATTTTACTTTTTTTGATAAGATCTTACCATATGGCCCTAGCCGGCCTTGAACTCACTATGTAGACCAGGCTGGTCTCAAACTCACAGGAAACTGCCTGCCTCTGCCTCTTGGGTAATAGGATTACAGGCATTCTGCAACTGAGCCCAGCAGATAAGATGGTCTTAATGAGGCATTATCTACCTCAGATTGGCTTGTGAGCCTGTCTGAAAAGGCTGTTTAGATTGCTAATCAGTATAGGGAAATCTGAGTTTGGACATCATCATCTCAGGGCCTGTGCCCTGGGCTGCACTAGAGTAGAAAAGGCTAGTTGAATGCCGAGCAAGCAAACAAGGACAGCTGGTCCCTTTGCTCTTGACTCGATATGATGTGACTAGCTGCCTGACTTCTTGCCTGTAGCTGGGCACTGTAAGCCAAAACCACCTTTTCCTCCCCTATGTTACTTTTCCAGGGTGTTTGTCAAAGCAGCAGAAATGAAATGAAGACATTGAATATGGAAGAAATGTAAAAAATTGTCTGTTCCAGCTGACTTGTCCGGTTTACACCTGAGAGTGGTAGTGTAGATTGAGGAATGAAACAGGCTAGAGACAGAAGATAGAGTTGGGAGGATGTCTCAGTGAATACTAGGATCTGCCTTAAGTTTATTGCTCAAAATTCTTATATACCCCAACCAAAAAAGGAGAAAAGGCAAAAGTCTTCTTTACCATGGTACAAGGAACAAATTACTTGCTTCCTTAATTCTCTAAATATTTAGTAAACACATCTTAGATCAAACCTCTTGTTATCTGGCCTTGAGGATCAAGACATCTAGTAATCTTAGATCAAGTATTCTGTTATATAGGTAAGACATCTGCACCTTAGGTCAAACATCCTTCAGTAGCCACAGCTGAGACCTTTAAATCTTAGGCCTTTAACATTAAAAGAGAAAGGACAGTTTTGAACTCTCTGACCTTAAATCAATATGGAACAGAGCCACCTCTATGGGCTCTGACAAAAGATGAGGCTAAAATTGGTCTCAATTTTTGCTTCCCAGTTTTAAGGTCATCCTCATGTTCATTCAGTCAACATTTCCTGGCAGAATCACAGAAGAAAGACTATCTTCAGGATCTTTTGATTCTCCAGAGAATTTGACTCAAAGAATTCTCTATTTTGATTTTACCGTCTAACAAAGTGAGCAGATGCCAAAGGCTAAGAAACAAGTGGCTCACCATCACCTCCAGAAGTGATTCAGGCCTCTGCTATTGAATTGTAGTTGCTGCCTTGCCAGTACCATGCGGCTGGGTAGCTGGTGATGTCATAACAAACCTCTACAGGATGCTTGGAAGGATGTGATGATTTTCTGAGTTCCTGACTGTATGGAAGTGGTTATGGAACACTGGAAGGTGTTATATAATGAGCTTCTGGTTCAATAATATGCATACATTTTATCATCTATCTAAGGGAATTCAAATCCCTTATTAAAACAAAATGCAGACTCTCCACAGTTTTAGTCCTCTTAGGAGACTGCCCAGGTAAAGAAAGGTATTAGGGATACTTGTGCCTGCCTCTATTCCTCCTATGTTTTATCTGACCCCTGGGTTTTTTTCTCTTCAATTATGATGACACCACTGTGTTGGCTTCCTTATAAAGGCTGTCCTAGCAGTGAACAAAAACATCCTAGAACTTTCCATTCACCCTGAAATAACAAAGATCTGCATTTTAAGTAGCAAATCTCTATCCTCTATTAAGTAGCATAGAGGAGACAACAGAAAATGTGCAATACAGAACATGGGTTTCTGTTGGTCACAGCCACTGTCTGTTCCTACCCCTTCCCTGGATGTATCTGGAGCCACAGGTGAGCCAAGATGTGTGCAATTCCCAAGCTCCAAGCTCATTTTCTTGTTTCTTATCCCCATTGATAGTGCTTTGACAGTTTATATACTTTTAGAACTAAACTAAAGTCAACAAACTGAGAATAACCTTCCACAGAGCAGTTATTCTTTCTGAGAGGCAGATAGCATCTACACAAGGGTAACAGTATCTAATATGATAGCTGTGTACATACACCACTCAGATAAACTATAGTAGGAAAAAGGGGTCTGCTGTCATGCTCATTCAAGACCATGCTCCCTGAGACCTGCTCTATCTTTATCTGCCAGATCTAATATGGACTTACCCTGGCTAAACTTTACTTAGAACCAGAATGCCTTCCAAGGTCCTTCTGATCAATTCTTCCCCAGTCTATTTCTGCTTCAGACCTTCATTGTGGCCTGAAGATCCCCCACAGTTCACTGGGTATCTCCCCAGTAGGTCTAATTCTACCCTGATAGTTGACTTTCATCAGACTGTCATGGTCAGGAACATGGAAGGGACATATGAGAGTAACCCAAGTGATTCTTGGCCTATGTGTTCCAGTCTTTCATATTAGACAATTTCTGTCTCTGGGTAGCCCTGGTGGTCCATACTGCTGTGATAGCCGGTCAACTGAGATCTTGCTTCTTCTCATAGAGATTGTTTCTCTTTGTTCTACGGCAGCTACTTCACTGGAGGGACATTAATACTCAGCTGCTTCAGGCTGGGTCCCTGACCTCAGAAACACAGTCAGGACAGGTCAGGTGGGTCCTTCCACATTATATTATTTATGCCTGTTGGTTACTTGTTGGCAACTTAAGAGGACAGAAGCTCTGACAGTAGCAAAATAAATAACCGCAAAATCCAAACACAATGTCCTGTTTAGGAAACCTTGGAAAAGGTAGAGCTGTGGTCACAACCCAGTCAACAATAGACTTGCTGTTTGAAAAGGCAAAACAAAATTCCATCTGTGTCCACAGGTGTGTCAGAGATGGAATACACAGACAAAACATGCACACAGACACCTGTCAACACAGCAACACTCAGTGATGGGGAGAGTTCAGTTTCTACAAACCTACTCAGAGTTTTATAACCAAATGACTTAAAATTCCTTCAATATTGACACAGAAGTGTTTTCTTACTGTACAATTTGTCATGAAACTAGATGTGCCCTCTGGATGAACAGTCTGATCACAGCTCAAAACCTCATGATCAGCTGTATGGTGGTGTTTGAACAAGGCCGTCTTTGAGAAGAGAGCCCTGATATGTAGTTTACTGTTTGCTGTATGTGCCATTGTGGTGTCACTGAATACATGGGTGACTCCATGGACAGTGTGGGATGGGTTCTCATGTCCCTCTTATTCTAATTTTCCCTGTCTTTCCTGTTTTCTACACTTTGGAGTAGGCAAGGACATCTCTGGGAGTGAAAATATTCACTTATATCAGGCAGTTCTTATACTAAATTCATGTCCTTTCCCATGTTTCCTTATAGCTCACATTTCCTATTGTGTTTTGTAAATAATATATGCTATAACTTTGATCTGGAGCATCCTCCAAATACCTACTGTTAAAGGGTTGGTTCTCAGGGTACTGCTATAGGAAGTTGGTGGAACCTCAAGGTGGTGGGGCCCAGTAGAAGGAAGTTAGGACATTGGGGTGTGCTCTTGAAGGGGATAGTGAACTTCCTTTTCTTCCTTTGGGTTTCTGTGTTTATGAGACAATCAGCCTTCTCTGTCATGTGTTTCCACCATAATGTAATGTTTGCTATTAAACCCAAACCAATGTGGCCAAGTAACCGTGGACTAAGACCCCTGTAAACCATGACCCAAAATAAACCACAAGTCTTTTAAATTATTTATCCTGTATTTTGTTACAGTTGAATAGCTAGAACAATATGCCTTGTTCCCTAGTGTAAATACCCATGAACAGCATGAACAAATTGTTATAGCAATGACAAGATCTATAAGGAGGGATGCTTTTTCTCTTACTCAAATATCCAGTGTTGCTTCTCTGCCATGAGAAGCTACTTCACACTCAAGGTGTCTGAGCCAATCAAGTTTGAGTTCTGCTCTTCACTTAGTTCTCCAGTCCAATAATAAGGAGACAAGATTGCTGTTGGAGCTATAGACTGCTTTTAGGATTCAATAAATATCATTCTTACTATAGAGAAACACAAGTAGTGCTTAAAATATGCCTACAATTTCATGCAGGTCATGGATGCTCCCTCTTACTATACTTCATTCTTGAGACTTAATCAAGGGTATATATTCTAAAATGATCATTAAGGACCCTTTCTCTGTATCTTCTCCCATTTGAATATGTCCCTAAAAGTTCCTGTGTGTTGTAAAGATAATATCTGATTTCATGTGTTAGTAGTATTTGTAAGTGCGGCCTCTGGGGGATAGTAGGATTGGGTGAGGTCACATGAGCATAATAGTAACTATGAATTTTCTGGGATAGGTCTGGAGAAATGACTCTCAGCTCTTAAGGGCACATACTGATCTTCCAGAGGCTCTGAGTTCAATTCTTAGCTACCATACCTGGCACCTTTCAACTCCTGTAACTACAGCTCAATCTTTTGGTCTCCTATTAGGCATACACTCATGTTTAGATACCTACACTCAGAATCTCATGCACTTACATGTGTCACACACACATATACACACACACACAAACACAGAGTAAAAGAGAGAGAGAATTAAAAACAATGTACATATTTTCCCTTTTGAAAGGTTTATTTTTTTTGCAAGAGGTAATTTATTTATTTTTTTATTCTCCAGATTTATTTTGGTAAAAAAATCAGATATAACCTTTCAAAAATTACATTAATGTTTAACATGCATTCAAATAACTTTCTTTTTTTTCCAGTTTAAATTTAGATAAGAAACGAGGTTGCTTCACAAGTCAGTTCCAGGTCCCTCTCCCATTCTCTCCCCTCCTCCCGTGCCCTCCCCCCCCACTCCCCCGCCATTATCCCCTCATTCCCCCAGGGAGGGTGAGGCCCTCCATGGGGGTGTCCATAGTCTCTCATTTCATATAGGGAAGGGCCTAGACCCTTCCCCAAGAGTTCAGGGTGAGAGTGCACCTCACATTGTTCTATGGGAGTCCAAAGTCCATGTGTATACTTGGGATGGGTACTGATCTGCTGCCCAAGGCTCAATAGGTTCCCTAGGCCTCCTCACTGACACCCAAATTTAGGGGGTATTGATCAGTCCCATGCTGGATTCCCAGGCTGATGCCTTTGTCTGGTCAGCTGTTTCTGGGGGTTAAACCAGCCCAGTCTTAATCCCTTTGATCATCAGTCCTCCCTCTCTGTTACTGGCTTTCTTGAGTTCAGCTCAGTACTTAACCAGCCACTGAATGAAGTTTCTGTTTCCCAGACTCTCTGGCCATAGGATTGTAGGCTGGCACTCCCCAGATCTATGTCTAAAATTCATATATGAGAGAGTACATGCTATGTTTCTCTTTTTGTGACTGGGTTACCTCACTCAGGATGGTTTCTTCTAGTGACATCCATTTGCCTGCGAATCTCATGATTCCATTATTTTTTTCTGAATAGTACTCCATTGTGTAGATGTACCACATTTTCTCTATCCACTCTTCGGGTGAGGGACATCTAGGTTGCTTCCAAGTTCTGGCTATTACAAATAAAGCTGCTATGAACATAGTGGAACAGACATCTTTGTGGTATGAATGGGCATCTTTTGGATATATGCCTAAGAGTGGAGTTGCTGGGTCTTGTGGTAGGTTTATTCCCATTTTTCTGAGGAATCTCCATACTGATTTCCAAAGTGGCTGAACCAGTTGGCACTCCCACCAGCAATAGAGGAGTGTTCCCCTTTCACCACATCCTCTCCAGCATAAATTGTCAGTGGTGTTTTTGATTTTAGCCATTCTGACAGGAGTGAGATGGTATCTCAGAGTTGTTTTGATTTGCATTTCCCGGATGGCTAAGGATGTTGAGCACTTTCTCAAGTGCCTCTCAGCCATTTTAGACTCCTCTATTGAAAACTCTCTATTTAGTTCTGCAGCCCACTTTTTAATTGGGTTCTTTGGTGTTTTGGAGACTTGCTTCTTGAGTTCTTTGTAAATTTTGGAGATCAACCCTCTGTCAGATGTGGGATTAGTGAATATTTTTTCCCATTCTGTGGGCTGCCTTTTTGTCTTGCTGACTGTGTCCTTTGCCTTACAGAAGCTTCTCAGTTTCAGTAGGTCCCATTTATTAATTGTTGATCTCACTGTCTGTGCTACTGGTGTTATGTTCAGGAAGCTGTCTCCTGTACCAATTCATTCAAGGGTACCACTCACTTTCTCTTCTAAGTGGTTCAGTGTGGCTAGATTTATGTTGAGGTCTTTGATCCATTTGGACTTAAGTTTTGTGCATGGCGATAAACATGGATCGGTCCGCATTCTTCTACATGCCAGTCTCCAATTATGCCAGCACCATTTGTTGAAGATGCTTTCTTTATTCCATTGTATATTTTTAGCTTCTTTGTAAAAGATCAGATATTCGTACGTGTGTGGGTTAATACCCGGATTTTCAATTCGATTCCATTGGTCTACCTGTCTATTTTTGTGCCAATACCAAGCTGTTTTCAGGACTACAGCTCTATAATGGAGCTTGAGGTCAGGGATGGTGATGCCTCCAGACGTTGCCTTGTTGAACAGGGTTGTTTTGGCTATCCTGGGTCTTTTATTTTTCCATACAAAATTGATTATTGTTCTTTCAAGGTCTGTGAAGCATTGTGCTGGGATTTTAATGGGGATTGCATTGAATCTGTAGATTGCTTTTGGCAGGATTGCCATTTTTACTACATTGATCCTACCTATCCAAGAGCATGGGAGATCTTTCCATTTTGTGAGGGCTTCTTTAATTTCTTTCTTTAAAGATTCAAAGTTCTTACGATACAGGTCTTTCACTTGTTTGGTTAGCGTTACCCCAAGGTATTTTATGTTGTTTGTGGCAATTGTAAAGGGTGATGTTTCTCTGATTTCTCTTTCAGCCCTTTTATCATCTGTATATAGTAGGGCTACTGATTTTCTTGAGTTGATCTTGTAGCCTGCCACTTTGCTGAAGGTGTTAATCAGCTGTAAGAGTTCCCTGGTAGAGTTCTTTGGGTCATTGTTGTAAACTATCATATTGTCTGCAAACAGTGAAAGTTTGACCTCTTCCTTCCCAATTTGTATCCGCTTGATCCCCCTTTGTTGTCGTATGGCAATAGCTAGAACTTCAAGTACCATGTTGAAAAGGTATGGAGAGAGTGGACAGCCTTGTTTTGTTCCTGATTTTAGAGGAATTGTGTTGAGTTTCTGTCCATTTAGTTTGATGTTGGCTGTTGGTTTACTGTATATAGCTTTTATTATGTTTAAGTATGTCCCTGTTATCCCAGATCTCTCCAAGACCTTTATCATGAAGGGGTGTGGGATTTTGTCAAAGGCTTTTTCAGCATCTAGTGAGATGATCATGTGATTTTTGTTTTTCAGCTTGTTTATATGGTGGATTACGCTGATGGATTTTCGTATGTTGAACCATCCCTGCATCCCTGGGATGAAACCTACTTGATCGTGGTGAATGATTGTTTTGATGTGTTCTTGGATCCGATTTGCCAGTATTTTATTGAGTATTTTTGCATCAATGTTCATGAGGGATATTGGTCTGAAGTTGTCTTTCTTAGTTGTATCTTTGTGTGTCTTGGGGATCAAGGTTATTGAAGCCTCATAGAAAGAGTTTGGCAAAGACCCTTCTTCTTCTATTGTGTGGAACACTTTGAGAAGAATTGGTATAAGCTGTTCTTTGAATTTGTGGTAGAATTCTGCACTGAGGCCATCTGGACCTGGACTTTTTTTGGTTGGGAGACTTTTGATGACAGCTTCTATTTCCATAGGGGTTATAGGTCTATTTAAATTGCTTATCTGTTCTTGATTTAGTTTTGGCAAATGATAGCTGTCCAGGAAGTCATCCATTTCCTTTAAATTTTCGAATTTTGTGGAGTACAGGTTTTCAAAGTATGACCTAATGATTCTCTGGATTTCCTCAGAGTCTGTTGTTATGTCCCCCTTTTCATTTCTGATTTTGTTAATTTGCGTGTTCACTCTCTGCTGTTTGGTAAGTTTGGACAAAGGTTTGTCTATCTTGTTGATTTTCTCAAAGAACCAACTCTTCGTTGCATTGATTCTTTGTGTGGTTTTCCTGGTTTCTACTTTATTGATTTCAGCCCTCAATTTGATTATTTCCTGGCGTCTACTCCTCCTGGGGGAGTTTGCTTCTTTGTGTTCTAGAGCTTTCAGCTGTGATGTTAATTCTCTGGTATAACTGTCCTCCTGTTTCTTCATGTGAGCATTTAGTGCTATGAACTTCCCCCGTAGCACTGCTTTCAAAGTGTCCCATAGGTTTGGGTATGTTGTGTCTTCATTTTCATTGAATTCGAGGAAGTCTTTAATTTCTTTTTTTATTTCCTCTTTGACCCAGGGATGGTGCAGTTGAGCATTATTCAATTTCCATGAGTTTGTAGGTTTTCTGCAATTTGTGTTGTTGTTGAATTCTAATTTTAAGGCATGGTGGTCTGATAAGATGCATGGAGTTATTCCAATTTTTTTGTAGCTGCTGAGGTTTGATATGTTGCCAAGTATATGGTTGATTTTTGAGAAGGTTCCATGTGGTGGTGAGAAGAAGGTATATTCTTTTTTATGTGGATGAAATGTTCTATAGATATCTGTTAATCACAGTTGGGTCATTACTTCTATTAGACCCTTTGCTTCTTTGTTGAGTTTCTGTCTGATATTCCTGTCTAGTGGTGAGAGTGGTGTGTTGAAATCTCCCACTATAACTGTGTGGGGCTTTAGGTGAGATTTAAGTTCTAATAATGTTTCTTTAACGAATGTGGATGCCTTTGTATTGGGGGCATAGATGTTCAGGATAGACACTTCATCTTGGTGGGTTTCACCTGTGATGAGTATGTAATGACTTCCTTCATCTCTTATGATTGATTTTATTTTAAAGTCTAGTTTGTTAGATATTAGGATTGCTACCCCTGCTTGTTTCTTGGGTCCATTTGATTGAGAAAATTTTTTCCCAAACTTTAACTCTCAGATAATGTCTGTCTTTGAGGGTGAGGTGTGTTTCTTGTATGCAGCAGAAGGAAGGGTTCTGTCTTCGAATCCATTCTGCTAGTCTGTGTCTTTTAATGGGTGAGTTAAGGCCGTTAATATTGAGGGATATTAATGACCATTGATTGCTCATCCTTCTTCGATTTGCGATGGTTGTTGTTGGTGAAATTATGTGTGGAATTTCACCCCTTTGTTCTTTTGGCTGTTGGTAGAGAGGGATTCTCTAATTTTCTGGTTGTAGTTAGCTTCCTTGGGTTGGAGCTTTCCTTCCAAAATTTTCTGTAGGGCTGGGTTAGTGGACACATATTGCTTGAATCTAGTTTTGTCATGGAATATCTTGTTTTCTCCGTCTATAGTGATTGAGAGCTTTGCCGGGTATAGTAGTCTGGGCTGGCATCCATGGTCTCTTAGTGTAGGTAGAATATCTATCCAGGACCTTCTGGCTTTCAGAGTTTCCATGGAGAAATCAGGTGTAATTCTGATAGGTCTGCCTTTATATGTTACTTGACCTTTTTCCTTAGCTGCTCTTAATATTCTTTCTTTATTCTGTATGTTTGGGGTCTTGATTATTATGTGGCGAGGGGATTTTTTTTGTGGTCTACTCTATTTGGTGTTCTGTAGGCTTCTTGTACCTTCATTGGCATGTCTTTCTTAAGGTTGGGAAAGTTTTCTTCTATGATTTTGTTGAATATGCCTTCTGCCCCTTTGAGGTGGATTTCTTCTCCTTCTTCTATACCTATTATTCTTAGGTTTGGTCTTTTCATGGTGTCCCATATTTCCTGGATATTTTGTGTTAAGGATTTGTTGGATTTAAGGTTTTCTTTGGTTGATAAATCCATTTCTCCTAGTGTATCTTCAACACTTGAGATTCTCTCTTCCATCTCTTCTATTCTGTTGGTAATGCTTGTATTGGTAGTGCCTGACTGTTTGTCCAGCTTTTCTATTTTCTGCCTTTCTTCAGATTGTGTTTTTTTTAATGTCTCTATTTCAGTTTTCAACCCTTGCAGTGTTTGCATTGCTTCTTGCAATTTTCTGTTTATCTGTTCGTCCGTTTGTTGCCTTTTATGAATTTTTTTGGTTTGTTCTTTCTTCCATTTCTTGCATTTTTTGGTTTGCTTTTTGTTCCATGTCTCACATTTTGTGTTTTGTTTCTTCTTCCATTTCCTGCCTTTTTTGGTTTGTTTCTTCTTCCATTTTTTTCATTTTTTGCTTTGTTTTTTCTACCATTTCTTGCATTTTTTGCTTTGTTTCTTCTTCCATTTCCTGCCTTTTTTGGTATGTTTCTTCTTCCAATTCTTGCATTTTTTGCTTTGTTTTTTCTTCCACTTCTTGCATTTTTTTGCTTCATTTCTTCTTCCATTTCCTGCCTTTTTTGGTTTGTTTTTTCATCCAATTCTTGCATTTTTTGGTTTGTTTTTTCTTCCATTTCTTGCATTTTTTGGTTTGTTTTTTCTTCCATTTCTTTGAGGGATTTTCCAATATCCTCTTTTAGGGCCTCTATCATTTTCATGAAAGTGCTTTTAAGGTCATTCTCTTCTGCTTCGTTCGCATTGGAATGTTGGGGTCTTGCTGGTGTGGAGTCTCTAGAATCTGGCGGTGTCATATTTGTTTTTCTGTTGCTGACTGTGTTTTTGTATTGTCTCTTTCCCATCTCTTCTTCTAGTGGGTACAGAAAGAGCCCCTTACTGGTCTAGGGACCAGAGTTCCCTTTTGGTGGGTGCTAGCAAGTCCAATAATCTGGTGGTTCTTCTATTCCTTGTCCAAATGCTGGTCCGTGGGTGGAGAAGAAGAACAGGAATCTGGGGCGCTTAGCCTCCTACCTGGTCCCCTGGATCCTATGCTGGGTCCTGTTGTACCTGATCCGGAACAGCTACTCCCCTGGTCTCCCTGGCTCCTCTGGTTTCCTGGTCTCGTTGGTGGGAGAGAAGATCTGGAGTCTGGGCTGCTTGGCTCCCGCCGGGATTGGGAGCTCTGTGCAGTTCCCAGGCGATCTGCAGGCACTGGAACACAGGCCGGGAAGCCGGCCTGTTTACCTGATGCTGCTGGAGGAACCTGAAAGATTTATTTTATTTTATTATTTATTTTATTATTTTATGTGTATGAGTGTTTTGGCAGCATTTGTGTATGTGCACCATGGACATGCCTGGTGCTTGTGGAGGTGTTGGGACTTCTGGGACTGAAGTTACATATAGCTGTGAACCACCAAGTGTTCGGGGAATCAAACCTGGGTCCCGTACAAGAGGAACAAGTATTCTTTCACTACTGAGCTATCTCTCCAGTCCAATAATTTTTGAGCTAGTATGGTCACTGTGTCATGCCATGTGGTACCCTCCAACATGCTGACTCTTGGAGGACCCTGGCTAGATGTTAAACACTCCTGGACTCCCAGCCTCCATAACCACAAGCTAAATAAACTTTTCTATGAATATTACCTAGTCTATGCTATTCTGTTACAGCAACAGAAAATGGGTTAAGGAAATACCCAGAAGTTCCCATGGCTAAGCTGGTGATTCCCCAGGAGATTTCCCCCTAAGAAACACAAGAGCTCTGTAAGTGACAACATTCCCACAAAGAAGACCTTTTCCTTCTTCTTTTAAACCCCAACATTATGCTGTGCACAGGCCTGTCTATACACAGAAGTCTCTGCCTTCCCTTAGGATTCTGTAAATTGTCCATGTAATTAGCATGGCCAGGGTTGCAATGTTTCTGAGTTGCTAGTTTCATGGGGGTGAGTGACTAATGAGCAGACACATGGAAGTGTCAGACATGGCGGCGGGAAGGCAGAGAGCCAGGAGGGCCTCTGGGAGATAAAGTCCTTGGATGAGAAGGGCTGTGAAAAACAAAATCGCTTTATTAAAAATGCATGCCGTTGAGGAAGAAACCTTTAAGTGACCTCATTTTTGTTCCATCCAAAAAGATTTCCTACTCCAGCTGGCCTCCAGTGAGTGGATTTCTCTTTTCTCTTCCAAGCATCTTGTTTCTTTTAATTTCTGCTGAAGTCATCATCACCCTTGGGAAGTGCTTTCCAGAGAAATGAACTTTTCAGTCTTCAATCAAGGCCTCCACAGAGAGAACATGGTGTCAGTTTTGCCCTAATATCTCTGCTTACTTTAGGACCAGGTAGGACAATTCAATTGCATGATCTTTGGGGATCTGGACATGTTTTTTCATTAGTCATTGCTAGTATTTGGTTTCATAGGGATTTCAACTTTATTTCTTCCACTCCCCTCTCTTTTTTACTTGCTTAAAGTGTTTATAAGAACTTCCCAGAGAAGGTCATGGTACGGGATGGTATCCTGTTAGATCAGTCCAGATCAGTTGCCTTCTGCATCATCAGCAACATCAGACACAGAGCCCAGTGCCAGGTACCAAACAATGGTTCTCCATGTCAGGAACACAGTCCTGACATTCACTCTTAGAGGCATCACAGAAATAATGATGAGGTGTCGTGAAATCTTGCCATTCAAGACCTAAAAAGGAGGACAAAGGATGCTTTTTGGAGGAAGCGATGATGTAATATTGAAAAGGGTGTCAGGGAAATATTTCAGGGAAAGCAGGCAGGCACAGAAGAGCATTTGTGCTGGAGGAAGTTAGCGGCAGGAGATGATTCATCGGTCATTAAAAGAATTGAATGGTGAAGATGGGATGAAGAATAGGAGTAACCAAATAGGGAAAATGACACACATAAGACCTGAGACTGGTTATTTTTGGTGAGTGGGAAATGGTGGTAGAGACGACAAGTGGAAAGGGAAACACTGGAGAATTGAACTGTATTGTAACTCAGTTGTCACTCAATGTTCTCAGGAGATTGCTTCAAGGACTCCCGAATGTACCCAAACCCTGGGATGCTCACATCTCTTCTATAGAATTGTACAGTGTAAGCCTTGCCTTCTGCATACTTTAAACTGTCTCCAGAGACTTACCATACCTAATGCAATGTAAATGTATGCAAATAGCTGTTATTCCGCACTGTTTAGGGAATGACAAGAAACTGTTTATATTCAGTTCTCAAGTCCTTTCTCTCTAAAATATTCTCTACCCTTGGGCACAATCCCATGGGTATGAGAGCCTCCTCTGCTTGTTTTTAGGCTGGTTAGTAGGTACATAGCAGTTCATTATAATACTCTTTACTTTTGTGTATGAAAATATTTATTATCGATGGTTTTGAAAGAAAATCCAGTGAGCCTAAAGTGAAAAGAGGAGAGTGGCAGAGATGTGAACCTAGAGGGTTAGAAAAAATACTAAATAAAATATCATATGTCTTGTGAATAAGATTATAATAATATACATAGTAATATCTATAATATATCTTAAATAAGTCTATATAATCAAGTCTTAACCAACTTGAAATAGTGTAGTGATTATTTTTACCATGCAGCTTGGGTGGCATAATAATGCAGTTCTTGTCTTTAAGATTTAGGGTAGTCTAAACTATTGCTCACAAATGCTAAGCAAGGATTTTATCCCTTGAGTATTGATCTGTTAAGCCATGAGTAGACCCAGAATAAACCCACTATGCAGGCTGGGAGACAATAAAACAGCTGTTCTCACTCAAATCATTGCAAAGCAATCTTAAAAACCAATAGGGAAAACACAATTGTTTTTCCACCTATGAAATATTTTTAAGATATAAATATTAGATTTAAATGTACATAAAATGAGAAACATAATACTAGAACTAGTACTAATTTAGCACACTATAACTTATAGCAGTCAAAAATTTGTAATTTAGGAATCTTTCATCTAAAAGCTTTTGATGGGTAGTGTGAATAGCGTCTGCTTACTTCTTTCCTATGGAGATGGTATCTTCTCTTTGCCTGGCAGATCCTCACATACTTTCTCAGTTTGCATCAACTTCCAGTACTCTAGCCTTTGTTGTACTTTCGATGTCACAAAATCTCCCAATTTCCTTAATATTCATTTTTTCTGATGTCATGTCCTCTGGACATCTTCATCCTTCCTTGTAACCGTTTCCTGGTTCTCATCTACAAACCCACCTTCCCAGTTCCTCTTGCAGCTTTGGGGGGAGGGGAGGCTTGTAAGGCAGGTGATGCCCACATCCTTATAGTCAGCTATTTCTTTTATAACTCAGATCACTGACTTTCATTTTGAATTGCATTTTTATATGGCACGTTCATTTTTTGTGTCTTTGTTATGCTTCCATTTTTGTTAGAATCCCTCCCCTGACCCTTTTCTGAAAATAGTAATAACAACAACAGCAAAAAAAATTCTAATAGGTTCTTTCTGTGTAATTCAGGACAGTTTAAAACTCACAATCTGTTCCAGATCCTCTTCAAACTTACAGGACTCCTGCCTCAGTTTCTTGTATGAGGAGATTATAGATGTGTAGCATTAAAAAAAAACAGCTTCCTTCTTTTTCTCTGTTTCATTTTTGACATAAAGTCTTGTGCAGTCCAATCTGGTTTAATGTCACTCTGTGGTCAAGGTTGGCCTTGAACATCTGATCCTTCTACCTCTACCTCCTGATTCCTGGGCTTATAGACAAGGGCCACCATGCCTTGTTGTAGAATATTTGTTTAACTATGTAAAGATTTTTTATCTGTTTAGTTATGTAGATATATCTATCTATCTATCTATATATATATATTTTTTTACCTTGCCTGCCTAAGGCACCTGATTGGACTAATAAAAAGATGGACAACCAATAGCAAAAGAGGAAGTATAGGTGGAAATTAAAAACAGGGAGAATAAGTAGGCGGAGGAATTTAGGCTCTAGGAAGAAAGAAAAGGAGGCACCAGGGAGATGCCAGGGGCCATCCATCCATCCATGGAAAGGGGGATGTAGGACATACAGAATGAAAGAAAGGCAAAAAAACCCAAGGCAAAACATAGATGGATAGAAACAGGTTAAATTAAGTTACAGAGCTAGTGGGACAAGCCTAAGCTAAGGCAGAACATTCATAATTAATAATAAGTCTCTATGCCTTTATTTAAGAGCTGGTTGGTGGTCCAAAGAAAATGTCAACTACAATGCTTGACTGGAATTATTTCTCCTGAATATTCAGTTTTATAAAAGGTCATTGGAAGCCAAGGAACAGCTTTGCTGTCTGCACATGAAGGGAAAACATGCACACACAGTGACCAGTCCCTGATGGACACTGAAGGAGTAGCATGGTCCCTGATCACTATGCAATCTGTTATTTGTGTAGCAATTTGTGTCCTGAATATCAAGCTGCAGGCATTTTACTCAAAGCAATTGCTCACAGATAATTCACCCTGGCAACTTAGATTGGAACTCCATTGTTGCAGGAATGGTACTACTTAACTGACTATGGTAACAGAATTTCAAGATTATGGGAACTTTGCAAAGTGTAGATTACTTGTACCTGCTCTTGAGTCAGGAAAAACAAACAAACAAACAAAAAACAAACAGCAAAACAAAAACCTCTCCATTGGGGAGAGGGCAGAACAGATCTCCAAGGAAAGCAGTGGGAAATGGTGTTCAGGGTTCCCAACTGCAACTTTGAAGGAAATGAGGGAAGTGGAGCATGGGGCTAGTAGAGACAACAGGGGACTGGCTGAAGGAAGAAACTCCCCAAGGGAAAGTTACCTTGTAACTGAGACAGCTACTTTTTCTTTTCTTTCTTCTGCATCAGGATCTGGCTTTATAGCTTAGGGCAGTCTTGAACTCACAACCTTCCTGACACAGAGATGAGGAACCTGTCTCTTCTGGGCACTGGTAAGTACTACAAAAGCACCATTTCAGTTGGTGTCAGTGCTAACAACAGGTTCTTCAAGCTCCTGTAAGCTTGCCTGCTGATGTCCTTTTTCTGGGGACAGGTAACAAAGAGGAGGGTGGGACCATCTGACTCCTTAACTGGCAGCTGTTGGATTTTCCTTTGGTACTCCGGCTGCCTTGAGCAATAAGGATGTTAGTCCAAGAGCCTGACAGAATACCTTATGCTAAGCAGCCATTTTGAGTGTTCCACAGACCCCTTGAGAAAAATCACACAATGATTGTAGTTGATTGCTCTAGCCCTTGAAGAGAAGGTTCACCCTCAGCTAGAACAGTTTCAAATAATTTGTAGCAGGCATTTTCTGAGAAAAGTCCCAGTAAATTCTAGATAACCCCCAAGCCATTTCCACTGTGGGCAGAGGGAGAACTCTCCCTCAGAGGCTTGGCAGAGGGATAGGCAGCTGTAACTGGTGCTAAGAAGGCAAGGCTGAGATATTTATGTCGGCACAAACATAAGCCGTCATCTGCTTGTGAGGTTTGCTGTACTGGGTGCCGACATGTCTCTGGCTACAGAACGAGGCTCCCTTGCTGAGTCAGTCTGGAGATTCCCTCCTGTGTTGGCTGCACTTGATACTGCAACCATAGATCCAATAAAATGCTTCTCTTGTGTGGTGCTTCCTTGCCTCCTTTTATTAGCAGAGGAGAGGCTGATACCACACAGAAGGAAGCATCAGGGACCACAGAGTGGCAGTGACAGCTGAGCAGTTGGGAGACCAAGCTGCACAATCAGCAAGGCAGCCAGCTGCTTGACAGCTGACAGAGAAACAGTGGAACAATTTGAGAGTACAGCCCCAGTAAAACACAGGGAATGATGGATGTAGAGATGCATATAAGGGATGACAGAGAGCTGAGGCCGAAGAAAGGATGAAAAGCTATAAACGCAGAGATGAGAAATTGCAGTCTCAATTTACTGGAAGAGTTCTAGGGCAGTGGTTTTCAACCTTCCTACGCTGTGACCCTTTAATACAGTTCCTCATGTTATGATAACTGCCAACCATAAAACTATTTTCATTGCTCCTTCATAATTGCAATTTTGCTACTGTTATAAATCATCATGTTAATATTTGTGTTTTCTGATGGTCTTGGGTGACCCCTATGAAAGGGTCACCTGACCCACCCAATGGGTCACCACCCACAGGTTGAGAACCACTGTTCTAGGGTTAAGCATTTAGGGCTAGGGGTTTCAGACACCTTAGACCTAGTAACTGTAATACTGCCTTCTTTCAAGGGCTGAGCATCCCAATATCTAGGCCTGTCTGGAATCTGTCATGTTGGATGCTTGCTATTAGCTAAGAACTATCAAATGTTGAGGCTCACTTTTGTAGAGCTAAGGGTCCCACTAGATGAGAGCTGCAACACTAGAGGGTGTCACTTGCTGTGGCACTCACCTGCCTTCGGCCATAATTTGCTGGGGACAGTGTTGAAGAGTACAGAAGCTGCTGAGCATTCGTACTTCTGGACTCCTTTTCTGCCTACAGTTTCTATTCAGGTACCAAAAGACCCCACACAGATAGCTGGTAATCCTCCTGCCTCAGGCTCCCAAGTTCTGGGATTACAAGTGTACACCACTATGCCCAGCAAGATCAGCTACTATTGCTTAAACACTTTTGCTGGACCAGCCATTTGACCATCAGTTGTTGCAAGGAGATTAATTCTATTCTCCTGTCTTTGTATACAATTTGTATCTGTTCTTATGCTTTAAAAGTAATAAATTATTAAAAGCATAGCATCATCAAACAGTTGTAGTTGAATGAACAACTGCTTTTAGGTATTTTCACTTTTCCGTACTGTTTGTTCAGAGACCAGCAAGATGGCCCAGTAGGAAAAAGCACTTGCCATCAAACTTGACAACCTGAGTTGTCTCCAGTGACCACATAGGATAGAGGAGAAAATTGACTCCCACAAATTGTGTGCTGACCTCCTCATACAGGTGTGCCTCCTCCCACAAATGCTTGTAATTTAAAATGTTTCTAAAAGACAGTGTGCATGAAAATACCATGCTTAAAGATAGAGTGTATATTTGACCTTCCCACCGAAATGCAAATTTGCCAGATACAGTAATTTCTATAATGCCTGCAAGAGCTTGGCATTTGCTATGCAATGTGATGAAAAACATCTGGATGATAGGTGAACACATTGGAAGATGTATGTTACAGAGAACCAGGAGTACTCATGGGACAATTCTCACTTTGATGAGATGCATTCTAAAGTAGTTTTCTTTATAACCAGGTAGTGTGCATGCGTACGTGTGTGTGTGTGCATGTGTGTGTGTGTGTGTGTGTGTGTGTGTGTTCCCACTGTTTTCTTTCTTTTCTGATTTGGCAAGCAAGTCAAACTCTCACAGCAGCTGTTCTGGCTTGGGAGGTCTCCAGGTATCCTCTCACTGCTCAAAACAAATGACATCATGTTTTGAGAGCAGAGTAAAACCTGTATCTTTAGAAATCAGCACGTATTTAGAGGGAAGCCCAAATGCACTCAGGTCAGAGGAACAGGGATGCTTGTGTGCAGGGGAAATGTCCAGGCTCAGAGGCTTTGGGAAAAGGCTGTTGCCTAGGTACAAAATCACCGCACTATCTTGGTATGGATAATTCCCTACAGATCTCAGGTGCCATGGTGTGTTATGCTAGAAATATCTACAGACATGCTAGTGTCTTTCTACAGTTTCAGAATCTATTGAATAATTATCAGTTGACAAGCTACTTCTTTTTTGTTGGCTGTAATACACCAAGTAATCCTGATTTTACTGGATAGTAGGCCAGTTCTTATTTTAATCTCCAATAGTAACCTTCAGATTACATGTTTTACAGTCCCCTCCCCCGTGTGTGTGTGTGTGTGTGTGTGTGTGTGTGTGTGCATGGCTACAAATGAGTTAAAGAGGGCAGAGTTCAAAGGGGCATTGTTGGAGGAAGAGGCACCAACAGAGACAGTACAGAGGCAGAGAGTCACTGCAGGTGGTTACATAAGATATTAATTAGCCCAGCTGGAGAGCTGCTGGAGGCAAGCTAAGCAGAGCTTCAAGGTAGAGCCTAGATGCAGAGGCTTAGCACTGTCAAAGATGAGCTGCAACACCACTGAGATCAGCAAGGCATGCTGCAAGACAATGAGATGAGGCCCAGTACCCAGGCCTGGAGAGTGGGTGGATGAATCAATGGTAATTCAAGTCAGTTAAGCAATGGGGGTTATGTTTAATAAAGACCCAGGGGCACTGGGGTGTTTTCTACCTCTTGGTCTCTTGAGCTATGCAAAAGGACATCAAGTGACAGGTCATTGTGTTAGGAGGATAGTCAGAGAGTATGGGCTTGAAAGTCATTGATGGCTTCATTCCTCAGTCAGCTGCTTGTAAAAGTGAAGGCCAAAGCTGCAGGACTTTGGAAACAGGTGAAAAGAATGAGATTTGTGTCCTATCTAGGCCTAGACAGAAACAGGACACTCTAAACTGCTATCTATCTGGAAGCTTTCTGGAAAAGAAGAAAGACATTCCATCGTCCTCACTCTCAGAAAACCTAGAGCTGGGGAGATGGCTCAGTGGGTAGAGGTGCTTACTGTTAGCATCATGATCTACCTGGGTTCAGCTTCCTTCCAAAGCTGTTTAAAAACCAGGCTCTATAATCCCAGTGTACCTATGGGGAAATGAAAATCAGAGACAAGGGAATCCCCAGAAGCCCAGTGGACCCTGTGAAAAGTAAGGGTTGCTCTAACTTCTACATTCATACTACAGAACTTGTGCGGTTCATTCACACATTGGTATACATGCATGCATTGGGAAAACAAACAAGCAAACACTTCATTCAATAGCTGATCTGTCAACCACCTGGTCAGGAAACATGCCCAAGGAAAGCCATCTGTTCTGGAGACCTTACAAATAGTATAAATTCTACCTAAAATGCAGGTTTGCACCATGTTCTCTCTGGCCTTTGTCTACTCTCACTTGAGATTGTTCCCTACATAGTACACAGTGGTCCCTGTGGCTGCTGCCTTTTCTGACACTTTAGAGTACCTCAGAATATTCCTAAGGTAGTAGTTTCTGTTGTCTATTCTGTGCATGTATCCCGTGAATTCACTAGTGAAACCATTCAGGTGGAGGCTGGAGTGAGAACCTGGAAACAGTTCATTAGCTCTTAGGTTGGCCCCTTTCCCTCTTTCATATTTTTTACTTACCAACCAGATCCCCCCTTCTTTCCTTCTGTTACCTCCCCCTCCCTTTTACTCCCCTCACTCACCCCTCTGTCTCCATTCAGATGGGGTAAGACCTCTCATAAGAATCAACAAATCATGCATATCAAGTTGAGGTTGCCCCCTTTCTAATTGGATTCAGGAAGTGGTGCATCCATTGTATGGTTCTCAACCTTCCTAATGCTTTGATCCTTTAAGACAGTTCCTCATGTGTGTTGACCCCCAACCATAAAGTTATTTTGTTGCTACTTCATAACTGTAGTTTTATTACTGTTTTGGATCATAATGGAAATAGCTGGTATGCAGGATAGCTGATATGTGACCCCCAAAGGGTTTCAGCCCACAGATCGAGAACCACTGGTCCAGAGTATTCAGTAAAGGTTAGGGCCTGCTTTTTTTCTGATATTGATATTTATAATAAGCCCATGTGCTTTCAACCTACATACAGTTTTAATTCTACAAATAGATTATTTATCAATCTGTGCCTTGTGGTTCACATTGGACAGGTAGTGGTGTTTACCAGCAAAAGCAAGACACAGAGTTATCCAACCGCTGTAATTGTCATTCAAAGTTGAGCCAGCTGCTGCCCTATAAATGAAATCATCCAGGGAGAGGGACAGTCCAAAGGCAGTGTTTCATTCAGTATGGAATAAGCTTGAGCATGGCCCAGCCTGGTCTCCATACAGGTTAGTTAGTATCATTATGTGCTCTACAGAGAAGCTCATGAAGTTGGAGAAATGTCATCTAGTTGAGTACATGATTAGCACCCAGCCATGGTTTATAATTTTATTATTTTGATATCCGAAGTCTCCAGTCCACTGGTATAGTAATCCCAATAAAATGAGTATTTTTGGATTTGAAAATAAAGTGAACTCAGCTCTTGCTTCCTGGGCAGGCCTCAAGTGTTCACATCTTCAGAGATTTCAAAATGGAACTTCTTAGTGCAGGGTGCAAGTGCCAAGGAAAAATCAGCCTGCCCTTGGCTAGACCCTAGACCTGGGCCAAGGAAAAACACCCTGATTATGACTTAATCCCAGGATCAGGGATTGAAATCCTACCCAGAATCAGGCTGCAGATTCCCGCCAATCTCTGAGAACAGAATCTCACCAATCCCTGAGTTTGCCCAGAATCAGATTATAAAATCCCACCAATCCCAAGCCACCTTGAAAAGCTCCACCCATGAAGAAACCCTATATAAGCTCTGTACCCCCTGTTCAGTTTGCTGCTGCTTCTCACCCTAGAAGCAGCAATCTCCTAGATTCTTTCCTCTCAATAAATCTCTTGAAGGAGGTTTGTTGTGTGGTGTACACTTTTGCAGGAGCAGGGTGCAGCTGTAACAACTTTTGCTGTAGGCAGAGTAGAGCAGAACTGTAACACTTTCCCTGGAAAATCCTCTCCTGCTAGAGCAGAGTTGTTACATTTGCACTGGGGGAATCTATCCCTGGAGCAGGGCGGTAAGCTCCTATGCTTACAGTGACTTTGTGGTATTCCTTGGCTTCCGACTGCCAGGATGCTTTTCCATCCAAGCTGCAATGCTTATACTTACTCTTACCAGTCTTCAGAATACATTTTTTTCTGAGATTTATTTTTATTTTTAATTTTTTATTTGAATAGGTGCTTTCCCTGTGTGTATATTTGCATACCATGTGCACAAAGAACCCATGAGTGCCAGGAGATAGTGCTGAATCCCCTGGAAAAGGAGTTACAGAAGCTGTGAGCTGTCATGTAGGTACAAGGATTTGAACCAGGGTCCTCTGAGAGAGCAGTCAGTGCTCTGAATTGCTGATCCATCCTCCCAGCCTAGTTTATAATTTTTGAACCAAGGCATTTTCTACACTTTACTGGTTATAGTGGTCTTATTATAATTTTCAAGAAAAGTAAAATTGAATTCTGAATTTTAAACATTCTCATCAACAGAGTGAAAAAAATTACTGCAGTTCTCAGAAGAAAAGTCATCTCCATGTTTTTTTGTTTTGTTTTGTTTTGTTTTGTTTGCCATACCCATGTTAAAGATTCTAGAAGTCTATTAGGATGCTCTGATTGTGAAGATTTGGAATACATTTGTTGTCAAACTGTGCTGTCATAACATCCTTCCATCGGAACCCTTTGGGAGGTATTAACTGGCCACACTGTAAGAATTCCACCACCAAATATCTGAAGCCAAGAGCAGAGGTTTTCCCCCACTTCTCTGTAACTCATCTCATGTTTCCATTAATGTATTTGACAAGTGACTTGATTTAAGGCTTTCTTTTCTTCTGTGACTATAAAGACTTGATGGAATTCTTACTACCCAGGAGCATGTGGTATCTGAGGCAATTGAACCAATATTCCCAGACCATGACCACTCATATTTGGTTCCAGAGCAAAGAGCAAAGCCTTGTAAACTCCTTGGTAAAATGATTTCTTCAAGGTCTGGCATCATAGCAGAGGTTGCTGTGGTGACCAGTGGAATGTGTGACCTGGTAGTCATGGTAATCAACAGACTAGGTGGTAATAGAGCTGCTAGAACTCAATAGTAAAATTCAAAAGAAGGCGTTCAACCCTCACCCAGGATCTCATCAACCCTCACCCAGCCTCTCACCCATCACTCATCTCTGCTTTCCAGTTGCAGGTGATCATGGGAGATGCTAGAGAATGCTGAACTCCATAGTGTACTTTCCCAAGGTTGTGACAGTGTGTGACTTTTCAGTGACTTAGCTGTTATTGAGTCACCCACATTCCTGTAAGTAACCCATCATCCACACTCATGTAAGTCAGACCAATAAACTCCTTGGTTCACCAAATTGGACTTGGGTAGAACCTTGGTTTGGGTTTCTTATTGGTGACTTATCTGTCAGTGATTAGACATTTTATAAATGCCTCCTCAGGAAAAGTAATTCAACACAAGGAGAGAAGGAAAACTTCAGAATATTGTTTGTGGTTTTGGTTAGAGATGTTATAATGATTTCAGTTTAGAGTCTATTTCTGGGTGAAATAAAATCTCAAAAGCCACATAGTCAAAGGAATAATGTAACTTTTTGTTTCTTATTATAACTGCAATTTATTTTTTGGATTTACTTATTTTTATTTTATGTGTATAAATGTTTTGCCTGTGTGTATGTGTATATTTCATGTGTATCTGTGATGCCCATGGAGTCCAGTATAAGGTACCAGACTCCTGGAACTGGAGTTACACATGGCTGTGAGCTGTCACGTAGATTCTGGGAAACAAACCCAGGTCCTCTGTAAGAGCAGCAGGTGCTCTTAACATCTGAGCCATCTCTCCAGCCCCTAATTATTAAAAGATAAAATAAAAGATAAGTGATCTAATGCATTAAATTTAGGTTGCTTAATGTTCACAGAAAACAGTAAGCTGTGAGTATTACCTTTGTTAATGCCTTATTTTACTGATGAGTTAAGTAGTGGAATTTGAAACATAAGATATATATTCCTTGGACATCCTATGCTCTCTACAGCAGTGACAATTAGAACAAATGTTTTTTTGCTGAAAACAAGTAAAAAAATCTTGATGAAATAGGAAATATATATATATATATTTGAATTTATTCACTGTGTATTTTATGTAGCATCAGTTTTTATAGTTTTATTGAATGCTACTTACTCTTTCTAATTAAATCGTGCCAGAACTTTTTCAAATATGGTAGCATATTCACTTAAAAATTAAATATGATTACTCATTAAAAGTTTACTATACAAAAAGGGAAAGAAATAGAAAAGTTATCTTTAATACTTTTTGAGGCTAATTGATGGTCCAGAGGAAATGCTGCAAAAGCGATTACAGCAGAACCCCCTGGGAAGGAGAACAAAAGTCAAGCCCATCCAGTATGAATATCTGATATCAGCCCTCATATTTACAATGTCAGTGGGAGTGGGTGGGCATCAGAGACACACTTCCTGCTGCCCCACGCAGTGGCATGAGGAGTTCTATTCAGAGACCTCTACAGTGAAACAGGGAAGAATTTCAGAACAAGTCAATATGAAGCAGCATTGGAGTTTATTATTAGAAGACATTTAATAGGAACACTAGGGACAGGGCGGGTGGTGGGGGAGAGATGCTTGGGGAAGTGAGAGTATGTGCCTAAGTATGGGTTGGGCTTCTTCAGAGAATTCAAGTGTGTCAGCAACAGCTGCATATAAAATTTGGGTGGGTCTGATTTTTTACATGTTTGAACTCCCACCTTTCCCTAAGTGAATGAGATAATTGGGTTTCTGGGAGATGCGCTGAATAGGATTACAAGCTGATAAAGCTAAACCATAGGTACAAGGATTGTATAAGGGAGTTAATACATGTTTTCATTTTTTTTTTGAGAAAGGAGTAAGACCATACTCCAAGATTGTGTTTAAACCTTAAGCATGGCACATTGTTCCTTTAGCATTCTTATTTAAAGTATCTCCCTATTGTCTCTATGTATGCCATCTTCATAGCAAATTTTGTTAATGCCCTGGAATGCCTAATCTGAGACTTTGATCAGACTCCAAAGCCAGGGATTCCCTTCCCCTTTTCTCTTTTCCCTCCCTTCCCTTCCTTTTTTCCCGTCTCTCCCACCCTTCCCTCCCTCTTCCTTTCCCCTGTCACTTTAAGTTTCTGTCTTTCTACCCTGACTCAGTAAAACCCAAAGTATTCAGGCTCAGGTTAGAGTAACCCCCAGATAAAGCAGCATCCATGTTGACTGTCAGCCACACCTTCCTTAGCTGCTCTGAGATGGAAATGATCTGTGTTAGTGGTCATTCCACAACTGGGACAGGAAAGTTCCCTTCTCTGCAAAAGAAGGTCCAACACCCTGTCTCTCCCATTACAGCTTCAAGTTATGAAAAGGCAGGAAGGTATACTCAGAAATAAGATACCATGACCAACTGATAACAGCTAAAGACACAGAAAACAGGGAGAATCCACAATGGTTTTGAGCATCATTCTGGCACACAGACACCAGCACAACTGCCCAGTCTCTCGTGGTCAGATTGCATGTGCTGACGTGTCTTCTTCACTCTGTGGTATTTACACTTATAGGGTAAGCCAGCCTGTGATTTCTTTCACTTTCAGAACTTTTCTCACTGAATATGGGCAACAAGATATTGTTAAAATCATGACATGTATTCTGAAACATGCCGCACTTCCTTAACTAGAGTTTAAGAAAGATTTTGAGTATTGTTTCTAAAGTAGTTTTTAGAACCATGCAGTGAGGGATGCTAAGGTGCCTTAGTTATCATACTATTGAGGTGAGCTTATGGGGGCTGCAGTACATTCTCATCTTTTATCTCTGCTGGAATTGGTTTTGAGAAGGAAAAGTTTGCTTTTAGTGTCGGGGATTGGGTCCAGGGATCCACACACATAATATAACCACTCCTCTATTGCCAGGCCCATGTCTCTTGAAATTCATCTTTTTCATTTTAAGTTTCAAAAATGTTGACACAAAGTTGAGAATACTCTCATATGTTAATTCTCTGGAGGATGTCTAATAATGCAATTTATATTTCTAGGTAAATTATCTTCATCTTCACAGACAGATCTGTGAGGTAGAGTCTACTGTTACCTCTACTCTATAACAAGGGAACTGAGGCATGGTAAATGTCCCCAGCACATTACAGGATGAGACATATATTTGAACTTCAGAATCCAGGCTTCACATCTTTGACTTAATTAATCCTCATACTATACTTTCCCCATTGTAACAATGATGAAAATGGTGTGTCAAAGATCCAAGGAACTGCAGTTTTGTTATCATAGGCTTTTTATTAAAGTTCTGTAAAATGTTAACTTGATTAGTTGGAAAATGGTCCTAAGGAGATTAACGGTCCCATACCGATCCCTGGATGGGAAAAGATGTTTAAGCCAATTCCTTAGTCCAAGATTGAAACACTGAGACAGACTTACCAGATTAAAACTGCAGACTCAATTAATAAGAATATTATGTAGAACCACGATTCTTTCCTAGAATTAACAAGTAATGTATTTCCGCTGCTAAAATCCTGGTTCAAGCCACCATCATTGCTTGCCTATGTAATCTTTAAAAAGGTTCACCTTTGGTCAGCTTTTTATGAAGTCACTGTTTTGCCTTACTAACCTGCCTTACATCATGCCAAGTTATTGCCCCAATTTTAAACCTTCTTTTAAAATTTATTGCAATGATTTCTTTTACTTTTATTATCAAAGAAACTATTTTCTTGTGAATGACTCAAGTCACCTCGTCCTAAGGAGACAGTAGTGCTCAATACAGAAGGAATGGAGGGACTAAAGGAAGTTAGGTAAGGGGATGAAGCCAATGTGAGTTTCATTCATGAGCCCACATCAGGCTCTACCCTGTGGAGAGGTTTCTAGGGCATTTTATGTACTTGCTTTTTTCCTTGTCCTTACTGAGAGTCACAATGATTGATTATTTATCCACTCACTCTTGAGTGACAGCAGTTAAGGTCTTTTTCTGAGGGAACTAATTTCCTGGCACTTTGGGTCAGTGCAATATTAGACATTATATGCTTCATGACTGAAGAATGCTCAAGAAGAGGGTCATAGGCGAGGAGCCCTGAGTGTGTAAGTGAGGAAAAAACAGCAAGAGAAATGACAATATGGGTAAAAGGAGCAACAGGTCACTGCTGTGATCAGTTTCCATCCCACCCTAAGTTTACTTTGACTATTAATTTTTCAAGATGTCGGACAATCATAATCCCATTTAAATATAGCAAAACAAATCTCAACAAAAAGATGAGCTATTTCAATCAATACCAAGGACATTCATATCTGTGGACTATCCACTCTAGATTCTCCTCCTGATCTTTGGTGCTTATGCTAGTTTACTGTGAGAAAAACAAAACAAGCCAAGCCAAGCCAAACAAACAAAAACACCCCAGGCATTTACCATGGATCAGTCTGAGGCTCCAGTTACTCTGCCTGGTGCATGCTATGACTGCTGTAATTGTGCTTAGAAGCACAAAAAGCCAACCTTGAGTTTCTGATATACTCCTCCCTGCCCCTTTATCTAACAGCACCTACCATTATAGTGATACTCAAAGATGGCTATACCCACCACTATGATATTCCCACTTTCTTGCATTATTGGCTTGAGGAACCCTACACAAACAGATGACAAGAGCTTTGGATTGAAAAGGTTTAGTTAAAATTAACTAAATCTTTTTATTTTTATGTATTTAAAAGTTTTTTCATTTTACATACCACAGTTCCCCCTCCCTCACCACCTCCTCCTCCCCTCCATCTTCCCCCCTCCACAACATCCCATCTACTCCTTAGTAAGGGTAAGGCTTCCTATGGGGAGTCAACAAAGTCTGGCATATCAAGTTGAGGCAGGACCAAGTCCTTCCCCCTTGTATCAAGGCTGATCAAGGTATGCCTCAATAGGGATGGACTCCAAAAAGTCTCTCTGCCAGTGGCCCTACAGACTACCCAAGCCACAGAACTGTCACCCACACTCAGGGGGCTTGTTTCAGTCCTATGCAGGTTCCCCAACTATCAGTCAAGAGTTAGTGAGCTCCCACTAGCTCTGGTCAGCTGTCTCTGTGCATTTCCCCATCATGATCTTTACCCCTTTGCTCATATAATCCCCCCCCTTCATCAATTTGACCGGATTCCGGGAGCTCAGTCCAGTGCTTAGCTGTGTATCTCTGCATCTGCTTCCATCAAGCACTGGATGGAGGCTCTATGATGGCAATTAGGGTAGTCATCAATCTGATTACAGGGGAAGGTCAGTTCAGGCACCCTCTCCACTATTGCTAATAGTCTTAGGTGGGGTCAGCCTGTGGATTCTGAGAATGTCCATAGCATGGTTTTTCTCTGACTCCATAATGGCTCCCTCTATCAAGATTTCTCTTTCCTTGCTCTCCATCTTTGTCTCTCCCCCAACTCAACCATCAAGTTCCCTCATGTTCTCAGCCCCCTCCCCCACCCCACCCCCAATTTACTCAGGAGGTCTCAAGAAGTTTACTGTGAACTCTTGGTCACTTCCCCTGGGAATCAGGGTTTCTAATTAAGATTAGTTTAAAATTATATGGATAGGAAACTAATTTCCCCTTGTGGCTCACTGGGAAGGTTATTGGAAGCTTACTCCATCCTAACCTCCTGGTTCCTGGACTGATGCAATCTGCACATACTCACTCACTATAGGGTGCTTTACAGCTTGCTCTATCACACGCTCACTGTAGAGTGCTTTGAAGTTTACACTATGATGAGCATGTTCTTCTAATCACATGCAGTGTCTCAAGAATGCTGGGTTTGTGCCTCAGCTATGTATTGGGGAGCCACCCTAGAAAGCCTGGAAGTTATGAGTGATGTGGCACAGGACATAGATTATGGGTGTTGTTGTGTGACCTTTCTCATGTTTACATAGCTGCCTCTGAATGAGTGAATGGCTATTGCTGACATTGAATCTAACAGCAAAATAGAGTGGTTTAATGGGATTCCTCCCTCCAGCCTGGCTCCAGAGTTGTGTCAACCCCAAATAGCACACAGAGACTCTATTAGTTACAATGCTGCCAGTCAATGTCCAGGGCTTATCATTGGCTACTTCTGTCTTAAGTATTATCCCATGACTACTAATACATATTTCTATAAGGTCTTATCTTGCTGAGAATGCCAGGCTCGTGTGTCCTCTCCTCCCAGGATCACATGGTGACATTCCACTCTTGACTAAATTTCCCAGAATTCTCCTCGAATCCTAGTCCCACCAATCTTGCTTCCCTATTGGCCAACAGTGTTTTATTTATTAACCAGTCAGACAAACATATACACAGAAGGACTTACCCCATCACAGTGGCTTCTGTCCCAAGTGACTTCTGATATCTTCTGTCCCAAGCTTTGTCTTTGATCTTTTAATTGTATGCTTTTTTGACCTCTGAGTCATTCAAGTTATTCTTATGTTTTGGAGAGAATTTATTTTGGGCCACTTCTTCCACACTATTGTGATGGCCACAGTGTCCCTCTGTACTGGGAGGGTTTCCTCTCCTCAGTGTAAGCACTGGCAATTCCCAAGCATAGCTGTGGCTTATGATACACCTGTGTTTAAAGCTCACAATCTCTGTAACTGGTCAATGGAGACATGAAACAATGATGTTCAAACATTCCATTTGTATGATGTTTGCACTTAACAGTCATGGGTGGTACCAATTCCAAATGTGTAGGTTTTACTGATGATGACTGGCTGCTGAAACTTCCAACCTTGTCACTTGTTGACTGAGACCATCCCCTGTTTATGAAGGGCTGCTACAGGCACATAGTCCTTTGATGTTCTATGAGATATACACTGTTCTCTATTAGTGCCTAGTGGCCAGTCAAGGGTCACTTCCTGGGTAGGAAATGATTCTCTGATGCAGGTGGCATTGCTTTGCTCACAAACTCTTGGGTTCTTCCCAGTACCTCTATGACTGGTGTGCACCTGTGATTCTAGCACAATTGGTTCTGCTGGATCATTTGGCCCAAGTAGTGAGATGCTTACATTGCAAAGCTAGTTCTTTCTCTGGTCTTACTCAAAACACACAGCTAACTGAATCATTCAATAAATGGGCCAGAGCAGGATTTCCAAGTGTGATGTGTAATGTTTTCAGATTCCAAGGATGCTTCTCAGATATTGTGCCTCTGTCTTGGAGGTGGCAGGTGCAAAATGCAATAGCTTGTCTTTTACATTAAAAAGAATATCCTGGCATGCTCTAGACTTCACAGTTCCAGAAACTTACGAATTCTTTGTAGAGTTTTATTTTTCTTTTGCCTTCTGGTGTGCTTGCATCTCCTCAGACCATGAGAAATACCTACCACTCCCTATTCTATAGCTCTGATTAATGTGCTGTTATCAATATGGAAAATCAGAATGAGTTTATATAGAATGCTGAGATGATCAGTTTATTCTGACTGTATTATGACAAAGACAAGGAAAGGTTGAGACAGAATTTGCAAAGCTCTGTGTAGCTGGTTGCTAGGAACTGCCTTTGATCCTTTCTACATAAGCATAGGAAAAGAATGATTTTGCCAGTCAGTATTCACATACCAAAAGCAAGATGCTATAGTGGCATCATTCTAAATCCAGAAGAAGTATAATATCAACTGTAATTGGGCCTATCCCATGGTTAAGTTTGTGGACTCCTATCAGCAACCATGATACATCTTATTTTTACAAAAGCCATATGGTTGAATTAAATGGAGATATAATAAGATCCACCACCTCTGCATGTTTTAAGTCTTTGAGGGTGGCTCTAATTTTAGATATTCTGTTTTGGACGCAGTATCACTTCTGATCTATCTTTGTTAAGGGTGGGACAGTTTCAAGGACTTGCCCTTGGCCTTGTGTACCATGTTATGGCTTTTACTCCATCAGGAGACCAATGGGAAGTTTTCTTCCAGATACATGTATCTATACCAGCTACACACATCAAGGTCAAGGAAGTGACTATACAGTGGATCTATAGACACATTGGATTCACTAAGGAGAGAAGAGTTTTAACCTGGACTCCACTGATCAATAGACATCTGTGAATATCAATTCTAAAAAGACACTGATGGTATTTGGGGTTTTATGGCCTCTGTGTCAGTTCAAAGCCTTATGCAGTTAGCTGTTAAAAATAATCAGGCAATTCTTTCTCCCAAGATCATATTTATTCTAACAAACAGTTGTGAGCCTCTAGAGGAAGAATTGTGACGATAGATACTGCTTTTTCACTGTTATATAGAGTAGAAGCCCCAGAAATGAGCCCTGGACCAGTGTTCACAATGGGCATTTCCAGGCAAATGTTCTGATTACTGCTGTTAAGTGTTTTCTGGAGTCTCACACTCTTGGGATAAATAATATCTCTCTTCCCAGAGAAGGGCTATGCTTCCTTCTTGTGCTGTGGAGACAATTGACCCTAGCTATTGGTCTGGAAGCAATGAGAAGAGGTATAAACAGGTCTTGAGGAGTATTGATGCCATCCCCAAGGACATGGATCTTGAATGGGGCATATGTATGGTCCCCAGATTATCAGAGCTTGCTCACCTCCAGAAGTAGAAAGCAGTCACTTGGGAAATTCAAGTAAACCTGGGAGATTTAAGATTCTTAAGTATATCTACCCAACATTCCCACATCAGAACTAACCTCATCCATAACATGGTCCCAATTTTAGTGTAGATACCTTGTGAATCTATTGCAGTTACAATCAAATATTATGCCCCATTATTCAGGGTGGTCTGTCTTTACCCACAGGTCCCCCTCTGAATACACTTTATAGAATTCACAGCAGACCTGAGATTTGATAACTCCCATTTTATTTTTCAAGACTCCTGTGCTCATTAATAATAGACAAGTGGTTCTACTACTACCACCCTTCATAATCATTGCTTACAAGTTCCTTATGCTAGAGCCATGGCAGAAGCCAGTGTAGCCCCTTCTACCTGGCCCTCCCCACAAACCTCCCAAGGTCAGCGCTTTAGTTAGAAGTGTATTTATATAGATATAAATTGTTTCCTGCAGGGATCTGGTTGGCCAGTTCTAGAATTTCATCCTAAAGATCCTTTTCTTAGGTCTGTGATGGTACCTGATTTTTAGATAGCTATAACAGTTTTTGCAATGTTGTCAACCACATCAAAGCATAGTAGCTTTTAACAATTTTATCTCATGATTAGATAGGTCAATCACATGGACTAGAGTTTAGTTGGGTAGTTCTTCTGGCTTAGACTGGGCTACCAGTGTCTATATTCATCAATGAGTCATTTATTTGCAAGTTCTGCTGATCTCAACTAAGCTCTCCATCTACAGGGACTGGAATGACTTAACTTTGGTCTACATGTTAGTTCACCAATTATTATTTTTATTTTTCATTAGTTATTTTTCCAATAGCCTAAGCTTCATAGCAGAGGCTAACACCCATAGGAGGAGCAAAAGCATGGAATTATCACTTAGGTCTTTCTTGGCTCAGAACTTGTATACCTTCTCTGTTGCATTTCCCAAAGTATAGCAACTCTCAAGGTCATCCCAAATCAATGAGTTGGGGAAATAATAGTCCTTTCTGGGCTGGAAGAGTTGCAAAGTGATGTTGGCAAAGGTGATGTAGTAAAAGGATAATTGTGACCATTTTTGTCACCAATTTATGAGTTATTCTTCACCACCAGCCAACATATCCAGACAAGGAATTGATTGCATGCAGTTATTTGAAAAATGATTCTAAGGAGTAGAGCAAAGGGCCAGAGAAGTGCGACAGAGGTGGGAAACACACAAAGGATGTGTTCCTAAGAAACTCTTGTGGGTAACCAAGTTCCATTACATCCGGAGGTCTTGGAGCCTGTGCATATACTTTCAGAATTTCCTTAGTAGAAGATAAGAGAACTGACACTATGAAGCACAATTTTCTGTCTCTAATTGTTTGAGGTCTGATCTCAGGGGAGTGAAGACCAAGGCAGGGTTTATTGTATTGAGAGAGATTGTATCCTTATGTATGTAAACGAGGATTGCACACTGTAGATGAAAAATGTGACCAACATAAGAAGCAGAACTCGGGATGGAGAGATGGCTCAGAGGTTAAGAGCACTGGTTGCTCTTTGGGAGGTTCTAAGTTCAATTCCCTGCAACCACATAGTGTCTCACAGCCATCTATACTGATACCTGGTGCCTGTTTCTCATAAAGTTGTATGTGCAGATAGAGCACTCATATACATAAAATAAATAAATCTTTTTAAAAAAACAGAGCTCCCATCTTGCCCTTAGATGGACATGTTTATTTCTGTGGGTTCTAAGAGATACCTCATAGTGTAAAGAAATAGAATGACAAATTTGAAGGAGCACCTACGATGTCTTGTAAACAGAGAAGTGTCACAGGATTTGGCCATGAGATGGTCAGTGGAGATCTTGGAGAGGGTAGTTTTATTTTAGTAGTGGGAAACAAAGTCCATTTGAAGTAGGAGGAAGAGATAAAGGAGGAGAGATGGAGAACAAAATGGAATGGGCTAGAAGCTAGAAGTAAAGAACAAGGGAAGGTTTATTGTATTGAGGCTGTATGTCAGTGGATACAAATGAGGATTGCTAGGTAGAACGGGAATGGGTATCTCTGAGACTGGGGAAATGAACAGAAGTGGCAAGTCCTTCATGCCATTCAGTAACATCTCCTTAGAGTGACATTTCCTGGTATGTATGCATTGTAAGGTTTCTCTCCTTTGCATTTCCCTGGTCTGTGCTGTTCTTAGCACTAAGCACAGCCTGTACTTATCTTCATTTTTCATTTTTAAAACTTGCCTTGCTATAATACATGTCCCACTAAAGCAACATCATGTCTGTCTCACTGGCTGCTTACCAACCACTGCATTGCAGATCACTAGCAAATATTTACTGAGTGAATGAATCAACTGATGGATGGAATAAAAGATCTTGATAGTCACTTCTTCATGTAATAGGGAAGGCCCACTGTGACAGGTTCAGTCCTGTCAGCCATAGCCCTTACAAAAGTATAGGGCAGTGGTTCTCAACCTTCCTAATGCTGCAGCCTCTTAATACAGTTCTTCATGTTGTGGTGACCCTCCCAGCCATAAAGTTATTTTTTTTACAACTTTGCAACTGTAGTTTTGCTACTATTATGAATCATAATGTAAATATCTGATTGAAGATGGTTTTGGGTGATCCCTGTGAAAGGGTCTTTTGATCCACAAGGATGGCAACCCACAGGTTGAGAATCACTGGTACAGGGGTTGCCAGTGACCAGCACTGGGATTATAAGTGTATACCACCATGCCTTGTTTTTTACAAGGGTACTGGGGATCAAATTTAGGTACTCATGCTCATGCAGCAAACACATTGGTGACTGACCACTTTCAAAGAAGAGCTAATTCCAAGTGACCGACCACTTTTAAGATAGAGAAACTTGACTTTTTAAGTTCATATCTTGGCAAAAGTCATTTCAGTGGTGTGGGGGCAACAGAAAGCCCATTTGAAGTGGGAGGAGGGGCATGATCTGGACTTTGCAGGTCCACTGTTAGTTCCCCTGCCTTCCAGATCAAATCTACATGCTTTCTCTTCCACTTCCTAACTTCCCAACATCATCAACGAACAATTCAAATCTAGGCAGACATGAAAATAAATTCAGTAGCCATGCTGATATCGATTAACTGCCCTTGGTTTTCCCGATGACCATGTTTGTTAGCCTTCGTTAGTAGCCGTTCAAACACCTGCCACTCAAGGGTTATGGCACAAAGGGAGCAGCAGCTTTGCCTCCAGCTAGCTTTCTTGTGAACTCTCTGTGGGTGTGTGACATTACAGAAATAGAACAGCACTCGCAGTTACTTAGGATTGCAACAGAGAGGGACATGAATTTGCTTTGCAGCTGTTCTTTGCAAAATGGGCCCATTGAATATCATCTCATTTTTTTCATCTAAAATTTCTAATGACAAGGCCAACAAGTCAGTTGGCTTTGGTGAACTGAGTTGCAGCAGGGACCAATATTTTCTGGTCTGAGAGCAGGTGCCTGTTTTCCTGTTGAGGCCCTAGTCAGCTCCAGGAACTATACTAAATAGGATTTTGGAATGATTTGGCATTTAGCTATGGATATTTTGGTTTTCAAGTCCAATATTTCCCAACTTAATGCAGTTTTGCATAGATTTGCTGGTGGCTTAGGAATTTAGTTTCTTTCTCTAGGATGGGAGGTTCAGTATTTGTTCTACTGATAGCTTCACAGCATACCCAATACCATGTAGTGTTTTTAGTTTGAAGAGGGCTCATTACTTTGGTCTAAACCATAGTATAGGAATTGGTTTGCCCAGCTAATGCAATAACCCAAAGGCTAGCAATCCTATTTGAAAGCTTACTATAATATTTATTAGATTCTGGAGATTAATGCTGTTAATTCTTGATTGTCTGGATGTGGCTCATAAATATTATCAAGCTCTCTCTTTTCAGATTCTGGCCAGTAAATTATACTGGAAAAACAAATTTCACAGCAAATGAGTTATTTGATATTCATAAAATCTCTTCCTTCAATATGCATATTTCAGAATTTTATTTTGGTTCACTGTGGGAACATTATCTGATCTAAACAAAACATAGAAGGAGCAGCTTGATATAGTTAGAGAACCCAGCTTTGGACTGAAGGTCCTGTACCAGCACTGACCATCTGTGTGCTATTAGACAAGTAATGTTTAAGCATTTTTAATGAGTTTAGGCTTGCTCATACTCAAATATGGCATAATCAAAACATCTGTTCCTTATATTTCTTAGGACTATTGTGATGTGAACAAGAAACTGAATCCTGTTTAACTTCCAAGTCATTATTGAAAATTCTGTGTAGTTGTTTAATGCAATCACCTTGTAAACTGTAAAGAAATACACACATATACTGGGGTTTGCATTGTTTCATAATCCATGCCCTTCATATTTCTCCTTTTCTTCCTCTTTCTTCTCCTCCTACTTGACTCACTTCAGTTAAAGTTCCTCCTCCCCCTTCTCCTCCTCCTCCTCCTTCTCCTCCTCCTCCCCCTCCTCTTTCCCCTCTTCTGTTTTTCATTATAATAGAAAATGAAATATTATTGTCAAGAAAGCCTTCAGCTTTGCTCCTGACACACAGCAGTGGTGAAGCACTTGGCCAGTGTAACTTTCTCCACTTGCTTTCTTAATTATTCATCCTCATGGGCACTGTCACTCACATACTGTATTGGTTTGGTTTTCAACTTGTCACAAGATAGTCATTGAGATGAGGAAACTCAGTTGAGAACATATGTCCATCAGATTGCCTGTATGCCAGTCTGTAGGACATTTTCTTGATTAATGATTGATGTGGGAGGGCCTAGTTGTCTGGGGTTGGTGCCACCCCAGGCAGATGGTCCTGGTGATATAATAAAGCAGGCTAAAAAGCCACAGGAAGCAATCCAATAAGAAGGGCTCTCCCATGGTATATGCCTCAATTCCTGCTTCCCAAATTCCTGCTTGAGTTCCTGTCCTTACAATTTTTTCCATAATGGTTTGTGCATGGAAGTGTAAGCCAAACAGTTTTCTGTCCAAGCTGCTGGTGGTCATGGTATTTTATAACAGCAATATAAATATAACTAATACATTTCTGAGGTTAAAAGTTCAAGGTGTGGTTCACATCTATATATTCTAGAGACAAAAGCAGGAGATCAACATACTTTGATATACCATAGCTTGACTGTTTAATTATATCAAGAAAATAAGAAATTGGATTCTTTCTCTGACCCACATATCCTACAGTAGGAGAAAGAAGTACATTTTTTCTGTTTCTATGGAAATGGACTTAATCAGAAAGGGAAGAGACATGTAGTGATCACCTAAATAGTAGAATATTGCCCTCCTACAGGTTGCACGTTGCTGTGGAGAAGGAGCACCAGTATGGTGGCCAGACACCAAGAAAGGAAAATAAATACTTGGGATTGTTTTTTTTTCAAAAGACACATAGATGCAATCAAATATTTGTAGAAGCAAACATTTTATGGTACATGTAGATTGAGAGTGAATACTTTTTCTCTAAGAAAATAAAATTGAGTGAGCAGGAAAGTGAGACCGATCTAGGAAGAACTGAGGGTAAATATAATCAAAACACATGATATGAAATTCTCTTTTCTCTTTTATTGAAAATCAATCCTTGCCTCATATTTTCTGATTGCAGTTATTCTTCCTCGACTTCTCTCAGTTCTTCCCCACATCCCCTCCCATCCAGATCTGCTCTTTTCTGTCTCTCATTATGAATGAATAGGCTGCTAAGAGATAACAACAAGACATAGCAAAATAAAATATAATAAGATAAAACAAAAACTGTCACATCAAAGTTGGACAAGGCAAGCCAACAGAAGTGAAAAAGCCCAAGAAAACTCAGGAGTCCCATAAAAATATTAAACTGAAAGCTAAAAAATAGAGAGTGCCTGTTACAGACCCTGGCAGACCCTGTGCTGGATGCTTCAGTCTTTGTGAATCCATGTAAGCTTTGCTCAGCTGACTTAGAGGAACTTGTCCTGATGTCCTCCATTCTCTCTGACCCTTATACTCTTTCTGCCTCCTCTTTAATGGAGTTCCCTGAGCTCCAAGGGGAGAGATCTGATGGAGACATCCCATTTAGAGCTGTGTATTCCAAGATCTGTCACTCTCTGTGTAATGCCTGGCTTTAGGTCTCTGTATTTTTTTCCCAGTTGCTACAGAAAGAAGCTTCTCTGATGATGGCTGAATAAGTCACTGACCTACAAGTATAGAAGAATATCATTAGGAATGATTTTATTACTACTTTTTATTTTCTTTTAATACCAGTAGTATTTGGTTTTATCCCAGCTCTCTGGGATGTCTAATCTGGTTCTTAGAAGGATAGTCACTCTTTCCATGCCTATTCAATATAGTACTTGAGGTTTTAGCTAGAGCAATAAAACAACTGAAGGAGACCATAGGTATATTGATTGGAAAGGAAGAAGTCAAAGTATCTTTATTTACAGATAGTATGATAGTATATATAAGTGACCCTAAAAATTCCACTGTGGAATTCCTACAGACAATAAACACTTTCTGAACATAAAATTAACTCACAAAAATCAGTAACCCTTCTACAAATGACAAACAGACTGAGAATGAAATCAGTGAAACAATACATTTTGCAATTGTCTTAAATAATGTAAAAATATCTTGGGGATAATTCTAACCAAGCAAGTGAAAGATTTGTATGATTAAAAACTTCAAGGGACCTGGAACTGACTTGTGAAGCAACCTTGTTTCTTATCTAAATTTAAACTGGAAAATAAATAAAAATAAAAAACTTCAAATCACTGAAGAAAGAAATGAAGAAATCAGAAGATGGAAATATCTCTGATGTTCATGGATCAAGTAGGATTAACATAGTAAAAATGGCCATCTTACCAAAAGCAATTTATAGATTCAAGGCAATCAATACCCATCAAAATTTCCACACAATTCTTCGCAGATCTTGAAAGGACAATTCTCAGTTTCATATGGAAACACACACATACACCAAAACAAAAACAGGATTGCTAAAACAATTTTGAATAATAAAAGAACTTCTGGAGGTATTACCATTCCTGATTTTAAGTTGTACTACAGAGATATAATAGTAAAAGCAGCATGATATCACATAAAAACAGACTCATTGATCATTGGCATCTAATTGAAGACCCATCAATCAATTTACATACCTATGGATATCGTATCTTCAACAAATAGATGTGTGCATGTAGAAGAAGGCAAATTAATTCATTCTTAAAACCCTGAACAAAACACATCTAAAGTGGATCAAAGACTTGACATAAAAGTAGATACACTCATTGGTACAGAGATGATTTTCTGAACAGAACTCTGATAGCACAGGCACCAAGATTGACAATTAATGAATTGGACCATGTGAAATTGAAAAGCTTCTAGAATGGGTAAAGATTTTTATCAACTCTATATCCAAAAGAGGACTAATATCCAAAAATGTAGAACTCAAGAAACTAGACATCAAAAGCCCAAATAATCCAATTTAAAAATGGGGTATACATTTAAACAAAAAAATTCTCAAGAGAGGAAACACAAATGGCTGAGAAACACTTAAAGGAGGATTCAACATCCTAAAACATCAGGAAAATGCAAATCGAAACTATTTTGAGATTCCATCTTATACCTGTCAGAATGGCTACAATCAATAACACAAGTGGCAGCCTATGCTGGTGAGGATGTGGGGCAAGGAGACTACTCATACCTTGCTGGTGGATTGCAAACTCATACAAGAAGTATGGAAATCAGTGTGGGGATTCCTCATAAAGATGGGAATTATCTATCTCAATATCTAGCTATATCACTTTTGGACATGTACCCAAAGGATGCTTCATCCTACCATAAGGTCACCTGTTCAACCACATTCATTGCTCCTCTATTTCTAATGACTAGAAATTGGAAATAACCTCAATGTCCCTCAACAGAGGAACGAATAAATAAAATGTGGTACATTTATACAATGGAGTATTACTCAGCTGTTTAAAATTGACATCATGAAAATCACAGGTAAATGGATGGAACCGGAAAGAAATCATCCTGAGTGAGTAACACAGACCCAGAAAGAAAACTATGAAATGTATTTGCTTACATGCAGATATTAGCCATTAAGTAAAAGATAGCCAAGCTGCAATCTGAGACCCAGAGAGGATAGGTATAGAGGAAGGGATGGGGATGGGGGGGGAACATGGTGAAGTAGAACAGATTTTTATGGGTGGACTGGCAGGGGTGGACAGGAATGGAAAGATCAGTTGGGGAAATGGAGGGGATATGAAATTGAGGGAAGGAATTCAAGGAGGGGGAAGGGATATGGTATGAAAGACAAAATTCAGGAAGAGACAGCTAGAGTTAAGGGGAATTTTCAGTGGTGATGTGAAAACCTAGTACAGTGGAAACCTCCTAAAATATTTGAAGGCGATCCTAGCAAAGTCTCTAAACAATGGGGGTGATGGAGTCCTAACTGGCCATCTCTGTCACCAAACAAAGCTTCCAGTACCAGGAGTGGGTTATATTCAACTGAGTTGTTCGTCAAAGGGCTACCATGGTAGAAATTCCCAAATAACTCAGGTTGTTGCTAAGACAATAGATTACTCTTCACAAACCAACACCAAGACCCCACTACTGAACACAACACCCACACAACTCATTGAAAATGTAGAAGTAGAGCTGGTGCCTACCAGCTTGACCCCTATGTTCTAGTGACCTTGATACAGGAGGGTGTTCTCCAGGCTGCCAAAAGAGAATCATAAATACTAACCCAATCACAAACCCTTTGGTATACAATGCTGTCCAGCCTGTAAAATATGCTAGGGCAATGTTGCACAAAGCTGTGGGAGTAACCAACCAACATCTGTTTTGACTGAAGACCTACTCCATGAGATGGAACCAACACTCAGTACTCTTTGAGTGACCAAGACCAAAGACTGTACGCAATTCTTAAAAAATATTAATAAGATATTTTACATATACATATACATACATATTTATATATATTCCAATATTCCCACAAGCATTAGAGACATTAGTACATGCTATCAAAGATACTAAGAGTCATGTGGAAGATGCTGCCTTTAAAATGGTTAGAAATGAGAATGATGTGTCAGGGAATGCTAATTAGGAGCTGGTTTGGATGGTGCCTAGTGATAAGGATAAAAGTAATAATAGGTAGATATCGGTACTTCTTGTGTGCCAAGGATCATATTTAAGGCTTAATACACATCATCTCCTATTTCTTCAGAGTATGTAAGTAAAAAGCACCAAAGCCTATAAAGGTGATGAAAAAGAGTCTCAGAAGGTTAAGAAAGTTACCAAGATGAAGTCATTGGTGAGAAACAGCTGATATTTGAGCCTATATGTATTTAATTTCAATGCCCAAGAAGTTAACCATTACAGTAGTGTATCAGGTAGCTTTTTGTTACTTTAACAGTGTACCTGACACATGGTAGTTATTTTTAAAAGTGTTAAAGGTTCTAGTTCCATTCTGATGAATTCCAGTTGGCATTTGGTAGGCAGTGAACTTTATGGGCTGTTGCTGCAACAATAAACAGCACACTTATTGAGAGTCTAGGTAACTGTTTATTGTAGAAATTACTCACAAGAGAAAAACAAGCAATCTAGATGAGTCAAATCTTTTGCCACCAAACCGAAAGCTGAAAAGAGAGCGAGAGGTTCTGCTGCTCAGTCTTTTATTCCTTCTTCCGTACACGCCTGGCTAGTGACGTAGTTTACCGCCTATGTCCTTGTACGTCTTTAGTCACACTGAAAGTGGGTGTGGTTAGCGGTGCAGTGAACCGCCCTTTTATTACCTCATCTGTATGCGCCTCTAATACTCCACATGGCTAATGGTAGAGTATTAAGTTTCCCCCTACAATGGGCGGGGTTATCTGATGGAGGGAGGGACTCTCCACTCTTAGGAAAGTTTTATTCTGCCTTCTTCACCTTGGATCCAGAATACATTTGTGACAGAATTTTTATTTTCTCTTTCTCCAAGCAACACTTGTCTCTAAAAGCACACTCTATGTCCTGAAGTATGGCTGCCCTTCCCATGCCTCCTGGAGGTCCACTGGCCACTTCTCCAGAGAAGAAGATGGAACTGGAACTCCATGGGCTGCTCCCCTCACACTGGTTCCAAGGAGACAGCTTATGATGTTGCTTTGAAGATGATGCTTTCAAAACTCTCAGAGGTGCCAAGAAGCTGTAGCAGGTTGGAAAGAGCCTGAGGAGAGATCTGAGGGTTGCCTGTGGGGTTTGGAGGGCTACCCTGTAAAAAGGAACAGAACAACCTGAGGATTTATTGTCAGGGATTCCTTCACCCAGCAGTTTCATTTGATTCATGAAGTTGTTGAATAGGTGTTGGGGCTTGTCTGAGATTGCTGGGAATGACAGAAAAACTGGTTTGTTGAATATTATTTTGACTGCAATGCTACCACACAAGAGAACAAGTACTCCACTGGAGGGAAGGCTCCCTTTTGATGTCACTATGTGACTAGGAGCTGTCACGCTCAGGAGCATCCATACAACACTGTTCAATTGAAATTTGTGATCTTGTGTATAAGCTTAACATTTCTACAAATCACCTTAAAATATGAATAGGGCAAGTTAGCCTATTAATGTATTTTACTTAACACAACAGATTTAAATGGTTTCAGCATTCAATCTCAGTATTCATTATGAGTTGTTAATATTGTATTTTACATCCCATGTTGCTGATGAGTTTTTTGTACTCAAGGAATTGCTTTATTGTAGACAGAAGTTTCTATCCTGCTGGGTCCCACAGTGGTTTAGTCCCAAATAAATAAACAGAGGCTTATATTAATTATAAACTGTTTGGACAATGGCTTAGGTTTCTTATTGGCTAGCTCTCTCTTAATTATTAACCTATTTCTATTAATCTGTTAATCTGTATATCTCCATACCATCTTGTCTTACTGGTGATTCCTGGATCTCTTTCTTTTTTGGCATCTTCATATGGAGTTGCCCTGACTCTGACTACTACTTTTTTCTAGTCTTGTTTGGATTTCCCACCTGCCTAAATCCTGCATGTCCATTGGCCAGAACAGCTTTATTCATCAACCAAAAGAGAAACATATATTCACAGCACAGAGAAGGACGTTCCACATCACTTGATTTAGACTACATACATTTCAAAAGTTTAGAAAGTCATAAGTACTGTGTCAGGAGATACAAAGGACTAGGTGACTACAAACATACTGCTCCTTGATAGGCATTCATTGAACAACTAAGCAACTAAGTCCTTGGCAGTGACAATTTGTGGTGGTGGGTGGGGCAGACAGTGAGAATGCCTTAGTGATTGTGGAAGAGACTCCATTTTTATTATGTTCAGCAGAAGGTGATGATTAATCTATCATTAAGAACATAGTAATTTACATTTGACCAAAGTCATATTGTTCCACATACATTGTTGGCTGTATGTAAATACAGAGTTTATTCATTATACTTAACTAAAACATATTTAATGATTCATAACTCCTCAGTTCCAGCCCCCCATTTATCCTAGAAATAGTCAGTCCAGTCTTTCATTCTATAAATTCGGCTCTTCTCAGGTGTTTGAAATAAATTAAAATCCGGTATTTGTCCTGATGTCTTCAAAGTTCTTTCATGTTGTCACATATTGCAGAATTTGCTTTTTAAAGGACAAATAATATTTCATTGTATGTTTATATGTGTGTATACCACATTTTGGTGTGTATACATTTTAATATGCATGCATGTGCACATTCGAGTGTGTATATGTGCCTGTGTGCCAGAAGCCAAACTCAGACGTCATTCCTGAGGCAGTATCACTTTTGAGACAGAGTATCTCCCCTGACATAGAACTTTCAAAGTAAACTAGGCTGGTTAACCACTGAGTCCCAGAGAGGAACCCTCCTAGCACTGGGATTATAAGTACATACTTCTTGGGTTTTTAAAAATGTGGGTACTGTGGATTAAACTTCAACAAGCAATTTACCAAGTGAGCTGTCTCCTAGCCCCTATAAAACTTTCTTCATTATCTGTTAGTGGTCATTTATGTAGCTTCCATGCCTTGGCCATTGTAGTAGAATGTCTTTGAGATTCTGATTTCATTTCTTTAAAATAAATGCCTCTAAGTTGGAATGTTGGATCACAATAAGTTCCATTTTAATGGTATTTACAGAATCATTGCCTCATTTCTTATATTGACTGCATGATTTTTAGTTTCACCTGCAGTGTGGGAAACTTCAGGCTCTTTCAATATCATACAAACACTTGATTTTGTCACTTCAGCCAAGATATGAGAAAATTGTATATGCACACACAAAAGAAATCAAGCAGACCTTTCTCTTATACTGTATCAATAAAGCAGCTCAAAATTATGAACCTTAAAAACTTAATTATGAGCTTTTTAAACCAAAAGCTATATAGTCAGAAACTAAAAAGCCCCTAGAAAATAAACATAAGGAAAATATATTACTCTAGGCAATGATTTCATAAATATGACACCAGAATCATAGGCAATAACAAAAATAATCAAGTAGACCAGTGTCAAATGAAATAACTGCACCACAAAGACCACAAAGGTCACCATAAACAGAGGGTAATCAGCCTACAGAATGAGAGAAAATGTTTGCAAACCATGTATCTGGTAAGGTGTTAATCTGATAACAACTGGGAATCCCACAACCCCTGTGTGGAAAGATGTTCACACCATTAATCAGATAAATGCAAATCCACAAGAAAACACCTCATACCTACTAGATAGCAGTTATCTGGAAGGCAAGAGACATCATCTGTTGCTCATAACCCACTGAGTCTGGATATTTGGCAGGCACAGAAGATGGAGAAATTGGTTGGGTCATTGTTCCAATCTGATGATTTCTTATTGTCCTCATTATGCAACCCACCACTTTAGGAAATAATCTCTGCTTCTCAGCTGTCCAGATTGTCCTACTATATACAGATGATAAAAGGGCTGAAAGAGAAATCAGAGAAACATCACCCTTTACAATTGCCACAAACAACATAAAATACCTTGGGGTAACGCTAACCAAACAAGTGAAAGACCTGTATCGTAAGAACTTTGAATCTTTAAAGAAAGAAATTAAAGAAGCCCTCAGAAAATGGAAAGATCTCCCATGCTCTTGGATAGGTAGGATCAATGTAGTAAAAATGCCAATCCTGCCAAAAGCAATCTACAGATTCAATGCAATCCCCATTAAAATCCCAGCACAATGCTTCACAGACCTTGAAAGAACAATAATCAATTTTGTATGGAAAAACAAAAGACCCAGGATAGCCAAAACAACCCTGTTCAACAAGGCAACGTCCGGAGGCATCACCATCCCTGATCTCAAGCTCTATTACAGAGCTATAGTCCTGAAAACAGCTTGGTATTGGCACAAAAATAGACAGGTAGACCAATGGAATCGAATTGAAAATCCGGGTATTAACCCACACATGTACGAACATCTGATCTTTGACAAAGAAGCTAAAAATATACAATGGAATAAAGTAAGCATCTTCAACAAATGGTGCTGGCATAATTGGAGACTGGCATGTAGAAGAATGCGGATTGATCCATGTTTATCGCCATGCACAAAACTTAAGTCCAAGTGGATCAAAGACCTCAACATAAATCCAGCCACACTGAACCTCTTAGAAGAGAAAGTGGGTGGTACCCTTGAACGAATTGGTACAGGAGACAGCTTCCTGAACATAACACCAGTAGCACAGACAGTGAGATCAACAATTAATAAATGGGACCTACTGAAACTGAGAAGCTTCTGTAAGGCAAAGGACACAGTCAGCAAGACAAAAAGGTAGCCCACAGAATGGGAAAAAATATTCACTAATCCCACATCTGACAGAGGGTTGATCTCCAAAATTTACAAAGAACTCAAGAAGCAAGTCTCCAAAACACCAAAGGACCCAATTAAAAAGTGGGCTGCAGAACTAAATAGAGAGTTTTCAATAGAGGAGTCTAAAATGGCTGAGAGGCACTTGAGAAAGTGCTCAACATCCTTAGCCATCAGGGAAATGCAAATCAAAACAACTCTGAGATACCATCTCACTCCTGTCAGAATGGCTAAAATCAAAAACACCAATGACAATTTATGCTGGAGAGGATGTGGTAAAAGGGGGACACTCCTCCATTGCTGGTGGGAGTGCCAACTGGTTCAGCCACTTTGGAAATCAGTATGGAGATTCCTCAGAAAAATGGGAATAAACTTACCACAAGACCCAGCAACTCCACTCTTAGGCATATATCCAAAAGATGCCCATTCATACAACAAAGATGTCTGTTCCACTATGTTCATAGCAGCTTTATTTGTAATAGCCAGAACTTGGAAGCAACCTAGATGTCCCTCACCCGAAGAGTGGATAGAGAAAACATGGTACATCTACACAATGGAGTACTATTCAGCAGAAAAAAATAATGGAATCATGAGATTTGCAGGCAAATGGATGGCACTAGAAGAAACCATCCTGAGTGAGGTAACCCAGTCACAAAAAGAGAAACATGGCATGTACTCTCTCATATATGGATTTTAGACATAGATCAGGGGAGTGCCAGCCTACAATCCTATGGCCAGAGAGTCTGGGAAACAGAAACTTCATTTAGTGGCTGATCGAAGAAGAGGCAGACTCCCTTGGTTAAGTACTGAGCTGAACTCAAGAAAGCCAGTAACAGAGAGGGAGGACTGATGATCAAAGGGATTAAGACTGGGCTGGTTTAACCCCCAGAAACAGCTGACCAGACAAAGGTTAACTCTTGAATCCCAGGCATCAGCCTGGGAATCCAGCATGGGACTGATCAAGACCCCCTGAATCTGGGTGTCAGTGAGGAGGCCTAGGGAATCTATTGAGCCTTGGGCAGCAGATCAGTACCCATCCCAAGTATACACAGGGACTTTGGACTCCCATAGAACAATGTGAGGTGCACTCTCACCCTGAACTCTTGGGGAAGGGTCTAGGCCCTGCCCTATATGAAATGACAGACTATGGACACCCCCATGGAGGGCCTCACCCTCCCTGGGGGAATGAGGGGATAACGGGGGGGTTGGGGGAGGGCACGGGAGGAGGGGAGGGAATGGGAGAGGGACCTGGAACTGACTTGTGAAGCAACCTCGTTTCTTATCTAAATTTAAACTGGAAAATAAAAAAAGGGCAGACTTGAGAGAGCCGAGTGTGGCTGGTGGATCTTGGCACCACAGGACGAGCCAGACGTTATTTGGATTTATCTTATCTAGAAAACATTTAATGGACGAACGAAAACAGATCCCGTGGCCTCCCCTCAATCACAGAACTGAGACAGCCGGACAGATTTAACTACAGCGTGGTCTTTATGTGCTTTCATTGTATCATGAACTCAGCCCCTGAGGTCCGCTAGTCTTTCTTATTTCTGTGAACTTCATCCTCCCCAAATCGCCCCTTCCCTTTTTCCTGCCCTCCCAGGCACCAAGGCCAATGTGATGACATCATTACTCAAGTTGTCTCCGCCCCGCTTTCCTTCCTCCCTCCCTCCCTTGTATTTTATTTATTGAAAGTAGATTTCTTCTCTCACATTATTAAATTTTTATAGGACAGTATCCACAAACATTCCAATCTTGAAAGTTCTAAGGTCAAGGTGCAAAAACAAACCTGGGACTACTGGGATAAATTTCAAGTAAGCATAAGTGACTGGCAATTACAAAAGAAATGGGGAGATCAAGTCTAGAGGTTTCTAGCAGGTCTAAGGAGCTATTTCATCATAATGGTGGAGAAGAAGCCAGGCCAGAGAATTAGAAGAGTAAAGCACACTTAATACACAGAGTCTCCTCTGCAAACATATCAGGCTGGACTTCCTTCAGTGGATGAGAATAGACTTAAGAAAGAATAATTCTTTAAGTGCATTGCATTCTGTGAATGCTAAGTTCCAAGTGCTTCCAGATCATAAAAATGGTCTTATATCTCATCTTCAATTGTATTCTCATTACAACTAGCCCATTCAAAGGAGAAATGAAATGGAAGATGTGAAGGGGTTACAGTTACCTTGATCAATTACCTTGATTCAGGGTGGGTGTTCTATAAGTGATTCTGTTGTCTTGTAAAACACCAGCAAGCATTTTCAGAGTTTGTTTGCTGGATGCTATTCAGCTTACTCATAGCTTTTAATCCATAGCGAAAAAGCAGTGGAACAGAGAACAGGAAATTTCACCAAGCAGCAGGAACTGTTGAAATGGTTGTGCTGGCAAGAAACAACCCAGAATCATTAACCACAGCCCCAGACTTATGTCTTTATTTCCTTTGCACGTCATTTGACCAGAAAAGAATTGAGCTTTAAATATCACTCTTAACAGCAAAAGAAATACTTTGATTATTAAAATAGCATGCTGGACTATTTTGTTGATTATGCATATTTGGCTCATTTAATTTTTATAAGTATGTGAGGCCCAAATAGCTTTTTTAAAATCATATTTTATAGACTAGAAAATAAAGGGCAGCAATGAAAAATGACAGAATTGAACAGCATACAACAGAGCCCCAGATATCACATAAAAGTCATATGGTCTATATTGTATGCAACAGGTCGTTTAAACAGAGAAAACACAGTCTAAGTATCTCCCTAAGAACCAGGAGTAAATGCCTGGATGTCAAGGTCATGGAGGCAGATGGATAATCAGAATAAGGCTTAGAAATTCCATCATGGCACTTACCATACATGCATGTGGTATCTGTGGAGTCATAACCAAATAAGTCAAAAATACAGCATGTATATTGTAGACCATCATGATCACAATTACAACAGTTGTACAAAATAATTTTGTCCTATATATTAAATAATCTGCTACTTCTAGAGCAACCCAGATGCTGGTAGGAGGGTTACATGGACACGAAGAGGTGGGACTTCACAGTTAAGGTCCTAAGTGGAACAGAAGGACTAAGGCTGTCTCAGCTGTTTATATGAAGATGGACATGTTCTTTGCTTATTCAACATGGTAAATGATAGCTGCATGGGTTCACTGAGTACTGGAAATGAAGTCAGCATGACTGAGGAAGTAAATTTTAGTTGGGGTTAATTTTAATTAATTTAAATAAAAGGAGGCTGCTATACAGACAGTGCAGAGAATGAGACTACACTAATCTTTTCATAGGATTATTCTAGTAAGAAAAAGTAGGTAAGTTAATTTTGCACCAAATCTAAGCTTGCCCACGCTAGGATTTTTCTGTTGCTTAGTCATTACATGCATCCCACTTAAGCTTGAACAGAAAGGAGGAAAGCAAAGATTTTAAGGCACACAGACATATACCAAAGCTAAAAATGAAAAGGTGGTGCTCCTTATCCTCACTTTGACATCAAATTAGCCACCAGATCCTGGCTATTATACCCTAAAGTATCTCTTTGTTTACTGCCTATTTCAGGTGTTGTTTGTCTTCTACTATAGTTCTAATTCCAGCACCACCACCCTTAGCCTACAAACAAATACAAGTCACTATGAGTCACCCCACCTTACAAAGACAATAGAGACCTAGCCTTCTGAAAACTCTGTTAATGTTCTCTCTTCTCAGAAACCACTGTTGTCTATTTACTAGTTGCATATAGACTGAAACAGACTGCCTAGCCTGTTTCTCTGTACAAGCTGAACTTTGTCCCTACTTCATCTGACCTTCAAATTCCCATGTGGGACATCTAGCCCACAGTAGTAATCAGTACCTGTCCAGATTTGAGAGAGCCCACGCAGTGATGCTTAAGTTAAATGGGTTCACTAGGGTGGCCCTTAATCTAATTTGACTGGTGTCCTTACGAGAAGAGATGTGGACACCCATAGAAATCTGAACAGTGTGCCGAAGACCATATGAAAACAGACCCAGAAGAGTCCATGTTCAAGCTTGCTATCAGTCTCTGCTGATATCTTGCACTTGGACTTCCAGACTTTAGAACTGTGGCAAAATGAATTTGTTAATTATGCTGTTGAGTCATGGCGTTTGTTATAACAGCCTACCAAACAAATAAATTGGCCATTTGGTCCAGCCTACATACTCCAATTGGTCTTCTCATGCTTTTGCTCACCTGGCCATAAGCCCTAAGGCCAAGCCTACTTTTTACATGATTGGTGGTCACTGTTTGGACTATCTATGCTGATTGATTGCATCTAGATCCAGCTTACAGCCCTCATCTGCTATCATTAGGGAAGCCATCTCTTATGGATGGTCCCATCTTTGCTTTCTGCTGGTCTTACATCTTTAAATGAATCCTCATCTTCTCTTGATTAGTGTTGTTAGAGGGTCATGAGCAAAGTGCTTACAAAGAGTGCCTTTCCAAGCCTCTATCCAGGCTGTGGGCCACCAAAGCATATCTATCTAACCAGTGAGATAATGCTAGAAGATGTTAGGTGGAGTTTAAGAAAGGTCTCTAAATGGGTTATAGATGTAGCTGACATTTGCTTACTCTGCTTGTCACTCTTTTCCATTTTTTTTGGATTAGACAGTTTCCAGAGTACTTACTTCAAAACCACAGGGAGTGTCAAGATCTAAAATGTTCTCAGCTCATGAAAATAATATGGGACACGAGGACTATGTCAGTTATCTTGATTAACAATTTCATAATACATCTAGTGTGATAGAATAATGGCCAAAGTTAGACTATATACGGTGGTCCCATAAGATAATAAAGGAATTGAAAATTCCTATTGATTCCAGTCTTGCCCCTGAACCCTCCAGTAGAGAGAGAGGTGAGTGCCAGTGGCTCTTGTAGCCCACCTTTCCTTCTTTAAGTACTGTGGCATGCATCTTCCATACCCTTCCTGACACCCAATCCACCAGAGGGACCTGGAGGCAAAACAAAGCAGCCAGCATCAGCTGCCACTCCTGTATGCACCTCCACCCTCCAGTAGAGAGGAGATAGGGAGACCCCACTTGTACTTACTGGAAGAAGAGATGGGAAGACAACAGTATAAGAACACATCCAACAATAGAAAGACTTATATAGTGTCTAGGGATTCTACACCAGCATGACCTGAACATACCAACACAGAAGAAGCAGAAGAGAATGAACTTAAAACCAACTTTATGAAAATGATAGAGGCCCTCAGGATATTAGAAAAATCCCTCAAAGAAATGGAAGAAAAACAAACCAAAAAATGCAAGAAATCAACAAATCTAGAGAAAGCAAGGAAACCCAAGGGGAAAAAACAGTCAAACAGATGAAACAAGCAATTCAAACAGTTCAAGACCTGACAACTGAAATAGAGACAACAAAGAAAACACAAACTGAGGGAATGCTGGAAATAGAAAAGTGGGGTAAATGACCAGGAACTACAGATGCAATCATAGAAAACAGAATACAAGAGATGGAAGAGGGACTCTCAAGTGCTGAAGATAAACTACAGGAAATAGATTTATCAACGAACAAAAATCTTAAATCCAACAAATCCATAACACAAAATATCTAGGAAACATGGGACACCATGAAAAGACCAAAACTAAGAATAATAGGTATAGAAGAAGGCGAAGAAGCCCAGCTCAAAGTGCAGAAAACATACTCAACAAAATCATAGAAGAAAACTTTCCCAACCTGAAGAAACACATGCCTATGAAAGTAAAGGAAGTATACCGAACACCAAATACAGTGGACCACAAAAAATAGTCCCCTCAATAAATAGAAAGGAAACATACAGGATAAAGAAAGAATATTAAGAGCAGTGAAGGAAAAATGCCAAGAGACATATAAAGGTAAACCTATCATAATTACACCTGACTACTCCATGGAAACTCTGAAAACCAGAAGGTCCTGGATAGATACTCTACCAACACTAAGAGACCATGGATGTCAGCCCAGACTACTCTACCCAGCAAAGTTTTCAATCACTAAAGATGGAGAAACCAAGATTTTTCCATGACAAAACCAGATTTACCAATACATATCCACAAATCCAGTCCTACAGAAAGCTCTGGAAGGAAATCTCCAACCAAAGGAAGTTTACACTCACAAAAACATAGGTAATTGATAATATCACTTTACGCCATGGAGTAGGAAGCCCGGAAACTTCTCCAGTAAGAGAAATGCTTAGATTAGCAATTATGGGATAAATACGTAAGTCAGAGCTAGCCAGTAAGAAACAAGCAAGGCCAACAGCTTCATAGTTAACATAGCCTCCTGTGTGTTCATTTGGGACTGATGCGGCTCTGTAACCAGGCTGGCAGGAAGGCATTCTCTTTACATAATGGTAATCAGGAGTGGGATGATGAATTTCCACGTAGAATGACAAAAGCTTTAAAGGAATTTTAGAAACAGAAGAATGGAGAGAAGCATGGGTTCTTGGTAGCAGCATTTTTCTCAGGTGTTCTCTATTTTGCTAGCAACAAGCAAAGACTCATGCGGCTTGCATAAAAAAGACTCAGCATAAAAAAGCAAGGTTGTTTTAAGAGGCTCTGCTAACAATTAAAAGGTGTGTACATACAGCTGGAAGTGGCAGTGACCACATCTCCAAGCATAGACTGAGGCAATGAGCTGGAATCACGCTTATGCCCGCCATCTTGGAAAAACTGCAGTTTAAACAGTGGAGGTTTTAACAGATAAGACACGTGGCCAGAAAAACATAATGATCTACAGTAAAGTCAGACTTGGATGAAGAAAAACCTCTAAAGGTTTACAGTGTGTTTAAAAATATATGTAAGATTGAGAGAAAAAAAGAAACAGTACAGTGGTAAATAAATAGAGAAGCCGGCTGTGGTGGCGCATGCTGGTAGGATTTACTCCAGAGGCAGAGGCAGAGGCAGGCAGATTTCCAAAGAAAAAAATAAATAAATCAAAGTAAAAGAAATAGAGTAATAATAATAGATAAATAAATAAGCCATGTAAAGATGGAAAATACACAGAAAGTCTGGATACTGTATGCTGTTGTGTTTTTCAGTTTTTTTGATTGCTCAGGAAGGAACAACTGCTAAAGTACACTTGATTATAAATGCTGCTAAATTAATTCAACTTATATCTTTTGAAAATGCCTTGACTTCAAAATTTAAGTATAAGGATATGTTACTTTGGAAAAGAGGTTTTGTTTATGTTTCTACAGTAAATGAAAAGCTGAGGATTCCTTCCAGGCTTCTGTGGTTTGATGAACCAAGACCCCTGGAAGCAATGGCCCAAGTGATTCAACATCTAAAACAGCTAAGATGATGCAGTCTTACAGACCCTGAAACTAAGGACTTATACAGGTTTTTGAGTTTTGTCATGATCCCCATGGTATGAATAGCACACCCTTCCAGCACGAAGCAGTTTGGAATGAGTGACATCCTAATTCCCATCTTGTTTATAAATCTTTGTTTTCATTTAAATGGGTTGTTTATAATTGGCTAATGATCACAGCCAATCTCTTTTTAAAGAAAAAAGGGGAAATGAGTACTTTGTATTGGTATGGTTTTTCATTTATTGATAAATTCAAGGTCAATTTTGTGATGTGTATATTTCTCCTCATGATTAAGTATTGTGTTTATACTAATCCTTTAAAACATAATGCATATTTCAATACAGACTATAGATAGTTACTTATAATAGTTAGAACTTATAGTTAGGTAAGTTAGTTTTTCTAGATATACAGAGATATATTTGAGATAGTCTTCAAACCTTTCAAAGACCTTCAGAAAATGGCATTTAAAATGGTTTAGAGTTTTTCTTGACAATGAGAAATGTCTGCCCCTGGCAGCACCAATTACATCTGAGAGGAAGAAGGGCATCAAAGAAACTCGTTATGGAGTTTAGTTTGCTTTCAACATGGCAAGATTAGCCATTTGGGCAAGAAACTTCTCTTGCCTAGACTGTTTGACTGTTGCTGTATAAACTGGACATGCAGGACCCACAGGAAAGTGACTGCTGAACTCAGTCTTACAGGGTTCCTGCTTCATAGGAGAGTCTACGGGACTTTCTGTAGGACATAGAAAAATGACTGACAGACTGTCAATGCAGATGGACAGTTTGAAATTTCCTGCTTTGCTGAGAAGTCTTCCAGACACATTGTGGCCTTATGGGCTGAAAATGGATGCCCCAACGTTACAGAGGAACTTCGGGTGACTGTCCAGGAAACGAGATGTCTCTGTCAGTTCTAGTGTTTACATATTATCCTTCTGTGGTCTTTGATAGAGTTGAAGACAGATAGTTATAATTATAGTTTTCCTTAGTTATGATAGAAGATAAGCTACATATAGGACTTTGGACTCACAAGGATGGGATAGATGATATTTTCTTTAAATCTTGTTAAATGTTTATAGACAAAATATTGTAACTGTGTTCTTACTTGATAACGGTTCTGTTATATGTAATTTGCCTATGTTAAATTTAAGACCTTTCATTTTGTTTAGACAGAAAAGAGAAGATGATGGGGGAAGTCCTGTGTAGATGTCAATAAAGCACTGTTGGCCAATAGGAAACCAAGATAGGTGGGACTAGGAGTCCAGGAGGACTCTGGGTAGGAGAAACACAGGAGTCAAGATGTAACACCATGGGGTAGGAAGCCCGGAAACCTCTCTGGTAAGAGAAATGCTTAGATTAGCAATTATGGGATAAATACTTAAGTCAGAGCTAGCCAGTAAGAAACAAGCAAGGCCAATAGCTTCATAATTAATATAGCCTCCTATGTGTTTATTTGGGACTGATGCGGCTCTGGAACCAGGCTGGTGGGAAGGCTTCTCTCAAAGAAGGTTTCTCTTTACACAGGTGGCCTTTTCTTGTGTGTTCTCATGATCTTTTCTCTTAGCACAAGTATCCTTCACAACTCTCTGGCACAAGCCAGACTGAATTAGACCCCTTTCTTAGTGCTTCTCTCTTTTTATAATTTTTTATTTAACTTTTTACATATATTACTCTCAATTACCTCTACTTCCCCTCCTCCCCCAGCCCCACAATGCTCCCAAACACCAACCCCACTCCATCCCCTCTCTGTTTCCCAGAAAGGATAAGGGCTTCCATGAGGGATTTTCAGAGTCTGTCATATCATCCTAGGCAGGGCCTAGGTCCTCCCCCATGTGTCCAGGCTGAGAGAGCATCCCTTCATGTGGAATGGGCTCCCAGAGTCCATTTGTATGCCAGGAATATATACTGACCTACTCTCCAAAGTTCCATAGATTGCTGAGGCCTCTTCTCTGACACTCAGGTTTGGGGCAGGGAGGGGGTGGTAGTTGTCGATCAGTCCCATGCTGGCCTCTCAGTCATCAGTCAGGAGTCCATGTGTTCCCCCTTGTTTAGGTCAGCTGCCTCTGGGGGTTTAACTAGCCTGGTCTTGATTCCTTTTCTCATTACTCCTCTTTGCAAATAGATTCCAGGATTTCAGTGCAGTTTTTAGCTATGGGTGTCTTCCTCTGCTTCTATCAGCCACTGGATGAGGGTCCTAGGATGGCATATAAGGTAGTCAATCTCATTATCAGGGTAGGGCATTTAAGGTAGGCTTAATGCCAGTTGGTGTCATTCTTGTAGATCTGTGAAGATCTCACTAGTGCCAGATCTCGACTCTAACTTATAATGGCTCCCTCTATTATGGTATCTCTCATCCTTCTCTCCTTTATTCTTATCTTGGCTCAACCTTCCTGCTCCCCCATGTCCTCCCCTCCCCTCCTCTCTCCCCCCTCTCTTTCTCCCATCTCCTTCTCCCCTCCCCCCTGCTCCCAATACAATTAGGATGTTTCATCCCATAACCCTTCTCTGGGATACTATGCATATCTCTCTTATGGTCCTCCCTGCTTTCCAGACTTTCTAGCAGTGGCATTGTAGGTTGGAAATCCCCTGTTTTATGTCTAAAACCCATATATGAGCGAGTACATACCATGTTTGTCTTTTTGTGACTGGGTTATCTCACTCAGGATGGTTTCTTCTAGTGTCATCCATTTGCCTGAAAATTTCAAGATTCTATTTTTTTCTGCTGAGTAGAGTACTCCATTGTGCAAATGTACCACATTTTCTCTATCCGCTCTTCAGTTGAGGGGCATCTAGATTGCTTCCAGGTTCTGGCTATTACAAGTAATGTTGCTATGAACATAGTTCAGCAGATGCCCTTACTGTATGAGAATACATCTTTTGGGTATATACCTAAGAGTGGAATTGCTGCATCTTGTGGTTGATTGATTTCCACTTTCCTGAGGAATCTCCATAGTGATCTCCAAAGTGGCTGCACAAGTTGGCATTCCCACCAGCAATGGATGAATGTTACCCTTTCTCCACATCCTCTCCAGCATAAACTGTCATTGGTGTTTTTGATTTTAGCCATTCTAACAGGAGATTGTATCTCAGAGTTGTTTTGATTTGCATTTCCATGATGGCTAAGGATATTGAGCACCTTCTCAAGTGTCTCTTTATTTAGTTCTGTACCTCACTTGTTAATTGGATTATTTGGTGTTTTGGAGACTTGCATCTTTAGTTCTTTGTAAATTTTAGAGATCATCCCTCTGTCAGATATTGGGTTTGTGAATATCTTTTCCCAATCTGTGGGCTGTCGTTTTGTCTTGTTGACTGTGTCCTTTGCCTTGCAGGAATCTCTCAGTTTCAGGTGGTCCCACTTATTAATTATCTATCTTAGTGTCTGTTTAGGAAGTGGTCTCCTGTACCAATTCGTTCAAGGGTACCTCCCACTTTCTCTTCTAAGCAGTTCAGTGTGGCTGAATTGATGTTGAGGTCTTTGATCCATTTGGACTTAAGTTTTGTGCATGGTGAAAGATATGGATCCATCTGCTGTATTTTACATGCCAGCATCCAGTTACTCCAGAACCATTTGTTGAAGATGCTTTCTTTTTTCCATTGTATAATTTCAGCTTCTTCGTCAAAGATCATGTGTTCAAAGGTGTGTGGGTTGATATCAGGGTCTTCGATGCTATTCCATTGGTCTACCTGTCTGTTTTTGTGACAATACCAAGCTGTTTTCAGGATTATAGCTCTATAATAGAGCTTTAAAGTCAGGGATGGTGATGCCTCCAGAAGTTCCTTTATTGTACAGGGTTGTTTTGGTTATCCTGGGTCTTTTGTTTTTCCATATAAAGTTGAGGATTGTCCTTTCCAGGTCTGTGAAATATTGTGGTGGCTTATGATAGGGATTATATTTAATCTGTAGATTGCTTTTGGTAAGATTGCCATTTTTACTATGTTGATCCTACCTAGCCAAGAGTATGGGAGATTTTTCTATTTTCTGGTATCTTCTTTAATTTCTTTCTTTAAAGACTCTATTTGGGAGTATTTTATTGAGTATTTTTGCATCAATGTTCATGAGGGAGATTGGTCTATAATTCTCTATCTTGGTTGTTCTTTCCATGGTTTAGGTACTAAAGTAATTGTAGCCTCGTAAAAAGAGTTTGGCAGTGATTCTTCTGCTTCTATTGTGTAGAATAATTTGAAGAGTATTGGTACTATCTCTCCCTTGAAATTTTGGGTAGAATTCTACACTGAATACATCTGGCCCAGGACTTTTTTTGGTTGGAAGGCTTTTTATGGACACTTCTATTTCCAGCCCTACAGTAATATCTAGAAGGAAAACTCCAATCCAATAAGTTAACTACACTCAAAATAACATGGGCAATAGATAATCTTACTCTACCAAAGTCAGAAATAGGAAAATACTCACACACAAAACCACCACCAAAAATGGATCCAAAGCAAACAAGAATCAACAATTGATGATCATTAATTTCCCTGAATATCAATGGTCTTAACTCACCTATAAAAATACACAGACTAACAGAATGAATATGAAGACAGAATACATCCTTTTGCTGCACACAAGAAACACACTTCAATTTCAAAGACAGACGTTACCTCAAGATTTTCCAATCAAATGGACATAAGAAGCAAGCGGATGTAGTTATCCTAATATCTAATAAAATAGACTTCAAACTAAAATTAATCAAAAGAGATGAAAAAATTCATTTTATATTCATCATAGGAAAATCCATCAGAATGAAGTCTCAATTCTGAACATATATGCCTCAAATATAAAGGCACCCACATTCATAAAAGAAACATTACTAGAACTCAAATCACACATTAAACCCCAACCACGTATAGTGGGAGACTTCAACACCCCACTCTCACCACTGGACAGGTCCACAAGACAGAAACTTAACAAAGAAACAATAGAACTACCAGAAGTTATGACCCAATTGGGTTTAACAGACATCTATTGAGCATTCCACCAAACAAAAAAGAATATACCTTCTTCTCAGCACCACATGGAACCTTCTCTAAAATCGACCACATACTTGGGAATAAAGCAAACATCAACAGATACAAAAATATCGCAATAACCCCCTGTATCTTGTTGCACCACCATGGCTTAAAATAAGAATTCAGTATCAACACAAATTTCAGAAACCCCACAAACTCATGGAAATTGAACAATGCTCAATTGCATCACCCCTGGGTGAAGGAAGAAATAAAGAAATAAAAGACTTCCTAGAATTCAGTGAAAATGAGGGCATAACATAACCAAACCTTTGGGATATTTTGAAAGAGAAAAATTCATAGCACTAAGTGTCCACATGAATATACTTGAGAATTGCCACATTAGAGAATTAACAGAACACCTGAAAACTCTAGAACAAAATGAAGCAAACTCATGCAGGAAACAATCAAATTGAGAGCTGAAATCAATAAAGTATAAACAAAGAAAACAATACAAAGAATCAATGAAACAAAGAGTTGGTTCTTTGAGAAAATCAACAAGATAGACAAGCCTTTATTCAACCTAACCAAAAGACAGAGGGAGAACGTGTTAATTAAAATCAGAAATGAAAAAGGGGACATAACAACAAACACTGGGGAAATCCAAAGAATCATCAGTTCATACTTTGAAAACCTGTACTCCACTAAATTGGAAAATTTTAAGGTAATGGATTATTTTCTGTATAGATATCATTTACCAAAATAAAAACAGATAAACAATTTAAACAGATCTATAAGCACTAAAGTGCTTCTCTTTAAAGGTCATTTCTGTTTTTTTAAAAAAAGGAAGGGTCACATTCTGGGTGTACTGGGAGTTAGGATTTCAGCACATGGGAGTCTTGGGAGCATTATTCAACCCAGGACAACCTTTGCATGTGGCTTGAGTTTTGTATGTGGAGAATATGATTAGAATTCCAGGAACACCAAAGAACCCCTACACACACAGAGATAAAAAGATCCTCCTGAGTTTTAGTCAATGAGATGGATGAACTTCCCTCTGGAATATTCCATGAAGAAATAAAGGCAAGAACACTGAGGACATTCCATTGAAACAAGGACACAGTGGCTTATTCATCTCTAGTCATTGTACAATATAATATTTCCTGTTTAAGAGTCATTGAGTATGTGGACTGTTGAGCAACATTTCATGATTAAGTTTTTGCAGCTAAGTGAATCTGGGGAATTGAAAAAAAGAGAGGAGAAAGTAGGAGAGGGAAGAAGGAGGGAAAGAAGGAAGGTGGAAGATGTAGGGGAGGGATTGAAGGAAGGCTGGGAAGAAGGGAGGGAAAGGAAAAAGAAAGTGAGGGAGAAAATAGATTTGTGGCTGACTTTTACTTAAACTTGTTAAGCCATAGTAAAGTGTGTCCCATGGATACATTCCTCTCATTTTCTGGGTGGGCCCTGCAGTGAAATAGCTGTGTGGGTGGCATTTCCACCTGTGATTCCTGTTTTATGTGGGAAATGAATTTGCCTGTTATGTGAGAAACAGTGGGAAATGAGCAAGCTTTACTGTGCTGTGATCTCACCTTGAAGTCAGGAAGGATAATGGCTCATAAAACTTTGGAGTGGGAGGGGCCAGAGCTCTTCTCCTGATGTGCAGGTTGGGAAATAACTGAGCATGATGGAATGTTGTTGTTGCTGTGAGGGTTTATTAAGCTTGAGGTCATGAGCCAGGAGCTGCCTTCAACCCTGGAGTGCAAACTCATGTTGTTGGGTTTGTAGCCTGCGTGAGGGGATGATGCACGGATAATGTGACTCTTGTCAGCCATTTCAAGCAGGGAGTCAGCCCAACTTTTCTGCATGCCTCATTACATCTGCCCTGAAGAAAGCTATAAACTTGGTTTTCTGACTGCCCCAAAGCCACTGGATCTTTTTAAAATCAGACTCTTGAAATCTGTTTGTCAAAACTCTGCTTACTTTATCTACATTTGGCTAAACAAAAGAGTATAACATGAATAAATTCTGTTTGTAGTTGTCAAGAATGTTCAAACATTTCATGTCAGCTGGGTTAATATGTGGATCTGAGACCTTTTTAATACTGAACTTTGAAACATTTGATTTTTAATGAGTATAATTGAAAACAACCTGATGTGTGGAAGTTACCTTTCTCTGCTTCTTTTCTGAAAATCAAAATTGAGAACTGAGTTGAATGAACATGAGGGTGGAGACTGTATCTTTTTATAAGCTCGTTTCTTCATTTGAACATTTATTTTAGGTACTAATGTGTCACAGGGAGGGTGACCAACAATCTTAGCTTCTAGGTGATTGAGAAGTTTCATATTTAAATAGGGTGGATTCCTCAACGAAGTTTAGAGATAAAATCAATGATGGCTAAAATATGCCAAGTACCTGAAGCAATGGGCTCTTTCCAATTGGACAGAACACAAAAGAGGCTACTCATTTACTAAACTCTATGTGTATTTTTTAATTTAAACTTTAATTTTAAAATTATTGGCTACTAAAATTAATCAGGGAAATCATGTGGAATGTGCCCTAGTGTATTAAATACTTTGCTATTTCTGAGATAAAGACTGTGACCAAATGCAGCTTAGAGAAGAGAGAACTGTTTGTTTATTATTAAACAAAAGATATGAGTGCATGATGACATAGGGAAGGCACGGCAGAGGCAGGATGATGAAGGCTCACATTTTGGATCTCAATCATGACCTAGAGAGAACAAACTTGAACTGGCTGCAATGTCTGAACTATCAAATCCGACCTTCAATACACCACTTCCCACTGTGCCGTTCTTCCTAAGTATCCCCACTCACTGGAGATGATAAAAGCTATTGCATTAGAACTGCCACACCTGATTAATCACCAGACTTTAGCACAGCATCCATGTTTGTTCGTTTACTTGTTTTTCTGATCAAAAATCCTTTGAGTTTTGTTTTGTTGCCATTTAAAAAGTTGTGTTCCAAAACAACTTACCTTAAGTAAATATTGGAATAATAGTCTTAAAGTCAGAACTAATGTGACATAATAGGTGGATTAGACAAAGCAATAAGGGAAGGAACAGAGACAGGAAGCTTTAATGAACAGAGTATACAAGATACAGCCAGGAACTTTATTTCGTATAAGGTCAGCAGCACAGGACAAGTCAATGAAAGGTTCCCAAAGTCTGTGGCATGGCAGAAGTAAAACCAGGGTATAGTTAGTCTGTCAGATCTGTGGCCATGAGTTACACATGGGTCCAGATGGCTTCTGTTTTATTTGGCTCCTGCTGTCATATTATAGAGGTTCGGTAGATATGATCAAATAAGTGAATGAGTAAATCTGAAACCTGAGTTTGTATTTCAGTTTTCTATTCCATGCTAAAAGCCACACACACTCAGCATGTGCTGTATCACTGAGCTTCCTCACAGCCTAGAAGCTACAGCTTAGATTATAGACCTTATGATTTATTGAAATACCAACTTCCTGCTCACAGTTAACACCTGCTTGTTTTTAATTTATACACATGTTAATGTGTCTTTTGTTGCAATGGATTTCCTATGGATTATGCAAGGTTATTTCTTAATCCAAGGGTTTTCTTGAAAGTGGATGTCATCTGTAGAAGAATGATGATTATGGTTCCCGTATGTCCATCTCACACTTGGGTCTGTAAGGAGGTTTACTTTCTCAGACACATAAATCTATGGCTTGTGAATTTGTAACACTCAGCCCACTGAAATGCTAGAGTATTCAAAGACACTGTCCTACAATTTTATTTTGGACATTGAAACGAACAAATGACCTGTGGATCAGTTGTGACACTGTCTCATTCCCATTTTAGTAACTCCACTTACACACTTCTACTATTTTTGTTGTTTGTTTTTGTTATTTTGTTATTTGTATTTAAATTAGAAACATGCATGCTTCAAATGTCAATCCCAGCTCCCCCTCCCCACCTTGTCCCTCCAACAGGTCCCCCTACCCCCCAGCCCAATCCCCACATCTTTCCCCAGGGAGGTTGAGGCCCTCCTTTGGGGGATCTCCAGAGTCTGTCATTTCATCCAGGGCAGGACCTAGGCCCTTCCCCATGTGTCCAGGCTGAGAGACCATCCCTAGATGTGGAGTGGGCTCCCAAAGTTCATTTGTATGCCATGGTGAACACTAATCTACTACCCAAGGCCCCAGTGATTTCTGAGGCCTCCTCACTGACACTACATTCATGGAGTCTGGATCAGTCCCCTCTTGGCCTCTTAGCAATCAGTCTGGGATTCAAGAGCTCCCCCTTGTCCAGTCAGCTGTTTTTGTGGGTTTCACCAGCACAGTCTTGACCCCTTTGCTCATCACTCCTCCATCTCTGTCACTGGGTTCCATGGGGTCAGTTCATGTTTAGCTGTGAGTATCTGTCTCTGCTTCCATCAGTCACAGGATGAAGGTTCTAGGATGTCATATAAAGTAGTCATCAACCTTATCATCAGGTAGGGGCTATTAATGTAGTCTCTCCGCTATTACTTAGTTTTCCAGTTGGTGTTATCCTTGTAGATCTCTGGAAATCTCACTAGTGTCAGCTCTCTCCTCAAAGCTACAATGACTCCAACTATTATGGTATTTCTCATCCTGGTCTCCTCTATTCTTACCCCGACTCAACTTTCTTGCTCCCCCATGTCTTCTTCTACCCTCCTCTTATCCCCCTCTCTTTTCCCTGGCTCCCTCTCCCCTCCCCCGATGTTCCCAATCTGCTCAGGAGATCTTGCCTCTTTCCACTTCTCTGGGGTATAATGCATATCTCTTGGGAACCTCCCTGTTTCCAAGACTCACTGGCCCTGGGATTGTAGGCTGACACTCCCCTGATCCATGTCTAAAATCCATATATGAGAGAGTACATACCATGTTTGTCTTTTTGTGACTGGGTTACCTCACTCAGGATGGTTTCTTCTAGTGCCGTCCATTTGCCTGCAATTTCAAGACTCCATTGTTTTTTTCCCCGCTGAGTAGTACTCCATTGTGTAAATGTATCACATTTTCTCTATCCTCTCTTCAGTTGTGGGGCATCTATGTTGCTTCCAGGATCTAGCTATTACAAATGATGCTGCTATGAACATAGTGGAGCAGATGTCCTTGTTTTATAAATGAGCATCTTTTGGGTATATGCCTAAGAGTGGAATTGCTGCATCTTGTGGTTGACTGATTTCCACTTTCCTGAGGAATCTCCATACTGATTTGTAAAGTGGCTGTACAAGTTTGCACTCCCACCAGCAATGGACGAGTGTTCCCCTTTCTCCACATTCTCTACAGCATAAGCTGTCATCGGTGTTTTTCATTTTAGACATTCTGACAGGAGTAAGATGATATCTCATGGTTGTTTTGATTTGCATTTCCCTAATGGCTAAGGATGTTGAACACTTTCTTAAGTGTCTCTCAGTCATTTTAGACTCCTCTATTGAGAATACTCTATTTAGTTCAGTCCCCCCACTTTTTAATTGGGTCTTCTCATGTTTTGGAAAGTAGCTTCTTGAGTTCTTTGTAAATTTTGGAGATCAGCCCTCTGTCAGATGTTGGATTAGTGAAGATCATTTCCCAATCTGTGGGTTGCCTTTTGTCTTACTGACTGTGTCCTTTGCCTTACAGAAGCTTCTCAGTTTGAGGAGGTCCCATTTATTAATTGTCGATCTCAGTGCTACTTCTACTTTTCTGTTCACTTCTGGCTGTATAATGTTTCCTTGCATTTTGGCTCCTCCTGCTTAAAGAATGTCCTCAAGATGGTTTTGTGAGACCTGCAAAATAATCTCCTGCAACAGTCTTTTAAAAGTGCAAATTGCAGAGCTGTCATGTTGAGTATGTTTGCTTTTCACAGCTCTATATCCCAAGAGTTTGGCTCTTGTCCTCTGTGCCCCTGACTCCTCTGCTGTCTTTCTTCTCTTAGCCTCAGAGAATGGGAGGCCCAGGAAGATGCAAGAATGAGAGATAACAGGATTGGCATGCTTTTTTCCAGGACCACATTCTACAGTAATGGCAGGGACATCACCACTCCTGCTTCTGATGGAGGACACATTAACAAGGGTCCAACTCTCACTGGCTTGGGTGACACAAACTCCATGCTTTGGCTCTTCAGACTAAAGTCAGTTGCAACTGGTTCAGCATTCCTAAGGGGACTTCTAAACCTTGCCCATGTCTAAGTAAGGAGACTTTGATTAACTTTCCTATGACCCACATGAGATGAGTTCAGTTTTCTGATAAGTCAGATCTAATAAGTCAGACTCTCCTATAGGCCCCAAATCAGTCTTAATTTTCTTTTCTTTTTATTATTCCCAACTGTGGTAGGATATATCATCTATTGTCTTAACTAATTTGAAGAGTAGAGGTCAGTGGTGTGAAGCATATTCATGTGATTGTGCAACAGTCTTTGCCACCCAGCTCCAGAACTCTATTCATCTTCCCAAACTGAGTGTCCTACTTAGTACCAGCTCCCCAATGCTTCCCAGCCCAGGCCCTGGAAACCACCAGTTCAATTTCTGTACATCTGCCTAATTGGGTAACTCATGAAAGTGGACTCAGACTAGGATTTTTCAACTTGCATGGCCTTACAGGAGCTTGAAATGGCTTGTAAATCTCTTTAGAGGACATTCATTTTCCTTTCCTTATTATCATTCAGATAGATACTATCATGATTTTCTTGCCATTCTCAAGCTCTAGGAATGTGTCCAGGGAGTAGTCCTGGCTCCCAGTGTTAACTATGTCATTCATGTGTGTTACTGGAAGAACGTTACTAAATTTCTTGGCTTTTTATCTTCATTGATGAATTGGACAATTTCATGGTGGTTAACATGCTCTCTCTCTACACCTTGTAACTGAAACGTACTATCAGGCTCAATTAATATTCAGTCTGGGGGTGGTTCAGCTTCATCTGGAAACTGGCAATGTGTGGAGATGTTTTGGGTTGTCACAGCTGGGGTGGGAATACGGGTGGCATCTCATGGGTAGAGGCTGAGATGCTGCTAAACGTTCCTTCCACACAACAGGACAGCTGGCCAGCACAAGATTTACCCAGGTGCAAATCATTAGTGACAAGGTTGAGACACCCTGTCTGAGGGGAGACCCTGAGGCTCATAAGCAACAGCCAGGCTGTAGTGTCTTCATAGGTGTGAACTATATAAGACTGCTACAAGAAGAGTGGATTAAGAGCGTATGTTCAGTGTACACTATTAATGGGAACTACCATTTCCCACCAGGTTTCATCTATGATGCTGAATTAAGCTGTAGATTCATGTGCCATCTGGGAGGGCTGAACTACACACAGAGAGTAGAGGGCTCCATTCACATAATCCTCCACGCCCCTGCTGACTAGGTGAGAGAGCAATAGGCATGCATTTTGAAAGGACCTTTGTTAAAGAAGATTGGAGACCTGTTGGCCTTAGTGTTATACATTCCATTTGAAGGGAAGCTGGCCCTGTATGACACTTTGGAGGCCTCATGTCAAGGATGGTGGTAGATCTGTTGCTGTGATTTGGCCTCCCTGCATCTTAGCTGTAGATATCATCCATCGGTACTGTTGGCTCATGTCCACCATAGACACACTGTATGCATAAGCTGTGCTTCTTCAGGACAGGCTGCTGAAAGTCCACTTGTGAAGACTGAGATGATTCCTAGGAATGAAAGGGCTCAGTTAATCCGGAGTGGCATCAGTGGGGAGATCTTGGAAGTAAATGTCACCTTCATGCTGTTTGCTCTCCTCAGCCAATTTCCTAATGTGAAGCAGGTGGTGACTGAATGTTAAGGAGGTTTGTTCCATGCCAACCTGGATGTGTTTCGTGTTTGGGGACTGCAGGGGGGAAAGACAAGTGGCACAACTGCCCTGTCCCCGTGCTCCAGTGACCAGGAGGACTAATTGCTGTGTTAACAAGAAGCAGGATTTATTCCGACTTGCTGGATCAACTAACCCATTCAATTTCCTACATGCACAGCTCAGCTCTGCTCCTGCCAGTGCATGTGCATTCCAAGGAGGCACAAATCAAGGGAAGCCTGCAGATGGCTGCAAGTCCCCATTCCACATTCTGGGATACCTATGCTGCTGAGGGTAGCCCTGTAGGCTGGTGACAGCTAGTGTTGTCCTTGACCGTTCGCTGTTACAGCTTCTCTCCTGTGTCTGTACCAAAGTAGATATATCAAATGAATCCTGAGAGGCTTCATAAAACCCAGGACCATTAGTGCTGGATGCCCACAGGAAATGAGCTCTTGAAGTGTGGTTTTAAGGTAATAGATTAGAAAGCAGCTATCCTATAATTCCAAAATAGGTACCTTCTCCCATTCATATATTATATTGTTAGTTCCCAAATGGACTCCTTATGCCCCCTCTTAGTCCTTCCAGCTTGTTTGCTAGCACAGCCAGGGCAATGATTCTGAAGCCTGAGTCAGACCAAGTTATTCTTCTGTGTAGTTGCCCATGACATCCTTACCTAACTCAGTACATTCCTCAAAGCCATTCCCAAGGGCTGCAAGGCTGTGTGTGTTCTAGCTTCATCATTTCCTGACCCCATTTCCTCCTCACTCACTCTGGTATGACTACTCTAACTTTCTTGAGATACAAACCATTAGAAAGTCTTCCCTCAGGGTCTTTGCATTTGGAGGTTCCTGTGCCTGGGATGCTTTACTCCCAGATGTCCACACAACTGGCTTCTTCATTCAACCCCCCCTTGAAGGAGCTCCCTTTCTCAGAGTCAGACTTGTGGACCAGCCTCCAGAGCATAGAGGAGAGGTCTGACTTAGGTCTCAGCATCTTCACTCTGGTTGGGCTAGTGAACAGATTGAAAGGGCTAAAATCAAGGTGAGATCACTGAGGGTTATTGAGCAATACAAGTTAAAGCTGTTTGTGGCTTGGATTGAGGTCACAGAAATGAGGTTGGAGAATATGGCTGAACTCAGATTTCTGTTTACCTCTTCTTGAAAGAATAATTGTCTGAGTTGTGTGTGTGTTCCTGTGGGATGTGTGTGTGTATGTTTGTTGTGTGTGTCTCTGGTTGTGTGTGTCTAGGAATGTGGTATGCATTGTGTGTGGCATTCATTGTGTGTGTATGTGCCTGTATATGATATATGTATGTATGCTGTGTGTTCCTGTGGGGTGTGTATGTGTGTGTGTTGTGTGTGTGTGTGTGTGTGTGTGTATACATGTGTATGCTTGTTTCTGTGTATGGTGTGCATTGTGTGTGCAGTATGTGTTGTGTGCATTGTATGTGTGGTCTAATGTGTGTGTGGTGTGTGCATTGTGTGTGTGTGTGGTACATATGTGGTGAGTGTAGGTATTGTATATATATGACATTTGTAATGAGTACGTATGGTGAGCATGTGTGTGGTATGTATGTGTAGCGTGTATATGTGATTAATGTATGTGGTATGTTATTTGTGTATGTGATATGTTAAATGTGTTATGGGTGAGGTATGTGTGGTGTATGTGTGATGTGATTAGTGCTTATGTGCTGTGTGTGAGTGTCTATGTGCATTTGTGAAGTTTCCTCTCCCTATTTTCCCCCTGTGGAATGAAAATTTTTATTAGTACATATTATGACACTAATCTTTGATCCCATTCTATTTCATTTCATACATGTGTGTAATGTACTTTGCTCAAATTCACTCTCCCATACCCTCCCCCCACATCTCCTCCCTTGCTCTCTTCTTAAATAGTTTCCTTTATACTTTCTTGTATCCTTTTTTGTCTGTGTCCTGTATGTAACAGCAAACATAAATTCTGTCTCTTTAAGTCTGGCTTATTTTGCTTACCATGGTGAGCCTCAGTTTCACCTGTTTTCTTGAAAAAGACATAATTCTATTTGTCTTTGGAAGTGAATAAAGCTCTAGTGTGTACCTGCCACTTTGTATGCTCATATGTTGAGAGACATATGGATAATGCAATAAACAGACATGCTATCCTACCTTAGCACCAGTGACTTCAGAATCCCTAGACAAGGGCCAGCTGGACATGGCACTCTGTGTTTTCCCTATGCATGTGGACCAGCTGAATACACATCAGAGAAGACATGAGTGCTATGTATTCAAATCTCCAGCTTCTTGCTTGAATGAACCACAATCTCTCTGATCAAACATCAGAATAGGAACTCTTTCCAGAAACTTATTCCCTATATATTCACAATTCTTCTTCCTGTACCAACAATCAGCTATAGACAACACATAAGGAAAATTTCTGAGTCTAAGGTAACATTTTTTCAACCATCACAGGTCAATATTTGGTCTTCACTTATCAAAGAAAACAAACCAATTGCCTTTGCTACTATAGTTCAAACTTATCATCACACAATACACCATATTCACTTGACAACAAACAACCAAGGGAGAAATAATGGTGGAAACAGGGAAAGAGTTTATTTGTGGGAGTTGTAACTTGACTATCTTGTCCTATCTTCAATTCCCAGATTTCCTGTGGCAATGAGTCAGCTACCAACCCAGTGAGACCAGACACTTCAATGTTTAAAGAAAGGTGCAGGATACTTGAGTTTTGAAACATGGCATGTGCAGGTCTGGAAAGATAGCTTGTTGTATAAAAGTACTTTCCACATGAGCCTGGCAATCTGACTTGTACCCCTAGAGTTCATGATGGAAGAACCAAGTAACTCTTACCTTCCCACACATCTCTTGTCATCATAATTGCCATCATCATCAACAAAAACAACAGCAGCAATAACAATACAACTAAAACAAGAATTTTAAGAGAAATGAACCTTGGTATGTGCTATTCGATATAAATAGCATGCCATGAGTTGAAAATGAGGGCCACACTGTAGAGTGTCCTAATAGCATCTTGTACCACAGAGCTTTAATTTTTTGAGCAGAGGTTACCCAAATGACCACATTACAACATGAAGAGCCAGCCCACAGACTAGACTGTACACACAACTGGGTTGAGTCTTGCTATTTCTAGAACTTACTGTTATAGAAAGCACTGTGTCCAACAAGGTGCTGCACTTCCCTGATTCATTTCCCAAGACTGCTTAATTTATTGCTATTTTTCAGATTATTCACTGTTATCTAATGTGGCATTTTATTTGAGGAGGCGTGTCAGCTGAAGTAGTCCAAATTACAGTAACCAGAATGATGACACACTGTCCTGTGAGCGGTCTTCCATGTCTATGGACTCAGGAGTTATTTTCATCCTTTTCTTTTCTTGGGGGTGGCTGGGGTGATTATTTTACAAACCAAATCAGGTGGAACATCTGTAAGATATGAGGTGAATTTAAACTCCTAAAAGGATCCACCAAAAGCCAGAGGATGTACTGGTCTAGATTTAGTTCAAAAGCTGTTATACAGTGGTGTGTTTTATCCAGGCTGCACAGATGTAGACAGAGGGAATCTTACTTTGGCTGCTGCTAGCTCCATTTTCTACTGGAAGCATCAGAACCCCAAAGTGGCACTGCCCCCCAACAGCAGTATGGATGGCTATTTCCTCCATCGCTTACTGTTTCTGATTGTAGTGCACTAACTTCAGGAGCTCTGTACAGTTACTACACTAGGTTCATCGCTGTCATCAGCATCACTGTCATAGCATATATGAGAAATTCTAGAAGATCAGGTTATTGGTGCCTGGCAGTGATGAGTCTTTCCTGAAATGGACCTTGACTAAGCTGGGAGGGAACCTCCACACACGTCTGAGACTAATTTTCCTGTTCAGATCGGTGAGAGTGAAAAGCTATTGTTTGAAGTTAATAGTGGAAGACCAATGTGTGTAGACATGTGATAATGATCATTTATGTCTTCTCATCTTATAGAATGCAGCATGTGATGAAGAGATGAGAAAAGATCAAGCAAATCTGGATCCATTATCTGAATATATTCCCGAATATTCATTTTATATCATTGCCATGCTTTTGATTGTTTGGAATTTCCTGGAAGATGTTAGGCAGAAGTCATGCAATGTGAACTAAATACGAGTTGGTAATATACAGTGACCTCAATTTACTAATCTTCCTGACTATAATACCCTGACTCCTCAGTTACAGTCTGTTTTCAGATTCTAATACAGGGACATACATAGAATTAAGAGTGTGTCAAGCTGAAGATTTTCTTATACAACACTGTACCCATAGCTTCAAAAGACAGATGTGCTAATGTGTAAATAAAATTATCCACATTGATATTTATTGGGCTTGAAGCATAAGCTCTTGAGAAACCTGATTTTCTCATTCAAAAGCTTAATGTAGCCTCACTTAATATGCTTCTAAGTGACTTGTACTTTGTGTATGTTTCATGATTTATTTTAATATGCCTACTTCTTGCAAACAATAATACGGTTGGCATCTAGAGAAACATGTATTTGCATGCTTGAACAACCATGTCTATAGAGTAAATTCCTGTAAGATGAGTTTGGGTTCAAAGGAAATGTATATTTAAGCAATAATAGGCATTATTAAAATTTTTGTTTGTTTCCACATTCTTGCCAACTCTGGGTATCAGCATTTTTAATATTTATCAACTAGTGCTTCAAAGACATGCTGTTTTGCTTTGGTTAGCATGTATTTGATTAGTAAAGGGGCTGGATATTTTTTCATAGATTTGCTAGCCATTTTTCTTCAGTTGAAAATGACCTATTTATGAGTTTGATTGAAAAATCCTATAGGTTTTTGTTTATTTATTTTTTTCATTAAGCTATGTGAGCTCCTTACATGTTTTAGAAAAAACATTTTGTTATATACATTGCAATTATTTTCATAAGATCAGATGTTGATTATAATGAAATATTTTTTGAATAACATCACCCTTACTTGATGCTCTGGACAGCTTCCACATATTTTATGAAAAAAATTAATAAGGATACCTTAATATAATTACCAAAAAGAGAAAAGACTCTTACCTAAATATTGATTTAATGAAGAGGTATAAATAACTTTTATTAAGCATGAAATGCTATGGAAATATCCAGAAGATTTCAACCTTACACTTTACTTAAAAATTCTTGATGCACAGACATTTTTGAAGACCAAGTTTTACACCATTAATGAAGACAGTTCATTTCATCTAAAACAGAAAAGATTGATGTATAACTGCTCAAAATATATCATTAACCATCACAGGAATGGGATGTATTATGGAAAGAACATGGATCATTCAGACACTGGGCTTGTCATTCATCAGTGGTGGCACCATGATCTCAACATATCTACTTCCTCATCTGCAAAGTACAAATAATTATACCTGAGTTGTAGGGTTATTATAATTGTTAAATGAGGAGTAATATATAGGATGTTAATGTATACATGGTAGATGTTTAATAATTCCTCCTGTTCCCCAACCCTCCTGTTTCATAAAAAAGCACACCTGCAGTCACTCAACTGTGACACAAACATTTAAAATGTAATATCACCAAATCAATAAATAGAATTAGCTTTTCCTTGAAACACTCAGTTGCTAAAATCTATCTCTTGTGGGTACATCAAACCTGGTCTGATTTTCTGACTGAGGTTGAAATTGAAGTCTTTGCAAGATAATTCACAGCTGCTATACATATTAAATATTTAATGCAAATGCTAAAAATGATAAGTATTATGGCCCACAAACTATTCAAGGAAAACAAGAGTCTGACTACAGTCTAGGAAATGGATCAAGGAGCTTGTAGGTATGGCTGATGCCTCATTGGCTGTCCTTATAGAGAGAGTTAAAGGTTTGAGAGCATTCATCCTCCTAGGGGTGAAGAGCAGATGCCCATGATTAGTCATGTTAGTTTGTACTCCTGATGGAAATGCTACTTCGCCCTGTGGTCTTTCTCCTCAAAACCACAAGCCCCATCAAAGCACGAGGAAACTACTCAGCAAATAGTGACTGAGCAATTCTCCACAATATCTGGCTAGTGTTTCTTCAGACTGAAAGGGTCACATAAACGGAGACACTGTCACAGCCCAGGGGACTCTAAGAAGGTGTACCAACTAAATATGTATTGTGATGCTTAATCTTGCCTATCAGCTTCATTTGATTGAGAAGTGACACGGGGATCTAAAGAGTTCCCAAGTGTGCCTGTGAACGTGTTTCCAGGGATATTAACTAAGGGAAACAGCACATGCCGAATATACTGGGACACCATCGCAGAGCCTGGGGACCCTGACATCATAAAATGAGGACACCAGAGTGTATGCACTCTTTCTGTCTGTCTCCTGGTCATTGTGGTGGGAGGCATTCTGCTCTGCCATTCCCTCCCTACCATGATGGATCAGCCCCTTTGTAATCCAGCCTTAAGTCCCCTCCCAAATAATCTTCTCTTAAATTATTTATGTCAAGTACTTTGTCACATGGCAAAGTAACTAACTCATACTCAAAGTACTCATTTGGGATCCTGTAACAGAGAAAGAGCAGTAGAGCTAAACTAAGGAATTCTGAATAAAGTTAGATCTTTAGTTAATACTAACAAAGCATTACAGCTGATTCATAAATTATGAGAACTGTAATAGACTAATAAAAAACTTAGTTACAGGACACTAAGTGTGTGGAGCATATGCAAATTCTTTTAACATTTTGAAACTTCGTCTGCAAATTTAAAACTATTTTAAAATTTAAAGTTAATTTTGAAAAGGCAAATGACTCTTTCAATTCCATCCCATTCTACTCCAGTATACTACCTCAAAACAAAAGGAATCTTTGCTTATATGTCTGGGGATATAGTATGCTATCAAGAAGGTGAAACCCCCTGTTTCATATGCCAGTGTTTAATTTTCTTATGCCTTCCCTCTATGTGGATTATCCACTGTGTAGAAGGCCTATATCAATAAGTGGTGTCAATGGATGCTCCAAAAGAACATTCAAACACTGGAGTGATGTGATCACTTCAGATCATTCTTAAGCAACAACTGAGTTCTTGAACTATTACAGACCTTGTCATAAAGTGATCCTATTTTGCAAGAAGCCAGTCTAGAGAACACGTGATGGGGTCAGTGCCACAATCTGACCACACATACGTGCTGAACTGGCTCAACTCGTGTTCATTTTTACACACCATAGCAAGTCAGCTCTGGACAGGGGCTATACAGTCAGCCAGTCTTGTAATAGTGGCATGGCAGCCCCTTCTACTGCCCTGCAAGTTATAGTTAACTACTGCATGATCTCAAGTCCAGGCAAAAGCCAATGTCTCAAATTTAGAAAACAAACAAACAAACAAACAAATCTCTTAGCCAGATAATATGTGTGGAAATGGCCAGCATTCCATTTAAGTTAATGAACCAAAGAATTTGTCTGAGTAATTGACTAATGTATATTTTCACATTCAAATGAGTTCACATTCCAAGCCAATTTGGCATGCTCTTCATCACTATACCCCCGAGTATGGTAATGTTTGCAGAGTATGTGAATTATAAAGATGTATCAGACTCCCTCCCTCCACTTCCCTCCCCCTCCCCTCCCTCACCCTCCTACCTCTCTCATGTGCTTGTGCATGCATATAGCATGCTGTAGATACTCGTATATGTTGATGTTACGTTTTTTTACTAATAAGGTTGTTTGAGAGGAAAGAAAACCGTGAAATATCTTATATTTACTGTTTTTTCTAAATTAATTTGAAAAGAAATTGTTGCTTAAGGTTTCTTTTATGTTGATAATGAAAAATGGTGGGGGTGGTTGACTGCATCCTGATTTCTCAGGTCCTGAGGATGGTGACAGAAGGAACCCAGTGGGTCTGCCCACTCCTGTTGTTAATTAAAGTATTTTCACATTCTCCAGGGTGTAATGCACTCCGGGCACTGAGCCCCAGAGAGACTTGTGCAGCCTAATGATCACATATTCAAATAAACACAGTTGGGGGCCACTGGGGAGCAGCATGGCTCACTTCCCCCACCTCATTAAGGGCTGCAATGCTCTGCGAATGTCTGAAATGCATGGCCTCCATTTCTTATGAATAATAAATATTAGGCTCTCGGTTCCTCAGCACTTCAAGGCAGGGTGGATACCCCTTCGCCCAGCTGAGACCTACATGGGGTAGGGAGTGACATTTGTGGCTGAGTTTTCATCGCTGCATTCACCATGAGGTACTTGCCCAAGCAAATTTACTCTTGCTTGCTACTCTCCTGTCGGGATTTCTCTGAGTCTCATTTGTTGGCAGTTAACAAGGTTGTCTGTGTAGGGAAGGGCCTTCCAAGTCTACTGAGCTGTCTGGAGGTGGATCTGCATGCCACCAATAGCCCAGGAAAAAGGACAGGTTTTCAATGTGCAGCATTCTTCCAGGCTGTTAAGCTAAATTGCATAAAAGTCTCATGAATGCTTGGAATTTGGGAGCAAGCAAGGCAATGCTACTCTGAGAAAAAAATCACATAATAATAATAATAATAATAATAATAATGTGAACTGGAGAGGAGATATGACAGCAGGATTTCTGTACTTAATTTGTAAAAGAGTTGGACTCCAGTTTTGCAGACAATAACACAGAACAATATAGGTCAATAGGACTTAGTAACTTAAATCTTATTTTATATTACATTTTGCAAAGTGTTATGCATAGATCTTTCGATCCTCACATTTTTTCTCACAAATTTTGCTGTGTGACCTTGAGCATGTTTCTTAACCTGTTTGCACTTTTATTACCTTCATCTTTAAAATGGGGATAAGGTAGAGAGTTAACTTTTTGGGTTGTTTGGAATATTCAATGAATTATCACTTATGATGGGCCTCAAGTAGTGTAGTTAGCCAAGTAAATATTTGGTTAAACCAAAGACATCTACATATGCTAAGTCTCTCTTGTTTCACTGGGTTTTGAGTTTTATTAAGATATAGACATATATGGGAAATATAGAGTAACAAAGATACAATATAGAATGTATAATGTATATATCAGATATGCAATTTAAAATTAACATATGCTCTTTGGATGCCTCTGTCTTCTATCCCTGTACCTTATTTACAAGAGAGAAGCTCATATAAGCTGTGGAGATGAAGTGAATGATGGCTTCAGCCTGGCTATGGGAACAGAAGGATTCCTATTCACTATCATGTGCTGGTAAGTGCCTGGGAGAAACATTAGACTCAGACAGGGGTGGAGAGCTGGGTGAGAGGAAAGCCTGGGATTGTGTTTTATTGTCTTGCTCAGCCTAGAGACACCACCCAGAATTTTCAGTGTGCACACTGATGTTCATAGGCCTTAATGACCAAGGGTCCCCCTGGTCTTGTCCCATGGGCAGTGACCTCTGCTTATCTAATATGCTCGGAGGAGAGAAAGCTTCATCTTCTCTTGTAGGCTCAGGCTCCAAGCAGATCTACTCATCAGTCTGGACTCAGCAGCCCCACCCCAACCCCTGCATCATGCTAATATCGTCTCCAGAGTACCTGTCCGGGAATCCACACACCAACTCTACAGTTCCATCAATAAAAATGGAGACCCTAAGAGAGCAGCTATGGCTTGGCCTAGACATAAAAGCTGTTCTCCCATTCTGTGAGTGTTTTCATCAACTCTTCAAAACCTGAGACAGGACTGTTCTTCCTAAATATGTGGCTAATCTGAGGGAAGAGAGGAAGAAGAAGGACTAGGAGGGCTGCCTTTGGGCCCATCGCTAATCCAGGGTCTCTGTGCTCACAGTCACACATTTCTCTTTTCTCTGCCACACACTTGTCTTCTTGGATGCCTCTGCCTTCCCTTCCCCACAGGACGATTGGCAGATGGCTGCCTGTGTAGGTGTCCTAGCATCTGACATGCCCTCATTTCTGACTTCATCCTGCCCAAGCTACTGATACTTGGAAAGGCACGGCTCTTGGAATACAGGTAAGGAGCAGGACTAGAAGCAAGAACAGACTCCCCTGGGATGCTCAGACCTGTGCCCTTGAGATACATCTGAACAGCTGCTGAGTTCCCACATGGGAAAAAATCAAGGCACACTGAGGTTCTTCCACATGAAGCAGCTTTCAGGTGGTAGAAATAAGGCCAGTGAAACCATTTGCTACTGGGGCAGCTGGATCCAAGTGCCACCAACCCTATTCTGTGTATAGTGGACACTGTCTTTGGATTCTAAGAACCTTTGTCTACTTTCCTCAGAGCTGAAGATCTTGGAGGCAGGGGCCACGGTTGTATGCTTTGTACACATCCATTTGTTAGTAGTCAAACTTCATGGACATCAGTTGTCCCTACTGTTTATTCTCATCCTTTACTATACCCGCTTCCCTAAAGGAAGACAGGAGAGGACGTGGGCCAAACAATGTGGGAAAGGGACATTCTGGTTCTACTTTCCCTTCTAAACAAGACACTGCTTCTAGAAGGGAAGTGTGGGGGTTTAAAAAACTAAGAAACTCCGATGATCCCCATTGGACACCGCAGTCCAGCTCAGTCTGCTGTCCCTCTGTGGCTACCACTCTGATTGACTACAGATATTTCAGTCCTCAGCCTTTGACCGGGATCAGGAGGAACACTGTGCCTTATGTGATATGCATAGAGATAGTTCAATTGAGTGGTTCCAAGATCATACCTTGGAGCCCAAATGTTTGGGTCTAGTTTCTCCTTCTGGTAATACAGTGTGTAAGTTGTTTAAGATGTTTATATCTTGTTTCCTCTCTTCCTATGAGATTATAATCTGGTTTCACTTTCATGACCACGGCAGGGATATATGTAACATTCCATGTGCAGATCTGAAGTGGATGGTACTGATATCTTCAGGCCTGTCATAGCCTGTAAATGCCAGAATGATGACAAGGAAGAGATTCAATTTAGCTGAGTGCATCAGAGCTAGGTTGTTCCTTGCTCTGAGCCCCTGTTTCCCCAATTTGGTAAATGGGGAGTCATGGTGCTATAACAGTACTTATGTCAGAGTGTCTAGGAAAATACAGAATTACCAACAACTGGGCTGAGGGCTGTTGCTTAGTGGTCGGGCAATTGCCTAGCACACGCAAGACTCTGACTTAAACGAAACACTGGGCGGGAGTGGGAGGGAAGGAAATTACCAACAATGAAAAGAAAAGAGGGACTAATTAAAGGGGCCCCAAATGTGTTGTGTTCTTTTCCAGAATTAATGCTTCCTGCCACTGTCAACGGGGTTTCTTTTCCCGACTGAATGTTCCCTCATAGTGGTTGAATCAGTGTTGTGAGAGAGCACAAGTTGCTTCACCCCTTTCTGGTCAAGGCCATTCCTGGACGGGTTGGCATGAGCTTCCCCTGGGAGCTTGGGAGCCTCCTGTGCACCGCAGGAACCAAGAGCTGCCACTGTGTCTGTGCAGTGATCGGTGCTATGCTAACTAATAGCCATGGCCAAGTCTGTCAGTTCCAAGCCCATGTTCACAGTAGGAAGGCAGAGTGGAAAAGATGAAACAGAAGCAAGACCATTTAACACCCCCCACCCCACCCCCAGACAAAGAAGATCAGTGTCCTCTCCTGTAAATTGCAAGGTGAGGCCAACCTTGATGGTTGAAGCCCTAGAAACTGACAGCATCTATCTGAACCTCTTCTCTATTTATTGACTGGATTGCTTGGGTTTGCAACTAACTCTGGACATGCCATAGGACCTGCTCAGTTCCTTCAGTGAATGAGCTAGTGTATGGTGCACATCTGTGGTACCAACAGCCTGTTGAGTTCAGGAAGTTCTTGCCAGTCTAGGCTATAGAAAGAGAGCCTGTCTTAAAACCAAAGTAAGAGAACATAGATAGCTCATTATCCCAAGAGAAGAGACAGCGAGTGCACATGATGTCACAAAATTTCCTCACAGTACCCACAATAGACCACACCCATCAGTCAACACACAACCTGCAATCCAGACAACTGGAGGTGAAACATTAACCTGTCTTCCTGCACCTCTGATGAGAGGTGGGAGATCCTGATCACCCAAGTTTTTCCCCTTCCAGTGGCCCAACTAGAGTGAGAACAAAAAAAAAAATAGATAGATAGATAAAAATTTTAAAAATTTGCTCTTCACCAGCATTTAGATGCGGGACAATTGCAGGTTCTGGCCTAGCCTGCACTACACAGCAGGCCCCTGTTTCAAAACTTAAATAAAATGTATACTAGGGAGATCTTCAGTTGATAATATGCTTAAATTGCAAGTATGAGGTTCATGTATGTCATGGGAGGGGTGCTGTCCGTAGATGAGTTCCCTGACCAGATCCTCTGTGTGGATTCTGGTGAGAACCATGCTCATTGGGGAGGAGAGAACCAGGCCAGAGTGTTCAGGAGAAGTCTTTGGTGTAGAGACAGTCTTGATTCAACTCAATGGACCCAAGCCTCTGCATCATCTAAACTCAAGGCAAATGAATTCTGAGAGGCAGAGCCTGCTAGACTGGAAGGCCACCAGAGCAGGCATTGTGGGACTCTTAGATTCCAGCAACTTCTAGTCCAGGAAGGAAGTTAACCAGATAAATCAAGTATCACAATGTTGTGAGAGCCCTTGAGATCAAGGGGTTACCTGGGTGGGTCATAGCTGCCTCTATAACATGTAGAACAGGACAGGCTTGTGTTGAATGAGTAAACAGGCCAGCATAGATAAGCTGTGTCCTCAGACCAGAGAGAAGCTCCTGGTGCTCCTAGATAAGTGGTTCTCAACTTCTGCATGCTGTGACCCTTTAACACAGTTCTTCATGTTGTAGTGACCCGAACCATAAAACTATTTTCACTGCTATTTCATAACTGTAATTTTGCTACTCTTGTGAATTGTAATGTAAGTATGTGTGTTTTCTGGTTATTTTAGGCAACCCTGTGTAAGGATCATTTGACTCTCAAAGTGGTTCCAAGCCACAGGTTGAGAACCACTGTTCTAGATGCTTGAAAGAAGAAGAAGTAAGTCTTGGGTGAAGAAAGGGAAAGGGTGTTTCAAACTGAGAAGCAGCAGAACCCAGTGTCCTGAGTCCTGCTGAAGGATTCTGGAACTTGTTTATGAAGTGTGACAGGCAAGCAGGTTGCTGTGAGCCAGTGGCAGAAGACAACAGAGCCAGCTGAGAGTGACAACCACCAGGGTGAATTTTGCCCTGAAGTCAAAGAAAAGCCACCAGCAGAGTGGAGGTGGGCCTCCGAAATGGGCAACACTTATGTGTGAGTTTGATCCTGGAGATGGAACATGGAGCTTTGATCAAGCACAGTAAACAAGCTACCCACCATTCAGTCATCCCCTGTGCAGCTCTGCAGTTCTGCATGACCCTCCCACTCCACTGCAGAGGAAGGAGTGTGGTCCTTAGAGTCTTCTGAAGGAAATTGAAGCCCATGGCGTAAAGGGGAGGAGATAGACAGAAAGCAATAAGAGCAAGACCCTTTATCATTTGGTGACAGAATCCTGTGAGGGATCCCTTAGGCAGAAGTCTCAATGGTCTAAGTTCTCCATGAGAGAGTCTAAAGGCCAGAGGCATGTTGTGTAGAAGCAGAGAAATTGCCATCATAGAGGAGGAGACCAAAAGCAGACAAGAATGGACAGCTATGAGGTATACACTGGCTTGTTCTTACTGTGTCCAGTGAATTCTTCAGTGAATTCTTCAACACTCACCGATCTGCAAACAGTAAACACTCTATACATACAATGAGATAGATGTAAACAGAGGCAAAGCACCAGCCTCCCTCCAGCCCAGGCCCGGACACAATGAAGAGTGGAGACGGAAGAATCTGTGCTAGATGGAGGTGTGCATGGAGGATCTCAGTGGGCAAGCAGCAAGTGCAGAAAAGCAGCCCAGCAGCAGGCAGGCTGACAGTCTGTGAAGCAGGGCCCCAGGGAGTTCTGGGGAAGCTGGCTTCCCTGAGAATGCTCCTGGTCTCAATCTTGAAGGCACCAGGATGCTAGAAAACATTACAAACCAGGAAACACTGACATAAACAGAAAATAGAGGTTGGAAGGGGGGAAGGAGAGAGAAAAGGAGAGAGGGAAAGAGGGGGAGAGGGAAAGAGAAAGAAAGGGAAAACTTATGTATCTGGACTTAACTCAGTGATGCTCCGGCTGAGATGACAGAGAGTGTCTTTCCAATACTCAGGAGTGTAATGGCTTAGTGCAAAGGCAGGAGAGCACTAGAGGCCAGGGCTGTAATATCACAGCTAGTCACTCTCCAGCCCAGGGCAAAGTGCCTGGCCTGGCCTAGCCTGCACAGTAGAAAGGTGCTAGGGAAACCCCCCTGAGAACAGAAGGAAAGAGCCAGTCTTCTGAGTGTGAGGACACATGGAGGAGACAAGGGAGGAGCAGGTATGTGTGATGCACAGTAAGGTCTCTGCTTATCTCTGTTGATGAGACGCAGACAGTGGTGAAGTGGGGGATGGGGAAGCTGTTGCTATGCATCCTTGTCCCAAACCTCCATCCACCAGGCTTTGTAGCCATCATCTGGTCCATATATACTTGAAGATTTTCTTTATAGAAGAGATGTTGCTTAAGAAGGTGCTTTAAGAGAGCCACAGGGTACTTCTCTTATCTGACACAAGCGTCTCACATCACAGGAAGCTATGAACCAAGAAGGAGAGGAACTTATACCCTCCAAGACCTTTGTCACAGGAAGCTATGGACCAAGAAGGAAAGGAACTTGTACCCTCCAAGACCTTTGTTGCAGCACTGTAGGGCTTTCTGTATCCTCCATGTGGATACTTGAGCTGGTCACCATGGGGATTAATAGTTGTGGCACCCAGTGACCTTCCTGCCTATCATACCCCTCACACTGTGGTGTGCTAGACCTCCTGTGTACCTTGGTGAATCGTGGTTTACCATTTCTATAATACAGCCCTGTTCCATCTCAGAGTAGACTTTGCAGTTTCCCTGAGTCTCCCTTTGTTGGAGGGGTACTAGAATGTCAGCTGGAGATTCCCTTTCCCTGCTCTTGTAGGTCCCATGAGATGGTTTTGGGGAGTCAGCTTTGAGATCATCAGAGCCAGCCACCTCTACTAGGGGACAACAGGAAGCACCAGCTGAAGTAGGGAGCACTGTGCCTCTGATCCTCAACAAAGCCCTGCAAAGATGGCTCGATATCAGGGAAAGTCTTTCTGCTAGCATCCCATTGGTGGTGTGCTCCTACAGCTCTGATGATTGGAGTGCAGGTAGAACTCAAAAGGCCTGCAGGGGCAGATGTGGTATCCTTTTCTGTTCGATGATCTGCGTTTTGAGGCCAAAGCTAAATATAACAATGATTTTAAGATGGAAAAGGAAATGAAGTGATCTGTGGATGGCATGCTGTGAGGGTCAAGTAGGAGATTGTAGCAACAATATTGTAAAGTATTTTGTGTTGTGTCAGCCTTGGCCACTTTCAGCTCTCTAGAACAAAATAGGTCTTTGTCCTTCAGAGATCTTAGGAAGAGAGGGACAACACAAAGAGAATTTCTCCTGAAATCCTCACCAATGACTTTGGCCATAATGCCTACTGCAAAAACATAAGTACTATGACTCTAGACACAAGGAGTGAAGTCATCAACGTGCCACTACAAATACAATAAATGTGTCTGAGGAAGATCACAGATTGATCCTGAAAAGGTAGCTGCAATGTACCCATTCACTGAGCATGAATATTCCCATGGCATAAGAACGAACCATTTCCAGATACTGCCTTCCTGCCTCAGGGGTAGAATGGTTTTGCCACCCTTTCCAGCTTCCAAGAGCCCTTCCTCATGCAACAGCTACCCTAAGAGATACCATACCAGCTAGCTCATCCTGGAGTCTATCCACCTGGGAACAGTGTAGCAACCAAGAGACACCAGTCAGAAAAAAAGTTTGAAAGAAATCTTCTTTGAGCTGGGTGTGCTGGTGGGCTTTAAGCCTGTCCATGCTGTCAGTATCTCTCATGCCAGGGCAGATCTTTGGATTTTCTCTACGTGTTGTCTGTGAAAATGGCAATCTATCAAAACCTTTATTGGATATGCTGTGCTGTTTTAATAAAAAAGATACCCTCACAAAAGTCATCTTTAGACTGTCACCAACATGAAATCCCGCAGAGACCTTAGAGAAACCGAATTTGGAAGCCTAACGACACTAAGACTGTGATCCTACTTTTGTAACAGCATCTGCCATAAAGAACTACTGGCAAAATATTCCAGGAAATATCTTCTCATCAGATCTCGATGATAACTAGGTCTGTGTAATGGATCAAGGAAATGAGGAAGAGAAAATGAGTACAACCTGAAGGCTATTAGACCATTTTCTGAGCACCAATGTTGTTTTCCTAAGGTAGTTATTGGGGGTATTAAACAACACTTAACACAGTGTGTATGTCTCTAAGCAGTCTTCGGCTGCCTGCTTAACCCAGCCCAAAACTAGAAAAGGAGTTTACAGAAAAGCCTCCCTTGCTTGTATAATTCCTGACTGAAAACTGCTGTTGGATATTTGCAGAAAATAACCATGTCTGTCTCAGGAAAGCTTTCACTGAGATGTGCCACCAGAGAGAATATCTTAGTCTTACTTCCAAGCTAACTATCCCTTCTGTGACAGCCTGGGACTTGAGCCAAATGAGCATGTTACTACTCCAAGTAGGAATAAGGTGAAGAAACTCAGGCAGGATGGCAGATGAAGAGGCCCTGCCTTAATCCTCATGGATTTTGACCCTGAGCATCCCAAGGCAGAAGCCCTTGTAACCCTGAGCGATTTTGACTCAGCTCACTCTAAAGATGCAGATATTTAGATGAAGCAGTGTACCAACTCCAAGACAGTGACTGTTACTGTAGAGTACAGAATTGTTCCTTCAGAGTGAGAAGGGTCCCATCTGGCATGTGTGTACCCAGTTACCTGTCCACAAATGCAAGTCATGCTCCCAAAGCCTTGAAGAAACAGTACCACTGCTCAGAGCCTCTCATCATCTAGATTCAAAACTTTCTCATCTCAGACTTTGCTAGGAAAACCCACACAAGCCCTTCTGGGATGCAGTGTTCCCTCAGAAAGATAAGTGATCTGTAGGAAATTCAGCCCCTCAAGGAGAGGTAAGACACATTTTCAATAGAGGTTATTGATGACAATGTTTCAGCAAGAAAAAATGCTACTAACCAAGAACACCAAGAAAAAAACCTTTTCTGGTCACATTGGAGGTCATGTGACACTTTTTCCTAAATTCAAGCCAGTGGTCCTTTCTATGGCACATTGTACTACTATGTCCTCATGGGGTCATTTCATTCACCAACCCCTTAATGAGGATACACCTGGAGAGTTACCACCACAGGTGGCAGAAGTTCTTAAGTGTTCAAGGATGTATCAAATTTGTTCTGAGCCCAACCCAGATTACCAGAACTACAAATGATCTTGTCTCACTGGAATTTACTCAGAGAAATAAAAACAGTGGAGGTGGAGAGTTTGTCTTCATAGATGGAGGCACAGAAACTTCTGATCAGTTTGGTCATTAAGATTGACCAAACTGCCACATCTAGGTCACCAGACAAGGCTCAGGAAATGCTTTTCCCTCCTATTTCAGAACACTCTATATTTTAACACACTGGAATTTTCTGCTTAGTATATTGTATTTTTAGATGCAAAGGAGAAAGATAGAGCTTTCTTCTGCTTGAATTGTCCAGCCTCCTTTCTGGGATTCTTGGTCCCTTGGCAAGACAGGCCAGCAAGCCATCAGGATTACATAAGAATGGCCTCTGTAGGATGGTGCTCATGTATTCATTCTGTAACTCTTTACTCAGTTTTCCAGATTTGAGAAAATAATCCCTCAAAAAGAAAACAGAGCATCCAGATCAAAGGAAAACAAAGCCAGGTTTCCCTAAAGGGCCTTCAGATGTTTCATGACAACTCTGAGTTAGGAGGACATATCTTCTGGGGAGTGGTGGGTGAAGGACCCAGAGCTGTGTAGATACCCACAGATAGCAGTCCTACTTCTAGTGGAACTCATGGAGACAGCCCAACTCTCCCTGCAGCCTACTAAAAATTAGATCCACACTTTGCATGTAACTACCCAAGGAAGAAGAAAGTACAGCTGGAAGCTTGAGGTCTTGACTTCAGGGAAGAACCATATCCTGCTATGACTCTGATGATATGACTAGGCTGGATGCAGGACCTGGAGTGGAGTCTAATGATACAGAGACATCTATTCAAAGGCATTTAAGTTCAACACAAATCTGATTTAAGAACAGACTGATAATAATACAGGGCATCAGCTACCATGACTTCTTTTTATAAGATACATTAGAGATAATCGTGGCCTATCTATGCTAGCATTCAAAGAGAGGTGTTCTGAGAAAAGCAGATATCAGAAATGAAATCAGGGATAGTACAGAGAAACAGTAAGAAGCCACTAATCAAAGCATTGAGAAGAAAAATAGGCTGGTTCCTAAAGGAAATCACATATAACCTTGCCTGAATCTGAGACAGTGACAATTCTGTAGCATCAATCAGTCAACTGTCTTTACAAGACCATTCTGAGAACTAGACTACTGACGTGTTTAGAGTAAGTCAACAACCATGAATAACAAAACGTCATAGTTTCTCCCTTCCTTCCCTTCCTTTCCCTCCCTCCCTCTCTTCCTTCCTTTCTTTCTTTTCTTTTTTCTTTTTCCATGACAGGGTCTCACTATGTAGCTCTAGCTGTCTTGGAACTTACAATGTGGACCAGGCTGGCTTCAAACTCACAGATATCTTCTTGCCTCTGCCTCGCAAGTGCTGGGGATTAAAGTCATGCTGGTAAACCTGGGTGATTCATAGTTTGTAATGCCTGTCTTGGTTGGTTTTTCCCTTAGTGTTGCATTGATGTGGAAAATCCCTAGGAATTAGCTATGTGGACAAGTAAGGGAATGTTTGCTTATTTTGATGTCTTTCCAAAGGTACTTGTGCTAAGAGGATGCTCCAGAAATGCTATTTGTCCTTTTAGAAAGTATCCTTCTGATAATACTTGATATCTCAGAGGAAAGACAAATGTGCCTATGCAAACATCAGAAAAAGGACAAGTTGGTGGACCATTTTTTTCTGTAGATCATTAGGGTAGGGCAGCATGGGAGGCAATTCTACATAGAAATTCAGTATGTTGGCACTTAGCCAGCAACATCTATGCTATTGCAATGATACCAGCAAGATGAATGTCACTCATCAGGGCACTGAGATGAAGAAAGGCTCATCTGGAGAAGGAGGAAAATATGCAGCCCTTTTTACTAAACCAGGGGCTATTTCTGAGGCACCAAATACTTATATGTCCTCTAAGGATGGGGTCAGAAATGAATCCTTTGATACAGACATATGTGAACTCATGACTACACACAGCCACTTATACTTTACACTTTATACTTCTTTAAAAGCTTCGTGTTATTCCCTTTACCAGACACACTTTTCTTCTTAACATTTTCAGTGATTACATTTCCTTGATGATATCAGTCCAATGGCCTTAATTATTTCAATATTGTTAGCAACACATGGTCAAGACACGGCATCAGTTGACTTAAATTTTTTCCTGAAATTCTAATTCCTGAACTGTAGTCAGCCGGGGGAGAATTACTTATGGATTCTTTTTTCTCTCAAGTTTATAAATTTGCAATGGAGAGATAAGTTTAAATGGTTGGGAATTCTGACGATTCACAAACTAGAACTCCCAAAAGAGTGGCTACAAGGACTTTCTTGGGCCGTCACTAGCTCTGGATTCTCTTACAGAATTTTTTCATTCCCTCATCCCAAATACCTTATAGTTTAGAAATAATTTATATCCAAGACTAGTTTATTTTATATGCATGGACCTTTCCAATCTTTCTTTCTTTATAAGCTACACTGGGGGCACAAATAAATTACTAGTCCTTGCCCACAAATACATTACTGGTCCTTACCCACAAATACATTACTAGTCCTTACCCACAAATACATTACTAGTTCTTGCCAAGCAGAACAGACAGAGGTGTGCCTCTGCCTTCATTCTAGCTACTCACATTTAAAGAGCACAGTAGGAGTAGAGAGATGGCAAATGACATACAGGGACCATCTGCTAGACTCTCCAGGGAATAGACTCCAGGGGGGAGGTGGATAGCAGCTGTCTGAAGAGGTGGTCGATGCCCACGATGCCTGGACATCTCTAGTTTCAGTAGCAAAGTAACACGGGAAAGCTTCTAAGGCAGGAGGGAAAGTCCTGAGTGTCCCAGAGAAAGTGGCTCAGATGAGAGAGCCCATTTCCTGTGAGGAGTGCCAAGAGCTGATCAACAGGAACCACGTGCTCAAGAAGTCTGCACTTGCCTATCAGTAATGGACATTTTTAAAAGCATGGGAAAGGGAGAGAACAGACAGATGGGATATGGCAGAAGAAGAAAAGGTACTGTGAAAATCCTCTCTACTGGACACTCACCAGAGCTGCTGAGGCATGGCATTTTTAAGAGAAGCCTGCTGAGCCAGTGGATGGAAAGCCTAGGTCCCTCCGTGAACTTCACTCTTGGAAAACTCAACCAAGTGTCATGGGGCCGTATGCTGAAACCTGGCCCACAGAGTAGCTCTGAACTATGAGAAAGAGTCGTTAAAGCAGATATAGGCAGTAGCCAGCTAAGCGGAAACCTGGTTAGAAACAGAGTCTGCAGGACAACAGGCTCCAAGCAACAGGGGAGGCAGTGGGAAGGACTGCAGATGTTGGGGCCAGAATTTGCTGAGATTCTAAAGGGTTCTAGAAGGCAGCTGGTCTTTAGTCTGTGTTGGAATTCTGAAGATGTTAGATTTAATACCAGCCACAGTAACTGGATAGATGAACTTTCCAGTGAGAGTGAAGGCAAGCAGGCAAAAACAAAATTTCCTTCCTCCATGTCCTTTTATATGGGCTGCCACCAGAAGCTGTGACCTCAATTTGGGGTGGGCCTTCCAGGTTCAAATAATTGCATTAAGAAAACCCCTTACAGGAGTTCTAGAAGCTTGGGTGTCAGTTATTCCAAAGGCAGCTATGTTGGCAATCAAGAATAGACATTATACTCATAAAAGTAATAAATTAAAAAAGAAATAAGAGAGATCTTAAATAAATATATATGCAACTCTGTGCTTGCTTTGAAAAAACAAGAAGGCAAATCCCAAATCAGTAGATAGATATAATTAAGATGCAGGTAGCAATTAGTGAAATGGAGATGAAAAGATCAATACAAATGAATCAATGAACACCAAGTCAGATATTTGTTTTTTCTTTGCCTTTTTAAAAATTATAGCTTGTTGAAAAATACCCTAACTGTCATTATAGCCTTCATCGGTAATTGATGGAATCAGATGCAGAGAGCCACAACCAACCTCCGGTCTGGGAATCCAGTCAGGAGAGGGAGGGGAATATATGAGCAAAGGAGTTCAAGATCATGAAGTGGAAATCTACAGAGAGAGTTGAACCAAGCTCGTGAGAACTCATGAACTTTAGCTTGCCTGCTGTGGAGCCTCCAAACTAGGCCCACTGTATATGGGAAATACTTGTGAAGTTTGGTATATCTGAGTGACCTCTGGTGTAGGACCAGGATTTATCCCTGATGCGTGAGCTAGCTTGTTGGAGTCCATTCCCTATGGTGGGATGTCATGGTCAGCCTTAATGCAGTGGGGAGGGACTTGGTGCTACCTCAACTTAATGTGTCAAGCTTCGTTGACTCCTCATGGAGGTCTTACCCTTTGGGAGAAGTGGATGGGAGAGTGGACTGGGGGAGGGCAGGTAAGGGGGGCAGGAGAAGGGGTGAGAGAGAACTGTGGTTGGAATGTAAAATGAAATTAGAAAAATAAATAAAAGTTATAGTTTGATCTTTTAGTTGTTTGGTTTGCTTGCCTGTTTGTTTTCTGAAGAGAGAAAGAAACAGCATGCATGAAATTGGGAGTTTGGGAAGGTGGGAAGAATCTGGGAGGGGAAACCATGATCAGAAGAATATAATGTATGAATAAATTTTCAATTAAAAACTGTCTTATCAGATGGTAGGTAAAAATAGTATGACAAGATAAAAATAGTGTAGTAGTTTCTAAGTAGTTTCAATATTAGCTATAGGTACTGCTTACCTCCTCAGGCTATGTCCCTGTTTGTCCTACTCATTGTAATTAACTTAGAGAACTCTGTGTGCAAAGATTTCCTTTATTACATTGGCTATACAAATCAGATGTGAACTTTACCTCTTAGTTATTTTCTCCATGAGTCCCAAGTGTCCACATGCATCTTTTGTGGTACAGTATTTAAAGTCAGCAGAGATGTCTCTTATCTGTAAGGCATGCTACTGTCAGGAAGAAGAAGAATATTTTATGGCTTGGGAATACCTTCATGGAAGAAATAATTATAGCCTTTCCCCTTCCATTTTTGTCAGTAGAAAATAATTATGTGCTCAATTTAAAGCAGAGAAGGAAATAGTTTTTAAGATCCTTTATCAGTCACCCACCCTCCCTGAGTTTCCTTCACTCATGTGGATACTCTCTTAATATTGTTGTAAACTGTGGTATGATTTGCTGATGTGCCATGTGTAGCTTTTACTATATTCCATTAACCTGTAATATATTAGACTGAGCCTTTTACTAAAACCCTCTGCAGTTCACAGAATATCCCTTGACAGATTTTATTGGCATATATTGAATAGTGAATGTGTACTACTGTTTGCAGAACCCTGGACTGATTTTCTAAGTGGCTTGGTTTTCAGGGCACTAAATGGGTGTGTATGAGGTTCATGATGTCTGTGCCATTCTATGGAATAACAAAAATAAAAGAAGCAAAATGATTCTGCAGATCAGAATGGTTATGATGCAACTAATACTTTCTCTACAGGGAAATCGTCACATTAAATGATACTGGCAGAAGAAAGATGACAATGAGAAGTAGAAAGATATAAAAAGGAAAATATTAATATCAAGTGTTTGTGACCCCTGAAAAATTCATGTTGAGACTCAATTCCCAATATGGACATTGAATATTTTCTATTAAATTCAGATTCTAGGGTTTAAATATCTATATTGGTAAAACATAAAAGTAGAAGGGGAGATATGTATGGAAGAAGAAGGAATATGCAGGAGGGACAATTGGGGACAAGAGTAATGTGGGATGGCTATGAACAAAGTGCACACTATGTAGTATAATGATACCCTTACTCTGTACAATGAATATGTGCTAATAATATATACATGTATATGATATATAGTATATTAATTATATAGTATAGTAATTATAGTATTATTCAATACTAATTTAAATAACTATTTGTACTACATATAGTACCTTATAGTGTATTATATATTGCTAATGGTTACATGTGGATATTTATTTTGTTACATTTATGTGTGTGTGTGTATGTAGAGGAGGTAACACACAAATGTCACACTGCACCTGTGACAGACAGAGAAGGACCATGTTCAAGAGTTGTTTCTCTCACTATGTGATCCTGCAGACTGAACTCGGGTTGTCAGGCTTGGTGGCAAGCACTTTACCAGCTGACACATCTCACCTGTCCAAAGGTGTGCTTTTTAAAAGACATCCAGAGGCCAGAATAACAAGAGGGAACCCTGTATCTTTAAGGCCTTTGAGTTTTGTGGATATCTATAAAGAAGCACTTCAGAGCATCTGGAGGACATATCCAAAACCAAGGGAAAACTGCCCAAGAGTTTGGTATTAACTTATTGTGGCCTGTGCCACTCTTTGTGGCAGGACACATATCTTGGCTCCCAAAGAACACTGTGTCCATTTCAGAGACTCAGGAGCTCTGATGATCCCCATACCTACAACTCAATGTGACCATAGGCTAAGTGAGGACGTTTGCCCTGCTTTCCACAGCTCCTGCTGAGAAGTCTCATTCACTGGAGGACTCCCAGGTGCAAAAGTTGATGATGCCCACACTCAGGCTATAAGTCTCTCTATCACATATGGGCATCTGCTCCCCCACTGTCTATCAGCTTTCCTGAAACTCACTGTTCGTACTTGGGAACAAGTTGTGAACTGTTTCCACCAGGAGTGGTTGCATATGGTGTGGCTACATCAGGGATCCTTGTAGCACATGACATACATGTATATGTGAAATGTGTGGTACAAAGTATGGGCATATGTGACATGTGTATGTTTGGAGGATGGATACAAGTGTTGTGCATATACAGTGTTTGGACAAAATGTGTATGATAGTGGGTATGTAGGTATATGGTGTGTGGCATGTGTGCATGTTGTGGCATGCATGTCACATGTGTTTGCATGTTTCGTTTTCAGCAATTTATTTGCTTTTTCATGTTTATGCATTTGGATTTTTTCCTGGATATTACAAATGTCTCTGCTGCACCCACTCCATTTCCTGGCTATTAGACCTGGAAGTACTTACCAAGTCTACAATCATCCTCACACCAGCCCAGCATAATGAATGGCCCAGGACTTGGTTAATGGATTTGTGCAAAGCAGATATGACTCAACTTCCTCTCCAATGCTTGGATAACTTTGGGAAGGAAAGCTAACCAGAACAGTGTACAATCTGCACAACAAAGATTAAGCATTTAAATTGCTATGCTACCTGAGGTTGGAGTGTGCCTTTCACCTGACAGTCCAGGGACATCAGTGCTGACAATGTGAATGAATGGGTACAGATGTGTAAGACTGTGGCAGCTTCCTAGGTTGCCAACACTCTGCCAGCCTCATAACAGCATCATTTCTGCCTTCCTCTCCTCATGAGTCTCCCCCCTCCTTTTCAAGTGGATAGCCCCTTCCTCTCTCTGAGCCCAACATTTCCCCTTCCTCTGTGAGTCCTGCTTCAGGGACTCACTTTGTAGCAGTCTCTCTTTCTTGTCAGGGACTTGGTCATGTCGGAAATACATGCTGACAGCAGTTTGGGAAATCCCCTGAGTTACAGCCACCTCTGCACCCATTTTCTTAGGACAGATGGTATTTCGTGACAGCTGCCAGATTTACCAAGACCTTATGAGTCTTGGGAAAGATTCAAGTAAAAGCAGAAAGCCTCCCAGGGAGGGGGTAATGTCACCCATCTCAGCTCTCTCTCCGTCTAACAGCAGATCTCTTTGATTTGCTGCCCAATGGCCCCTCCTGTGCTTGTCTCTTTCTGTCCATATGCTCTGGGGGAAGCACTTTGAAAAATTCCAAGACTGTTCTCATTTAATTGGGAACAATTTCCTTCATCGTGTTTACTGTACATTTCCACTTTGGCCATGCGACATGTTGCTCTCAGTTTTCTTTCCAGTGGTTTTTCAGTTCTGAAAGTGAATAAGTCTCTTCTCCATTATTTTTTCAAAATAAAATTATTCTGAAGTATCTTCCAATTTTCAGCTTGTCTGTGTCATATATTACACTAGAGATCACAACCATTTCTTACTGTGACACCTATTGTTATATCAGCATCTATCTCTATAATTCTCTTTAAGAGTTTGGGAGGTCATGTGTTCTACTCTGTTTCATGTTGCCATAACAAAATACTTGAAACTGAGTATTTTTTATTTTATTAGTTTAATTTTGAATAGCTTGCTTCACATGTCAATCCCAGTTCCCTCTACCTCCCCTCCTCCCGCACCCCTCCACCATCTCCCCCCCCCCAGCCTCCCACCCTATCGCCACTTCCTTCCACATAGGGCATATCTAGAGTCTGTCATTTCACTCAGGGCAGGGTCCAGGCACTCCCCTAAGAGTCCAGGCTGAGAGAGCATCCTTCTTTGTGTTATGGACACACGATATCTGTTTGTATGCCAGGGATAAACACTGATCCACTGCCCAGGGCCCCATAGGTTGCCCAGGCCTCCTCACTGACTCTCACACTCAGGGGGTCTGGATCAGTCCCATGCTGGCCTCCCAGCTGTCGGTCTGGGGTCCAAGAGCTCAACTTTGTTCAGATCAGCTGTCTCTGCTGGTTTTGCCAGCCCATTCTTTGCCAATTTGCTCATCGCTCTTCTCTCTCTCTATCACTGTGTTCCATGGGTTCAGTTCAGTGTTTAACTGTGGATGTTTGCCTCTGCTTCCGTCAGTCACTGGATGAAGGTTCTAGGATGTTTATAGACATCAAGTTCATTATCAGGAATGGGCATTTAAGGAGGTTTCTCCACTATTGCTTAGCTTGCCAGTTGGTGTCATCCCTTTACATCACTAGAGGGCTAAAATAAAAAACACCGAAGACAATTTATGCTAGAGAGGATGTGGAGAGAGGGGAACACTCCTCCACTGCTTGTGGGAGTGCCAACTCGTATACCCACTTTGGAAATCAGTATGGAGATTCCTCAGGAAAATGGGAATCAATCTACCACAAGACCCAGCAATTCCACTCTTAGGCATATATCCAAAAGATGCAAATTCATACAACAAGGACATCTGCTCCACTATGTTCATAGCAGCATTATTTGTAATAGCCAGAACCTGGAAGCAACCTAGATGCCCCTCAACTGAAGAGTGGATAGAGAAAATGTGGTACATTTACACAATGGAGTATTACTCAGCAGAAAAAAAACAATGGAATCTTGAAATTTGCAGGTAAATGGATGGCACTAGAAGAAACCATCCTGAGTGAGGTAACCCAGTCACAAAAAGACAAACATGGTATGTACTCACTCATATATGGATTTTAGACATGGATCAGGATAGTGCTAGTCTATACTTCCACTGACAGAGAGTCTGGGAAACAGGAAAGAACTTAAGAGAGAAACTGAGTATTTTATGAATATGGTTCCTTTTTATTTTTCTTTATTCTTCTTTCATACATTACATCCTGACTGCAGTTTTCCCTCTCTCCTCCCTCCTCCAGGCCTTCCCCTCCACCACCCCCACCCCACAAATCCACTCTTCCTCCCTTTCCCTTTAGAAAATGGCAGGCCTCCCAGGGACATCGATCAAACATAGCATATCAAGTTACAATACTACTAGACATCTCCCCTCATATTAAGGCTGGGCAAGGCAACCCAGTATGAGAAAAAGCTTAGTTGATAAATTCTGTTAGGTTCAAGAGGATGATTCTAGTACAGGCCTCATGATGGATGAGATGTGGAAGATCACAAAATACAGAGGTCAAATGGTGATAGAGGAAGCAAGAGAGTGGATAATTCATGCTACCACTTTTATGGCAACCCATTCTCATGGAAACTAACCTAATCCTGAAAGAATATCATGAGTCCCTTCTGAGTATGCTTTTATGAGTTAATTATCTCTTACAGAAATACAATCTAAGTATCATTATGTGGCAACAGGGTTTCTAACGTATTAACTTTGGGGGTACATACCTTCATGAGATGTCTTGTATCCTTGCTAACTGAACTATTTTTACGAAATTGGAGTTAATCCCATGTGTCTTTCCACTCTTACTCTTATTGTATGATTACCTGGGAGCTACTGCTTATTTGATAACTGACAAGTAATAGGTTATACAAGGACAGCTTGCTGTATGACTGGGCAATCATTTAAAGATTAAATTGTCCCTTTCAATCATGTATTGTGAGCAGTAAAACAAGCACTAGTCAAAAAGACACTTGCTAAACAACGGTGTGTTTTACAAAACTGCTGTAACTGTGGCTACAATATAAATATACAGAAATAGAGGTGATTAGGTGATTAGCAGTTGGTGCTGCAAGAGTCCAGATGATCAAGCTCAATAACTTAAAGTGGATTCACTTCTAGTCTTTTAACCCTCAAGCTGATTCTTGACAGGAGTTTACCTGGAGTAAAGCTAGGTGTAGAAATATTTGGAGATCAATACCATACCCATTAAGGAAGTGCTGTCTTTTTTGCTTGTTTGTTTGTTTTTGTTTTTATTTTGAACCCCGATTTAGTGCTCTCAATGTTCTGGACCTTTAAGACTTAAACCCCATGAAAGTGAAAGAATCATATTACTCCAGCTCTCAACTTCTGAAAACATGGGAAACTTTTTTCCATTTTTTATTTTTTTATTTCATTTTATATTCCAACCACAGTTTTCCCTCCCATCCTTCCTCCCACCCCTTTGCCTCCTTCCACACGCCCTTGCCTCTTCCCATCCTCCCTCACCCCCACCTTAGCCCACCCCCAGTCCACTCCTCCTCATGAGTAAGAAATTGTAGACAAGGCATTCCTAAAAAAAGATGCTTCTTTTGGGAATAACCCAAATAGAAAGCCCTAATCTTCTGGATTAGGTATAAGATGTGACCAGTGGATGTAGATAGACAAGAGACAAACAAGGCAACCCTTTACCATTGGGGAAACTCCTTGGAGGGCCTTTCTATTTGGGTTATTTCCAGAAGCCTCTCATGTTGAATGTGGTCCAATCATTCCCAGATTATGGAGGACAACCCTTCCCAGAACAATTAGGAAATTCAGTGCTAATTGTAAAAAATCATACTGCTTTGGATGGTAGAAAAGCTTTGGAGGATGAATCAAAAATTCAAGGAGGAAACAAACAAAAAACCGTATATTTGGCAAACTTCTATAAATGACCAAATGACAAAACTAAGAGTACAAATCAATAATGTTGTACATGAAGGATTACTGGACACAGGTGCAGGTATCACAATTATCACTCCAGAATCTTGGCATCCAAGTTGTCCTCTTCAGAAGGTAGACGTTCAATTCTTAGGGATTGAAACCCTATCTTAGGTAAAGCAAAGAACAAGATGGGTTGAATGTATAGGGCCAGAAGGAAAAAGAGGAAGGCCAACATGGGAAACTTTTATGATTAAAAGGGAGAGAGCCTCTGCAAGAGACAATACCTAGAGGTTATTTTTGTTTGAAAAGCCTTCATTTAAGTCAAAATGGGGAGAGAAGCAAATGAGCATTGTCACTGTGTTTCTAATCCACTAGGTCTGACATTTGTGGGAAAAACTTGACATGAAATGCTTAGCAGACCTATTTCATCACTGCCCCATACTGCACAGAACCTTCTGTGATCCTCAGAACATCCTGTCATCTGAGGATGATGGAATTGAGTTAATCAAACATGCCAATCCACAGATTTCGTAAACTTAACTGAGGCAACCACCAATAATATGTTGTCAGAAACAATGGGGTGATGACATACACGTGTGGCAATAGCAGACAAGAGTAGGCATTGCTAATAAGCATGTGCATTAAAATGAGATAAACTTGTTTCCTGAGTATACTTTTGTGAGATATATATCGTAATCAGTATGTTTCAGAAGATATGTAATTCATTTTCTATATTCTTTGAATATCAAAGTAGTTTTTAAAAGTTTAAAAGGTTAAGAACATAATGGGAAACCTAAATTATATAGTGGGTTCAGGTCAAACAAGACTACATAATAAACCTTGTTCAAAAAAATTAAAAGATGAGTAAAGGGGTTAAGACTGGGTTGGTTTAACCCCCAGAAACAGCTGACCTGACAAGGGTTAGCTATTGAATTCCAGACTGCTGGCTGGGAATCCAGCATGGGACTGATCAAGACCCCCTTAATGTGGGTGTCAGTGAGGAGGCCTAGGAAATCTATTGGGCCTTGGGTAGTAGATCAGTATTTATCCCTGGCACACAAATGGATTTTGGGTGCCCATCCAACAATGAGAGATGCACTCTCACCCTGGACTCTTGGGGGAGGGTCTAGGCCCTGCCCTGGATTAAATGATAGGCTATGGACACCCCCATGGAGGGCCTCACCCTCCCTGGGGAAATGAGGGGATATTGAGGGGTTGGTGGGAGGGCACGGGAAGGAGGAGGGGAGGGAAAGGGAGAGGGACCTCAGATTGACATGTGAAGCAACCTTGTTTCTAATTTAAATTTAAAAATTAAAAGATTAATTTTTTCAATTAGACATAAAATCCAGCTAAAGACAGAACTCTCATAGACAGCTAGTCAAAATGAGACTTGCTACAAAACTTTTAGAAGAAAATTTAATAACAGGAATCAAGAACCATTAAATTCTTATCACCCACTTCCATATTTCTGCTTCTTAACATGTTTTTGTTGTTGTTGTGTTTAGCAAGAAAGGAAATTTCACTATTGATGCTAGCAGTCAACATTGTTATACAGGCTCTGTATTTAGTTTTTAGTACTTTGAGATGAAGAGAATGAGGCTCTCTGGCCTCTAATCCTAAGGAAGAGCTTGCTCCCCTACTCTGGTCTCTTTTGCATCCTTCACTCCTTTGTGCAGTGTCAGGGAACTGCTTGTACCTAGAACCATACAGAGTTGCAAAAACACACAACTGTTATTTGACAAAGCTTCTGAAAAATGCCTAGGCAGATAGTCTCCTCGTTATCCCAACAACTTAAGTGTATGTGAATAAATGGGGATATTACAGATTAACCACTCGACATGGCAAGATATAATCAAGAAGTGTGGTAAACAGGAAATGTGAACTACTGCTGCTCATGTTACACTCTATTTATTTATTTGTTTATATATTGATGTGACATAGTGTCTCACTATGTAGCCCAGACTGCCCTCTTAGTTTCCCAAATGCTATGAGTACTATAAGTGTCCAGTATAAGAGTTAATTTTTTACTCAGTATTTCTTGTATGCTAAGAATGTTTCTGGTTCATTTGATTTTTTGTATTTGAAAAATGATGGTCTATTTTTTCCAGATTAGTTACCCATTTATTCAGTTTAACAAAGAGAAAAATACTTATTATATTGAGTAGTCACTCTGGAGAATGTGCCCTTCCACAATCACAAAAAAATCATGTTCCTGTGGTGGTCATCATGATCATTTCTATTTTGCCTTCCATTCAAGTTCAGTGTCTGTAATGAAGCCCCAAACTATAGGTTTAGTTTTGTCTATTTTCCAGTTTAATGCAAATAGACATTCTTTTGGTGTCTTTTCTCATTAGAAAACTACAATCCATTTTCTCCTGTTCACTACTGCATCTATGCATATAAGTTTTCCATGGGTTAAGTTTGGGCAATTAAGAGAAATATGACTATGAGCCTCCTGTGCGCATACTTTGGATGTAGGTTCTTGTGGTTCCTTACATGTCTAGGGTTGAGTTGCCAGTGGGTAGGGCTTCTGTGTCCCCTAGTGCTGCCCTGCTAGGTATTACTGCTGTCAGCTGCTTGACGGAAGGTGGTCCTTTTGCTCCAAGTCTGCACTGTCACAGGTTCTGTTTTCATCAGTTTGATAGGTAGATATTATTATTGTATTTTACTCTTTATTTTAAATTAATAGTAATGTTGAATACCAGTTCTTGTACATTAGAGGGCCCTCATTGTAACACAGTACTGGGAAACAAGCCCAGGGCCTTGTGCATGTGAGGATACACTCTACATATCAATTACAATATCAGCATTATGTTCTCTAGTCTAAAATGATTGTTGACATAATTGATGCCTTTTGATTAGACTGTTTTTCTCTAATTTATAACAGTTCATACACAACCTTTGTCTATTATGTTTGTCACTTGTATGTGTAATCAGCCATTGCTGAGCACAAACAAATACAGGATTTAGACTCTGAGTTAAATTAGGTGATGAGTTCTAAAATGAAAATATAAACAATTTTCTAATAGATTCCAATGTAAAATTCCTTTCAACAATATAGAATCCAAGATATCTATAAATTGTTACAATATCTATATACATTTAAAAATTACTACACATGTAAAAAAGCAGGCAGGATTGACTAAAATCAAGAGAAAATAAATGAACAGAAAACAAGTATATGACTTAGGTATTAAAAGTACCTGGCAACTGTTTTAAAGCAGTTATTATAGCATTGTCTAACAATATGAAATAATAGTCATTAAAGTCTGTATATATATAGGAATTTTACATGGGAATCTATTAGAAAAATCACAATTAGGAAAATAAAGTATGGAAAGGTTAAAGATGGTTGGAACCAGATCAACAGAAACTTCTATGCCTTGAGGAAAATGACTAGAGCGCCTTGATGGAGCAAGAACTTCTTCCTAACAATGCCAAACTGTAATCATAGGAAATGAAACAGGGTAGTGCAGAGGCTGTGTCTTAGCTAGGGTTTATATTGCTGTGGAGAGGAACCATGACAATGGCAACTACTCTTACAAAGCAAAATATTTAATTGAAATGGCAGCTTACAGTTTCAAATTATCATCATATCGTCATATCATCATAGTTGCAAACTTCCCCAAACTAGTGGAAAACTTGTGCTTTTCAGGTTTGACTTTCTGGAGAGAGAGAGAGAGAGAGAGAGAGAGAGAGAGAGAGAGAGAGAGAGAGAGAGAGAGAGACAGAGACAGAGACAGAGACAGAGACAGAGACACAGAGACAGACAGAGACAGAGACAGACAGAGAGAGACAGACAGACAGAGACAGAGACAGAGACAGAGAGAGACAGAGAGAGAGACACAGAGACAGAGACAGAGAGAGAGGAGTATTCTCATTACTAGATGGTGTTTATTTAGGTAGCAGAAAAACAGGAAAAATATGAAGTGTTCTTCACAGTGGGATGAATAAAATATGCATCAGACATCAGTTAAAAAAACTAACTAGAAAGAGGAATACCAGAGAAAGAAAACCAAACAGTGACTACAGTAGCAAAGGATGGTGCTATTGAGCCACAGTCTTCTGTGGGATGTCACAGTTTCGCAGCTTACAATTCAAACTTTCTCCAAAGAACTACACTACAGTGAATCAACTAGAAGAGGCTGACTTTCTTATTAGTGAACTTCTAAAATCTGCAGTTGACACAGAATTTGAAGAAGGAAATGCTTCAGAGGTCAACAAAGTCAGATGGACATTCAGGCCAGTGAAATCCTGGAAGATGTATTGATCTATTTTTCATTACTACAACAAAATACCCAAGGCAAAGTTACTTTATAAAGAAAAGAAGTTGATTTTGACTCCTTATTAAAAGTGCAAGATCAAGGGACCACCTCACCTCCAGTAACGGTCTTGCTAACCGAGTACCAGGATATTACAAAGCATCACAACAGAGAGGCCTCTCTCTCTCTCTCTCTCTCTCTCTCTCTCTCTCTGTGTGTGTGTGTGTGTGTGTGAGCATGCACAGGTGTGCATGCATGCATGTGTATGTGTCCCACTTTCTCTCCTTCCTCATCTGAAGCAGTGGCTTCCTTTTGAGGGTCTCCTAAGAGCATCAGAAAACACAGAAATGTATATGATAATTTAAAAGTAGCAAAATTACAGTTATGAAGTATTAATGAAAATAATTTTATGGTTGGGGGTTACCGCACATGAGGCAAGTGTCACAGAATTAGGAATGTTGAGAACCACTGTTCTAAAGCCATGTGGGTTCAAATCCCGCGCTCCATGATGACTTTATCTAATCCAACCCAAACACCTGCCCAAGGCCCTACTTCCCACCCGCAGTTAGAGTTCCTGGCTAATTTCTTCCTACCTTCCAGCAAGGTTCACTTTTTGGCACATGAACCATAGGAGACAGAGCCACATCTGATTAATTCAGCTCAAACCAAACATCCCAGTTCCACTTGCCTGCTATGAGGCCTTGGGAAAGTTCTGTCCTTATCAGGGAAACAGGTTTTTAATAGAACTGTGTGAGGAATTTGGGCACCTGTGACAGTATGTGTCCGATCAGCCACAAAGTTATCCGTTCTCAGTGATTTGACTAAGACCATGTGGTGCTTCTCAGTGGCTCTTTTCAGTGGCCCTTCTCAGTGGCTCTTCAAGCGATTCTTCTTAGTGGCCCCACCCTACCTGAGCTGAGACTCTTTCACTTAGTTCTCCATATTCCCCAGCTTTCAAGGTCTCCTCCACACCTCTCTTAAGGTGAAGGAATGTACCATTTCCAGAGCTCTTAAAGTGGGCACACTCATTTTTCTTTCAAATCCTAACATGAATCTCTGAAAGAATTGAGGCTGAATTCTGATTATAATACTGATATATTTATGCTATCCCCTATGTCCACCTGATTGTCTGCAAAGGAATCTAAGACCAGAGAGAAACAGTTGGACTTCATAGAAAGGAATGGTGAGGAGAGAGCTGCAGGACCACCCCTCCCTCAGCTCCCATGTTTAGAAGCATAGGAGCCATTTACCTGTCAGAAATCCAACTTCCACTTACCTGAAAAAGGGATCCAAGCCTTTGTGAAAGGTGTATGAGATGATGCATGGGATGCTGCCCCATGGTTCATAGGATGCAATGCGATGGAAATGTGATTTCCTGTAACTCATTCATGAACGTTCTTTCAAAAGTGAACAACACACACCATGTGACCGTGCTTAGAGGTAGAGGCTTCTGCAGTGACTTCTTTATTGTGGAACTCTCAACATCTTTGTCCTTTGAAAAGATAAACCATAGATAAGATGAAAATCACCAGATGTTCATGTGTTCCCACTTCTGGGAAGCTTGTCAGATAATGTCAAAGGTGATCACTGGATGGCATAGAAGCCAACCTAGAAAAGCTCTCAAAGTCTTAAGAGTTATGGCCAAGAAAGCAGATGGCTTTAACTGTTTAGCTAGTCGATTGATATTTAACCCTTAACACTCATTGGATAAAGCCTGTATTCAGATATAAGACTAAATGAACATTTAAAAATTCTTATATAATAGCCTAAACTCATAATAATTTTTATTTCATTAAGATATACCCTGTATACTATTCATCTTTGAGTGTGTGTGTGTGTGTGTGTGTGTGTGTGTGTGTGTGTGATGTACATGTATGAGCAAGCTATTTTTCTTGTTTGGAAACTAAAAGTAAGAGCCTGTCTTACTGTGTTTTTTATAAGTGCTTTATTTACCAAGAGAGAAGCAAACTGGAGGTTGAAATCTAAGAACAGATACATGACATGGCACTCATCAGTCCTGAAAAATTAACTGAGATTTCTTTCAGTTTCTGAAAAACTCATCCAATCAGAGTTATGCAGAATGATAAATTGTGCTGTGACAGAAGGAGCCAAGTTCCATGTCAACATTTATTATCTACTGACACACCTTATTTTGTTTTTAGTGATATGTACTCTTTATCTAGCTACCTCCAAGTGACATTCCAATCTGCTACCCTCCTTTTCTGACCCCATTCAATATGCCATTCATTTACTTTCTCCTATGGTGGGGTAAGGGGGGAAGGGAGGTAAAGGGTTTGCTTTAAGTTCCCATGTTACACTTGGAAACTTTGGCATCTGTAAGACATCACTGTGTAGTCAAGGCTGAAAATTTTATGGTTGTGTTTATCAACTTTCTGCATTTTAATGAAAATATGATTCAATAAGATATGATTTCATCTGTCTATAAGTGGATTGTTGAGCAAGTTAACTTTTTTGAGTTCCTTGCATTGGGCAAACACAGAATTATTGCTTCTTACTCTATTTCATTCCCATGGAAAACTTGCAAATATTGATGGGTTCTCATTCTACTTAAAGACTCCAAGATTGTTATTTTTAATTGTCAATGTGGCACAACTTAGTATTAGCTAGGAAGAAAGTTTCAGTGAAGGATTGTCTACATCAGGTTGCCTGTGGCATGTTGATGGGAGATTATCTTAATTAGGTTAATTTGTATAGGAAGACCTATCTTACCATGGGTGGCACCGTTTGCTAGATAGGGAGTCCTGAAGTATATGAGTGAAGTAACCAAGCTGAGGACAAGCATGCATCCATTTGTGGATTCCTTTTTCTCTGCCCTTGACTGTGGATGTGATGTAACAAGCTGTCTCAAGATCCTGCTGCTGCAACAGACCAAATAAAGGACTGCAATCTGGAATCATTAACTAAATAGATCCTTTCACCTACTGCTTTTTGTCTGAGTTTTATCACAGCTAGAGAAACCAAACTAGAACAGACCTACCGCCTACCAGTTAATATCACAGTAAGAAATTCTAAAGAAGTCAATACCTTCTTTTAATTTTGGATAAGTCCCTTCTGTTCTTCTCTCCCCTCAGATACAGTGCATGTATGGGTGACTTTGCATTCATGTCACACAGGTGAAGACTTGTCTAGCACCAGAGGGCCCCAAATACCATTCAGTAAAAGCGTCATATTCATGTCAAAGGCACATGAGCACAACCAGAGTGTTGTGGAATGGGGATTTGTGTTCCAGCTCAACCCTTTCCTTCTTTCCTTTTTGAGAAAAATAACACTCACTAACAAAATGGCTGCTGAGGCAGTGCCTCAGTAGTGACCTACAGGACTGAATGAGGTAGCACTGTTCAGGCTGTTGGCTTCTCCCAAAGATGTTGCATTTTGAGGAATCACAAAGAACTAAGTCCTCTTCTCTCAAAGAAAAGTGGGGACTTGCTACCCCGAGGACACAACAGCAGCCCTCAGAGCCTTAGCAACTTAATGAGGGTCAGATATTCCTGAGCTGGGACTGTGAGATGGAGGCAGTATCCAAAACATCCAAATATAGGGAAACAAGGAGAGTAAATGCAAAGTGGCTTCTTTGTGGGCTGATAGTAACTCGATACTGGTATCGAGGCAAATTTTGCACCATTACAGGAATGCTACATATATGTGATTATTCCTCTAACAGAAGAGTTTTCTTTAAGTCATGAACTGAGCTAGCACAAGCATACTGTAATAAAACTGTATTATTTTAATTGCAATTATTATCACACATTAATTGTACATTTGTAGGATTTGCTGTGGTATTTTCATATAAATACGTAGCTCACATTGACCTTGTCCATTCATTCTTCTATTTCTCATGACCTTCTTTTCATCTTGCTCTCTGGCCCCTTCTCTATTTTCCAGACAGTTTGGGCTTTTTATTTCTTGCAGAAGATTGTACCTCATTCAGATGGAATGTGCACCTGTTTTGTTGGGAAAACCCTAAGAAGGAAAACAGTGTCCACTCAGTTAGTTTGCAGAGCTGTACCTGTTCTGTGGATCATGTATTGAGCAGCACCAGACTAGGAAAACACTGTTGAAATTAACCATAGAGAAATGGAATTCTGAAAACAGGTAAGTCTGGACTAGAGGCCAGTAAATCTGCTACTTTACTTAGTGAACACTCCTGCAAAAAGTGCTTCCTTTTTCACATTGTCTATTGAGCAGAGATAATCATGGTGACATCTAATCAAGTTGTGAAGATTTGAAGATTGTTCATGGTATTTCAATGCCCTGCCTTAGCAAGCAGCAGGTGCTCAAAAATGTTAGTTGATAAGGTTATTTCTTTCCTCAATATATGTTTTTATTTAAATTAGAAATGTGAATGTTTTACATGTCAGTCCCAGCTCCCTCTCCCACCCCTCCTCCCTTGTCCCTCCACCAGTCCCTCCAGCCCCCCACCCCATCCCCACATCATTCCCCAGGGAGGATGAGGCCCTCCTTGGAGGGATCTCCAAAGTCTGTCATTTCATCCAGGGCAGGACCTAGGCCCTTCCCCCTGTGTACAGGCTGAGAGAGCATCCCTCCATGTGGAATGGACTCCCAAAGATTATTCATACACCATGGTAAACATCTGATCTACTACCCAAGGCCCCAGTGATTTCTTTGGCCTCCTTACTGAGACTACATTCATGGAGTCTGGATCAGTTCCCTGTTGGCCTCTCAGCCATCAGTCTGGGATTCAAGAGCTCCCCCTTATCCTGTCATATGTCTCTCCCCTCCCCTGATGTTCCCAATCTGCTCAGGAGATCTTGCCTCATTGAACTTCTCTGGGAACCTCCCTGTTTCCCAGACTCACTGGCACTGGGATTGTATGCTGACACTCCCCTGATCCATATCTAAAATCCATTTATGAGAGAGCACATACCATGTTTGTCTTTTTGTGTCTGGGTTACCTCACTCAGGATGGTTTCCTCTAGTGCCTTCCATTTGCCTGCAATTTTCAAGATTTCATTGTTTCTTTCTGCTGAGTAGTACTCCATTGTGTAAATGTACCACATTTTCTCTATCCACTCTTCAGTTGAGGGGCATCTAGGTTGCTTCCAGGATCTAGATATTACATATAATGCTGCTGTGAACATAATGGAACAGACATCCTTGTTGTGTGAATGGGCATCTTTTGGGTATATGCCTGAGTGGAATTGCTGGGTCTTGTTGTAGACTGAGTCCCATTTTCCTGAGAAATCTCCATACTGATTTCCAAAGTGGCTGTACAAGTTGGCACTCCCACCAGCAGTGGAGGAGTGTTCCCCTTTGTCCATATCCTCTCCAGCACAAACTGTCATTGGTGTTTTTGATTTTAGCCGTTCTGGTAGGAGTAAGATGATATCTCAGAGATGATTTGAGTTGTGTTTCCCTAATGACTAATGATGCTGAGCACTTTCTCAAGTGTCTCTCAGCCATTTTAGACTCCTCTATTGAGAATTCTCTATTTAGTTCAGTCCCCCACTTTTTAATTGGATCCTTTGGTGTTTTGGAGACTTGCTTCTTAAGTTCTTTGTAAATTTTGGAGATCAGCCCTCTGTCAGATGTGGGGTTAGTGAATATCTTTTTCCAATCTGTGGGGTGTCTTTTTGTCTTGCTGACTGTGTCCTTTGCCTTATAGAAGCTTCTCAGTTTCAGGAGGTCCCATTTATTAATTGTCGATCTCAGTGTTTGTGCTACTGGTATCATGTTCAGGAAGCAGTCTCCTGTAGCAATTCGTTCAAGGGTACCTCCCACTTTCTCTTCTAACAGGTTCAGTGTGGCTGGATTTATGTTGAGGTCTTTGATCCATTTGGACTTAAGTTTTGTTCATGGCGATAGACATGGTTCTATATACAGTCTTCTACATGCCAATATCCAGTTATGCCAGCACCATTTGTTGAAGATGCTATCTTTTTACCATTGTATAATTTTAGCTTCTTTGTTGAAAATCAGCTGCTCATAGGTTTGTGGATTAATCTTAGGGTTTTCGATTTGATTCCATCCATTGGTCTACCTGTCTAATTTTTTGCCAATACCAAGCTGTTTTCAGGACTATAGCTCTATAATAGAGCTTGAAGTCAGGGATGAAGATGCCTCCAGACGTTGCTTTGTTGAGCAAAATTGTCTTGGCTATCCTGGGTTTTTTGTTTTTCCACATAAAGTTGAGAATTGTTCTTTCAAGGTCTATAAAGAATCGTGCTGGGATTTTGATGGGGATTGCATTGAGTCTGTAGATTGCTTTTTGGCAGAATTGCCATTTTTACTACATTGTTCTTACCTATCCAAGAGCATTGGAGATCTTTCCATTTCCTGGTGCCTTCTTTATTTTTTGTAAGCATTCATTGTACATTTATTGAGTATGCACTGCTTGCTAGTCCTCGTGCTAATTGTTAGAGCTACAATGATGAATGAAGCACAGGGTCAGAACCTGCTTAGTTACTATCCTCTTAGCATCCTAAGTGCCTGGGACATGTGGAGGTGAATTGTTTCTTTGACTTTCTGCAAAGCATGCAGAGAAACAGTTATCTCAGATGAGTACTTCAGAACAAAGAAACATATTTCAAATGGCTCTCACTGAAGAAAACCCCTGTTGTTGGAGCTTCTTTCTAGTTTGGTCCCACAGCTGATTTGCCATAAATAAGCACACAAAGACTTATATTTAATTATTAAAACTGTTGGCCAATGGCTAGGGCTTCTTACTGGCTAGCTCTGTCTTCATTACTAACCATAACACTAACCTATGTGTTTCTACATGGCCTTATCTAGCCAGAGAATACCTGGTGCATCTGCCTTACTGGTCTCTACATGGTGTTTCCTCAGAGTCTCCCCCCACCCCATCTCTCTCTCTCTCTCTCTCTCTCTCTCTCTCTCTCTCTCTCTCTCTCTCTCTCTCTCTCTCTCTCTCTCACTGCCTTCCCTTTTCTAGCATTCTCCTTGTCTCCTAGACCTATCTATCTTCCTGCCTCTATTGTTTTACTCATCAACCAATAAGATAAATATATATATACATATATATATATATATTCATCCCCTATCAAATGCCAATTCCAGCTTGTTAGAAAAATAGGAATGACCTTGGTGTTCATTTTTAATTCTGTAGTTCTGGATCCTTTTCCCCAAAGAGTCGTCTGGGAATCTCCCTCAAAGCATTGGCCCCATGTTTAGAGGGGTAGAAAGATCAGGCCTCAATGTCAGACCTCATCTTTTACAGACAAAGAGGACTTACTTCTGGAAGTTTCTGCACAAAAGAGGCAGGGACTTTCTTGGGGAAAATCCTCTATGAAATATAAAAAAGAAACTTCCTTGAGCTTTGATCTCAGTGTCACTGACTTAAGTCACATCCCAATCTACCAGTCAGCACAGGAAACCAAAGAACACCGGGCCAGAGGTTCTCCCTGGAAAGACACTGACTGAGTGATAAGGCTCCAGAGGCCCCCCAATAGATGCTGAGAGAAAGTGTCAGGATGCTCTCCAAGAGTTCCGAAGAACAGTACAGCCATAGTAATTGTCAGACCTTGAGAAACTCCTAAAGAGGATGTCAATTACAATTTCTTAATTCAAAAATAAGCAATTCGTGACATAAATAAATAAATAAATAAATAAATAAATGGAATTTTCTGTGGCTTTACAGCCAACATTCAGCTAGCAGTTCCTCGGACTTCAGAGCTAGGATTTCAGATCTAGTGTGCCTTCAACTCCAGCTTATTCTGATTTTCATCCCAACTAATAGAAAAAAGAACAAAGCACATGATGTGGGCAGATTATCCATTGCTCTGGTATTCCAGAAGCTGCTAGGTACCTGAACTCGTCCTGAGGAGAGTGGTGAAGGCAGCTTATTTGATATAACTTGTTTACAAGACCCTCTAATGCCTTCTGAGGATATAGATTACCTCTCACCATTCTTGTATTTTTGTAGTGTTCTGTTTCCTTTCAATAAACCTTAAAGGGACAGCCCGTGGTCTGAAGGGGGTCCACAGCACTTGGGGAGCGTTGATGTGTTCATGTGTGGGGACACTTGGCAGCATGATCAGCTACTGCATCTTAGTCACATGCAATGCAGGTAGATTCCTTTGACCTTAAGGCTTGGTGTGCAGAATTGTTCAGTTATTAGATTTTATACAGTTAATGTTGTTTTGTGATGCTTTTGTTTAAACCTATGGTTTTAAGTGCAATAAATCCCAGGATAACAAGAATAACTTTATTATTCTAATAATACCTCCACATATTGAGGAACTTAAACTTAATCATTCTGAAAATAGCTGTGTGTACTTGAGTGGACTCTTTATTTATTTACTTTGGCTCAGATTCCCAAGGTAATTTTCAGGGATGAAAACTTGCACATGGGAAACCTCCCTGGTTCCATCTCATGAACAAGTAATTTATAATATAATGCAAATCTTTACTGTTACTTCATCAACAGCCTAGGCAGTCAGTCCCATCTAGTCAATGACCGCCAGGTCTCTCTTGTGCTGTAATACACTTCAGTGAAATGTTTGTGTTACCCTAAGGAGGCAGGTCACACATGTAACCCATTGACTGCTTCTCAAATTCCTACTTCATGCCTCCACTCTCACTGAAAAATAACTGTGTGACATTTAATGGTGTGTTTAGCCTGTGTACATTTACAATATCACAGAATCTTAAGTTTCCCTCATATCCCCTTATCTTTTTGCCAATAATTGCATCATCTCTAAATACTTGATGAAGGCAGAGAAGGGGATTAGCCCTCCTCACTTCAGTGACTTGTCAATTTGTTCCCAGTTAGAAGCATATCCGCCTAGGAATAGCAAAACCAGTGACCTTTCAGATGTCAATTTGTTTCTCCATCTGTCCCACAATGCCAAGATGAGAAGCTGGGCTGATGCAATCGAGCTGTGCTTCCCTTGTTTGGGTGTCAATACATGGATTTCTGAAAATTGAGGTGCTTTGGCAATTTCATCATATGCTCTGTCTCTCCACCAGTGTGAAGTTTGCACAAATCTCTGAGTGCTGCAGTCAGCCTGAGGTTGAGTGCCCTTTCTACTCAAAGATTTCATTCAGTTTCTTCTAATATTCTAGTCCTTTTACTCTCCAAAATGAAATTACCCACCTTTTTTATAGCTATGGAATACTAATAAGTTCTATGCTTTACAATGGAACAAGAACAATGTTTTCAGGAAAGCGTTTCTGAATTTTCATTGGTTTTGGCATATAGGGAGTTGGGCAACTGTAGCCTGATAGATCATCAATCTATGAAATAATTCTGTAGGCTTGTCCATCATCAATTCAGAGACTTAAGTGAACAGCTGCAGTCCTAATCATTACCAGGAAAATGTTATCAGTTTAAAGTAAAAGTAATTTGAACCAAGTCAAATTAATTTAAGGCATTTTTATAAATATAGATTTTAGGCAATTATTTTTGAGCCATTTAGCTTTTTATGAACACATAGGAGTAATGATGATGAGCTTATTTGTGTATGGTCTTTGTTTTCTGCATATTATTTTTAATATACACTGGATTTTGTATACAACATACAAAAGAACAAAAGATTGATTTTTTTTGGAGACTGGTATGGAGACTCCTCAGGAAAATGGAAATCAGCCTACCACAAGATGCACCAATTCCACTCTTAGGCATATGCCCAAATGATGTAAACTCATACAATAAGGACATCTGCTCAACTATGTTCATAGCAGCATTGTTTGTAATACCCAGAACCTGGAAGCAACCTAGATACCCCTCAACTGAAGAGTGGATAGAGAAAATGTGGTATATCTACACAATGGAGTACTACTCAACAGAAAAAAATGGAATCTTGAAATTTGCAAGCAAATGGATGTCACTAGAAGAAACCATCCTGAGTGTGGTAACCCAGTCACAAAAAGACAAACATGGTAGTACTCACTCATATATAGATTTTCGACATGGAGCAGGGCATTGCCAGCCTACAATCCCACCGCCAGAGAGTCTAGAAAGCAGGGAGGACCCTAAAAGAGATATGCATGGTAATCCAGAGAAGGGTTATGGGATGAAATCTCCTAATTGAATTGGGAGTGGTGGGGGCAAGGGGAGAGCAGAAGGAGATGGGAGAAAGAGAGGGAGAAAAGAGGAGCGGAGAGGAGGACATGAGGGGGCAAGAAGGTTGAGTCAGGGTAAGAACAGAGGAGAGAAGGATGAGAGATACCATAATAGGGGGAGCCATTATAAATTGGAGGAGAAACTGGCACTAGTGAGATCTTCACAGATCTACAAGAATGATACCAACTGGCATTAAGCCTACCTTAAATGCCCTCCCATGATAATGAGATTGATGACTACCTTATATGCCATCCTAGAACCCTCATCCAGTGGCTGACGGAAGCAGGGGTAGATACCCACACCTAAAAACTGAATTGAACTCCTGGAACCCAGTTGCAAAGAGGAGTAATGAGCAAAGGAATCAATATCAGGCTGGTGAAACCCACAGAGGAAGCTGACCTAAACAAAGGGGACTGCATGGACCCCAGACTGATGACTGAGAGGTCAGCATGGGACTGATCCAGACAACTTCCTCCCCGAACCTGGGTGTCAGAGAAGGGGCCTCAGCAATCTATGGACAGACCTTGGAGACCAGAGCAGTACTTATTCCTCGCATACAAATAGTCTCTGGGAGCCCATTCCACATGGAGGGATGCTCTCTCAGCCTGGACACATGGGGAAGGACCTAGGCCCTGGCCAGGATGATATAATACACTCTGAAAATCTCTCATGGAAACTCTTACCCTCCCTAGGGAGCGGAGGGAGGACAAAAGATCAATTTTATTTCATTTAAAAACTTTGAATTTTTTTGTCTTTGCTCAGGTTACATAGTATGCACCTCAAAGTCAAATGGGTCACTCTTTGGACTAGTAGCCCTTGGTCTCTTGGTTCCAACCATTTCTGTGTATATACTTCTCTCCCTTGTCTACTTAGCATTTGAGTTTAGTTTTTGATCTGAGATTTTATTAGTCCTTGTATGCCCAGCCAGTCTCCAAGATAACCACTAAGATTATAACCCTGATCTTGGTGAGGTGTAATGGGATCTGAAAACCATCATATACACAAATCTTGTCTTCTCCTTAATTACAAACTCCTTGAAGCCCTAGACTATGTCTTATCCAAAGAATGAAATCTAGTATAGATCCTGGCACAGATATGTTAGCAGTGTGAGCTAGGAACACAGACATCAAGACACACAGGCATCAAAACAGACAAGTTTTATTTAGCTAAAAATGTGTTGTAGGAAAGTCTACGTGTGTTCAGAAAGACTATGACTTGCAGGGTCTCCAGGAGTGTAAGTCATCCTGTACCAGCTGAGGTCTGGGGCTAGAGTCCTGGTCTTCACAGCAATTATCCTGAATTTGTCCTGTTTCCATTTTATCTTCTTAAGAAAACCCCTTTTCCACTTCTTCCTTTTGTTCCTCCCTTCCCACTCCTTCCCTCTCTCTTTCCACCCCTCCCTCCTTCCCTCCCTTTCCTTTCTCTTTCTCCATTTAAACCTTGTCCATAGTTCAATTGTCTGGCCATAACTAGCTATAAGAGACATTAGGAAATGTATTATTCTTGCAGACAATTGCCCAACTGAAAATTGGAGGCTCTATTAATATAGAAGAAAGGAATAATGGCTATGAGGTATGCAGATTGGCAGCTCAATTCTGTGACCAAAGCAGTTTTGTGCCCAGAGCAACAGTAGACACAGGATAAGAAGAGAGGGCAGCTGTGTGAGGCCTTGGGGTGGTGTCTCAGGAGAGCCAGGAAAAGAGGTGATTTCAGTTATGTGAGACCTGTGGACCCATAGCATAGAGCTTTGGCAACAAATGCCTCATCATCGGAACCTCACTTCACTTGCCCAGCAGAGGAGCTGCTGTTTGCATTTGTGTTCATCCAACAGGAACCTGGGAACTCCTCCCTGGAGTCATAGAAACTGTTGTTGATGGCTCTCATTTGTCTTTTCATAAAAGGTGAAGGGGAACTCTTAACATTTGATGCCTTATCTGTAGCCCTGAAACCTTGATTCATGACACAGCATTCATCCTATGAGTCTCTCTGTGGCCTGAGGACTGGGCTTCATTAGGGTACAACTGAATCAACATCTCCCCAATCAAGTCATACACAGAATCAGCCCAAGGAGGAGAAAATACACAGAACACAGATGGGATTCTGAGGACTTGGAAAAAAGGGAAAAGCTAATGTAAGAACCCTCCATTAAGTAGACATTCACAGAGCACAAACAGAAAAGACACAAAGGAATGGGTGATATCAGGAGAATCTCACAAAAACCAGAATGAGCACAGGAGTCCCCTCATGTCACCTCTAACCCACAGTTTTTACCTCTACAGTTGCAATTACATGAAGTTGACTATAGTCTCAAAATATTAAATTGGGTCTGTGGGCCTGGTTTGGTGGGTAATAGATAGATGAAAGACAGAAAGAAAGAAAGAAAGAAAGAAAGAAAGAAAGAAAGAAAGAAAGAAAGAAGGAAGGAAGGAAGGAAGGAAGGAAGGAAGGAAGGAAGATCGATGGGGAGGGACAAAGGGAGTGAGAATTTAATAGAAAATGCCCCAAAGGAATAATCCATAACAGTTACATTGAGTATTGTCCTGAATAACATAAAGAAATTGCATGTGGTCCTGCTCTACCATGACTGGGTCATGAAGCATCCTTTGCCTAGTGTGTCTTTACTTTATGGGCTACTCTTTCAGTAGCCACTTTAGTTGTCAAATTACTACAGAGCTCATTTTGCTTAATAATAACCCCAAAGTGCCCGAGTAATGCTGCTCTAATTTTAGCACAATATTATTATAACCATGCTATTATTAATTACTATTAATCTTCCATTTTACCTAATTGATATGTTAAGCATTTTCCCTAACATATAGAAGGAAAAGCAATACAACAGGATTTAATACTAGTTAATTTCAGGTGTCCATTGAGGATCTTAGAACAAATTTCCTCCAGATACTGAAAGGCTACTGCTTTTAATGGACAATAGGTAGAGCATAAATAAACACAGAGTGCAACAGTTTACCTGTCTGAATTTGTTTAACTTCCTACTCATGACCTCTTTTTATCCAAGAAATTTTTAGATGATCCTAGGGATCTAGTATATAAAATGGGAGTATAAATAATCCAATTACTTATAATAAATCATAAAGTATATTTAAAATATACTTTGCCATATATATAATTTTACTGATTATTATTGATGATTAACATAAATTGGCATACTAATGAGATGGAAGTGCTTATTTGCTTTAACGTGGAGGATTCATTCTTTTTTCTCATTTATTTATTATAAAAGTTATTCTTTTATTTTACATCCCAGCCACAGTTTCCCCTCCCTCCTCTCCTCCCAGTTCATTCCCCCACCCACCTCTGTTCCTACCTCCCGATCCACTACTTTTTCATTTCTGTTTGAGAAAGGGCAGGTCTCCCACGAATATCAACAAAGCACAGCACATCAAGCTGAAGTAAGACTAAGCACCTCTCCTTGTATTGAGCCTGGGTAAGGTGATTGATCCAGTATAAGGAGTAGAGTCCCAAAAGTTGTAAAAGAGTTGGAAACAGCCCCTTCTCCCACTGTCGAGAGTCCCATAAGAGGACCAAGCTACACACTGTAACATATATGTAGAGTGCCTAGGACAGTCCCATGCAGGCTGTTGGTTCAGTCTCTGTGAGCCTCTATGAACTCAGGTTAGTTAATTTTGTGAGGTTTTTGTGGTGTCCTTGACCCCTCTGGCTTCTACAATCCTCTCTGGCCCTCTTCAGCAGGATTCTCAGAATTCTGCTTAATGTTTGGCTGTGGGTCTGCATCTGTGTTCATCAGTTGCTGGTTGAATCTTCTCTGGTGACATTTGGGCTAGGTAACAATCTCTGAGTATAGCAGAATGTCATTAGGTATCATTACATTGACATCTTTTTCTCCAGTCATGTTTGGCTCTATCATAGGTCTCTGGGCCATCTAGCCTGTGGATCTTGGTGCTCCAGGCTGTGTCAGAGGTGAACTTACTCTCCTGGCATGGGCTTTTAGCTATACCAATCATTAGTTGGCCACTCTCTCAGTCTCCAGGCACTCTTACCCCAGAACATCCCATAGGCAGGACAGACAATAGGTCAAAGGTTATGTGGCTGGGTTGGTTTCCTACTCCCTCCACTTGAAATCTTACCTGGTCACAAGAGATGGCCAGTTAAGGCTATTTAGAAGGATTCATTCTTGATGGAACCTCATCAAGGTTTTCAGAGTCTATTGATGTCTCATTTATAGTTGTCAGTGCTGAGAATACTGATTCACATAAACATATAGTAAAAAATAAATGGTAGATATAGATTTAGGGCTATTCCTGAAATTGTTGGAAATTCTATTCAAATCCCAAGTCAAAATTTACTAAGTAATATTTTGTGTATGTGTGTGAAACTCAAATCTGCAACTCAGACATCAATTTTTAAAAACAAATACTCTAATACAATACAGTACAGGACAATGATATACAGTACAGGACTGGATATTTATATGCTGAGGAATAATGACAGGAAACTATTAAAAGACTTTGCTCTCCTTGATTAAATCATTATGTCCTGTAATGGCAGAAAATATTGTATGGACAATGAAGACACCACATGTCATCCTAACCTGATCTGGAATATGACTCAAGGTGTTTCAGGAAGCCTTTGTTGACATTATAATGTATAAGGTCATATGCACAGCAAAGTGCACATGTCCTGTGTCCATAACCAAGATTGTGGTGAAGTTGTGTGACGCAACACAGAAGAGCCCTACCAGAAACTTCTCACGTTCCTATTATGTTTGATTTCAAATGAATTGTTGGTCATTGTAAACTTGAAGATTAATATGCTTAAGAAGCTTTGATCTATTTGACCATCCAATAAGCCAGAACATTGCCTATACGTGAATCTTGTGAGGAGTGGGGCTGCTATCTCTCTTAACAAACAGAAACCTCCCATGCAGTTAGTCCAATATGGATAGCACTTAATTACTGACAGATTTCTTATTTTGTGACCCTACTTTAAACCTACAGCCATCTAGGGACAGTCACATGTGTACATGTAAAAATGGCAGAGGAGGCCCTGCGTATACTAAGTAAGCTGTGTGCAGTTTCCCAAGGTAACAGCCTCAGATGCATCAGGGTATACCTGTAACCATCACTGTTTTTTATCCCTCCTGAGGCTTTCCTGGTTCCCAGACCATTTTTGAGTCTGTATCAAAACATAAGGATAGCTGACCCTCTTGCTATTACACAGCAAGTTTGGAATAAATAGACAGCTCACTCCTCTTTCCTTAGTATTCATTTATTGCTGTAGGAACTACATTTCTTTCCAAACTCATTCCAGCATCAGTACATGTAAGTTCCCCATTGTCACCCCTTCCAGAAAGCTGTCACTGTTCTTTCCCTGTCTACATCACCCTGCGTTTCTCCCAAGCACATGACTTCATGTTATCCCAGACAGTAGCAAGTAACCTGATATACTCACTCCATAGTGTTCCCACCATCTCTGTCGAGCACTGCCATTTGACATATCTAGAGTACATTTAGGAAATTGGCATATTTGATCTTGTGATACTATCTTCTTGTTTTCTAACTTGAATTGTTTCCTACCTTCCCATGAAACTGAAAATTTCTCAAGGTCTGTCTCACAACAGTGCTACTCAAAGTGGATACACTGATGTTGCACCAGAATCGCCTTGGGTAATTGAACTGAGTCATTTCCAATCAGAAAATCCTTAGTGATCCATGTGCATACTGCAGTTTGGGAGGCTCTGCCCCACAGCCTCTGGCATTGTTCTGGGGTACTAGGAGTACTCAGATACTTGCAGAATAGAATTGATTGCTTCCCTTTGAATGAGACAAGGCTTCAAATAGAAGCATTGCCTTTTGTCTTCAAGGACTAAATAAACACAACAGAGGGAATATTTCTTTGGCCTGAGAACACAGGGTAAAAGGCACTGAGAAACAGCTCCTCCCACACATTCAGCCTTCATGCACAGATTTCAAGGAAGGGATATTGTGATGGTCTGTGAAGACTGCATTAAATACTAGAAAATTCACAGACATAGCAGTAGTGCCAAGCCGTCTACCAGATGGGAAGTCTTGCAGGATAAAGGAAGCTAATGACCATGGAGAGAGCTGTTTACTAACCAGGGGCTTCATAAAAAGTAGGATACAAGTTAGTGAAAAAGTCTCAGTCACTCTTGAGTCAAAACAATATATCTAACAGAAACCCGATGTATTCGGGTCACATGACAGATGGAAACAGGAACATAACGTAAATTTGCCTTCCTTCCTCTTTAAACATTGCAAATCCTGCACATTGCATATGATGAAATGTTTGCAAACCAATAGGAGAACTCAGAAGTAGAAAATTGTGGTTTATAATGGGTATGTGTCTAACAATCAGTATAAAAGGAAAATACACATTTCCTGTTTGCTTCTATTTGCTTTAAGGAAGTCTAAATGACCCAGCTTCTTCCTCCTCTGCCTCCTCTTCCTCCTTGCTGCTCCCTCTTTTTCAGAAAACATGAAGTTGACAAAAATAATGACATCTGAAACTAGTTAGACTAGTCTGCTAGGAACGGAGATTCCTGGCCTGGCGATTGGCGGCTCTGTAAGTCTGTCATGATTATCGTTTGAACAGTCCATAGGGCCTGCTGGTAAAGGGCTGCAAGAAGGTTTCTAGAACGACCACTATAGCAACTTAGTCGTTCTAATAACGTATTCAGAGATGTTCTAAACCCAGTCTAAGCTACAGCTGGAGTAAGGACAAAACCCCTGTGGTGCAATGGGCTCATATTGTATATAACCATAGTAGGCTTCATTTTCAATAGTCCCTATGTCTGCTTCCCAGATCCCCACTCTTCGTAAGACTCAAACTGAGATTACAAAACAGTGGTCAAGTTCCACTCCTGTCGGCCTTTGGATGCAGTGGAAAACACTGATCAAAATTCCAAAGAAGAGAAGCACATTTATTTCAATGATGCCTGCTCTTCCCTCCCAAGGAGAAACACCACACCAAGATGTGAGCCTGCTGCTGCTGAGAAGCCTGGTAAACATATTAACACCACCTTAAAATATGAATCATGTCATAGAACCATCTTGGCAACTAGACAGGCAGTGCAGAGTAAAGAACTAAAAGCCAATTATAGGTCCCCTGGCTCTGGAGAAACTTCATAAAAAATTAATGCTGAGTGAAATAGGAACCATCTGAACTACAACTGGCAAACATGGGGGATGCACTGTGACAGCCAAGACCCAGCAACAAAGAACATTCTCTGCTATCATTTGTAGGTTGGGAATGTCTTCTGTCTTTGCTTCTGCTTGCGCTGAAAAGCGTTTTCAGATTAGAAAAGCGTTGGGAGTGATGTTGACAGACTGTTGTACTGGGAGTAGGTTCTTATGGCAGAGGTGGTTCAGAGCATGAGAGCAAAATTCTATAAGGCCAGGCTTGTGGGTGGAAGAATTAAAGGTTGATAAATCATGGTTGTATGATAAACGTTGGTCTTCTTCATTGTTAAATTTGAGGGCCATCTGTAATCTAGAAAGAATAATCTCTCAGCAAGTCCCCACGCCTCATCTAACATTCTTTGTTAGTCATCTATCTTTGTGACCAAACACCTGACATGAGCAACTTGAATATATGAAAGCTTAACTTTGGCTCCTGGTTAAGAGGACTGAAGTCTAAGAACAGGTAGTTATTTTTTTTGTGTTGGAGCCTGTAGTGAGGTAGTTCAGCATAACAGAGGACCACTCACCTCATGGCAGCCAGGAAGCAAAGAGAAAGAGAAGAAGGAACTGGGTCCCCATATCCTCAAAGACACAGTCACAAGTGACCTAAATTCTTGCCACTGGGTCCCATCCCATAAAGATTCCACCATCGCCCCAACAAGCCCTTAGCATGTAGACTTTTCAGAAGTATCTAAGACCTGAAGTTTCACAGTCTCTTCATGGTGCACCAGAAATATGATGAATGAATGTTGTGAAAGTTAAACAGGAGTTAAGAAAGTACTTCATAGGGTACAAGGTACCAGGCAGCTGGGGACATTGATATTTAACAATGCTTTAGGCTATGCTTTCTAGAATGGAATTAAGAATAAAAGAACAGTTGCGTTTCTATTGGTGACAGTACTAGACAAACAAAGGTTAAAGAGAAGTGAAACAATTCTGATTTTCTTGAAGCTTCTCAGCTCTATGGTGTGCATTTTATGTACTTAGTTGATCCTTGGTATTGGTCTGCATCCATCTATAACTCTCCTCTAATCCAAAATATTCTTAAAATTTGTGTCTGTGCTGTGGTCATTTTTTCTTACCATCTCCTAAATGTGCAGAGTAACAACTATTTCCCACAATGTCTGCATGATAATAAATCTTATAACTCTTCTGGAGATGATTTAAAAAGCATAAGATGCGCAGAGGTTCTGTTCAAATACTGAAGCTCCTTTCCCCCATTTTTGACATTGGTTTATTTTTTCCACTGGACTTCTTATCATTTTATCCATTACACAATTTTACTTTTTTATTCTCCTTACTTGTGAAAATTTTATACATGTATGCAGCGAAATATGGTTATGTTCCCTAATATACCTCAAATTTCATTATTTTCTTGATTACCCACCAAGTTGACTTTGCACTGCTCAGTTGGGCAGGTGTATGGGAACAACCACTGGAGCATGGGAATCCTCCTTATGGCTACACCCTGAGACTTGAGCATCTGTGGATCTTGGCTTTGAGAGGAATATATGGAATCAATCCTTTGTGGATACCAAAGGATCACTGTAATATATTCATAAATATACATATATGTATACCGTGTTCACTTATAAACACATACATTTTATATACATATAACATATCTTACAGAATTCCTACATGATTAAATATGTCTAAAATCAATCTCTAAAAGACATTCTACAAGGCTGCCTCTGCAAATGGCTTCGGATTAAGGAGGAAATTAGGGGTACATGACTGGAAAACATGTTTGATATACAAAAAAATGACATTAGTAACTCAAAGAAATGAGGGGGAAGGGGCAACCACAGTTGGGGTATAAATGATAAGTGGGAAGACTGGTTGCAATTAGGTTGGTTGGTGGAGTGGGCACTTATTGCTTAATTTAGAATTACTATGTATGAATAAGACATTTGAGAGAGCATGAACTCTTACGTGTGCTTGCATTTATTTGGTACTTCCTTTTTATGAGACTTTCAGCCTTGGAAACCCAAGTGTAAAATGAGTGACAGACTGTTTCAGGCAGGAGATAAAATGAAAACCAGTTCTCCATATGTAATTCAACAAAAGACTTTACTTTTCCATGTTTGGTCAACAACACATTCTGCTTTCACTGATGCGAGAGATTTCACTGGCTTTAATTCATCAATTAGTCAACATGTATTTTTGCACACACATCATATGCCAGATTAAGTCCATAAACAGATATTTGTCATGGGAGTGAAAGATGAAATATTTTGAAATCGATGTCATTATGGAGGAAGACTTGCCGATTAAGTTCTAAAAGATTGGCTTTTAATACAGTTCCCCCTTCTGAACTGTATGCCTTAAAGGCAGACAGCATCCCTTATTCATCACACCACCCTCCAATAGAAAGTGCTGGATAAATATTTATTGAGTTAATGTGTTTTACTTTTCATTGCTGTGTAACTAAGTACCCCAGGGTTTCATGGATTAAGCAGTCATTTTTTTTTCTTTGCTCACAGTTTTATAAACTTTTGTGTGGTTCAGTCAGGCAGTTTGTCTGATCTTCATATACCTTTAGTGGGGCTAATCTTTCTCCCCAAGTATCCCCTCTGCTTTCTCCCTAAGGCAACCAGGCTGCAGGAGTCACCTAAACATCCTCAGAGAGTTTTCGGATCCTAAGATCCTGGAACAGAAACTTATAAAACTGTGTGAAGCTCAGGTCCTGACCTGGTACAATCACATCCATTGCACCCACTGGTTAAAGTCTAGGGCTGTCATGGGAGGGACCACAAAAATGTATGGATACCAAGAGATGTGGGTAACTGACCCATATTTGGGAATCTGCTAACATAGAGTGAACAGATTAATGTAACCATTAAATAACTCTTCAGATTTGAGGGGAAATTTTTTAGGCAAAAGGAAATACTCTGTAAAGCCAGGTATTCACATATCAGGAGAGAACAGAGCACAGGGAGAGGCTTGTGATGTGAAAATATAGTAGAGCAGCACCAGAGCTCAGTTCCATGAAGCCTAAAGGTACAGGATGTCTCAGAAGTAAGATGATGCATTACTAGTTCTTCTCTCCCAATTAAAAGGTTTTAAAGTCCTGCCTGTGCTTGGGGTTGCCACTGCAGGTTCCATCCTGGCGTTGGGAGCCCACGCACCCCAGCATCCTAGTCCATTTTTCCACCAACGGGATCAGGAAGAAGACAGCTACCAGAGCATTGGACTTGCCTACACCCACTGGAAGGAAACCCTGGTTCCGTACCCACTAGGAGAGGAAGAGGCTCCTTCTGCACTCACTGGAAGGAGTGATGGAAAAGAGACAATATAAAAACACACTCAGCAACAGAAAAACAAACATGTCACCACCAGAGTCTATAGACTCTACACCAACAAGACTCGAACATTCCAATGCAAACGAAGGAGTAGAGAATGACCTTAAAAACAACTTCATGAAAATGATAGAGGCCCTCAAAGGTGATATGGGAAAATCCCTTAACAAGTTAGAAGAAAAAACAAACCAAAAAATGCAAGAAATGGAGGAAAAGACAAATTGCAAGAAACAATTGAAACAGTGCAAGGGCTGAAATATAAAATAGAAACAATAAAAAAACCACAGTCTGAAGGGATGCAGGAAATAGAAAAGCTGGGCAAACGGCCAAGTACTACAGATGCAAGCATAACCAACAGAATACAAAGACGCAAGAGAGAATCTCAGGTGTTAAAGACACACTAGGATAAATAGATTCATCAACCAAAGAAAAACTTGAGTCCAACAAATCCCTAACACAAAATATCCAGGAAATATGGGACATCATGAAAAGACCAAACTTAAGAATAATAGGTCTAGAAGGAGGTGAAGAAACCCACCTTCAAGGGGCAGAAAACATTCAACAAAATCATAGAAGAAAACTTTCCCAACCTAAAAAAGGACATGCCAATGAAGGTGCAAGACACTTACAGAACTCCAAATAGAGTGGACCACAAAAAATGTCCCCTTGATACATGATAATCAAAACCCCAAACATACAGAATAAAGAAAGGATATTAAGAGCAGCAAAGGAAAAAGATCAAGTAACATATAAAGGCAAACCTATCAGAATTACACCTGACTTCTCCATGTAAAATCTGAAAGCCAGAAGGTCCTGTATAGATATTCTACCAACACTAAGAGAAAATGGATGCCAGCCCAGACTACTGTGCTCACCAAAGCTTTCAATCACTATTGATGGAGAAAACAAGACATTCCATGACAAAACAAGATTTAAACACTACATGTCTACTAACCCAGCCCTATAGAAAGTTCTGGAAGGAAAACTACAACTACAACCAGAAAAACATAGGCAATAGATAACCCAACTTTACCAACAGCCAAAAGATAAAGGGGGTGGAAATCCACATACAATTACCCCACCAACACCATTCAAAACAAGTAAGAATGAGTGATCAATGGTTATTAATAACCATCAATATTAATGGTTTTAACTCACCCATAAAAAGACACAGGCTAACAGAATGGAATCGAAAACAGAATCCATCCTTCTGGGCATACAAGAAACATACATCAGATTCAAAGACAGATGTTACCTCAGAGTTAAGGGTTGGGGAAAGAGTTTTCAATCAAATAGACCCAAGAAACAAGCAGGGGTAGCAATCCTAATATCTAACAAATTAGACTTTAAACTAAAATCAATCAAAAGAGATTAAAGAAGTCATTTCATACTCATCACAGGAGAAATCAACCAAGATGAAGTCTCAATTATGAACATCTATGCCCCCAATACAAAGGCATCCATGTTCCTAAAAGAAACATTACTAAAACTCAAGTCACATATAAAACCTCATACACATAAAGTGGGAAACTTCAACACCCCACTCTCACCACTAGACAGGATAACCAGACAGAAACTTAACTAAGAAACAAAGGAACTAATAGAAGTTATGACCCAATTGGGTTTAACAGACATCTATAGAATATTGCATCCAAAGACAAAAGAATATAACTTCTCAGCATCACATGGAACCTTCTCAAAAATCGACCACAAACTTGGCAATATAGCAAACCTCAACAGGTACAAAAAAATTGGAATAACTCCATGTATCTTATCAGACCACCATGCTCTAATGTTAGAATTCAACAACAACACAAATTGCAGAAGCCCAACAAACTCATGGAAATTGAATAATGTGCATTTGCACCATTCCTGGGTCAAAGAAGAAATAAAAAATTAAAGTCTTCCTAGAATTCAATGAGAATGAAGACACAACATACTCAAACTTATGAAAGCAGTGCTAAGAGGAAAGTTCATAGCACTAAGTGCCCACATGAAGAAACTGGAGAATAGTCACACTGGAGAATTAACAGCACAAGTGAAAGCTCTAGAACAAAAGGAAGCAAACTCACCCCAGAGGAGTAGACACCAGGAAATAATCAAATTGAGGGCTGAAATCAATGAAATAGAAACGAGGAAAACAATACAAAGAATCAATGCAACAAAGAGCTGGTTCTTTGAGAAAATCAACAAAATAGACAAACCTTTATTCAAACTTACCAAAAGGCAGAGTGTGAACATGCAAATTAACAAAATCAGAAATGAGGAAATCCAGAGAATCACCAGGTCATATTTTGAAAACCTATACTCCACAAAATTTGAAAATTTAAAGGAAATGAACAATTTTCTGGGTAGATATCATTTATCAAAATTAATTCAAGAACAGACAAGCAATTTAAATAGACCTACAACACCTAAGGAAATAGAAGCAGTCATCAAAAATTTCCCAACCCCCCAAAAAAAAACAGAACCAGATAGCCTCAGTGCAGAATTCTATCAGAAATTCAAAGAATAGCTTATGCCAATTCTCCTCAAATTATTCCATACAATAGAAACAGAAGATCTTGGGCAAACTCTTTTTACCAGGTGCCAATAACATTGATACCCAAGCCACACAAAGACACAACTAAGAAAGAGAACGTCAGACCAATTTCCTTCATGAACACTGATGCAAAAATACTCAATTAAATACTCGCAAATCAAATCCCAGAACACATCAGAAAAATCATCCACCAATATCAAGTAAGTTTCATCCAAGGGATTCAGGGATGGTTCAACATATTAAAATCCATCAGTGTAATCCACCATATAAACAACCTGAGAAACAAAAATAACATGATTATCTCACTAGATGCTGAAAAAGCCTTTGACAAAATTCAACACCCCTTCATGATAAAGGTCTTGAAGAGGTCCAGGTTAACAGTAACATACCTAAACACAATAAAAGCAAACCAGCATCCAACATCAAACTAAATGAGAGAAACTCAAGGCAATTCCTCTAAAATCAGGAGCAAGACAAGACAATTCCCTGCCTCCATACCTATTTGATATTGTACTTAAAATTCTAGCTAGAGCAATAAGATAACAAAAGGAGATCAAGGGGATACAAATTGGAAAGGAAGAGGTCAAACTTTCACTATATACAGATGATATGATAGTTTACATAAGTGACTCCAAAAACTTTACCAGGGAACTCCTGCAGCTGATAAATACCTTCAGCAAAGTGGCAGGATTCAAGATCAACTAAAAATCAGCAGCCCTACTATATACAGACAATAAAAGGGCTGAGAAAGAAATCAGAGAAACTTCACCCTTTATAATTGCCACAAACAACATAAAATACCTTGGGGTAACGCTAGCCAAACAAGTGAAAGACAAGTGACAGTTTATGCTGGAGAGGATATGGAGAAAGGGGAACACTTCTCCACTGTTGGTGGGAGTGCCAACTTGTACAGCCACTTTGGAAATCAGTATGGAAATTCCTCAGGAAAATGGGACTCAGTCTACCACAAGACCCAGCAATTCCACTCTTAGGCATATACCCAAAAGATGCACATTCATACAAGGACATCTGTTCCACTATATTCATAGCAACATTGTTTGTAATAGCCAGAACCTGGAAGCAACCTAGATGCCCCACAACTGAAAAGTGGATAGAGAAAATGTGGTACATTTACACAATGGAGTACTACTCAGTGGGAAAAAACAACAGAATCTTGAAATTTGCAGGCAAATGGATGGCACTAGAAGAAACCATCCTGAGTGAGGCAACCCAGTCACAAAAAGACAAACATGGTATGTACTCACTCATATATGAATTTTAGGCATAGTTCATGAGAGTGCCAGACTACCATCCCAATACCAAACCTTCATCCAGCAACTGATGGAAGCAGAGCAGATAGCCACAGCTAAACACTGAACTCCTGGAACTCATTGACATAGAGGGAGGAGTGATGAGCAAAGGGGTCAAGATCATGCTGGTAAAACCCACAGAGACAAATTACCTGACAAGGGGGAGCTCTTGGACCCCAGACTGATGGCTGAGAGGGCAGCATGGGACTGATCCAGACTCCCTGAATGTGGGTGTCAGTGAGGAGGCCTCAGCAATCTCTGGGACCTTGGGTAGTAGATTAGTGTTTACCATGGATTACAAATGAACTTTGGGAGACCATTCCACATGGAGGGATGGTATCTCAGCCTGTACACATGGGGGAGGGCCTAGACCCTGCCTTGGATGAAATGCCAGACTCTGGAGATCCCCCATGGAGGGCCTTACTCTCCCTGGGGAATGGTGTGGGGTTTGGGTGGGGGGCTGTGGGGCTGGTGGAGGAGGGGAGGGAGAGACAGCTGGGATCTACGTGTGAAGCAAGCTTGTTTCTAATTTAAATAAAAAATTATACATAAAAATGTTTTAATGTGCTCAGTGGTCAAGAAGGACCATGGGAAACCAAGGACAATGAACCATGTTGTTCATGACTGTCACTGACCTTTCAGGAACTAACTCTATGCCATTAGCCTACTAAGACTATTGCAGTACCAGCGTGCAAGCTCAAGAATCCAACATGATCTTACATTCCTGAGCATCTGTGCTCTCTCTTCTCTCTCTCTCTTCTCTTCTCTTCTCTTCTCTTCTCTCTCTCTCTCTCTCTCTCTCTCTCCTCTTTCAAAAAATAAAATAAGTGGAAGACTCTCTTCTAGCCCAGTTACTTGTCTGAATTTATTTAAAATGTTGAAGAATGATTTTGATATAAGCTAGAAATGTTGGAAGTATCCCAGTGGATCATGGTATATGTCCACACGGCTCACCAAATGTGTCAGATGTCATTTCAACTACTTACAGCTAGCCTCATGAGGGGACAGATACATCATTCAGAAACATTCTTACAGGAAGGACTTGGGCAGTTATCTGAAACTTCACTGCCGAAATTGTCGAGTGAGCACCCAAGAATAGAGAACTTGCCCAGTTCTCTGGCCGTGTCTTAATGTGTGTGCAGGATTGTGCAATGGCTTTGGAAACGCATAGATTGTATCCAGAAGTTGTGCTGTCAGGAAGCCCCTGCAGGACATCACGTCCTCCCACTTCCTGCTGCTAGCCACTACAAGCTGCCCTTCCAGTTTCCAGGTTTCAGTGCTGGCCTCTGCTCTTGCTCCCTCCACGAGCGTGCTACAGGCCTGGTTCTGGTGTCCCCTCCCCAGCAACGAGTGCCACCACATCAGGAAACAGCTGGGCCTACAGAAGGGACTGCTATAAACTGGAAGACCCCTCAACCTGCTTCCATAGTCCTCATTGGAGAGCTTTAAGATGCCCAGACAAATCTGGACAGGGGGCCCTGCCTGGGTGTGGGCTTCCAAACTAACTGATCAGGAGTTAGCTTGCCATTGCTCATACACTGGGCACTGTTCATTGAAAATCCTTCTCTGCACCTCTACCCAGATAGCTTCCTTGTAAGATTCAAGAGAAAGGGCTTTTCATTTGCTTCAGTTAGAAATAGATACACAACATATAAAACTGCACCATCAACAGTCATTCACTAACCCCCACTGATACATGTAAGTTTCAGAGGGAACTCTCAAAATGGTTTCTGGAGTGAAAACTACAACAGATGCCATTGATGAAGTGATTAGCAAGTTACATAATTGTTTACCTAGTAATGGAAAAGTAAGGGCAATAATTACTAGAAAAGTGAGAATACCTATCAGGAGTGAATGGCTGTTCTGTGCACAGCCACCACCCCCAACCTTCACCCCTCCACCCCGTGCAAGGATTGTTTAGCACCGGCCTCATACCTGTGTGGTAGCAGTACTTTGTGAGTATTGTCTCCGGTCTTCATAACCTGTGTGGCCGATCTGTTGTGATGATCATTTTACATATGAAGTTAGATGATGTGTTCAAAGTCATACAAGGAGTGATAAGGAAGCCTAGATTCTAATTAACACTGCAAAGTACCAGTTCCCTAGGATATGCCTATGTATACACACAAAACTTGGTCAGCACACTGGCTATTTGGATGAAGGGTGCGTTATTTGTACACTATCATTACTGTCTAGTGTCAGCTGTGGTTTTCAGTAGCCACTATTGCTAATTAACCCATCTGTAACAAATTTGTAGAATTACTGTTAGGTTTCTCTTTTGTTGACCAAGTTTCTTCATGCATAATGTTGCCTTCCTTTTGTTTGTTTGCTTACTTGAGATGAGGTTTCTAATGTCTTGGGCTGCCCTTGAACTCATACTCCTCTGTCTTAGCCTATAGTGTGCTTCCAATACAGTCATGTACCACCATGCCAGGCTTTGCCTTTCATTTTGATTACTATTTATAAGCAGCCTTTTATTATAAAGTACTGTTTCCCTCTTGCAAAGATAGATAGGAAGTCTGACTTCACTTCAGTGGTCAACAGTTCGACAGTCTGACTATAACCAGTAGAAGGAATAGAACCGACTGGAACTCTCTCTCTCTCTCTCTCTCTCTCACACACACACACACACACACACACACACACACACACAGAGAGAGAGAGAGAGAGAGAGAGAGAGAGAGAGAGAGAGAGAGAGAGAGAGAGAAACACAAGGTTGACATGGTGTAGCCCAGGCTGCCCACAGTTGCTTCTGCCATCTGAATGCTTGGATCATAGCCATGGGCCATCATGCCTGACTTAATATAGTAAATTTTGTTATGTGTATTTTTACCAGAATTTAAAACACAGTGGTGGTATTCACGGAGATTATGTGAGTCATGGGTTCTTTCTTCCCCGTTGGCCTTCAGGGTGGCCCGCCACAAGGAGAGGCAGCCCAGACACCGAAAGTTACTGGGAGGGAGCGTGACAGGAGACAACTGACAAATGAAGAGCATCTTATGGTATCCAACACAATGGGTAGGCACCTGGCATCTGGAGCTGTCCCCAGCATGGATCTGGCTATCTCCTAAAAGGAAAAGATGGGGAAGTAATGAGGGGAGGGAAGAAGCTTGTAACAGCCTTCCTGCGTTTGTCATTGCCATGAGCCTTTGACCCTCCTGAAGGGTTTCTTTAGAAGTGAGATTGCAAGATGCGGATCACTTACCTTCACCACACAAGTGCCACTGCAGCTGGAACACAGCAGCCAACTTTTCACCCTGCCTCCCCCTGATCCTCTCCACCATGACACCTCCCTCTGGAATGGAAAGTTCTCTCTCCAACTCTTTAGGCAGAAAGGGCAGGGGAAGAGAGAAGCCCTCCTTCGTGTCAGAGGCCAGGACATCTTTGTACAAGACCAGGTGTTATTTACAAAACCCCCCTCACTTCCCTCTGGAAATCCAGCCCTAACCAATGAAGGTCTTATTCAGCTGGAAAAAATAGCAGCATCCAGACAAGACTGGGTTCTCTGTTCGAGATGTGAAATTTTGCATGTAAATCAAGCAGTGTTTGCTGGAACATCCATTACCTGAGCAAACACAGGCCACCTCCTGGGTATTACCATCCTGGAGAAAGACGGTGGGCTCTTTAACAAGAAAAGTGTCAATGTCACAGATGTGAAAACTCAGAATTAAGGAGTTAAGGTTTTTTCTCATCTCAAAAACCTTCTGTTTGTTCACAACTCCCACAGGTTTCTCTGTATTTCTGATGGAGCCAGGATCCCTGAGTGATGTCTTCGGGTATTCTTGTCTGCCCTTGGAATAGGCAAGGTAGTACAAATATACTTTCATTGTGTTTCAATCCACAGGAAGTTGGAATCATGGGTCAAGGGCTGTGAATGCACCAGGTTCCTGCAGGAAGAGGGATGCTGGTCCCTTCAGTGATCCCATCTGGACCCAGTAATGCCAGGAAAGTGGACCCAAACCAGGGTTACCCGCAGTGAGTCTCTGATGTTTCCTCTTGTTGCAGGTGATAGTTGAGGTCTCAGCAGGCATCAATGTCCAGAATGAGAGCTTGTTGATTGGCTAGCCACTGATGCAAACACTGGAGCTTCTCACTCAGAGGGTTTGTAGGGGATTTTCCACACTTTATCCTGCTCTACTAAGTGTATAGGGACTGCAGAAAGTAATTGCACATGATCTCCAAACTGACTTGCATCCAGGAACATGGATTTCAAGAATCTCTCCTTAACTGATCAGTGCCACCCACTGTGACTTAATTCAACAAAACCTGTGCTTTATATAGACCACCTGCTTCCCTGCCAGAGTCTAGAGCAGTGGTTCTCAATCTTCCTAATGCTGCAACCTTTTTAACACAGGTTCTCCTCTTGTTGTGACCCCAACTATGAAACTATTTTTCTTGCTACTTCATAAGTGTAGTTTTGCTACTGTTATGAATCATAATGTAAATATCTGATTTGTGAGCCTTGTGAAATGGTTATTTGACTCCCAAAGGAGTCACTACCCACAGGCTGAGAACATCTTATCTAGAATTTGGTGGAAGGTGCCTACATGACCAGTTGCCAGTAAAAATCCTGGAACAGAATCCATTAATTTCTCTGGTATGCACCATGACACATATGTGGTCACAGCTCATTGCTGTGGTGTCTGGCACATGCTATGTGACTTGCATGGGGGAGTACCCTTGAGACTATCTGCCTGATTTACTGTGGACCTTACCCCATGGATGTTTGAGTTGTAAATCAGTCACTAGGACAACTAATCCTGTTGGGCACTGATAGCTCATAGCACTCAAGGGTGGTCTTGGGAACACTAACACAGGGGCATGGGACTGATGCTATTTCTTAGAACCCTTTGCCCTCTGTAGGCTAAGTGATTTTCAGCTAAGTTCAGCAAATAGGAGGCAATGGAGGGATATTGAACAGGGAGGAACAAACAACCAAAAAGACGAACTAAACTAGTGTTGACCTCAGACTCTGTTTCTAGTAAGGACCGAGTCTCAAGCTCCCACCAGACAGTCCCATGGGATTCTGGGTCCCGCCACATAACCTCAACTTCTGTCATATGCTGACACTACTCAGTTTTTAATTGTGGGTTGACTCACCTCCACTGTTTGCTCTCCTGTCTCTTCTATCACCTGAATAAACAATTCCTCTGTGTCAAGTTCTCTCTTTAAAAATACCTAATGTGGTTTTTCCTTTTCTAGCTTGACCCACATGCTATAAATGTCTTTCCCATGTCAAGCAAAAGGCAGTCAGATATGCAGGACACCATACCATCTCCAAAGTCCTCAGTGTCTGTTCATATAGATTGCATCTGTGTCTATTACATCTGCTAATGAAACTCAACGTGCATTCTATGACAAGAAACAGTTGTTCCAACTCCTCAGTCACAGGACCATGAGACAACGTTCAAAGACAGATGAGTTTCAGCCATGCCAGGTTTGGTGCCTCTGACACTGGGTTACTCACTGTCTCTTGAGCCTAGGAAATCCATCACATTTATAATGTGACTGGATTGTGGTGGAGCACTATTAAACTAATGTGTGTACACACCCACAGAACTGTGCATCTTGGGCCAAATGTGGCATGATAGCGATGGTTGTGAGGTGACAAGCATGTCTTGAATGCACAGTTCAACCAGAGGGTTGACACATGTGTGATCTGGTGTAAACTATACAGCCATGGCCACTTTTCCCCAAATCCTACATATGTTTACCAGACTACTGTGGCATATTCACTCAGATCTTCTTCTAGCATGCAACAGAGAATGGTGGACTTTGCATGGGTATCTTCAGCAGGCTCTCTGGCTAGAGTCCCTGTTGTCCAATGGGAATCCAGTCAGGGATGTAACCCCACAAGAGTCAGGAGCACTGCCATTAGACAAACTCCTGCAGGACAACTGAGCCACTGATGTCATGATCATGACTGTGAGCAGGGATTATGATCTTCTATCAAGTGGAGAAGGGTGAGAGGACTGCGTTTTAGGCTTGAGGGACAGAGTAGGAAGTTCAATGACTTGATTAATATGTAGCAGGGAGTGGGAGCTGGAGGTGATATGACCTGAGAGCATGAAAGAGGTTGGGCACAAGGGTAGAGTAGGGTCTAGAGCATGTGAGATCTTTTTCAGGTGAAGGTTGGAATTTACTTTCAAAGCAAAGTTAATCAACTATAGAGAGACTTTGGGAGAAGAATCTGAACCCAGATTTGAGCCCTTCAGTACTTACTGTGACTGCATTGTGGAGAAAGAATGCAAAGGGATAAATGGATAGGTTCAAGTCTAATTAAAAGGCAGTATAGGAGATATTTGATGGAAGCTTGGATTTGAGGTTTGTGTGGTGTTTGTCTGCAATTTGCCCATGTGCCTAACTTGGCAGCCATAATCATGGTGCTGACATTCACTGAGATAGGGAACTCTATGATTTGCCAAGTCTTCAGGGAAAGTTGTATCCCATCATGGAGACAATGAGTGTGGGCCATCACTGAGTGTGCCAAGACAAGGTGACCAGCAGGCAACTAGCGAGGGAAGTCTATAGCTGTGGAAAAGACCATGGCTAGACACCTACATTTGAGAAGCGCTGGGAGATACATGAAAATGTAAAACCATCAGAGTCGCTGAGATGATCAAAGGATAGCAAAATGCACTGAAGGGGCTAGCACAATGTGCATTGTCTCAGAGGCCACGGGAAAGACTTCAAGGGCAGAGTGGGCAAGAGGACTTCAGTACCTCAAAAGATTAAGAACTCAGTCTTCTCCTTTGATTTGAAAACAGACCATTGTAGGTGCTCTCCTTTCAATGTGACTTCTCTTCTCTGAAACTCAGGTCAAAACTAGGGTCTCTGAGTGACACCATTGAGAGTTGGTTAGACCTTGAAGAGTTGGTTAGACATTTAAGAGAAACCAGGATAGCTCTCGTGAGACTCTGCCCTCATATTTTCTCTTTTCCACTGATGCCAACTTTCCCTCCTGCTTTCTGCCTCAGGAAGACACAGTGTGTGGTAGACAGTGTTCTTCTGAGCATACAACACCTTGCAGTGTACTCAATAAACTTATCCCATCACACAAAAAGATGAGAAAGCTCAACACCTCTGCTACAAGCTGAGAAGATGACAATACCACGATTTTATGATTCTCAATCTGTACAACCATGAGCTAAATAAAACTTTTTTTTCTTTTTGAATGTCCCAGTTCAGGTATTTTGTTACAGCAACAAAATGTACTAAGACAGATACCTTCGGTTTGGTAGTTTGAACAAAATAACTGAGGTAGAATCCAGAAGTCAGAGGCTTGGTGACAGAGGGGAGGAGAGAGAATAAGTAGTGACCAGAAGGATGGGAGTTGAGAAAAAGCTTTTTAAAATATTGAAGGGACTTGACTTGAAATTGTGTCAATGCTGACAGGAAGCAGCTGTGAAACAGCCGTAGCTTGAAGCCACAGGAGGAAGAGCGGGTAAGAGGCACAGCAAAGCCCTTGAGAAAGTGACACGGAGCATGGCAAAGATGCAGATGTTTGGTTTGGACAAGGAGGCAGGGGTCATTTTCCATTTCAAGGATAAGAAGGAGGAAAATCTTGGTAAAACTGCAGACAAGTCCACAGACTTGGGGCAGAGAGATAGAGTGGGGAGAACATGAATTCCTAACTACTAACATCTCCCATCCCCCTTTGAAATTTGGAGATCACATGCAGTCAGCAGACATCTGAAAACAATGAGGGCACTTAGAAGGATCTGTGGTTGAAGTCAGTAGTAGTTAAACACATGACACTCTCGAAACAAAAAGTAGGTAGAGCCTGGGGAGGGAAACGTCTTTTCCTTTTCTGTAAGTCATGAAGATACACCAGAATGGGCTCGAAGGAACACAAAGCGTGTCTAACTATGTAGGTCTCTTGCGGGTATCTACTCCTTTGTACTAGGACTGGACATCAGTGTGCCTGTCCTGCAGGAAGTTCTGTAGTTGGGGTGGGGCTCTCTGGGTAGCTCAAGGAGACAGTTTTCTTTGCACAAGAGGGACTCATTGCTCCTGCTTTATGCATGGTCACAACTATCTGTGTGACCTGTTTGTGGGCAGGCAGATCCGCCCTTCTGCCAGCTCACTACCCATATGTGTGGCAAAGCATTCCTCCACAGAAAAAGGAGCCTTTAGCCCTTGTGACCTTGCAGGAGGGCAGGGGAGAGGCTATCAAACACTCAGTGCCATTTGGTAGTTACAAGTAGTCAGAGGAGGGGAAAGGCTGACCCTGGGGGGTGGGATGGTGAGGAGGTGCCACCATGAGGACTTAGAGCAAAGAGGTTATGAAGGCAGGAAGGGACACAGGCAGGCAATCAAACCTGGGTGTCATAGAAAGTCCTAGAAACAGTTCTGCCCCCCTCCACCAGCTGTCAAGAAAGGGGAGGAGAAATCCTCTGGGATGGGGAGGAGGGTGGGAGCTGTTAGGAAGTTATTTAAGAGCCAACTTTCTGGTCAGTTTGCCTGAGTCCTTTTGAGGAAGTACCCAGAGGCACACAGCGAGCCTACCAGGGCACCCTCTCAGGAGCACAAGCAGGTAAGAGATCCTCAGAGCAGCACTGAGCAGCTCTGCCCCAAGCTGTGGCTGGTCTTCTGCATCTACATTTCTGTATCTCTAAAGGGCTGGGGAGGGTCAGAGGCAGTCCCTCTCTCCAGTTCCAACCCTTTATCTCTGCATTTGCACTGCTCAGTTCTACTTCTAAGAGGGATCTTTTTTGAACTCCACCAAGCAATGTAGGAGCATGGCCGGCAGAGAAAACTCTTAAATAGGGATGGGAGTGGGGTTGCTTCTCCAAGGGCAGATCCCTTTTCCTGTGGGAAGACAACCTATGAAGGAAGCATGGACTAAGGTTAGAGGAGAAGGTAAGGCCATCTGGGAATGCCCACCTGGCTAAAATACAGCAGGCCTGGTTGCTCTGACCTGCTCCTTCCCCATCTCAACACAGGGGCTGAACTCAAGTTCCTTTCCCTTTGCTGGCTGCATCCACCAAGAAGGTCAGCTCTCCCCACCACAGCCCCCCCTACATTCACCCAGTGGTCAGAACTTCCTCTCTTGACCAGCACCTGGAATGTTCCAGTTCTTTTCTTTACTTGCTCCCTCAGAAGGCTGCCTGGTTGCCCAACACTGCTCCCCACACTCTGCTGCTGGCCTCTGGAGACCAATCAGTATGTCTTTGCTATTTGACAAGACACCAGAGGACTAAGTTTCCTTGTCTTCTCTGTCATTAAACCTCTTTCTTTAAACTCACCCCTGCCTCAGCTCACCAGAGATTGTCTGTAAGTCCCCAAAAGCATGTGTAGACACCCACTCCTATCTCATTTTTCCAAGAGCCGCATCTCTTCCCAAGACCAGATACCTTACAAGTAGTCGGCCTTGCTACCATTGCTCCTCTCATTTCTACAACTGTCTATAATCAAGTTGATTCTATAATGGTAACATTTCATCTTGCAAGGGTGTGCCTAGTTTTTGCAAACAGCCAGGTTGCCAGGAGTCACTGCTGGGTGAGCCAGGTAAAGAGAGTTCAGAAACAAAGTCCCTCTTCATTTTGGCCATCTGGTCAACAAGTCCTTGTTGGGCCCTGAAGGTAAGGTGGGTAGTGTTTAGACTGGCTGGTTGCCTGCACAAACTCTGGAGAAAGGAAGCAAGCCAGACCGTGTCACAGCACAGCCTACTCACAGTCCAAATGGACATAGCCACGGCCTCCGTCCCACACACCCAAACAGTGTTATGTGTGAACTTTGTCAGGTTCATCCCTAACCCCACTATTCTGTATGCTCTCAGGGGAGGGATGCTGTTTGGTTTCTGGTGTACTTGCCTAAGTACTAAGATCACCGTCTGGCTCATCAGAAGCCCCCAGTAAATAGTGACTAAATTGAATTATTTATCTATTATTATTTATTTATTATATAATGAAATGACAGCTTTAAGAGACTATCATAAACCTAATCTGGACATGTTTTCATGAGTCTAATCCTCACAGTGAGTTAGGTTGGTGGCTCTCCATGAGATGAGGAGGTGTGTGTACCTACAAACATGTAGGCTTTGGGCAGTTGGGAAGAGGAAAGTTCTGCTGTCTGAAATCTTTAAAGATTTTCTTTGCTTCAAGAAAACACTCTTTATCTTCCTCTCTATACATTTTGACAAACAGGAAGTCTTCCTGAGATCCTCAGGGAACACACTCCATCACTAGGCTCATCCTCACTGCCCCCTCAGGCTTTCATTTGTGGGGAACTTACAATGCGCTTTGGGGCTGCTGTGCACAGGTGCATCTCTGTCTCTATTTTAGAATCCTGGCCACAAGTGATGCTCCTCTCAAATCCCTCTCTCATGGACACTCTTCTCCCTTTCCCAAGGATCCAGTAGAGCTGAGAATGTCAGACACTCCAGCGACCACCTTTGGGGGCAGGAGAGCAGTTCCGCCCAACAACTCCAATGCAGCAGAAGTTGACCTCCCAACTGAGGACCTGCATGGGCTTGTGCCCAGGAGTGTCAACCTGCAAGGTAGGAGGAACACAGAGCTGGGCTGCCTTTCCCACGAGGGAGCTGTGTGAGAACCTCCTCCACTAAGATCTACAAATGGCACTGTCACAATCCCTGGTGTCCAAGAAAGGGTCCCAAAACTCTTTCAAGCTGTCACAACACCAGAGTTCCTGAATGACATTCCTAGTTGTGGCATTTACTGATCTTGACACACAGGGAGGTCACTCCCTCTTTCTACTTCTCAGCCACTCCTTTGAAAAACATGCTTGATTCTCTGAGGTCTTTTCCACCCACTGATGTTCTGGGTTTGGGAGAATGTTCTATAGCTGGAAGATTCCACTTCTAAAATATTGTGGCTGCGTCTGACTGTCTGGCTTGCAACTCCTTCCTTCTCCCTCCTCCATCCCTGACTGTGAATCTCAGAGCTGGTGAGGGGTGCCAGCTTCTGACAGTGACAGAGATGGAAGCCCTCAGTGTCTCCCGGGAAGCCGGGGAAGGAGGCGAAGCAAGCTGCTTTCTCTGCCTCACTCTGAGGGACCTGCTCTGGGTGCAGCAGTACCAGCTGACCTGCTCTTGGCCCTATCAGCTGTGACAGGGTCCAGGTGCCAGCACTGGCTTGGTGATACAGAAGCCATTCCCTTGAGGAATGAGCAGGGACATTCAGACTCTTGTCCCTGAATAGCCTCTAACTGGCATGGCAGTACATTGTGGAATATCATTCATGTACCAAAACCCAGTTTTACTCCTGTGGGCTCTCAGTGCTGAGTTTCGTGGGGGATAAACATCCACTTGATGAGATTGGTACAGTCACATGGTGACTCTTACTGCCCAGGAAGCAACTCTCCCAGCTAAGTACCACACTCTGAAACCCGACATCAAAGCCACAGAGCTGGGGTGTGCAACCCTCCAGCCTCAGCTTCCTTTGTTACTGGCCAGCAAACAGTCCTAGAGCAATCAGTTGATATTCTCTACTTCTTTGCTGCCCAGACTAGAAGTCCTTTCACCGTTTTTTATAAGAATGCAGATAAAATGGAAAGTCTGCAGATATCACGCTGTCCCATGGGTCACCTTGGGATACTCAGTTTCCTTGTAAAATTCCCCTCTGGCAGAGAAGACTGTCAGCTGGGAAGGGGTGCATTGGCTCTAGAACAAGTCGGTCATAGGAAAAGAAAAGGGGAGGGGGCTCAGACACCTGCACCAGGATTAATGAGGACACATGGATCTCTGCACATGTGGTAAAGGACATAAAGAATCCCCAGTTCAAGAGGCAGAAAACCAAGCTGATCAGCCCAGAATGAGTCATCTAAGGCCCCAAGCCTTAATTTTCCAATCAGCAAAATAGAAGTCATGCCTACTGGGCAGGCTGTTCCCAAGGACGGGATAGACATTGCCCAGGACAGCATCTAACCTACCACACATGACAAGTGATGGTCAGTTAGCACACAATCCTTCTCCATCCAGATCAGGACATCACTGACAGAGAACCTAAGGAAATGGAAATCTGAGCCAAATGTTGCCAATGAGACATAAAAATCACCAGAGCACCTGAATGGACAGTTGAAAATTTCCCCTCATACCTGAGGTAATTGGTTTTCTATAAATCTACCTTTGGAAGCAGAGATGGGGAGTAATTCACTGTTTTGAAAAGCAGTCTTTGTTTACTCTGCAACGGTGTATCCACAGCCAACATGACACATTGCTGTTCCCATGTAGCCCCACGCAGGAAAGTGAGGGGTCAGTGCCCAGAGGATGATCGGAATGGAGGAAAACAGCCAGTCACGAAGTGATGACTCAGCATCCCCAATCACTCTAACTCACTAACAACTTATTTCAGCCCTCAAAAGTGTGTGTTTGTTCAGTGTTTTTCACTGCAGGCTGTGAGGAGAGGGCCTGTGAACTAGGAATCATAGTTGGGTAGTCTCAAGATAGCTGGACAGGGGGGACAATGAGCAGGCAAACGGTCTGAACCAAGCTATTATTCTGCAGAGTTTGAATTTCCGTTTATTTGTCTAAAAAGCACAGACTGGGTTTGGCACTAGATATTCAAGCGTCCCCACTTCCTTTCTAGCCCCCAAATTACCTTAGTAAAGGGACTAATCAATGCCAGGGAAGGCATTTGCCCTGGCTCCCGCAGTCTTCTTGCAGTTCACACAGTGGCCACTAGTGGGCCCTGGGAGCACTGACATCTGCCTTTGCAGCATGCATGCCTTTGACTTCAGGGTCCCAGAGCCCTATGCCCAACTCTCTATCCCCACTGCTAGTCCTCAGTGGTGGTAACTTTCGTTTTGAAAACTGCCCTTGGAAAACTAACTGAGCAGATCAGAGAAACAAAGAGAGGAAAAGAAAGAAAATGCCAGGCTTTCATGTTAATTAACCTGTAGCCATGAATACTGGCAGTTACTGGGAAGTATTCATGAATATCCAGTATATTTAGAATGTGGTTGATGTGTATGTATAATAGACTTTCACCATGACTGGAAACAGTTGATTAAGATGTGTTTTATGAAAATGAAGCATGCCATATTCCCAACCACAAGAAAGACTGAGGTAAGAGGATCACTTCAAGGCCAACCTGGGCGACATAGCAAAGATCCTTCTCAAAATACTATTTTAGTAAGGTTAAAAAAACTACACAAGACTGTATAAACTTCCCCAAATAAATTCTATAGTACTTAAGAAAAACAGAAATATTTGAGATTATAATGGGACCTCAGAGGTAGGACCAAGCTGTAGACACGTCTGATGCTACCACATACTTTTAAAGATCCTTAGTGTCCCCCACGTGTCCCACCACAGGAAAATCATCACGAATATCTGCTCATATTATTTAGATTGACGTATGTTTGTGTGTGTGTGTGTGTGTGTGTGTGTGTGCACTGTGTATGTGTGTGTGTATGCACTGTGTGTGTGTGTGTGTGCTCACTGTGGGTGTGCATGGAGGATAGAGATGGATGTTGGCTATCTTTCTTGATTATTTTACCTTATGTATAGGGACTGAGTTTCTCACTAGAATCTAGTTCATCAGTTTGACTAGTCTAGCCAGCCAGCCTGTTCTAGAGATCCTCTGCTTCTACCTCTAAAGAAAGGGTTAGGGTCCAGACTCTGGTCTTCATCCTTGTGTGACAAGTGCTTTTACCAGCCAAAACATCTTTCTAGCCCTATATATTGGCATCAGTATCTAAAAGACTGTTCTACACATTCAGCTGGTGTTTCTATAAAATCTCTCCACAGCCTTCCAGGCTTCATGTTATGTGTATCTAGATATGTAATACTACATAAGACTACTTCATCCTCTTGGGCTGTGGGACTCTGATATGAACAGAGAAGCCATTTGTAGCAGTTATTAGAATATCTTCAGGGCAGGTCTATTGTGCTGGTGTCAAACAAGGAAGCAAGGATGGCCTGATGAACATTCAAATGAAGGCAGACCCAGCAGTTTTTAGAATAGTGGGGTCTAAGTGTTTTTCTGAGAATTTTCTCCCTCCCAGCATTCTTTGTCAGAACTAAACCATTCTCTCAACCAGTTAGTAATCAACTTCTCCTTGGTGCCAAGGAGACTCTTTTGACTTGAAAGAATGAGAGAGGCATTCAATATGTGATGAATAAATAAAGTTGTTGAGTAAAGTTCATCACTCACCTAGTTCACAAAAATTTTATTTGCTGTCATTTACATGTCTGGAGCTATTCCAGAGTCTGTCTAGGATCAAGAAGTCAGTCTCTGACCTCAGTGGTTTTCATTTTAAAAAAAGGCAAAGATCACTGCAATTCAGTCTAATAAACACTGTAACTGGGATTTAGGTAACAATAGAAAGAGAGAGGTCTGTGGCATGGTGGAGTAGGGAAGAGAATAAGGAAGGCTTCTGAATAACAAAAACATCTCAACTGGGTCTTGTAAGATGACAAAGAATGTTTCAGACATTCTAGGCATGGCAGTAGAGACTTCTAATCCTAGCACTTGGGAGATGGCAGTAGAGGCAATTCAAGATCATCCTTAACTACATGTTTGGTTCAAGGCTAGTCTGGGTGAATATGAGACTCTCTGTTGCTCTCAGTTAAAAAAAATAGAATAAAAACAAGGGCCAAGTCAAGTGTGGTAGTGCAAGCTTGCAATCCCAGTACATTGAAGGTTGGGATCTTGCATTTCTGATCAGTCTGTACGACATACCTTATGTCAAATGAAGAATGAGGAGGAGGTAGAGAGATGTCTTCCTGCTTAAGAAAGCTTGATGTGCAATTCTGAAGACCAGATCCTGGTACCTATGTAATTAATTAGACATCATGCACACTCCTCTAACCACAGGAGAGACAGAGGATGACTGAGTTTCTCTGTTTCCAACCTAACAAGAAACTCAAACCGCAAGCTCAAGGAGAGACCCTGCCTCAAAGAAACACACAAAGTGATTGGCACTTGAAAACTTCTTGTGACCTTCAAGTGTGTGAACAGGGATGCATACCACTCCACCCCCTGTGCACGCGCGCGCGCGCGCACACACACACACACACACACACACACACACACACACACACACACGACAGGCAGAGAACAAGTCTCTTTTAAAAGATGAAGGAAGAGAGGCTAAAGGATACAAGATAGCATATACTTAGTGGTGAAAATTAGCTACAGGACAAAGAAAAGCCTTAAAAACTTGGTAGAGGTCCCACTACAATGAGCATTAAAGACCCTACTCTCTTTCCATCCTGCTGAACACAGGCAGCTTGCTGTGGACTCTCAATAGGTTTATGGTTTCTAAGAGTAATTCTCATATTGAAGAGAAAATTGAGAGAAGGGTATAGGGGAGATAGACCAAAAGGTATTTAGGCCCTGGAGAAGGCATGAGTCTCATTTCTCTTGTTCTAGGATTTCTGAAGCATTTTCGGCTGTAGGACATTTTAGTTTAAATAATAGCTGCTGAAGAAATATGCCTTTAATTGTTCTAATTATACTTTCTCCTCCTGAGTCACCAAAAGATGTGTGAGAAAAAGCCTTCCTGTGGCTCTTCCCACCACAAACAGACCTACTTCCTCACGCATAGCATGAGTGCCTATAGCTTAGTAATAATGTTACCAGAGATTTCAGGGAGAACTCAGCTCACCAGGGAATTCCTAGAATATGAACCTAAACATTTAACTTATTCCAAGATTCCATCTGTGACAGGTGTAATCATTCTCAGAGGAATATTTTTGCAACCCGGGGAGAAGATAATCCACTTTTTCTCATATTAGGGAGAGAGTAGGAGGACAGGGCAGCAGCTGACGCTTGGGGAGAGACATTCTTCCTTTCTTTAACAGCCCATTTTCTGATGTGTTTGGAATTAGACTAAATTGTGTTAGGTAGACTTTTTGAAAGCTGTCACTTTGAAAGGGCAGGCTGCCAAGTTCCTAGCCATAATATAACTTAAAAACAGAAGAAGTGGCTTCCCATGGTTCTGTTCCATTTTGCTGGAGCTGGGCTTGGACAGGGAGATGTGAATTCATTTGCTGCTTGTGGTGACTGAGGCCTGAACAGTGGTGAAATTCTTTCTAAGCTATGTCTGGCTTGGTCAATAAACAAAGCACAATCTGCCCACCAACCTAACAGATGTTTTCTGTTTACCACACATGTGGGAAGGGGACACTGGGAGGCAAATGGGCACTAGAATGCCTTGTGTCATTTTCATACCTGTGCTCACGCTCCATGGAAGCCAACTACAAATATCTTGCTATACCTGCATACTGCAAAAACAAAATTCTGTTCCTGGCTTCCATGACCAACCAGAGATATGCTATTCATTCAGTGGCACTGGAGACCTCTCCTCCTTCCCTAACACTAACTCTCAGTACCCTGATTTGGATTTAGTTTGTCTCCCCGAAGGTTCATATGCTAAACTTGGTCTCAGTGTGGAGAACTTAGAAGCAGAGCTTAGTGAATGGTCCTTGTGTCACTGGGAGTGTGCCCTTCATGAAGGTAGGTTTTTACAAAAGATAGAGCCTGACCAGACACCACCCTCTGCAAGCCTGGCTATGAGACAGACCACTCTCTGCAAGCCTGGCTATGAGACAGACCACTCTCTGCAGGCCTGGCCATGAGATAGACCACTCTCTGCAGGCCTGGCCATGAGACAGACCACTCTCTGCAGGCCTGGCCATGAGATAGACCACTCTCTGCAGGCCTGGCCATGAGATAGACCACTCTCTGCAGGCCTGGCTATGAGACAGACCACTCTCTGCAGGCCTGGCCATGAGACAGACCACTCTCTGCAGGCCTGGCCATGAGATAGACCACTCTCTGCAGGCCTGGCCATGAGATAGACCACTCTCTGCAGGCCTGGCCATGAGATAGACCACTCTCTGCAGGCCTGGCCATGAGACAGACCACTCTCTGCAGGCCTGGCCATGAGATAGACCACTCTCTGCAGGCCTGGCCATGAGACAGACCACTCTCTGCAGGCCTGGCCATGAGATAGACCACTCTCTGCAGGCCTGGCCATGAGATAGACCACTCTCTGCAGGCCTGGCCATGAGATAGACCACTCTCTGCAGGCCTGGCTATGAGACAGACCACTCTCTGCAGGCCTGGCCATGAGACAGACCACTCTCTGCAGGCCTGGCTATGAGATAGACCACTCTCTGCAGGCCTGGCTATGAGATAGACCACTCTCTGCAGGCCTGGCCATGAGACAGACCACTCTCTGCAGGCCTGGCTATGAGACAGACCACTCTCTGCAGGCCTGGCCATGAGATAGACCACTCTCTGCAGGCCTGGCCATGAGACAGACCACTCTCTGCAGGCCTGGCCATGAGATAGACCACTCTCTGCAGGCCTGGCCATGAGACAGACCACTCTCTGCAGGCCTGGCCATGAGATAGACCACTCTCTGCAGGCCTGGCCATGAGATAGACCACTCTCTGCAGGCCTGGCTATGAGACAGACCACTCTCTGCAGGCCTGGCCATGAGACAGACCACTCTCTGCAGGCCTGGCCATGAGACAGACCACTCTCTGCAGGCCTGGCCATGAGATAGACCACTCTCTGCAGGCCTGGCCATGAGATAGACCACTCTCTGCAGGCCTGGCCATGAGATAGACCACTCTCTGCAGGCCTGGCCATGAGATAGACCACTCTCTGCAGGCCTGGCCATGAGACAGACCACTCTCTGCAGGCCTGGCCATGAGATAGACCACTCTCTGCAGGCCTGGCCATGAGATAGACCACTCTCTGCAGGCCTGGCCATGAGATAGACCACTCTCTGCAGGCCTGGCCATGAGATAGACCACTCTCTGCAGGCCTGGCCATGAGATAGACCACTCTCTGCAGGCCTGGCCATGAGATAGACCACTCTCTGCAGGCCTGGCCATGAGATAGACCACTCTCTGCAGGCCTGGCCATGAGACAGACCACTCTCTGCAGGCCTGGCTATGAGATCTCTTCTTCTCTTGCCAAGCCTCTGCCTTTATGATGCCATGTGTCATAAATCATGAGTCATCGTTCAGCTTCCTCATCTGAGCTAAAATATGTGGCTTAAACTGTCAGCATCCAACCACCCCATCTCTCTCTCCTCCTCTCTTCCCTTTCCCCTCCCCTCTTCCATCGGTCCTTCCTCCTCTTTTTCTCAACTCTTCTCCTCCCCTCCCCTCTCCTCTGCTCTCTTCTCTTCCTCTCTTTCTTCTTCCCTTTCTCCCACTCGTAAGTATATCTTTTCTTTATAAAAACCCAGTCTCAGGTATTTCTTTACAGTAATGAGAGACAGATTAAAATACCCAGTGAGTCCACTGGCCCATTAGAAGATTACTCTGAAGAGAAGGCAACATGACTATCAGCTTTTGTTTCCAAAGAATAAGTCACCTGGTTTTATTTTTCCATGCATCTTACAAAATTGCCTGGCACCTCCATCATGATTGCTTTTATCTATCAGAGTGGCTTTTACTTTTCCACACCTCAGCCAGTTTAACCTTTGGTGTCCTTTTTTTCCAAGTTTCACATTTTTTGTTTTGTTTTTTTTCCAAGTCTCACTTTTTAAAGGCAATGTTTTCTTAGTTCAGATTGTTTTAAAGTGGAGTCTTAAGAGATTCAATGGGAACGTTTTATTTAGCTTTGTTCTGGTTTCTCCTCACTGAGAATGCAGTGTTTTCCTATGACTATTTCCCTTTTCCAGAGGTGCTGGCTCATTGGGGGTAATGTTGTAATAAAAAATAAATAAAAGATAATCAAAACATGTTTTTGAAATTCCATGCTTAAAATTAAATATTCACAAAAGCAGGAGCAATAGATCAACACATGCACACACATATGCATATACCAGGTGTGTGTGTGTTTGTGTGTGTGTGATGAATTCTAGTGTCATGTACTGTGTATATGTCATGCATCTGCCTAAGTGTGCATCCTGGGGGAGGATAACCCAAGTCCTGATATTCTCAACCTTATTCCTTAGAGACAGGGTGCCTCACTAATCTTGGAATGTACCATTTGTAGACTAGACTGGTAGAAAGTAAACTCCAACAGTCCCTTTGTCTCTGTCCTCTACAGTTCTAGGGTCACAAGAGTGTGTGGCTACACTCAGATTTTAAGTGTGTGCTATGGATCTGAACTCAGGTACTCATGCTTGCATAACAAGCACTGCTTACCCATCTCCTAGTATTGTTCACAAAACAAACTGTATGTGTTTTCACTAACAAAATATCCCCAGATACCACAAGGTGTAGGTGTGTGTGTGTGTGTGTGTGTGTGTGTGTGTGTGCGTGCGTGCCTGCCTGCCTGCCTGCCTGTCTGAGACTTGATACATTCAAACTTTCAAAAGGGCCTTTACTTACCCTTTGTTCTAAGCAGCACGAAGACCTGGTGGTCTTTTTCCAATGTGAAACAAAAGTTCTCACAGAGAGGTCTTGGTAATCTCCCATCCCCTTCTCCAACAGTATATGTGTTCCTCAAAACTACCTGTCTGGAGAATAAATTGTTTGGTAAATGATATTTTAAAAACTGATATGTTTGCTTCTATCATTAATAAAATTAAAATGAAAAAGAAATCAGAGACCCAAATGTTTAGATGTGAGATTCACTTCAGTGAAAGCTATAAGATATGTGGGACACTTCTTATATACTTCCCCAGGTATACATGATGACAAGATGAACAAGGTATAGTCTTCTACTTGAGTTTCCAGTTCTGTAGAGAGTATCACCTGCAAAGTGGTAAAATAAATTTGTTAATGGTGATCTACACCATCTATTCAAAAAGAGAAATGTATTATTCTAAATCTAGAGCAGGGAAGGGCCTGTCTACCTGTAGAGTCAGGAAAAACAAACCAAATATATCTGAGAAGACAAGGTATGTGCACCACACTGCTATAGGGTAAGTGTTCGGAAGGTCTACTTTTTCCTTTTTCTTTTTCAAAAAAATATAAATTTTTATTTAAATTAGAAACAATCTTATTTTACATACCAATCCCAGTTCCCTCTCCCTTCTTCCTCCCATTCCCTCCCATAATCCTCCCATCCCACCCCCATCCACTCCTCAGGGAGGGTGAGGCCTCCCATGGGAAATCATCAAAGTCTGTCTTTTCATTTGGGGCAGGACCTAGAACCACCCCTATGTATCTAAGAGAGTTTCCCTCCATGAGGAGTGGGATCCCAAAGTCCATTCATATACTAGGGATAAATACTGGTGCCACTGTCAGAGGCCCGATAGACTGCCCAGGCCTCCTACCTGTCACACACGTTCAGAGGGCCTGGTTTTGCCCTATGTTGGTTCACCAGCTGTCAGACTAGGGTCTGTGAGCTCCCACTTGCTCAGTTCAGCTGTTTCTGTGGGTTTCCCCATCAGGGTCTTGACTCCTTTATCTCTTTTTTCATCCCTCCACCCTCTCTGCAACTGGATTCCAGGAGTTCGGCTCCGTGCTTAGCTGTGGATCTCTGATTCTGCTTCCATCAGCTACTGGATGAAGGCATTTAAAGTAGTCATCAATCTCATTATAGGGGATGGCATTTAAAGTAGTCATCAATCTCATTATAGGGGAAGGGCATTTAAGGTAGCCTCTCTACTATTGCTTAGATTCTTAGTTGGGGTCATCCTTGTGGATCTCTGGACATTTCCCTAGTGCCAGATTTCTCTTTAAACCTATAATGGCTCCCTCTATTAAGGTATCTCTTTTTATGCTCGCCTCTATTCTTTCCCCAACTCAGTCTTCCTGACCCCTCATGTTCTCCTCCCCACTCCTCTTCTCCCCTCCTCTTTCTCCTCCCTCCCTCCTTCTGTGCTCTCAATTTGTTCAGGAGTGATTGTCCCTTTCCCTTTCTCTGGGGAACCATGTATGTCTTCTCTCTTAGGGTCCTCCTTGTTTCTTAACTTCTCTGGAGGTATAGATTGCAGGCTGGCAATCCTTTGCTCTATATCTAATACCCATATATGGGTGAGTACATACCATGTTTGCCTTTCTCTCTTTTATTTATTCTATGTGTCTTTTACATCATGTATCTTAATCTCATTTATTTCCCACCCCTTCACATCCTCCTTCCACCCCTGCACCCCTCAATAAAACAAAATTTAAGAGAAAAAAAGGAAAAGAAAAAAAGAGAGAAAAATAAAAGAGAAAAATTAAAAGTCTTATCATGGACTGCAGTGGGGCACAGTGAGTCATGCAGTAAACTCCTTTATCCATATCTTTACTTGCAAGTGTTCATTGCAAAAAGTCATTGGTCTACTTTGAGGCCTCTGGTTTTCACTACATTATCAATGCTGGTCCCTCACTGGGACTCTTCTTAGGTAGCCTGTTGTTTCCCTCTGTTGTGGAGGTCCTGCAGCTTTGGGTCTGTGAATAAAGTCCATTCACATGCTCCAGAAGAACATAGATGGAGTAGATGGTGGGGAGGGCCAAGTCATAACCCTGGTTATGGACCAAGTGGCAGGGTTGCTTCACCTGCCAGTTCTCCCTTTGCCTCACCACCAGGGTGAGCTCTCCAGTATTGCCCCAGTTAATTCACCTCTTGCAACAATGAGTGAGGGGTGGAGCCAGTTCTCCTGCTTTAACTTAGGGCAGGCTCTTTCACACTTTGTGCTGCCCAGGTCAGGTATAGGGGCCACTCTCTAGAGTGTTACAACTGGTAAGGGGAAGGGACAGTTATCCTGCTCCTATGACCCTAGGGCCAGCTCCTCTACCTATCTCAGGCAGTGATGGGCAGGGGATTGAGGGGGGCAACTCTCCCCAGCCCATGCTACCCCAAGTCAGATGAATTATGTTGACAATTCTTCCATGCTCCTGGTCTGACAAAGGGTCTGCTTCTGGGCTAGATCCCAGAATTATTCTTATTGGGCACCGTGCATGCCCTCCCAGACACTGATTTTTGAATGTTAGAACACCAGGCTCTGCTCAGATGTTAGGAGCTACTGTCACAACTATTGACTTCTGAGTGATTAGCATATACCAGAACTCCAGATACAGCATCCCTTCCACTTCCTCCCATTCCAACTATACTTTGCAGATAAGGAAACTGAGGTTCAAGGTAATAAAGATAATATGCAACAGATGTAAAGGGTTCCAACAGTCTGGCTGTAAATCATATATTCTTAACCCATTGTGCTGTTAAAAGTAAGAAAAGGGTAGCTCAAAAAATTCAGTAACTCCTTTTTTAAGATTTTGTTTTAAGTTTTCTCTGTGTGTGTGTGTGTGTGTGTGTGTAGAGAGAGAGAGAGAGAGAGAGAGAGAGAGAGAGAGAGAGAGAGAGAGAGAGAGAGCGCTCAGTGTCTATGGAGGCCACAAGAGGCATCAGATCCCCTAAAGCTGGATGTGTACCATGCTGCTTTGGGACAGGAGCTTTAAGGGTCTACTTCTTGACTGGATCCCAGGAATATTCTTACTGGGACCTCACCTGCCCCCCAGACATTGATTTTTGAACTCTAGAAGTCCAGAGACTGCACCAAAAACCTCAAGGTTGGAATTGAAGGTGGCCATAAGCTTCAGTTCATGTGGTGCATGAACTGAACTTGTGTCCTCTGCAAACTTGACTTAGCTGCTGAGGTTGCACAATTACAGAGTAGTGAAGCAGCTCTGTTCAAAATACTAACATCTGAAGAAATTTTGCCATGACCACTTCAGAGTTTTGTGAAGCACAATACCAGTGTTGCAGTGAAGAACCCAGACTGCCTTTGGTAAGGCCAGAATATCCCAAATCACCAAGCTGTCCATCTTTCAGTACCTACTATACAACTCAGAACTAGCACTGTACTGTACAATGTTCAGCTGACCTTACTCAGACTGACTAGATGTTAACCAGTTTCTTTGGGCTGGGACATGAGGTAGAAAGTCTGATGAATCCTCATCTATACCTTTATTTTTCTGTGTAGATAAGGTTCCTTGAAAAGCCAAGGCATTAGAACTAACAAACTTTCTTTTGGGGCAATTGATCATGAAAGATGGAATGTAGTGATTTTGGAGGTAAATATTGAGTGCTTTAGGACCTATAGACGCATGTTCTACAGAGAGACTAATCAGCACCATCATCCCCCCAGCATAGGCAAGGGCTTCCTAACTAGACTTCAAGACTGACACCATTCCAGCCCTCTTCCACTCTGTCCCCAGAAGTGGTTGAAACTTACAAGTATGGACTTAATCATTACGTCAGTCAGTTTACTGTTTGGAGTTTTCACTTGATCCTCAATACAAAGTCTAAACCCCTGACCAAGGTTGATGAGGCTTAGAGACTCCTGGCCTTGAGCATTCATTGTGCTCCTCAACTTCACCTTCTCCCCAGTCAGGCTGTTGTCATCTGGCTTCTCATGTGATCATTCACCCTCCTTCCTCAGCCATTCTCTCTGCCTACACACTCTTCCCCAGCTGCCCTTGTCAACATTAACTGTCAATTTGACACTCCCTAGAATCACCTGAAAAGCCAGTCTCAACTGAGTATTTATCTTCATCAGATTGATCTTGAGGTATGTCTATAAGGCAGTTAGAGGCGATTGCCTAATCAATACTTGTATTTATTTCTTGGGTGGCAACACAAAATAGCACACTATGGAAATCTGACTATAGTAAAGAGTAAATGTACTGAATGCATGCAGAAAGTCCAAAATGATTGTAATATTGTGAAACAATGAAGTAGAAATGTAATATGAATTCATGTAAGGTCTTAAAAATGGAGCCATAAATAAAATAAAAACAGTTGCATAAATAAATATAGCCAAATAGCTACACAGGTGAGAGATCCGTGGGTGTATGGGCTAAATTGCAATCCACTATTGATAGAAATGACATCAGAATGTGTTTTAAGGATTTTGTTTCAGCAGATGCTTAATGTAAATCCCTAGTAAGTTGTAGGTGTCCAATAATGCCTGAGCTGAAGAAACCAAACTACACTTCATTTTACAAGACTTACTTATTGGTTTCATTGTAATTTACTGGGAAAACTACAGTCAGAATAATGTATTTCAGTCAAGAGAAAACTCTTCATGAGGGAAAAGGACAAAATTAAATCTATTAGGAAAAAGAGGGATTCATAAAACTCTGGAAATGACTACTTAAAGGAGGTTGAGGTAGTTTTGCTCAGAGGGTGTCTTGTAGCACCTGCTGTGTGGCCTGCATCCGAGAATGTAGCGAGGTGGTCGGGATAGATGACACAGAGACCGGTCAGTTGCTTTAAGAAAACTTTATCTTCCCAAGTCAGCTTAGGAGGAGACCCCAGTCCGCTTAGGAGAGAGAAGTCTCAGGAGAAGTCTCTCCAAGAAAAAAGAGCTTCCCTTTTTAAGGACTTTTGCCATCCATTTACATACCATTCTTTCCAGACTTCTCACCCTCCTGGCTGGTGGTTTAATCTCCGGCCCCAGAATCGGGGAGACACCGCAGGGGGGGGGAGACAGGAAGAGGCATCTAGCTGTAGGGGGTGTGAAAGTCATGGTATCTCAGTGAGTGAGCCCTTATCTGAGCCCTATCAAGAGCTTTAAAGCACTGAATTGTTTTCAGTAAACATTACACAGATGCCTGCTCCCAGGCCGAAGGGGAAGTGGGTTTCTGCTCAAGGTCTGGTGTCCCCACAATTCACCCCTTTTTATTTTTAAATGAGGCACTCCTGTCTTAGGTCAAGTAGGGTCACCCTCCCTGGCCCGTCTTTGGGGGACCTTGAACCCCTGTCTTAGGTGGGAGTGGGTCTTCCCCACAGGTTGCCCGTCAAAAGAGCGCCCCAACCTTAAAATCATTTGTAATAAGGCTTTATGGCTATCGGGATTGCCATGGGCTAAGGCACTTTGAACTCAGCATGAAGCCAGAATGCCTACTGCCACTGTTACCATTCCTAGGACCCCCACTGACATAGCACCTCTCTGTCACCTGCCCATCCCCCGATCTGGGCCTTAGCATTCTACCACCAACCTTTCTTTGCTACAAGGGTGATTTATAGTTACAATTTGACGGTCAAAACAGTGATAAAGTTTACAATCATTTTAAGATCTACTTAGGAAAGCATTAGAGAGTGCACTTGCACAGATACATTAGGTACAATCATTGATGTTACACATGTAGCATTATAAAAAAATATGAACAAGAGGCTTGTTACACTATTTACAGAGTACCAATTTGTTCCTGTGGTGATGTAGTCTGTAGATTTAATTTCAGTAGTATCAGCCGAACATGCAACCCGAGTCAAAGTCTTTTTGTCGCACCAGGACAAACCACATTTCTCCAGAAGAACACACTGGCATAGGTGTGATTCCAGAAACAGGAACTACCAAGTCTGATATTTCAAGTGACCATGTCCTGTTCAAATACTGAAAAGAGGCTTTTGTCACTCATCACAGTCCATACCAATGTCCAAATGTTTTAAATGGGTCTTTTTTCCCCCAAAGGGAAAAGCTGGCAAAATGAATTCTGTTGTTTTAAGGTGTATCAAAGGCTAGCTGCTAATCTTCCAGTTTTGTTGGCTTTGGGATGAAAACTCACGGGTCCAGGAGGTTGATGTAGCAAGCCTGATGAGAAACTGGAAATCTCGAACTGACTGTTTTATTTCTTTCTCGGGCTGTAGATTTGATGACATCAAGGGTTAGGAACACCGACTTAGGAGATCTCGAACTGGCTTGGGCAGGCTCCCACGGTCTCAGGTCCAGTTTTCTCTGCTCCATGCATCTCACCAAATGTTGTGACAGCTACTGAAGTTTTATTCTTTTCCTGTAAGAAAACACAAACATGCCCTCGACCCCAAATTAGGGTCTTTTCTACTGTCTAGTGTATGGATGTTTCCATTTGACCTGAGTAATAGTTGTTTAACTTTTATTATGTCAGAATCTGTCTGAAGCAGATTCCTCACTGACATTTACATTTTAAAAATTTTTAAATGAGGAGTGGATTATTTAATGAATCATGTGGGGACTGGGGACATTACTCCCCCTTTTATTTTTAAATTTTGTTTGAACTGTTGAAGTTGGACCATAACAGTAGAAGAGTAGAAGGATTTGTCTACCCTCCTTAGTCAACTATCTAGGTGAATTGGGATCACTATTTAAAGTATTAGTAGATGTCCTTTAAAAGGGACATAACCATTAAGTACCTTTGAGAATCATTTAAGGATTGTAAACTATACTATGTCCCAAATAGTCCTTTTTTTTTTACCTGTAACCTGTAGCTCTCACTAGCTGACAAGGCTTCATTTGCATCTAAGCTGACAAGGCCTAATTTGCATCTACACAGCCGTCTTTGGGGGTGGGGGCCTGCCAAAGCGGCAGGACAGTTTCCTGAAAAAAACCTCTTTTTCTCTCTCTCTCTCTCTCTCTCTCTCTCTCTCTCTCTCTCTCTCTCTCTCTCTCTCTCTCTCTCTCTCTCTCTCTCTCTCTCTCTCTCTCTCTCTCTCTCTCTCTCTCTCTCTCTCTCTCTCTCTCTCTCTCTCTCTCTCTCTCTCTCTCTCTCTCTCTCTCTCTCTCTGACTGGCTCTGAGGGCTTAACTTGAATTTTTTGTTAAAATATTAACCAACTGACTGGATGTTTCTTTTGGCTATATCTAAATCAATTTAGGTAGTTTTTAACTGTTTGAAGGGATTTAAGTATCCCTTTAATCATCTAAGGCAATTAGAACAGTTGCTTTTGTCAACATTTACGCATTTACATTTCACACTTCATACATACTGACATGGCCACGTCCATACACACAGACCATGCATACATATCTCTCCTTGCCTAGGTTATGATTAGTTTGTTGAACTGAAACTTCTTTAACAGAACAACTCCAGTCAATCTTTGAATTAAAACAAAAGGTTGAAAAAGTCCTGTATGTCCCTCGTCATTTCTTCATTAGAGAAGTTTTGAGCTACACTCAGCCATACCCACTCCTTGTAATTTTGTAGATGCAAAGTGGAAAGGCCAGGCTTTTGCCAAAAGTTTTTAGAGATGACTCACAAAATTCAATAACCTACCCTATATAAATGTAACCAAACATTTTTATTTTATATACCTTTGCCTTTTTCTTTACTGAATGCTAATACCTCATTTATTAACTGTTACCAATTTTTTTAATTTACCCATCTTTAATCTATCCTCCCATTGAGGATGATCCTCCAATCCACCCTCCAACTGAGGGCAACTTCTTATTTTAGGTTCCCTTTTTTTTCCTGACCTTTGTCAGGCAAGGGCCTACACATTTAATCCAATCCACCCTTTAACTGAGGGTGATCTCTTAGGTTCCCTTTTTTTCCTGACCTTTGTCAGGCAAGGTCCTAAACATTTAATCTGGTACCCCTAGCTTGGTACCCCCTTTTTAATACATACTTATAGCCTTACTTGTTGGCTATCCTTTTAGATTTTTGAGTTTTTATTTACTTTCCTGACCTCAGTGGATCAGGTGAAAAACTGGCCTCATTTATTAACTTTACCAGTTTTTAAAATTTATTTATTTTTAATCCATCCTCCCATTGAGGATGATTCTCTAATCTACCCTCCAACTGAGGGCAACTTCTTAGGTTTAGCTTTTCTTTTTTGACCTTTGTCAGGCAAAGGCCTAGACATTTAATCGGGTACCCCTAGCTTGGTACCCTCTTTTAAATACATACTTATAGCCTTACTATTTGGCTATTCTTTTAGATCTCTGAGTTTTTCTTTACTTTCCTGACCTCAGTGGATCAGGTGAAAGACTGGAGATTTTTCTTATTTTACCCTCTTTTTTTTTTTTTTGGACTGGGTTTTTCTCTATCCTTTTGGAGGCTGTCCTGGAACTCGCTCTATATACAAGGATGGCCTCCGTCCTACCTACCTCTGTCTCTTGAGTGTTGGGATTAAAGTCATATGCCACCAATACCCGACTCTAAAGATCATAGCGAACATCCTTCCAATCTGGGACATTTAAGCCTTCCCCAGTAATGAACCATGGACTCGCACGTTCAATCCATTTTAAGAAGCCTTTCAAGGTTTTAGACTTTACTGTAGTCCCATGTCCTTTAAGTAACTTTTTAACTTGATATTGTAATTTAAGCTTCCCAGAACTATTCCCCATGGTTTTTTTTCTTTTTTCCCCAATCTGTCTCTGGCCAGAAAAAGAGACGAACCCGCTCACTTACCTCGCTTTCACAATCTCGGTGGGACCTCCAATTGTCGCACCTGCTGTGCGGCCTGCATCCGAGAATGTAGTGAGGTGGTCGGGATAGATGACACAGAGACCAGTTGGTTGCTTTAAGAAAACTTTATCTTCCCAAGTCAGCTTAGGAGGAGACCCCAGTTCGCTTAGGAGAGAGAAGTCTCAGGAGAAGTCTCTCCAAGAAAAAAGAGCTTCCCTTTTTAAGGACTTTTGCCATCCATTTACATACCATTCTTTCCAGACTTCTCACCCTCCTGGCTGGTGGTTTAATCTCCGGCCCCAGAATTGGGGAGACACCGCGGGGGGGGGCAGGAAGAGGCATCTAGCCGTAGGGGGTGTGAAAGTCATGGTATCTCAGTGAGTGAGCCCTTATCTGAGCCCTATCAAGAGCTTTAAAGCACTGAATTGTTTTCAGTAAACATTATACAGATGCCTGTTCCCAGGCCGAAGGGGAAGTGGGTTTCTGCTCAAGGTCTGGTGTCCCCACAGTGTCTCAGAGTGGTCTTTAAATGCCACAGTACCAGATGGGCAGAGACTTGCTCTGGATCCATGTGGAAGTCAGACCAGGATGTGTGGTCAGAAAATCCACGGAGAAGAGAGAACAGGGAAGTTGTATAAAAATGGACTGTATGTCCTTTGAGGTAGGGAGTGTACTGTACAATCAAAGACCAGAATCTATGCATAGAGATGGCTCATCCATGCCTAGACCATCTACCAAATGGTCCATAAGGTGCCTTTGTCTCTGAGATTCAGTGATGTTTTAATATTGGGGCATTCCTTCCACTCCTGTTCATGAATGGAGAACTGATGGATCCATTTTGAGATTTTGGTTTGATGATGATGATTAAAAGATACTAAGTTAAAAGGATTTGTGTGTGTGTGTGTGTGTGTGTGTGTGTGAGAGTAGAGAGAGAGAGAGAGAGAGAGAGAGAGAGAAAACAGAGGCAGAGAGACAGAATGAGAGAGTGTTGCATATGTATTTATGTCTATGTGCTCTTGTTTGTGCATACACACTGGTGCATGTGTATATGTGCATATGGAGGCCAGAGGGAATCATTAACCACCTTATTTTTTGAGATAGGGTCTCTCACTGAACCTGGAACTAGACTACCTAGCCAGAAAGCCCTGGAGCTCTGGCTGTGCCCACCCCTTTGGCCCTGTGATTACGAGTGCTTTCTGCTGTCACCTGACTTTTGATAGGAACTGGCAATCTGAACTCAGGTCCTCATGCTTGCACTTTACCCACTGAGTCATCTCCTCATCCCCCATACTGAAGGTATAACCTTCAACAGTTGTATATTCCCAGATCATCCCTAGGTTGTTGCAACATTGAAATTATGGTTTTAATAAGGCCAGAGAAATTAGAAGAAAAGGCAGCATGGAAAAAAGAGTCTCCAAGATTACACATCTGTGGCTTCCAGTTTAAAGGAAAAAGTAATCATCAGGATCCCCTGTATGTTGACAAGTATTCAGGATGAAGTAAAAGTAAAGCAGTGTCTTAGACTTTGCCTGCCTCTTGGCATAGTCAGAGGGTCCCACAAAGTACCCCACACTGCATGGAGTAATTCCATCAGAGTTCATGAGTCACTGTACGTTGATGATCCCACTCTGTGCCAGGTACAGTACCACATTTGCTTACTATAATTTAATCTTCATACATATTTTCCAGGTAGCAATATCCTCATTTGAAAATGCAGAGAACTCAAGTCTGGAAGGAAAATAGTCATACAAGGAATTTTGAGACTCAAATTTCAAATTTAGTTCTACTCAAACTTTGACTTAGAGACTAACAAACTTAAGAGTTTGAGGGAATCTTAATGTGCCCAACTTCTTGGTTTTCTTTTCTACAAGGGAGAAATGGAAGTGATGGGGACTGGAGGTCATATCCAGAATTTCTGCGTAAAGAAATGGGGTTTGGGAATGTTGCAAGGAGATGCTTCCAGTTGGACTCAAGTTCATCAGTTGTGCTAACTAAATGCAGTATGTCTCCAGCCATGGGAGTAAAGCATGTGTCAAGTAGCTAGGCAGCTTGGAAAAGAGAGGCAGGGCTACCTGACTCAACATCCCCTACATGGACCTCCAAATCTATGTACAGAAACAAATTACCCTCTCGGTATCCTAAACGACACCGCAGAGCTTCATGTCTACAGTGTGGTGATCATGTGCATGAGAGAATGAAGACAGGGCAAGTGCGGAGCTCACCTTTCTTTAGAACTAGCATATGTCGGGCTCTCTACAAGTTCCTTTGGCTCATGGACTCTAGTGTCACCATCATCATATGTGTAAGCCTCTGGGTGATGTTGCAACCCAATACGTGAGTTTGTAAAATAAGTGGATGTATGCAATATATGCAAAACTATGTGAGTAGCAAACACATAGTTGGCATGTATACTCCTGACTCCAAAGAACAACAAAAACCATGGAAATTTTAGCATTAAAAAAAATAAAAGAAAGAAAGAAAAAAAGTCTGACACCTAGATGGCTCATTTAGGAGCCAAGGAAGTGTGAGTCTGACTCCGCCTATGCCAGTGGATGTGGTCACATGTTGTCACACAGGAAAGCTGCCTTTCTTTCTAGAGCAGTGTCCCCCTCCCCCTCTCTGCCTTTGAGGAATCAGGGCTACTTTCAGAATTACAGTCGGAGGACATCTGACCCTTCCTGGGGTAGGAGGAGAAGTTTGGATTAATGGCAAGCTTTGTGCCTTTGAGGCTTTGTCAGATTTCATCCCTCCTTTTTGAAAGATGGGGCAATTGAAGTGGCAGTGTCACACAGGGAGGCATAGTCATGATGGAAAGGGCCTGACTTAACAAAACCCAGCATGAGATGGGAAGCTTGAACCCTGACCCTTGCTTCTCTGTATCTAGATCTACAAACTAGCCACCTGTCTCTCCCAAAGTGAGTATTCTGTGCTCTGAAACAAGCTCACAGGTGGGAAGAGGTTAAAAAAATCTGTCTTTCAAAACAAGAGGCTGATTCTCAAATCTGCTGTCCCTTGCTTCCCTTGCAGCTCTATTCAGTCAACTTTCTTCTAGAAAAATAACCTTGATTATTGAGTGTGTGTTTAGGTCAAACATCTTTAATGGTTTTCTTATTTTGTCTCTGCATGAACAGATTACCTGCAAGTGACTGCTGTTCACCTATTCAAAGAGAGGTGGGACAGCAACAAGGTTGATCACCACACGGACAAATACGACAACAACAAACTGATTGTCCGTAGAGGGCAGACTTTCTACGTCCAGATTGACTTCAATCGTCCATATGACCCAAGGCAGGATCTCTTCAGAGTGGAATATGTCATTGGTGAGTGCTGCCTGCCCTAACCATGATACCAGGGAGCACATTGCAGAGAAAGGTGGACACTGGTACGATTATACCCTTTTCAAGTCCTGGGTTTAAGAATGCTTGGTCACATTGGCCACGCAACAATAATTTGAAAATCTAGCATATAAATATGTTTAGTTTAAAAAATCATTTAGCTGGTTTGTTTTTCTCAAATGTTATTGGCGTCCTATAGCTGTGACTTAACTTTACAGTGATTTCATTGGTTTCATGTGCTGGGAGCATTTGTAAACCTCAGCATCTGATTTTCACATTGGGACCCCAAAGTCAGATCTGCAAGAAGGTTGTCTCCAAATGTCTGTGAGAAAAGGATGGTCCAATAAAACCCACTGGCCACTTTGTACTCTACTTTTAAAGACTGATGGCGGGCATTAGGTTCTGCAAAGTACCATTTAGCTTTATTTGGTCCATTGATTCTCAAATTAATTTGGTATTGTTTCCCTTTCACAAAGTCACTAATACTTGACATATCTAAGTAAACATTCTCTGGGCATTTGTGAATATTAAAGGAACACAGGCACAGAAAAGCAAGAGTGGCTCCAAGTAAGGAAATATGTCTGCACAATCACTCACAAGAGCTGAAGGGGAAAAAGCCAGGCAACCCTGTTTTTCTTTCCTGCTGCAGGAAAGAGGATTTATCTCTCAAACAGCAGCTTAAGTGGGAGTCTAAAACTTCTGTTACAATCAGAAATAAGACAAATCTCCATTTGTTTATTGAACAACCAAAAGAAAGCATTGTTGCATGGGTTGCGAAAAGAAATAGTGTTAGAGGGATATCTTTTATAAACAATGGGGAATAAGAGTTAAAACTACATAATTGTGATAGTGTTATGAGCATACATTTAGAAAACATAATGAAGTCAAAATCGGGAAGGCACAGTATTAAAATTTCTTAAGATAGTTAGATAGGGATGGATACTTAAAAATCATGACCTTTGCTTCTCAGATTTAAGCACTTAGAACTAAGAAGTGCTCCATATATAATAGTAACCACAATCTTGAAGGTCTAAAAATATAACATACAAATTTATAAATGTGACATAAATACCATGAGAAATCAATGAAAAAATTAACATATTCTTAAATGAGAAGTTTCAACATGTTTCTCATAGTCTTCCAAGATATCGGTCAAAAGTTACAACATCCCAGTTAGGCTTGAGTATGAGTTTCATGTCCAACTGTGTAACATAGTGACCACAGCTCATGGAAATGCATAAATGTTTTGTTTTGATTTGAGATTTACAGACAAGTTCTTACAATGTAGTCTTACTACAGCTTATTTTGGGGTGCTCTTGGGATCAACATGTATGAAGGAATACAAGACTCAGTATAGCATGAATAATAAAAATCCAGAAACTGATATTGGGGTTCAAGCTGAAGATCAGAAAAGCAAAGCAGTCAGTCAGTAGCTCTTACCTCTACCAAGGCTGAAATGGAGATCCTGTCTTCCCTGTGACTGAAAATTGAATCTCCCATGAGACCCTTTGCTTCTTCCTTATATACCTCTCTAGTACTGGGATTAAAGGAGTAAGCTGTTGCTCTTTTAGACTGATTCACTCTCCTGTAGCCCAAGGTAGTCTTGGACTCACAGAGATCCATCTGCATCTGTCTCCTAAGTCCTGGGATTAAAGGTGTACCAACACTGCCTGGCATCTATGGCTAACCAACTATGGCTGGTTTGCATTCTGATCCTCTGGCAAGCTTTATTAAATCAAGAACAATATATCACCACAACTCAGGGCTTGGAAGAAGGGAAAGTTAAGTGGTAAGGTAACAGAGACCTCAGTGGACCCCAAGGTGTTATATGTAGCTGGACTAGGTTCTTCAGAGTGGTCTCATTGCAAAGAAGTGGGTGAGCCCTTTGTCTCTGTGCATGGAATGGTCCTTAGTTCTTGGTTGCACTTAGGGAAGGGCTGTAATCTTAACAGAGTTGGTTTCCTTTTTGGGCCAGCAAGTTTCTAAGAGTGGGTTAGAGGTGGAGAGCTGTTAGCCACTACTGTCAGCCTTCGGAAGACAGTCTGGGAGACCAAGGTCTTTTAAAAAAACAAAAACAAAAAAGGAATAGTATTGGTTTTATTTCTTCAGTATACATACTCATCTTACTTTTAAGATAAAAATCTATAAAAGTTAACATGCACTTTAAATCTTGCTTAGCCTTTTTACATATTTAGCATTAAGTGATGTTCCATTGTGGCCCTTCTGGGAATTATTACATTTGTCATCAATATAAGAAAAAGAAAGTAACTAAATTCAACATTCTACCATTTAGTAGTTGAGAAGTCACTCACACTTAAAGGAGACAATTAAGGGGATCAGGGATGGGGGATTTGTCTCTTGCCTTTATTTCCTGTCATTCAAAATGCTACAGGAACATTGCAGTAACAGTGTAAGGCTGGGCTAGCCTTGGCTTTCTCCAGTCCTTGCCATTTTTCTTCTGGAAGAAGAAAGTTGAGGGGCTGGTGACAAGGCCTTACATGATGGGAGGAGATAAGTGGCTCCAAATTATTTTTGAAAAGTGACAAGGACTGGAGAAATGCTTAGAATATTGCTCCTGTAGAGAACTTAAGTTCAATTATAGCTTTGATGTCAGTTGACTCACAACCACCTGGAACTCCAGAACCAGAGAATCCAACACCCTCTTCTGGCCTCTACACACACCTGCACTCACATGCACAGAGATACACAAGTACATATTTAAAGCTAAAATAAATCTCTAGAAATTAGAGGGTTGAGCACAGTTAAAATGTATCAACAATGTCAGTCGAAGTATTCATTTTAAAGGATATAGCTAGTACTTGCAGAATGTTATTGTTAATGTTAAAATTACACACACACACACACACACACACACACACAGAGAGAGAGAGAGAGAGAGAGAGAGAGAGAGAGAGAGAGAGAGAGAGAGAGAGAGGTCTTTCTGTCAGTTTGTTTCCAGTCCACAGCCATTTCTTGTTATTGTTTCCTTTAGCTTCCCCAGGACTTTGTCGTGAGATGAGCTGGCACAGGTTAATACTGTGGAGTATCCGTTTGTTGTTATCCTCAGAATCTAGCTCATGGGTCTTATTTAGGAGTGACTCTGCCTTCTAACTAATATCTTGCCTTTGTTTCTCTACCTTCCTTCCCTCTGTTCTCTCTCCCCTTTTGTTTCACCGTTTCTGTTGTTATGAAGAGACACCATGACCATGGCAACTCTTATAAAGGAAAAACATGCTTACATTTTGTCAATTATCATTGTGGTGCAAGATGGCAGTGTTTAGGCAGACATGGTGCTAGAGAAGGAACTGAGAGTCCTACATCTTACCCCTCTGGCAACATGAAGTGGTTTGAATTAGGCATAGCTTGAGCATATATGAGACTTCAAAGCCTGCCCCACAGCGACAAACTTCCTCTAACAAGGCCACACCTACTTCAACAGGGCCACACCTCCTAACAGTGCCACTGCCTGTGAGAATATGGAGATCAATTACATCCAAACTAGCACACCTCTCTTCCTCCTTCCTGTCTTCCTTATTTAAATACACATTTAATATTTAAATGATTCCTTTGAACATAGTTAAGCAAGATGGTCCCAGATAAACCTATGTGTACTGTGTTTTCCAGGGAGAAGGTGTCCAGAAAAGTCCTGGTGAGAGTTAGGACATATTTACTCTGTCAGGATTTTGCAAGCTTCTGTTTGACAACTGCACTCATTAGCTGTGGGCAGACACAGGCAGCTGGAGCATTAGGTGGGAAGTGTTAATGAATTTGAAGAGGTGGGTGTGGCTTTTTCTTTCTCACTCCACCTCAGCCAGCAGCAATGATAAATCATGAAAGCCAGAACTGAGCATTAATTGTGGCTTTGCTAACCTGTGGCTGCAGCTAGGACTTGAGAGCAGTTGGTGGTGTTAATTTGCTGTTACTTTAGCACACTCTCCGTTTCTTCATAGCTAGTTGAGAGAGGGAAAAAAATCACTGCTATTATTGACATACATTAACTGTACAAACTAATGGGCTCTATTGTGACATTGCCAGACATGTATGCACTGTGTCATATTCACTCTCTCTTCTGCTGTCTCTTGCTCTTCTCCTCACCCCTTCCCACCCCTGAATAGTCTGTCTCTCTTCTACTTCCAAGCCAATTTTCCTCTTTTCTTCTTTCCAATAATGACAGACAAAATGACACTCATCTTTTTGTGTGTGGCTTATTTTTTAACATGTTGTCCTTTAACCCCATGGGTTTTCCTGCACAGTTCCTGATTCCATGCACCTTTAGATATAGATACTACTCCACTATAGGTATATATCACATTTTCTGCGTTCATTTTTCTGCGACAGGCACCTTAATCTAATTTCATATCTTGGCTGTAGTAAAAAGTGACGCAGTGCACACAGATATGCAAATTTCCCTATGGTGCGCTGACTTAGATTCCTTCAGGTATGTTCCCAGGAGTGGAATAGCCAGATCATAAACCTAGTTTTAATTTTTTGTAGAACCTGTATGCACTTTTCTACAGGGGCTGTATTAATTTGTACCCACTAATAGGTATGCATTTCTTTCCCACATCCTATTCAGTATTTGCTGTTGTTTTTCCTTCATTTTGTTTTGGTAATAACTATTTGGGCTGAGATGAGAAAGTTGCTCCAAGAAAAGAATGCTTAGTTGTCCTTCTTAGCAGTTCTCCTGAAACAGGAGACGACATTATGTGGCCTTCTGGAGGAATGCTCTGATCCATGAACAACTTCTGCCTTCTTGGGTTTGATCGCAGGAGCCCCAGAGGGTTGAGGTAAGGACTTCAGAGCCTCTCCTGGCCCTCTCCTCAGTCTCACAATGCATCCCACAGCCCCACCCTTCACACTTCCAGTTCCATCAGAAAGAAGGGGAGGAAGACACTATAAGACCCGAACCTTTTATCAGAAAAGACAAGCATTTTCCAGAAACTTCCAAGAAAGCATGCATGCCTTGCTAGCACCTTTCTGGCTGAGGGAACCTGTAAACCCATCATCTTTCCCTGGTTGTATTAGTCACTGTTACATTGTTGTGATCCAAACATTCAAGAAGACAACTTAAAGAAAGGCAAATGTGTTCAGACCCATTGTCTCTGCTAACTTTGAGCCCATGATGGAACAGAATGTGTGGAAGAGGAGGCAATTCAACCCACTTATTGTAGACAGTGAGCAGAGAGACAAGGGACTGAGGACCAGGCGTAAACTTTGAAGGGAGACCTCTAGTGCTCTATTTCCTTCAACTAGGACCCACCTCCTCAACTTCTCAGAACTTCTCAAAATAGTAACTCCTCCTGGAGACCAAGTGATCAATATATGAGCCCATGGGGCATTGCAGATTCAAGCTGTAACACCAGGTGTCTCCAGAGAAGGTGGCGTGGCAGCACTAAGAATGTTTGTAATGTATGTTAGATTCCTGTCCATCTTTGTCAGACTGGAAACACAGGGCCTTTCATGAGAGTATCACTAAGGTTAGCCATTTATGATCACAGCCATCAAGTGCCCCAACATTTCCAGGCCTAGGTCAAATGCATATATGTTATCTATCTTTACCCCTATGATGCATCAAAATATTGTCACCAACTCTTCAATGTCTCTGTTTCTCTTATTTTTTTGAGTAGCATTTATTGAAAGTCAACAGAGTATCAGGGTCTGGAATGGGAATGACATAGAGATGTCTAATTTGTGATGGTTTTCTCCAGCACATGCCACGTAGTTGTGGAGCATCAAGTCTGGAGGAGAGACACTCAGAGGACAGAGGATGAGAGCCTGGATGAGGCTGAAGCTGCCTCATAATGGATTTCAAGAAATATTGAGGAGGCAAAATGTATAAGATGGCTGTGAGGCAATATAAAGAATGCGTCAAGTGTAACTTTCCTGTTCTTTTGGCTGTGATGGCAAAGAGAGTACAAGAGAGAAGCCTGAGAGTGTGGGAAGCGATGATGATGGTGGCAGTGCTTCCCATCAGTGACTCACTGGCATGGGGTACTTCAGTGCAGGGTGTTGGGAGTTTCCCACTGGCTTCTTCCAGCACCATTCTGGACATTGCACTATGGTCACCACTCTTCAGATGACATTAAGTTTGAAATGATTAGACAGGCATGCCCAGGTTGAATCTGGGAAGTATTAGGGCTGCTCTACGGAGTTCTTGAGGGATTTGGTGACTCCGTGTCCAGAGAGAGTGAGAGTATGAAGCATAGGGGTGGGGTTTGGATTGGACAGAAGAAAACTGGAATAGCATACACATCTGGATAGACAAGTTCACTCAGAAAAAAATCAATCAGGGGCTGGAATCTTGAGGAAAGACAACTTTAAAGGAAGATGTTAGAAACTGGAATCCTTGAGGGGGCAGCAGGACCTAAAGGGTCTGAAAGCAGGAGGAACATGCAGTCACCACAGTCACTCAAGAAGTTGGCAGAGCAGCTCCAGTACTTTCCAGGTTCAACCTGGGAGTGTTTGTTTAACCATTTCTATCTTAATGCCATCTGTAAAGTGGTGGCAACAGGGAGGACACTAAGACTAGAGAGTTAAATACCTTAAGGGGACACGAGTGGCCATGGTTAGAGTTTCCCACTGGACTTAACAGTTAGGGAGACGTTGGTTACCTGGCTGACAGAAACTGTTGTAATGATCTGAAGGTAAATGAGGTATGAGATAACAGGTGTGTCAAAACCAGGAAAACAAAATCTCAATGGTAACTAGAAACATGAATTACAGGGAGGGTACTCTGGTTGGTGTTTGTTTCAGGATTGGGAAACTTGAGTGTAGTAGGCAGATGGGGAGGAACAGTCAAGAAAAAGACCCAAAGAGTCAAAGAAACATTGGGTTCCTAGAGGGGGAGCCTAGAGCATCAGCATGAGTGAGGGTGAGTAGAACAAAGAATCTATCCTACTCAGAGGACGCAGGGAAGAGGTTAGGTAGAGTGTGATTGGTTTATGTAGGTATCTGAGATTAACCAGCACTGTGATCATGATCTAAGTTAGTCAAAGCCATAGGAGGTGAACTGACACAGCTTGGGCTTAGGGAAGCAAGGGACCTTTCTTATGTCAATCCCCCAGTCCATTTTACATTACTAAAATAAAATACCTGAGGCTAGGTACTTCAAAAGGAAAATGGGGTGGGAGGTTTCTTAGCCCAGTGTTTTAGATGTCTAACATCAGGTTGATGGTTCAGTGTCTGCTGAGGGACCCGTTCACTGTATTCCATCACAAGAGGATGACATCATGGAGAGGACCATATGTAAGAGGGAGAAATCACATGGGAAGAAAGCTAGAGAGACAAGGATCAGACTCATTAGAACAGCCCACTCTCTCAGAAATAACTTCTTCTGCAAGACCAGTATTCAGCCCTTACAAGATCAAGTCCGAAAGAACCTAATCGCCTGTCACTAAGCACTTTGCAATGGTTCTACGTCACTCTGACACACTGTCACACTGTGGACCAAGCTTCCAGTACATATTCTTTGGGGAACACATTAACACCTTATTTAAACTATTACAGCCTGAGAGCTAGATCTTTCAGGACCTTCTTCCTTTTTATATTTTTTATAGTTCGGAAATTCCAGATAAAATTATCATGCTGTTGTTTGCTTTTCACACATATAACACAGTTTCTCAGCAGAGAAATTTCCTGCCCCAAATCTCATAGAGAAATAAGTCACAGACCTTGTTGTGTCTACACTTTATGCTTCATTTTGCAGAAAGGGGGTTATTTCGACATTTCAAAGCAGCGCTTCTACAGGGTGTCATTTCAAATCTTTGCCCCTGTGGGTTTCTGCATTGACAACGGGCATGCTCATTTCTAAGCATCGGTGCGAAGCAACTAATAATGGCATCTGAGAAACTAGGACAGTGTTTCCCAGGCTGCCTTCCTCGTGAACAACTGTCAGGAGATGCTTCCAGGGAAAAGAAAGTTCTGTGGTCAAATGCATTTGGCTCATGCAGTGGTTTGTGCCTCTTCAGTCACCACACACATCTGCATATTAGAGACGTCACATCGGCATGCAGTCAAAACACAAAGCTCGCTTAGAGGAATACTTACTAAAATTGTTTCACTGCAAACACTAGTATATTTTTATTGTTATAGTGCCCTTTAATAAAATGCAGAACTTGCCCTAGCAAGGACAAAGCTCCAGCTAGCTATTACCTTTACTCTGTAGAGCACTGGGCAGAGTGGATGCTGCATTTTGAGCGGCTTTGTAGTTATGTGGATGATGTTTAATATGACATCCCTTTTACTGTATGACAATTTAAGATTTTGTGCCAGCATTACAATAAATGTCAAGTTGGCATTCATAGTCAGCAACTTTTCAAAAAACACTTTCAGTCAGGCAGTGTGTCACATGGCTTTGATACCAGCACTTGGGAGGCAAATGCAGGTGAATCTCTGTGAGTTCAAGGGCAACCTGGTCTACAAAATGAGTTCCAGGACAGCCAGAACTATACATAGAAACCCTGTCTTGAAAAAACAGAAAAATCACACAATTTTTAAAAAATATCCTCTTTATAGTCACATTTTTATTTTCCATATTTTGTTTGGCTTCCTTTACCATAATGCTTATTTTTTTTCTTCAGTGTACACTTAGTGAACTCTTACTGAACACTTTGCATGAGAAAGACCAGACTGGGGTCAGACAGGAAGGATCCTCTGTGTTCACAGGGAATATGGTCATGGGGACATTCTGAGCAGTAAGGTACTCACTCCCTGCCTTTGGGGAGTTCCCTGGTCAGGAGGACAGTGGGAGAAGGAGGATGCTCAATTTACTTCTACCTCCAAGGGGCTGGTCCAGTCAGTGGGCTGGCCTGAGAAGTAGAGGTGGGGGATGGTGACAGCTTCTTGGGGAAGCTATTTGCAGCTATTTTGAAAGCAGTGCCTCACTGAAGAGAACTCAGGGAATCCTCTAGGAAGAGCCTTTGAAGATGGGTCTAAAATGGGTGGTAGCAGCATCTATTTTGGGACAAAGGACAAGAAGATCATTAGGACATGAAAACTGGAAATATGGGTTGTTTTGTACCACTTGTCAAGCAGTTTCAATGTCTATAAATATCCAGAAGCCTTGTAGAAGGGTTTAAAGTTAACAAGTAAACTGTTAAGGGTATCTGAAGCCAAGAGCTGTAGTTCACTCCAGTAATCCTGGCACTTGAGGGGCTGAGACAGGAGGATTGCTACAAGTCTGAGGCCATCCTGGGCTAGAGTAGGACATGGTCGATGCTCTCTGTACAAGTTTGGGGACTGAACCAACAGGGGTGATGAGAGAGTGAAGAAAGGACAGAAAAGCTAGCATCAGTTGGGTCATGCTCACACTGTTGGAGACCACCAACTGCAAAACTCGCGAAAAGTCAGCATGTTTATATTTGAATTGAGGAGGTGGGTTTATTGTATACAGCTGAATAAGGAGGTGGGTTTCTATAGAGAGGAAGTTAGTCTCTATAGAGAGGTAGTAGGGCAAATTGATCCTAGACTACAACATCCAACCTTCGAGTGAAAACAAACCTTTTATTCTGGAAACTCTGGAACTAATAAGCTAACTGACTATGGATTAAAGACATAATTCATATAAAATGCCCTTTCATGCTAACAACAAAACTGGAAATGACAAAACTTGAAGCAGGAAGGGTAACAATAATCTCCACTAAAATCTGGGAATCAAAGTTCACAGGGATTCAGTAACTTATTTGAAGATATGAACAAATGATTTCTATAGGCATTTCTCAAAAGAAGAGATATAAATGTGATATGTGAAAATATATTCTGTCTCTCTAATTACCAACAAAATGTGATTTAAAACCACAGTGAGATGTCTATCACCTTTTATAATAGTAATTATCAAAAACTTGACCAATCTATCGTTGGTTGAGGACACTAAGAGAAGGGGATCATTGTATGTTGTTGGTTGGGATGTAAATTATTAGGTCATTGTGGAAAATAGTATGGTTGTTCCTCACAAAAATAAAGCCATAGTTATATGATCTATGAACCCAAATTTAGTCACAAGATTAAATAAATATGCTAAAGGGAAATGTGCACTTGTGTGTACTTTTTAACATTATTCATGGTAGCTAATATATGGAACTCACTCATCAATAAACAGGGTGTATGCATACAGTGAGATACTATTAAACTCTGTTTCTTGTAACAACATGGGTCAATATGGAAGTATTCCTAGTGAGATAATCCTATTCTCCCATGTATAATTTGAATCTTTTTAAAATTTAAATTAGAAACAAGCTTGCTTCACATGTCAATCCCATTTCCCTCACCCTCTCCTCCTCCCTGCCCCCACCATCCCATCCAACCCCCTCACCCAATCCCCACCCCGCTCCCCAGGAAGGGTAAGACCCTCTATGGGGGATCTCCAAAGTCTGTCATATCATCCAAGGCAGGGCCTAGGCCCTACCCCATGTGTCCAGGCTGAGAGAGCATCCCTGGATGTGGGATGAGCTCCCAAAGTCCACTCATATGTCTGGGATAAATACTGATCTACTACCCCAGGTCCCATAGATTGCAGAGGCTTCCTCACTAACACCCAAATTTAGGGCATCTGGATCAGTCCCATGCTGGCCTCTCAGCCATCAGTCTTAGGTCCATGAGCTTCCCCTTGTTCAAGTCAGCAGTTTCTGTGGGTTACACCAGCCTGGTCTTGGCCCCTTTGCTCATCACTCCTCTCTCTCTCTACAATTGGGTTCCAGAAGTTTAGTTCAGTGTTTAGTTCTGGGTGTCTGCCTCTGCTTCCATCAGCTGCTGAATGAAGGCTGTAGTCGTCAATCCCATTATCAGGGAAGGGCATTTAAAGTAGCCTCTCCACTACTGCTTAGTTTGTAAGTTGGTGGCATCCTAGTAGATCTCTGGAAGTCTCTTTTATAAGAAATTTCTTATTTTTAGTTATGTGTATATGTTTGTGTGAATGCTGGAAGTGGCCAGGCCATTAGAACCCCTGATGTTTTACAGGTGGTTGTGAACTATCCAAAATAAGTGGTAGTAGCCATATTCAGGTCTTCTGAAAGAACAGTAAGTACCCTTAACCACTGAGCTGTCTCTCAGTCCCCACATGTTGAGTATTAAAGGTCAGCTGCATGGAAACGGAGAGTGGGAGGGTCATTAGTAGAGTCTAGAGGCTGGCAGTAGGTGTAAGGAGAGGGAAGATATTGATCAGGGAGGACAGTTTCTGTTAGTTGGAAGGAAAAGGGTGTGGTGACCAGTTAATCATTTGCATGTTCCAAAAATGCTACAGTTATTGCAAAGTAGTGTCTATGTTAGTGAGCTCGATTAGTTTTTCTATGATACATATATGTAGATCCAAATATCTACAATTGCCATTTATCAATAAAAAGAAATTTATACGTAAACAAGCAAACACTTTCAAAAGGCAAACACCAAATGACTGCTATCCTAACTTCTCTCTCCTGCTGGCAAACCCAACAATATCTGAGTCTCTACACAGAAATACCCAGTATCTGTGTGACATTCACACTGATGGCTAATTAGTCCAAGAAGGCGCTCTGACAACTCACAAGCCAACTTCTTCCTGGAAATTTGCCTACCATTCTAGTTTGAGTGATGGAGACTGTTTGAGGTAGAAGTAGGAGGGACCAGTGTCCATGTCTTAGTACCTAAGGCCTCACCCATCTTAAGAAAAGCATGCCTTCTCACACACCTTAAAAAGATCTGGAAATAGCTGTGCAATCTTTAGCTGCCATCACCTCTTGCTGTCTCAGACCTTTCCTGCTCTTCCCATCCTTCTCTGTAATGAATCACTCATTCTCTCTCCTCACTCTTTTTCTTACTCTTGTAAATAAGTACACACACACACACACACACACACACACACACACACACACACAATAAGCATACATGTCTATGCATCCCAGCCAATAATTACAAGTTTCTAAGCAAATTAATGTCCCCAGATTAACAGCATCACCAGTGTATTTTTCATCCCATGTGCTGAATAGAACATGCAGGAAGGAACTTTGGGAGTTGGGATGAAATCTCACCTGTACCTCTCTCCATCCCTTTTTTTTCTCCCCTATCCTTTCTGGTGCTCTCATCTGAACTTCCCCTTACCTTTCTCCCCATCTGTAAGCTCAGGTATTACTGTGATCTCCTGTGCTCCTGAATTAATAAGCTCGGCTCATTATTACCCACAGAATTAAAACTACTTGTTTAGAAAGTTGTAGTCTGAACTGAGGCATGATGAATGGTCCCTATAATTCTAAGGTTCTTGCAAATATTAAGTGAAGGGGTAGAAAAGTGGGAAAAGATACCTAATGAAGACTAATGTGCCAACCATCACACCTTGCTCTTAAGGCTCCCATCTAAAAGGAACCATCATGTAAGTGGAAAGAAAGGCACTAAGTGGACTAATTATTCATCACCCTTGCCCCCTGGCTCCTTCCTGAGTGTGCTGCAAGGATTGATGGGGGATAACTGGAAGCTCTTTCAACTGCTTGGTGATAGTTGGTTGCTAATAAGGTGACCCAATTACCAGCCTTACTCTGAATATTCCAAGTGTATAGGAAGCTGCATCTCCATGGTGTTTCTTACAGGAGAATAACCCACATAAAGTGCCACTATAGTAGCAGCCAGACAGGCTGCATTAAGATGAGCTATAAATAGCCTGGCACATCTTTGACTAGCCTAACCCAGGATCTCAGTCCCCCTTTCTTGAATTTCCTCCTGTTTCTGTAATCGGTCACTATCTTTGTCTCACCATTCGTTCCTGTTCTCTCTCCCTCTCCCTCTCCCTCTCCCTCTCCCTCTCTCTCTCTCTCTCCCTCTCTCTCTCTCTCTCTCACACGCACACACATACACATATCCTAGGCATAAATGGTTCTGAGCTTATTCACTGACTAGGGGAGGAATGATTATTACATGATGATGGATCTAACTATTCGATGCGCTCTCAAGTATTTCTTTACCTCCAGGCATCCAGGATCAGGGCTCCGGACCTGCACCATTGACTTTGTCTGAACACTCTCTTGACCACTTTTCTTTATTTATTATGCTAAATGGTGAATCCGGGCCTTTGTGCACATTAGGCAAGCACTCTTTGAGGTCCAACCCCAGTCCCTGGCTTGGCTATTTATAAGTTTCTTTGCTAAATTACTGGAGAGTTTGTAATGGCTCCTTCAGTTTCCCAATCTGCTTCTCATCTATGGCTGTTATAAGGTCTTGTCTAATGTCTAGTTCAGTGAATTTGTGAGACACAATGCCTTGCTGTGTCCTGCATAATGACATCCTATAGTGGTGTGTGAATGTGTGTGTGTGTGTGTGTGTGTGTGTGTGTGTGTGTGTAACACAAGTTTAACAACACATACTATTTTCCTTTATCTTGAGGGAAATGGATTTACCTTTATTTGTCAGGAAAGAATTCCACACTTTCCTAGGGGGAAGGATAATATTTTGGTACATGTACACATTGTTGACCAGCTTTACACACAGATCATGTCTTCTCAAACACATTTCTTTGTGATGAGACCATTCAAATCCCCTCTCCTACCAATGTCCTTTTCACAGTAAATTGTTGCTTGCTATGATAGATCAAAAGCCCTTCTATCTACTTATCTGTATATTTGTTCCCATTAAACAGCCTCCTTTTCCCAACCTTCCCCAGGCCCCATAACCAGATTTATACTCTATTTCTGTGAGATTAGCTTTTTATATTCTACACGAGTAACCTCATGCCCCATCTGTATTTCTATATGTGGATCATTTATTTAAAACTGTGAATCTGAGCTCATTGGTGTTTTCAGGAATGCCAGTTTTTCACACTTTTATTACTAAGTAGTATTCCATTTTATATGTGAATCATTTTCATTTCCCCTCCACTAGGGAGCCTGCCTATTGTGAACCATGCTGAAATAAATACAGAGGAGTAGATGATTGTTTCGCATACTCAGTCCGTGTCCTCGGGTGCACAAACCTTTATTTTGTGTCTGTTACAGATATAGTAATAGGAACTGCAAACAGTTATTCAACAGTTAGTGAACAGGCAGGCAGTCTGGAAGAAGAGGCCAGGCAAGAGCTGAAGAGCAAAGTCTCAGACTCAGCACGTAGGTCTTGAGAAGAAACTTGAATTAGCCATGACTAGCCTCTAGGAGGAAAGGAGCTGCTCATGGAGGTCAAAAGACTTGTTCTGCAGGTTCTCATCAGCTTATAGCATAAGCGAATTCCTTCATGGCTACACTCAGAGCTTGGACTCCACTCCCTCTCCAGGCACAGGGATGAAGGTCAGAGGTGTAGGTCAATCCTGCAGGGGCCATGAAGGCTGGACTGCCATAACGGAGCTAGGCTGCTGTTCTTATTGGATTAGTAGCTGGATTCCTGCTTCTTGGTGATAGACTGGGACATCTGGATTCTCCACATAGCACATCATCATCCTCTCCCAACAATCCATTTCATCGTGTTAGAGTCCAACGCAAACCACCCTCCAAAAAACCCTATTATCAAATGATCAGAATCTTATTAACATAATCGAATCCAATTAAGTCACCTCTAGTTTCCAAGAGCAGTTTCAAAGCAGCTCAAGAAAATGTGCAGGTGGGTTTGACATGTGAAACAAGCTTGTTTTTAGCTTAAATTTTAAAAAAGGAAGAAAAAAGAAAATATGCAGTTCTCTGTGAAGACAGGAGCTGGGACCTGTTCCTTCTACAGACTCACCAAGAGTACCTCTGGGAAGGTTCTAGAAGGGAGAGATGGACAATCTATATTATTCTGCCAACATAGAAAGATCATAGTTTCATGCTCGAAGATGTGAAAAAATTCTTTTTAAATAGAGATTTCTGGAAGAGATATGTAAAATGATAATAATATAGGTTATAATAAAACAAATTATTTAGTCTCAGGCATTCATTTGAATGGAAATTGGAGAATTATGTTCATGAGTCATATAGCTTGAGCAGCTGTTATCATCTTAATCTCTGGTCAGGTAGAGATGTCGCTATTTGCATGATGAAACAGGTAAATACTCCCAGAAAACTAGACTGAGTTCATCCATCATGGTGGATGGAGCTATATAACCACTGTTTCTCTAATGGAATGACAATGCCTGGTAAAAGTAGCTAATCTTTTTCTAATGGTCACCACAAATGGGATTTTTTTAGATGACTCTCTGCTGTTCTGGAGACAGCAGTGTCCTAAAAAGATGCAAGATCTCCATGAAGATGTTTGGAGAGACAAAATGGAAAGTGTGAGACAGTGGTGGCTAAAATGATGATCCTGAGGATTAAATCTGTAGTCAAGGCACAATGAAGAAGAGACGTATCTATCGTCAACTGTGTGATGAGGAATTTGTATTAGCTGCTCTCATGAGCATGTCTTTGTAAATACTTTAATACCAGTATCTGCTCATGGGTCAAGGTGATGTTCATCATAAAGTACATTTCATGAAATAACAGCATAATACTTGTTGGGGCTGCATAGAACTATTGTCACTTTTCTCAATCCACTTACTTTGCAGGTCTAACAATTGTCTATACCCAATGAAGAGTTTAGATACTCCCTACACAAGGTCACACAGAGTCTAATGGAACTGAGTTGGTCATCATCGAGGACACAAAGAGAGAAAGAGAGTCTAGGAGTCTAGAAAGCTGACGTACCGAAGAATTAGAAGAATTTGTCTTTAGCAAACTTAGGCTATGTGAGTATCTGAGAGGACATAAAAGGAAGTCACTAGAAATCTAGGGAAATGTGGTTGGGGTAAAGAGAAAATCTTATGGTATTAAACAATGTGGATGAGTTCCTAGATGGTGCAGAAACTCATTTTCTATGTAAGAAATTATCAAGAGCTAAGAACATTTGATTGGATGGATTGTATCCTTTGTTGGCCTTAACAGTTCATAGTGGCTGTATTCAGCATAGGTCAGGTCTAGCGGAGGTGCACATTTAAGATGAAACAGGGAGAGGAAAATCAACTTTTAAGGAACAGAACAAATGGAAACAGAGCTAGGAAAGAGCTCCAGCAAGGACTGGAGGCAAAATATGGATTATTTCTCAGCTCTTCACTGCAGAGTCAAGAGGCCCAAGTTTTAGCCACTTTTGCTCTCAAGTAGTAAAGAACCAAGCTTATCTCTAAACTTGCCTGAGCTATGCAAGGTATACAGAATCCTATAGGTATTCAAGGTTCCGAGTGGAGGTTAACAGATGTGAGCCAATAGAAAACTTAAAAAATTGCCTGCAGGGGAAATAGGTCTCATTAGTGGGAACTACTCAAAATTTAGAGTACCAAGGGGGATAAATGGACCAAGTCACATGCTTCTGAGGCTCTAACACTATGTGCATCCTGCTACAGGTGGGGTGAACAATGACATATGCATGTCAGCAAACCTAGACACTGTTGTCCAAGCCTCTAAAGAACTGCATGGAGCTTGCTGAGTAATTTAGAAGCTACAGCCTTCACTGGCAACAGCCTAGTCAGTGAATGTCTCAATATGCCATTTCCTAAAAAGTCATATTACAAGGCATTCTAAGAAAGTTAGTATCAGCTGACAGTAGTGACAAGTCTAATATATTCATTCTTGCTAACCTTTAATATCTATGAAAGTAATTGTACTGACTCTTACTCCATGTTAATACTTTGTAGGCAAGAATGCTTTAAGACCCAATCTTCCATAGTGGAGTTGTATCACTCCATAGGATGTGAAGAAAACACTGGGTCCTTCATATTCTATGGACAGTGTTTTCTTTAAAGACTTTCCAGATCCAGGCCCATGGTCTAGCCATGATTACTGGGAAAAGTCAATTATCATTATCTGGCTTCCCATGGTCCCTCACCAAAGGGAGAAAATAGATGGGATGAGTGCAGTCTTAGTTTAAGCAAAGCCAACAGAGGATCTTTAGTGTGGGAGTGAGAGTAGGTTTGGAGAAGCAAATTGAGGAGGTTATGGATTAAATGTATTTGTCCCTTCCAAGTGCCCATGTTGATATCCTATCCTCTGGTGTTATGGTATTTAGGGATGGGACCTTTGGGAGGTGATTGTGTCATGGGGGTGAAGCCCTCATGAATGAAGTTAGTGCCCTGCCCCAAAAAAGACAAGACCCATTCTTTAATCTCTCTTTTCTGATCACACAAGGACATAAAACGAAAATGTCATGAATGAGGAAATTGACCCTCATGGGGAACCAAATGTTCCTGCACTATGATCATCAAGAACTCAGCTTCCAGAAGTACAAAAAAATGCATGTCCTTAGTTTAAGTCACCAGGCTATAGTATTTTGCTACAGTAACCAAGCTGATGAAGATAGCAATCAAGGAATGAAACAGCTGCCCCTTCCCGCAGTCTGGTAGCAAAGTGTGTGACACCTCACACCGTGGGAGTGAGTGGCCTGTGGAGAAACACATCAGCAGGACTTTATTTGGGGAGAGGGGGTACATTCATCTTCACAAAGCTCTGAGATCCTCCAATAGAAGCACCGGGATTTCGATTTGCACTATTATAAGGACTGGTGCTATTTTAAGTTCTGTTTCCTTGTCTGGGAAAAAGAGAAAAGCAGTGCTCCTTTCTCTCCCAGCCTCATAACTGGCTCCCCACAGTAAAAGCCACACTTGACACTCCACACCTTAAAATTAAGTTGACAGTTACCTCTAGGTTCAGCAGAAAGCTATTGGCCAGATAGCCAAGGGCCTCTAATATTCTGAAGCAATTAATTTCTCAAAAGAGATGAGGAGATGTCTTTATGACTAAAGTGACAGAAATGAGGTAGTGGGGACAGCAAGGATGACATTTTCCATTCACCATTTTCCTTATTTGTGCGATGTATTCCCCAGTGAGAGGAAATGACACGCTGCCTCCAGGATCTCATCTCAACCATTTCAACCTCCCCTAACTTTCATATTTGTGAAACAAATTGCTTTAAACATGTCAAAGACACTTGAGTTGAGTGTTAGCCAAAATTTAAAAATAAAGATGATTCATAAAGACAGCATTTGTGTTTGTAGACTTCAAGATAAAATTTTAAGGAAACAAAAACCACAGCCTTGATTTTTGGGGCAGAGACACAGGTAATACTCTTAGGAAATTAAAAAGAAATTCCCCCTCACACCTTATTTCTGCCAGATTTATTGGAGACCCCAGCATTGTGGGAGATCAGTCATCTCAGTTTTGATGAATTGCCAAGTTGTTCCTCACACATTGATTCTTCAGCCCCTGGATTTGATCTCCCTTCTCAGGCTAAGTCCTTGCTAGGGTTCATACTCTCTCCCACCAGTCAGTATTCACTTAGAGCTTATGTAGCTTAAGGGCTCCCTTGTGCCTTTTGGTAGAGACAGGATGGTCCCTGGGGTCAGAAAACTAGGCAGGTACCCCTCCAATACATTTTTCTGAAAGACTGTGGCTGATGAACCAGATAGAGTTCGAGAAATTTTACTTGTTCTAAGAGATTCAGAGCTGTGTCCCTGACAGTTGGAAACAATGTGTGGATGTGTGGAATAACTGAACAGTGACAATGCATGCACATTATGTAACTGTTCTGTTGTACAACATTTTGTTACTTTTGAAACAAACCACATTTTATGAAAAAATTGTAGGAGCAATGTAAAGCTCTGTTTTTATTTCAAAACCATCAGAGTTATTGACCTCATATCCTGACATCCCTGCATTTTAGAGTGTGTGTGTGTGTGTGTGTGTGTGTGTGTGTGTGTGTGTGCGTGTGCGCGTGCGCGTGCACTCTCTACGGACAAAGGCCTTATCCTACAGAAACGTGGAGATCATGGATGTTACCATTGGTGTCATGTGATCATATAAGTTTCAGAACCCATTTGAATTGCACCATTGTTTCAATACTGTCTCACACAGCCAGGAGACTTGATCAAATCCAGGATCACATATGACATTTAGATGGCAAATTTTGTGTCTAATTTCTTTAATTTTCTTCAGAATAGGTGTACTGTAGTTTGAATGAGAAATGTCCCTCACAGGTTCAGAGTTTGGAATACTTGGTCTCCAAGTAGCAGTGATATCTGGGAAGGTTATTGGGGGGAGGCATGTCACTAGAGTGGGCTTCGGGAGCTGAAAGACTCACATAGTTCCCAGTTTGTTCTGCTTCATGCTTGCTGTTGTGCAGTTAAAGCTGGGATCTTTCACCTTCCTATTCTTGTTTCCATGCATGCTGCTTGCTGACATGTCTCCTTCCTGCATGATGGACTCGTACGTCTCTAGAACCATGAGCCAGAATAAACTTTCTCTTCATTAAGTTGCCTTTTGGTCATGTGTTTTACCATATTAACAGAAAAGTAACTAATTTGATCTGTATCATCTTTCTGTGGCTTTCATGGCTCTATACCTGTGAGGGTTACAAAGGGGGTAGTTTTGAGCAGGCTTCTCTCATTGAGGGTTTGAATGACATCTTCTCATGATTAAAATTGGTTGACACATTTACACATTTTTCTCAGGATGGTTGCAGCACTGTATTCTCAGATCATCATCCCAGACCATTTCCTAATGCATTAAGAGAAATCTGGTACCAAGAAAAATATGTTTATTTGCCTTATAGTTCTGAAGGTTGGAAAATCCAAAATAAGGCAGTCCAATCTGGTGAGGTCCTTCCTGCTGGTGTGGCTTCCATAGAGCCCCGAAGCAGCACATGACATTCTAGGGTGAGAGGTATGCTTGCACAACAAGAACCAAACTGGCTTTTACAACAAACGCACTCTTGAGATAATCTATGAGAGGATCAAATTATTCTTGATGGCAAAGCCCTCATGAGTCAAATCATTACTTGAAGGTCCCCAATGCTCCCATATTTTAATGCTTCACAGTGAGAACTAAATTTTAACATTTTTGCAGTTTATAATTATAAAAGCATCCTTCCTGGTTACGTGTTTTTTGTTTTTGTTTTTGTTTTTGTTTTTTGAGAGTCCCCCTACTGTGATGTGAACTTCCATGACTTCATTAAAGTGTTGCTACAGGTTGGGTACCTCAACTCAGGAAAGAGACTTAGAAATTAGCATTCAGGAAGTTCACTGAGGAGCACTATGAGGATCAGCTTCAGAAGAAGGAAGGAGGGCATGGGACCAAGGGAAAAGGTTGATCACCAGGCAGTTGCAACAAAAGCCTTTGCTGATTCCATGCAGACCTTTAGAGATGGTGAACCTTTTATGAACCCCTAAGATATGAGCAACAGGACTGGTCTCTGTGCATGTGTTGATGAGTTACAAGAGGTGAGTTTTGCCTAGAAGGAAACATGACTCAGGATGAGACAATTTTTGTCAACCTCAATTGGCCTACCTATGGCCATTTTCTGTCATCACTCCCAGAGGAGATAAGCTTCTGTCACTTTTGGAGGGGAATCTGGACATAGATCCCAGAGTTCAGCACAGTGGTATCTGGTGAGATCATTCATGACAAAGTGACTCTTTGTTCCCTATGGAATTAAAAAGTGCTATACAAGAAAGCAAATTACTGTAGTTAATTTATTCATCAAAAATGTGGGCATCAGTATGAATTCTTGATATATCTCTTATAATTTAGTGAGCTATTTTAATGTGCTATCATCATTCCTTAAGTTGATATTCAAACAGTCCTCGATGTTGCCAGTTAGAAACCGGTCTCAACACATTTCAGCCTTGCTCTGTGTTTGCCCTGTCTTACTCTTGCAGCTCCTCTTCCTCATGGTAGACATCAGTACGAGAGAGCAGGGTCTGAGTCCTAGTGTACTTGCCACCATTTTACCTACTCCTAGGCCCTCCCAACATATCCTAGACGTCATGTGTTTCATCCCTGTGCCAAGCTTGTGTCAAGTCTTATTCCTTAACCTCCATAAGGCTTTTCATCCATAAAGCTTTTCCAGATTCTTACCCCCAAAGACGTAGCATGGGTACCTTTCAATATGAATACTCCCCTGAGAGCACTTTCAGTCTTCACAAGTGGTCCAGGTGCACTTTACATCCATGCTGTCATTCTGTTGATGCGGTTGTCCCAAGTTATCAGAAACTTAGGACTCGAAACAACAAAATGTATTATTTTCATGGGAGGTGTGATGATTGTGCCAATTGGGATTTCTATTGCCAATAAAACACTATGACCAAAAACAACTTGAGAGGAAGAGATGGCTATTTGGTTTGCACTTACTATCACACTCCACTACTGGGAAAAGACAGGGCAGAAACTCAAACAAGAACCTGGAGGTAGTAGCTGAAGCAGATGTCATGGAGGAATGCAGCTTCCTGGCTCAACCTTCCTGTCTTGTTCAGTTTTCTCTCATTCATGCTTGCTGGAGAATGGCACCACCCACAGTGGGTTGGCTCTTTCACACCAATCATAATCAAGAAAATGCTCTACAGACAAACTGAGAGAGGCATTTTCTCAGTTTAGGTTCCTGCTTCCTAGAAACCTAGGTTTGTGTGAAAGATACTAATAAATCAATCATCATAATGATATTTGAAGGTATGAGGAAACCATACTGATTGCCTCATAACTAGTCTCTTCCCCTGAGCAGGAACCATAGAAGTGTCTAATGATTGCTGGTCTCAGTGTTGCAGCCAGGACCCTAAGACTAAGATCTGGAAATGTTTTGGAAAAGCAGAGTACACATGATGGGAATTAAGGACAGAGACACAGGCATTTTCTGCATTTGATGTGATGATCAGAATTCTGTTATGGTGTATTGCTCCTTAAGATATTAGGCATTCTTGCCTATTAACAAAACATGGTGATGGAGGCTTAGACAAAATTCCCTTACTGTGTCCACTTTTTCAAAGAAATGATTGAGTAGATTTGTCATTAATGGACTACCTTATATTCTCCCTACAAGAAATACTCACCAGCAACCTTGATTTAAGCAAACCTTGGGCCTCTGCCTCTGCCCCTCTGCCTCTGCAGTGCTGGGATTAAAGGTGTGCCACCACACATTTTTTAGGCAATTTGTATTACAGAAAGTTTCTTTCTTTATCATTCAACTATGGTGGGCAGTTTTCCTCAGTATATTAGTCTAGTTTGGCTACCACTTTTCTTTTAGGACTTGGAATACATCGTTCAGAGTCTTCTGGCTTTCAAAGTTTCCCTTGAGAAACAAGCTGTTATTTTGATGGTTTTTCCTTTATATGTGACTTGGGTATTTTTCTCTTGCAGATTTCAGTATATTTTCTTTGTTCTAAATGCTTAGAAGATCAGGCAGACTCACCTGCCTAGACAATGGGGAAGAATGTGCAGAGCCTTCCTAAATATAGAGGTTGGGTGTAGTGTGGAAGGGGCCTTTGGTCTCCTCAGGTAGAGCAAAGTGGGTCCTGACAGAAGCCTAGAAGTCAGTTGTGGTGAAGATAGGAGTTGACAAAGTAGGCTGGGCACTGGATATGGAACTCACACTAGATCTGGGGAGGGTTGGGGCAGGTATGTAAAGGGGACAATTAGGCAGGCTCACTGGGATAGAGTCTGAGAATGATGTGCAGGATCTTATTGGATGACCAGGTTGGATGTGACATAAGAGGGTCCTATGGTTGAGAGTAGGCAAGGAGGGTCCGGGTTAGACCTTGGAGAAGGATCTCTTGGACCTTTTCTGTTTATTTTTATTCTACCCATAACTGGTTGAATCTGTGGCTCACACTTGCTTGTGTATATTGTACATGAAGGTTATATGCCAAAGATGAATAATTGTTGTCAGAATTGGCAGTGATTTGTTCTTGTTCCCGTAGCTGTTGCCATAAAATATTAACAAGAATTGACTGTTTTGGCTAAAATGCCATAAGTTTGGCTTTGCTTTGTTCAGGCAAGTTTATTTGCTAAGTTTTGATGTTATCCTTGCTAGTTAATGGTCCTTCACTTTTTTCTTACCTTTGCATTAATTCTTAGTGGTTTTCACATCATGCATCCCAATCTCACTCATCTCCTGCCACCTCACTTCTGCCCTCTGCCTCTTCAACCTCTCCTCCAAAACAAAATTGAAAAGTAAAACAAAAAACACCCAAAATCTAAAACCAGACCAAACAAATAAAAAATATCTTGTTGTAGAAGCTATGGTATGACTTAGTGAGTCACATACCCGTTAGTCCATACATCTTTACTTGTAAGTGTTCATTACAGTGAGTCATTGTCTGGTTTGAGGTCTTTGGCTTCTGCTACACTATGGATATTGGGCCCTCACTGTGTTTCTCTTGGATAGCCTATTGTTGCCTTCTGTCACGCAGGCCTGACCCCTTCAAATGTTCCAGCAGTTTATAGATGAGGTGGGTGCTGGGGTGGGCTACCTTGTAGTCCTGTTCTGGAACTTGCTGGTAGCTGGGTTGGTCAGCCTGCCTGCTTTCCTCATTGTTACCACCCAGGCGAGCTCTCCAACACTGCCCCTGTAGCTGACCCAATGTAGCAGACAGCAAGGAGCGGGGCCGGTTCTCCTGCTCTCTCATCCTTGGGCTCAGCTAACCCACACTGACACCACTAGCTCTACTGTTTGTCGCTGGTGAGATGCAGCAGTCACTCTCCAGATTGCTACACTTGATGAGGAGCAGGACTAACTCTTTCATTGTTATGTTCCGAGGTTGACTCTTGTGCCTGTGGCAGTTGTTAAGGGATGGGCGAAGAAGGCATGTTTTCCTTACCCTTGCCATCCCATGGCATACCGGGGAGGGGCAAGGGCAGCTCTCCTGCTCTCATGCCTACAGGCCTGGTTAACCTGTGTCTCTCACCCAACAGGGTCAGCTCTAGTGTGCTGGCCAGATGAGATTCAGGATCTGTTCTCCCTATTGCTGCTGCCAGTGGATGCCAGGGCCAATTCTTCCACTCCCATGACCTCAGGGCCAGCTCTTCCACCCTCCTCAGGCTGTGGGTGAGGGGGAAACTCATGTCCAGATCTACGCAAAGTTTGGACTGTCTCTTATCCTTTGGATTTCTGGATGTCAATGTGAGAGGACAGAAAGCAAGAAATATGGGAATACTTTTATTGGTTGAAATAGCTGTTAACAGCTGGGATGACATGAGAGGAACATCTAAGTGTACAGCTTAGCTTATGCTCATGTAAGAAACAATAAATTAGACCTGTGTAACCAATATCCTCTCTGCCACATCTCTGCATTCTCATAGCTCTTGACACTTGTGGATTGACACAGCCTTACTCAATAGACCCATGCCAGGGGAGTACTATAGGCTACACTGCAATCACTGACAATGTAGATGAGCTTCTGGCCATATCTTTAATGCCACCCCCCACCCACACAAATGAGGTTTCATATTGCCATTGTCAACTTCCCTCCCAGCTATAAGAAAAAGCTCTCATCTCATAGTATAATCAATTTATTTAAATGGCCTTTCCTGGGGATATAAACTTTCAGCATTATCTATACTCTCTCCTCTTTTGGCAGAACCTTCATTAATCTGCAATGTCAGAATACAACTGGAGGCCAAGTGATGTTCACAGTGACCTCTATTGTCTACCTGCAGTCAACAATGTCTACCTTCATGCAGCAATCAAAGTGATCGTTTTAAATAGCTTAACCAACCTTGCATGTTTTCTAGTAACTTTTGTTTCCTATTGCACGGTTATTTGTTCCCCTCCCTCCCTCATTCTGTCCTCATGCCCCAATCCACTCCTCCTTTGTTTCTTTTTAGGACAGGGCGGGTCTCCCATGGATATCAACAAAACATGGCACATCAAGTTGCAGTAAAAATAAGCACCGCCCATTGTATTAAGGCTGTGCAAGATGACCCAGTATGAGGAGTTGGGCCCTTAAAGCTAGTAAAAGAGTCACAGACTGCCTCTGTTCCCACTGTTAGAAGTCTCACAAAAAGAGCAAACTACACAACTGTAACATATATGCCAAGTGCTAGGTCAGTCCCATGCAGGGTCCCTGGTTGTAAGGTCAGTCTATGTGAGCCACTAGGAGCCCAGGTTAGTTGATTCCGTGAGTTTTCTTGTGGTGTCCTTGACACCTCTGGCTCCTACAATCCTTCCTCCCCCTCTTCCCTGTGATCTGCCTCACGTTTGGCTCTGGGTCCGCATCTGTGTCAATCTGTTGCTGGATGAAGCCTCTCTGATGACAATCGGGCTAGACACCAAGCTTTTTTTCAATCAGAATAAAATCTAAAACCCACATAGTAGACTAGCAGGCCCCCAGACTTCACTGCCCGTCCTTTCCTCTGCTGCAGGCACACCAGCTTCCTCCAGTGCAGAGCATTTTCTCCACTGGGGCCACTGCACCGATGGCAATACCATTTCCCTCAACGTTTGTGTGACTTGTTTCCTCCCCTTTCACACCTCTGTTTATATGTGCTGATGTCATCTATTTAACACCACAATTGCTTTCACTCTTTGTCCCCTTCGTAGGTTCATCTTTCTGACATAGCATACCTTCATTTATTTACTGTCTGCTTACTCTTTGTGTACTGTACACTCTATGATCCTATCTGCTGATACTTCTATAGTCTCAGTACCTAGAACCCTTCTGACACCCACTGGGTAGATGATAAGCATACTGTGAATTGAATAAATTCCCAAATCATGTCAAATCAGCAGCCACTTTGTTTACTTCTCATGTGGCCTTCTCAGACATAAAAAGGTCAGATTCAGTGAGTTTCCTTTGCTGTTATTACATCAGTTATTATGTGATAATAGGAAAAATAGTGCTGTGATTGGATTCTATAAAGTCCTTACCTTTCAGCACTCACCTATAATGGGCATTCTATGGATGGAAGAGACTAGGCAAATAGTTATCAGGGCACAGATCAGGAATTTGAATCCAAATCTGTGTGAACTAGGGTGCTGGCCGGAGAAGCTGTCTGCCTAGAGCTAGTTCTATCTTTCCTGGTTCTTGCTGGCCCATGTATAGAATGCAGGGAACGTTGAAAGGAGATATAGAGTAAGTTCAGGGTGTAGACTGTGAAATGGATCCTTCTTTGAATTTCAGCAGCAGAAGCTTAGTTCACGGAACACAGGTGAAGAAACAACCAAATCCAAACAGGTGACACAACAAAACCACTGAGGAATAGATAACTAGAATCAACCTTCATGCCTGGAAGTAGAGACTATGGAGGAGAAAGTCTTGTCAAACCTGAAGACACCAGCAGGAATAGGAATCACAATGGGGCCAGCCAGTAAGAAAGAAACCATGAAAGAGACAGCATCTTACTACAGATCAGAGAAAGGGATGTACCGTGCAAGCCAAAATGCAAAGGGTTCTGGGAATGGGACTGCAAACCAGAGTGCAAAGTGGCCTGATTCCTGTGGAATCAAACAGAGATGCAGGGAGCCAGGATGGATCAGGGAGCAGCTGAGTGACTCAGGCACAGTACCTGACAAACAGTTGCTGCTCCTGTGTAGATAGCAGGACCCCAAATTTAAACTGTCCAAGACCTTGTTCTTAGGATCAAATCTACTTTGTAGTGCCATGTTCTGTAACCAAACTTCTCTAAGTTGTAGTACTTTTCTACTGATTGTTTTTCCTTTTTTTGGCTTAAATAATAAAAATAATGTGCTTTCTTCAAATTGACATGTGTGTTTTTAAGGTAATTTCCAGAAAACTAGCTTTTTATTTAGTATGTTTGGAACTGCAGTTACCCACACCAAGTGTTTGGATCTGACATACAAGGCAGTGTATAGGTCGATGCTTCCCCCCACTCACCTATCCAAGGTTACAAAACATGACGGCTTTCTCTATGGCTGTGTGTCTAGGATCTGTGAGCACCTGAAACATTACAGGCACCTCAAATCTCTGTTACTGGGAATGAGATGCTGCCCAGGAGTAAGATTTGGCTCAGTTTCCCTCAATACCAACATCAGTTTCTGACTAAGTACCCGTGCTTCTGCTCTGCTTCCCTCCAGAGGCAGATGTGGTCACTCTGCAGTCATCTTCAAGCCTCACCTGTGTGCTCAGCAGCTCTCTGACATGCTCCTCTGTCTCCACTCTGATCTCCTCCTGTTACTCCATCCTGCAGGGGTGTGTCTGGAACACAATCTCACCGTGTCGTCAGCGACAGGAGCAGAGGCACAGCTGCGTTCCCCATCCTCTGTCCCCCTGACACCTAAAGTTTCCTTTTTCCTTACAGAAAGGAAATTCCTTTGGAGCAGCGATTCTCAAACTTCGTAATGCTGTTCATATAGTTCCCCCATGTTGTGGTGATCACCAAACATTATTTTCATTTCTGCTTCCTCTCTGTAATTTTGCTACTGTTATGAATCTTACAGTAAATATCTGTGTTTTCTGATGGTCTTAGACAACCCCTGTGAAAGGGTCATTCAATTCCCCCAAGGGGTCACGACCCACAGGTTGAGAACCACTGTCTTAGAGAATGGAGTTTACTTTATTCAGGTGAAAGTGGGTTTCATTCAGAGCTTCAACACAGAAAATGATTCCAGGATGAACCAGAAAGGTCACAACAGGAATTTATTAAAGACATCTGTATGTTGGCAAAAGTTTCTGTCCCATGAGCCGCTCCCAAATCACCACACAGAGGCTTAATATTACTTATAAATGCTTGGCCAATAGCTCAGGCTTGTTACTAGCTCACTCTTAGATTTAAATTAACCCATATTTCTTATCTGTGCTTTGCCACACGACTTGGTACCTTTTCTCAGTATGGCAAGCCCATCTTGCTTCCTTTCCATCTTCTCGGACTTCTCAGACTCCCCCCTTCTTTGCCCTGGCATTTTCAGTGGTGCTCTCCCACCCAACCTAATCCTGTTTAGTTATCCGTCAGTCAGCCTCTTTATTAAACCAGGCACAGTGGCAGATAGTCGTCACACAGTGTAAAGGGTTATTCCACACATCTCTAACACAGATCTTAAGCACAGGGATTGAAAGAAAGAATGATGAATGGAGGAAGGAGGAAGCAAAGCTAAGTGTGGGTGTGGGCTCCTCAAGGGAGGGGTTCAATTTTCATTTTGTGAACATTTTTTTGTAAACAAAGCTGTAAGTGTATTTAAAAGGGTATTGCCCAAACTTCTGAATGAGAAGGGAGTGCTGAGAGCTCAAGGTTGCAGATCCTATGTAAGCACAGTTTATTTACTAACTTTGACATTTTTGTTTGAGATGTCTGTAGAAAATCGGGTTCTCTCAGTAGGAAAATTTTTTGTGTCATTAATGGTGCCTGTAATTTCTGGTCTTTTCTAGTAGGAAGAGCAGATTTGATCCCAGGACTCAGTGCTTCTGGCCTTCTCTCCCAAGCTTTTCTTCCTGTGTCATCACAATTCCCCTGTCTTTCTATCCAGCCTCACTTAGACCATAGAAAGCATTTCAATGCTTTGAGAAGCCCAATATCCAGCCCCTCCCTCCTCGGGATACAGCCCAAACACTTTTGCCAGTAGTCAAAGGTCCCCGTAGTTCTTACCTGCCCAGGTCAGCTACCTCCTTTGCCGAATGATCTTTAGTTCTTTTTCTTCCCCCAAGATGTGCTATTTTTTCATTCACCTTTTGCTAGCTACTAAGACTTCTCTCTCCATTGTCCACTGTATGAGTTTGCTTTCTTGGAAAAATATCTGACATAAACAACTGAAAAGGACAAGGACATATGAACTAGTGGTGTCAGAGGTCTCTGCTGATCATGGTGGGGAGGATGTTGTTGGAGAGGCACATGAGTGTACATTCAAGTGGACGCCAGAGGACAATTGTGCCTGTGCACCCACAGAAATGCAAGTAAGCTGGTGCTATATCTTAGCAACTAGGTTCTCCACCACCACATCTACCTTCATGATTATATCCTGAAGCTATTTCATCTGAGAACTTTTCTTAGATGCCCATGACATTATTAGCCAGTGTCTTCTGGGTTATACCTCTGACTTCCTCATGGCTAATTATCCCAGCAGGGTCTTGGAACCCTACTGGTTCCATAGACACTTCACAAGATTATATCTTACTTCAAAAGAAGGCTTAGTGATTTAGCATATCCTGAAAGGAAAATGAAATGTAGCTAAGGAATACCATCCACCTTATGTTAAGACAGGGTCTCTCACTTAGCCTGTAGTTCATCAATAACCTAGGTTTGTCAGTCAGTGAGCCCCAGGGGTCCACATTATGTCTTTACCTCCCCAGCACTGGGATGACGATACACATCACCATGCCCAGTGTTTTTTTAAGTGAGTTCTAGGGACTGAACTCATGTTCCTCTCACACACACTTTGCAACCTGAGCCATCTCCTGATCTCTGATACTTTTTCTGGTGCTCATTACAGAACTGGAGCTGTGTACATGCTAAGCATGTGTCCTAACACCAAGATGCACACCCAGACTTTGAACACTTGTAACTCCCTCCTCTTAGTTGCTGCCACCATGACTTCTGTATCTTGTTGACTGTTATTTTTTTCTGGTAGTAGTGTCTTATTTTTCTGTTGCTAACTTGGGATCTAACAATTGCTTAAAGGCCTACAACACCTTAGTCCCTAGGAACTCCTGCATGGTCCTGAGACTGTTAGAACACAGTTCAGTTTCCTTTACAAGGCCTTTGTATTCAGGCTTCTGGTCTACACATGCATCATGCTGTCACTGTAAGACTTCTAGAGCCTGTTTGGAGATAGATTGATTATTTAAAATGTGAAAGATGTCTGCATAGAAAAACAAATGAATTTTATGAAAAAATAAATTAGCTTCATGAAACTCATCTTTTTAGATGGAGACAGAATGCATTCCTGAATTCTTTAGAGACCACCCTCTTAAAATAAGGCATTGTTGAAGGGAATCTGCAGGGAGGTGGAGGAAGAACTCAGCTGAAAATGTGTTTGTGCATGAATGGAGAGTAGGCCTGATCGGGGAAAGGGATGGGACTAGGAATCTGTGCTTCTTGTGTTTGCAATAGATTGCTGGCTTGAGGCAGACACCACATTCAAGAGTTTCCACAATCCCTGAAATGTTATTCAGGGGTGTGATCCAGCAAAGTCCCAGTGACATTTACGGGGCCATACTTAGTGTGAAGCAATGAGGAATTTTAGGGGTTTTCTACAGATGGCAAGAACACGTCACCATTTAGTTCAATAGGATATCAAAGAAGATAGGGTTTTTCTTGGACTTTTCTGATAGTTAAGAAAGACTCACATGGCTAACTGTTGACATTCACCAGGTCTAGCATATTAGAATGGTGTTGAAGATGACATGCCAGAGAGGAGGCAAAAATGTGTATTTCCTGAGTTTCCGGCTTCATACCAAGCATTGATATTCTAAAGAAATGTGTGATATAAAATTAGAATGGGGGACTATTTGGGGCTAGAAGGAAAATTAGAGAGATGGGGAGGGAACATGACAGGGCAATAGATAGATATGTTCGTAGATATGGCCAAAGTATCCAATGAACAATATGAAAATTTAATTGGATCTATTCTTTTCTGCCTTGTGTACTAGTAATATATGCTAACAAAATAATAATATACAAAGGGAAGTCAATAATTAAAGTAAACAACAATCGCTTTTAGATATCTCGAAGAGATAGCACCAATTTTAAATGGATGTGAAAGAATGCAATTGGTAATTACAACTACTGCTTCTGTTCAGTAGTCTAGCTGAAAAGACTGTTAAAAATAAAATGAGGACTGTTGTGGGAGCCTCTGTTTATTGCTTCCCTTTGCTTTGCTCTCATTCTCCTTCAACATAAAAAGATGCAATTTGGGGAGAAAAATGTTTCCATGGGCACTATGCACTGTTAGCAAACATATGCATGGGAATCACTTATGTAGAACTGTGTTTCATACCTAGACCTGCCCAGTGACAGCCGTGCATGTTGATAGATGGGTGTTCCAAGCCTGGCCTGATGGTGGTCTCTAGAACATGCTAACTCCTGAGGGTGAGAAGCTATTTAGTGAGATGAAATACTACTCTGCCACCACTTCCTCCCTCCCAATTCAATCATGGAAAATCCTTCCCCAGTGCTGTCACTGAAATCATTACACTCAGAATTAAACATGGTGTAATGGAGCTGCTGACAAGACCCTGAGGTCCTATTGACATACCAGGTCTCGCATTAATAACCAGCTTTCTGTAGAGCAGAAAGGAAAAGACCTGCAAATTGGGGGTTGTTTTTGCCTCCCTTTGGAACTCATGTAATGACTGCCCATTCCTGATTCATTTTCAGATGTTGATCTGCAGCCGTGTGACTTACCAGGTTAACATGGCTGCTCAGTCTTCTCCCTTCACTACCCAACCTTACTTAAAACAACAACAACAACAAGTCTGCATCAGTCCAAGCCTCCATGCTTTCCTCTGTGTCAGCTCTGCCCTCTCATCCCTTTGATTCATGCCTCTGGTGCACATATCTGTTATCCACCGCTACAAATTAGCTCTTTGTCCTTTCCCTCATATTTTGTCCAATTTTACAGCTTTGTTTTTTTAGCTTATTCCATGCTTCTCTGTTCCTTCTAACATCTTCCACCTGTTCCATAAAGGTAGGAAGAACAGTCTTCACAGTGAATGATAGTGGCCCAATCTTTATTTTTCCTTCTACCTAGTGAAGTGACATCCATGCCTGGCTAGGGATGGGCTCACTGATGGCCAGACCTTGTGCATCCATAGCTGCTGTGCATTGATTTCTATGGCTGGGTCTCCCCCCTCCTCCAATGACATTTCAAAGCCTTTCTCCTGTTTTCTGGCTTTCACATTCTTTCTGTCCTTTCTTTCACAGTGTTTCCCAAGCCTTAGAGGAGATGTTATAAATGACTTATCTGAGGTGAAGCATGCATCTATCACTTAGTCTCAGCATTTACCTTGTGCATTCATGAATCTCTGCATTCACCACTGTGTTTAGTAAAAGGGGAGACTTCTCTGCTTATGTCTGAAAGTAGCATTTATATATGGGTAAAAGCATAAATATTTAGAAGAGAAGCTTGGCAGTATGGGAATTTAAAACTACAAAAATACTCAACTCCCCTCTAGAGTCCATGATTCCCTCAGCATGAGTTTTCAGCCAAGTTTATAAGCATATAGTCCTTCTCCTGGAATGTATCTCAAATTTAATCAGTGAGCGGTTGGTTACCCTCAATAGTCATACCATTATTGCAGAAGTGGGCACATCTTTTGTCTCATAGATCATAGATTTCAAAGCCTTTTAGAAATTCCATACATTTCAAATCTAGACAGGTACTTGGCGGCATCAGCTTCTGGAAGCACTATAGTGATTGAAAAAATTGTCTTTAATTTCTGCACTATATCCAGGGGCAATGATGGTCTCTGGTGAGCAGCAAGGCCTATGGGGAGGAGGGAAACTTCACCAGTGTTAATATGGAAAAGGAAGAGAGTCATGCAGGAAAACAAAGTCTGGGGGCAAACGAGGGAAGATAGACAAAAATTACATGGAGTAAACATGCTCTTGAGGGTGGATTGATGCAGGAACTCCTTGGAGACAGAGTCAGTGAATCCTCAAGAGAATCTCATGTTTAGACAAAATCTACAATGCTCAGATTGTGGCTTCTTGGCGAAGAACCATGTGTGAGTCTTTATTGGATTATGATCAGTATATGTGACACTTGTTCTAGATTGTGAGTAACAGAATCTCCCGACACACAGAAAAGCACCAGGATCCTAATCTTTCTACTTGGTATAACACCTCCCATACAAATCATTATCTTATTACAATAAAGCAATCTTATGGATTTGCATAGCAGTAACCTAGGAAACTACTTCCTTTTGAATGCTCTTATATATTCCTATCAAAGGACCCTGTGCACACCTTGGTCACTAGAGAAGCTGAGGTTAGCTTTTTTTCTGGAATTTCCCTTATGCTCTATATACAACAATTGAAGTGAATAACTTTGCTCTGGTAGATTTCTATCTGCTTACAACTCAAATAACTTACGAACTTACTAGATTTATATCTTTTTTCAAGATATTTGTTCTATTTTTCCTGCAAATTAGATTATAAGCCAAGAGGTTAAAGAAGTATGTGAAGTTAACTTTCTTTTTATAACTCAGAAAAACAGGGGAACTTTAGTTTTGAGGTTAAAGATCATACAATAAGAATTTGAACCAAAATGGGAGTAATAAGGGAAAAACAGCATATCCCTTGAGATAGCTTATACATAAACTATATTACAAAATGACCGCCTGTTTAATCTTCAGTCAAAATGACAGCTGAAGATTTTAAGGTATTTGTTACACATGATAAATTGTGCACAAAGAACTTTTACATAGACCTGGTCCTGGTAGAACAAGTCTGTAATCCTAGTTACTCTAGAGGGACTAAGGCAGGACAGTTTGAAAGTTCAGGGCTATCCTGGGCTACAAACTGAGTTCAAGACCAGTCAGTCTAAGCGTCTTAGTGAGACCCTGCAAGAACAACAATAAAAGAACAACGGATGGATGCCTCTCAAGGAAAATCATTTCAATGTATTATTTTCTTTTCTTTTCCTGTGAGCCCATTAGTATGACCACTGTTTACCCACTTATAGATGAAGATAAGAACACAAGAATAAGAATTTGTAAGGCCTGAGGTTGCCAGCATGAAGAGTATCAGAGCCACGATCCAAACTCAACTCACTTCCCAGGAGAACGTTAACTCTGAACCCTAGCCTGTGGCATAAGTCCAGGCATCAATAGGCTGGCAGAGAACACATGCTTACATTGAATATAAAAATGACTGCATATGAGTAACCTGGAAGCATAACCCATTATAGGTGATAGCATAGCAAACACAGTGAATTTAGAATAAACAGAAAACATTGGCTTCATACTGATAGTAGTCCCACTTTAAAGTTTTTCTTATTAAAAATTATAACAGTGAGATTTCATGTCCTGATAACCCCAAGGTACTGTATAAGCTATGTTTTACATTCATATTGATGTTTCTATGTCATGATTGGATTCATTGTCTAAGTGGTTCCATATAGTCTATCTCCTCCTAAATACATACTAAAATTTAATCTGCATGTTTAGGTATTACAAGAGTTAAAACAGAATCAGAGTATGGGAGTCTTTGAGAATATTCAGGACTAGGTAAGGTCATCAAGTTTTACCCTTAAGATTAAACACTAGTGACTTCATAACAAAAGAACTAGTGACACTCCAAGCCACATCAGGATTCCACAGCAAGAGATCACTGGTGTGACCTAAAGAAACCTCTTTTCTTTGTAAGTAAATTACCCAATCTGTGCTGTTATAGTATCAGCAATAGAAAACAGGCTGAAATATCAACCAAAAAAACTCTCAATAAGTGCTATCTTTGTAAAATTTTTAGTAGTCATGGCAAGTCTGAGCCCTGAAGAAATTACAAGAATCAGCTACTGTCACACCTCTTGGCAGTAGAAATGAAATTCATTCAGCGTCTAAAACAGCATTTTCCTCCTTTAGCCACAAGATTACAGAGTTGGAACAAGATTTCTGAGAAATCTTTTTATCTTCCATTCCTTCTTTCTCTTTATAGGTCGCTACCCTCAGGAGAATAAGGGCACCTACATCCCAGTGCCTGTAGTGTCAGAGCTGCAAAGTGGAAAGTGGGGGGCCAAGGTTATCATGAATGAAGACAGGTCTGTGCGACTTTCCATCCAGTCTTCCCCCAAATGCATCGTGGGAAAATTCCGCATGTATGTTGCAGTCTGGACTCCATATGGCATCCTTCGTACCCGCAGAGATCCAGAAACAGACACATATATTCTCTTCAATCCTTGGTGTGAAGGTAAGGAGAAAGTATTCGTTTTTACAAGTTCCCACAGTCCCAAAGCATCTCCTTTGGAGCTTAAAAGGGTTACTGACTCTATTAGTTACTTTTTGTGTTATGAGACCAAATACATGACAAGAAGGAACTTGGAGGGAAGATTTATTTTGTCTCGTTTCCTGAGAGCAAAGTTCGCCATGGCAGAGGTGTTGTGTTGTGGCCAGTCACAGTACATGTTCAATCAGGAAGTGAGGAAAAAGATATCCAGGACTCCGCTGGAGTTCTTTCTCACATTTTACTCAGTCTTGGATCTCCCCCATGGGATGGTGACACCACATCTAGGGTGGGATTTTCTGGACTGTTACAGCTCTCTGGAAATGTCTCCTAATGAGTCTAAATCCAGTGAAGGTGGACTAATCATCACCTGTTTTTTCAAGATTAAAAGTGAGAAAGATACACGATTCACCCTCAGTATAAGTGAAATGAATGCTGCTACACGCTTATTTCTAGAATTGATTAAAGACTGTTTAAAGTTACATAGTGAACCATTTATGGACCTGTGGTATCATCTCAGTATGATATATGTTCTTAAGAAAAAAATTGACTTATTAAACTGAACTTTCAAAACTAATAGAACCCAAAACTCTACTTAAAACAACAACAACAATAAAGTCATCTACATCAACAGCAAAACTAGCTTCATCACTCTAATTCAAGAACAAGAAAGCCTAAAGGATCCCACTTAATTATTTATTCTCACACAAACAATTGACCTGAAAATATAGATATGTAATGATATTTAACATAATATTATTTAATCTCTAATGCTATTTCGAATTACTTCCATATGTTGTGGAAGCTTAAACTAGTTATATTTAGATTACTCGGCTGGGTTCAATGAGTTCTTTATCAAGTCAGCTTAAAACCTCAAATCACATAGAATTTTCTCCTCTTCCTCATTTTTGCCATTCCATGCTCATCCCCCCCACACACACTGTGGGGCTGAGAATGGAATATGTTGTTAGGTATGTGGCAATGAAGCAGTTTGAGATCTAAGAGCTGAGAGCAAGAGACTGCCCATATCAGCCTATTGAAGGTGGATTTATCAGTCCCCAAACATCTTCCAAAGATGAGTCTGGGCTATTATTTTTATTTTTCATAACTCTTTGTTTGAGAAAGTTGCTTTGGATCTGGATTTTCTGGTGTAGATGTAGACAGTAACAGAGTAGCAATGTTTTCTACTTCTGTTAAGCACATGCCTAGATCTCTGTCCTTTCACTTAACTCTTTCAGTGATCTGGGCATGTGGAACCTAGCTGATCCTGCACTCCCACCCACCAGTTCTTATCACTGCTTTCTCAACACTCATATATGACTCATGTTCAAGGTTGATGTGAGCAAGAGATGTCACTTGGGCCATGTGTAGCTCAAAGATGGAGTCCTGTTTTTAGAAATCTTATCAATTATATATAAGGCATTTTGCAAATGAGACATGGTGTGCTATTTGCAGAGATAGGAAATAGAGGTGCCAGCTAAGGGACTGAAAGTGAATTGGAAGTGATAGCAGAAATGACCCGCAAAGGTGTGTCCTTGGAGAGGGGAATCAGAGTGCATTTGAGAGTTATCTAGACCTAAGGAAGTTACATAGACTTGGAAATAGAGAAAGACAATATAGGAAGAACAGCATTTGGGAGTTGAGTAGAGAAGCTAGCAAAGAAAAATGAGACTGAAAAATATGTGGAAGGGCCAAGAAATTAATATTTTAAAAGTTCACATTTACACAATTAATCAGGAGGTTATAATTGATTTTCTTTGCACTGAAAAAAGGCAGTCATGGACTTCATGTAATAACCCAGGATGTCTGAGGAATTACATGATTTAACAAAGTGTGTCACGGTTTTATGGATTGTCTCATCCCTGTACTATGTGGTTACTCCCCTTGAAAAAAATGTGTTAGTTGTTTTGCCTGCCATAGTGATTTTCCAGATGAGCTATCAATGAAGTAAAGACCTCGTAATCGTTAATTACTTTGTTGTTTTCTTGGTCTGCTGTTTTATGCATGATAAACAGCTTCTTGGTACTTCCATTCAAAATGTTGCTTAGTAACAATGTGCCCTGTGCCTTAAATAGCCTATTACAACATAGGGACCTCCCTTTGAATCTCTTTGCAGAAGAAGAATTGAAGGAAGGTAAGACTAGAACTAGAGAGACCCATTTGAAAGCTGTAGTTCAAGAAAAGGTGACAAAAGATTTAACTGTGGGGATGGCAATGGAGATGAAGAAAGGAAATGTATGGGAGATCAATTTGGTACTTAGAACATTGCAGAGCAATTAGAGATTAATGCAGAAATTACCAAATGTCTAATTTGGCCCTCTGAGTTGATGACAGTGATATCTTCAGAACTGAGATGGTCAGAGACGTGAGAGGGATAATGTAAGGACATTGAGAAATGATAATACAGTGGTATCTGTGAGACATTCAACTGATGACATCAAGTAGGCACTAGAATAATGGGCTATGTAACCTAGAGGATATGGCTGATGTAGCCATGAACATGTCATGCCACCAAGAGCAAAAGTAGACAATTAGAGTAACTACAAAAAGTGAAAAAAATAGACTGGGAAGGAATGGTCTTAGAATTCAAAAGAGCAAAGAACCAAGTATCTTGGTTGGATCAAGAGGACTGCAGTTAACTGTTGAGTATTGCTCCAGAGTTGAACTGGTGAAGGAAAGAAGGGAGTTGCTTTTGTTTTTGAAAATAGGATAGCACTATGATCTTTGAGAGGATGAAACCACTGAAACAATGGGTCAGAATCCAGGGAAGTAGACTAGAGCATAAAATTTGGAGTCAGAGAGCATAGTCAATGGGTAATGGCATCTTACTTAAGACATTGGGTGAGGGATGGCTCAAGTGTTAAGAGCATGTACTTCTCTTGCAAAGGACAAGAATCCAGTTCTATGCACCTACTTATAGGAGGCTCAAAGCCACTTTTAATAACAGCTCTAGGAGGAGTCAATGCTTCTGACATCTGTAGGCACCTGCACATACATGTACACCAAAACACACCAACACACACCACACACACACACACACACACACACACACACACACATACTCACATGTACGTCAGTACCCATGCAGATATTCTGTTGTGGTTGCACTAGAGCCATCCTGGGCCTAAGTTTTTTTCTAAAGACACTTGTGTGATTTCAGAAGCCATAGTTGGAAAACACTGGCTCTAGAGGCAAATAAGCCTAGGCAGGATTAAGGGACTAGGCGAAGGGTCTGAGAGAGGTAGCCTAGGCATACTGCACTGAGAAAGTCACACAAGGGAGAAGAGGGAAAAGGTTTTCAGAATTCTGTGAAGGGATGCACAGTAGAGACCAATTTTTGGCTCCCATGGTGGGAGGAGAATAAAGTCACATGTTGAGGGAGTGAGGAAGGAACAGAGAACTAGTCATCAGGGAATCAGAAGATGGGCTTGTTATATAAGTGACAGGTGGGAACCCTGTCCTCCTGAATACAGGGAACTGGCCACAGAAACATTAATCCCTTGACCTGTGCAAACCTGAATGTTTCTGCAAATTCCTAGAGGGCGTCTAGCTTCCTGATCATCTATGCCTCCAGGGATCCTGTTACCCATCTGCTGAGCTCTTGGAAACTCAGCCCTTCCTCAGATTTAGCATCAGTATTAAAGGTGGCCACACAAGTCATCTGCCTCCTCCAGGTTTTGGCTGCAGTTCTATCTGCAGTTAAGAAGCATGTGGGAGGAGTCTTCTCAGGGGTTCTCAACCCTAGAGTCACCTCAGAACTCCTCCCTGCAGATTAGTAGGCCAGGGACTGTGCTTCAGATTTTGTTTGCTTCACTAGTACCCAGCTAAGCTAATGCTCATAGGTGGATGCTCACAAGACCGTAGCATTGTAACCCAGAAGGGTTTCACCTACTCACAAAACCATTATTTTCTCCTTGAATCTAATCTCAGTCTTTCTCACCTCACTTCCTCTTCCTCATCTCCCTCACTCTGTTTGTCTCCCCCCCCCCACCCCTCTCTCCTCTCTGATGTTCTCCTAAAAGCAAACTTTTTCTTCTCTCATGGAGAGGAACTTGGCAGCTTTTCTATTTGAATGCTATGTCCCTGCTTTGGGGAAACTGCATGCCTTTGGATAGCCATTTCCTAAAGAAATCATCTGGTGCCAACATTTAAGACAGTTTCTTAAGTGCCTTCTCTCAATGTGCACCGAAGACTCTTGTCTCTTGTGGGGGAGATGTCTGAAACAGGAGAGAGAGGTCACATCATTTCATGTGTTGTGTCACTTTTCAGCCTGGCACCCATGGCATAACCCACAAAGGAGTTCCACATGAAGATCCCCCCACATACACTACAGGGAGCCCAGGGACTGGTGCTTGCGGCACTAATGTGCCTATACATGCACTGAGTCTCCAGAAAGTGGGTCATAAAAGTAATGGACCTTGGCAAGAGTGGAAAAATTAACAAAGAACACAAAGCTATGGAAACAGAGTCAGGTGGATCAAGGTGCTGGCATTAGGGCAACCGGGTGTGGCAGTGAGGATTAATGTGGCAGTGCATACTGGGTTGAAAAATGGCACCAGCACACACAACATTTGAGGGAAAATATTCAGCTGTGCTCCTGGGGGCGTTTCTGACTGCTTCACATTCATAGGCAATTTATCCTCCTTAATCACCAAATCATTAATGGGGATCGATAGCAGCAGCAGCCTGGAAGGGCCGGGAGTGGATGCAAGGAGAATTCTGCACAGTGTTTAAGTTAATGTTGCTAACAGAGCTTCTAGTCTGTTCCTACAGTGAGCTTTTCTCTGGAGTTTTGGACTCAGGACTCTTCCCACAAAGGAAGTAGAAGCAAATTGACCATTTATTGTGAATTTTTCTTGTCTGACCACAGAGGAACTATGAATTATTGAATGTATTTTGTTATTTAAATGTCAAGTATTCCATTTCAGTAGTGTGACGTTACTGGCAATGAGTGGGTTCTGAAAGATTTAGATATCTAATGTTTAGTACTCTGGGTCAGTATTTAGTATTTATTTGGGTCATATCAGTATTTGGGTATAGACTGTATATTTCAGAGAGTCCTCCGCTCTTGACAACTTGTCACCATCCTCGAATTTTCATTGATTAATTTACCCTCATGTTTCTAGCATCCCCCACAGTGCCTGGGTGCATAGTTAATGCTTCATAAGTGTGTACAGCAATTATTTAACAACTCCACGTAAACAGATGTTATTTCACCAAACCAGATCACTGCCACAGATCAGACATAAATGTAATCTCAGACCTATTTCAGACTTTACCATATTGTAAATGGAAAAAAACATACTGGGTCTGCACTGGATGTATGTATGTATGTATGTAGGTTTCTCTATCAGTATCTAATACCAAGTTAATTTTTAGGATTTTTGGCTTGTTTATTCCATAAAAATTTTCCATTTCTGTTAAAGCAAGTAAATTGAATTAATTTAATGTAAAAAATTAACGCTTGCTATTTTGATAGAGAATAATAAATGTGGCCAGCCTGTATTTTTTTATTAAATCCACCTTTTGACTATTTGCTTAGTAATTACATATGCTCATTAAGACCTTTCAGTACAGAATGGACTGAGATTCTCAGAGGAACAATGACAAATAGCCCCTGCTCATAGAGGCCCTTGAGCCTACATTCAAAATTCAGGCCAGAGCCGTCTATCCATCATTCCACAGATGTAGATGGTATGTCTTGCCTGTGGCTATGACAGCACAATAGCTTACATATAGTACACCTCATTGCTTACTTATTTGCAGATATTAAAGGCACAGAGCTTAATTCAGCACTAGGGACAGGCAATGAGAATGACAGAATTTTGCCCTCATGCATTTACTAACAGATTTTACAACTGAGGTACTAATAAAATATAATTACAATTGTAAGAACAAAAGTGCTAAAATAAGTCAGGGCCAAACAAGAACATAAAATAGGGCCCTCTGACCAAGTTGGAGTTGAAGACAGGGCAAACAGTGGCTTGTACCTTACTCAGCCCTTAGAATACCATCATATAGTAAGTAGCATGTCAGTTACCAGATCAGCTCTCTGAATACTACAGTGCTTGTATTTGCTTAATCATAGCCCAAAGGCCCACATAGCAGGAACAGACTGTAGCATATAGAAGGACAATTAATTCTGGCTCTACATGGCAATGCAGCAGATCTGTGGGCAAAACCCTAGGACACACACATAGCTTCAACACTGCTTGAGGCTTAAGACTCTGCTTTGCTTATGGAAAGTACTCTACTTTTTTCTTTTTCTTTATTCTTCTCTAATACAATACAGCCTCAACCTCATCTTCCCCTCCTTCCCCTCTTCCCAGTACCCCTGACATTCCAACCCCCCTCCCCCAGATCCACTGCTCCTTCATTTCTCTTAAAAAAGAGCAGGCCTACTAGGCATATCAACCAAACATAGTATATCAAGTTACAATAAGACTAGGCATAAACCCTCATATCAAGGCTGGGTGAGGCAGCCCAGAGGGAGGAAAAGGGTAGGCAGAAGAGTCAGAAGCATCCCCACCCCTACTGTTAGGAGTCCTACAAAAACTCCAAGCTAAACAACCAGAGCATGTACACAGAGGGCCTACCTAACTCAGACACATGCAGGCTCTGTGACTGTCAATTCAGTTTCTGTGAGCCCTGCTTGGAAATCCCTCTTGGTGAGAAAAGGATGATAGCTTAATCACTCATTCCATCATCTAAGTCATCTGTTCTTTTCATACCAAGTGAGCATCATTGCATATGGCCCTGTAATCAGAAGGGAACCCAGACAACCCACAGAAACATTTCTACAAGATGATTCCAGGAGGGGAGGGGAGGGAATGGGAGAGGGACCTGGAACTGACTTGTGAAGCAACCTCGTTTCTTATCTAAATTTAAACTGGAAAATAAAATATAAAAAAAGAAAAGAAAAAGATGAAAGAGTCTAATACAGAGTCAGAATCATACATGTGGCTTGTGTGGGAAAATTCTCACACTCTTCAAAGCATTGTTCATAGGTTGTATCTTCCTAGCTTGTGTGTTTAGGAAAATGGTGACCTTTGGGATTATACAGGTAATCCCAGCACTAGGGAAGATAAAACAGAATTTCCAGTTCAGGGCCAACCTGGGTCACATGATGATCTTTTTCTCCCAAAAGAGGGAGAGATCAAGTGGAGGGAGGGAAGGGAATTAGAGAAGAGAAGGTGGAAAAGGGAGAGGTAAGGAGAGGAGAGACAGGGTCACCTCATCCATCAGAGTCGGAGTTCAGGGTGTAACTGCCAGATGAATTGATGAACACCACACAAGTATCAAATTGTTATGCTCATATTTCAAGAAAGAAGCAGGCCTTGGGATGTCACATAAATTTGTTAAGGTCCTAGAGAAAATTAGGAAGCAAACTGGGTATCTGGACAAAACCTTGACTATCTGGACCCATTTATAGCAACTGCTGTATTTTTAAGGAAGAAGCTATTTGTAACTAACTGGCTTTGTGTATTGGGCTGTTTCAGCTTTTGTCAATTTGACACAAAGTCATCAAATTGGATTGTGGGCATGCCTCTGGGACATTTTCTTGAAAAATCATAGATGTCAGAGACCCAGTCCACTGTGGGCAGTACCACCACTAGGCAGGTACATCTGAGTTCTATAAGAAAGTGGGCTGAGCAAGCCATAGGGAGCAAGCCAGTAAGCAGTATTCCTCTATGATCTGGTTAAGTTACAGCCTTCAGGCTTCTACAGTGAGCTCCTACCTTGATTTCCCTTCATGTTGAAAGCTGTAAGGTAAAGTAAACGCTCCACCCCCACAAGTTGTTTTAGCCACCGATTTTTTCCCAATAGAATGTAAACTATAATATGTATCAAGAAAAATGTTAGATGGCCAGCAGACACAATTTTGTGACCATTTGTCAATGTTGGAAAGTCATGCCCTTAAAAGAAACAAACACACAAAAAAGGAAACCAAGGTTGATAGCTATAATATCAAATGGAAATTCTTCTCTAGGAGGAAAAAAAAAGAAAAGAAATTAAAGCATGCCAGCACAGGCACAGCATCCCTCAGAGAATACAGCTAAAGCAAAGAATCCCTGACATTTTCTTTGTAGAATTGCTTCATGAATAATAGTTTACTTTCTGAAGGCACATAAACTAAGAAGTCCTCAACCAGTCAAGCCAACAATGTAACACATACAGAATAAACTCACACACTGGTGTACACTGTAGCATCATGCACAAGTTTTCAGGGAATGGTGATGGCCCTCTAGTGTCTCATCTGCCCCCTTCCTTACTGAAGGTGGTAGCCACATAGCAAAGGATTCCCTAATGGGGACAGTCAATTATCAGGATGGAAGTGGTTCAGAACCTTCCAAAATAAAAGGCTGGATTCTGGAATTGGATTTCTTTGTGGTTCAGCATGTTCTAACCATTGGAGACAGGAAGTTATCCCTAATGTGCTGGCAGGGCACACCCCCAGCAGGCTGATCCCTCTTCTGATTTGACTGAAGATGGAGAATACACACTGACAACACCAATCTGGAAACACACTTGCTATGCAGATAAAAACAGTCCCTCTGACAGGACTGTGGGTTTTCTGCTTCCACTGGCTCAATGTTACACAAAAGGGAGGCTAAGCAATGAAAGGGGGTCAGCCAAAGGAGTCCTGACCCTTCCGGTGAATCTGAGCCTTCTCCGAAAGAGTGACTGATAGCCTTTGCCTTTTGCTATCCCTAAAGGATTAGAAGCAAGACCGAGCCCTGGTGGAAATGCCCTGGGTGACAGCCTTCCTACCTTCATGGTTTATTTGCTCCTTCAGCTATTGCCTTGATATGTTCATGTGCCTAGTGACATTGGACATTAGGCCTGCTTTAACTTTAAAACTGTTATAAATACCAGAAGGAGTTTTTCAACCTATTCACTGATAAATAGCCTCCGTCTCCCAAAGGGGCTATATAGATACTAAAAATCAATGGGCTTGGCATTTGTCCTTACATGTCTGTTGTAAAGTCTTTCTTATGCGGGGTGGGAGGTTAGTAGCAATGTCCAAGATGGTGCCTGAAATCAGGCTTTTATGTGAGTATTAAATTTTTTTTGCAGCCCACAATTTTCTTTTTAACTACCTCAAAATTCCCACAAAAGGAACAGTAAAACAAATGAGGTCGTCATTCTTTACTGCTTGCCACATGTACATAGTTAGTCACCATGGAAGGGTGGGTATTTACAAGGTACCCTGAAGGGTTCTGTGTCAGATCTGCCAGAGAAGACAAATGCAGAGACTGTCACATCTGCCAGTGGCACCTTGTGTAATCCATTTACCTCCAAGTTTAATATCACTGATGGTCCTTGGCCAAAGGTTACTTAGGACCTATACATATACACTGGCTATCAGGCAGTCCAAATTGTTGGATTTCTCCAACAAGGAATTAGTTTTAGTTTGTTTTTTTTAATGCACAGAGTCTGCTTGACTAAGTAGGAATCAGCCTTCCCTTGAAACTGATGAAACTCACTACCCCTCTGAAACCAATCCCTAATATTAAAACAGCAAGTATTAACTATTAAAACAAAAGCAACCATCGACAGCTAAATATCTAAATATATTTATGTATGATTACATTTTCCTATTTTTATTAGCCTTTCTGAAATAGGCAGTTTGAAGAGTTTCCATAGTGATTTTTTTTCAATTCGTTTTGAACAGCTGTATTTTAAAGTGACAGTTCTGAATAAAACAGGAGACATAAAGTGCAGCCTTCCACCCTCAATCTTCTTTTAAAATCATAAATAAATCTAAAATTAAAATTGGGGTTTCCCATTTGACTTCCTTGCCTTGTTGAAGATACATGATTAAGGCTGCCTGGTTTGAGGTTAAGATTTAAGTCAGGGTAGCCTGGTGTGGGCCACAGAACTCTGCCTGTTCACAGCTCTCCGATTTCTAGCATCCCATCAACAGTAACCCACAGCACAATGGGAAATCCTTTATTCTCTTGGACTTCTCTCACATTCCAAGCAAAAACAACATGTGTTTACTTCTCAATTTTGCAACAGGCACTTGCTCTTCCTACTGTCCTTACCATGTGGCTGAGCACTGGAGACAGTGACCTACTGCTTTGCTGGTGTGGGAGACAGTTAACAAATAAATCCTGGTTTCAAATCTCACCCTTGGAAAACTCACTTACCTGGCCCCTGCCTCAGCTTCCTTGAGTAAAAAATGAATCTAATATAGTACCTTTCTCATAGGGACTTTGTGAGTTTTAATAAGTTAGTTGGGGTAGGGTTGATAGCTTCTTAGTATTTTCTGAAAGAGGTGGTCTCATATTATCCTTGACCTCAAATTAACAATTCTCCTGCCTTAGCCTCCTAAATGCTAGGGCCAGGGGCTTACGTAGAATGTTGAAAGTTTGTGGCACATACTAAATACTATATATATATATATATATATATATATATATATATATATATATTTCTTTAGTAAATAAATTTGTAGCAAATAAAGGACCATCTTCAAGGAGCAGGATAAATGTTTCTCTAATACCATTAAGAAATCAAGACTTAAGCCAGCCTGTCCTGGGACTGGCACAGGAACTTAAGTTCTGTTGATGTGACAGGTAATAAAGACATTGATAATTTCAGCTCTCTTGCTGTTAAAGAGAAATTAATATATCTAAGTCAGGCATAAGCTGGGCAGTGAGACAGGCCTATAAAGTCAGCACTTGAGAGACTGTAGCAGGAGGATGCTGAGTTCAGTGTCAGCCCAGACCACATAGCAAGACCCTGTCTCCAAAATAAATAAAAGTTAGTTGGACTTCTAAATCTCTTAATAAATAGATAGCTTTGCTTAAATGAAAATAACTTTCCAAGGTTATTTTTCTGATAATAAAAGTTTTGCAGAAACACAAAATAGATCTGGGGATTGCTCAGTGTGAAGCACTTGCCATGCAAGAGTAAGTACTGGAGTTCCGATCCCTAGTATCCATCAGACTACCTGTAAATGCTATCACAAGCTGGCTAACTAGACTAGCTGAATCTGTAAGCTCTGGGTTCAAGTGAGAGATTTTGACTCAGTGTATAAGGTGGAGAGCAACTGAGGACACTGGACGCCAACCTTTCGCCTCCACGTATACCTTCACACATGTGTGTGTCCCCACACATGTGATCATCCCCGTGTACACACACGCAATAAATTCAAAAAAGAGGGAAAAGAATGAGTACATAGAATGAACTCATACATCTACAAATCAGAGAGAACAGCTATTAATATTTTGGTGTATTTCCACTCCTTTAATAAATATTAATAGTTTTCATTTTAATTGGCATTTAATATAGTACAGTCTTTTAAAATATGTACAACATATATGACAAAAAGCAAATTTTCACTGATTTTTCCAATCCTAGAGACTATGCAGAGAAAAACAACTTCATAGACATATTCTAGATATTTTTCTGTGATTTTTCTATAATAATGTCCACATATAAATTGAAGCATTTGGATGTTTAACCACAATTTAGATTTATACTTTGCCTGTTTTCCCACACTGTGCATCATGGAGAGTTTTTTAATATAGCAGTACATACATATTGTTTTTAATATCTGCTTGGTATTTTGTATCATAATTTATTTGTTTTTCCACAGCTGTTTGGATTTACAGTAAATTAGATAACATGTTGTATATACATTTTATACAAATACGTTTCCATAGTCATGTAGAAACAGCATTACTTAGTAGTCGATTCGAATTTTAAATTTGCATAGACAATACCAAATTACTCCTTTAAAAAGTTATGGTGTCAGGGATGGAGAGGTGACTTGAGCTTTCAGAATGTACTTCTCTTGCACAGTTTAGTTCCCAGCTCCCAAATGGTAGCTCACTACTTTCTTCTCTAGCTCTGAAGCCTCTCTAGTAACTACCTTCATGTTCACACACACACACACACACACACACACACACAAATATAAACAAACCCTTAATGAAAGGTATCATGCTTTTCAGTATAGACTCAATATGGGAGAATGCCTATTTCTTCCTACACTTATTGGTACCCAGTGTTGCCATTTGTTTTAATGTTTGACAATATAGTGGGAAATTGTAATTATTTTCCTGTTGTTTTAGCTTGCATCTCTGTGATTATGAGGGAAGTTGGTGTGCATTTATTTTGTGTTTTGTTCCTGTATGTGATGTTATCTGGAACATGTTAAGTAAGCTAAGAATTGGTAGGAAGATATACTAATTGGTAGTAGATATTAAACCTGCCAATATGTTTTGATGTGACAGGTGAATGAGATGGTGCAGAAACTTCGTTCCCATGTGAACAATCAGCAGCTACAATACCATATAGTTATCAGATCTATCAATACTCAAACATTTTAAAAATCATCTCTATATATTAAGATCTAATGTACACCTAGGTCTTATATCTTACCATGTCAGTATTGGTTGTAACTATTTCCCTGCTTCAATTAGTTATGCTCACATTAAGACTCTATAAGATAGAACAAGAAAACCTTAGTGGCATGCAGAAATAAGCAGTTGGCTCATCTAGACAAGGGCTCTGGACCAGTTCTACTTCTCATGAGAGGCTCTCTTTTTCTTGTACATCTATGAAGACACTCAGTGTTGGATGGACAAGCTAGTCAGAGTATACTTCTATAGTGTAAAGTCATACAGCTCAGCAACAAGCACATGCAATACCATGTTTGACATACTTCTGGGAAATCACCATACACTGAAGTCAGCCAAAGTCAGAAGGAGTCTTCCACCTTCATTTCCTTTTTTAAAACAATTTATTCTTTGTGTCAGTTTGAAAGAAAATGGTCCCCAAAGGGAGTGGCACTATTAGGAGGTATGACTTTGTTGGAGTGGGCATGGTTTTGCTGGAGGAAGTATGTCACTGTGGAAGTTGGCTTTGAAGTCTCATATATGTTCAAGCCACACCCAGTGTCTTAGTTCACTTCCTGTTGCCTGCAAGATGTAGAACTCTCAGTTCCTTCTCCAACACCATTCCTGCCTACATGTTGCCATGTCCCTCTATGCTGATAATAGACCAGACCTCTGAAATTGTAAGACACTCCATGAAATGTTTTTCTTTATAAGAGTTCCCATGGTCATGGCATCTCTGCACAACAATAGAAACCCTAACTAAGAAGTTGGTACCAGGAACTGGGCCATTGCTGTGATAGGCCTAACCATCCTCTTGTTTGAAGAAATATGGGCCTTGGGACTCTGCATTAGAAAAGCAGTTGAATACTAAAGTGAGGCTTAATGAGCCATCCTAGTAGGAACATGGAAGTCAGTGGTGATGAATGTTGATTTGAACTGTGTGTGCTTTGTTCAAGATATTTCAGAGGAGAAGTGCCTTAGGATGTAGACTAGAGACCCGTTTTGTGATATTTTGGTGAATAATGTGACTGCTTTTTGCCCTTGTCCAAAAAGTCTGCCTAAGGCTAAAGTAAAGAGATTTGAATTCATTCCCTTGGCAAAAGAATTCTCAAAATGGCCTAGTATAGACTCTGTTGTGTGGTTATTAGTGGTAAATATTCTAATGAGGATTTATAATGAAAAGGAGCAAGCTGAGCAGCGAAAATTACAAAATGTAAATTTTGAGGAGAAAAGGAGCATCAGGAAGTTGAATGGAGCTAAGTCCTGTGTTCAAGAAGATAAACAGATTAAGAAATGGAGTGAAGGGAGTGGTGACCTCAGGACAAGATCCCACACAGCTAAATTTCCAGTTTGTGAAAGGGAAGTAAAGAGAAGCTTAGAGCCAGGTATGTTGGTGCATGCCTTTAATCCCAGCACTCCAGATGCAGAAGCTAGCAGATCTTTGGGTTTGAGGCCAGCCTGGTCTACAGAGCAAGTACCAGAAGCTCCAAGCTTAAAGGTAACCATGGAAAGTAGAAAGTTGGTGAAGATGTAATTGAGCAAGGGGACTATATTCCAGCCCCAGTAAGCAGCAGAACTTGGCAGCTTTGTCTACATGGTTCTGGCTATTTTGGAGTGGGTATGATCTTGTTGGAGGAATTGTGTCACTGTGGCCATGGGCTTTGAAGTCTCATATATGCTCAAGCCACACCCAGTATCTTAGTTGACATCCTGTTGCCTGAAAGATGTAGAACTCTCAACACCACGCCTACCTCCAAATGTCCCACCATGATGGTAATGGACTCTGAAACTGTAAGCTACATTATTAAATGCTTTCCTTTATAAGAATTGCCATAGTCATTATATTTCTTCACAGCAATAGAATCTCTAACTAAGACACTTTAGCTAATTTCTCCATATTCTTTGTTTCAGTCAAACTTTTGAATCAACATTCACAATTCTAAAACCTGAGTGACCTGTTAGTTTAGTTCATCTTGACTATATTGACTAATTTGTATCTTTATACTGAATTTTCGTACCCAATTAGAAACTTTCGGATGTTTTCATTTATTCAAGTTTTGTTTCATACCCATTGGGAAAGCTTAATTTTATTAGAAAAATTTTAAACTAACTCAAAAGCAGAAAAAAATTATACAATGAAATCTATTTATATGACATACAAATTATACATGTGTATCTGTGCATATACATAGTCCTGTATGATCACATGTCTGTCAATGGCCATCTTGTATATATAATAGTAGACCCATAAGATTATAGTCTAATGGCGTTATAACTGCTTTAATTTCTATGAGAACACTTTATGATATTCAGAAAATAATGAAGATGGCTAATTAATATCTCTCAGAATATATCCCCAGTGTTAACTGTTACATGACTATAATTATGATAACAAAACCAACAAGAGTTCTTGGTTGTCTATTCCTTAACTAAATTATACCAATCTAAAATTTGCTTTATAGGTTTCTTTGTTTTTTAAATCAATGTCTATAATTTGAACTTTTTGGCATGTCTTCAACAATCCTCTTCATTTATTTGTTTTATCACAAACTCATTGCTGAAACCACATTGCCATATAGAACTTGCCACAGCTTTAGTTTGCTAATTCTGAGCCACCATGTCCTGAAATATGTGCCTGTAACCCCTGTGGGGCTTCCTGGTAAGTAGTTACTTGTATCCAAAGGCTGGATTGAATTCACTCTCAAGCATTCTGGATGTTTTCTTTTGGAATAAAAACACCTCCTAACTCATGCCAAGCATGTGTTCAATAAATAGATATGGATGTTTAGATTAATCAATAGAATCAGATTTCATTGCACTCATGCAACCATTACAAAGCTCTTCTTTGAGCTAGTGATATCAGTTTACTCCATGATTTCATTAGGAATTACAAATAGTGATGCCTAACTCTCCCATTCTTTCTTTATTAGTATCTGTTCATTTGTCACCTTGAGATAAGTCTTACCTGATTTCTCTGTGTTCAAATTAGTAATCCAATTCCTAGCACTCTATGAAGATGGCCAACACACATAAAAACAATATTTATTCACAAATACCAAAATATCTGATGACTTCTACTCTTTAGTGGCTTTTGTTTCTTCAGCATTGGTACTCCTTAGTCATAGTGCCTAGGATCTTTGATGATCTACTCACTTTGTGTCTGGAAGACGGGTTTAGTCTACTCTCAGGTTTCTTGACCCAATACTATAATGAGCTCTTCTTTTTTCATAAGAATTTACCTTGCCCCTTGTCCTAGTTACTGTTCTATTACTATGAGGAGACAACATGACCTAGACAACTTTTATAAAAGAAGGTATTTAACTGGAGCCTTGTTAACAGTTTTAGAGAGTTAGTCTATGGTCATGTGGGAAACAAACAGTCATGGTGCTGGAGCAATAGCTTTATATCCTGACTCATAGGCATCAGAAAGAGAGAGAGCGCCATGGGTCCTTGCCTGAGATTTTTAAACCTCAAATCCTCTCTCCCAGTGACACACATCCTCCAACAAGGCAACACTTCTAATCCTTTCCAAACAGTTCCACTGACTAGGGACCAAGCATTCAAACACAGGAGTTCACGGGGGCCATCTTCATTCAAATCATCACACCTTTTCTCATATTTTTCTTGTTCTTGAAATTTTCATCCAAGAATTTCTCAGTTATTATAAACATTCTCACTGTGTTCTTTCTGGGTTCCTCAATGGCTTTCACTTAGTATACATATATACATACATATTTTTCAGCCTTTTCAAGCAACATATATCTTACTGAACACATTTCTCATTTGATCTTTTTCCACATTTAACTTTTCCTTTGTTAAAGATTACAGTTTCTATTATTAAAGTTTCTTCCAAGTGTATTTCAGTGGGTAACTGCTTTTAATATTGTGTGGGAAAGTTGGAAAACATTTTAGAATTTTATGTTTCTTCCACTATAACTATTACTACAATGAGCAATTACACGCATTTTTCGATGCACCTCTGAATTATTTCTGCTGGTTAGATAGACATAAGCTCTAGAATGAAGGCCTAGTTGCTGCTAATGAAATAGTCTCCAAATTGCTTTTTGAAATATTTAGTGTCATTCTTACCAGTAAATTGGTCATATGGCACATATTAGTTAATATTGGGTATTTTAACTTCAAGTCCACTGATATACATATATTTATTATAAATTTCACTTTGATTATTTTGCAATTTTAGATTGCTAGTTAATAAATGATGTTTTGTGTATTTACCTTCCATTTGCAATTCCTTCTTTATTTCTTTATTTTTCTAATTTTCTTTTATATATTTTTTGAAGTCTTTTTCAATTTATCAAAATTATTTACATGCAGGGAAATTTTGACAACATTTGTAAATAAATAGTAGTTATTGTTGAAGTATTTCCCTACCTTGTCACATTCTTTAAATTTCATAATATCTAAAATATTAAAGTTTTATATTTACAAGTAAATAAAACCTATAAAGCATTTCCTTTGTGCTTTTTAAAAATATTGTTTTGATTTTGATAAAGATGTATCATCTGGAACTGAGTATGATGTGCACACCTATAGAACCAGTGGGTTGCTAAGGGTAGAAGGATCACAAGAGACAGGGGACAATATCGTGAGAGGGCAGTCACAGGAAAATGCAAGGATGCTGTGACAGTGACAGATACACTTATTATCTTGATTAGATAACTGTAAGATTTAAGTTTGTGGAGTTTATTAGACATTGAAATGCACAGTCATGCCTCAGCAACCACATGTGATCATTTCCACGGCCCCGCTGAGGGTAACAAAGTACAAGGACAGTCAAGTCCTTTCTTTTAGATGGTGTCCTATTTGCATTGAATCTACACACACCATCCTGAGGATTTGGACCCAAAAAATATGTAAGATGCCCCCCACACCACTCAAACTCTTTTGCTCTTGCTCTCTCTTTCTGTCCCCCCCTCCTCCTCTCTCTCTCCCTCTCTCTGTGCACATGTGTGTATGTGAATTGTGTGTGTGTGTGTGTGTGTGTGTGTGTGTAGTTGCATGAATCCGTACAAATGGGAAGCAAGAGGAAAAGACTAGAAAGAAAAGCCACAAGGAATTATAATATTCATCCAAGGTTAAGCATTACTACATAAGATAAAGATTTTTATTAATGAACCAGAGAATAAAGTGGACATAACTCTAAAGGCTAATACAGATGAGAGATGACCAGAAAGACATAATAAACATTACCCTCAATAAGAGCCAATATTGACCGTATTTCATGCAATTAATCAAAATTTACCTGAGTGTTATATACTTCTCTGTGATACTGCCTGTGTGGAGGATGCTTTTCTGGGCCTTGGAATATGTACCAGAGAGATGACTAGGTAGGTGGGAGCAAGTCCTTTCTGAGATTAGAGCCACCAGAAGGACCTTGCAGTGGTTGGCACCAACTGGGTAGGTTTACTGGGCTCACACACCTACCAATACATCCACAAGGACTTTTAATCATGAAATAACGGACAACCTGACCCCTCCTTCAAACCAGTGGGTCACAATGAGGAATAGCAAATGATGCTGCCATACCCCAACACATCCCAGATTTATTTCAAACATCATTTCCAGTTGAGCTAGTTTTTAACGTCAATAGGTTAGAAACGACTTTTTGATCTGTGTTGCAAGTTTGCCTAAGCACCACAGAATCTGATTGTGAATCCATGAAGCACCCGCATCATAGAATGCTTAATGAGACATGTCAGTTTAATTGTGCTTCAAGACATCCAGGGCCAGAGTTTGTCAGCATTTTCCTGACAAATGTCCTCATTTACACACTGATCTTTGGTACTGATTATGTTCACTGTGACTAAAAATACTGGGAAATGAGCTATGCTTTGAGAAGGAAAAGACATCTTTTATCTGGGCAGATTGAACCTCAGCCTAGCAATGGCATGAATTGCACAGATTTGGAAACAGAGTGGTTGGTTAAAGGTCACTGTGCTTCCATCCTGATGCAGAGGACGCTGTGTATCTGGACGATGACAGAGAGAGAGAGGAGTATGTCCTGAATGACATTGGAGTGATATTTTATGGGGACTTCAGTGACATCAAGAGCAGAAGCTGGAGCTATGGCCAGGTGAGCCACTTAAATTTGTCATTGTCAAGGACATTTTTCCTTAATATTTTTTGTTACATTTATTACTGCCGGGTGCCATGAGTCGATATTAGAAAAGCACAATTTCCTGCTTTTCAGGATCTAAGACTCCAAGACAGAGTGCATGGGAGTGGAGACCTAGAGAGAAAACTGCATAATTTATCAGCTGAGCCACCATCTTCCTCTTATTACAAATGTCCCTGAGATCAGGGCACCTACAGAAAACATGGCGGTCACTGAAATATACTTTGACACCTCAGAAACCATGGAGTCTCATTATTTCAACCTGAAATGGGTTGAAAATGTTCTAAACTTATGAAGACATTTTAAAGCAAAGAATATTGCAGGGATTATGCTAAATTTAAAGGATTTTAATATATAATTAGTGATAATTTAAATATTATATATTAGTTTGTAATATCAGTAATATGTAATACTAATATAATGATAATTTAAATACATTATAAAATTATTAGGGGCCAGTGATATGGCTCAATGAGTGAAGACATTCACCATCAAACTTTTTAAAAATTAATCAATTTATTTTACAAACTGACTGCATGATGTAAAATAAATACATCCCTCCCTCCTCTCCTCCTATCCCCTTCCCCTAGCTCCCTTCTTCCCCCTCATCTACTCTTTCTCCACTTCTGTTAAGAAAAGGGCAGACCTCCATGGATCTCAACAAAACATGGCATGCCAAGTTAAAGAAGACTAAACACTTCTCCTTGTATTAAGACTGGGCAAGTATGATGAGTAGTGTCCCAAAACCCAGTAAAAGAGACACTGAACTTCATAGCCTGAGTAGTTCAGTATAGGACCCTACATGGTAGAAGGAGAGAACTGACATACCCAAGTTTCCCTGAAATTCACATGAGCACCGCCACACCAAGAAAACTGAATCAGCTCCCAGACTTGCCCATGAGATGTTACAATCTGCCTTCTTTAAGATACCTGCCCTTTCAGGATCTAGAAATTTCCTTGTCTGGAAGAAGGGGGATAGGGTGATCTTCAAGAACTTTCACTTCATGAGGTCTCTTCCTGTATCACATGCAAGCCAAGAAGACCTGACTATCTTCCTGCGACACATCTGAAAGCCATCTATCTATCTATCTATCTATCTATCTATCTATCTATCTATCTATCTATCTATCTATCTAGGTTTTTTTCAAAAGAGACAGAGTTTTTGTGTAGTCCTGGATGTCCTGGAACTCACTCTATAGACCAGGCTGGCCTCAAAATCAGAGACCCTCCCTCTGCCTCTGCCTCTGCCCCTCCCTTTGCTTCTGCCCTTGTCCCTGCCCCTGCCCCTGCCTTTGCTGGGATTAAAGGCATATGCCACCACTGCCTGGCTTTTCTTTTCCTTTTTAAATTGAGAACAGATTTTTTTATACAGTGTATTATGGGTCCCCCTCCCCTAATTCTTCCCAGAGCCTCCCCACCTCCCCACCCACCCAAATCCAATCCTTTCTTGCACTCTATCATTAGAAAACAAACAGGCATCTAAAAAAGAAATAACAATAATAATAAAATAAGAGAAAATAGAAAGTCAAATTCTTTTGAGGACCTACATGACTTTGGGGAATCATTGCATCCATCTGTTGGAAGGATCTTAATGAACTTCTACAGTATCCTAGAAAGTCTTGAGTTAGTGTGTGGTCCTTGAGTATGTTGGCTCAACAATGGTTCTGCTTGTATTTGTGGCTTCCTTTTGTGGAGAAGTAAAATCAGGGCACGTCCTTCCTTTCCTTTCATAGTTCATGCTATAGATTATGGGAGGTCACACCATATTTCTAAGCAGTAGACTGTGGCTGAATTTTATTTTTGCACACAGTTTATCGCATTTTACAGAGTGGAAATTAAGTAGTTTCTGATGGGGGATATATGTTTCTCTTATTGTTTGATGAATAAAACACTGATTGGCCAGTAGCCAGGCAGAACACAGACAGGGCTACCAAACTAGGAGAAGACTTGTGAGAGGGATGCAGATAGAGGCAACAGAGCGATGCCATGCTGCCAAAGGGGTAGCATGCCAGATTATGGGTAAGCCACAGCCTCGTGTCAATACATAGATTAATATAAATGGGCTAATAGTTAAGACAGAGCTAGCCAATAAGAAGCCTAAATCAACCGGCATTGGTGGCACACACCTTTAATCCCAGCACTTGGGAGGTAGAGACAGGCAGATCTCTGTGAGTTCGAGGCCAACCTGGTCTACAGAGTGAGTCCAGGACAACCTCCAAAGCAATACAGAGAAACCCTGTTTTGAAAACAATGAAAAAAAGAAGCCTAAGCTATTGGCCAACAGTTTATAAATTAATGTAAGTCTTAGTGTGTTTATTTGGGGCTAGTCAGCTGCAAGACCAGGGAGGACAGAAACCTCCATCTTCAAGTTTCTCATTGTTTTCTTCTGAACAGTTTGAAGATGGCATCCTGGATGCTTGCTTATACGTGATGGACAAAGCTCAGATGGACCTTTCTGGCAGAGGGAACCCTATCAAAGTCAGCCGTGTTGGATCCGCAATGGTAAGTGGTCGTGCTGATGATGATCAAATCGAGTGTGTGAGCATCAGAATAGAAGTCAGGTCGCAAAGAGATACTGACTTAAACAGTGACTTTTTTTTATAGACTTTCATCTGTTAGGTTCGGGTTCATGGTGCCCAGTTATTCTTGGATACCCTCACTTTTTCATATACTACAAAGTGAACATTTCCACTCAAATTATATGCAGCTTTTGTTTCACATGAAATAACGTATAACTTTAGACACCTGAGTATTTACTCTTCGTATCATATTTTATGTGTTTTATGTGTATATTCGTGTGTGTTCATGCATGTGTGCCATGGCATATGTGTGGATCTGAGGTCAGTTTGTGGAAGTCAGTTCTTCTCTTCCACCTTGAGGGTCCAGGAGACTGAACTCAGGGTGACAGGATGGTGCCAGGTGCCTTTACCCAGGTGAGCCATCTTGCCAGTCCCTATGCAGCTAGGAATCTCACCTAGAGACTAAGAAATGATCATGACAAAAATAACAATCACTGTAATGAAATGATTAATCAGTCAAACATAAGAATAGAGACAGCTAGATGAGACATGATTTTCTCCATGTTCACATTCATGGAAACCATCAAGAAATAAATGGCTAGGTCTGGAGAGATTGTTCAGAAGAGAGTGTGTGTTGAGGGTCCAAGTTCAGTTCCCAGCACCACCATCAGACAGCTATAACTTGATCTCCAAGGGATCCAATCCCCTCTCCTGGCCCCTAAGAGCACCTGTATTCACATGCACAATACTCCCAACATGCACACACATATACATGATTAAAAATAAAGTAAGTCAGTTGTAAAAGAAACACTTTATGTAATCCTTGTTTCTGTGCAATGTTACCCCACCACAGGGTTTTACCTCTCATGAAGTGGGTGTTGGTTCTCCCCAGAAATCTTCTAAGATAAGTGAGTGGACATTCATCACTTATGTCATTTCACAAGCATGAAAACAGGATGATGAAAGCTTGTTAGTGATAAAGCTTCTGCAAGAACCTAGGTCTGCCAACTCCACATCTAGATGCATTCTGCCTTTCACACTGCTCACTGTAGGGGATCCTAAGACATCTTCAAGAATGCAGAGATCCCACAGGGGAACAGCTGGAGAGGAGCTAAAAGCCCATGAATAAGAAGGGTAGGACCAGGGTGGGAAGTTAACTAAGGGACTCTGAGTGGTCCTAAACTGTACCATGTCCATAACACAGACAAACTTGGTGCATAAACATCCCTCAGCTACAGTAGGCCACATTTATTACATAGGAAGACTAAATGGAGAACATCATTATATTAGCAATGCCCTTACATCTTCAAAAATACTTTCCCTGGAAGAATTTCATCTTTGATTTTGGTTTGTGCATCTTTTGGGTCAAACAAAATCAATTTCATTGACACATAATTTCTAGGCCAGGGAAGATATAATGTGTACATTCTGACTAGGTGCTAAAAATAGTGATTTTTATTTTTATAAAAACTAAATTACATGGAAATTTAAGACATACTAGATCTTACCAAATGAAAGCAGACTCTTGCATCTAAAGATATCTTGGGGCTAGAGGCAGAGATCAGTGATAAGAACTAAGAACTTCTGCTTAACATATGTAAAGGCTGAGGGAGGGGTGTTCAACCCCTGACCCTCAGAAATAAAAATATGTATTTAAATCCATAAAAATAAGCATTTTTGTTTTCTGGTGTTTCATCATGCATTGCATTGCATGATGAAAAGAGGATTCACCCTAAAGCCTTCTGGGAATTTCCATAGGGCATCTTTATACAATGCATATTGGACCTGCGCCTGTTCGTTGTGTCTCCTACTTGGAAAAGAAACTTCTTTGTTTTTTTTTTCCTCCTTAGAAGCAACCAGGACAGGGTACAGTGAAGAAAGAAGCATTATGTAGGAGTGATGGGATGTGAGTCGTTTCTTCCTTAAGCATTTTAAAATGGCACGGTCTCCAAACTAACCTTGTGGTCTTCCACAAAACATGGAAATCATAGGCCAAGGCAAAGCAGTGCAGAAGGAAAGCAAAAAGACAATCTCACCCAGACTGTCTGTGGTTACCTCTGACCAGGTGGAAGACATTAGGTGTTGAATCAAACACATGACACCAATTTAAATTGCCTCAAAGTTTCGTTAGGTCTAAAGAGTCTCTATTTAAAGTTCAAATTTAGAAAATGCACATATAGTTGTACAGCCTGGAACCAGAGGATAAAATGTGCACAGAGAATAGTGTGATGAGGATCTGCTTTAGTTTCTGGAATGGGTTGCCTTGGGTGTTAAAAGACAGAGGACTGCCCTGAGAAATTTGTGGTGATCGCTCCACTTCCCCTTGGTTTTCCCCAGGCCATTGTTCACAGTACAGAAAGCTCAATAGTTGGAAAAACCCTTCACCTCTGCTGTCTCTTTTTATCCTCAGAATAGCTTTGTGAGTCTTTTCCAAAATCTGTTCCACTGTATTGATGTTTAAAGCTGAAACACTAAGCCTCCAAAACAAACCTTCTAATTTCCCAGTTAAAGATTTACCTTAAAATGCGAGAAAGATGCCTTTGGAAGATATGGAAAGAACAGGCTTGAGGCTGGGTGAGTCCAGCCAAAATCAGACTTCACAGATAGATGGCCATGCTGTTCTCCCCAGATGGCCCCAAGCCCCAGATAGACAGAGCCTGATGCAGGGGCGTGTTCCTTGTCCCTGTCAAATGCGTCTCAGTACTGCCAGTGCACAGATGTGCTAGAATGGAGATGTATGTGACCTGTGAACCCTTCCAGGGAACCACACAAACTGCATGGATTCTAGTTTTTTTCACAACGAGAATCATTGCAGGCAGAACCTTCCTGAAGTAGCTGCTCCAGGAAGCCATGGGGAAGAGAAGCCTGGTTCTGCCTGGGCACCTGAAGAAAGTAGAACAGACAGGGAGATAGCACAGGAGCACGAGGCTGGAGCCCCAAAGACAAACTGGCTCCCGCAGTCATGGCACCTAAGGTTGGCAAGAAGGATAAAAGAACCCGGATGATGACAAACTTTCAGATGATATGAATTTGCCTTTTAAGTGTACAAAAAAGTCTTAGTTGGACTTTTACAGGATATCTGCTGTACTGGTCTTGTGTGCCATAGGCCATCCAACAGCATTCCGTAGCCTCTATTCAGGAATTCCAGGAGCACCTTCCCATAACACACCAGCTGCAGCATTCATGAATGTCTCCAGATATTACCAAATGTCTCTTGTGGGTACAAATCACCCTAACAGGGACTGCATCATTAAACTCCTCAATTTTCCTACCTGTTGAATGGAAGTAACACTTTGTTCTCTGCATAGTAGACCTCATTCAAGCTTGCTTGCCATCATTTACTGAACAGACTGTGCAGGTTGCTTTGCACAAGATGGGCTGTGGTTGTGTCAAGAGATGGGCCCTGGCTCTGGTTCTACTGTTAACTGTGTGAAGCAGGGAAGAGCGCTTAACTCAAGGACATACTTTTTCCTCTCTCAAATGCAGCCTTGTCTGCTCAAACACCTAAAATTCCCACTGTTAGTAAGAAGCTCGTGTTTACTCTTCGAAGGAACATTTTCTTATTTTTCCTTTTAAATATCCAGTGTCTCCTCTTGTTATGTTTGGTTGCTATTGTTTACCTTTGATGAGAAAGTGGGAAGCCTGGAGTTGTCAGCTTTCCGCAAAGGAAAGAACAATCTCAACTCCTGTAACCCTGCTGTGTGGGGATTGGGCCTGAAATGTTATGATCTCACATAGATGACATTTTATTTAGAATCACCTAAATGCTGAATGTTACATTTTACTAATATTATATTATAGATTTGTTTAAGAGAGAAAAGGAAAAAAACCAAGAAATTAGATAAAGATAGTTCCTCCAAGTTGTACTTCCTCCCTTTAAGCAACATTGTTTGCTTCACTTCTGATGTAACAGTATCCTCCAAGAGAATTGCTGGGAGGTGTACCAGGAAAAGTTAAGGATGAACTGTGCCATCTGAAGATGTATTTCACTCCCCTATCATTGGGAAATCTTCATTTGCAGTTGTAGGTTGCAATAAAGCATCTGGGTATGGCTCTGAGTCTCCAAAGGACATTGGTTCAAAGACCCCAGGGGGCATGACCTCTGAGACTCCAGGGGACATGAGGTCTGAATACCCCAATAATGAAAACATATAGAAAGAACAGAGCAGTCCTGGGATAAGGGGACCACTGTGACAATAGCCTGTCATTACTGCTGGGTATTTATCTGTCCAGCCTGTCTCTAGCCCATTACTGATTGACTCTGACACCTTCCCCAGGGGATGCAGCAGCAGCTGCAGTGGCCTTTCTTACTGCAGATACCTGGCTACTTAGTCACTATTCAACCCCTAAATGCCCTACCCACATGCACATTTGCTTTGTCTATAGAGAATCTAAATCAAAATCAACTCATGGGGTCTAGAAGGCTTTCCAGGGTCATGGAGATGAGAAAGCAGAAGCCTTTGGAAGCGATGTCATTCATTCAAGGTCATATGGGAAATAAGTGACTGAGTTGGAACTAGGTACTTTCCTTTCTCTCAAAATATATTTCCTAAAAGCATCTCTGCCAGCACATTGTTGCCAATAGCAAAATTACTGTATCAAATTGTGTGGCTGTCACCTAGAAAAGAAGAAGGATTTCATAAGGGGGAAGTAAGTGAAGAGAAGTGTAAGATCTGAATAGCCAGAGGTTCTGTGTCCCTGGGAAAGAGGTCACCAAAAGGATTAGATGCCAACTGTGCTATGGAAGTAATAGTTACAGTGACAACAATGGTATTGGTGATATGGTAGCAGTGGTTATAATAGCAGTGATCATGGTGATAACTGACAATGTGATGGTGATTACGGTGGTAGTGACAGTGATGATGGGGTGGTGGTAATAGTGATGACCATCATAATGGTGATGTCATAGGGTAGTACTCAGGTAACAGCAACAATAATGATGAGGATTGTAGGGAGAGATCTTAGGTACCTGTACTGCTGACCACGCCCATTTGGGCGTGGTAACTGGTACTTAGAAGGCTGGGGGGGGGATAAAGAGCAAAGGGAAAGGAGATGTGCTCTCTCTTGGGGCTCCGGTCAGGTCTTGAAGAGCAGCAGAGCGCTGACTTTAGGTTCTCGGCTTCTCATGTAAGTGACTTCTCCCTAAATAAATATCATATGACATCCCTACCCTGTGTAGCTTAATATTCCTCAATAGAGGACGATTGTGCAGAGGGTGGGAATGGTAGTGATGGTAGTGGTAATGGTGCTGATAATGATGTAGTGATGGTCATGGTGGTGATGATGGTGATGTGGTAGTGCTTATGGTAGTGGTTATGGTGGTAATAAGGATAGTTATGGTGAATATGAGAGTTGTGGTGGTATTCATGAACTAATGGTAGTGTCTGAGACAATAGTGATGGTGGTGATGAGGGTCGTTGTGATGAGTATGGGAATGGTGGTGGTAGTGGTGGTGGCAATGTGGTGATGGTAACTGATACTAGCACAACCTTAATCTGAACTCATTAATTCAACAAGTATCTGGGCATTGGGGTTTAATGGTGAACCAAACATAGTTTCTACCCTCACAGAGCTTATAATCTCATAGAAGAGATAGGCAAATAAATAGAAAGGCCCAAGGTAACATGAAAAATTTCTGATGGAAATAAGCATAGGATTGTATGCTTGTTTCTGTCGAGATTGAATATTGTTGCTGCTGGTGGTGGTGTTGCAACAAAATCTCTTGAATTTAACAACACACTTCTCTGGGCCTATATAAAACAAATAAGTTTCAAGTGATTGGATCAAAGGGTAGAGGGAGTGGATGACAAGTACCATATAATAATACATAGCCATGCCTTTATGCACAGAAGTCTTTATTCATGGTGGATCTTATATGCAAATATCTGCTTACCAAGTGCAGTGGAGAAAAGCATAATGGGCGAGGGGCCCTAAATGTGCTCCTCTGGGGTCTGTTTGCTTTGCAGGGAAGGAAACATAAGGTCACCCAAATGACCAGTCGTCCCAGTGGGTCTCATTTATAGCCCCTTGATCCCTGGGTGCTTTACTTTGATTTGATTATAATAATAAAAAAAGCTATCATTAATGGCAAATTTGGGAAGTTGAAAAATGACAAACGTCAATAAAATTACATATTCTGAATTCCAGTGCTTCACACCTTTGTCAGCCTGGACTTCCCAGCTTCCCTGGGGTGTGCACATTTATTTTTAACCCTGGTCTTTCGCTGGTATCGAGCCATGATGCCATCATTAATCCCCATTAATGCCTTGCTCTGACTATGCCTTTAGGGAATTAACTCAAGATTGAACTTTTTCCACCAATCGATGTTCTATGTAGTCTTTAGTGCTATTTTTTTTTTAAAAAATCTGAACTACAGCTAGTAAATCAAACTGACCATGCTGCAGGCAGGTCTCTGGTTGCTCGGACCTTTGAAACAACTGCATTGCTGCTTCTGATCCCCAAGTCATAGAGCAACTGAAACCAATGTTCTTCTCACTAGGTCCATCTTTCTCCCTGCTTTTCTCTCCAGTTTTTAAGAGATTTTCCCATCTGTGGCCAGAAACATAGTTACATCATTACTACTTCCCTATGTTGCCAAGCAACTCCACAGGGGATGATGTTTTGTTGCCTGTTTTCTTTCTTCCTTTATTTCAGTTGTTTCTTTCCCCATCTTGAATGATGGCTTCATGTCGAACAAACATTTGCAGGCATTAAATACCTATTACATACATTCAGGTTCCATTTTAAGATTTTCTCAAATTACGGATTTCACACCTGAGTCTTTCCAAATGTGCCCTAAAGAGAGAACTAAATGCACAAAATCTATTCTCTGGTCATGCGATCAGCCACAGTATAGTCCCTAACATTTTTAGATTTGAAATTTGAATTTTTAGGTTTGAAATTTTAGATTTGTACAAGTAAATACCCAAATTTCCCCCTGGTCTGTAAAGCAGACAAAGACCCCTTTGTTAGGGAGGGGCTGCAATAGAGGTCATTGTCCGCCCTCCTTCACCACAGAGCTCCTTCACATCTTTTCACATAGGTCTTATTTCTTCATTTTTGTGCCCCACTTATAGAATTGCTGCTCAGTATTTCCAATGGTTGTGGAGGAAATTACTACCCTGTCATCAGTGCATACACAGGGATATGAGTTTATGCCACCTCTGAGGAGGGTGAGACAAAGCTTCCATTGATATGTTGTAAGAATTGTGCCCTCATCACTCCTTTGCAAATTCCCAGTCTCTTGGCTTTGCTAGATAAAGGCTCCTGAAAGGAACTGGGACCCTGTTCAGAGTTCTATTCCTTCAAAATTATCAGTTTTTATTTCCATTGCTACCATCTACCTCCATGGTGGATGCACATAGATGCCAGGAAAGGCATTCGTTGTTATGAAATGGCTGGGAACTGCAGGTTGACTGATAGTCTCTGAAACTCTACAGTGAGGGTATACCCATGAGATAACTTTTAGAGAATCTGCTGATTGGCATTCATGAAGAATGCTGTGGAAGTCCAACAGTGTGAAACTAGTTTAGAATGAAAGCTGTGGTCCAGGTCTTCCTAAAAACAAAGGCACTTGTAGATTCAGAGTGACCACAGAAACTGGGTGATGCAGGAAGGTCAGGACAGACCCATTCCCAACAGAAAATACCATGGGGTCTCTCTCATCACTGGAGATTATCACTTCTGTTTATTGAAGGTTTTTGACAACTGACAAATATATCAGAAGCCAGTGAGAAAGTAGAAATGTGTCTAATAGAAATATCTGCCTAACCACTGTGAGAAAACATGTCTATTCCATAAATAACCAATGTATAGATGAACAGGATGAGGTATCAGGAAGTCAACTGACCTTGTCCAAGGTCACAGCACTGGAGGTGGGCCTCTGGCTGCCTGACACCACTGTTGCAAACAGGATACTATACTGCCCCTGGATGCATCCTCACCCTGCCCTCTGTCCCTAGCGCATGAGCTCCCTGGGCGTAAAGATGCAGTCCCTCTCACTCTTTCCATCTGATGACTCCTTCCCCTTCAGGTGGGGGCAATGAGGGACAGTGAACTGTTCAAACATCATTTTTTTTTCTTGTGGTAAAAGCCAGCAATGTAATGAAGTTTCCATTTGTGGGCAAACAGCTTGGCTTCTCAATTATCAAGGTTGCATTTCTTATGCCTGTTTGTCCCATATTTTTGGAGAAAAAGAGACATTTATTACAAGCTATTTCTCCAATGTGATAATCATAGTCAATCTAAATGTCTGCCTTCCCCGAATTGCTTCCTGGAATGAGTTTCAACACAGCATCTATTTTGTAATCACACAGGCTATTCCTGAAGCACGGGTGCCTGCTTCTCAGCACTCCCTCCAAGCTGTGCAGACTGAGCTGCTCTCATCTCCTGGGACCAATGTCTCTAGGACAGAAGGCTGCAACGCAGCTTAGCCTAGAGTTCTCTTAGGACAGACACTATGCCCTCTCTGTTCCTTCTCATCTCCTTCCCTTTCTGTCTCCTTCTCTGGCTTCTTCCCCTAGTTTTCCCTTTTCCCATCTGCCCCTTTCATCACTCAAATGTTTTTGACAACTTGTTCTGTACCAGTGATTCTCAACCTGCGGGTCGTGATCCCTTTGTAGGTCCTATATCAGATAGCCTGCATATCAAGTATTTACATTATGATTCATAACAGCAATAAATTACAGTTATGAAGTACAATGAAATAATTTTATGGTTTGGGATCACAACAGCATGAGGAACTGTGTTAACAGGTCACAACATTAGGAAGGTTGAGAATCATGGTTCTATGCCAGCCAGTTCTAGAGCATATAGTAGGGATAGGGCAGTGGAAAAGAAGATGCTTTAGACCTGGAACTCAGTTTCTCTCTTAATCCACATTAAGTAATTTCACGTGGTTAATAAAGAACTATGGCCAAATGAAAGTCCTCAGTTACTAAGACACAAGCTAATAATTTCTGGTGGTAATATAATGATTATTACAAAAATTAAATCTCAGAACTTACTGTTGTCAGAGTAGGTATACACACACACATACATACCCAATATTAGTTATGTCATTCACAATACAGTTATAGAAGTTATGGTTAGTTACTAGATATTTTTAGACTAAAGAAAGGATTATATGTAGTAAAAAAGCATAAGTATAAAATGTGTAAACATAAGTGGATTTTGATGGAAATGGAACGCAGGCTTAGGAAGCTAAAGGTGCTTGCAGGTGCTTCTCCAAACCAGCCTGCACCCTGAGGAAGGCTGTTCTAATTTTCTTGCTGTGGGTTACACTCACCTCCTCTGGAACCTCACACAAATAGGTCATGAAGACTGAGTGAGACTGGCTTCAGTCACTCTATAAATTATTCCACAAGTCTTCACCTTTATGAGTAGTATTTTATTGTTTTGTGGATTGCAACTTGTCTATCCTTTTGACTATTGATGGACCATTGAGATGATTCCATTTGGGGCCATTGTCCAGATATTATTAGCATTCTGAATAAGTCTTATCTCTTTACATTTTTTTGTTAACATATATAGATTATATGAGTTAACATATAGAATAATGAGTTTATAAGACATTTAAAACATGTACATAATATAATTTGATCATATTCATCCCTATTATCTTCTCTTATCTTCCCAACTCCTACTAATTCCTTTCCTCTTCCCAAGTAGTTCTCCTTTCTAGTTCCATGTCTGTGTGTGCAACCCAAAGAGTGTCATCAAGGTTGTTTACAAGACTGTAGCTGGAAGTTTGTTTACAGGAGCATATATGTCCTATTTGTGACTATCTGACAGGAAACAAGTAGTCTCATTCCTTAACAATCATCTATGTATAAATCCTCAGGAAGATATAGGATCCCATGAGGCCTCCCCATTCCGCGACAAGATGTTGACAGGCCCACTCTTAAGCAGAGTTTGCACAGGTAATTGCAGCTGCTATAATTTCAAGAGTACAATAGCCATACTACACCAGGAAGTCAGTTCCTCACCACCCCTGCCTTCTTCTGGCTCTTACATTTTCTGTGCATTTTTTCCTAAAGTCCCTAGCCTTGGAAACAATAGAAATGTTCCCTGTGTGGCTGAGCATTTAACTGACCTTTATCACTGCATAGAGAAGCTTCCCTGGCTGGAGCAGACAGTACTGTTTCATGGGGCTTCACATAGTTATTTAGAAGGCAATTTGACAGGCACACTTTGTACATTTAGCAAAGCAGCAGTAGTAGTTTCCACACTAGAACCAATTTCCTCCTCAGCCATGGGCTTTCTTTTTAACTGGAAGCATGTCTTTTTGTTGTTGTTGTTTTATTTTTTTAATGCATATGTTCTGATTCTGGTTTACCCTGCCTCTACCCCTCCATATGTCCCTACCCACCCAAATCCACACCATTTCTCTCTCTCAGGCATCTAAACAACAACAAGAACAATATTAAAATAAGATAAAAATAAACCAGAATTCAACAAAACAAACAAGCAAACAGAAAGATGAAAGAGTCAAAGAAAAAGCATAGGATGTATATAGATACTAAAACAAACATGCACATAAACGCACACACACATACACATCACACACACACATACACATCACACACACACACACACACACACACACACACACAGAAAATCTACAAACAAAATGTGTAAGTGAAAGGTCTGTAAGGTAAAAGAAACATGCCTAGGCAAAGCATTGTGAAACAAAATCTCCAAAAATATCATTGACATTATTTTTTTGTTGGCCATCTCTTGATGAGCATGGAACCTGTTCTTTTTTTTAATGGTCCCACGTGGAGTTTTACTGATGGACAGGGAAGGAAAAGGGGGGTGGGAGTAACCAACCCGTGCAGAGCTGAGAGACAGACAAGAGTAAGAGAGAGAGACGAGAGTAAGAGAGGATGAGATGATGAGAGTAAGAGAGGAGTAAAAGAGTGTAAGCAGGCAGGGGTCAGTCCTTTAAAGGGGTCCTTTGCACCTGTGTGGTTCTCACAGGACTCTGGGCTGGCCAGAGCGTTGCCTGAGTGCATCCTGCCAGGTAACAGGGCAAGCCAATGTAATTCCTGAACCTTTCATTCCCACCTTTATTTATGATTAAAAAGAGGTGGGGGTGTTAGATGTGGCAGGTTAGGGAATAAGGATGTTGAGTTCTTTTTTTTCGAGGCAGGGTTTCTCCGCAGTTTTGGAGGCTGTCCTGGAACTAACTCTTGTAGACCAGGCTGGCCTCGAACTCACAGAGATCTGCCTGCCTCTGCCTCCCGAATGCTGGGATTAAAGGTGTGTGCCACCAACACCCGGCTAAGGATGTTGAGTTCTTAAGACTGCTTCTTGCTGATCTGGAGGCATCGACCATCTTTGGGGAATCTTGAGAAAGTTGGGGTGTTATCATGTCCTGAGTAGTTGGTCCATTGTAGTCCAGGCTGTGTGGAACTCTGGCATCTCTGTGGATCTGGCAAGATTTTAGCAGAGTAGAGAAAAAAGTTAGGTTTAAAATTTTTTGTTTAGGTCCTGGTATTTGAGGGGAAGATTGTAAGATGAAGGGTGGGTTCCCGGGGGATCCCAAGATGAGGAAAGGGAGTCCTAGGACCAGGGAGAGGTTGAATAATATCTGGAGTGAATCTGACCTGTTTGGATGGGTCCAATTTGGCTTTCTGAAACTTACGAGAATCCTTTGGGTTTGTGAAAACATAAGTTTTAGACATGTCAGCAACATATTTGTGTTACAAATGACTTGGCTGAAAGTATTAACATTTTTAAAACTGACAGATATTTGTAGCACAATGAAAAGCACCTTAATTTTGAGCTTGTAGTTATGATCATATAGTGGTATAGTTGTTTAGCACTCTGTTGGAGTTAGAGTAGTAGCTTACCAGAACTTTATCGATTAATGTTAAGACTATGGACAGTAGTATAATGAGTGAAACCTGGACCATACTTTATTTCTTAATGTCTCAACTTACTTTATTACATTACCATCTTATATAGATAAACCTTATATAGATGATATCTGCTCCTGAAATCTGTTTTATGACAGAGCTTTGCCTTGTCTGTTACTTTAAACTGGCAAAGCTACCAGCTGTCTAAAGCATCAGAGTTCTTGAGAAAGATAAGATTTTACCTGAGGTTTGAGAATGAGAGACTTACTAGCTGACTGCATGGACAACCACCCCAAGGTTCTCCACAGTTGTTGAAGTCAGAGGCTCCAAAGATACCTGCCTTTTGCTGATAGACCTGTGGATTGGGGACTTTTTAGGAAGGCTTTCCTACTGTTGACCCGAGCAACGTGGAGAAAGTCGATTCCAGTGTCCTCTTGTTCACGGCCTAAAGAATCCTTTGAAGCAGTTGAGATGAAGGGCAGGGTTGTTTAGTGGCCAGCGTTGCTACTTTTGTGGGCGGAGTTTCTTCAGTGTCCACCAGTCTTCTTGGAGGAAATGGGGTGGTGCCAGCAGCTGGCCTGTCTCTGTTATAAAAACTTCTTAATAAAATATTTAAATATCATGTTCTCTAGATCTCTGAGCATTTGAGGGCTGTCTGTCTGTTTAGTATATCTTAGTAGATAAAACTTATCTTTATTTAGTGACTTGCCTTAAGAACATAGGTGGCTAGAGAATAGAAGTAATAGAAAGAAGCCTTGCCTTTGTAAACAGCTTACAGGAGAGACTGGGTGTTATAAATACTTCGTTAATTTGAAATAGACTCTTATAACTTTAAATGTTTACTATCACTTAAAGATACAATAATTTAGAAATATTTGATATTTAATATAGTTGAATTTAAATTGTATATAAAGTTACCTTATATTTTTCCACATACATATAGATACATTAAACAGGATTGGGTAAAAGTGTTTGAGCCACACTTGTAGCAAACAGACAGAGTTAAAGAGATAGTCAGTGATGAGAAGGAAGATTTGTTGCAGATAGCACAGGGGACCCTGGAAAGGCACAGTATTCCATAAACAAGCCATGTGCAACAGGGTCAGCGAAAGATGAAATTAGAGACAAAAATAAAAGTGCAAAAGAGACAAAAAGTAAATGAATTGTATCTGTCAGCAGGCTTTGCTGGCAGAAGCTGGCTAGACTAAGTGGGCATGCCTACAGCTCTGTCAGTCCGTAAACATGGCAGCTTTCCTAAACACGTTCCCACGCTAGGCCACAAGGTTAAGATAGCCAAGATGGCGGCCTCTATAGGCACATTTCCGTCTGCCAGCAGAAGTGGCCTCTTTTCTCCACAAGTGAGGTGGGAAGATGTATGACCACCGTAGGTCTAAGAAACGAATGAATGGCCAGTGCCAGGGTATAAAACCCGAGAGACCCCTCGTGGGTCTGAGCAGTAAAAAACCCGAAAACCTCAAACCTCATTTGTGGGGAAAAAAAGAAAAACTCTCAGAGTGTCCTGAGCAGATGCTAAACCAGGATGAACAGGAGAGAGACAAAACGGGACACTCTCAGGTAGAAGGTGGTTCCTACCCTGAGACAGCTTTAGCAATGATAGGAAGCCTCTGTGGTCACTGGGAGTTTTAGCATGCAGGGAAGAGAAGTGAGGAAGAGTAGAGGCTGCATTTCTAACCATGGGTCACTGGTAGAAGGTGGGTGCCAAAAAGCGGGCACATGGTTTGATATGAGGGGGCAATTTCCATGAGAGAGACAGAGGACAGGTCACAGAAGTCTGAAAAGGTGAAACTGCCAAAGGCTTGTAGCCGAAACCTCATCCATGGGAATTTATTTCCCATGAGTGAGGTTGAAGATGGCTCAGTACCATCTCAGAACTCATCAGCCTGAGATCGCAGCCAAGGGCAGAAATGGCCCGAAAAGCAAAGCAATCAATACGTCCTAACTCATGGGAGCAAGGTGGGGGTGCTTACCAGACATGGCAATGGTGGATGGAAGAATCCAGAGATCCTTAGTTGGAGAAGTGACCAAGTTGAAATTCCAGGTTGTCGGCACCTCAGTTAAAGCTAAGCAAGGAGAAGATGCTGGAAAACCTGTTAAGTCATGGCATCAAATGTTGTTAAATATGAAATAAGGACCGGAGAGATGGACAGAGCACAGCCATGAAGAACAGAACATATTAACCATAGTTTATTATAGCGAGACCAAAAGGGGGGGACAGACATGACAAAGAGAGAGGATGAGATAGAAAGATGAGAGTAAGAGAGAGACGAGAGTAAGAGAGGATGAGATGATGAGAGTAAGAGAGGAGTAAAAGGCGGGACCTGTTCTTAAGTGTGATTTGTATACCCACTGAGACTCCATTGGAGAAAATAATATTTCCTTTGTCAGGAGCTATCAATTGGAGATGGATTCTGGGTTAGGGATGGGCTTTTGACCAGGCTTACAGTAACCAGTTGTGAATTCCCTTCTATGGTACAGACATCAACTCCAATCAGAAATGGACCATTACCCAATAGTGGCCTGAGACTAGAGCACCCATGGGCACATCTTGCCTGTCTAGTTGGTATTCTTTTTTTTTATGAGACAGGGTTTCTCTGTATTGTTTTGGAGGCTGTCGGTCCAGCCCAGCCTCGAACTCACAGCGATCCGCCTGTCTCTGCCTCCCGAGTGCTGGGATTAAAGGCGTGCGCCACCACCGCCCGGCTCTAGTTGGTATTCTTATATACAGAGCCTACAGCTGAGTAGGACATTAGTGGCAGTTCTCTCTCAGCAATGGTGCTTTCCATCTTCTTATGTGCGTATTCTCATATTGTGGAGTAAACATCTAAAGCTGGCATGTGTGTGTTACAAGATATGTATGTGTTTAATTTTCTGAAGCACCCCTCTGTTATTCATACAGATTGTTGTATGTTTTACATTCCTCCAGGAACTTATGACAGTCTTCTTTTCTACAGGCTCATCTGTTGTTGGTGACTCCAACCTTTTAAATCTACCCAATCTAATGTGCATGTAGCTATATCCAATTGCTGCTTTAATTGTATTTTCTCTGATGTACAGCTCTGCTGAGCACTTTTTCATATACTTCTGGTCATTCATATGCTTCTTTTAGTACAATGTCTTCCCAAGTCTATGCCATTTTTCCTAGTGGGTTATTTGTATTTTAATTACTGAGAAGGAGTTGTTGTGTATTGTATATTCTGAAACCATGCTTTTTCTCAGATACATGTAGAGGTTATTTCCCACTAGGCTGTGCTTTGCTCTGGGTGTGTGTATGTATGTGTGAATGCGTGCATGCGTGCGTGCGTGCGTGCATGTGTGTGTGTGTGTGTGTGTGTGTGTGTGTGTGTGTGTGTGCGTGTGTGTGCGTGTGTGTGTGTACGCATCCAACCACCCAGGAAAACCCCTAAGTGCCATTCCATGATGAATGAAAACAAGAAACCAAAAAGGAAGCACATGACTAGACCTAGGTGGAGTAGGTTTATTTTAAATATGAGAGAGAGCATGGTCACAGGCAGGACATCTGGGAGAGTAGACTGAACATCACCCTGAGCCAGGCCACATGAGGAGAATGGGGAGGACCGAGGAGCCACTAACCAAGATGCAAAGAGGATAATGGGTAGATCAAAAACCAGGGCCAGGTAACCAAAATGGCTGAGTTAGGTAGAGAAGGGCAGCCCAGCCCCTAGGCTGGAGAAGATTAGGGTGGAGGATGGGGCATGCCAGCCATACTCTATAACAGGCAGGGGGATGCTGGGAGAACCTGGCAGCCAGGTCTCCTTTGATATGTTAAATAGCCATTTGTCCTGGGTTTGAGACCTAACAAGTGGTAGCCCTAGGAATGCAAAGTCAAGTTGGCATGGTGACTTCCTTCTTTCCAAACAGGAAATCTGGCAATGGGAACAAAGATGATCAAACCAATAACACAACACCATGTGGTAATGAAGGGGGTAGTGTCAAGTACAGGACTCTCTCCATGTGAGCAGAGCAGGAACACCACAGTGGCAGAGAAAGGGTTCCTCCCCCCTGAAACCAGTTGGGTCTTGCCCAATCAATAGACACACACTTGGTGATGAAGTGTAGAAGGTCACCGTAGGAAGACAGTCCAACATTCCAGTAACACTGGACAGAAAACAGCTAACTAGCCCCCCATCATGCCAACCTGTGAAAATCCAAGATGGTATTTGGGTTTCTTTTCCTTTGCATCAAGTGTGACTCTGGAATTTCAAGGGACCTGAAAGTCCAGAGAGGACCAAGGTTAAGGAGCCAGACAGGGGAGAGCAGGATTCCTGCAACTCTATGTCTTCCCTCTTAGGTATATTTACTAGCTTGACGCCCATGGCATAACCTCTTAAGAACTTCACTTTCAGCTCTCCCCCCCCCCAACATGTAATTTGGAAAGACAAAAAAACAAAAACAGAACAGAAAAAGAAAGCATTAAAAAATAGATCTCTACATTCCCAGAAAAACAGGCTTTCAAAATCAGTTTTCTTCACTTGTTTTCTTAGGATATTAATTGAATACAAATGTATCAGAGCCCCCCCCCACTTGGCCCACCCTGCTTCACTCTCAATACAGTAGCTATTGAATTTTACTGACAAAGCCTGGGGTATGTGGGCACAGGAGGTACATTATGTTTAAGACTGGTCACCATGAAGCTGTAACTGAGGACCTGTGGTTCACAAAAGCTGGGAAGGATTCTTACTAGGAATAAATTCTCTCTTTCCCAAATTTAACTCTATACCTCTTAAGAGAGTTCATGTTCTGACAACCAAGGAGCCTGCATGGGACTGACCTAGTTCCTCTGCATATATGTTGACAGTTGTGTAGCTTTGTCATCTTGCACTGTCTCCTAACAGTGGGAGCAGGGACTGTCTCTCACTCTTTTACAGGCTTCCTACACAAGGGACCATTGTTTCCTGTACATTTCCCACAGTTAACGTAATTTTTGCTGGGAAGAGAAACCGATCAAAGAAACCACCCTGCCAGTCTAGCTCATAAATCAGTGAGGTTTGTTGGGGCTCCTTATGGGAGCATGCATGACTGAAAGTGACTGCCTCATGAAGACACACATCACAGAGTGGCTGAGGACTCCTGACAGCTTGCAGGCAGCCCCAGTTGATAGCTTTAAGGGAGAGGCCTTGCAAGTCTTAGAACTTTTTAAGCTTCTTAGCCTTGCAAGTTCCCTTACATTCATGAATCTTAGGAGCTGTCACTCTCCCTCAAAGGAGAAAGACTCGATTCAGAGGAATTAGCTGCAGAAAACCCATAAGGCACAGCCCTCTGGTGGTCCACTCCCTGGGTGCCCAAGTCTCCCTCCCTGCCTTGCAGAGCCCTGTTTCTGCCCCTCCACAGCAGAACAAACCTAGTTTAACTACTCCCTTGGTCCTAAGTCATGAATTCAAGGTAATAGCCCCACTAGGCACCTTCCCTGAGACACGATAGGAGCTTTAACCATCCTCTCCTTGTAAGTAAATAATTCAGAAAATATACTTATTAGAATTAAGAAGAAATTTGTAACCAAATTTTCATTGTAGAGCTCAAAAGAGTCAATTTATACACATTCCTACTTCCAATGGCTATTACAAAAGTTTGCTCTTCAGTTCAAAAGAAAACAAAGAAAAGGAAACAATAAAAGCAAAAACGTTGCACTTCTCTCAATAAAGAATTCAAGTAGTACCTAAAATTTTTGAAAAATAAAATTAAAACAATATTCTCACTGTTTTCTCCATTACATTTGGATATCGTTCTCTTGTGTCTATATGTGCTGTGTTCCTTACCCAGCCCCCTACCAGCTATGTTGATATCTCTTTGACATACTGACTGATGTCAGTGCTTTTAGAAGTGGGTTAATGTACCATGTAGTCATTCCTTCAGACATGCACATCCTCTAAAATGCCTGTACTAACCCACATCCTCACCAACACTGGAGGAAGGAGTTCTCTTAACAACCTGCACACAGCTACTCCAGTGAAGAGTCTCCAACAAATGCTCACCCAGTCCATCAGTTGTCACTTCAGGCTTATGAATCTTCCTGAGCCCCTAAGCAACTTTTCCCGTATGATACCCAATTGCTCTAGCAGCCTTTGTTGAACCACAGTTTTGCTAGGAAATTTCCTTTGCAGCTATGACAAAACATTAGCTAATTGTGTTTGTATGGGTCTATTTTTGTGTTCTTTACTGTGTTCCCATTTGTTTGTATTTATACCAAGTGGCATCATGCTATTTAAATAATCATGTTTAATTATATTCAAATCCTATTTAATTGTATTAAATCTGCTTTTAGAAGGAGAAAAACACTGAGTTGTACAGAAAAAAGTTGCTAAACTTCAAATAAATGTCCCTTCATAATAGATATAATTTCCTAACAGATCCTTCCAAAATTAGTTCAAATTATGAAACCAATTAAACATAAAGTAATGATGTACTTTTAAATTATCTTTTAATTTAGACAGTGTCAATTAACTATGCGAGACCAAAACACTGAATCACTATCATTTTCTTTCTTTTTCTCCTTCAACACTCAAATCTCATTTTTCTTACAGTGATTTTTGGTCCTACATTTACAGGCTTTTAAACTCATTCTTTACTGTAGCTAGGAAGATGCTTAAGTCTACTTCTCATGGAGTTTATGTTATTATGTTCTCCTAGATCCCTTGTGACTGGGACTTTATGCTTCCTTCCCTTATTCTTATAAAGGTTGGGTTGGCCTATTGCACTCTTTGTCTAGATGATCAGGCAATTTTTTCTTTATTCAAAATTTAAATTGGTTACAAATTCTAGGTTAGGGACTTGTTTCGAATCTCAGACCATGGATGACTCTCTAAATTATGGTCATTACCTTTGGTTTCATTTTGAGGGGGCACTAGGTATTGGAGTTTATCGAATCACCTTATAACATTGATGTTACTGGTAGTAACTTGGAGGTCTACTTTTTCATTTTTCCAATTCTGTAGGCATGCAATGGAAATTTAACTTCTATCACTTTTTAAAGTATTTTATATGTATAAGTGTTGTGCAGGCACATGTGTCTGTATACCACAGGAATGCAGTGCCTACAGAAACCAGAAGAGAGCGTTAGATTTCCTGGAACTGGTGTTAAAGATAGTTGTGAGCTACCAAGTGAGTGCTGGGTTTTGAACACAAGTCTTCTGGAAGAGCAACCAGTATTCTTAATCTCTGAAACATCTATGCAGCCCCTAGGATAGAAATTTAAGGTAGCCATATTAACGTTAAATATCACTTCTAGTCTGTAGTACCAGGTTTGAATTGTGTGCCCCATCACCAATGACTCAAAACCATGATATATGATTCTGCTCCTGGTCTAACCTTGAGTTCATGATGGGTTATAACAGCAGCCTACTCTAGCAAGCAAAAACCCCAGCATGCCCATGGGTTGTCCCTCTAGCATATTTTGTTGTCTGGAAGGGGCTATTTTACTTTAACCCTTTTCATCTGCCACTAGAACGTATCTCGTTCAGTGCCTGAGCTCCTTAGAAATCAATGTTCTAATTAGAACACAGTAGCTAATCTGGTCAAATGCTAATACGTGAGAATTGTGATTTATCTAGCAGCAGGGGCAGCATTCAGCATTAACAATTAAACGGTCTGTAGGGAAGAGAGCTATTTATTTCGTACTCTTCTCCCTAGCTGATTGGATTCAGTTTATGCTGTTAGTAGTCTTCTATTTAATGGCTAACTATCTGAAAATCAGACATCAGAGCTACAGTTTAGGGACTTTTACCCTTGGGATCCATAAACTCTATTCTCCTTCTCAACGATAATATACTGCCCCTCCACAGAGGCCAGATCATATCACAGACACTCCCCGAGTTCCATCACAGTAGGCACAGGTTTTCTGAAAACTTAATTCACCTGCAAGGAGAAGTGCTGCTCAAGAATAGGGTCAGAAGAGTTGGCTGCGGCTGAGGTTCACATCAAAGGCTTGAGCTTGCTGGCAGAGGTCTTTAAGAAACTTAAAAGCTTTTAATTTTTTCAACATTCAACACATTAACTAAGTACTGCCTAAGAGCCTTCCCTCTAACCTGCCCAGACACAAAGTCAAAGAAAGAAAATTGATTTTCATTCAATCCTGACTACTTACATGATAACCATACAAAGGTCCCTAATCATGTCATGTTATTTCATGACATCACACATTTCTTCAACTTCGGGTGACTTTTTCTGGCCAGCTCATATGGCAAGTCTGCTGCCAAACTGCAAACAACAGGACCGCCCTCCAACCCAGTTAGTTGATTTTTCTTTCCTTGGAGTTGCCTCTCTACCTCTGTGTGTTTCTGTCTTCATCGGATCAGAGTTACTTCCACCTGACTGGCTTCTGTTTCTCCTGAGGAAGAAGCCTTAGGCATATTCAATGGACAAAGCCTGCATGGTTGTTGGATTCAGACCTGACTATTGAACCATCTCTTTATTCAGACTTGCTGGAATTTAGAAAGACATATTTTCACAGACCTAATCTCTGTTTTCAAAGAACCCTTGAAGCGTTTCAGAATAAGAGTCCTTTCCAGTCAAGAACAGCAGGCTAAGTGGAGAAGTCCAGCAGGTTGCTGAGGCTGTGGGGCAAACAGGTCTGTGAAGCAGTCAAAGCACAAAAACTCACTCTGCTTTCGTATTTCATCAGCAGCTTCTGTAATCTCATTGCACAGCTTTGGTGCTAATTAATGTCTTTTCACTATCATCCAGACTGACACTTCTTGAACTAATGTACATGGATCATGCTTTAGGGTGCAGATTCCTTTCCTGTAGGCATGAGAGAAGCGTGAGAGTATGCATCTCCAATGAGCTCAGAGGATATTATTACAGTTAATGGGCAAACCACACTTTGAGTACTCAAAATCACTGACTGTCATGCCAATTGTGAGGCAGCACCCATTTGGAAAAACCACTATTCCTCATTTAGATTCTGGCTACACTTAAACTGATGAAAGCTCCATCCAAAGTGGTAGATCCAGCAGTGTCCAGAAAAAAAATCACTATTTTCTGCCCTTTGTTTCATTGTCTAAACATCAGTTGTCTTTGTCCCTGCATATTAGGTCTACAAGAATTTTTCTACCCTGTGTAGTGAGGTTTATCCATATATTCTAGATTGCCACTATCTACTCATAATATCTCAGATCCTCTAGGTAAATAGAAATCCCTTTTAATATAACTATAAAACTGGGAGCTGAGATGTAGTTCAATGGTAAAGTGCTTACCTAGTACAAGGGCCCCAGTTTGCTCTCCAACTCCAATATATATATATATATATGTGTGTGTATATATAGATAGATAGATAATCTTAAACAATCATTAAAGAATATTTTTATTTTATTGTGTATGTGTGGCATATGTGTTTTGCTGTATGCATGCATGTTGGGGGCACACATGTACAGGGAGAGCACACAGGAGGATATCAGGTGTCTTACTATATCATTCTCCTCCTTATACCTTTGAGATAGGATCTCAAAGAGCTGGCAACCAGCAAAACAATGCAATCCTCCTGACTGCCTCCCACAATACTGGTCATTCCCAACTTTTAACATGAATATTGAAGATTTGAAATCAAGTCCTTCTGCTTATGGAACAAGTGCTCTTATTCACTGAGGCATCTTCCCAAACTGAAAAGTATGTCTGTAATGAATTAAAAAAAATCATGTACAGTGCTCATGGGCATCTATTTTCCTATTGACTTTTAATGGCACCTTTGACAACATTATCCTTTTTCAGTTCTTAGCATACACTACTTAGCATGGAAGTCAAAGACCACTGGATCACTGATTTCCCATTTGTCAGTCAAATCCACCTTTCACCAATACAAGATACCCTCCTAGTTTTTCCTTTTGCAGGTCTTTCATCCACCACCACCCCATGTTATTCTAGGCCAAACCAAGTACCCAATATGGATCTTTTTCAAATAAAGTCTAGGAGACTCTTCTAACTCATCATTCAACTATACCTGACAACACTTTGCTCAGGAGGAGAGTATTATTGGTCATTGGGTCTTCCCTTTGAACAATTTGGTCTTTCATAATTACCCTTGATGATAATGTGATAAATTGAATAAGGAATGGGAAGTGTTTTCACTATGCAGGATGCATAGAAGACACTGGAAGTCTCAGCTTGCCCCATACCAGTCTGGGTGAGGGGATTTCTCAATGACCTTTCTTCTTTTTCACCTCCCATGGCCTCCTTTAGGTGAATGCCAAGGATGATGAAGGTGTCCTTGTTGGATCATGGGACAATGTCTATGCCTATGGCATCCCTCCATCAGCCTGGACCGGAAGTGTTGACATTCTACTAGAATATAAGAGCTCTGAAACACCAGTCCGATACGGCCAGTGCTGGGTTTTTGCTGGTGTCTTTAACACATGTAAGTATCTGCTAGAGTAATGATTTTCAACATAAAAGAAATTTCACTTCAAGACATTTTATCTATAACCTGGCAAGGAGACTTAAAAGCTCCCATTGGCTCTATAGAATTTATGGGTGACTATTTTGGGATATAGTCAATGCATAATTAAATTGTGCTGGGCCAAATATTCTCACAGTCTCTCTGACTGCAGAATCTTTATGTGAAGAATGATAGACTGTCTCCTACATGATCCATCATTTGACACCCAGAGCAATAGAGGGTTGAAAGGGCTAAGGAAGGAAGTAGGGAAAACATGAGCCATTTCAAACATTTCTTTTAGAGATTAAAGAAAAACTAAAATAATAAATAATAAGGCAAGGTATATTCTGATTTTTCTTAAACATATAAATATGCTTATTTGTTTATTGATGAGATGTTTTGTAAATACTTAAAAGCTCGTCCTAGATATGAAAGGGAGTCAGGTCATTTTATCTTCCCCCTCACTTGTAGTCTCAGGGAGCCTGGCCAGTTAGGTATCAGTACTCACTGAGCATCCTCCCCTCCCCAGCTACCCTTCTGGGGTGTAATCCATCCAATATCCAATCTGCAGAGCAAAACAGATGAGAACAGAACAATTCTCTTTAGGCTTATGCAGCATTTTATCAAAGAGCACTTGTCTTCTTAGGTTCAGACAATGTTACAGTTAATTCAGTGAATATATTAAAAAGCCATTTGTTTTACTATGTCTTCGCCATCAGTAATGATTTTTATTCATACACCATTCCTACCACCTTGGAGAAACATTAAGTTCAAGTCAGAGTATCCTTTCTACCTGCTCATTAATAAAGAGTGCTTTGCCTGGTTAGCATTTTTAAATAATTTTTTTTAAAAATGAGAGTGTGGGGGCTATAGGCTTGAGAAAGGATACTGTTTAAAATGAGACCCACCTATTTTAGCACAAAGTTGTGACAATCGAGGACCTAGTCCTGTTCCACACAAACAAAAATGACATTCTCTTTTGTTTGTTGTGATTTCCTATGACTTGACTGCATAAGAATACTTTCTGAGCCTCTTGACTATACGCAAGGATTAAAGGAATATCCATGTCCTGGGAACAGTTGTCTTCTGGGAGGCCAGTCCTGATGTCAGACAGAAGCTTGAGCTGTAGTGGCTGAAGGTTGGAGGGATTGTGTTCCTCGGGACTTTAAAGCCAAGGCACAGAGCCTAAGCTCATTCCAAGAAACTGTACAAGACTTCAGTTCTTCCCAGACCTAATATTCCACCGATGTAGCTCAATACCTTTGGACTTAGAACCAGATAAGATAGTGAAACCTCGTATCCATGTACACTGTTCACTTAAACAAGGATAGCTCTCTGTGCCTGAGAACATGCATCGGTGGCAAAGTAAGCTAAGGCAGATTTTAAACTACAAAGAGATCACAATACAGGCAATCAGAAAGGGAAGTTGGTGGGAGGAGAAGCTGGTACCCCAAAGTCAGTCTTCCCCTGTCTTAAACTGAGAGTAAGGCAGACCCTTGGACAAGTCCCCTTCAGTAATAATGTGAACTAGTACCCAACCATTCACATTAGAATCTGCCAGAAACAGAACATGAGCACCAACCATTATACTGGTAAATAGAGAGGATGCAGAGGAATGTAGGCATGAGAAGCCAGTGGTGACTGTCTTCTGTTATTTGGTGACCGAGGCCAAGTCTTTTAAAGGACAGGACACTGATTTCCAGTTAATTCACATTTGGTCTTCCAAGGTTGTTCTGTTGAAAGGGCTAGATAGTCTTTGTTTAAAAAATGCTAAATTATTCTGATGGAGAGGGGGAGAAAAGACAAGCCAAGTCATTAATCTTAAAATTGTCAGCTAAATTATTTCCAATGAGCCCTGATGTTTGGCATCCTGGGAGTCAGAGAGGGCATTTGGATTAAGCTTAATCAATAGGTGCATATGGCAAGAGATGCACCCAGGTAATTTATTATCTAACTAGTCAAATGTCTGGGTGGTGTACCCTACAGTGTTCCAAGAACAAATTTCATCTGGAAGTAGCATGTCCCACTTAGGAGCTTGTATAATACTAACTTATGATAGGTTTTCTTAAAATTGTGCTTTCAGAAAACCCCCTTTAAGAGGATTAAATTGCTGCTCCTTTGATGACACTGTGATTAGAAGTAAACTACTAACACGAGGCTATTGGACTTCTGTTACAAACAATCTCATTGGCACCTGATCTGTAGTTCCAAAAACAGTCTCTCTCCAGCTCTCAAGGGACCAAAAGTTTCTTGGGTGTAGAACATCCAAGGAAGGGATTTTTCATTTTGGGAAGGAGGAAAGCCCCAGAGAGGAGAGAAGTTTTCACTATGTTTGGTTAGATGGGTTTATGTCTCCAGTGATTGCTTTCACCTACAGTTTTAAGATGCCTTGGAATCCCAGCACGAGTTGTTACCAATTACTTCTCAGCCCATGACAATGATGCCAATTTGCAAATGGATGTCTTCCTGGAAGAAGATGGGAATGTGAGCTCCAAACTCACCAAGGATTCAGTGTGGTGAGTCTGACTTCCAATGACATGGGCTTGTGTCAAGCAAGAGGGCCATTCCATGTGCTACAACACAGACCCTGACAAGTGTTTCTCTCTTCCATTTTAAGGTCCTTGTCACAGTTTTTTTTAAGTGGTGAATGGGAAATGTTGCTAAGCAGACAGTTTGGGCTCTGGTGATAGAAGACAAGCATCCATCTACATGAGAACAATCACCACAGTAGGCCATGAGCATAGCTAATACATTGTTCCTCTATATAGCATGTGAATACTGTGATTAATGTGGGACTGTTGCCAATGCTCACATCTGCCCACGATTTCCTGTTCACCGGTTTATGTGTTTGTATGTTCTTACATGTTATATCAAGTGAATGACACAAGATCCCTCATTTGCAGATAAGGAAACTGAGGACCAAAGAGATTTTTCTCAAGGTCACATATCTCATAAACTGTCAATAGGCTCCATCTTCTCTGATTCTTTACCCCACCTATTTTCACTTCTGAAATGCAGAATTCCTCTTTGAGTATAGTGTTGAACTTGGCCTTGACTGTGTGCCCAGATTTCATTTGGAGATCAAGATGGGGAAAGGTGACATTGCTTCCAAACACCAGCTTCATGCATCTTTTACTACCCTGGAGTGCAGTACCAGAAGCTGGTCCATCGCATAGAGTGAGAGCCCAAAGAGACCATTCTTTCCATGGAGAACTCATCAGTCCGAGTCTAAATGGATAGGATATTTAGGAAACTCTACATAGGATGAAACTGGGATGGAATTTGAGCAGTCACCAGGCATTGAGCTGCATAAAATTTCCAAGCCCAAAATGTGTCCTTTGTAGTTGTTCTTCACACATCATAAAGCTAAAATGCTGTCAGTTATAAAAGCACCCAAAAGGGGATGGTGGGAATTCACAAGCTCGTTTTTGAGAGAAATTAAAAGCTAGAAGTGCCTAAGAAATCCATGCTGTGGGCATGGATTGGCTTTGGGAGCAGCATTAACTCACTAGAACCTATAAGTGGCCACTGGGGAATGTTGTAAGAGGGAAATGGCTGAAATGCCCCCAACTCACAGCAGCAGGTTACTATGAATAAAAACTAGAGCCTCTAATTTGAAGAAATGAGCTGAGACAGGGTGCTGGCAGACTTGAGCAAGATAAAGCCTGGACTGTGGAAACTCAACAGCAATTTAAAGAGCCATTTAAGCCTGTGGAACTACAGCTCACAGTCCTGTCTGCCTGGAACATCCAAAACATCAGCCCCTAAAGCCCACTGTCAATGGTAATGGCAGGGTGAGAATTATTTTGATTTCTCTGTAGAGCTGGAACACACACACACACACACACACACACACACACACACACACACACACACACGTTGTCTTTATATAGGCAACATCAGTCTTCCAGTCCCCTGATCCAAACACCCCATGCTAGGTCCTTATGGGGAACCTGTTAGATAGTACAATGAGGCCCTAAATACAATGGGTATAAAGTCATGAGGTGGGCAGCTTTTACTGTTGCTATCCCTCTGTCTTTCACACCTGCTTCTGAGTTCTGTTCCCTGTCTCAAAGCCTTCCTCCAATATTTCCCCCAGCATATACGATCTTGACCCTGGCCTGGTCTGCCACATCCCCAGAGTACACAGTGCCACAGAGCTTCCCTGCCCTTCCCCGATGAGTCTCGGGGTTTTCAGTGTGTGGTGACAAGACATCTCTTTGATAGTGGCCTATGCTATCCCGACTCAGAACACACCCAGACTCCAAGGACAGGGACAAAAGGACTCACTGTCTAGGTTCCCCAGAAGACCAGCCGTGTGACCTTGCGAAAAGCAGACTCTATGCCTCTTTCCTCCTCTAAAGCAGAAATGACCAAATTCCCAATTTCACTCAGTGCAGAGCCGAGTGTAGCAGGTGCCTAATGAACACTGGCTTCTAGGATCGCCTTCTTTATTAGATGCACAGCTGGAGTCTTGGGGAGGCAATATGTTGCCATCCTCCTGAGTACCTTGACAAACTCACAAGAGAGGGGTGCCCAGTGTCCTGAGATGACTGATACCTCTGTGGCTTTGGGGTATTTTTAAAGAAATAGCAGATACTTGTGCTTGCACAAACACTGCTGTACTTTATAAGCTATGTGTGTTCCAGAAAACCAGAACGTGTCAAGGACTCTCTTTGCTTGAGGACTCTCCTGGACACATCAACCAGGATATAGCCATCACAGCCACACCCCCACATGAAGCTTTGGGTTAGGCTATTATTTGCTGTTTGTCTTTGAGGAAATGACCTCACCTCTCTGTGCTTCAGGGTCCTTATCATCCTAGCACCTACCATTTCCTATTGGAGTGACTGTGATGAGTAATTAAACGAGGTATCCAGGCAAAACACAGGTTGATCACTTCTCACTCCCAAACCCAAAATCTGAACTATTACAAAATCCAGAATTTCATGTGTACATGTAGAGAATTCCACATCTGCTCTCACGTGAGAAAATCAAAACAGAACAGCCTGAAATATGTCACACAGAATCACCTTCTGACCGTGTGTGAGGTGTACGTGACACATATGTCAATGTCAAGTCTAGATTTGGGTTCTACCTCCAAGATATCTTATTATGCATGTGCAGATGTTCTGAAACCTGAAAAGGTCCGGGGCACTCTGGCACAGTATCCTCAATCTATACTGAGTAGTGGCCGGTCTAGTGCTGGTTAAAGCAATACTTTAGGTGGCAGGAAGGAGGGCTGATCTGGGGATTGGAGGAAGAGGCTGAAGTGTGGGTGGGAACGACTGTTGGGCATTGGCCACTCTCAGCCTATGCAGTTTTCTAACACCATTCTGAGGAACCTCACCCAACCCCATGGACTTACCTCCCTCAATAGGCTCCAAAGTTCCCGTCAAAAGAAGCCATCCCAGCCTGACTTCTCACTCCTGTACTCAGTGTCAGCCCCTCCCTTCTCTGAGGAAAGGAAACTGTAAGAGTAGATGCTACATCCTTCTCCTGTCCCTTTGACACTTTGGTCCCATTGTTCGAGGATTGTGCTAAACTGATTTGTTCTGCTTAGGTCTCTGTGACCCAGGGTATCTCCATTTCAGAATTCAGCCAGGTTTATGACTACCAAAGTCAGAAGTCAGACCAGCAGGGCCTTTCAGAGAGTTGGCTCAGGAATGTGCAAAGGGATGTACAGCACCAAGGACAGGCAGATTAACTTCCTACTTCCTATTTGCTGTCTTGGGTCCCTTGTGGTAGATATTCTCCCTTGAGAGTGCCTGAGGGTGTGTAGCATGTAGGGGAGGCATCTGTAAGTCACCATAGTAGGCAGTTTACTAAAATGGCTTACCCAGCACTTTACTGCGGGATTATGGGAATATGAGGGTCTCTGTACGTGGGAGAGTCAGTTCATGCTCGGTGGACATGACAGCTTCACTGTCCTTTACCAGAGCTGTTTGGCCACCTCATTATTTGCAGGTCATAGTGGAGTTGGAAACGGTCTTAAAAGAGAGAGATGGCACTTACGGAGTCGTGAAAGGTACTTCACAGCAGGGCTTTCCTCCTGCTTCTTCAAATGTTGCCCCGAGTCCCTCAGCTGGAATGAGTGGAGTCTGGTGTGGCGGCTCTTGGTGGAAAACTGTCCTTCTTGACTTTTCCCATCAGAATGCAGCTCCCGTCAGGGAAACCATCTCTGGTATCTTATTTTGGGGGGAGTGTGGTTGGTTTTGGTTTTGGTTTGTTTTGCCTTCATCCAGCAGCATAAAGGGCATAGAGCAAGCATGGGGTAAATGGTTTCCTTTGGGAAAACAGTAAAATGCTAAGCAAACTTAAATGTGTATCATCTCATCCTGCAACCCCTTATTGCACATGGCTATCTCCAAACCTCAGGTGCTGAGGTTCCAAGACAAAGTAATCAGGCTTGTGACCCTTGAGAAGCTTCCCAGTGTTCCTCGGGAGACAACACACATCGAACATCCTCCATAAAATGCAAGGAGCTTCATAACATGCACTTGGAAGCAGGGCGGGGGCTGGATTTCATTCTATGCCCAGGGAAGCAAGGCTGCTCTCACGGGAAGTGGCCATGGAGTCAAAGTCATTATCCTCCTGAAGGCTTCTGGCTGTGCTGGTCAAAGATGGAAAGTCCCGGAAATGCCCTTAGTCCATAGATGAAACCCAGGGGCATGCCATTAAAGGTCCAATGGCTGAATTGAAGTGGTGAGACATTTGCTGCTTCAGGGACTGGGGATAGACCTGCAGGATCGTGGGTTGTTATGACCATAGGTATTGGACATTCAGACCGTTTTCAGTCTCACGATGTGGCCTTTGCAGCCTTTCCTGCATGTCAGCAAGAGCCTCTTTCTCTTCATGCCACCTCTCTGAAAGGGATAATGCCCCCCAGCTTTGTGCCCACAGAAGCAGATAATATTTGCTCACTGGGGCTGAGACTGAGTGACTATTACCCAGGTATCATTGCCTTCCCTCTTCCCCCATGGTGCTGGGCAATTACACCTTCTGCCTCCTTAAGGTAAATTCAGTCCTTGCTTTCTGATCTGCTTTAGAGGCTCCAACTGTGATCATCCTCCCAGGCTCTCTCTTAGAACCAACAGCTTCCCCATCCACTGAACAGTGACTCTTCATTTTCCGCATCCCAACCCTTCCCTTCTGCCCCCCCCCACCAGCCTTCTCACTGGGCTAGAGGAAGCACCTTAGACCTCAACTTAACCATGGTTTCATTTACCACTGTTGACTTTACAGTGAGGCAAAACCACTTCAGGTTTTAAACTGGACCTTTTCCTATAGGATCCTCCCTTGTGATCCTGGAGTGAGGCAGAGACGTATAGCTGTGGGCTGGCCATGCCACCATATAGGTAGAAGAGCGACATTCCTCAGTCGATAACTAGGTAGGTAGATTTTCTATTTAGATATTTGTAACTTAGGAGTGTTATCTAGAGGAGAAGATGGAATGTACCTATTATAAATGTATATGATAAAAGGTTTGATAGAATGAATCCAGTGTGTCCAATATTAACATGATTGCCATCTACAAACTGTATGCTCTAGTCTCTCTCTCTGTCTCTCTCTCTCTGTCTCTCTCCCCTTTTATACATATACACCCAAAGAAACACACACATGTGTTAGCATGTGCATGCGCACCCCCACACACACACACATGAGAGAGAGACAGAGAGACACATATATGCACAAACACACAAAATTATTAAAAATATATCATAATTGAAGCTGGAGAGATGGCTCAGTGGTTAAGAGCACTTGCTCTTTTTCAGGGGACCCAAGTTCCATTCCCAGCTCCCAACTGGCAGCTTAAAACCATTCTAAATTCCAGTTCTGGCAAATCTAGATGCTCTCTTCTGGACTCTACTGATGCTAGACACACACACACACACACATACACACTCACACACAAGCACACACAGAGTACTAATATGTACATGCAGATAAAATACTAATAAGCAAAATAATTTTTAATAAAGAAGTTCATTCAATGTGATGGTAAATAAAAAAGTCCTAATGTTTGAAGTAAGATTATTGTTTTGTGTTGGTCCGCATTCAGAGCTATGCTGAACTGCTGTGACTCACAGGCCATGGGATAGATGTGCCTGACACTGTAAAGGTTAGGGAGTCCAACAGTGGCCATGCGTGTGCTGGACAAGCTTAGAACCCAGTAGTCACTGAGTCCATAAAGCAGAATGTGTCAGTGATCTCAACCTGACACCGAATGCCTGAACAATGCCTGTAGAGTCACTGCTCCCAGGCTGCACTGGTAGGCAAAACAAGCCATATAAAAACATTCTTTTATATGATTTCTCTCTGTGTGTCTCTCTTTCTCCCTTTCTCCAACACACACACACACACACACACACACACACACAGTGTAAGGTAGTGTGATTAGATCTGCCACTAATTACCTGGATGACCTTGGACAAGTTGCTTAGCATCTCAAGACCTTTACATTCCCATATGCAAATGCAACCCTTCAGCATTAATGAGCTACAGAGTCCTTCCCAGCTTCAAAAATAGCTTCATTTTAATAAGTTATGCTGCTCTTCTATGCAGGCCTTTCTGTATAGTTCAGCGTTGTCTGTCACTTGCTTTGTGTGAAGGCTACAAGCACACACGCAGCCAGGCTGTGGCCAGCTTGCCCATACCAGGGCCCTCTATGAAGTGGCTTTGCATCAGTTCCCTGGAGGAAAGAAACAGAGCAGAAGGAACACAAGAATTTATTGCATTTGGTTAGCCAGCCCCAGTGTGTTGAAAACAGAAAAGGGAAAAATAACCTTCCTTCAATACAAATAAACCTTCCTTCAATACTTTCTAGAAAAAGAACAGTTGTTATTGTATGTGCTTTTCACCTCCAAATGCAAATCTCTCTGTGCACAGGAAGTGTTAATCTGTAAACCAAGCCCTGGCAGAACAGAGAATCCTGGTGTCTCACCCTCCTACAATTCTAATGCCTGTTGCAACCTACATGGTGGTCTACACACCACAGACACATTTTTTAAATGGACTGTTCTGCCTTTACATTAGCTTAGATGTGCTGTATATCCCTAGAAGTTGGACTCTTATATTGCTGTATCATTTTGAGTTTCAATCTCTGTGTAAAATGGGATGATCTGAAAATAAATTCCAAATAAAATAGTATAGAAGAAAAATCCTGAATATAGATAAAATAACTTAAAGATGTTGGAGGGTTTGTTAAATTATCTCACCATGCATCCAAGTTACTAACTCTGAAACTGTATCCAAGATGTTTGTTTTCAAACATTATCTTCTTACCCATATTTTTAGCCAACTCACTCTTACACTGATCAGCAGGAGCTAGCCCATGAGCTCCACCATTTACAGACTGGGAATGTACAATAAACATGGACCACCATACTAAACAGAGGACTTGCAAATTTACCTCAACACTGTGGGTCACTTTCTGCTCATCAACCCTTGCTCTAAATGATGACACATTTAACCTGTGCAATCCTCATCATACTCTCCAGAGGTTCTTATCATGGTCTTCATTTAAAGGTGAGGAAACAGGTGCAGAACTTAAGCAAGGTCCCAGTCAGTAAGTGTCACATTGAATTTCAACCCCATGAACTTAAACTAAGAATGCCTTCTTTTTTATATGTAGCATCGTCATTGGAAAATAACTCAGAGATACAAAATCTGTTCTTTCAAAGAGCACAACTCTGCATTCTTACTATCTTGAGTGCTGGGCAACCCTCTTACCTAGCATATTTTTATCACTCCCAAAAGAAACCTCCTCATTCCTCCAGCCACTGACAGCTGCTAACTTTTTCTGTTCTGTGGAGGTGCCTGATACATACATTTAATATACATGGAATCATACACGGTGTGGCCTTTCATGTCAGGTTTCTTGCACAGATTATGCCTCTCATGGCTTATCAGTGTTGGAATATATGACAAGACTTATTCCTTTTAACTGATGGATCACATTCCCCTGTGTGGACAAAGCACATTTTATTTAGCTATTCATCAGCTGTGCATTAGAATTGCTTCCGCTTCTGCAGCCTATGAATAATCCACTCTGATCAGCCAGGTAAACGTCTCTGTGAGAGCATATGCTGCCAGTTCTCTTTGAACATACATAGTTAGGATAGTTTGGTCATATGGTAACTTTAAGCTTAACTGTTTGGGAAACTGCCAAGCTTACCTCCAAGTCAGCTCCACCATTGTTACATTCCTACCAATAGAATACAAGAGCTCCCGTGACTCCAAATCCTTGCCAAAGTGCTGCTTTTCCTGGGTTTTGTTTTGTTTCTAAATTGTTACATCCATCCTAGCTAGCATGAAGTGATATGGTAGATTGAATGTCCATTCCTCTGTGGAATGATGATGTTGAATGACTTTTCTCTTATACTGTTTGTGTATTTTTTTGAAGAAATAGCTATTCAAACCCTTGTCCAATTTTAAAATTGGGTTGTCAATCCCTGCATCGTAGCCATTAGTTACATGTTCTGGATGCAGATCAGCATTTCTCTAATCTCGGGACTCTTTTTTGCATCATGAATGGTCTATTTTAAAGCTGAAAAAAATAGTTTTTTATCAAAGCCATTTTACATTTTCTCTTTGGTTGCTTATACTTTTAATTATCATGTGTAAGAGACCATGGAGTTCAAGGTCACAAACATTTACTCCTCTGTTTTCTTTTTGAGTTTTCTAATTTTAGATCTAATACCTGGATCTAGGACCCATTTTAAATTGACTTCTACTTGGTGGGAAGGAAAGATAAAAGTAAGGGTAAAGTTCATAAGAGGTGCTTCTAGCTGTTGTAGAAAAACCAGGCTACAGGTAAAGCTATTTATACCAAGTGATCACTGAGTTAAATGAATAAGAACTTTTCAAGAAGTTTCTAGAGCAGTTAAATAACAACAATGGGAGATGAAGGAGCTTTAAGGGAGTTCAATCCTGTTTTGCTCTCTTCAGTGAGCTTCTAGGCTGTACACTTTCACAGCTACTGAGGCTGTTTTCAAGACTGCCATGGAGATTGGGAAAGGGAGGTGAATATAAATAAAACCGAACAGAGATCAGAGTTCTTACAAAGACTGACATGGTTTTCTTGCATAGATGTTGTTTAGCTTGCTGCAAGTCTCATGTTAATCATTAGAATTCTAGAAAAGTTGATCTGTTTTTCTTTTCCTGATAGTATTGTTGCCATTCTGCCATTGTGGGCATGCTTCCCAAAGTCTATTCTTGTATTTTTTTAATGTGCATGGGTACTTTTCTTGCATTCATGTCTTTGTATCTCATCTTAACGTTCACGGAAACCAGAAGAGGCCATCATATCCCTGGGGCCAGAGTTGCAGATAGTTATGAACTGCCATATAGGTGTTGGAAACAGAACCCAGGTCTTCTGAAAGAACAGCCTGTGGTCTTAACTACTGAGTTATCCCTCCAGCCCCCAAAGTCTATTCCTAACGCTACTTAAGTGGATCCAAATGGAGGAATCCACCAGACCCTCAAAAGGGTTACATTTTTTTTATATTTTATTTTCCAGTTTAAATTTAGATAAGAAACGAGGTTGCTTCACAAGTCAGTTCCAGGTCCCTCTCCCATAGGGATACTTTTAGCATCTAATATATATATATATATATATATATATATATGTATTATACACAATAATGAGTCATTTAATGAGGAGAATGCCTTTTGGGAAATACATTACTAAGTTATTGTGTTATTCAAGTATCAAGGAGCACACTTACACAAACCTAAACACTGTAGGCTGGCCAGTTAAAGTGGCCCTGTAAGCAATCAGGAGGCATGGAAGATATGCAGCTGCTGCTCGTGTAACACAGTGTACTATTTAGCAGTAAACTTAACTCATTTATTTATTCTTTGAGATCGTCAGGGAGAAGTTGAAGGCCTTCACCGTGGCAACACTTCCTACACCCACCTCTCAACTTCTCTTCTTTTTTTCTTTGTTAATAACTCACTGAGTCCATTCATCCTGCTTGTATACTCATAAGCTTGGGGCACCATACACTGGATCGTGGGCTACATCACAGGGACTTTACATCCATAAAGAAAACTGACTCCCTCTCCCTCAGCAGTCATCACCTCCCAATACCTTCTAAGCTAGGGGTGGGGCCTCAGGAATTGGAATGTTGACTGGCTTGGGCATGTCTTGTGCAGGCAATCATGCTGCTATGGCTTCACAAGGACCCCTACTGTATCATATTGAGAAGACACTGTTTGCAACAATTTTTTCCAACATCTGGCTCTTAGAATTTTTGCTCTACCACCTCTCTTTCAAGTTGTTCCTTGACCCTCTGGAGAAAGGGAGTATGATGTGGATATCCCATTTAGGACTGAGCACTCCACAGTCACTGTATGTGATCCACTTGTGAGTTTCTGTATCAACTGCCATCCTCTGCAAAAAGAGGCTTCTCTGGTGAGGACTGAGAGCTGTGCTAATTGGGTACAGAGATAAGTATTTATTTAGTAGGCAGTTTGATAATAGTAGGTGTCCCTTTAGGATATGTGACTACAGCCACAGGTTCTCTGCCAGGTGCATAATACCAAGAATGAATTCTGCCCTGTGGAACAGGCCTTAAATCCAATCAGAAAGTAGATGATTATCCCTATAACAATCATGCCACTGTTGAATCAGTGAGCAGATCTTTGCAGTTAGTATTAGAGGTTGCATGGTTCACCACAGTGTAAGACTGTTGATTTTCCCCTACCTCACCAGCTTGTACAGCACCTTCTGGTACTTTGAAAGCTAGACAGCAAGGAAGAAGATTCCAAGTTAGTACCAGCTTGATTTAGTCATGTCTTATGACCATATTGAGTAGCATCTTCACCAACGGAAACATTCAGTCAGATTTTGCTGGGCAAGCAAGAGCAATGGCAATAGCTTGTGTTGTCTGGGGGTTCTCTGAGATCTCTCTGCTAGCAACTGGAAGGGAGGTATCCTGAATCTGCTGTTAGGGCTTTTGAGTGATAACCCATGACTTCTAGGAGGAATATTATCTTATTTAGGGTAACTCCTTTGTGTGTGTGTGTGTGTGTGTGTGTGAGAAAGAGAGAGAGAGAGAGACAGACAGACAGACAGAGACAGAGACAGAGAGAATGAGAGAGACAGAGAGAGAAGAAGGGGGTACTACATAGAGAAAGAGAGAGAGGAAGGGAGCACTAACATAAAATACTAGGTTTCCATGTGACTTTCCAAGGTCCCTTATTGCTAATTATTCCTCCCCCATCCTCTCCTCTGCCTGCTCTGCTACCACCATTTAAGCCCCCCCCTCCATTATCTTCTTTTCTGCCTTCACACAATCTATATTCTGCTATCCCCATTCCCTTAAGATATTGCCTCTCCTTGTAGGCCCCTGGACATCTCACTAGTACCAGGTCTCTCTTCAAACCTATAATGGCTCCTTCTATTATGTATGTATATCACATGCATGCATGGTGCCCATGGAGGTCAGAAGAAGGCCTCAGATCTCCTGCAATGAGAGTTCCAAGAGTTGTGAGCCACCATGTGGTATAGAAACTGAACTCAGGTCCTCTGAGAGCAGCTCTTAACTGCTGAGCCATCTCTCCAGCCCCTTTTGTTTTTGAGGGATACCAAAGACCAATTCCATATGCGGCTACCCTGAACTCCTGACCTCTGCCTCCGTCTTCCAAGTGCTGGGATGACAGGCCTATGCCACCAAAGCTAGGAATATGTTCCTGGTTATGGGAACCTAGACTTTGAGCATGCCAGGCAAACATCCCCAGACCAAATGCAAGGGTTGTAGTTCAGGGTACTGGCTGCCTTGTCCTCAGCCCCTCAGATGACAGTGAGCACTGAGTGCTCAAAGCCTACAGCATGGTTACAGAAAACATATCTTGTTTTAGGCCAATGGATCTCAACCTGTGAGGGAGTCACTTATCATACCCTGCATATCAGATATTTACATTGACAGTAGCGAAATTAGTTATGAAGTAGCAATAAAATAATTTTATTGTTGGGAGGTCACTAAACACTGGCAATCTAACCAATAGTGGAGACGCTATCTTAAATGCCCTTCCCTATAACGTGATTGACAACTTCCTTGTGTGCCATCCTAGAGCCTTCACCCAGTGGCTGAAAGAAGCAGAGGCAGACACCCACATCTAAACATTAAACTGAACCCCTGGAACCCAGTTGCAGAGAGGGAGGAGTGATGAGTACAGGGATTATGACTTGGCAGGTGAAACCCACAGAATCAGCTGACTTGAACAAGGGGGAGCTCATAGACCGCAGACTGATAACTGAGAGGCCAGCATGAGACTGATCCAGACCCCCTGAAAGTGGGTGTCAGTGAGGAGGCCTCAGCATTTAGCCCTGTCATCCAGATGGACTTTGGGAGCCCATTCCACATGGAGGGATGCTGCCTCTGCCTGGACAAATGAGGGAGGCCCTATGGAAATTCCCCATGAAGGGACTCACCCTCTTTGGAGAGTGGAGTAGGGATTGGGGAAGGGGTTGGGGGAGGGTTGAAGAGGGACAGGAGAGGAGGGGAGGAAGAGGGAGCTAGGATTGACATGTGAAGCAAACTTGTTTCTAATTTAAATTAAATAAGAAAAAATATTGCCTCTCTCCCACAATGGCCCCTTCTAGTTTCCTGGCTTCTCAGGTACTCAAGTGAAACATAAAAAAATCTAACTATGAAAATCTAGGTCCACCCATGATAAAGAGCATTCCATGTTTATCTTTCGGATATTTCTGGGTCTGGGTTGTCTCACACAATACCCTTTTTTCCAGTTCCTATCTATTTAAGCTCTGTTAATCAACAGAAGTATACTATAAAGTAATGTTTAAGGTATGGCACAACAAATACATAAATCAGTAACATAATTATTTACTGTCGTGATCACATACAGTGTGCACAGTAGCATGTGCTATTCTTTTGTAAGATGGGTAACATGGGAGGTTGCTTTATATCAGTGTCACACAGACAGGTAAGAAAGACAGTGTTGTAATACAGAACACCACTGTGAGAAGCAGTAGCATTTACTTCAACTTCAGTAATATGTGATTCCCATCATACATACAATTCCCCCATTAATTCAGACAGTCTTATGGCACACATGACTATATATATATATATACATATATATGTGTGTATATATATATATATATACATATATGCTTTTGTGTCTTCCTTCCTCCTATATACCATTAGGTATTATATGAGCTTTTAGAAATTGTGTTCAGAAAGTTGTCTACAGATTCCATGCTAATATAATAAATGGATGTTAGAAAGGAAGATCTTGTTTGATAGGGGGGAGGGTATTGCTCTTTAGAGTTTCTAGAATGTCGCATTAGACTCTCTCCCTCTCTCTACCATCTTGCTGGGATATTGCCAACGAGTGTGTGTCGTCCGTGTTCTAGTCATTTTGTCTGAGAGTAGACATAGGTGATTACATGTAATTCTTGTGAAACAGGAAAGAGGTGGGTATCATTTCTACAAAAAACACATGCTAAGATATGTTTCTTAAGGAAATTCCAGGTTGTGGTTTATTAAGAATTCCTTCTAAGAGAGACTCATCACCTATACCTTTCATAGTTACAGAAAATTAGAAGCTAATTAAATATGTTTCATCAAGGCTAATTTCATGAGATAGTTAATAAGATAGCTTAAAAACTTATTTTTAAATAAGAGCTATAGATATCCTGTACCAGGGCTCAGCCAGATACATGTGCTGTTCACTCCTTATGAAAGAAACTTCCCTTTGCAGTAGACAGAGCCCATTACAGAAAACCATATCCAGTTAAAATGCAGAGAAAAAGTGATCATGGGAGCCCAACCCCAATTGTTCCATTTGCAACATTACTGCTGCACCTAGGTCTCAGGGAACATGGCAAGTAGAAGGGGGAGCAGAAATATTGTAATCATCACAGGACCAGAAAATCTGCTGTGAGATTGAGTCTCCTAGAAACAGCAGGGAAGCTACATCCATGATGCCTCAACAATGTGGCTGCCTAAAGATGAACTGAAAAAAGATACTAACAGACATGCTAACATGGAAGAGGGGAATCTGACAAAGCCTCAGAAAACAAAGGTAGCTAAGGAATGCTGAAAACAGGAGAAATCCAATACCAAGTAGTCAGCTCCAAAAACGTGTGTGTGTGTGTGTGTGTGTGTGTGTGTAATATTAAATTAATTGTAGCATAGATATGTATATGTAGTGTGTGTATATATACATATATACACACACACACACACAATTAAAGAAAAGGAAACTTATTTTGAGAGGAAAATGGGGGGTTATTGAGAGTAGATTGAAGAGAAGAAAGGAGAGAAATGTTGTAATTATATTTTAAATTTTAAAAATTAAAGAAAAACAAATCCTTAAAAAGCAAAAAATAAGATCTATCAACTTTAGGATATTTATTCATAAACACTCTACAATTCAAAATAGGAACTTTGGAACCTCCTGAGACTACTGTCAGAAAGTTTTTAATACTCTAATAATTATGGAAAGGCTAGAACTGAATTTTTTATAGGAAGTTTTTATACATTAGAGTTGTACAAATACAAATCTTCAACAATCCAATCTTTTCTTCATTTTCAGTCACGAAGGCAATTTCTAACTTGCTATGCCAGAAACCGAGATGCAGTGAACAGGGTCTCATATTCAATATGAATCCAGCATAGGGAGGGCGGCTTGAGGGCACACTCTGCTCACTGGGACAAATACAAGTTAATATAAATGAGTGCCACTTTCTTTCTTGAGCATTCTGAGCTTTGTTTTCCACTTTAAAAAAAACACAGAAATGATGAAAGAAGAAAAAGAGAGATATCTGTGTGATCATCCCCTAATTTTTTTTTAAAAAATCTTTCGTTAAAGCAGTTGTAAAATTTTCCAGTCTTCAGTGTACCTCGAAGACTGAGTGGAATAGCACTGATGAAGTGCAAACTCCCATATGACTTACTAAACAGACTTAGATTAAATACTGCATTTTCTGTAAAGCAGTTAAGTTCTGAACTGATGTTTAGTCAGTGTTTCCTGCAAGAGCCACACTGTCATTTAGAGCCTGGGTCCTTCCTATTGGTGGCAGTATTTGACTCAAGAGAGTATGTTAAAAGGAACTTTTCAGTGAGCTTAGTACATTCCTTGCCTTCACGGTATAACCTAGAATAGGCTCCTTGGTTATCTGTCATTTTTCTTGATGGATAACTGGCATCTTTGTGGCATCCTCCATCAATCTCCCTCTCAGTATCATCATACAGGTAACCAGGGTAGTTCAGGGAGCTTCTAACTGAGAAGAACTAAGGCAAACATGGTTTTAAAAGAGGGGTAAGCTGGCTGGCTTCCACCTGACCAGACCTCTGGCCTTTGATCGACATGCCTCAGGGAGTGTCCAGGCACTCCTTTCCAGTTTCAGCACTTGAGCATCCCTAGCAAAGAACAGCTGCATTCTGGGAACCCAGTGTTCCCAGCTTCATAACCTATTCCTCTAGCCTATCTCTAAACAATTTCATTCTGTCATCTCTCATCATCCTATTTCCTAACAGCCAGGGTTTTCCTCAATCTCATTTCACTTTGAAGTGTCTTGTTTGATAATTCCAAGTCTATCAAATCGTTCTTACTTGTTGCTCCCAGTTTTCACCCCCTCCATCCCATTCCCACTGCCACATTCCAGGTATGCTGTCATTTTTGTCACCTACTTCATGACTGTATTGGAAAATCAGCAGACCCAGGAATCTTGGCCTAGCTCCATCTACCATGCAAACACAAATCACCTGCAAGGTTTCCCACTGCCTGCTTACCTTCCTGCTGCTACCATTTTTGCAAATGAAAGAATTCCAAATGTTTGGCTTACAGTTACAGTTGAAATTTCTCCAAGGTCTCTCTCTCTCTCTCTCTCTCTCTCTCTCTCTCTCTCTCTCTCTCTCTCTCTCTCTCTCCCTCTCTCTCTCTCCCTCTCCCTCTCTTCCTCTCTCTCTGGGGGCTCTCTCTGAATCTTATTTGTGCTCTTGGGTAGCTTTATAAAGATGCATAGGCTTCTTCTCTTTTAAGAGCTCTTTCTGTGAAATTTTTCAGTACAGTATATGGGATGTTTGAACAGTTAGCCAAAGCTATAGAGGAATTAAACAGTTAGTCAAGGCTATAGGGTGTTTAAATGGTAAGACAAAACTACAGAATATTTGAGCAGTTAGCCAAAGTAAAGATTCGTTAGCTTAAAGTAGTTGCTTGTTTTCTTTGAACCCAAAAGACATACATCTTTCAGGAAGTCCATCTTGGTCTCAGATACATTCTCTGTCTAGCTGTCCTTAATTCTACTTCTATGGCTCCAGAACTTCCAGATAGGATGATCCTGATGATAGGCCTAGGGCAGACCTTGAACTATGCTTTAACTTCTGACTTAAAGTAAAATAATCATCTTGGGCTGGTGAGATGCCTTAATAGGTAAAAGCATTTGCCACCAAGCCTGGCAATCTGAGTTTGTTCCCCAGAAACTGAATGTTGTAGAGAGAGAACTGACTTCTGCAATTTGTCCTCAGATCTTTAGTAGTCTTGGACAGACACACAAAGAAAGAAAGAAAGAGAGAGAGAGAGAGAGAGAGAGAGAGAGAGAGAGAGAGAGAGAGAGAGAGAGAAGAGACAGACAGGAAGGGAGGGAGGATAAGAGGGAGGGAGGGAAACTGAAGGAAAGGAAAGAAAGACTAAAATAGTCATAATTTCTGGAAGGAAAGGTAGCACATGCTTATTATTATTTTTCAAATATTGCAAAAATGTGCAAAATCAAGGATCACACCGTTTCTAACTACTCAGAACATTTGTAATATTTTGTCTATGGATATTACATGTATTTTATTGCTGCATAGTCAAGTTTCACAAACTTACCAGCTTAAACCATCATGTAATTATCATTAGCAGTTTTTGTGGACTGGAAATTTGGCACAGGTCAGCTGGAGCATTTGTTTGGACTCTCAAATGGCACTCAGATTATTGGCTGGGGCTATTGTCCAGTCTGATGCTCAAAGTCCTCTGCAAGCTCATCCAGACAATGATGATGAGCATATAACATCTGTGGTACCCTGAAGCATTGTTTCTAAACATGAATATACCGCAGGCATTATTGCTGTCATATTTGGTCACTTAGGATAGCTTAGGTTAGGTTGTTGCCGTTCTCAAATTTCCCTTCCTATAAATCATGCTAGGATGAATTTTTTTTTGGTTTTTCGAGACAGGGTTTCTCTGTGGCTTTGGGAGCTGTCCTGGAACTCGCTCTGTAGACCAGGCTGGCCTCGAACTCACAGAGATCTGCCTGCCTCTGCCTCCCGAGTAGGATGAATATTTTTAGGTCTTGATTTTTGCATAAATAGGTGTATAAATTCAAAGCAAATAGGTCTACTAGATCAAATGATAAACTAAATTAATGCTGGTAGTCACTTACAATGAGGGGTTACTTGAAAAAGAACAGAGTATTGGAAAACACCCAGATCACCAAAATGTGCTCCCCAGCATGAGTAATGACTCATGAAGGTTGGGTCACCAGACTTGTCCAATTGCAGGCAGCTATACCTATCAGGATATCTTCTCCCCAGAAATTGATTATTGCTTTCATAATCCTTCCAAAGGACCTTACAAATCTCTTTAAGATTTATGAATTTTCTAAGCCTTTAAAGTTTCATTAACTTCCTGACTTGTCCTCCTTAAGATTACTATTGCTATGATGAAACACCAGGACCAATGCAACTTGGGAAGGAAAGGATTTATTTGACTTATATCACAGTCCATTGAGAGAAGCCAGGCAGAAACTCAAACAGGGTAGGAACCTGATGTAGAGGCCACAGAGAGGTACTGCTTACTGGCTTGCTCCTCAAGGCTTTCTCAGTCTGCTTTCTTTTTTTTAAGATTTATTTATTATATATACAGTGTTCTGTCTGCATATACCCCTGCATACCAGAAGAGGGCACCAGATCTCATTACAGATGGTTGTGAGCCACCAGGTAGTTGCTGAGAATTGAACTCAGGACCTCTAGAAGAGCAGCCAATGCTCTTAAGCTCTGAGTCATCTCTCCAGCCCCTCAGTCTGCTTTCTTACAGAACCCAGGAATACCAGCCCAGAGATGGTACCACCCACAATGGATTGGGCCCTCCCATATCAATCACTAATTAAGAAAATGCCCTACAGACTTGCCAGCAATCTGACTTATGGAGGTATTTTCTCCATTTGGTTCCCTCCTATAAGATGACTCTAGCTTGTGTCAAGTTGACTTAAAACTATCCAGTATACTTATTGAGCATCCTGTTCAATCCAGGAAGTAGCTACAACAAAGACCTTTCAACATTATAAACTCTGAAACCATAGTAAGAACTCATGTTTCAAATAAAAGATCTAAGAAAACATGAAACCATGAATCTTTTATTGTTATTGCTATTATTGATGTAGCTACCATACTTCGTTGTATGAAACAACATAGTGTTTCATATTCCTAAATGAAATATATTCACATTCCTATATAGGCATATAAAGTATTTTGATCATATCTCTGCTTCTGTTACATGTTCTCCTAACTCCCTATCTCTCTTTTCCAGCACTAAGTTCCTCTTTTATTTTTATTTTCTTTTCATCTGACGTTCCCAGTAAGAGGAAAACTGGGCAATGATTATGAGTCTGGCTTATTTCACTCAACATGATAATCTCCAGTTCCATACATTCCCTGCAAAGAACATGATTTTCTTTCTTTGTAGCTAAATAAAACTACACTATAGGGCAGAGGAGTAGCTCAGCACTGGAGTGTTTGCGTAGCATGTTCATGAACCTAAGTTTGATCTCCAGCACTGCAAGCAATGAGTAAATAAAATGAGAAACTATTGTGTACACCTTGCATATAGCCTCACAATTCTGTCAACCAATAAAGTGACCCTCCATCTAAGGTTTCACTCTCCATGAATTTAGTTATTCCTGATCAATCACTGTGTGAAAATTAAATGGAAAATTCCAGAAACAAGCAATTTAGAATTCAAACTATTTCTTAGTTTTACTTTGTAAAGTGTGTGTCTGTAAGTGTAGCTTCATATGGATTTGAGCATGTAAGTACAGTACTTTCAGAGTCCCTAAGACTACACTGGATTCCCTGGAACTTATAGGGGTTGTGAGCCATCTAACATGTCTTCTGCAAGGGAAACAAGTTTTCTTAATGGATAACCCATCTCTCCAGTCCCTGTGATTCATAATTTTTAAATTCCATGCCATTCAGAGTAAAATGATGACATCATACACCTCCCTGCTCCTTTGAAGTCGGGATATAAATAACCACATTCATGCAAATTTTGTGGCAGTGTATTTTTATATTTGTCCTATTGAAAGATTTATTCCTAGGTATGGATAGATAGGAAAACCTACAGTATACGCCAGATTTGGTATTATCTGCAGTCTCACAATCACTTAGAGCATATACTTCATGAGTAAGAGGGCTATCTGCACCCAGCAACTCCTTGTGGTAGACCTGGTTCCAGTGAGGAGGATGTGGGAAACAGCAAAGCAGAACCTCAGAAGTAGATTCTTGTGTGTTGCTGCATTATTCACAATAACCAGGACATGGGTCCAGCCCCGATGCCCATCCATAGATGAATGGATAAAAGCAGTGTGGTACATATACAAAATGAGATTTTAGTCAGTCACTAAAAAAATTCAGTCATGACATTTACAGGAAAAACATGGAAAAACCTGGAAATTATTGTATTAATCAAAGTACCTCCAATTCAGAAAGATAAATACCACATTTCTGTCATGTTAAGATCCTAGCATTTAAGAAATAAATCTATATTTTCATTCATATATATATGAAAACAGAGAGCAGGTGTTGGGGTTGAGTATGGAAGAGTGGTGCAGTAAATGTATAAACACAACACAATAAAGTCCATTGCTTTATATGCTAATTTTTTAAAAAGGTTTATTCATGACCTCTACAAATCCCTGACAAAATTGCAACAGAAAGACTTAGGGCTATATCTGGATGGAGAAGGCTTTAGATAAGAAGTAGCATGTTGGGAACCTGTACATATGTCCTATACGGAGGTGTTCACAACTGGAGTAAATAAATTCAGGCTGAACAAGTGCTTCAGATCCATTGTGTAGCACAGCAACTCTAGTTAGTAATAATTTCTGTGAGTGTTTATTTCAAATGTTGGCATCTAAAACAGGAATGTACATTAAAAAATCACACTTAGAACTGTAAGACGACAGCTGCTCAGCAGTCAAGAGAAGGTTCTGTGGTGCAGAAGTCCTGAGTTCAGTTCCAGCACCCAGGTCTGGCAGCTCACAAGCGCCTGTAATCCCACCTCTAGAGGCTCAACACCCAATTCTTAGTGTTGCAGGCATTGCACTCACATGTATAAGCCAATTAACACACATATATGCAAAATTTTACAGGGATGGAGACATGTCAACAGTTAAGAGCACTGGCTGCTCTTCCAATAGATCTGGGTTTGATTCCCAGAACCCACATAGTGGCTAAAGATAGTGTCTGCAACTCTAGCTACAGGGAATATGAAGCCCACCTGTGACCTTCACAGGAACCAGGCACACATGTGGTACCCAGACATACATGCAAGCAAAACACACACATAAAAGTAAAATAAATTTTAAAAGCATTATAGTATATTTAAAATCACATTGAATCCCATAAATGTGTATTCAATGTGTATTTGATGATTTAAATTTTAAAAAATTGTTAGTGAGAATTTATCAGGCTAAAGGGAAAGGATATCATTTAGAGATTTCAATCCTCAGAAATGTGTGTGAATTGCATCCAAAACCAAAAAAATGCAAGGTATTTGATCTCAGCCAGAGATAAGTTTCTCCCTTTCTACAAAGTACCTCTATCAGCCATTAAAATAAAAAATTAAATACCTACAAAAACAGCCTCTTTCTTGGGGGGGGATTTAGGACACAGTAGACCAGTATGCATGCTGGACTGGGGATCTCTCGGTGCTTCCCCACCTATCCAGAACAAAGAAAACTAACTGTGCTGTGAACAGAGCTCCAGTGTGTAGAGGGACAGAGTCTCTATGGCTGTGTAGTGAGCTGCCTCTCCAGCTGCCCATGGCCACCTGGCTGCTAAGTCACTGGCCTGCCACCCACTGCCAAAATCCAAACAATCTCCCTACTGCTTGCAAGCGCCTCACCATGTGAGAAAACTTTCTCTTCCCTTACACAGACAGCATCTTAATAGTAAGTGAATCTGGAAGCCAGACCTCATGGGTAAGCAATTAGGTGGGACTGAAAAGCAACTTTCCCCACCTCCTGGCCATTTGAAGAGAAATATTATCTTCAAAGACATGTCTTTGCCTGAGATCTGAAATGCAGGGAGTATTTTTCTTGTCTCAGGCTAACCTTGTCAAGGAGATTTGCATTTAAATAAGGATAATTTGGATCCTGTTCTTCTAGTGGGGATAGGGAGAGCCATAGAGGAAGCAGGGTACTGCCCACTCTGCCCTGAATATGTCTTTTTTCTGTCTCCCTGGTCTCTCTGCCTCTCTTCGGGAGCTGGACAGGCAAGGTGCCACACACACAGTGACCTTGCTGAGACATACATGGTTCTCTGGTGGGATCCTCCCTCCTTCTCCTGCTCAAGGACCACACACTATGGCCCTTATCACATTTTCATAGCCCTGGACACCTACTATAGCTTCCCACACTTGTCCCACAGACTGCTGCTGGCCTTTGGCCCTTGACCCTTGTTATCTGAGCCCCTTATTCCCACTTCCTACCACAGGCCCTTCCTGTACTATAAAAGCCAATGGGTAATAAGTAAGAGTTTATCAGTCACCCCTCACGTTAAATACTCAAAGCAGTCTTCCTTGTGTTGTGTTATATAATAGCCCCTGGCTCCCCTATTTTCTTCTCCCCTTCATAACTTAGATCTTGCTTCTGGAATATTATACTGCCCTGTGCTCCTCCTTAACCAATGGGATTTTGCCTCGCTCTACTACCCATGAACACTCCAGCTATCTCTTCATCAAATCCAGAACGTCACACGTATGAACAAAAATGCCTCTGGGAGGTTAACTCCTGGATTTCCCATATGCAAACAAGCGCCTGGGTCCCAGAATGAGCTGCTTGCCCACAATCCCCAACACGGCCAATGTAAACTTTGTTCTTTTGCTTCTTCACTGTGTCAGAACATAAGTCTTCCTTGGGGCTTGGGATGTAGCTCAGGTGACAGACTACTTAGCTAGCACGCATGAAGCCCTGGGTTCAATCCTCATGTGTATGTGATGACTGTGCTTGTAGTCCCAGCACTCCAGAGGCAGTGGTGAGTCACAAGTTCAGGGCAATCATCAATTACATAGAGAGTTCATCAAGGCACTGGGGTTCTACCCTGAGATGGGTTTTCTACCTCCTCCGTTAGTGAGGATGCTCTTTATGGTAGATACTTTGTTGGAACATTGTATTACTTTAGAGTTCTTATGTGGGTGAGGACCCCACCAAACCTGAAGATCTGCCCCACTACCCCTCTTACACAAACATCAGTTTGCAAATTTTACTCTACTCCTCAAATTATTTAATAGCTTCTAATAAGAACAAAGCACAGATATTAATTTGACTCCAAATGTCTCACAATTTTCTTCTTACCCAGACAACATCTTGGTATTTAAGAGCGCTGACGCCAGGCATTGGTGGTGCACGCCTTTAATCCCAGCACTTGGGAGGCAGAGGTAGGCGGATCTCTGTGAGTTCGAGGCCAGCCTGGTCTACAGAGTGAGCTCCAGGACAGCCTCCAAAACAATACAGAGAAACCCTGTCTCGAAAAAAGAAAAAAAAAAGAGCACTGACTAGAAAACTCTACCACTGATGGTCTGTGTGATCTAAGGCTATATCCCCTTCATAAACCTTGTAAACAGGGGTTGGGGGATGACTATCAGGTGTGTTAAGATACCTAACAATTTTTAGGATATAGGAATGTTAGGGGTGATCACTAGTTTCCCCCAGCTCTGGTGAATTTATAGTGTCCCTATACTGTGGTCACTCCTTTCTGCCGTGTGCCTTTTCCTCAAGACTCTGAGACCAGCTGTCTATCATTCAGTGATCCCCCAGTGAATTTCTATTTCAGCACATGCCATTTTCATTAATTATGTTTAAAAACCTGAGTTCCTTTGTTTGAGCACTTACATATGCCAAGCTCTGTTCTAAATACATCTATATATCCTCTTAATTAAACCTTGCCATTAATATACAACATGTTTTAATAAGTGGCAAGTGATGTATATGCTGTCATTCCTTGTAGATTGTGAGGTTCTTTATGAAAGAATCTACAATTCATACCCTGATCTCCTGATCATCTTTGACTCTTCAGAACTCAGAGAGGTGCTCTACACATTGTGGGTATGCAATTAGGTTAGGATGTCTTCATCCACCCAATCCGAATTGGCAAGAGACAAAGACAGAGACAGAGACAGAGACAGAGACAGAGACAGAAATATGAGCATTGAGGGGGCATTTCGGTAGGATGGATGATGATTTTGTCTGAAACTATCAGTGCTACAAGCAGAGGCTGCAATAGCCACCATTAAATCCTTAGTATTATATGAACATGTTCTATAGTGCTCACAGGTTAATGTGTTCTCATTTGATTCTCTACTGTCATATAATCTCAGGTCTTTCCAAGGACATAATAATACTATTCATGATGACATTTCACTCTGCACTCTTGTTTCAGGGGTCATATGCAAGGTTCTGGGGAGTTTTTAGAGGCCTTACCTCATGGGGTGCCTGTTTTTGGTTAAGGGTAAAGAGACACTTACCCTGGTGACCTTTTCTTCTCATTGAACATCAAATGCAAATTGCCACAGATTTAGAGAATTATAATCACCAGATAATGATATCATTTCTATGTGGATGGTCTAAGACCATAGACACAAATAAGTGTTGCTAAATTGCTACAGAATAAGTTTTGTATAATTTGAGGCCATGCCAAAAAAAAAGTCAGAGATAAATATTTTCACTTCATCTGACATTCCTTCCCTACCTTTGAACATCGTAAGCTCTGTCTCAGAGGGTGGTTTGGATCAAAACGATTGCAGCATCTCTGGATGACCTTGAAGCTGATTTCAGCAGAGAAAAGCGACAGCCAGTCATGTAGGGACCCCAATGAGAATGGATGAACCACAAACTGAAATCAGGAGACCCAAGCAATCTCCAAAGCCCACAGATGTAGCTTGATCTATCCCAGTGATGAGAGCACAGAATAAAGGTTACTTGGAGATTGAGGCATTACCGGAAGTGTAACCTCTTCGGGGTTGTCTTCTTAGGAACTATCACTGCTGGAATGAGGCTTGGATGACAAGGCCTGATCTTCCCGTTGGATTTGGAGGCTGGCAAGCGGTGGACAGTACACCCCAGGAAAACAGTGATGGTAAGCCTGTTTCTTCCCTATTCAGCTCACTGCTCTCCTCAGTGTGTGGGTAGCATGCTCATTAGGAACCAACCCTAGAAATGTACTTGCTGGGCACGCACACAGGATTAACTGCCTGTCAATCAAGTTTCACTCCATTTCAATAGTCAGCTTTACCCTGATTGTTTTACAACTTTTGGAAAAGAATATAACTTATATAATTCATCTATTCTTGCTTTGATAAGCAGTTTTGAAGCAAGAGCAAAAAATATTTGGGTAAGCATTTTTACTAGGCTATAAAATATACTTCAGTCCTCTCTGATCTACAATGATGAGGTAGTAAAAGACTAGAGAGAAAATAAAGACATTGAAAAAATAATTATAAATCACCTATTAAATTGTTATTCTTCCAAAGCCTGATGCCTTATGTTTGCTGGTCTCCTTCAAAACTTGAGAGGATAGATATTTGTCTTCTAACCTTCCAACTCTGGTTATCAGGAGCAGCTGTGACCAACCCCAGATTTTTATAGAATCACACTTTTTTTTACTATGATGATAAACATCAAAGGACTGCAAACCACAGAATTATTCCTCTTTCTCTGATGTTGGTCTGAAACAGTGATGTTGTAAATCTTCATAGATAGGGAAGCATTCAATCCACAGTTGTGATGAATCCATGCTATGATGCTGGATTTTATGGAGAAAGCATCATGCTATTACTGTTCTAGACATTATAGTATGAGGATACTCAGAGAAATACAACAGCTAATCTCATAGAAAATGTGAGTAGATGGCTAAAACTTAGTAGATCTTAGAAACATAAACATGAACATGTCAAGTTGTTAAATAAGGAGCATTGGCTAGTGGGCATGGTTAGTGTCCAAATTTTACAACTAAACCTGACAAATCTCACAAACAGAAAACAGTCAAAGAAAGATCAATAGATAGAACTGCCAAGGATATATCAGGGACAGTCCTGGTTAAGTTTCTGTTACTGTGATATACACCATGATGAAAAGCAATTTGGGGACAGAAAAGTTAAATTTTGGCTCACAGTTATAGTCCATTACGAAGGGAAGTTAGGGCAGGCACTAAAGGTGGCTTTCTCAGTCTGATATCTTACATATCACAGAACTGCCTGGCTATGGATGATACCACCTACAGTGAACTCAGTGCTTCAGCATCAACCACAGCTCGAGAAAATGTCTCCACAGGCTTGGCCACAGGTCAGCCTGATAGAGACGTTCTCTCAATTGAGGTTTCCCTCTCCCAAGTGACTCTAGCTCCTGCCACGTAGACAAAAACTAACCAGGATAATATGAGAAAGGGATAAATACATTAGTGCATGTGTTTGTAGTCAGAAAACGAGAATTAGAAATAGTGTTGGCACAATATTCTTTTCCTTTTCCTGGCCTTTAGATTTGGGATTGAGTAGACATTTCTAGCAGAACTCCTTTGATCACACATATTGGTCACCTGTCTTCTGTAGCCAATGAAAATATTTAGGCAAAGTCACTGGTGAAGCTGAGGAGCACTGGAGTCTATATAGCCCCCAGTGTTGTGTGCAGTCCTGTAGATGGGCAGAATTGGAAACAACAAATTCACACTGTCTTCCTTTTTGTTTTGCGATACAGGCATGTACCGCTGCGGGCCGGCCTCTGTTCAAGCTGTTAAGCATGGCCATGTCTGCTTCCAGTTTGATGCCCCATTTGTTTTTGCAGAGGTAAGTGGAAAGCTGGAGGAAAGTGTCGTTTTCCACCACCACCTCTTAACACATCAAAGAGTTAGACGCCAGGTTGTTACTTCTCAATTTCCCAGGTACATGGTGTATGCTTCCTGTCAACCAGACATTCTTCCATCCTCAAGTTCTTAACGCTAAATGCGATTCCTACTTAACACTTTCCTGCCTTGAACTCTTGAGATTGTTTTTCTACTAAAAGCAAGAGATTTGCAGACCCGAGTTTAGTTCTGGGTACCGAGGATCTGGTAGGCATCAACAGTTCTGAAGACATTAAGTGATGAACAGATTACTCAACTAAAACTTTGTTAAGGGCAGCAGCAGCAGCAGCAGCAACTGAAAAGAGAAGGAAGGGTACAAAGAAAGAGCTGCTCAAGCAGAGATTTTTGGGCCATTTAATGAGTTGATGAAGATGTTAAGTAAAGGGTCTAAGATTCCAGAACAACAGGGCAGGAACTAGGAGGAGAGGAAATAGCTAATGAAATCAGTGTAAGAGACATCAGGTAAGAGAGGAGACTGGGAGTCTCTTGGGGTGGGGTGAGGGTATTTGAAAGGCTGAGATGCAGGATTCCCTTGAGATGTATTTATAGCAATCAGCACTGGAACCTCTCCTGTATCCATGTCTTTCTGGACAATTACTCTGCCTGCTACTTGATGCTCTTTTAAAATATGAGTATTGCAAGTCTCCCCACTCAATAGAAAAGAAAATCAAGGCAACGGCAGGCAGAGTGCCTAATATACTTTCCCTGATAATCTAGCTAATGAGGAGGATGTTGAAATTTGAAACCAGATGGGCACCTGATTTTAGGCTAGCAGCCACTTAGGAAAGAATAAGTATTTAGTGTTAACTCACATCAGGGAGGGCTATGGGGAGCTCAGATGTATAATCCTTGGAGGGGAATATGTCAGTTAGTTCATTCCATGGTGGTAGCTAAATGTGACAATACAAAGAACACATGTAAGTAATTGTTATATGAACAATATAGTCAACATAAGATTGCATTTGTACCTGGAGATGCATTCACTGAGAAAATGGAGCCAGGAACTGAAAGACATCAAAGACCTCAATACTCTAAGGCAGGAAGGAAGTGACCTGGCAAGCATGATTCCCTGTGTAAATATAGATGGCCCCTGCCCCATGATAACTTCACTTATAATCTTTTAAGTTTGTAATGGTGCAAAGAAATACAAATTCAGTAGAAACCCTGCTTTGTGTTTTGAATTCAGATCTCTTCCTGGGATTGAGATGCTCTCAGATGATACTGGATAGCAGAGAGCTGCAGTTCCCAGTCATCTCATAACCACAGGAAAATAGCAGACACCCTACAGTGTGCTCTGCCACTCAGCTAAGATGTGCTGTAGGGGAACTATATGGAATGCATTTTCAGCTTATCAGATCTTCAATTTGCAATGAGTTTAATCAAAATCTAATCTCATCAAAAGCCAAAGAGCATCTTATGGCCGTAGTCCTAAGAGCAGAGTACTGAGGGGTTACAGGGGAAGCAGCAATGGCTAGTGCTTATTCAGACAAAAGATTAGAAAAAGGTCAGGAGGGTCCAGTGAGATGGCTCAGTAGGTAAAATCACTTCCTGCGAAGCTGATTGCCTGAGTTCAGTCTCTGGGACCCACATAGCAAGAACCAACTCCCACAAGTTGTGATTTGATCTCTACATCTATAACATGGTGCACACATTAAATAAATGAATTTGGAAGAAAGAAAAAATTGAAGGGATAAAAAGTAATTTCAGGCAGAGGGATGACCTGGGCATCCAAGTGCTATGCGCAAAGAGCTAACAGCTCTACAAGTCACCAGCATACTAATGATGTACCAGGGTGTCAAACAAAGGTAAAGGCTAAAGGTCTATGTGGGGATCTTCCCATCTGAAGAAATCAATCCTTTATTCTGTAAGCTAGGGAGAGTTATCTATGCCAAGAGACATCAGCCATATACTGACAGCCTAGGGAACATGGATTGGATGGAACTGTCACTGAAGATAGGGAGCCTACCAGAGGATTGGATTGTCTCTCTATGAGGGAGACGGCAAGGTCTTTATGTCATTCTAAAAGTCAAAGCAAAAAGACACCTGACAAAAATATCTTGACGGAAGAGTGATTTATTTGGGCTTGTCATCTGAGGGGGAATGGTCTGTTGTGATGTGGAAGTTACAGCAGCCGAGGCAGAAGCATGAAGCAACTGGCTACCTTACCTCAGGAAGTCTACCAGAAACAGGGTTGGTCTGTCCGGAGCAACTCACTTCCTCCAGCTAGAGCCAGCCCCTAGAGATTCCACAGCCTTCCCAACCTGTGCTGTCAGCTAGGAACAAAGTATTCAAAGGCATGATCCCGTGAGGCACACTCACATTCAGAGCATAGCCGACGTGAGCTAGACACATGGCAGTCTCCAGGAAAGAAGGGATAGTATTGGGAAGAGTCAGCATTTAGACGGCAGAAATCACAGATGTGGAAGACACAGAAGGAATATACTGTACCTGCCATTGCCGCTTCTAGACGCCCCGGGAGAGCAGCCTTGCTGTGCTAGGAGTTTTATCCATTTGATTTCACTCTGGCATTTGAAAATTTGTACAAACCTCCCCTGCTGTCACCTGACAGTTTATGACACCCTGAAAATTTCTTAATGGAGATCACTCTGAAACCCATGAGGCTTTATTTTTATATTTTTATTGTACTTTATTGCTACAAAGAAGGAGAGAGGCTGGTCTCTTTGCAGTAGTGAAGGGCCTAATAGCTGTTAATGCAAGCGCTTTTTGCTGTTATTAAATATAGATCAGGGTGTTGGGAATGTCATCAGGATTTGCAGATAATTGCCCTCTCTTGCTGCTGCAGAGGCTTTTTTGTCAGAGGGTGCAGGCTGTTGCTTTAGCCTGGGCTGGATTCCAGGTCCAAGCTATCTGTCAGAGATATATGAGCTGCCTAAAAGCATATGAGGTTTCTGCTCTCAGGGGTGCTCACCAGGACCCCACGGGGTGAGCGGGTAGCTTTAGTATGCATCTCCTCAGTGACTCAGGTTGCAGCTGAGGTTCCTTCCCTTCCTCCACCTGTGTGTCATCCTTTCTCTTCCTGCCTGAGGGATGCCAGCAGGTGGCTTGCCCATTCTGGCCTTTCAGAATGCCGACATCCTAGCCATTCCTTACCAGCTCCCAGGCCCTCTAGCTCATTGATTAATCATCAGCTTTTCTATGGCTTTCTTTGGCATGTGAGCGAAAATAGAACCCAGAAAAGGGGAAGAGACAAGGAAAATGTCCTCCCCTTCCTTCTCCCCCACTTTCCTTAAAAAGGGACAGAGGGACCTGGGATTCTCTGCCCCACCCCCCACACGCCTTCTTCACATCATTGAGTTCCCTCGGGTCCAAAGATTGAGGTGCCACCTCTCTCCCCAGCACAACACAGCTCAGAGCCTCCAAGAGGTAAATGGAGAATAGAATGGCTTTAAGTCTAAAGTTCCAATGCTCACCTGCCTCAGTGGCTCTCAGTAAAGAACGGTTTCTTTGGAAAGATGGTTCTTTTCTACCTTCACTTCTTCCAATGGACTCTGCTGCCCTCTTCACCACCTCATCCCAAATGGACAAACACACTAATACACATGCATGTATATACACCTAGAGTTACATACACACATATATACATACACACATCCTTCAAATACCACATAATACACACACATACATATATATATATATGTGTGTGTGTGTGTATACATACATACCTACATACATTCACACACTGAGATACACACAAACACAACATCTGGGACAGAAGCTCCAAGAAGGTAAGCTCTCATGTATTCTCATCAGTAGGAACAATATCTGCTACAATGAATGAATGAATACATACATACATACATACATACATACATACATACATACATACAGCAAACAAAGAATTCAGGTAAGAACAGCATCTTGGAGATGAGGCCCCAAATGCATCTTGTGCTATGATTCCTTATGGGAGACAAGGAACATGTGTGACCTTGCAGAGATCATCCACAAAGCAGGCCCAGCCTCCCATACTCACAAGCTACAAACGGCAAGTACAGGATGAGTTGTGTTGATAGTTGTGCCAGGAGGTCCCTGACTGAGCAGGGACCCAGGGCCTCAGGATGCTCTGGAGGAAGCATTGCTTCCTCTGTGGGGCCTGCAGCAAGGTTGTTTCCACAGATAAATAAACAAAGCAAAGAGTTTGTCCTTGGATCCTGAGCTCTAGAAGGCATCTCTATCCTCAGTAGCAAAGAACATGGAGTGCACCACGCCGTGTGCACCAGCAACCCATTTACAGAGATCCTGTAGCCTGCTCAGGGTCCAGCCCACCTCCCTGAGCCCCTAGGACCCTACACACAACACAACTTGCACAGGAAACACCATGGCTGACCAGAGGCCAGAGTGCCATCCTGTGAAGGCAGACAGCACCAGCTATCACAGCAGGAGCCTGGCTCTATATGGCCACAGTCTCTGAGTACACTGGAAGGACTTAGGTGTTCACTAAGATTTACTTCCATTCATAACAAACAAAAAACAAGACCAGCCACAAATACAGAGGATTCACACACCAGGTGTAGGTACATACCTGTAATCCTAGCCTCTGGGAGATCAAGGCCAAATCAGAAGCCAGTCAGGGCTCTATAGTATATTCTAGGCCAAGCTGAGGTGTACAAGGATAACCTGTATCAAAAATGATCAACAGCTACAAGAGCTAGTTCCAGGACAGCCTCCAAAGCCATAGAAAAACCCTGCCTTGAAAAACAAAACAAGCAAACAAACTGGCCAACAGAAGCTGCCAAGATGATTTGGGGAGTAAAGATGCTTGTGACCAAGTCTGATGACCTGAGTTCAGTCCCTGGAACCACATGGTGGAAGGAAAGAACCAACTCCTGCAAGTGTCCTCTGACCGCCACACATGCTGCGCGCACGCGCGCGCACACACACACACACACACACACACACACACACATGCACACACACACACAAAAGTAAATAACTGTTTTTAAAAAAGCATCAAAACATCTATATAAAGAGAACTTTCACAAGCAGTACTGATCTATCTACCAACCCTTCTGTCAAAGATATTATCTAGCACACCTTCATAGAAAGTAGAACAGCCTGAAGCCATTATTCATGGCAGCATACCTGTGCATAACTACTGTTCTAGCCTCACCAGCTGTCTGCAGCTGGAGCCTATCGCCTGCACCTTTTTGGGCACCTAGATTGTTCCTCTTTAGATGTGGGTACAGGAACTCGCACATGTATACAGGACTAGCACACCAGTGGCTGGGCTGAAAGCATGCTGGAGTCACTTTGTGTCCACCTCTCGTCCCTAGTACACACTTCAGAAAGGCCTTCTCAGCCACATGTTACTCCTGTCCTCCTCCCACAAGGGACAGTGTTGTGTGGCCGTCCTGAGGTTTCTGCCATAAGAGACCAGAGGCCCAGACTCAGTCACTTCATATCTGGCCCTGTCCTCCTGGGAAGCTGTGAGCCATGACATGGGTTGTGACTAGGGGGATGTTTTAATCATTGTTCTGGGAGCTTGAAAGTAGGGGAACAGCTGCCATGCTTGTCTTGCCTCCTCCAAAAGGAATGTTAGCCTTCTCAGGAAGCTCACTTAAACATACCCAAAGGACAAACATTTCTTAGGTAGCTGTCCTTTCTTGTTCTCCTTTCAGATGTCCTGTCTCAGACTTGCAGTCCACCAAACCCCAAGCATGCTGATGTCTAGGTGGGAGAGGAAGTATACAATGATGTTCAAGGGAATAGGCCCAGTCCAGGACAAAGTTCAAGGGGATGAGGTCATGGGCTAGCCTAGGGTGAAGGTCAAAGATGGACCTTGGACTACAAGTCAAAGAGACATGCTATTAACCAGCAAAAAGTAAAGATCAAGGGGAATAGGCTGTGAACCAACCAAGGCAAAGATCAGGAAAATGAGCTACTGGTTGGCTCAGGGATTGTAGCTCTTCAGTAGCTACTCTCCTAATATATGCCCACAAAACTACACTTGTTCTAATGGTGCTGTCATCTGTAGCAAATAGAACAATATGGACTTTGTGAGACTGATGTTTGAGGAGGCTTGCTTTATTACTAACAATGTATCTTGAAACACTGTGGGCATTTCCCCAGTGGCTGACTACATCCTCCTTAGCCAAGGCCAGATTCATGTAAATTCAGAACATTTTGTGAGGAAGTGTGAAAAGTTGTTCTCTTTAATTTCCAATTTTAAAGTTAGGGGAACACCATCATATTCCCACCATCCTATGATGGCTGTGCTGGTTTTAGTCAATTAGGGACTTTTCAAGTCATGTTCACATAGATCTTATCTCACTCTGGACTAAAAGATTTTCATGAAACTAGCAAGGCAGGAATGATGGGTTTTCATGTCACAGAAACCAGAACTGAAATTCACAGAGGTTAACACGGCTTCCTGCAGGTCCACCACCAGTGCTGGAGACCAGGTTTCCCACAGTTAATCCAGCATCTCTATGGATATCCGACAGGCTTTTCACCTGCCCATCTTCTGCCTTCCTCCCTTCAGTCTTCAGCACATGAGCTGCTATGCATCTTGTACATTTCAACCTGTTATTCATCGGCCACTTCCACACTACTCCATGCACCCACAAAGAACCTTGGAGACGCCTTTTCGGTGCACTTACTGCACTGTAGTCCAGAAGTTCTCAGGCAGGGACACTCACTAGAGTCATCTGAGACCACTTTGACATATAATATATTTAGAACCCCACCTTAATAAGACATCTACCTGTTTTTAAGTCATTGTCCCCCCCCCACACACAGATGATTCTGACTCCCAGACCCTCCCCTACCACTGTGTCAACTCTATAATGGAAGGACAAGATCTCTTTTGCCCAACGTTAGAGCTCTGGCATTTTGGACACTATCTGAGAAAGCTATTAAATAATACATAATTATCGATAACATTTATTGAGTGTTACCTCTATGCCAGGCACTATGGTAAGTAGTTCACGTGCATTTATTTCAGTTAATTGTGCCAGCAATTACCTCACTTAAAGGAGCAGGAGCTAAGCTGGGAGAGTACTGGAAAAGCATCTGGTATCTACACCAATGGTCATTGGGCATTGTTGCTGTTTCCCACCTGATGCCCTGATAGTAAACAGAACTCCAAAAAAGAGAGTTTGTGCACCACAATGGGGGCCTGTGAAATCACCTTTCAGACAGATCTGCCTCTAGAAAGCAAAAGGGAGATACAGAACCATGGAAGAGCATGAATTCAGTTTCATCCCAAGGCAGTCTCCAGTGCCTACTTCAGATGCTGAATCACCAGGAATTGTCTAAATTCCTCCTGGATGGTTTAATTATAGTTTTCAATTAAAATATGTTTTGCTAGAAATAACACAGTTAATATGACTGAAACAGACAAGAATCTATTCTTACTAAGAAAGCCTGAAGTTGACAGTCTAAACTTGGTCCCTCTGAATGGCTCATCAGGCCAGCAAGTCGGCTCTCCCTGTCAGTTTCTAATGTCTGACCAAGCTTTTCTTCACTGCCTCAGGTCAGCAGCAGCTCCAAGCAGCACATCACTACCCATGAAGACATCTAAGGGATGTCTTAGGAGGTCAGACTCTCCTATGTCCCTCTCTCCTTTTGTAGTTGTCAGAATTCTTCCCAGGAAACCACTTGGCTGACTTCCTTCCCTTCTACAAATAGATTCCACAGCCTTTTCTAGCTTAGCAGGATTGAGGAAGGCAAGAAGTGAACATGGTGCTTCCAGTTTCCCCAAACAGAGTTGAATTTACCAGGAAGAGGATGGAAATAAGTGTTTAACAATGAGACAACTGATCATGCCTGCCTCAGATAGTCTCCCTTGACTCATGACTATGGATGGAATTGGTTCTGTACTGGCATCTTTACATGGGTTCTGAGAATCAGACTCAGGTGATTGAGTGGCAGGCACTTTTACTGGCAGAGCCAGAATGTTTTTAAAAGGAGCTTGCCTGTGGCTCACTGCAGGTGAAGAAAGGAACACACAAATGTCTGGATGTCTGTAAAAGGGAACATTAAAGATTTTGGAGACAGGGAATTTGCTTTGTTTTTCTTAATTTAGACATGATGTTTGTGTATCTCTGTGAGGTTTGAGACGGCAATGTGTGATGACAAATGATAATGATAATGATCTCTGATCATTTTATGTCATTTTATGTGCTGGGAACTTAATACTCTTCTCAACGTTTAACTGTGTACCGCAGATTGCACTAACTAGTGCCGCAGAACAATCAGTAGGAATTTCATGAGTCCAACTGAATTTTGTTGCCCCTGACCAAACTCTTTTTCATGCCCTTACCTTATCTTCATTGTCTTTAGTAACCCCTGTTTCAGTCTCTTCTTCAAGATCAGCATTTCAGTTTCCACAAATAAGTGAGAACATGTGGTATTTGTCTTTCTGTATCTGGCTTATTTTACTTAATATAATACCATCTAATGCTACCAGTACTGCTACCAATGACAGGATTTAGTGCATTTTGGGACTAAATATTCCTTGTCTCTGGGTGCCATATTTGTTTACCTATTCACCTACTGTTGAGCATCCATGTTAATTACATGTTTTAGTTATTGTGAATATTCTAATTAGTAACAAAAAACATTTGATGATGGCTAATGCTCTCTTCTCTTGTTTCCAGGTCAACAGTGATCTTGTTTACATTACAGCTAAGAAAGATGGCACTCATGTGGTAGAATCCGTAGATACCACCCATATTGGAAAATTAATTGTGACCAAACAAATTGGAGGAGATGGCATGCAGGATATCACTGATACTTACAAATTTCAAGAAGGTAATTTGCTATAACCAAATGTATTTTTGCCAATTCCATTTAGTACTTATTCACTGTCAAGATGAAATATGTTCCAGAGAATGCCCTGGCATTTGCAGCATCTGGTATTAAGGGCAGAAACATAAACTCTCATAAGCAGCAGACACCCACAGTTCTTCATTATTTTGTTTCCTTGTTTTGAGCAGAATTCCTCTTCACATGGCTTATGAAGTAGGAAGTTTTCAAATTCCATTTTAATATTTTAGAGTGTATTCTTGCTCACATTGACCTTGACTGTAAGTAATCTCATTAGATCACACTATCTGAAATATATCAACTTAGTCAAATAATAGACATTTAAGTCACTACTTCACATTTATTGAGCACTTTATAAATTATTTCTAACACATTGTTTCATTAGGTTGTCATGGAAACCTGGTAGGTATGATAGATTGGTAAGATGGTGCAATCTCAGTAATGTAGGCCAATCAGGTTGAAGGCCAGTCTCTGTTACAAAACAATGTTTTGATGGAGGGTTGTTAACTTTTATTGTATAGTATGTGTCAAATGGTACTATTGTGTTCCATTATATCTCAATCAATACTATGTCCACAATCATAACAGCGAACAGGACACAGTTTCTGTCCCCACAAGAGAGTTTGAAGAATTGAAGCTTAGGCAAAGACCTCATTTAAAGAACACTCGATGGGGCAGACTCCAGGAAGTAGAACCATAGTCAAAGACAGGAAAGGTTGAACAACCCTAGATGTTTAGGCTACTACAGGCTCCCATGCCCCTTCCAGCTTGGAATGCCCAGTGCCATCTGAGGGAGAACGCTGGCTGTTTGGAGGTCAGAAAGCTACAATATCTTTTGGAAATAGCTTGCCTCCAGAGATTCTTAAAGGTGGCATTTATTTTAGTGAATGGATAAAAATTATGACTAGTTAGCATATGCTAAATATTCATAGGCATTCCTGAAGTGCTAATGTGTACGGTTTGTTTTAAATGTTTTATACTGCCTTCTTGCTCTTATTTACAAAAACAATTTGCATTATAAAGACAAAACCTGCTGAACTGAGGCAGGTGTACAGTGCTGAAGTTTAGAACTTTTGTCATTTGAACTCGTGAATTTCTACTGGTTTTTTTTTTTTTGAAATGGTTCAGTCTCTGCATTTGGTTGTCATCCACTGCACAACACAAACACACACAAAAGAAAACCTCTCTCCCTCCTCTAAGTATTTTGGCTTTTCTCTATAAGGAAAGTTAAAAACAATATAAATGCAATGAAACCAGGAAAACAAGCAATGCACCCTCTTACTGAGATGCAAAAAAAAGATTTGAAAGCAAAAGGGAAAGTCCTTAGAGAGCATGGAAGAACTAGCTAGATCGACTGCAGTCACTCAGCAGCCCGCCCTTAGCCACACAGCACAACTGCATGGAGCTGAGGGCACCACAGCCCCGCTGTCTGGCTTACTGTGGGGGGAAAGCAGAGTCCAGTCTTTGCTATGCCGGAAGGGAGGAGCTACGACATGGGTTGGGCAGATGACCTAAGTAGAGAGACTGACACCCATGCAGAAAGGGCCCTGAAATTCTCCCCATACTTATGACACAAACCTGTGTCTCTGCCATGTTGATGTCTGAGTAGAATTGAAAGAACAGTTCATTTGGTCCTAGGACCCCTAAATGCCATGAGGTCATGATGTATCCACTTCTCCAACACTCTGAATTAGCACCTACTGTGTTCAGTGTGACTGAAACTTTGAGTCTGGGCTCAGTGGTAGAGCACTTGCCAGGTTCAAGTCCCAGCACGACCAAAAATCCTATCCAAAGAGTAAATAAGAATTTGAAGTGGCAACTGGGGAAGGAGTTGTTCAGGAAAATGAGTAGAGTGGCTGTGTGAACCTCTTTTCTTTTCTACTGATGAAATAGTAAGTGGCTCAGTGGATAAGAGGTGATCTCACCATCACTTGTGAGCAGTGCTTAGCCATGGGACCAGATGCTAGATAAAGGCAGCAGTAAAAATTACTGGAAAGAGACAAAGCATTCAGCAGAGTCTAGCCACCATTAACTGTCACTCGGAGGTGACAGTGGGGACCAAATAGAAATGGGGGCAGGATTAGATGTTAACAGAGAAAGACACACACCGTTTTGTAAGAGAGAAGTTGGGACTTGACCTGTGATATACAAATGTTAGAACACAATGCCCAAATGTCCATTGGAGAAACTTCTGAGGCCCAGAGTGCCACACTTCAACAAAAAGGTGAGACTCAAGGAAAGGGTGGTAGTAGTTATGAGTCAACTAGAACTCCTAACACATGTGATTAGCTATAAGAAACATTTCAACTACTTTCTGGGATAAGATTTAATCCCAAGTGGAGAATGCATCTCATCATCAAGGACAGCACACATACTTTACATCCTAACTGGGAAAACATCCCAGGTGATGTGCTATTCCGGGACTCTAGGGACTCCATCAGCATGTGGTGAGAAGAGGGATTGATTATTGATGTCTCCTCCAGACATACAATAAAAGCATAAAAGCCAGCAATGATTGCTCCTGGCTGTGGATTTGCCGCTCTGATAGTCATGGTACATCTTCTATAACTTCTTTGAATCCAGATACACTGAGGATGAAATATATATGTTTATATACATATATCAATGCAGATGAATGAGGACAGAAAAAAACTATACCAGATTCAGGAATGGGCTGATATGTAATTTAATTGTGAAGAGACTACTTTTCACTTCAACTAAAACTTAATATCAATTTTAACATTTTTTTCAAAAATGTAAGATTAAGAAATGTTAAAGCAAAAAAAAAAAAAAAAAAAGAAATGTTAAAGCTTGGAAAACCAGAATTCTAAAAATGTTCTGTGGCAATATGTCCCCTTTTATTATGGTGTTTGGACCCACTCTGTCTTCACTTCATCCATTATTCCAGAACTACTTGTGTTTCTCTCTCTCTCCCCCCTCGGTTGATAAGCAATTAAGCATCTCCTATATTCAATTATTTCTCTAAACAAAACCATTCCTTGCTTTACACACCCATTCTGTGTTCTTCCTTATCTGTCAGCCACCATATTGAGGAATTTTATCTAGTCTATTCCTTCCTGTCTATCCCTGTCCCCTGGAACCCATATACAACAGAGTATCCTTGAAGTCACTCTTAACAGCAGAGTGGCATGTGGGTGGGATCAGGGTCTACAGGTGTCATCCTGCTTCCCTGCCTGGCTTCCTGGTGTTGTTCACCCCTTTCTTGACATCCTTCTCTTGTTTCTATAATAGACTTTCTCATGGTTCCTTCGTACCTCCCCACCTTGTGTTTTCTGTCTTCTACAACACCAAGCTTGCCTTTCTCCAATCCCCTCTGAACGCCATTTGATTTTGACTATCCTTCGTGGGTTTCATTTATGTTCTTCCTGGATAGCCATGATTGACTCTTACAGATGTAGTAATCACTCCCAAGTCTGCATCTCTCTGAAGGCCTTAGGAGAGTGTGCCACAGAAACCCGAAACCAAATAGTCACAAATTCTATTCCCTCTTTCTCCCCTCCCTTGTCCTGTATATTCATTCTTCACTTTTTACTCTAATGAATACAACCACTATGCACCCAAGTTTAGCTAATCCTCTATTTGTTTCCATCTGAAACAACCCTCAAGTGTGCCTTTTCCCCTCTGGTTCCATAGCCATACTCTGAGGATGAAACAGTGCCCCATGTAGAGAACCTTAACACAGAGCCTGACTCGTGCGGAGGGTCCAGTAAGAGTTAGTTTTCCCTTCTAATAGTAAAGCTACCTCAGATCCCATAGTGCTCAGATTATTTAAGACTATTACTGTTTTTGCTGGAACCATAGCTTACCACCCCCCTCCCCACACCATGTATTCTTTCCCACCAGCTGCCTGGGTCCTGCCTCTGTCTCTGGCCCCAAATAACACAGGAGACACTATATTAATTATGAGGCTGTTGGCTATTTGCTATGGTTTCTTAATGGCTAGCTCTGAGTTAATTGTTAACCCATAATTACTAATATCTATTTTATAAGGTCTTATTTTATCACGGATGCATCCTCTCATGCATCCTCTCTTCCTGGGATCACATGGCAACTCTCTACTCGTGACTACATTTCCCAGAATCCTCCTTGATTCTTGGCCCCACCTATCTTGCTTCCCTGTTGGCCAACAGTGCTTTACTTATCAACCAATGAGACGACATATACAAAAAAGGACTTCCCCATCATCTCCTCTTTTCTGTCTAAATAAAAAGAAAGGTTTTAATTTTAATGTAGTCAAATTATATATAACAGAACAGTTATCAAGTAAGAACTATAGTTATAATATTTAGCCCATTAACATTTAGTAAGATTTAAAGAAAGTATTTTATCATCTATCCTATCCATGTAAGTCTAAAGTCTTATATGTAGCTTATCATTTATCATAACTAAGGAATACTATAATTATAATTATCTGTCTCCAACTCCATCAAAGACCACAGAAAGATAATATATAAACACAAAAATTGACAGAGACATCTCACTACTTGGTCACCTGAAGTTCCTCTGTAATGTTGGGGCATCCATCTTCAGCCTACAGGCCACAGTGTGTCTGGCAGACTTCTCAGCAAAATAGAAGATTTTAAACTGTCTGCTTGTATTGGCAGTTTGTCACTCGTTTTTATATGTCCTGAAGAATGTCTGGCAGACTCTTCCATGAAGCAGGAACCCTTTAGGACTGTACCATCAAATTCAGCAGCCGCTTTCCTATGAGTCCTGCGTTCAGTCTATCAAACAGTAAAGGCAAGAGCAGTTTCTTGCCCAAATGGCTAATCTTGCCATGCTGAAAGCAAACCCCAAAAAGAGTTTCTTTGATGCCCATCTTCCTCTGACACATAATTGGTGTGCCAGTGATGATGAAATACAAGCCATGCTACTGATGTTGGGGAAGTGGGCTTAGATATTTTATTAGAGAGGGATAAATCACTTATATGAGAAGCTGAGAACTGAAGTCAGCACTCTATGGTCTCTGAACCTTGACTGGAATCCAAGAGAGATAGGTCATCTCCTCTCCTCTCTTTATCCCTGGCTTCTCCCACATGCCTGTCACCACACCCTAATAGGTGTGGTCAGTGCTGCAGGTAAGTGTTCTCTCCCTACATGACAGGAGTAGATGTGTCTCACTGTCTTGAAAAACCCTAAACCATTTAAATCCCATATAGTCTGTAGGTCTTTGAAAAGTTTGAAGAATATCTATCCACCTCAAATACATCTCTGTATATCTAAAAAACCTAACTAAACTAACTATAAGTTTTGACTATTATAGGCAATTATCTATAATCTGTATTTACTTATACATTATATTTTTAAATGAGTTATATAAATACAATACCTAAACAATAGGAGAAATATGCATATCATAAAATTGGTCTTAAATTTGTATCAATAAATGAAAATCCATACCAATACAAAGTATTCATTCCTATACCATAATCTCAAAAGCAGTATTCCATGACATGTACGTCTGAGCCCGTCAAAGCAGAGAAAACAGCTTCCTGTCTTGCCAGTGCATCCAAGACATTCCAGGAATAACCCACAAAACCTTGCTAGCTGACTTCTTGCTATACTGTCTGATCATCTGCAGCTGGGCAACAGCCAGATGAGCTTCTGTCATTTCCTCCTTGTAGCCAGGCTCTTGCATGCCCCCACCCCCGTGTCTTTGCTCACTGTGCTGAAAAGAGGGCTCCTTTGCCACCCAGGCAAGCTAAGGATATTTCATGTCTCCAGGTTCCATATGACAGCATCTGTCCCAGCATCTGTGATGCACAAATCTGTATTCTGATAGACCTTCACTTATCATCCTGTACCCTTGAGTGAAGGACTCTTTCTTTTTTTCTAGAAGAACTCTTTCTTAATGGTGGCTAACACAATGTCCTCAGGACTCTGGGGTTGTGAAACAACCAAAGGGGTGATCACAGGGTGGAGTTCTTACAAGTTGGCTAGTCTGGGTGTATTCTACAGCAGCTGTTAGACAAGGTTCTACCCTGTGCTGAAAACAGTGTGTATCAGCAAGCTCCCGTCCTCCAGATCCTCAGAGCCTGCCAGGACTTGATCCTAGTGATACAGAGGTGGACAAGACAGACAGCATCCTGGCCTTCTTGGAGTCTGTGTTCCAGCAAGGGAGGTGACATCACACAGGGCAAAAACTGTGTTGATGAAAAAGAAAGAAATCCAGAAACACATTGGTGTGAGGACTGGGGTCCGGGGCTACACTCACAAAGTAATGGGAGAAACTTGGAGAAGAGCATGTTGAGACTAAGACCATGGCGGTGAGAGATCATCCAGCATGAGAGGGCTCATTAACACCCTAGTTCACAGGAGGTGATTTGACCCTGCTTCTGCAGGACACAGAGGCTCTCAGAAAGCAGAGACCAGTGTTAGAGAGGCTGTTACTGGTGCCCCACACCAGAACTCAGGTTGGAACTGCGGAGAAGCAGGAGTGACTTGCTTAGGCCTTGACAAACCTTGCCATTCTCCCTTGCCTGGAACAGGCACTGCCAGTGTGCAACTGCCTTGCTCACAGGGGACAGGAGGATCGAGGTTGCACCATCAGGACAGCCTGTCAAGTAGCTCGGAACACAAACCTGTCTTTGCCCCTTTCTCGCCTGCAGCTCAGCTCCTCTTTCCCAGGGCAATCCCTCTCTGGTGCTTTGCCTGCTGCTCCAATGGGCTTCCTGTGTTTTGACTAAATGCATATTTGGCCCCCATCCAAAGTGACAATTGTTAATGCCCTCTTTCTCATGGACCTGTTTGCCAGTTGATCACTGCTAAAGTAGTTCACTGAATTTTCATGGCTGGGCATTCCATCTTCCCTTCCTGTCTTCCTCTGGTGGCTCTATAAACATGTGCCTGTGCCAATTCTCGTTCTAGACCTATTGATTCTGGCACTTTTTTGTAGGCTTGACAAAGAAGTTTATAGCAAACACACACACACACACACCAACTGTTGTTGTTTTTTCTCTGCCCCCCCAGACTAGTGTCTATTTATTACACTCCTACTCCCTCGGATCTACCAAAGGGCCTGTGATGTGCGTTCCCTTATGTCATGGGTGGTGTTCATAGTGCTTACTCTGTGGTTGTTATGAGGCTTAACAGAACTGCAGCAAGCAAGTACCCATCCCCACAGCCTACCACATAATCAGCATTTAGTGACTGTTAATAGCATCTACTAGCCTCCTCACCATCATTGAATTCAATTATTAACTATTTTCCAACCTAATTCTTGGTATAGTAGACTATAACATCTTTAAATTACCATGATTGGAAAAGCCATCCTCTTATATTAAATCTTTCCCACCAATCATTCTCATACCTCGCTTTCATAAGGCAAAGATTTTGCCTCCATCTTTTCATCCCTGTCCTCCACTGGGAAAGAATCTATATACAGAGATGCCTAAAATAGAAAAGAGAAGGGCCACCCATCTTCTGTACTTCCAACAGCTTGCCCTGGTAGCCAAGTACTTTATCCAAGCTTTGCAAGTACCATTAGTCTACAGCTTTTCAGGTAGTCAGGTTCTGAGCACAGCTACTCCAAGGGTATGCTTATGTCCTTGTTGACTACTTCTTTTCCTGTTCATGCTATTTCTTTTTCTTCTGTGTCTCTGTTTCTCTTTTTCATTCTCTATGCTAGTATGTTCTGTGTGTCTCTGCCTCTGTGTGTGTGTGTGTGTGTGTGTGTGTGTGTGTGTATTTGAAGAGCTGAGTATGAAACTCAGTACCTTGTTCATGCTTGACAAGTGTTCTTTCATTGAACTGCACCCCAGTCTTTGGTTTTTGAAGCAGAAAGCCCAGGCTGGCCGTGAACTATCTTCCTGCCTCAGCTTCCCAAATGTGAAGATTACTGTAGCACACTACCACGCTTGCCTCCTCTTCTTTCCTTCTTCACAATTTCTCCTTCTTCCTAGGGCAGATCCTTTCTCTTTCTCTTGCCCCCCATTCCTCTGGAGACTCACCATAAGACATATTGCCCAAACAGTACCTACATTTCAGTTTGTGTTACAACAGAGTAACATCCCAACAGTGGTGCCCCAAAACTCAGTACTCACTGAGAGGCAACTGGGAGATCTTGAAATGACAAAGCTGTGGAGCTTCTTCTCTGCTTCTTTTTTGAGAGCTCAGGAAAGCTGTGGACCTTCAGCAGATCTGACCTAGGAGTCCTAGGGCAGAGGGATTTTAACAGCTTGCCAGAGCCTAGTGCTCTGAAGCAGTGCACTTTGGGGGTTGGTGGGCACTGCAGGAGGTATTCAAGGGCATGGAAGGATCCCCTCCTAGCCGGAAAGTCAGCATAAGAAAGAGTTAATGAAAAGGATTAAATGGGAAGAAGATTGAGGGAGACACATCCTGTTTGGGTGCAGGGAATTCTACAGGCTGGAGGAAACGTCTACATCAGGAGGTGGCATAGCAAGTGACCACTGCCTCTAAAATCTTTGCTTTAGTGAACCCTAAATTCTAACTCCATGGATGTGACTTGAGGAAGGAAGCAAGTTGGCACCTGCCAAGCCCAGACATAATGGCCCTAGAGAATGAAGCCCTGGTGCAAACCCCTTAGTAGCCCTAATAACAGATATACCTTTCCCATCTACCAAGTATCCTGGCAGCCTGGGTAGCCACTACCTATCTGGGAACTTGATTTTGCAGAACCTAACACAGTGATGGTGATTGCACCTACCTCACAGAAAGGTTGATGGACTTTCAGAGGCCATCAGCAAGGATGACACAGAGTGTTTTTTAGGTCAGTGTCTTCTCAATGGAAAGTTACTTCCCCTGTCATTACCTGTGGATCTCTCCTAGGTCAAGAAGAAGAGAGGCTGGCCCTTGAAACTGCCCTGATGTACGGAGCTAAAAAGGCCCTCAACACTGAAGGTGTTGTTAAACCAAAGTCTGATGTGGACATGGACTTTGAGGTGGAAAGCGCTGTGCTGGGGAAGGACTTCAAGGTCACCATCACCTTCCAGAACAATAGCACCAACCTGTACACCATCTTGGCCTATCTTTCGGGCAACATCACGTTCTACACCGGGGTCACCAAGGAAGAATTCAAGAAGGAGGCATTTGAAATGACACTGGAGCCCTTGTCCTGTAAGCTAACAAATATGTTGGTCTTTCTCTTTGTCAACACTGTCAGAGCTCTGGTTCTCGCCAGATCCTAGGATTGGGGGACACATTGAGGGGGGTTTCAGGAAACACCCAATCCTCTCACCTTTGTTTCTCATCAACAGAATTAAATGCTGGAATATTCTAAGCCTAAGGCCCAAAATTGGAAAATTAAATGATACCTATCCTCTTGATATTTAGAGTGTGACCCATAAACCCACAGAACCACTAGCATCCCAAGCCTTAAGCCCCACCAGACCTCCTGAAACAGAATCTGCATCTGAGACCTCAACTTGCCACACAGGCTGTATCAGCCTCAGGCATCTTCTGTGATTTCTCTGTACCTTATATGTTGAGACAGAGTCTCCCAATGAACCTATAGCTCACCAATCCTGCCTACCCTAGGTACCTAGCTTGCACCAGGGATCATACCTCTGCTTACAGTTACAGGCAGCTACCATGCCTGCCCAACTCTACCATGAGTGCTAGAGAGCTAGACTCTGGTCCTATGCTCTGGAGCCAGAGTTTTATCCACTAAGCCATGCCCAGCTCCTCTCCTCATAGCTTGTTTTGTAACTGATCAGCCTAATCAGGGACAATCACTTGGAGAAGAAGCCTGAGAGATACAAGGTACCACCCCAGAGTCTGTGCAGAGCCATCCCACGTGGAGTCTCTTTCCTGCCCGTCTCCCTGCTTCCCTTTCTTCTCTCTGAGCCATTTCATCACCCTAAGAATTCAGTATATTTGAATCAGGGTCGTGATGGACATGCTGAAGTCTGCATTAGCAATTGCAATTTTGAATGGTCTCAATTTTCCTGAGGGTGTTCGAAGGTCTCAATATTTAGCCTCAAGATGGGCACAAGGAGAATTTCTGTAGGCAGAGAGCTGAGTCAGAGAAAACTGAAAAGTACTTGACAGTTTGGACCTGACATGCGATTCTGAAAAAAAAAAACAAAGAGTACAGAAGCAATACTGTTTATAACTCAAGAGACAAGCAAGCAGGCCACACCCAACCAATGAGCCAATCACACATCTCTGTTGTTCCTAACTCAGAGACAAGCAAGCAGGCCACACCCAACCAATGAGTCAATTACATATTTCTGTTGTTCCCAAAGCAGAAACAAACAAGCAGGCCACACCCAACCAACAAGCCAATCACACTTCTCTGTTGTTCCTAACTCAGAGACAAGCAAGCAGGCCACACCCAACCAATGAGTCAATTACATATTTCTGTTGTTCCCAAAGCAGAAACAAACAAGCAGACTACACCCAACCAACAAGCCAATCACACTTCTCTGTTGTTCCTAACTCAGAGACAAGCAAGCAGGCCACACCCAACCAATGAGTCAATTACATATTTCTGTTGTTCCCAAAGCAGAAACAAACAAGCAGGCTACACCCAACCAACAAGCCAATCACACTTCTCTGTTGTTCTCAGGCTCCCTAAAATGCTATGATTGTCTAAATCCTGTACCTCCAGTGAGGTGTTTCCAGAGAAAATGAAAAACTACTGAAAATTCAGATTCCAAGAAACCCAAATTGAAGGAGAGGAGTATTCCTAGATTTGGTGATGTAGCCAGAAGTGGAGAAATCACCATGGAATTTTCTATGAAATATTTGGCTCCCACACCACTCCCACCCCACCTCACCCCCAAATGGGGAGGAAAAACTTCTCACCAAAAGGAATAGTCGGCATGAGTAACTGAAGAGGAAAGGGCTCTCATGCTTACTGAGAAAAGGCATTCTAAGTTTGTGTCCCTGAACACTGTCTGAGCCATCTGGGCTTTCTCCCCTCATAAATATATGGGAGCAGTACCTTCCCTACAGGATTGTTAGTCCATTCCCTGCAAGGCTAATCTTGCTTCTCAGATTGACATAACCGGAAAGAGGGAACCTCAGTGGAGGAATTGTTTACATTAGTTTGGCCTGTGAGCATATCTGTGAAGGCATTTTCTTGGTCGCTAATTAATGTAGGTATGGGTGGTGCCACCCATGAGTTGCTAATCCTGGACTGTATAAGAAAGCTGACTCATAAACAGAGGAACAAGCCAGTAAGCATCATTCCTTCATGGTCTCTGCTTCAGTCCCTGACTCCAGGGTGCTGCATCGAACTCCTGTTCTGGCTTCCCTCAACTGTGGCCAAATATCCCTTTGTTCCTTAAGTTATTTTTGGCCATGCTGTTTTAACAGAAAGCAAATGGGAGCATCCAGTTTCTAGCATGTGCTGGACATAGGGGAGTACGCATCTTGGTGGATTTTCTGGTCTTGTACATGAACAAGACAATAAACAACCCAGAAAGCTAACAAGTGTATCACCCAGTTATATGTATACTAGGAAAATACAAAGCAGATTAAGAGGGAGAGACATGCTGGCCCTGAGGGTATCACAACCACAGAATAAAAAATTCTATCTCATCAGGTGATGCTAAGCAGAGACCTGACAGAGGGGTTTCCAGCCAGGAGAAGTCACTGATGTCATAAGTTATCTAACGCACTCAATGAGAAGCAAAGGGGGATAAAGAGCCTTTGTTTGTGTATGTATGACTTGATCCTCAGTGTAATGACTAAAGGTGGAGCCTTTAGAAGGTTGAGCCTTGTGGAATATAATTAAGAGATGTGGGCCAAATTAACCTTGGAAGGAGTGGGTACTGGTCTGTGGAGTTGAGTCAGTTCCTGGGAGAGCAGCTTATTATAAAGCAAGGTTGCTTTGCAAGCGTGGACCTTGTGCACACAGCCAGCTCCCTTTTTATTACGCCAGCACCATGCTGTTTGGATGTTCCAGTCACTAATGTTGTGAGACAACTAAACCTATTTTCTTTATAAATTTACAAGCCTCTGTAATTTGGTACAACAACAAAACCAGACTCAAATAGGAATAAAAGCAACCGATGGAAATTAATGGATTTAAATCATATAATGAATGTCAGCCCTTGTGCAAACTTTGGCTTTATTTCCAGTGGATATTTCCTTCGAAGTCTTTGACCATGACCTAACTTGGGACTATACTGAGGATGGTGATATGGTTCAGTAAGTAAGGGCACTCAAAACCAAGCCTGGCAACCTGAGTAGCATCCCCCACATGGTAGAAGGATAGGACCATCTCCTGTAAGTTGTCTTCTGATCTCCACTGATATGCTGTGGTGTACTCGTGCCCACATACAAACACGCAGTGATAGTTTTCTAAATTAATAAATAAGAAAGCTCGTGCTAGCTGTTGTGCTGAGAAGGGACTCACAGAAGCAAAGATGAAGCTAGGATGCTATAGCAACCATTCGGCTGAAATGGGGTGGTTGTGTTGACTGTGACCAGAGCAAGTCAATCTGGACATATTCCGATTAGTCTAAGCATGTGAGAGTAAGAAGCAAAGGAACTCCATGAGTGACAGGGGTGAAATGCCTTGACATTCCTGTTACCTTCCAACATAGTGAGAAACTCAGGTTGGGTTCATATGGCCGAGGCCATGAAGATAACAGAATATAGATCCCCTTGGACAAGGACAATGAGCTAACAGTTGTAAACTTGTGTCCTGAGTGAAACTGTCTGTAATCCATCATGTCTCCCTACCCCTGAAATAGAGCACAGCCTTTTCCAACCTCACAAGGAGCCTGTCAATCTCCCTCCTTCTCTCCTTTTAAAGGATGAACTTAAGTCATTCCCTGACTTCAGAAGCAACATGTTCCCACTCCCAGGCCTTCCATGTGATGATTCACAGTGTACCCTCAAATCATAAGCCAAAATAAATCCTTTGCCCTTAAAAATTAAAAAGGGGGAAGGGTTTACACAAGTTAATGAACTAGAATGATGTGATACATTATTCTACTGAGTCTTCATTCATGTAGGAACCAACCTAAGCCCAAGTAGATTTTAATACAGCTCCACCCACTCAGACTACCCAGAGCTTCTTCCAGCTAACTTCAAGGGAATTAGAACCTTGTTCGTTCTTTGTTTGCTTATTTACTAATTAATTAAACTGGGTGGCATCAATTGTGTGTAATAAAATGCATGCTGCAATCTGAAGTATATCCCAGTCTTCTGCAAAATCTCATACCTCTGCCTTTAATCAAGCATTCTTAGGTAGCTATATTGCAAATCAAGTTTTCTATGTAGAATGGGAGGCAGACTTTTCAGATTGGTGATTAAAAGGAATGTGTGGGCTAGAGTCAGCTTGGGAGATTTGAATAACTTAAATCACCCAGAACCTTCAAAGGTGCTATCATTGTCACTTGACTATATTTAGTTTTCCTTGCTTTTTGGAAGAGATGAGGCAGCTCCAGCCTGTGTCTCCCTTGGCTTTCCCCAGACACCGTAAATGATGTTGGCAGCCTCCCATCTCTACCACTCATACAGTGAAAATCTATTCCTCCTTCTCTTGCCACATTTAATAAACTTTATCTAGAACAATTTCTTGTGCAGTGGCAAACACAGCACTTATATAACGGACTATTTCAGGAGCACTGTTCTCTGGGGCTCAGAAGCACAGACCCACTTCTTCAGTGCTGTGATTGAGGGAATACTCTGCCTCCAAGAAGAAGTGAGCCCTGAGGCTGAGACTGTAAGCGTGATAAGAGCCTCTACAAAGATAGTTACAGGGAAGATGTACAAACCCCACTACCCTAAGGAAACCTAATAGTCAAACTCTTTCCCCCAAGAAAAGCCAGGAGAAATCCACTGTTTATTACTGTCCCTGGGAACACCAGGAAGCAAATTGCACCATTCATGTACAGTGTGTGAAAGACATGTGCTTGTTTGAGCTTATATATGATAAAGGGAATTTGGAGTCCTACTCATGCAAACAGTTTATTGTAGGAGAGCCAAAGAGGAAGAATCTAGACATAAGACCAAAGGAGACAGTATTCAGAAGGGAAGAGTTCAAGTGCCAAGGTGAGTCCAGGGTTTTCCTTCAAAGACTAGGTTACAACCGGCATGGTAAAATTACAGGAGATAAGCTAAACAAGCCACATGTCACATCTGAGATCAGATCCAAATGCAGATCCTGCTCAGAGTGTGGTGGCCAGAGTCTGCAGCACCAACCATCTGCTAGTGCAGTTCTGTGAGCCTGCCTGGGGTGCCAGGGCTCTCCTTTCTACTAGAACCCAGGCCTGCATGGTTTTCCTCAGAGGCTCCCGACTGCTACAGTCATGTTTCCCAACCTTGGTGCATGTAGGGTCAAACGGGGCTTTACATGTCGCTCAGTGGTAGAGTGTCATGTTTAGCATGTCTGAGCCTCTGAGATAAATTCCAAGCACATGGAAGGAAAACAAGGAAAGAGATAGAGAGACCGGGAGAACATGGAGGGACTGCTGTCTGAGTCCTTGTCCCCAAGACTATAGAAGAGTATAAGACTGTATAAGACTGGAAGAAAGTCAATAGAATGGGTTTACAGAGATCCCTGATACAAAAATATTGAGGAAAGATTAGAACTCTATCATAAAGCCAGAAGTGGCCAGAGAACTTATACACTGTAAAAAGACAGCTATGGGGAGTGCTGCTCAAGGCAGGACATCCACTGTAATCTCAGACTCCATGACCAGGAAGTTATCATAGATGTAAGCCAGGTATGAGTATCCCACTTGCAGAAGATGAGTCCCTCATTCCAGAGGCAGTCAAATGCTGCCCTATTCCCTGGTATGTGCTTGCTTTTGAACTTCTTTCCACCAGCTAGCAAGACTGCCACTCATTGTAGTGGGTTGAAACGATCCACTCATATGCTCAAACTGCCAGCCATGGGAACTCCTGCCAAAAGGAAGAATCTGGCAAAAGCCAGACATGGAGCACCAAGATGGTGGGTTTATGGCTTGTTTGTAGAGTCTATGCCATGTAAGGAGTGATGAAGGCCTAACTCATGCATCTACCTGCTGGGCCTGCCAGCTGATTGAGTAGTACAGACTCCTGTCTCTGGATGTATCAGTAGGCACCATACCTAGGTTCAACCTGCAGAGCTGCCTTTTGTGCTCTAGAATCCTGGGCTATGGGAAGTAGAGCCCCAGAACAAACTTACTCAGGTCACAGATACAGCTCTGCATCCTTAGCCCTTGTGGAAATTGGAAGGGAAGTAAAGCTCCTATTATCCCCATGCCATCCTGCCCAGCTCATCCTCAGGCTTTAAAGCTAGAGCACTGTTTCATCATAGAGGTCTTCTAAATCACAGAGGCTTGGAAAGCCTTTAGTGACCCTGGACTTCTGTACTCCTCTTCTCCTATGTTGGGATTGCCTTGGTTCAAGTCAAAGTAACCATGATTGAAGCTCCTTGGCTCCACTTTTAATATCTCTGTGGGCTTTCCATTTTCCACCAGCAAAAGCAATGCTTAGAAGGTTTGACAACTCTTTTCTCTGGTAAGATTTCACGGAATATTACATTTCTTTCTTCACCCAAGAGGCAGGAGAGCTCGCCCCTGATTGACTCTCTGTATCTGACTTGGGCCATGTTCCTGGTGCCTTGGGTACTAATGTGGGGAGGAGGGGAGAGTGCAGGTAAGCCAGATTCCATCTCATCTCAGGTATTGATGGCAACCTGTTGGTTTTTCCTCCCACCAGTTAAGAAAAAGGAGGTGCTGGTCAGAGCAGGCGAGTACATGAGCCACCTTCTGGAACAGGGCCTCCTGCACTTCTTCGTCACAGCACGCATCAACGAGACCAGGGATGTCCTGGCCAAGCAGAAGTCCACAGTTCTGATTGTCCCTAAGGTCATCATCAAGGTCAGTGAGCATTTCATCTCAGACAAGAAAAGGGAGAAAACTACTTAGGGTCAGGCTGTGTGTGTGTGTGTGTGTGAGAGAGAGAGAGAGAGAGAGAGAGAGAGAGAGAGAGAGAGAGAGAGAGAGAGTGGGGTGGGTTCCAAAACACAATGCTCCTGTTCTTTGAAAGAAGCAAGCCATCCTATATATAGTCACGTACATGTAGCACTCCTCCTCTCTCCTTATTTAAATATATAGATGTGACTGCAGATATAAATATAACCTGTGGTATAAACACACTTGTGGAGGAAGATAAAGATGTGTAATGGAGACAGAGACTAAGAACTCTCTGTGCCTTCAGAATAAAGTGGGTCAGACTTGCAAACTACCTACATTGTCCCACCTGCATTTTGGACAGTGACATCACTCTCTGAGGTGTGACTGTGGACGGTAGGATATACAAGGTAAAGTGTACAGCTTGAGAGCAGTAGCTGAATATCCATATGCCACTCACTACATGTGCCAGCCATATAGATGATTTCCAGCTCTCCAGAAAGTTCCTTTCCGTGTTTTCCTGTTACAGCCCTCCCCACTCACCAAGATGACCAATTTTCTGGCTTCTGTCACTGTGGCTTCTTTTGCCAACTTGAATGATGGCTTTAGTTGTGCCTCTCTGGATACTGCAGGGAATTTCTTTTTAAATTGCTCTGGGGTGTTGATAAAGAAAACCTGAGGGATGGATTTGGAAGACAGATATGGAAGCCTATTTTACCTGCTTCTTGGCAGCATAGGCTAACTTCTGGTGGCATCGGCGGACAGCTTTACCCAAGACGGAACATATTAGAGCAGGCTAGTACATGAGCCACCTGCCCTTCATGGAAGCAGGAAACCAAGCATCCAGTGGTCACCTTGGAGAGTGACATTTTATGCCAACTAGGTGTGGGCTTAGAGGTCTTCCCCTGGTGTCTGGAGAGCATTCTACTCTGAAATGACCTAGCTATTGGCATAGATCCTGCTAACATGAAGTCCCCAAAGTAATCAGACAATCCAAGTGGCCCCAGAAATGGGACACTGTGCAGAAACGAGAGGTGAACTTTGATTCTTATGAAGCACAGACTGAATCATTTTTAAGCTAACGGCTATTGTGTGGTATTCAATATGGCTGCTCTGCGTGATTACATTCTGGGCTCCAGCAACTGCTCTCAAAGTATATATCACACATATATCTGCACTTTCAATACTCAATAACTCCTCCAGATAAGCTGTACGAACTATAAGTGAGAAAACTGAAGTACAGAGAGGCTGTAAAATTTGTGCACAATCACATAGTCATTAAGACACATAGCTAAGTCTCCAACCCCAGCAGCTTGGCTACAGAAGCAGGGTGAGTACTGCCTCAGTCACTTCTCCTCAAACTCTGGCTCTCTGTAGATGAAACACAAAGTACCCCAAGATGAGGCTCACCCAAACCTGAAGCTGTGTAGAGCTCACTGTGGAACAGATGCCATACCCTCTGCTTTGGGAAGGTCTATATCATCATACCTCTTCTGTTCTTTAACTGTAACCTCTTACCATAGACCCCTCATGACTGGTACTATCTCACCTTAAGAGGCAGAATGCAAATGAGGTTGTATAGGCCAAGGCAGAGTCAGAATTCTGTAGGTAGAATTTGAAACAAATGCTAAACAGGAAAGTGGGCACTTAGGTTGCTCCAGGTTTGCTGTCCTCCTGTGAGAGAATGAATTCAGTAGTTGGGGCATAGGGACCACCATAGCAAGAGTAATGCTGGCTCTCCCACAGTCAGGGGCCTTGCCGATCTCCCTCAGCCATATAACAAAGGTATCTTCAGGGGCTCTTAGGGGGAATGCTAAGCAGAGCCTGTGCCCATGCTCAGATCTCTGCCTTTCCCACCTGAGACAGAGCTCTCATGCGCACCTCATTATGAAGTAATGTCTTGTCCCTGCCAAGCTCTCAGGAGAAACGTCTCTGAGCTGTGAAGTGCTCAGACCACAGCACAAAATAGAATTTAATTGCACTGCTGATAATAAACGGTGTGCATAGAAGAAACTGGTATCTTTTATCTTTTTAGGTATTATTAATTAGAAGGGTTATTTATTTATTTAGCTATCTCCTAGGCTTCTTTAAGAGTAACTGAACTCTCCAAGGCAGAATCAGAGATGTCTCATTCCACAAGTTAGTAGATCAGAGCAGGACTTGAACAAGGGTTGGCGGGGTTTAGGGGGTTTAGTTTGGGTTGGTTTCCATGACAGCAGCAGGGATGCTAGTTCTGGAGGAGACTTCTTCAGAGTCAAAGCCATTGACTGAGATTGAAATGTGAGAGAAAAGGAAGTCCTGATTCTGTCCACTGTGAAGCCTGTCTGGAAAAAGCATAAATGAGCATTCCTAATGAGTCTTTCTCTGGCCCGCCTACCAGCTCCCAAATAATGACCTGGAGACTTCTTAATTATGAAAGCTCAGCCTTAGCTTAGGCTTGTTTCTAAGTAGCTCTTGTAACTTATTATTACCCCATTTTTTATTAACCTGGCACATGCTGCCAGATGGCTCATGACTTTTACCTCTTCTGCATGTCCTGCTTCCTCTGCATCTGACTGGTGACTTCCCTTTCTTCTTCCCAGAGCTCTCTCTGTCCACAAGTCCCACCCACACTTCCTGCCTAGTTATTGGCCATTTAGTGTTTTATGAAGCCAATCACAGTGGCATATCTTTATACAGTATAATCAAATTATATTACAACAGGCATTGTCACACAAGCCTTAACCATTAAGCCATTTTCTCCATGCAAAGCCCATATGACCCTGAACCTCTCAAAGTCTGTTTTCCCACTGCAGTGAGAAAGGCAACAGAAATCCTTGTGCCATGGGATCTCTGTGTTGGCTGATCCAAGGATGTCTGACGACTTGTTCTCAGTAAGCACCTGATGTATGTCACTGGTTCTTACTGTAGTTGCTTCTCTTCATAAGTGACTGGCTCATGATCCCAACTGACTAGAGAATGTCAGAAGCCTTTATCCTAGGTCTTTTGTGGTGTGCAGGTGACCTCTGGGCCACATCATTCTCACACTGGGACTTTTATAGGAAGCAGGAGTGGCAGTATCAACAGAAAGATTTGTGTGTTGCAAAGTGGGGCAATTGCAGCTTTAATGAATTATCAAGAATTTAGGACAGAAGAATAGGCTATCTTCAATGAATAGTTAATATGCAACCATCAGAGAAAGACAGAGAAATTAGTCTAAACACTGGAGAAAGGCATGAGGGAGCATGTCAGTGGAAGTAGACAGCAGATGTGACCTTTTAAGGATAGAGGTCAGGAGCCAGGTGAATACAGATATCCACAGAAAAGCATGCTGGGCCATTTTCAGTAGGGTCTAGAATGTGTGGACAAAGCCTTGTCATTTGGCTCCATGGACAGCAAAGCTTTGGTGGAAACTCATGACCATGTCTGTAGTATGGCCAACTCTACCTCCCAAGAGGTCTCCTGTCTTTCTCTTCAGAGTCTTTGTCCCGAAGTGTTGACTTCTGGGACTCACTGGGTTGACTCTAGGAATGGAGCCACCTGGAAGCTAGAATCCAGCTGTTCTCCCTTTTCAGAGAAAATCTCAACATCCCAGAACAATAATGCATCTGCCCGTCTGAATCTAAGCTACCATCCACTAAAGCACAGGGGCTAGTGGCCAGGTTCTTAATCTTGATGGGTGCATATCAGGCTTAACTCATTCCCATGGCAATAGAGACTGGGTTTGAATTAAATTTGTTCACTATGCCCAGCACCCACTACTGATGACTCATGGTGTGTGATCCTCATATGGAAATCGGCAGGGGGAGATGCTCATTAAACTTTAATGAGGATATATCTCTTTTCCCATGCTATCAAAATATTTTGAAGAGAAAAGTACATTTTATTAAAAGCAGACTTGGAAGTTTTCTCTGCCTTCCCATGTGTTGATTGTCAAAAGCTGCTTTAAGTCGGGGGAGGGGGAAACTCTCCAGCATTTTAATTGTTAATGAGCAGCTGCCTTTTGGGAAAAGGGGGCCACAGGCAGAAAGAAGCTGTTCTTCAGGCTACACACAAGTTTGTCTAAGTACTGTGAACCACAGTATGGGGACAACAATCTAATGGGGTTCTCTGGTTCTCAACAATGAGGGCTGGTAGATCCCATGATCAAGACCGGCAGCAGCAACTGTGGAGAAAAGCAGGCATGCCCAGGGCCAGGGCAGGCCTCCAGATCCACCCTCCCACCTAGGTGAGGATCTAACAACAGCATCACAGCCACAATGGGGTTTGTAATAATAGCTCACATGGAAAATGTCACTGCTGTCCCCCAATAAAATTCAGGGAAGACCCATCTCATCAGCACTTACACCTACATGGGCAGTGTCCATCCAAGCTGGGAGAGAGAGAAAAGTCCACCCACGCCTAAGCCCCATAGTCTGGTGGAAAGTTTCACCTCCTGTAAGGAGAGAACCCTTTCCTATCTGGCCTAGGTATGACATGGTTGAACCCCATGTCCATATTTGATCTAGTCCTAGATACTAGCAAATATCAGCAAGGTTTGTCCCAATAATAATCATAATGCTGTGTCTAACTAGAGCCTTTCATTACACACATATGATTCTTGCTGAGGTTTCCAGGCCATCTTCTTAGAACCCCGACTCTGTGTGTCTCTGTAGTGAGACAGGGCAGATGCTCAGGGAAGTTGTGGGTCCCTGCTCCCCCAGCATCCTGACTTATATACCTGTGTCTCAAAGGACAAATTAAAATCGGGAGAACCATTTGGGGTGCAGTCAGTGTCCTGAACCACTTAACAGTTACTAGATGAGGGATGATAAAGTTTCCTTCCATTTGCTCTACAGGATCATATATGTCCAAGTGCTTCATCAATACCAGGTAGAAAAACAAAGGCCATGTTCTAATCATCCCTGATGCTAAAGGAAAGGGTGATTTTGGCTCATAGTGTCAGAGCATCAGTCTGATCAGTTGCTTGTGTTGCCTAATAAAGGGAACATGTGGCAGAGAAATACGATACAGAGGAAGAAGTGAAAGAGAGAAAGAGACCAGAGTCCTAGCATCTCCTTCAAGGACACAACCCTAGTGGTATAACTTTCTTCCACAAACCCTAATTCTTAATGTCTCTACCAACTCTCATGCTTATAGACTAAACCTTCTGGGAGACATTTAAGATCCAAACCATACTATCATTCATGTTTCCAATAACAAATACACTTTCTCTAGCCTCATTGCTCTTCAGTGATTCTTGCACAATCAGCATGACAAAGCCCTCCCCTTCAAGGGTAGATCTTAGGCCAAGGGAGCCAGGAGACATGTATGCTTCTTCTTCTTTTTGAACTTGTCTTCTCCCAGAGAATGCCAGATGGGGACTTCCTGCTGCAGTCTTCTGTGTTCCCACCCTTCCATGGCTGTTGGTCAGAGACAATTACAACTGTACAGTGAGACAATACAGGCTGTGTTAACAGAGAGGGAACACTCTGGACTGTGTGAGCTCCAAGGCTCTGAGGGGTGCACTGTCACCTCACCTTTCTGGACAGCTGTATAACAGCATCCATGCTGGAAAGGGAGGCATCAGGGGTAAATGAGATACCCAAAGTGCAGATGGTTCTATGCATTTCCTGTTTGCTGTGACCTACCTCTTCAAAAAACAAACACACAAAGGAAGGCATCTGGTATAAGCAACTACATCTTCCTACCGTGATTCTATCATATATGGACTACTGGATCTCTTCTGAAAAAGTATATCCCCAACTTCACCCTAAATAAAAAATCCCATTATCATCCAGTAATGTAACTCAAGGCCTCAAGGCTACCTTGTCACATTTCACTCTGGTGCAGAAATCTAATTCTTTCTTCATAAAGTCAAAAAGAAAAAGGTGGGTGGTAGCCGTGTTTTCAAATATAGTTCAGGGTCAACTTAGAACCACTGCCCTCAAAGGATGGTTTAGCGATAGCATGAAAAGCTAACACAGCAAATGATTCTTCGGTGGGATGCTATTTTTATCTCATCTGTCAGAGATCACAGTGTGGGTGGCATTTCAAGGAGAATGTTTTAAGTCAGAAAGGCCTAGATTTATTTCCGGGTCGGTTCTTCCAGTTTACTAGCTCTACTTATCTTTTAAGTTTTGCTTTCATGCCAAGAAAATAGAGGTAATAATAACAATGGGTATCTCTAAGCCTATAGAGCTATGAGGATTCAATAGGACAAAGTAAGGAAAATTATGGCCAGGGTTCCTGTATTGATAAGTAAATAACACTGTAAGCTATCATTTTATTGCTATTGTTATTAAACAGTTAGGATGGGATGTTGTTAAGCAGTGATCCAGTGCCAATTGCATTTGTGTCTCATTCTCCTCCCCACTGTGTGAACTCAAGCAAGTTATGAAGCTTCTCTGTACCTCTATTTCCTCATCTGTAAACTCTCAGCATCTACCTTGCAGCTTTGTATATACTGAATAACTTGATACACATTTTCTACAGTGATAGATATTTTAAATCCACACTGTCAATATGGTGTGCATCAGCCCCCCCCAAAATATGGAAGTTACCACCAAAGTCTGAATTTTTCAAATTTCAGTTTATTTCTATTCATTTAAGTCTAACATATTTAGTGACTACCATCTTGGTTAACATAGACTTTTACATGACTTGACCTTGGCAAAACCATTGGCATCGTTGAGTAAATGACAGCCTGTGTGTTAGTAGAGAGCAGTACCAGCTCTGGGGCCAGTGAATAGTTTACAAACAAGCAACTGCTTATTTCCAGCAGCCACCATGGGGTGAGTAGGAGGGAAGAAATTCAATTTCCATTGATACATGGAAGACATGATTGAAAGCACTTCAAATAAGGACTGTTAGGTGAATCTAATAAATCGTGTGAATTAAGCTGCCAACTTAAGTCATTTTCACTCTTTCTCAGACTTTTCTTCTATTTCAGTTTCCTCTGTGTGTGGGGGGAGGTGGTGAGGGAGAGGAATGGAGAAAGAAAGACTTTTCTTTTGGCTAAAGAATGTGAATAACTATTAATTATCATGAGTTTGTATAAAGGGCAGAACTCAGTCTATCAGTATTGATGAGTACAGTTACCTTGGGGGAAATGCTGTATTATAGGTTGATTTTAAAAAGTAGGTATTTTAAATAAAATAGTATTATTAGTTACTTTTCTGTTGTTATAATAAAATACCATGACCAAGACAATCTATATAAGAGCAAGTTTCTTTGGATGTACTTGTCCAGAGGAATAAGAGTCCATCATGTCAGAAACAAGGCAGCAGCCAGGCATGGTAGTGGGAGCAGAAAGCTGAGAGATCATATGCTCAACCACAAATAGGAAGAAGAGGGAAAACTGGAAATGGGGTTAGGCTGTGAGACCTCAAAGTCCAACGCTAATGATGTACTTTGTATATCAAAACTGCATCTCCTAACCCTCCCCAACAGCACCACCACTGGAAACTGAGTATTCTAATGCCCGAACCTACTGGAGTCTTTTCTCATTTAAACCACAAGGCAGTTAAAACACAAGGGTCATGAGATGTGTGTAAAACATGAGGCACCTCCAAGTCAGCATGTCTTGGGCTCTTTTCTCTGGTCCCTGTTGTAAGCATGTCTCCACTCCATACCATGATTGCTGTTCCCTGACCTAAGATCCTATAGATTTCTCTAAAGTCTCCTTTTATTTTTTATTTAAGGCTTTATGAAAGAGAGAGAGAGAGAGAGAGAGAGAGAGAGAGAGAGAAGAGGAAGGATGGAAAGAGGAAGGAAGGAAGGAGAAAGGAAGGAAGGAAGGAAACAAAGACAGACAGAAAATATTGGCATTTAAATGTTTTCACAGCATAAAAAAGTGCACCATTCAAAATTGCAGAAAAATTCAACATAAACTCTTTTACCAACATAGCCATTATCCTCTGCTCCACAGAAACCATCACATCTCTTAAGTCAGTAAATGCCAAGAAAATGTTCTAGTTTCTTATAAGAAAATGGGAGGAAAGATGGGCACTCAAAATTTCCAAGCAGGATTGTTGAATATTGGATAGTTAAGTATTGTGTTGATGCTGGCTTGAGTTTATATGATTCATCATCCTCTCAAGAGTCAGGGACAGGAAGTTGAAATTATGGGGGCAAGAGACAAATATAAGAGAATAGATACCAAACCTTGTTAATTACATAAGAAATACACAACAGCCTGAGCAGAGCCCTGTCCATCAACCACTTCTCTTCAGCCTCCTCCTAGTGACAGTATTGATATACTCAACCCAGACACTAATTGCAGAGATAATATGTGGAAACAAACTAACTGGGTTTGACACATGAAATTAGTAAAGAAGAGTCTGTATTATGATCATATTCAGATCAGATGCCCATCCACAAAGGAAAAATATGCTGCAGTCTTTATTTCTTTCCTCCTTTCTTTCTTTCCTTCTTTCTCTTTCTTTCTCTCTCTCTTTCCTTCTTTCTTGTTTTAGTTTTTATTAATTTTCTTATTTATTTTATATACCAACCACAGTTTCCCCTCCCTCCTCTCCTCCTGTTCCCTCCTCCACCTCCTTTCTACCTCCCCCCCCGCAACATCCACTCCTCAGAAAAGATAAGACCTCCCATGGGAGTCAACAAAGCATGGCATAACAAGTTGAGGTATGACCAAGCTCTTCCCCACTGCATCAAGGCTGCACAAGACATACCACAATAGGGAATAGGATTGGAAAAGCCAGCTCATGCACCAGGGATAGATCTTTGTCCCACTGCTAGGAGCCCCACAAATAAACCAAGCTACACACCTGTCATTCACATGCAGAGGGCCTAGGTCAGTCCCATGCAGACTCTCTAGCTGTTAGTCCAGAGTTTGTGAGCTCCCTCAAACTCCAGTCAGCTGTCTCTGTAGGTTTCCCCATCAAGATCTTGACCTCCTTGCTCATATCGGACTGCCTCTCTCTCTTCAACTAGATTTCTGGAGCTCAATGCAGTGCTTGGCTGTGGATCTCTGCATCTGGTTCCATCACATACTGGATTAAGTTTCTGTGATGACAATTAGGATAATAACAGGAGATGGCCACATCAGGCACCCTCTCCACTATTTCTAGGAGTCTCAGTTGTGGTCACCCTTGTGGATTCCTGGAAGTTTCCCTAGCACCAGGTTTCTCCCTAACCTCATAATGGCCCCTTGTATCAAGATATCTCTTTCATTACTTTGTCTCACCTTTCCCATCCTGATGCCTCTTGTTCCCATCCCCTCTCCTCTACCCAATCTGTCTGCCCAATAGATCTAATCTATTTCCCCTTCTCAGGGAAATCCATGTGTCCCTCTTAGGGTCCTCTTTGTTACCTAGCTTCCCTGGGACTGTGGATTCTAGCCTGGTTATCCTTTGCTTTACATCTATTACCCACTTATGAGTAAGTACATACCCTGTTTGTCATTCTGGGTTACCTCACTCAGGATGACTTTTTTCTAATTCCATCAAGTTGACTGCAAATTTCATGATGTCACTGTTTTTTATAGTTCAGCAATACTCCATTGTGTAAATATACCACATTTTCTTTATCCATTCTATTGTTGAGGGCCCTCTAGGTTGTTTCCAGGTTCTGGCTATTGTGAATAATAATAGCTATGAATATAGTTAAGCAATAATCCTTGTGGTGTGATTGAGCATCCTTTGGGTATATGCCCAAGAGTGGTAATGCTGGGTCTTGGGGTAGATTGATTCCCGATTTTCTAGGAAACCATCATACTGATTTCCAAAGTGGCTGTATAAGTTTCCAATTCCACCAGCAGTGGAGGAGTGTTCCCCTTACTCTATATCCTTTCCAGCATAAGCTGTCATCAGTGTTTTTGATCATAGCCTTTCTGACAGGTGTAAGATGGTATCTCAGAGTTGTTTTGATTTGCATTTTCCTAATGACTAAGGATGTTAAGCAATTCTTTAAATATCATTCAGTCACTTGAAAGTCTTCTGTTGAGAATTTTCTGTTTAGATCTGTACCCCATTTTTAATTGGGTTATTTGGTATTTTGAAGTCTAGTTTCTTGAGTTCCTTATATATTGTGGAGATTAGCCCTTTATCAGATGTGAGGTTAGTGAAGATCTTTTCCCATTCTGTAGGCTGTTGTTTTGTCTCGTTGACAGTGTGCTTGCCCTACAGAAGCTTTTCAGTTTCAGGAGTTCCCATTTATTGATTGTTGATCTCAGTGTCTGTGCTACTAGTATTATATTTAGGAAGTGGTCTCCTGAGTCCATGTGTTCAAGGCTACTTCCCACTTTCTCTTCTATCAGATTCAGTGTAGCTAGATTTATGTTGAGGTCTTTGATCCATTTGAATTCAAGTTTTGTGCATGGTGATGGATATGGATTTATTTGCAGTCTTCTACAAATTTACATTCAGTTTTGCCAGCATCATTTCTTAAAAATGCGTCTTCTTTCCATTGTATAATTTTGGCATCTTTGTTAAAAATAAGGTGTTCATGGATGTGTGGATTTATGTCAGGGTCTTCAATTGATTCCATTGATCAATGTGTCTGTTTTTATGCAAATATCTATACCAAGCTTTTTTCATTACTATAGTTCTACAGTAGAGCTTGAAGTCAGGGATGGTGATGCTTCTGGAAGTTTCTTTATTATACAGAATTCTTTTAGCTATTCTGGGTTTTTTCCATGTGAAGTTGAGTATTGTTCTTTTGAGGTCTGTGAAGAATTGTGTTGGAATTATGATGGAGATTGCACTGAATCTGTAGATCGCTTTTGGTAACATTGTCATTTTTACTAAATTAATCCTACCTATCCAAGAGCATGGGAGATGTTTCTATCTTCTGATATTTTGTTCAGTTTCTTTCTCAAAGACCTGAAGTTCTTGTCACAAGGTCTCTCACTTGTTTGGTTAGATGATATATTGTCTGTGTTTTCATGGGTATTGTTAACTTCTTTGGATTGGAGTTTTGCTTCTAATACTTTCTGTAGGGCTGGATTTGTGGATAGGTATTCTTTAAGTTTGGTTTTGTCATGGATATCTTGTTTTCTCTGTCTATGGAGCTTGAAAGTTTTGCTAGGTATAGTAGTCTGGGCTGTCCTCCATTGTCTCAGTGTCTGCAAAACATCTGTCCAGGATCTTCTGACTTTCAGAGTCTCCATTGAGAAGTCAGATGTAATTCTTATAGGTCTGCCTTTATTTGTTACCTGGCCTTTTTTCTTTGCAGCTCTTAATATTCTTTCTTTTTCTGTATGTTTAGTGTTTTGATTATTATCTGGCAAGGGGACACAAAGCTGAGCCCAGCAGGCTGCTCCTACCCTCAAATACATCAGCAGCTAACAGTTTATCAAGGATGGATAGTGGTTCATGAATTTCTCCTAGATCTATGATTGACTGTTGGTGGGCCCAATCTGGTATAGGCCTGGGAAAATGTAGGTTTATTTATTAAGAGGTTCTGCTCATCCTTGTGATGACCATGGCGAAAGCAAATGTACCAAAACATTTCTCCCAGAAAGAATTATAGTCATCACAGCAAACATTCTTACTGAAGGTATCAATGTAGCTTTTTCTAATGTAGATAAAACTTCTATTTTAAAATTCCAGTAGGTTTTGAAGTTATTTTGGTGAGAAACACTAGAATATAAAACTGAGGAAACCATATGAGACCTTCAAATGAACCAAATCAAAACACCTGGGAATAAAGTGACAGATTCAGTCTTTCACGGTTTTAGTAGCAACAGCTTTCAAAGGTGGAAGATGGATTCCCAAGGAATAGTTTGGCAATTTCTAGATATTTGTAGTTATTATTATTTGTGAGGTGCTGTTGGCTATTGGCATCAAGTGGGCAGAAACCAGAGATGCTGTTAAACACCTCCATGGCACAAGACAACCCCCAGAGCTGAGAACTAGTTCAAAATGTCAGTGGTGCTGAGCTTGTGAAACCCTGGTCTTGAGTTGACCATTGACTTTGCTACAGCTTTCAGACCAGACTAATCCATTCACACTGTAGCACCCCAGAAACTACAAAAGTAACTGCCAGCTCATGGGTCTGTGCTTTCATTACTTGGCCTACCTCCTCCTCATTGAAACATATTTACTTTCAGTTTTGTCAGTGTGGCTTCAAATTCAGTTCTGTCATCACCATTTCTAAAATCTCCCTTGGTCCTAGAGAGCCTGTAGACACCAGAACAAAGTAGCTTTGGTTGTTTGGTTACTACTGGGTTGCTGTAGCTTCCAACATCTCTGACCATCACATCCTGGGTTCTAGATTGAGGCTCTCTCATATTAAGTTTTGAATTTGAATCATATCCTGGTTAGGAGCGTCAAATTTTTGTATAAGATACTTATTTCATAAAAAATAAAATGCCAACTCCAATTATCCTGCTTCAGAAATTCCTTTCTGCCTTAAAGGATGATTATGGTATGAGCATCTTGTTCCTGTGTGCCTTGGAGCTGAAAGTAATGTAGCCCTTGTGTGAGAATTCTTGAACCATGCTTTTCAATGGAGCTGGTCCTTAGTAATGAGGCAGAGTGCTCAAAATAAACAAAACACAGACTCTACCATTTGGGATTCTAGTTTCATGATCTGGAGTGGGCTGAGACTTCTGGAGTCTTCCCACGAGTTTAAATAATGACCCCTTTCCAGTACAAAGTCCTTATCTTTAGACATGCCTACTGCTGTCTCCATCATTATTAGCCTGCCTCATCCTTAGTGCCCCTAAACCCATCTCTCCACCCACTTTTCCTAGGAAGTAGGGGCATAAAATGAATATGATGAATTAGTTGAAAGTTTTATTTTTCTGATAGAAACTCTTAAATCCCATAGACATAAATTTAGTCACAAATCAGAAAAGCAAAACCTTAAGATTTTATTCTTAGCTATAAAGTCAGTTAGCAAGGGTCCTATTCTGCAGGCAATATTCTTCCTCTTAATCTCCACTCATAAGAAAGTCTCATATCTGTATGTGTATCTTCATATCTTATATACTGGCTAAAGAAACAAATGTAATAATGGCATGTTACTACATAGAAAACTCAAGCAACCAGCAAATGCCACTTTAAACAATTCTCCTAACTAAGTATTTGCTGGGCACTGAATAGATACTGGAGTCAAAAGCAGCACTGATGTTTTAAGAAGCTTGAGTTATAATCTCAGGGCAACTTGGAAGCTGATTTTTTGTACTTCATCTCCTTCCATCCCTTTCTTATTAGGGAAAAACCATTATCATCATCATTTTGTTCTCAAGTGACTTTGGTTTTCAACATACCTGTCTATATGGCAATCTAAAACAGACAAAGAAATCTCACTGCTGCTTGACCATTTTCCAATACATTGATTTTGTATTGAGAAAGCCTTCTAAATATGTGGCACGTACTAAACATAACTAAACACCACTGGGCACATCTTGCTTAGGTTAGTACCGTAGACCACAGGGTTCAAATTAAGTAAGACTTCGATTCATTTTCTACCCCTAGTTTCCCATATAGTTCAAAATCTACCCCAGCTTTAATCAGAGAATCCTGTTTTGGTGAACAGTAGAAATCATTAAGATGCAGGGCTATTCAGGGTGCAGATAATAAGTTACTGTTAGGTGTTTATTTGCAAATACTGGTTGTAAATATATCAGTCTTCTAAAGCTCAGGTATGAATGAAGATGGGAGAGAAAATGTAACAACCAGAAGAAGGCCTATGAAATCCTAACCTCTTGGCATACACAGCATAGCCAGTACTTCATAGCATTCCTGTAGCTATCAACAGTCAGTCATGGACCAGAGAGATACTCACGGCCCTCTGCTCCTTCTGAACTATTGGAAATGGATTCTAGGGGAGGAGCTGTCACTATCTTCAGTTGTGGACCCAAGTAATTGTCATCACCAGGCTCCAGTGGATAGTTTCAAATCTGTGTCACACAGGTGTGCTGTTTAACTCTAAAGATCACAAAATAAGACCACAGCAAAAAGTTGGGCTTGTGGGAAGGGGACTAACAGAAAAGAGGGGACGCAATAAGAGCAAAATTGAGATTAATCATGGAGTCACAGTAACCAGAGTGCATGTTATACGTGCATAAAATTGTCAAAGAACAAATTCAATAAATATTTTAATTTTTAAACTGCATTAAATTTCTATCTTACCATAGTTGGAGTAGCTATCATCAAGGAAAGAAACTATAAATGTTGATAATATAGAGGAAAAGGAACCCTTATACACCGTCAATAGAAATGTTTACTGATGCAGCCACTACCAAAATCAATATGGAGGCTTTTCAGAAACCTAAAATTAGTATTACCATATGACCCATGTTACAACTTCTGGGTATATACCTGAAGGAATTTAAGCCACCAGACCAAAGAGTTGCCATAATGATACCAAAGCTGTGGAATCAGCAGCCTAGATACTCATCTACAGATGAGCAGATAAAGAGAATAAAATGTATGTACACAACAAGACAGTTTTAATCTATCATGCCATTTTCAAGGAAATGGATGGAGATGGGGATCCAGATGTTAATCCAAACTCAGAAAGTCAAATACTGAGTGCATTTCATATGAAAAATTTAGATTAAAAAAAAAGCATGATGAAATCAAAGAGACTATTTGGGAAGAAGGTGATCAGCAGACAAGGGAGGAATGGTAATGGAGGGTTGACCAAAGGACATTAAAGGTATATACAAACATAGCATAACAAAGGATATTGTTTTACATGATGAATAATGCTCTTAAAATGGAGATAAATAAAGAAAATTGAATGTTTGAGTGAGTCATCCAAGACCACAAGCTAAGTAACTGTCACCCCCAAGCATGGAGCCCTGGTTGTCACAGCAGATGCTCTGCCAAATTCTCATAGTTTTGGGGGTTTACTGGGTAAACTTTCCAGAAATAGCCTCACATTCCCCGAACTTCTACCCTCCTGGGCTTAGATGTGGCTGCAGATGAAACCTCCTGTACCTGTTTTAGCATGGAGGTTCCTTTCTTCAAGCTTGATAAGGACTCTCCTCAGGGTTTCTCTAACATGTCTTTAAGAAAGCACAAGACTTTGCCCTGTTTCCTGTCTCTTAGCCTCTAGAATCCCTCATGAACTTTCCAAGAAATCTGAGTTCTTTCCAGAAGCAGGGTTCACTTGGAACTGCCTCACTTTGGAAATCTGTTGCTCCATGGGACACACTGCTGCCTCTTGCTGACAGAGAGCAACCTGTGGCCACAGCTATTAACCTCAGCTCCAATTAGGGGGAGTTTCATGAGGAAAAGAGTGCGATTGTAATTAGTAATGTTCTTTCTTTTCTTCAATTGGTATTGTCCAGTCAAAGCAATACTCTCTCTCTCCTCCTCTCTCTGGTGAGTTGCCAAGGAGCAACCACAATGCAAAATTTCAGGGAAGAAAGAGAGAGAGAGAGAGAGAGAGAGAGAGAGAGAGAGAGAGAGAGAGAGAGAACAAAAGAAAGGAAGAAGAAAGAAAGGAAGGGAAGAAGGAAGGAGGAAAGAAAGATGCCTAAGGAGATGGCAGCAAAAATGTAGAACTGTGACTGACAAGCTGTATTGTTTCACAGGTCCGAGGCACTGCTATGGTTGGCTCTGATATGGTTGTGACTGTTGAGTTCACTAATCCTTTAAAAGAAATGCTGCAAAATGTCTGGTTTCACTTGGAAGGTCCTGGAGTGATGTTACCCAAGAGGAAGATGTTCCGGTAAGTACCAGGACAAGGAGGGAAGCAGTAAAGAGCTGATGGAAAGCTATTTCTTTATGTATGTATGCATGCATGCATGCATGTATGTATGTATGTATGTATATCTATCTGTCTATCCATCCACCTGTCCATCCATCCATCTATTTTTCTATCTCTTTATCTTATATATAATCCCATGAAGATGTCTGACAAGTTGCTGCTCCTTATGAATTATTTCTGTGGGGTATTGTGGAAGCATGTTGGTCTAACACATCTACTATTAAATCCTTTATACCACCTTACTGAGGTAGAAGCAGGGATATGGGACTTTAAGAGGTAGACTGGTTGGCTCCTGTGATAATATGTGAGTAGAGTCAAAACTCTAATCTAACGTGACTCATGCCAGAATCCAAGTTCAGACCGTTTTGTCACACTATCTCTTCAGGAATCTATCAATGCTCCTTGAATATCTTCATTATGTCAATATGATGATGGAAGCTACACCTTATCATAGGTCTTAGCTTTCTAACTCCATCCTACAGATTTTACCAACAGTGACATCCTAGAACTGTTGGCCTCTGTTGCTGTTCTTTTAGTTGAGCCTGAAGAGTTCTAGACTTGGTTCTGTCTTTAAAACAAAGACTAGTTCAGTATATGTAGTAATGTAAATAGAATTCTGCCTTTTCTATACCCAACACCACCATGCAAGTCTGTCTCTGTCACCTTTCTTAACAGACTGACGCTCACATAGCAGTTTATGCATGATCAGGTAACTCTAACTGTAGAGACAACACACCCTTTCTATGTTCACATCTTACCTGTGATCCTAACTTCTTGACTGGCACAACATAAGGCCCATTTCTCTTCATCTGATGACTTGAAAATGTTCGAAGAGAGGTCTTTCTTCTTCCTTGATTCTTCCCTACCAGAGACCAAAAACCTGTCCTTTCTTCATCTTTCCCACCTCTAATGTGATGCTCACTCCCTCCCTCTCTTTACACTCCAATTTGTCAGTGTTCCTTTTAAAGTGTGACATCCAGAATGGATCCCAATCTTTGAGGTTTATTACTTTCATTTCTACCACAAATAAGTCCCTGTCAACATCAATCAATCTAGCACATTTCGTGGGGGTGACCTTCTAAGGCATAGAAAAGGAAGTAAATGACTCTCTATGACCATATATGCTGGAATTTTCCCAATGCCCTTAGTAGAAGTCATCCCTCTCTGAAAGCTGTAGTACAGGCACAGGGTGTCACTCAGCCTTTCTGAAGCACCTTTATAGATCACAAAACACTCCCCACATTTCTTTTCAACCACAATGCTTAAAACTTATGCATCCCATCATTTCAGAGTAGCCTTATTGCAAATACAATACACAATAGAGAAAATTATTTGAGTGCTTTTTGAAAAATGCAAACACAAGCCATAACAACCTCCCTATGCTAATAAGAAAGCTGCAAGGAAAAAAGAATTAAATTAGAAACCAATGCCAGCTAGAGGAAGAGGTCAATAGCAATAGCCCTGCTTCCATCAGAAACAAGAGTCTCCCTCACCCATTCTCACACCTTCCCACTCCAATTAAATGCAGGAATTGCTCAGGCAAAGTGAAACACGTTCTCTTTGCTGAACGGCTGCCTGCCGTATCCAATTTTTCCTTCTTAGTAACATGAGTGTTCTCCAGGGTACCAGAAGGTCCTGTTATACCTGCACTTAGACTGTCCTGAGAATTCCAGCTTGATTGAGGCCAGCATAAGTGCTATGGTTTGTATAAGTAATCCATAATGTTCTATTTGAAAAGTCTTTGGAGGGGAATAGGAAAGAAAGAAAGAAAGAAAGAAAGAAAGAAAGAAAGAAAGAAAGAAAGAAAGAAAGAAAGAAAGAAAGAAAAGACAGACAGACAGGAGTACTTGTTCTGATATATGTTCCTACCAAGGATACGTCACTTTCACTTGAGTCTCAAAGTCTTTGAGCTACACAACCTAGGACTTGAACCTTCTGAGCTGTGAGCAGAAGTCTTTTAACTTCATGAATAGCTTCTGTCAGGCACTTCATTATAGTGACTGAAATCTGACTAATACAGCATGCAAAGGCATGTTGTGACCCATAAAAAAGATAAATCTGCATAGTACAATGACCTACCAAATGGGAGACATAGAGGTCAAAGCTCACAAAGTCTATGGATTTTTGTTAATGTCTGGTATTGGGGTGTGAAGAGTTGTGTAAATCAAGGAAAAGAGGTATGAAGCCAGTCCTCACAAAGAAGATATCCTCCCTACACCTTGGATTAAAGTATTATGAAGCCTGTACAACTAACACCTAAGTTTATGGCAGATGGGCCCAGGGACAGGCAGCTAGGCCTTCTGTGTTCATCAGCTAAGGATGCTATCATAGACATTATATTGGTTGAGAAGTTATATAACAGACCTTTATTGCTCATTGTTCTGAAGCCAGGGTAAGTCCAAATCAAGAGCCAGCTAATTGGGTGCCTATTGAGGACTCTTCTTCACTGGTGTGTAGTCATCTGCTCACCAGGTTTTCTCATGGTAAAGTGAGAACGTAGGTAGGCACTCTGTACCTCTCTTCTAAGTCCTCAAATCTTATCCCAAAGGTCCTACTCTCACAACCACATCTAGTTAATTTACAACAGATGTATTTTGGGAAAAACAAAATATCCAATCCATAGTATAGCTCCGTCTCTTATGAAAACTCAGACCTAGAGTAGAGAAAGCTTCCCTTCTCTCCAAGCAAGGGAAGCTTTCTTCCTCAGAGTCAGAAATCAGGGAATGCAGGGGATGGGGAGACATGGCATCAAAAACATTTGTTCCCAGGACTTGGTCTGTTTCCTCCTGCCTTAAGCATACACATTTTTCAACTAAGACCAGAGGCAACCAGCACCCACTCCCATTGTTAGTATTTAGGCATTTGTACTGGCCTGCCCTTGGAGTTCTGACAGGATACACCCTCAGCTGTAGCCACTAAGAGCACCACCTGTGCCTATTCACTATGTTCCCTTTTAAAAGGGCCCTGCCTGTCTCCTAACCTCCCATCCTCCCATCCTCCCATCCTCTCATCCTCTCACTCTCTCTCTCCCCTCTCCCTCTCCTTCCTCTTCCCCTCTCTCTCCCTCCCTCCCCCTCTCTCTTTCTCCACTTCTCTCTCTCTCCCTTTCCCTCTCCCTCCCTCTCTCTCCCTCCCCTCCCTCTCCCCCCTCTTTCCCTCTCCCTCTCTTTCTCTCTCCCTCCCCCTCCCCTCCTCCCCCTCTCCCCCCTCTCTCTTACTCACACACAAATTCTCTTTACTCTCTCCTGCTGATCCAGTCCCTGGAGGCCAGTGTGCCCCCTCCCCTTTCCCTTTTTTACAATTCCTTTCCTCTAATTAAAAAAAAAATCCTCCACTTGAACTCTATCGCATGGCATCTTTCTCTCTCATGTCGTTTTTGTTTTTTTTTTAATTATAATACCCACAGGACCAGATAACTAGAAGCATACTATTGTGCTTGATGGTACTCCTAGATCTAACTTAAGAGTACCAAATTCATGTAAATACTTGACCCCTCCTGAATAATTCCATACACCCTTCACAAGGCTATAGGGCTCTGGGATCTTAGATCTTAAATATTCACCTCTGTCCAACCTCCAGATCTTTGTCTGCTTCATATCTACTACAGAGAAGCTCTCAACCCTAAAGTAGAGGACCTAGGGCAGGAACAAGTAAGCAGGGAATCAGAACCAGGAATATAGGAAACATTACTGTGACACCTTCCCCATTCAGCTCAAGACAACATTACTGTGTTATTGTGTTGTGGTTTACCTTCTGATACCTGCCTCAGCTGTTCAGAGGTCCTGCTTCTAGTGACCCTTAGCCTTTAAGTTTGATACTTTCAGAATATTAACTATTAATCCTTCTAGATTCCTTTTTGTCTTTAAAACCATAACCAGGTTCAATTAATTCAAAAGGAAAAAAACACCTCTAACTTGGTAATCTGACTTCACACTTAAGTTCTCAGAAGCTAAAAAACGAGACAGAAGAGGAAGCACAGGTGCTTGCAGCTCATTGTGATGATAACTGCATTTGCCCGTGTGCGTTTGGGATGATAAATGGCCAGGACATCCTGATGGCTCAGCACATTCCGCAGCATCATTTTTCACAGCATTTGCACCCAGGAAATAGGTTTATTCCAACATTATTCCACTGACTGCCATGAACAGAGGATTTTTCTCCTTTCTGCTAGGTGTTTATCTATGAGCAAAATGCCCCACGTGTGAATTTTCATATCTGAGTGACTTCATCTGTACACCTATTGTACAGATGGTTTTGATAGCAAAAGCAAAAGAAGAAACAAGGCTGAAGATTTTGTTTCTGTGGGAGGTCATTTCCTGCATTACACCAGTCCAAAGTAGACCCTGAAGGAGGGTAACTTTTTTATGATGTGGAAGATTGACTGATTGTATGGGAAACCCCCGGTGAGAGAATGAGTGGATCCAGGTAGCAACAGCAGAGCTGTTTTGAAATAAATATCATAAATCCACATTCACATTGATTTATTCACTGTACATTAAGAACAAGGTGTGTCTGCACGCAGGCTGTGCACTCTGGCTGTGCACAGAGGAGAAAGGCAGTTTCTTGTTCTGTGTTTGGGGCTGTGTTAAGTGGCTCTTCTGAGCACTATGACAGAACACCTGACAGAAGAAGAATTTATTGAGGCTCCCAGTGTCAGAAGTGGTGGATTATCATGGAGGAAAAGGCATGGCATCTTGGCTCAGTCGTTCTAGTCAGGAACAGGCTATCACTCTCAGAAGTGCCACTCCTAGTGACTCTTCTCTACAAGCTGCCCCTTCCCTTATTGAACGGCTCCACAGCAGCTGGGGACTGTGAGCCCTGTAGTGAACCTTTCACATTCAAACTGGAGCAAGAGCTCATTCCCTTCTTGCCCCAGAGCATGTGGTACAACAAGCATCTGGAATGTACATCGTTTTTGCTGACTTTAGTGATATTCATTTTTTAACATTTTTTATTTTATTTTAAATTTACATTTAAATTAGAAACAAGGTTGCTTCACATGTCAATTCCAGGTCCCTCTCCCTTACCCTCCCCTCCTCCTGCGCCCTCCCACCAACCCCCCATTATCCCCTCATTTCCCAGGGAGGGTGAGGCCCTCTATGGGGGTGTCCATAGTCTGTCATTTCATCCAAGAGATCAAGACACATGACTCCATATTTATTCCTTCTTTTGACCCTGTTTAAAGTGATTCTGGAGTCCCAAAGGCAAGTAGAAACTCATATGACTGCAGCCTTTGGGCTACATATGACTGTCGTTGGCAGTGGCCCTTCCTGGCTATTCCTTCCTAAACTAAGCGTTGCTGCAGTGTCTTTGTCTCTGGGTCGTTCCAAGTGTCCAGGAGAAAGGGCCTGTCTCTGGCCCTTGAGACCTCTTTTGGCAATCAGCAGCACTGACTACAAAATTTCTTGATGCCTTGAGTTCTTCTTTGCTGCGAACAAACACTGTTTTCTGGTCCCCAACACATCTCGCTCTTGAGAGATAGGCCATCATCTTTTCCTCATCACAGTTTTCCCACAACCCCAGCTCCCCTCCCAAGCTGGACACTGTTATGAACAGCCTGCTCTTCCATGTGGTCAGATAAACATTCATTTATACATAGTCACGCACACACCTGGGGAAGAGGGCTTGGCACAGAACTCAGCCTACTCACTAAGGCCATCAAAACTGCTTAAGGTCCCAGTTAACTGATTTACTCATCTATAGTAAATGACCCACTAGCCATATGGTAGTGTCCCCTTCACTTTCTGCTTAGCCCTAAATCATACTAAAGTCCAAGGAATGCCCTTGCCTCGATGTCACTATAACATGATACTCTGGTAAAAATTCCATCAAACTATGAATTTATCTGTTAAAGATTATAGGTGGAAGATCAACTGAACCACTCTTTTGTCATCATGTAACCAAGTAAAAGATTTGGTGCAGCTAAAATGTCAGCTGATGTTTTCTGAGTCTTCCTTATGGAGGAACATAAGCTGCTGAACACAACAAACTTGTGTGCATGTGTGTTCATGTGTATGTGCATTTGTGCATGAATGTTCTTGTGTGTGTGTGTGTGTGTGTGTGTGTGTGTTTACATGCATTTGCATGTGAAGGCCTGAGGTTGACATCAAGCGCCTGCCTCAGTAACTCTCCAGCTTATATATTCATGAAGGGTCTCTCACTGAACCTGGAGCTCACTCTTCTGGTTAGTGGGAGCAGTCAGCCTATTCTAGAGATTCTCTGTCTCAGTCTCCTGTGTGCTGGTATTGCCACACTCACCGTTGTTAGTTAGCTAACTATTTAGTTATTAAGTTAGTCTATTTTTCTGTCTATTTGCTTTGTTTGTCTTGAATTGGGTTCTGGAGATACAAATGGCTAGTCTTCATGTTTTCATGGTGAGCACTTTACTTACCTGGCCATCTCTCTAGCCCTCTGTTATTTAGTCTCCCTTCCACTCTCCTGAAAAAGACTAACCTATTTTCCAGGCAACCCAGTATTTGTCATCCCCAAAGGTCAGAGGAATCTCTTTGTATAACTCTTGCAGGAAGCTCTTCACAATAAATCAACCAAAGTCATTTGCCTTCTTGGAGAAATAAAACCTGTGAAAAGTAAGCATAATGGTCATAAAAGGCATAGATTATAGACTGTAGTATGCAAAGCAATATTCAGTTATAGATCAGAGAATAGAAGATATACCTTGCTCAGACCCCTTCTCTGCCCATATGCTAATTATACAATCTTCAAAAAGTGACTTCACTGGTTTAACAGTTAAGTAGTCACCTAAGAAACTGCATACATATGAACTTGCATATATTATCTCCTCCCAGATTTATATGGATATGTGAGAGGCACCCTAGAGAAGCTTAAGTATATCCTAGCCCTCACTAACACCAATGATCCCCAAGAGGAGGTTTGTCCGTGAGACTTGGGCAAGTCTTTAAGTATAGACTAAAGAGGAAAGGCTACTCAACTGTGAGGATAGGTTAGGGATTTGGCAGAAAAAAAACAGAGAGACACATCGGTAGAAGGAACATGAGCTGGTAGATAATTATAAATATAGATTACAGAGAATGATGATACTTGGTTTCAGGTGATGTTCAGGTATTGTGCCAGAGAGCAAGGTTCATCCTATGAGGGTTAGTGAGAGCTAATGAAAGTGTCAGACCCTCAGTAAGGGCTGCTGAAGGTCCAGGTAGGAATTCAATTCCAGGAGGGAACTGGTGAAGCAAAGATGAGACAGGGCAGATCATTCCCATGGACAAGGCCATGGGGGAGGCCTTGGTGCCAAACTGGAGCTCATAGCTAGGGGTGATTAGCCAAACTCTCACATCCTGTTGGAGACTAGCAAGATCACCCAGGTGAAAGAAGCCATTCTTGGTGGTGCTATTGGTGGCCAGCTTTGCGTAGCCTCACAGAGGGGCCTCAGTTGGGCCATGACTTACTGAATTAGCCAGCTAGGTTGAAGGACCTAATGGGTGGTCCTATGACCATCATCAGCTGAGAGAGAAGAAACAAGTGTCTCAAGCTTAGGTTCTCACAGTTCCTGGTTAAGGTGGAAAGCTGGATCACCAACCTTTTCTGTGCTTTTTATATTTTCAGTGAAATCCGGCCCAATGACACTGTGCAGTGGGAAGAAGTCTGTAGGCCGTGGGCCTCAGGCCCTCGAAAGCTGATTGCCAGCATGACCAGTGACACCCTGAGACATGTGTATGGAGAGCTGGATCTGCAGATTCAAAGACGACCTACGATGTAAATGCCCAGGAGGCTCAAATGGACCTGGGCACCTGGCCTATTACACTCTTGGCTATGAAAATACTAATGGCAAAAAAATAGCTAGCTCTTGCTTTACTTTGGGTATGAAGAATGAGACAGATCACAGCATGGGCATGCTATGTATTTCATAGACAAGCTTTGCCAAACCCAGGCCATTGGACGAGGGAGTTAGTTTTGAATTGCTCCACCCTCCAAAGGACCTGAGCATTAGCTTTAATTAAGCTATAATTAAGCCTTCATAGCTCATAAGAGCAAAAGTCATCATTTATCATTGCAAATGGCTACAGCTTTACATAGCAGAGGGCTTCCCTTGAGCAGGAGGGATGTGTCTAATACCTGGCCTCATCAAGACTTCTGATACCCCACTCAGCCTTTTGGGGTAACATACTCCCCCAAGGGAGTGCATGATTAAATCTTTACAATTCTATTCCCCTTTCTTAGAATCAGGTTGTACCCTCTGTGTTAAAATATTTTTTCCAGGAATTAAGCATGACATCATTTTTCTTCTTGGCAAAGCCAGAGAAAGGTCTTTCATCTTGCACCTGCAGCCAAGGAACTGCCTGCCAAATTTCACAGATTACCTTGTGAGAAGATGTGGCCCCACATTAACAAATTGCATTTGTGGGGAACTTAATCACCTAAGAGGAGATAAGGAAGCAGGTGCAGTGCTCAGATCTATTAAATAATGTAGTTTATGGTGCATTTTATAGGTGTCACATTGTGGCCTGATCAGCAAGGATGAATAACCCCTACTTTAACCCTTTCTGGGGTAGAGGACTAGAAAGTAAGAACACCAATTTGGGATTGGAGAAATGAGGAATTTGTGTCCTCATTTAGTGATTATACTTTACCTGTCTCTCTGAGATCATCTCCTCCACACAATGCCATAGGCCTAGGTTCTTTTTGTTTTTGTTTTAAGACAAAAAATGAACTAGGAGATTTGGCAATTAGACACATAGAAGACCAAACAGATTCTCCCCCCACCCCCGTTTCCTTCATATTTCCTATATCAAGCCCTTGCCTGAACCCTTGGGTACTAAGAAGTAATGTAGGTTCAGCTTTTCAAATGATCAGTGCTACTGTTGACCCAAGGGCAAAGGACACAAAAATCCTTTGCCTTATGTGCCAAGGCTCCGACAAGATTACTGGTGTCTATTTGTAAAGCAGATTTAGAGTTAGAATTTCCCACTGAAATGCTTTGAGTGTGATTTTGGTCAGCTGACTGTGATTCTTAGCCAAAAAATTAAAAAGGGAAGAAAAATACACAGTAGGAAGTAAGTTAGGAGGAAGAAAGCATAACAGAATGCTGTAGTCTATAGCTATGCTCTTCTAAACCATTGAGAGGTTCCTGCATCCTTAGGGCTAACCCCTGGGGGTCAGCAGACTCTTTCTATAAGCATAACTCTATGAAGTCATCTCAAAGCATTAGCATAGAAATCCAAATAGAATGCATTTTGCTAGATTTTAAGCCAGCTTAACCTAGTATAGTATGCTGTTATTAATGAGAGTGTAATAGATGCCTATAATAAAGTTAATCTGATTACATGTACTCAGAAGTAAATGTTGTTAATTTTCAATACTACATATGGCTAAGCTCAACTGCCTGGAAAATTCTTCTTCCCCTGCAGTGTACACTCCACCCTGAATAGGAGGACATGCCTTTGCCCTTTAGGTAAAATGACTAATAGTTATTGATGTTGCTATTAGCAGTCCTTGCCTTCTCTCTGCATTTTGTTAACCATTTTCACTGATGAAGGCAGTGTGCATGCTTAGCTTAAAAATCAGCTTCTAGCAGTTGAAATTTCTCCATAGACATCTTATGCTTATGAACAATTTTACAAAACATCATGATGAGTGGGCAGATAGGCAGCACGGACATTGTCAAGATAAGCACCTATCATGGTGTTAGAACAGGGATGGAAAACATATAAGAAAGTATATCCAGGAACACCTATGGTCATTGCAAACCACTCCAAACAATTGCAACTCAGACAGGGCCTTGGGATTCTTCTTCATCTCCAACAGGAACTGGTGTCTCTAGAGCCAGCACACCAGGTGAAACCTGTTTATCACACCTATCTTAGAACCAGCCCATGCCCATTGATAGCTTAGATTCTATAATGCACAATAATGCTATTGTAGTATGGATCTTGTCTCTCAAAGGTCAATGTAGTCAAGGCTTAGTCCTCTATATGACCCTATTAGGAGACAATAGACTCTTTTGGAGGCGAGGTCCAATGATGGGTCTTCCTGTCATTAGAAGAAATGCTGGTAATCCAGCCTCGTATTCAATCTTTGACTTCTTGGTCATAAGGTGAGTAGTGGCTTTGCTTTTACTGTCTGCCCCAGCCATTATTTATTTACCACAGACCCAAAATCAATGGGGCCAACCAACCATGACTGGCACCTCTGAACTGTGAGTCAAAGGAAACTTGTCTCCGTATTTGTTACAATACTTTTAAGTGGGATAACAGAAATGCTGTCTCTCATGGCCATATTTTAGCAATGATAACAAGTAAAGTGTTTTGGCAGACACCAGAGAATGGGAGTTCCAGCTTCTGCCTGTGTTCAGCTGTCATGATTTTAAGCAAATCCTTCTTCGAGTTCAGAGTTTCGAGGGTATAGTTATGCTATGGAATATGTCAACATTAATAACATATACTAAACAGATAAAAGATGGGTAGATAGGCAGACAGATAGATCAAATTAGACAAATAAGGACAGATTTTATGGTTTTCCATATGCTTACACCTCATCAATCTTGTAAATAAAGCAAATATAACTATTTCCAACCTATTAGTAAAGATATACATCATCAATCTTGTAAATAAAGCAAATATAACTATTAGTAAAGAACCCAGAAAGGTGTGAATCGAATCATGGTGAGTTGATCTTGGGTGATAACAAGCAGTGAAAACAAGCTCTGGCTTCAGAACATTCTTCAGTCTTGTCATCTCCTCAGACTGAAGACTACTAACTTTAAGACTCTGAAGACCTGCAGTACAGCACAAAGACATGTACACACACATAACAGGAGGCATATTAGGAGCAATGGAGTTCGTGTTAGATTCGCTGGCAACTAAAAAGAAAAACAAAACACAGTATCCCCAATGAAAGGTCCTCAATTATGGATGTGCATTCCATGATATTATAGCATGGTCAGATGCAACAAGGTGTCATTCCGGGCAGGTATCAGAGTCAGTCAGGACAACCATCAAGCCAGTCACCTTTCCTGTCATCTAGTCATCACCCTGTCATCAAGCCAAGTACGTAGGTATCCAGGCATCTGCCCATCCTCTTCTCCAGTCACTCACCCATGCATGCAGTGAGAAGTTAGTGCTCCCTGCTCAGAAAGTGTTTATCAGGCAAGGGAGAATCATAACAGAGGAGCAGATCAGGGCAGCTGCAGTAGCACAGACATGCTACAAGAACTTGAGGGAATAAAAAAGAAAGGGCACCTACAGACACTTTCCCTTGTTTCTATAGGATCAAAGGAGGACAGGCCTAACCTGAAACTTGAAAAACAAACTAAAGGGTTTTTCACAGAAAAAAAAAGTTTCTCCAATGGAGGGAAAAGGAAGCATGACCACAACTAACTTGTGTGACAAGATTGTGAGGATGCAACGAGGCAAGAAATGCAGGCATTGTTCAGAGTTGAGCACTGGTCGGAATGGCGTTGCTCCTTCTAGGGTGTGTTTTAGAGTAGACTAAGGTCAGAGGTGTGTGGGGTGACAGGCCTAATTCATATCAATTAAAAATAAGCGATGGGAAATGGGGTACATTAGTGACAGGCCAATTCATATCAGTTAAAAATAAGCGATGGGAAACGGTGTGCATTAGTGGCCTAGTGGATGAAATGGGAGGTGCAATGTAGGAGACTGGATTGTTAAAAATTAAAGGAAACTACAACACAAGATCTTAGCAGACAAAATTGGGACAACAAGATAAATATAATGAGCAAAGATTACTCACTGGTAGTCCAGGATCTTGGGGACAGAGCCATGGTCCCTCTGTCTTCCAGAAAGTGCTCTCCCTCAGCACAACTCCTGCTGAAGCACCCCTCTCCTCAATTCATAATGCTTTCACATGAACATGTACCTTCATGTGCATCTACCTTTCTAGACTTAAAAACAAAAGGCTTTATATAAAATCTGTAAGAATTCACTTTATAAAATTGGATCTTTTTAAAAATTATTGATTGATTCTCTGGGAATTTCACATCACTCACCCCAATCCCACCCATCTCCCAGTCCCTCTGTATTGGCCCCTCACCCTTACAGTGTCCCCCAAAAGAAAAATTAACAAAGAAATAATAAAACTAAGATAAAGACAAAAAGAAGTAATAACATAAAAATAAGTAAATAAAAACACAAATAAGAATATCAATTGTAAATAAAAGTAGACAAGCCAACAAAACAAATACTTCACTCCTTCTTTGCCTCTCCATGTCACCTTGTCTTAGTGGCCCTGGGAGCTGCTGTGTATCAGGCAGTATACCCTTTTGTCCAAACAGCTTTCCTTGAAAATGTTCATTGTGTGATGTGTTATCAGCCAGGTTCAAGGCCTCTGACCTCCAGTACACCATCAACACTAGACCCGCAAGGAAACTGCTGGTACATCCCACTGTTGCCCAGGGTCATGGAGATTCCGTGGCTATGGTTCCACAGAACCAGCTACTTCACATGCTCCAGCAGGTCATAGATGGAGTAGATGTTGGGTGTACCAGCTCAAACCCCTGTATGTGTACCTGAGTGGCTGCTCAGTCTGTCAGTCTAGGCTGCAGGGACCACTCCCCTCAGATGATGGGTGGGGCCAGCTCTCCATAGTCTGTGTTGGGGGCAACTCTCCTATTAGGGGTAGGACCAGCTTCTGTGTGGCAAAGTCATCAGGGCCCATTATCCCAGGACTGACAAGGGGAGTGGTCAGCCCTCCAGTGAGAGCAGGCAACTTGCTCAGCAAGGCACTTGTACTTCAACTCATGGTTCAACACACGGGTCCCTATAGTAATATGAGCAAATGACATCAACAGAGACCCCATCATCGACAGGACCACTTAATCAGACATGGCCATCAGGAGCAGGTTGGGCCTGGATGTCACCTACCAGGTGACAGGGTATGCTTCTGAGATATGCATGGGCCCAGCAGCACTGTAGTCTCCAGAATCTGACATGGTCCCAGGTGATGGTAGAGACTCATAGCACAGTCCCAATGACAACAGGAACCACAGACTGCAACACAGATCCTGATTACAGAAGGGTCATGAAACCAGACATGGCCCCCAGCAACAGCTTAGGATGTTCAATACCCTGGCCATGTGTGGGTGTGCAGTCCACTCAGGTCACCATGCTCCTATCCAAGAAACATCCCTCAGTCACCAACATGACCACAGATGGCAGTCCAGAGCCCAAACCTCCATGTGGCCTTTGGTGGTGACATTGGCTGTAGACATCAACACAGACCTCAGCTATGGTTGGACCATAGACCCAGACATGGTCCTCAGCAGCAGTCTGGGTCCAATGCCACCATGACCCTTGGTGGCAGCACAGGCTACTCAGATCAGCATTACTTTAGCTTCAGGGTGGCCTTCTGCTACCAGCATGAACCCAGGTGGGGTCCCAGACCCTGGGCACCTTCCCAATTCTCAGTGGCAACAAGAACCATGGATATCAACAAAGATCCTGAGATGGAGCCAGAGACCCAGACAAGGCCCACAGACACAGCTCAAGCCTAGAGATCCCCAAGGCCCCAGGTGGTAGCTCAGGCCACTCAGATCAGGATGGCCCCTACAGTGGCATGGTCCTGGGGCACTATCATAACAGTGTGCAGTGGCCCAAACCCCAAGCATCTTCACAGCCTTCAATGATAACAGGATCTGTGGACATCAACACTGATCATGACTGCAGCATGGCCACAGACCCAGACATGGTCCCTGGAAACAGTCCAGGACCAGACAAGCCCAAGATCTGATGTCGCAATGGACCCAAATGACTAGCAGGCCTCCCCCATCAGCCTGTTCTTTACCACCTTTGACTCTACAGATCTGCCTCTCTCCACAGTATATGAATCTCTCTGCCTCTCTTTCCCTTCCATAACCTTCTATACATTTACTAACCACATGGTGTCTGATGGCACTAGACAGACTCTTATCTTCTTCCCTCCCACCCAAAGCAAACTACCCAGGATAGTGTGTGTGAGTCCACCTCTGCCACTTGGTCCTCATAGAACTTGATTTTTAGAAGTATATCACTTGCCCCAGGAAGGTGACACCTCAAATTGCTAAGGTTCACTTCCAGGCCTCCCAAGCTCTCATGGCAATGGGCATTTCTTAGAGGCACCTCACAAACTTGTTTTTGACACAGTTGGTGAATTCCCATTAGTTTTCATAGTGAACACTGCTCTAGAACTTAGGTAATTAATTATTTGAGCAATGCTTCATAGTTCTAAGACTAACCGTGGCATTCCCATGAGTAAAAATTATAAAAATAAACATGCACTGTGCCTGTAACTCAGAAAGGGTACTTTTCTCTCTAAGTTGGCCAAGTTTATTGGGAAAGTGCAGCATGAAAAAGGAATTACAGTCAGATTTAGGGCTCGTTGCATAAAGGAGGCTGATGTGAGATGACTAAGAACTATTGTTATCCTTCTGACAACTGAAAGATGGAGTCCATACTCTGAGCAGCTACGTCTCCAAGAACACCTATTCAAAGGCTTATGTTTTGGGAAAGGAGCAGCTTTTACTTGTCTCTTTGTGTCATTGCGAGATAGTCACATGGGAAAAGCCATATATAGACATTACAGTCCAAATTACCACTGTCAAATCACCAGCATGATATTAAGCTGTCTTGAACCTCAAGGCAACCCATCACCAATGCATGTGACTAAGTGACTGCATTCAATGACACTGGAAGCAGAAGAGTCGCTCTGGCTGATCTGCCCCAGTTCCTGTCTACCAAATCATGATATGGAGTAGAATGATCTGTTTTCACTAAGTGTTGAGAGATGATTTGTAAGTTTGTGAGACCCACTAGCAATTTGAGTGCAAACAGACTAAATAACATTTTGCATAATAACAACACACAATAGAATCTATACGAGGCTGTTGTGAGATTTCCTCTGTAAATGGAGTTAATTTAAAACCCTTCACTTTAGTCTCACTTTTTTTGGACAAGAACAAAAGCAGCCACATTCTTCACCAAAATATCACAAGATCAGTCTTTAGAGCACATATTCATATTCGTCTCCTTTGAAATCTCCTTAGCCAGTCCACACAGTTCCAGTCACTGTTTGCACCACTGTCTTCCATGCTCCTCCTAGTATGCCCAATTAAGCAATGCTTAAAGCCTTCCACTGCATTCCTAACCCAAACTCCCAAAGTCCATATTACTCCAAACAAAAACATGGTCCAGGCTATCACAGCGATACCCCAGTCCCTGTTACCAACTTCTGCTTTAGTTTAGGTTTCTATTGCTGTGAAGAGACTCCATGACCACTGCAACTCTTACAAAGGAAGAACATTTAATTGGGGTAACTTACACTTTAGGAGGTTTAGTCCATTATCATCATGGTGGGACATGATGGCATGCAGGTAGACATAGCGCTGGCTACATCTTGATCCCAAAGGCAACAGGAAGGAAATCTCAAAACCCATGTCCACTGTGACACACTTCCTCCAACAAGGTCATACATACTCCAACAAAGTCACGTCTCATAATAGTGACCTTCCCTTTGGGGATCATTTTCTCTCAAACCACCACAAACAGTAAGCAATTTACCAATTGAGCTACCACTGTAGCCTCCAGCAGCTCTATTTTCTTAATGTCATGTTATATCCACCTATCCTTCCTTTACTCTTTCTGGATCTAGTCACCTATGGCTATTATCCATGTTTAAAATTTGGTCATCAGTATCTTAATAGACTTTTCGATGTCAAGTATTTTGCTACTAAAAAAAGGGCATAGAGGCTGCACTACCCAAGGAGGTGGCCTGGTACTGATAAATGTGCTTCCTCTCTGTTAATTCTATTACAAATGCAAGGCTGAGCTCATGCGTATTGTTCTTTTGTCTTGACTGTAACAATGAATTCAAAAGTTATGACTCCAATAAAGGAATCTTCCATTTATGTTGATCATTACAAAGAAATGCTGGGTATTTTTCAGGGATATCTCAATTAACTTTATAGAGTGCACAATGCTAAAAGCTCAAACAGATAAACCAAATATTCTTATGACATAAAGTTAACTAATAGGTATAATACAATAAAACTTCACTCTACAATGAAAAACAATAGCTTCAGTGATGTCTCTGCTGCCAATGTTAGCCAGGAAATGCAGGCTGCTCACTGGGAAATTTGAGCTTAAATAATAGCATAGGCTAGATACTCAAAGAATAATATAAAGGCATTACACTTCGACCATTTTTCCTTCATCTTGACTCTCTCCTAAAGAGGCTAATTTAAAAGCAACCTGGTAGCTATGTATTCTAAGTCTTTAACGTTTTATGCTGTCAGTGCTGGTTACACATAAAATAAGAGCGCATAACAGAACACTGACTATGCCTTGAATTTTGAAAATTAACAGTTAATGTAATTACGTGTCCAGAAGAGTCCTTTATTCTTTTTACGTTAGCAGTACTTTAGCTGTAAAGCATACTTAAGGTACCATGGCATGCTCAGTCCCTTGCTACACCAAGAAGCAGCAAAGAATCCCACTGAGACAGTGAGATAAAAGATGGGCCCTGAGCTCTGCTGGTATAAATTGAACTAACCCTTTTGGAAACCATTTTTGCCATTATATACTAATTCTCAATGGACAATGAACCAGTGTTTCCACTCCTAAGTATATTTTAAATGTGTCATGTGTGCTATAATGGAATGGATATGTAACTATGGCATGTTTGTACAATTAGGTTGAACACATTGCAGTAATAAATACATAATAAATTAAACATATCCATATAAAATATTATAAAAAGATCTTCTGTCTAAAACATGGAGCCAGATGCTAAAACTGTGAATGCTATGATACAAGTCTGTTAATGCAGAGATCTTAAACAGGAAAAAAACATCAATTAGGTTAAGAATTGACCTTGGCAAAGGGATAGTGACTAAGCTAACACTTAAGAGAATTCTAGAGGTTCTGGCATTGTTCCATTCCTTTCTTGGAATATTGCAAAACTTACATTGTTATTATTTTGTTATTTATTACTAATGACGCAAGCCATGTCCCAAACTTCATTGCCTAAAACACCACTCATTTCTCATAGTCATTGTAGGTCTGGATTCTAGCTGTGGTTTAGCAGTGCTCTCTAGTGCAAGAATCTCACAAGCTACCATCAAGATCCCCCAGCTTTGGGATTCATCTGAGGTCTTGACTAGAAGATGCTTTGCCTTCTCACTTGTCCATAGTCTCCTCACAGAACGGGTGGGTTGGTCCTTAGCTCCTTACCTTACCATCTATCTAAGATGTCTCTCCCAGTTCCTTGCCAAATAGTTGTTTCCGTGGAACATCAGAGTGCAGAAGTAAAAGGCAAAGACAAGTTCTGCAAGGCAGAGCCCAAATCTTGTGACCTAATTATACAAGTAAAGACAGCCTATAATTTTGTTATGTAGCTATTAAAAATCAGTAACTCTGAAAAGACTTATGGTGGACTACAACTTGCTAAGCATCTCATTAAGAGGAAAAACAAGAGAATTATACCCCCCTCTAGTTTCTGTTCCCTGGGTCCCTTCTCCAGGCACACACAGTTCCAGCTAATCCCTGGCCCTGATAATAGGTCATGCTCCCAACCTGGGTGGGCTAGCTCCACTCAGGAGCTGGCCACACCACCAGTACTGGTGATTGGCCCACCTGCCAGCAGAACTGCATTCCTCTCTGATTTCTGTTACTTGGGTCCCTTCTTCAGACCCACACCATCCCAGCCTGTCTTTGGCCCCACTGCTGGGCCCTATACACAACACCAGGGGACTTCCACTACTCAGGAGCATGCAACACCAGCCAGAACCACTGCAAGCAACACCAGTAAGAACAGATGCAAGTCACACCAGCTTGAACGGACTTCAGCTGCTCATGTGCAGACCATAGCAGTTAGAAGAACAGGTGAAGGCCATATCGGTGAGAAGAACAGAAAGCCCTGCTAGACCAAAGTCCAAGCTAATCATCAAAAGGCCAACTCCCAACTTTGAAATAGACTCTCAGCTGGAACAGAGGTCACATCAGCTACCAGAAATCAAGGCACAAAGACTAGAAAACCAAAGACAAAACAGAAACCAAGGAACAAAAACACCGATCCAACAAAGGCAAACTCAGAAATCAGGGACTAGAACTAATCCTTTCAAACCCAGATGCCTAAACACTAGTGTAAAAATACAATCAACAACAGCCAGGGCAATATGATACCACCAGAGGCCAGATATTCTACAACAGCAAGACCTGAGCAGACCTGTTTTTAAAGTTATTTTCCTATGAAGCTGAATGTGAGAGTCAGTGAGGAGACCTGGGCAACCTATAGGACCCTGAGCAGTGGATCAGTGTTTATCCCTGGACTACAAACAGACATAGTGTGTCCATAACACAATGAGGGATGCTCTCAGCCTGGACAATGATACATATTATCTCAGAGTAAAGGTTTGGAAAAAGAGTTTCCAATCAAATGGAGAAATAAGCTGTTGTAGCTATCCTAATATCTAACAAAATAGACTTTAAAGCAAAATTAATTAAAAGAGATGGAGAAGGACAAAAGAAAATTCTACCAGGACGATGTCCATATTCTGAACATCTATATCCCAAATGCAAAGGCACCCACATTTGTAAAAGAAAAATTACTAAAGCTTAAATCATACATCGACTCCACATTTCAATAATGGGAGACTTCAACACCCTACTCTCTCCAATGGACAGAATGTCCAGACAGAAACTAAACAGAGTAATAATGGAACTAACAGATATTATGACTCAAATGAACCTAAGAAACATCTACAGAACATTTCACAAAATGTTATACCTTCTTCTTAGCACCTTCTCCAAAATGACCATAGACTAGGCCACAAAGCAAGTCTCAACAGATATAAGAAAACTGAAATAACTCCCTGTATCCTATTAGACCACCAGGGACTAAAGTTGCATTTCAACAACAACAGAAAGCCTAAAAACTCGTGGAAACTGAACAACTCTCTAAAGAATTACAAATGGGACAAGGAAAAAATAAGAAAGAAATTAAAGATGGCCTAAAGTTAAATGAAATGAATCCACAACAAACCCAAACTTGTGGGACACAATGAAAGTAGTGCTGAGAGGAAAGTTCATAGCATTAGCTTCCTCCATGAAAAAATTAGAGAATTCTCAGACCAGTGACTTAACAGCGCTCATGAAAGCTCTAAAACAAAAAGAAGGAGACACACCCAAGAGGAGTAGATAATAGGAAATAATCAAACTCAGGGCTGGAATCAATAAAATAGAAACAAAGAGAACAATAGAAAAGAACCAATGAAACAAAGAGTTGGTTCTTTGAAAAACTCAACATGATAGACAAACCCTTATCCAAACTAATTAAAATGCAGAGGGAGAATATTCAAATAGCAAAGTCAGAAACATAAAGGGGAACATAACAACAAATACTGAAGAAATTCAGGAATCATTAGATCATACTTCAAAAACCTGTACTCCACAAAATTGGAAAATCTAAAAGAAGTGAGCAGTTTTCTTAATATATATCACTTACCAAAGATCAGATAAACTATTCAATTATACCCAGAAACCACAAGGAGATAGATGCAGTCATTAAAATTCTCCCAACCAAAAACAAACAAACAAACAAAAAACCCAGAGCCAGATGGTTTCATTGCAGAATTCTACCAGACTATTAAAGAAAAACTGATACCAATATTTTTCAAAGTATTCCACAAAATAGAAATTGAAGGAACACTGCCAAATTCATTTTATTTTTTAATTAATTTATTTTTTATTTTAAATAGCTTATTTTACATGTCAATCCCAGTTACCTCTCCCTCCCCTCCTCCTGCACCCTCCCACCATCCCCCCCATCCTCCCACCCTATTGCCAATTCCTTCCACATAGGGGATATCTAGAGTCTATCATTTCATTCAGGGTAGGGTCCAGGCACTTCCCTAAGAGTCCAGGCAGAGAGAGTAACCCTCTTTGTGTTATGGATACACGATGTCTGTTAGTATTCGAGGGATAAACACTGATCTTCTGCTTAGGACCCCATGGGTAGCCCAGGCCTCCTCATTGACTCTCATATTCAGGGGGTCTGGATCGGTCCCATGCTGGCCTCCCAGCTGTCGGTCTGGGGTCCAAGAGCTCTCCCCTGTTCAGATCAGCTGTCTCTGCTGGTTTTGCCAGCCCATTCTTTGCCAATTTGCTCATCACTCCTCTCTCTCTGCCACTGGGTTCCTTGGGTTCAGTTCAGTATTTAACTGTGGGTGTTTGCCTCTGCTTCCATCAGTCACTGGATGAAGGCTCCAGGATTGTTATAGACATCAAGTTCACTATCAGGAATAGGCATTCGAGGTGGTCTCTACACTATTGCTTAGCTTGCCAATTGGTGTCATCCGTTTAGATCACTAGAGGTCACAATGGTGCCTGATCTGTCTTCTAACCTGATTCCCTCTTCCCCCTATCCTACCTCCCCAGTCGACCTTCCTGTTCCTTCACGTCCTATTCTCTCTTCCAATTCTCCCCTTCTCTATTTCCCAGGTCCCCCCCCAACCCCTCGCCGTGTTCCCCATCTGTTCAGAGGATCTTGCCTCATTTCTCTTCTCTTGGGTACCATGTTCTTTAGGTTCTTTCTTGTTTCCCAGACTCTCTGTCAGTGGAAGTGCAGACTGGCACTATCCTGATCCATGTCTAAAATCCATATATGAGTGAGTACATACCATGTTTGTCTTTTTGTGACTGGGTTATTTCACTCAGGATGGTTTCTTCCAGTGCTATCCATTTACCTTCGAATTTCAAGATTCCATTGTTTTTTCTGCTGAGTAATACTCCATTGTGTAAATGTACCACATTTTCTCTATCCACTCTTCAGTTGAGGGGCATCTAGGTTGCTTCCAGGTTCTGGCTATTACAAATAATGCTGCTAAGAACATAGTGGAGCAGATGCCCTTGTTGTATGAATTTGCCTCCTTTGGATATATGCCTAAGAGTGTAATTGCTGGGTCTTGTGCTAGATTGATTCCCATTTTCCTGAGGAATCTCCATACTGATTTCCAAAGTGGCTGTATGAGTTGGCACTCCCACCTGCAGTGGAGGAGTGTTCCCCTGTCTCCACATCCTCTCCAGCATAATTGTCTTTGGTGTTTTTGATTCTAGCCATTCTGACAGGAGTGAGATGGTATCTCAGAGTTGTTTTGATTTGCATTTCCCTGATGGCTAAGGATGTTGAGCACTTTCTTAAGTGTCTCTTGGCCATTTTATCCTCCTCTATTGAGAATTCTGTTTAGTTCTGTACCCCACCTTTTGTTTGGATCCTTTGGTGTTTTGGAGACTTGCTTCTTGAGTTCTTTGTAAATTTTGGAGACTAGCCCTCTGTCAGATGTGGGGTCAGTGAATATCTTTTCCCATTCTGTGGACTGCCTTTCTGTCTTGTTGACTCTGTCCCTTGCCTTACAGAAGCTTTTTAGTTTCATGAGGTCCCACCAAATTCATTTTAAAAGGCCACAGTCACCATGATACCCAAGCCACACAAAGACCCAACAAAGAAAGTGAATTATAGGCAAAGTTCCCTTATGAACATATGTACAAAAAATACTGAATAAAATACTGGCAAACCGAATCCAATAACACATCAAAAAGATCACCATGATCACCCCAGAGATTCAAGGATGGTTCAATGTCCAAACATCAGTCAATGTAATCCATCATATAAACAAACTAAAAGAAAAAACCATGATCATCTCATTAGATGCTGAAAAAGCCTTTGACAAAATCCAACACCCCTTCATGATAAAAGTTTTGGAGAAATCAGGGATACAAGGGACATATCTAAATATAATAAAGGCAACTTCCAGCAAGGCTATAGCCAACTCAAATTAAATGGAGAGAAATTCCACTAAAATCAGGGACAAGACAAGGCTGTCTATTCTCTCCATATATATTCAACATAGTACCTGAAGATCTAGCTAGAGCAGTAAGACAACAAAAGGAGATCAAGGGGATACAAATTGAAAACAAAGAAGTCAAACTTTGACTATTTGCAGATGACATGATAGTGTATATAAGTGAACTCAAAAATTCTACCAGGGAACTCCTACAGCTGATAAAACCCTTCAGCAAAGTGACTGGATACAAAATTAACTCAAAAAAAATCAGTAACCTTCCTATATACAAAAAATAAACAGACTGATAAAAATCAGGGAGACATCATCCTTCACAATAACCACAAATAATATAAAATATCTAACTAAGCAAGTGAAAGACCTATGTGACAAGAACTTTAAGTCTTCGAAGAAAGAAAATGGAGAAGATATCAGATAATGGAAATATCTCACATGCTCATGGGTTTCATGGATTTGTAGGATTAACATAGTAAAAATTACCATCTTACCAAAAGCTATCTACAGATTCAATGCAATCCCCCATCAAAATCCCAACACAATGCTTCATAGATCTTTAAAGAACAATACTCTAATTTATATGAAAAAAAACAAAGTAACTAAAAAAACAGTCCTGTACAATAAAAGAACTTCCAGAGGTATCATCATCCTTGACTCCAAGTTCTATTATACAGCTTTAGAGATAAAAAAAGCATGGTATTGGCATAAAAACACACATGTGGATCAATGGAAATGAACTGAAGACTCTAGTGTAAATCCATGCACCTATGAACATCTGGTTTTTTACAAAGAAGCCAAAATTATACAGCGGAAAAAAGAAAACATCTTCAATGAATGGTGCTGGTCTAACTGGGTGTCAGCATGTAGAATATTGCAAATAGATCCATTATCCACCATCCTGCATACAACCCAAGTCCACAGGGATAAAAGACCTCAACATGAAACCAGATACATTGAACCTGATAGAAGAGAAAGTGAGAACAAAACCTTGAACCCATTAGCATAGGAGACTTCTGGGAGGCTTTGTTGGCTGATCAGAGACTGAAGTCTATCATAGCCTGGCACATTTTCTAAAGCCTGGAAACATGGGACTCCCTGCCTACCCAGTGAAACCTCCTGCTCTCTACCTATCCTTATCTGGAGAATATCCCTGGGCCCAGAGAACTGACCTTGTCTGAAAGCTGTCTTTAAGCTGGATGCATGATTTATCTTTAGCATGACACTTTCCACAGATCCCTGCTAGAAGCTTCCCCTACTGCACATATGGTAACTAAGACTCATACTGGGAGCTTTATGGTAGGAGTCTGCTACTTAATGAATACTAAGGTTTGTCCCCATGCTCCCCAATTCTACATATTTCCTATACTCTGGAATAAAACTGAGAAGACTCATGGAAGCTGTCTCCCAGAGGGCTACCTCCATCCTACCCACAGCTGTCCAAACCCTGTTCCCTGCTTCTGCTCCCCCCATCCTATTGGAACAATGCAAGATAATGATCCTGAGAAAGAAGAACTATAGGAGACAACTTTCTGAACAGAATACCAATTGTGCAGGCACTAGGATTGACAATTAACAAATGGAACTTCATGAAACTGAAAAGCTTCTGCAAGGCAAAGGACACTGTCAATAGGACAGAAAGGAAGCCCACAGAATGGAAAAAGATTTTCACCAACTCCACATCTTAGAAGGAGCTAATATCCAAAATACATGAATAACTCAAGAAATTAGACATCAGTAAACTAAATAATTTAATTTTAAAAGCACAATGGAGTACTATTCAGCAGAAAAAAACAATGGAATCCTGAAATTTGCAGGCAACTGGATGGCACTAGAGAAACCATCCTGAGTGAAGTAACCCAGCCACAAAAAGACAAACATGGTATGTACTCTTATATATGGATTTTAGACATAGATCTGGGGAGTGCCAGCCTACAATCCCACAGCCAGAGAGTCTGGGAAACAGAACCTTCATCCAATAGCTTGTGGAAGCAGAGGCAAACTCCCACAGCTAAACACTAAGCTGAACTCAAGGAATCCAGTGATAGAGAGGGAGTACTGATGAGCAAAGGGGTTAAGACTGGGCTGGTTTAACCCCCAGAAACAGCTGACCTGACAAGGGTTAGCTCTTGAATCCCAACTGATGGCTGGGATTCCAGCATGGGACTGATCAAGAACCTCTGAATGTGGGTGTCAGTGAGGAGACGTAGGTAATCTATTGGGCCTTGGGTAGTAGATCAGCATTCATCCTGGGTATACAAATGGACTTTGGGTGCCCATCCAATAATGAGAGATGCACTCTCACCCTGGACTCTTGAGGGAGGGTCTAGGCCCTGCCCAGAATGAAATGACAGACTATGGACACTCCCATGGAGGGCCTCACCCTCCCTGGGCAAATGAGGAAGTATTGGGGGGGTTGGAGAGGGCATGGGAGGAGGGGAGGGAAAGGGAAAGGGATCTGGGATTGACATGTAAAGCCACCTTGTTTCTAAAAGAAAAAAGTAGGGTACAGATTTAAACTGAGAATTCTCAACAGAGGAAACAAATATGGCCAAGAATTACTTAAAGAAATGTTCAACATCCTTGGCAATCAAGGAAATGCAAATCGAAACAGCACTGAGATTCCAGATTACGCCAAATTAGTCAGAGTGGCTAAGATCAAAAACACAAGAAACAGCGTATGCTAGACAGAATGTACACAAGGGGACCACTCCTCCACTGCTGGTGGGGGTGCAAGCTTTTACAGTCACTTTGAAGATTAACATGGTAATTGCACCTGACTTCTCCATGAAAACTCTGAAAGCCAGAAGGTCCTGGATAGATGTTCTACAAACTCTAAGAACCTCGGATGCCAGCCCAGACTACTATACCCAGCAAAACTATTAGTCACTTTATGTGAAGAAAATAAGATATTCCATGACAAAACCATATTTACATAATACATATCCAGAAATTCAGCACTACAGAAAGTTCTGGAAGGAAAACTCCAACCCAAGAAAGTTAACTACACTTACAAAAACATAGACAGTGGATAATCTCACTTTACCAAAAGCCAGAAATAGGGAGAACACTCACATACAATACCACCATCAAAAACAAACAAGAATCAGAAATCAATGGTCATTACTATCCCTCAATATCAATGATCTTAACTCACCTATAAAAAGACCCAGGCTAACAGGATGGGTATGAAGACAGAACCGATCCTTCTGCTGCATACAAGAAACACACCTCACATTCAAAGACAGATATTACCTCAGAGATAAGGGTTGGAAAAGATTTTCTAATCCAATGGCCCTAAGAAAGTGGGTGTAGCTATCCTAATACCTAAAAAAATTAGATTTCAAACTAAAATTAATCAAAAGAGAAGAAGACTGTCATTTCATATTCATCACAAGAAAAATACATCATAATGAAGTCTCAATTCTGAATATCTATGCCGCAAATGCAAAGGCACACATATTCATAAAAGAAACATTACTAAAACTCAAATCATGCATTAAGCTGCACACACATATAGTGGGGGACTTCAACACCCCACTCTCAACACTAGACAGGACTACAAGACAGTAACTTAACAAAGAAACAAAGGAACTAACAGAAGTTATGACCCAATTAGGTTTAACAGATATCTATAGAACATTCCATCCAAACACAAAAAATATACCTTCTTTACATTTTCTGAGGGCTTCTTTAATTTCTATCTTTAAAGACTCAAAGTTATTGCAATACAGATCTTTCACTTGTTTGGTTAGCATTACCCCAGGGTATTTTATGTTGTTTGTGACAATTGTAAAAGGTGATGTTTCTCTGATTTCTTTCTCAGCCCTTTTATCATCTGCATATAGTAGGGCTACTGATTTTCTTGAGTTGATCTTGTAGCCTGCCACTTTGCTGAAGGTGTTAATCAGCTGTAAGAGTTCCCTGGAGGAGTTCTTTGGGTCATTTATGTAAACTATCATATCATCTGCAAATAGCGAAAGTTTGATCTCTTCCTTTCCAATTTGTGTCCCTTTGATCTCTTTTTGTCCTATGGCTCTGGCTAGAACTTCAAGTACAATATTGAAAAGGTATGGAGAGAGTGGACAGCCTTGCCTTGTGGAATTGAGTTGAGTTTCTATCCATTTAGTTTGATGCTGGCAGTTGGTTTGTATATATAACTTTTACCAGCACAATTCTTCACAGACCTTGAAAGAAAAATAATCAATTTTGTATGGAAAAACAAAAGACCCAGGATAGCCAAAACAACCTTACTCAACAAAGCAACATCTGGAGGCATCACCATCCCCGACCACAAGCTCTATTATAGAGCTGTAGTCCTGAAAACAGTTTGGTATTGGCACAAAAATAGACAAGTAGACCAATGGAATTGAATTGAGAACCCTTATATTAACCCACACATGTATGAATATCTGATCTTTGACAAAGAAACTAAAAATATACAATGGAAAAAAGAAAGTATCTTCAACAAATGGTGTTGGCATAACTGAATGCTGGCATGTAGAAGAATGTGGATAGATGCACAAAACTTAAGTCCAAATGGATCAAAGACCTCAACATAAATCCAGCCACACTGAACCTCTTAGAAGAGAAAGCGAGTGGTACCCTTGAACAAATTGGTACAGGAGACAGCTTCCTGAACATAACACCAGTAGCACAGACAGTGAGATCAACAATTAGTAAAGGGGACCTCCTGAAACTGAGAAACTTCTGTAAGGCAAAGGACACAGTCAGCAAGATAAAAAGGCAGCCCACAGAATGGGAAAAAATATTTACTAACCCCACATCTGACAGAGGGTTGATCTCCAAAATTTACAAAAAACTCAAGAAGCAAGGCTCCAAAACACCAAAGGATCCAATTAAAAAGTGGGCTGCAGAACTAAATAGAGAATTCTCAATAGAGGAGTCTAAAATGGCTGAGAGGCACTTGAGAAAGTGCTCAACATCGGGAAATGCAAATCAAAACAACTGTGAGATACCATCTTACTCCTGTCATAATGGCTAAAATAAAAAACGCCAACGACAATTTATGTTGGAGAGGTTGTGGTGAAAGGGGAACACTCCTCCATTGCTGGTGGGATTGCCAACTCGTACAGTCACTTTGGAAATCAGTATGGAGATTCCTCAGAAAAATGGGAATAAACCTACCACAAGACCCAGCAACTCCACTTTTAGGCATATATCCAAAAGATGTACATTCATACAACAAGGGCATCTGTTCCACTATGTTCATAGGGGCATTATTTGTAATAGCCAGAACTTGGAAGCAACCTAGATGCCCCTCAACCGAAGATTGGATAGAGAAATTGTGGTACATTTACACAATGGGATACTATTTAGCAGAAAAAAACAATGGAATCCTGAAATTGCAGGCAAATGGATGGCACTAGAAGAAACCATCCTGAGGGAAGGCATGGGAGGAGGGGAGAGAAAGGGAGAGGGACCTGGAATTGATATGTGAAGCAACCTTGTTTCTAATTTAAATTTAAAAATAAAAATTAAAAAAAATACTGGTAAATCCAATCCAAAAACACATTGGAAAAATCATCCACCGAGATCAAGTAGGCTTCATCCCAGGGGTGCGCAGGGATGGTTGAACACACGAAAATCCATCAGCATTATCCACCATATAAACAAACTGCAAAGAAAAACCACATGATAATCTTACTAGATGGTGAAAAAGCTTTTGACAAAATCCAACATGCCTTCATGATAAAGGTATTGGAGAAATCACAGATAACAGTAACATACCTGAACATAATAAAAGTAATATACAGTAAACCAACAGCTAACATCAAACTAAATGGAGAGAAACTCTATTCGATTCCTCTAAAATCAGGAACAAGACAAGGCTGTTCACTCTCTCCATATCTCTTCAATATTGTATTTGAAGTTCTAGCTAGAGCAATACGAAAACAAATGGAGATCAATGGGATACAAATTGGAAAGGGAGAAGTCAAACTTTCACTATTTGCAGATGATAAGGTACTTTACATAAGTGACCCGAATAATTCTACCAGGGTATTTCTACAGCTGATAAACACCTTTAGCAAAGTTGCAGGATACAATATTAGTTAAAAAAATCAATACTATATATAGACAATAAAGTAGCTGAGAAAGAAATTAGAGAAACATCACACTTTATAATAGCCACAAACAACATAAAATATCTTGGGGTAACTCTAACCAAACAGATGAAATATCTGTATGACAAGAAGTTTGAAACATTAAAGACATTAAAGAAGATACCAGAAAATGGAAAGATCTCCCATGCTCTTGGATAGGTAGGATCAACATAGTAAAAACAACAATCTTACCAAAAGGAATCTACAGAGTTAATGCAATTTCTATCAAAATCCCAGCACAATTCCTCACAGGCCTTGAAAGGACAATTCTCAACATTATATGGAAAAACAAAAGACCCTGATAGCCAAAACAACCCTGTACAACAAAGGAAGTTCAGGAGGCATCACCATCCCTGACTTCAAGCTCTACTATAGAGCTATAGTAATAAAAACAGCTTGATATTGGCACAAAAATAGACAGTAGACCAATGGAATTGAATTGAAAACCCTTATATTAACCCACACAACAATGAGCACCTGATCATTGACAAAGAAGCTAAAATTATACAATGGAAAAAAGAAAGCATCGTCAACAAATGGTGTTGGCATAGCTGAATGCTGGAGTGCAGAAGACTGCAGATAGATCCATGTCTATTGCCATGCACAAAACTTAAGTCCAAATAGATCAAAGACCTCAACATAAATCCAGCCACACTGAACCTCTTAGAAGAGAAAGTGGGTGGTACCCTTGAACGAATTGGAACAGGAGACCACTTCCTGAACATAAAGCCAGTAGCACAGACACTGAGATTGGCAATTAATAAATGGGAACTCCTGAAACTGAGACGCTTCTGTAAGGCAAAAGACACAGTCAACAAGACTAAAGGCAGTCCGCAGAATGGGAAAAGATCTTCACCAACTCCACGTTAGACAGAGGGCTGATTTCCAAAATTTACAAAGAACTCAAGAAGCTAATCACTGAAACACCAAATAATTCAACTAAAAGTGGGGTACAGAACTAAATAGAGAATTCTCAATAGAAGAATCTAAAATGCCTGAAAGACACTTAAGTGTTCAAATTCCTTAGTCATCAGGGAAATGCAAATCAAACAAATCTGAGAAACCATCTTACACCTGTCAGAATGGCTAAAATCAAAAACACCAATGGCAGTTTATGCTGTAGAGGATATGGAGAAAGGGGAATGCTTCTCTATTGCTGGTGGGAGGGCAAACTTGTACAGCCACTTTGGAAATCAGTATGGTGGTTTCTCTGGAAAATCAGTACCAGTCTACCTCTAGATCCAGCAGTTCCACTCTTAGGCATATACCCAAAGGATCACATTTATACAGCAAGGACATTTGTTCAACTATCTTCATAGTAGCATTATTTGTAATAGTCAGAACCTGGAGGCAACCTAGATGACCCTCAACTGAAGAATGGATAGAGAAAATGTGGTATATTTACACAGCCGATAAAAGCAATGGAATCTTGATATTTGCAAGCAAGTGGATGGAACTAGAAGAAACTATCCTAAGTGAGGTAATTCAGTCACAGAAAAACAAACGTGGTATGTACTCACTCATATAAGGATTCTAGACATAGTAAAAAGGATTACCAGCCTACAATCCACACCTCCAGAGAAGCTAGGAAACAAGGAGGACCATAAAAGAGACATACACGTTCCCCCAGTGTAGCAGAAAGGGACGAGAGCCCCTGAAAAAAATGGGCAGTATTGGTGGGAGGAGGTAGGAAGGTAGGGGAAAGAGGAGGGGAGCAGAGAGGGGAGGAGAACATGAGGGATCAGGAAGATTGAGTGGGGAGAGGAATAGAGGAGATCAAGAAAAGAGACACATCAATAGATGGAGTCACTATTGGTTTAAAGAAAAATCTGGCACTAGGGAATTATACAGAGATCCAAAAGAATGACCCCAACTAGGACCCTAAACAATAGTGGAGAGGCTACCTTAAATGCCCTTCCCCTATAATGAGAATAATGACTGCTTTAACACCATCCTAAAACCTTCATCCAGTAGCTGAATGAAGCAGAAGCAGAAATCCACAGCCAAGCACTAAGTCAAATTCCTGGAATCCAGTTCAGAGAGACAGTAGTGATGAACAAAGGGGTCAAGACCATGCTGGGAAAACCCACAGAAAACCTGATCTGAGCAAGCAGGAACTCATGGACCCCAGTCGGACAGCTGGGGAACCAACATAGGACCAAACCAGGACCCCTGAACATGGGTGTCAGTTAGGAGCACTAGACAGTTTATGGGGCCTCTGGCAGTGGAAATAGGATGTATCCCTAGTGCATGAAGGGACTTCGGGAGCCCATTTACCGTGGAGGGATACTCTCCTAGACTAGATACATAGGGGGAGGGCCTGGGCCCTGTCCCAAATGACTTGAAAGATTTTAATGATCCCTCATTGAAGGCCTCACCCTCGCTAGGGAGTGGATGGGGGATGGGATGGGGGGTTATTAGGGGATATGGGAGGATGGGAGGGAGAGGGAACTAAGTTGATATGTAAAATAAGATTGTTTCTAATTTAAATATAATTTATATAAAAAAGAAAATTAATATGGCGGTGTCTTGGAAAACTGGAAGTGATCTACCTGAAGACCCAGCAATACCCAAAGGACACTCCAGCATACCACAAGGACACCTGCACACCTATATTCATAGTAGCTTTATTTATAATAGCCAGAAACTGAAAGCAAATTAGATGTTCCACAAATGGATAAAGAAAATGAGGTACATTAACACAATGGAGTATTACTCAGTTGTTAAGAACAAATATATCAGTAAATTTGCTGGCAAATGTATGGAACTAGAAAAGATCATCCTAAGTGAGGTGACCCAGACTCAGAAAGACAAACATGGTATGAACTCATTCATAGATGAATATTAGTCATAAAGGAAGACCGTGCTACAACTCACAGACCCAGAGAAGCTAGGTAATAATGAGGGCTCAATGTTTGGGGGGTGATGCCTGAAGCTCACCATGAAGAAGAATTAGAATAGACATTGCCAGCCGATAGAGGAGTGTTTTGGAAGGGGAAATAGGGATGGGGACAGGAGGGATCAGGTGGAAGAATGATGGAGAGAGAGGGTACTGGGAGAGAGAGCTGGAATCTGGAGACATCTTTGAAGTGATCTAGAAACCTAGAGCAATGGAAACTCCTAGAATTATCTAAGGTTAACCTTTGCTAAAACTTCTAGAAATAGGGGATATCTCCTGTAACCAGTCTGGTCTTCCAGTGCAGAGTTTGGGACACAAACTCTTCAAACTACAATTTGTCCTGCCTAGAAGATGTGCTGGGGTAAAGATGGCATAGAAACTATGAGAGTGACCAAACAACTGATGACTGACACATTTGAAGACACACTGAGAGGGAGCTCCCCACTGAGGGATAGGACCCAGAAGTCAAATAACCCAGAGACTTATCATAGAACAAAACACCAATGAAAACAATCAATGAAATGACTCCTAATGATATTCTCTAATACTCATAAATTGGTGCCTAGCCCAACTGTCACCAGAGAGGCTTCACGGAGAAACTAATGGAAACAGATGCAGAGACCCACAACCAAAGTTGTTCTCTGACCTCCATAGGCAGGCAGTAGTGTGGTGTTACATGCATCCATCCACACAAATGTGTGAATGTATGTGTGAGAGAGCAGGGTGAGTGGGTGAACAGGAATAAGAGAGACTGTGTGTGTGTGTGTGTGTGTGTGTGTGTGTGAAGCTTCTTGTATCTGAAAACTATGCTCAGCACTATAGCATTGATTATTAAAAGCAAAGACAACACTCTTTAATATTCAGCCCCTTTCAGAGTCCTAGGTGGGCTCTAGTGTTGGTCTCATATGATCACAGCTACTTGCAAATTTTACTAAATAATCATTTTTCTTACATTCACTTCTGTTGCATCTTGTGACATTAGACACTGGACTGACATATAGGGAACTCTGGTAAGGGAGTGATGAATTTAGAACAGATTTAGTCTGAATATAGTTCATCATCACTCGGTATATAGCACAGTTACACCTAAAGGTGCCAACCTAAGAATGGCATCCAGGAATATTGTCATCTTTTATTTACAAAGGTTCGAAGATCTACCATGGCACAAATGTGACCTGTGATGCCCTGCATTGCTAGTGTATGCAAATATGACTTTAAAATAAGAGAGTTAGCTTTCTTGTTTTTGTTTCATATTCCAAGTATGAAAGAAAACATAATACTTGTCTTTCCAAGACTGTTTTATTTCACTTGACATGATAATCCCCAGTTCTACCTATTTTCTAGCAATTTATATGATTTTGCTTTTTCGATGGCTACATAATAATCACATATATATATGTGTATAGATATGTCATTCTTCTACCTATTCATCTATTCATATGCACCAAGACTGATTCCATGACTTCATTATTGTGACAATAAACATTGATTTAAAATCCTATAAAATAAGGATTAAATTTTCATCATGCCAAGTCAAAATTAAATAACTTTTTTGTCAGATGTAGTCTAGACAAGACAACAAGCATCATTTTAAATGTCATGTAATGTCATGTGACTACTTATGGACATATCCAAAACAGTTTTTTGCTTAATACTCAATAATAAAACAAGGTTGCTTGACTTTATGGCCGTTTCATGAGCTAACCTATCAAAACCCAACAACTCCCCAAACTTGTGCTGTTTAATTATTCCACACTTGTTAGAAAGAGAGAATGAGAGACATCACATGATATTCAATAAAGACAGAAAAACTCTAGTGCTACCCTATTATTTTCTCTTGAACCAAATGTAATCCAGAGTCAACCCTCATCTCTTAGCAGACTCTGATCATGTATCAAATGTGAGTACTTAAATACACCCACAAAGACAATTCTCCATAACAGGGACAGATAATGGTGTTGAGGCTGACATTCTTTTACTTCAATGCTGGTCCTATTTAGTAATTTATCAAGGGACTTTGATTCTCATTCTGGATCTATGGCCCATTTTATTGACCATTGGGGACTTCCTTTTAAAATTTGCTACAATGGAAAACTTCATTATGTTCTTCTGTATTTAGAAAGATTAGGTGCTAGAAATATTCTTAGATGTGAATCAAATGAAAATTTGCACAACTCTCATATTCAAGGTTTGTAGCCATAGTTCACTCTTCTGTTTTGGTGATTTCAATGAATAGAGGCATTTCCACCAACTTTGAGATGTTTCTGGGAAATCTTATGATAATGAAGTATCCCCATCTTCTATACTTAGGAGCTCTTCTTGGGGTGAGTTTTATCATGTATTTTAAAGAAACTAGAAGTAGTAAAGACTTTCTCACATTGCTTAAATTTTTAGGATTCCTCACAAGTAAAAATTTGTTCACGATTTGACAACCACTCAAAGAATAAAATGTTTTCCTACACTGCTTACATACACAGGTTTCTATCCACTGTGAGTAAAAGTGGTTTTAGAAACTGAAAACAGTGAAAATTTTGCCATGTTGCATGCACTTATAGGATATCTCTCAATTGTGAATCGGCTCATGTATTCAGAAGGAAATGAAACAAACAAAATAAAACCCTTATATTTCTCATAGGGTTTCTCACCACTGAGTCCTGTCATAATACCAAAAGGAGTTGTGAATAATAAGGTTTTATCAAATGACCTACATGCATAGAAAAAATTGCTTCTCAGTGTGACTTCATTTATGTGTTTAAAACAAATTGTAATAAATGATTATCTCACATCACCTACATGCATAAGGTTTGTTTCCAGCGTAAACTGTTTTAATTAGTCAAGTAACTGAAGGGTTTATTTTTAAACACATTCCTTATATTTTTAGAATTTAACTCCAATGAGTTTGTTTATGTTGTGGAATGCTATTCAAAAAGAAAATCCTTTTCTACACTGCTTATGTACATTCAGTACCTTCCCCTGTGAAATGTTCATGATATTGAAAAGAACTTGAGTAAGTAACAGCTTTATTGTGCCACTAAAATCCACATATTTTCTCTCTAGGGTCAGTTTTTATATGTATTTTAGTGTAAATGAGACTCCTGAAGGTTTCCCTCATTGGTTACATTCATAGCACTAATAAAGCTTTCAGGATAACTGAAGACTTTCCTGTATTCTCTAGACATAGAAATTCTCTGCATATATCTCATATTCCTAAGTCTTGTGTCCAATCTTAACAGTGACAACCACTTCACCACACAAGGAGATTTTTTACTTCACAACAGTAACTGGAGCCTAGCTAGAGAGCTGTCCCATACTGAGAGTCTATATTGTCTCTTAACTATGTCACATCTTCCATATCACATGGAACTTTTATACTCACTTTTAGTGCTCTGACTTTCCCGTGTGTTTCATGTAGTAACCATGTTTCTACAGGTCTCCTGTATCACATCTTCACGAGAGCTTCTTCTGGGAAAAATCCATCAAAGTCCATTTTCCAGGGTGAGGTTCACAGCCATATCCTCAAGAGTAACCAATTCCTGGAAGCTGAATACTCCAGAATCTGAGGCCAGCACAGACTACATAATGAATTCAAAGCTTAACTGGGCTTCATACACACCCTATCATTTCTGGATTCTTGGGTCTTAGAGTCCTCTACAGATATTTTACAGCTAGTAGAAAGTGCAGTGGAACAGAGACACCTTTCAGTGTTAAAAGAAGCCAGAAAGTATTCAAACTTCAAGGAGTTTGAATGTTATTACTGGCAAAAAACATATATATTCACAAATTATCAAGGTCAACTTTCAATAATTCTGTAGTTATAGCCACAGAGCATCTGCCAAAACAGAACACAGATGAAGTTACAAAGGTATTAATCTCCATCTGTGGTTCCATATCTCTGAGATTTAGGACCCATTAAGCAAGGATAGAAAATATTTGCAAAAAAATCACACTTGTACTGATCATTATCAAACATTTCCTCATGTCCTTATTCCCTAAGCAACATAATATAATGACTGTTTACATGGTGCTTACCTCACATTTGGTGTTATAAGTCATCTTCTATGCAAATACTACACCACTTTATAGAAGTGAGTTGAGGGGAAAATATTTTGGAATCTTTAGTGGCCCTGGGGTAAATCTCCTATATTGAAGAATAATTGTAATTTAGTTGAATAGAATACATATTATCTTAGAATTAAGTGTTTCAGAAGAAGATAAAGCAGAGGAGTGGAAAAGGTGTGTTGGAATCCACAATACAGTGTTACAATCATAAATTGACTAGCCCAGGAAGGTCTCAATAATCATGTGACATTTGAGTAAATATATTAAAGAAGAGTGTGTACTTCTCTAGTAAGTGCACTCTAAGTTGAGGGCATGGGCAGAGCAAGTTTTAAGGGACAAGAACATGTGGTCACTTTAACAGCAAAGGAGACCAAGTGGCTAGAACAGAGCAGGTGGAAGCATGTAGAAGATGATGTCAGCAAAATACTGGACATCTGACTACATGGAACCTTAGAGAATCTGGGGACTTTTGTTGTTGTTGTTTCTTTTATTTTTAAATAAATTTTTATTTAAATTAAAAACAATCTTATTTTACATACCAATCCTCCCATACCCCCCATCAACCCTCCATTTCACTCCCCATTCACTCCCCAGTGAGGGTGAGGCCTTCCATGGGAGATCATCAAAGTCTGTCACATCATTTGGGGCATGACCTCCTTCGTGTATCTAGGCTGAGAGAGTACTGGGGACTTGTTTTACTCTGAGGTAGAAAGGCATGGGAGGGTTTTCAATAGAAAAGTCACATGATCTAGCTCTATTTTAATGGACAAATCCAAGCCATTCTGGTGACTGGGAAAGAAGGTCCAAGTACAGAGACAGTGAAGGCCATACCAAATGCAATGAGTTAGTCTAGAGAGCTGTCTCAGCAGTTAAGAACATTTGTTACTCTTGCAGAAGACTCATGTTTGAGTTACTTACCTCCAGCTCCAGGGGCTCTGTCACTCTCTTTTGGCACCTGCACCCATACACACATCTGAATAAAATAAAGCAGATAGTGTAAAGAAGGAAAGAGGGGAGTGAGTAATGGAAAGAAGGAAGGAAAGAAGAAAGGAAGGAAGGACAGAAGGATGGGAAAGAAACAAAAAAGGGAGGAATGGAGGGAAGAAGAAAGGGAAAGAAATGCAATGAGGTTCAACAGGAGAGTTATTTTAATTGCCTAATAAATATTATGCTTTGTGCTGCACAATATAATACTTTAAAATATTATGCAATGATTAAATTTAACTAATTAACAAATATAGTACCCAGTGTAGTCACTGCTTCATGGTGAGGGTACTGCCCTGGCTAGTTTTATGCCAACTTGACACATGCTAGAATCACCAAAGAGAAGGAAGCCTCAGTTGAGAAAATTTCTCTGTAAGATGGGCTATAGACAAGTCTGTAGGGGTATTTTCTTAATTAGTGACTGATGAGGGAAGGCGCACCTCATTGTGGGTGGGGTCACCCCTGGGCTGGTGTTCCTGGGTTCTATAAGAAACCAGATTAAACAATTCTTTACAGACCTTGAAAGAACAATACTCAACTTCATATGGAAAAGCGAAAAATCCAGGATAGCCAAAACCATCCTGTATAATAATAAAAGTAGTAGTAGTAGTAGTAGTAGTAGTAGTAGTAGTAACCTGTCAAGATGGCTAAGATCAAATGGACGGCTCATGCTGGAGAGGATGTGGAGCAAGGGGAACACCCCTCCATTGCTGATGGGAGGGGGTGTTCTCAGAAAACTAGGAATCAACCTCCCACAAGATCCAGCTATACAGCTCTTGGCCATATACCCAAAGGATGCTCAATCATACCACAAGGACATTTGCTCAACTATATTCATAGCAGCTTTATTTGTAATTGCCAGAACCTGGAAATAATCTAGATGACCCTCAACTGAGAAATGGATAAAGAAAATGTGATTTATACAATGTAGTATTGCTCGGCTATAAAAAACAAGGACACATGAAAATTTGAAGGCAAATGGATGGAACTAGAAAAAAATCATCCTGACTGAGGTAACTCAGACCAAGAAAGACAAACATGGTATGTATTCCCTCAGAAGTTGATATTAACTATGAAAAAAAAGATCAATATGCTACAATCTACAGACCCAGAGAGACCAGTAACATGGAGGGTTTGTGGGGGGACACCTGGATCTCCCCATGAAGGGGAAATAGAAGAGATTTTTGTGAGTGGGCTGAGTGTGAGTGGGCATGGGAATGTGAGTGATCAGATTTGAAAGGAGGCAAGGAGGGGGACTGCTGGGAGCATCTCGGATGAGGTGGAAGTCTGGCACAGGGGAATCTACCAGGATGTACGGGATGGGCCCCAGCTTAGACTCTTAGCAATATCAGATAAGTAGCCTGAACCAACCTTCTCTTGTGGCCAGACTGGAACCTGGTCCAATTGTCATCAGACAGTCAAACATTAGGCAGAGTTCGGGATTCATGCAGGGGAGAAGGAGAAAGGAGTGTAGGATCCAGAGGATTCAAAAACAACACAAAAAGGCTCACAGAATCGCCTAACCTGGGTTCATAGGAGCTCACAGAGACTGAATCAACAACCCGGGAGCCTGCATGGGATTGACCTAGGCACCCAGCTCATAATTTACAGTTGTGTAATTAGCCCTTTTGTGGTTCTTCTATAAGCTATAACTGGGGATGTCTCTGACTTTTACTGGCTTCTGGGACCCTGAGTTACCTTGCTCAGCCTTAATTCATGGGGAGATGCTTATTCTTACTGCAACTTGATATGCCATGTTTTATTGATATTTATGGGAGATCTGCCCTTTCCTGGATGGAAAGAGAAAAGGAGGGGACTAAGGGTGGGAGTGGAGGGGAACTGGGAGGGGAGGATGGGGGAGGCTGTGGCCAGGATGTAAAACAAATAGATGAATAAAATTAAAATAAAACCAAAAAGAAAAGAAGAAGAAAGTAGACTGAACAATCCATGTGAACAAGCCAGTAAACAGCACCCCTCCATGGCCTCTCCATCAGCTCCTGCTGAGGAGTAGCTGCCCTGTTTGAACTCTGATCTTGACTTCCTTCTATGGACTCAGGTTGAGGACCAGATCTGACCCAGGTTAAGAGAAAAGCAATGTCAATCAAAGTTCCAGTAGCAAAGGGAATGAGACCAATAATAACAAATGTAAGTAGGAATGTAAACTTCTGTGTATACTCTGGAAATAAGTCTGGAGTTCCCTCCCCCCCAAAAATAGGAATATACCTATCATTTGTCTTAGCTACCACCCTGAGATATATCTGAAGAATTTTATATCCTACTATAGAGATACTTGCACACCCATGTTTATTGTGACTTTATTCACAGTAGCTAGTAAATGGAATCAATCTAGATGTCCAGCAACAGCTAACTGGAAAAGGGAAATGTAGTTCATATATACAATGAAGTGTTACACAATTGGAAAGAAAAATGTAACCATGAAATTTGCAGATAAGTGGCTATAATAAGAAAAAATTGTACTGAGTGAGGTAGCTTGGGAAGACAGCTGTACTATCAGTGTTCTGTTCAGGGTGTTCAACAATATCTTCCCACTTTTTCATCTGTCAGGGTTTAGTGTATTTCATTTTATCCACTTAGACTTGAATTTTGTGCAGGTTTATAAATATTTATCTATTTTCATTCTTTTACAGTTATCTAGCTAGACCAGCACCATTTGTTGAGATGCTTTTTTTTCCATTGTGTGTTTCTGGAGGGATAATAGAATGCATGTGCTATGAAAGAAGCAGGGGAAACATTGGGGGTTAAAGGATTGAGTGAGAGCTGGGGCAGGGAGATTGGGAGAGGAAGAATAGTGGGTGGGTTAACCAAAACTAAGGATGCATGAGTATGCCTTATGGAAATCCCCTAGCAAACAGGTTAATTTCAAAATATAACTTTCCTTTAAAAAATAGTTGGAATGAAATTGCTCTGAATTGAATGCCACTTCTAGGAGACATGAGTGGTTATTAAACAAAAGTTGAAGTACAAGGCGTGGATACCTCCCTACCTGTTATTTGTCAGGGAAACTCTATAGGACTCCAAAATGACACAGGCTATTGTCATTACCCTTCATTACTACTATTGCTACATGGCATGTAGCTTCATCCTGCTATTGATGAAGATAGCCATACACTTGGCTGTAGTCATGAAGATATCACTCTCAAATTGATGAGGAAACTTCTTCCCTAATAGCTAGCTTCCACAGTGCCAGAAGGTGCTATGCAGGCTTCTGAGGAAGAAAAGAAAATCAATGGCCTTTTCTTTCTTTTCTTTCTTGAGAACATCATACATGAGTACTAAATCTACATCACCCCCACTGTGCCCTACCCATTTCATCTCCTCCTCTTCAAGACCTCTCTTCTAATTATCAGTTATATTTAGAATCATTCATATGTATGTGTGTCTAGGACTGACCTTCAGATTGGACAATGTATATAGCTTGTCCCCAGAGAAAGCTGATTCTTCCTCACTCAGCATCCACTGACAAGCTGTAGCTCTTCACTTACGGATACAACCTTGTGGGATTGACCCCATCCACATTGTCATATCAACTGATGTTATCATTATACAGGTCTTGTTCATATGAGAGTTCATGGGTACAGCTTCCTTGTCAAGAAGGTATCAGTGGTTCTACCTATCTCTGGACCTATCATGCCAAAATACCAATGTGTTAAGTAACCTCTTCCTACTAGAGCAATAATAGCTTGATTATTATTGGGCATCTCTCTCCTCTCTGGCTGGATTTGTGACCTGCTCCACAAGAAGGAATTTCAAATCTGATACTGGTTTAACGCTGGTTAAAAGTCCGTATCTGGAGAGGCCTTAGGCCCTAGAGTAGAACCTGCTACTGTTATTTTGGTAAATGGCTATGTTGTCAATTGCCTGCTAGATCTTTGTGTTTGTAACCATAGACTTGGGCCGCTCTCAATCTGGGTCAGAGGAGCTTTTTTGCAGTGGTGAGCAGCCAGAGCAGAGATGTATAGTTGGTCAAAATGCTACGAATGAGAGATGGAGTGTTCAGCATTAAATCAGACATCCCCATCAACCCCTCCACCACCAAAGCTCGCAGAACACTGTGGAAGGTGAGACAGAAAGAGTGTATGAGTCAGAGGATAGGAAAAGCACTATAAAATGCTATATGCTGCACCTAACCGACTATTGTACTCATAGACTTGTACTAGCTCTCATTATTGGTATATGACCTGCACAGGATAAAGCCAGCTGAAATTCCAGCATAGATGGGAGGTGTTCTCTAGGTCCAGCCAATACTGAGAAGATATTGTCAAGAAGGTAGAGTTATTCTTTTCTGGGGATATTATCATCTGTATGTTTCCCATACTTCAGTGAGTGCCCTATATCCATGCACATATGGGTAGCATGAAGTGGACAGGGAGTTATCAATACCTCTCTCTCTGTCTTCCTCTGCCCCCCCACCCACACCCACACATCTGAACTAGTGCAGTTCTGTCCTCCCACTTGACCGATGTTTGAATTGAGAGGATTGTTTTGTGACTTGGTTAGACTCTGGCTGGCCTTCTATAGATTTATTAATATAAAAGCAAAAAGATTCCAAGTGAAGCAACAACGGAAGTTAGGAAAGGTGAGCTGCAAAAGGGGAGAGCCATTCCCAGATGGATTTGAAGGAGTGAAAGGAACCACTGGAAACTAATATTAGGAAGTTGCCTTGGAAGGACTAGCTTTGTGAACAGCACAGATCATCAGCTGCCAGCAAAGGAAGATAGCTAAGAACTGGAAAAATGCTGGACATCAGCATCATTACTGCCATGGCCTTTGTGGTTGGAGCTTGAAGGACAGGCGCCACCATCCTAGCTCAGTCAGTATGACTTTACACAAAATGAGTAAGAATATATGTGTGTGTGTGTATACATATACATACACATAGACATATATATTAGTGGCTTTAACTGCAGTGGAAAAAGAGTCTTGGTGACCATATGCTGATGATGAGATTTCCTGGAGTGGGTACAGGGAGTTATCGTTAAGCTTCTGACCACCATTGAGCTTTTATTACCTATGAAGCATATTTCTATTGCAGCTGTTGTTTGAGCTGAGACAGTTCAGAATCTATCATAAGTGGGTTACAGTGGTTGGCCAGAAGCACAAAACAGCTTTAATTACATTAGAAATTGACATGAGGCCATGATGAAAATGCAGACATATTTTCATCCTGTCATTGTTTCACCCAGCATACTCAAGAATTGAGGAGAAACTGCTCAAACAGGAGGAACGAGGCTCATCCGTTCAGGTCTCCTGCCACCTGCAAGGGCAGCAGTCATCTAAAGAGCTCCCCACATCTGATCCTGGCAAAGTTGGGGCTCACCACCCTGCTTGTCAGCCACAGTGAGATGGTCATTTTTCTCTGGGAACACTGAATACTGTTAGGAATTATTTTATGAAACAAAGGCTTTCCAAAAAATGGATTTAAATGATGCTGTTGGACTGTTTCAATATTTCTAGTACTTCAGACCCAGGACCATCCATGTTTGGACACTGGTTATGTGTTAGTTTCCTCAGTACCTCTTCAACACTCCAGCTTTGTTTCTGGGGAAGAAAACTTTACTTCACAGCTGGATTTTGTGTGTTTTCCCTCTATGTGTGAAATTCTCCCCATTTTTCTTCTAAAATTCCTATTGTGTTTAGGAATTTTAAAAAATGACAACATAATTCAGCAAGGACTGGCAGCTTCTATCCTGTTGTGATCCCTTCAGAAGTGACTGTTCACCCTATTGTGGTGAATTGCTGTAATTTTATATTGTGGCAACAAAAGGCCTCAGTCACCATGGACACGGTTTTTCAACTTCTACTTCCTCCTAGCTCCTCAAGGTGTTGGATCTCAATATCTGCTTGGAGCAGCTGTCCATGAGAAAATTGGATACAACCTTCCTGATTCACCCCCACTGACCCCTGTACCCTATGTGGACTGCACACATGTGCTCAGTGACCACGTCTCATCCAGCATTTGATGGGACTCACACATATGTGCTCATTAGCACTCTCCTCAGGAAAGGTGTGGATAACATGCTGGGCCCCAACAAAGGCTTTAGATCACAGGTCTCTTGTTCTCTTTCTGGGTACTATCTGCTGGAGGAGAGTGCATGCCCTGGATGACTTCCCACATCCCATCCTCCCTGCAAGCACACTGCCTGCATCTCTTGGAGACCCTGGAGTGAAATGAGGTTACTGTCATTTGGTATGTTACATTGAGTTGTCTCCTGTGTCTCTTACCTGACTGGCATGTTCAACTCACCATCATGTCAGGTCTTTCCTAGAAAGTATCTGTCTTGGTAGGATACTTGATAGATACAGGTCAAACAAGGACTCCAAGAGTCATCTTTCAGGATAAATAAGTATTCTGTGGGCAAAACACTTGGGCATTGGACTGTCTTTCATAACAAATAAATAGCCAGTGAAACATGCATCGTACGCCCCCATGACAAACCCTCAGAGCAGACATAGGCCTTATGGTCACTTCCCAGATAGAGGCTTCTAAACCCAAATGTACCTGGGGGTAGAGCTCAATGGAAAAGCCTTCACCTAAAATGTCCAGGGCCTTGGGGTCAACACTAGAACAACACAATGAAAACACAACAAAATACCCACAAACTTTTAGAGAAATACATATTCCTTATCTTTCTGAGAAAAGGTACTGAGAAACTAAGCCTTGATTTTATTCTTTTTTTCTTAAAATAGTATTTTACTTTATTTTTTACACTTTTTATTATATGTTTAAATTACAAACAAGCTTGCTTCCCATGTCAGTCCCAGCTCCCTCTCCCTCCCTTCCGTACCCACTCCCTGTCTCCAGCCCCTCCAGCCCCCCACCCAATCCCCACTCCATTCCCTCCATGGGTGAATCTCTAGAGTCTGTCATTTCATTCTGGGGAGGGCCTGGGCCCTCCCCAAAGTGTCCATATTGAGAAAGCATCCCTCATTGTGGTATGGGTCCCCAAAGTCCATTTGTGTGTCAGGGATAAATACTGATCTACTACCCAAAAATCCCAAAGATGCCTCGATTTTATTCTTTGCTTTGCCTCTTAGAGGGTCAACCATACTTTCATCTTAGTAGATATGGGAAAGTAAAGGTAATAATATCAATTGTTTAAAGATTATATTTATTATTAGAAACCAAAAAGACATCAGTTATAAAATAGGATCTTATCACCACATCCTGTGGAGCCTTGGCACTCAACAGTAACTGTCATGGATGCATTGTGCAAACTCAGTGGTGGATAAACTTGCTAACCCATGTTGACTTCTCTCAGGTCCCAAAAGACAATTTAATTGTACCAGTTTCATAGTTTCCACAAATTGGGAAAGTATCACTCAAGCAAGTTCTAGCCATTCATACATGGGACAGTCACTCACAAGACAAGATTTCTCTCTTTGTTATCACCAAGCTAGGAGGGGCAGAAAAATATGAACTATATTATTCAGTTAGTTCACAAATTCCCATGATAATAATACTTGGATGTATTGGTATTTAAAAAGAATACAGTGATTTCTCCAATGGAGTCTCGTGGGTATACAAACTATACTTAACCGCAGATCCCATGCCCAGCAGTAGATGGCCACCTCAAAATGAACTCAGTTGTGTTTTTGGAGATTTTCATTTGTCTCAGATTGCTTTGTTTGGGTATTTCTTAACTTACTGGGTTTTCTTTCTTTCTTTCTTACTTACTTTTTTTTTTGCTTGTATATTACGGTTTCCAATTGTGTTTTATGGTGAGTGTGTGTGTGTATGCGCGCACGCGGGCACATGTGTGTGAGGGGGCACACATGCGTGCGTGTGTTTCTCATTCATTTTCTTTGTTTTGTTTGTATGATGCCTAGTTGTGTGGGTGAGCAGGTAGAGAAGATCTGGGAGGAGATGATGGAGATGAAACAGGGACCAGAATATGTTGTATTAAAAACAGTTTTTCAATAAAATAGACAAATAGGTAGGGGGTGGGGGAAGAGAGGAGGGAGCTGGGATTAACATGTGAAGCAGACTTGGTTCTAATTCAAACTTTAAAAAAGAAAAAAATAAAATAAATATCTCAAATGGAAGAACTAGTTTTATGACATCAAAAGAAAAAAATGAAATTAACTTAACGTATTTCATTCAATCCAATTCAAAAATACTACTATTCAATATGTAAGTCAATGTGTCGGTTTCTTATGGTTACTATAACAAACTACTACCAACACAGAGAACTAAAAGAGGACAAATAGCCAGTCCTGGAGGCTCACACTTACAAACCCATACTTGGAAAGCTGAGACACAAGGGTTACAAATTTGAGGCCAAAGCCTGAGGTACATAGAGAGTCTTTCTCCCAAAAACATAAGGTGTATATTAAATAGGTATAAAAAATAAAACAAGACAAATACACTGTATGGAAGTCAGAAATTCAGAATGGTTTTCATCAGGCTAAAAAACTCAAGATGTTGTTAGGGCTTTATTCCTCAAAAGACCATAGAAAGCATGTTTCCCTGCCTGTTCCTATCTCCAGAGACCAACTGCATTCCTTGGCTTGTGAGCCTTCTACCTACAAAGCCAGCAATGTTCATGAGTTGTTTATTACTATTATTTAAAGTTAACTCATCAGCAAATTTGATTGTATTTACATCTTTAATCCCCCCTGGTATGTAGCAGATCATATTAGTATATTCTAGTGACAAAATAGATGTATGATGGAAAGCAGGCCTAGCCCAGGCAAAACAAAGATTATTAACGGCATACTATTTTATCCTGTTGTTCACATTGTCTTCAAATGTTCCTGTTTACTGTTCTGGTTAGTCACATTACAACTACTCTGCAGAGCCCAGCCACCAGGATGCTTCTCAGGATTCCTGTGTGTGGAAGACTGGGCAGTTCTGAGGTGAGGCAAGAGGAAACCTCATCTTTTTCTGGGCTGTTTCAGTGTATCTCCAATATCTCTTTCTCTCCTCTCCTCTCCTCTTCTCTCCTCTCCTCTTGTCTCCTCTGCTCTCCTCTCTTCTCCTCTCTTCTCCTCTCATTCCCCTCTCCTTTATCTCCTCTTCTGCCTTCCCCTCTCTTCTCTCCCCTCCCCCTTCCCCTCTTCTCTCCCTTCTTCCTTCTCATCCTCATTCACCTCATATCTTCACCCCTGCCCCGCTGCCCTCTCTCTCCATACAGGATGAAAGAGAAACACTTTACTGTGTAACAATGCCAGTTCATCTTGTTTTGTTTCATCTGTTCCTTCTTCCTCTCCCTCTTCACCTCCTCACTCCCACCACATCTGGTTTGCTGGAGCAACAGACTCTGCTGTTCCCTGATGAGGCGCTGCACCTGCCCACGTGAAACTCTTGCCTCAGCACGTTTTCTATCCACACTTCGTGGCCCTCCTCAGCAGCAGAACTGCTGTGAAACCCTGTCCCTGTATTAGTTACTTCTCTTTTGCTGTGATAAAATATGCTAACAAAAGCAATTGAAGAAGGTCTGCTTCAGATTACAGTTCCAGATATTAGTCATAGAGCAAAGAATAACCGGCCTACAATCCACAACACCAGAGAAGCTAAGAAACAAGGAAGAGGCATACATGGACCACGGTCCACCAAGAGGGAAAAGGAACAAGATCTCTTGAGTAAATTGGGAGCATGGGAGGAGGGCAAAGGAAGGTAGGAGAAAGGGGAGGGGAGAAGGAGAGGAGGGAGGAGAACATGAGGGATCAGGAAGGTTGAGTTGGGGAAAGAACAGAGAATAAGAGCAAGGAAATAGATACATTAATAGAGGTAGCCATTATGAGCTTAACGAGAAATCTGGCCCTAGAGAAATCTCCAGGGATGCACAAGGATGACCCCAACTAAGAATCTAAGCAATAGTGGAGAAGTTACCATAAATGTCTTTCCCCTATAATGAGACTGATGACTACCTTAAATGCCATCCTAGAGCCTTCATCTGGTAGCTGATGGAAGCAGAAGCAGAGATCCACAGCTAAGCACTGAGCTGAACTCCTGGAATCCAGTTGTAGAGAGAGAGGAGTCATAAGTAAAGGGGTCAAGACCATGCTGGGAAAACCCACAGAAACAGATAACTCGAACATGTGGAAGCTCACGGACCCCAATCTGACATCTGGAGAACCAGCATAAGACCAAACCAGGCCCCCTGAATGTGAGTGTAGTTGGGGGGCCTGAACAGTCTATGGCTCTCTGACAGTGGAACCAGCATTTATGCCTAGTGAATGAATGGGCTTTGGGAACCCATTCCCTATGGAGAGATACTTTCTCAGCCTAGCTACATGGGGAGGGCCTAGGTCCTAGCCTAGATGATGTCACAGAATTTGATGATTCCCCATGGGAGGCCTCACTCTCCTTGGGGAGTAGATGGGGGATGGAATGGGAGTTGGTGGGGGACGAGAGGACAGGAGAGAGAGGGAACTGAGATTGGTATGTAAGATGAGATTTCTTTTAATTTAAATAAAAATTAATGTTAAAAAATTGCAGTTCCAGCTGGGCTTTGAGCACATGCCTTTAATCCCAGCATTCAGGAGGCAGAGGTGGATCTCTGTGAGTTCAAGGCCAGCCTGGTCTACAGATCGAGTTCCAGGACAGCCTCCAAAACAATACAGAGAAACCCTGTCTTGAAAAAGAATTGCAGTTCCAGAAGGATAGAGTCTATCACAGTTCATGGAGTGGTGACAGGAACAGGAAGCTGGTTGATCACATATCATCCTTACATGGGAAGCAGAGAAAGTGACCAGAAAGTAGGTGAGGTTCTAAGCCTTCTAAGTACAACACCAGGGACATACTTCCCCCAGGAAGGTTCTACTTCCTACAGGTTCCATATTCTTCCCAACAGCAAATGTCCAAATGGGTGAGCCTATGAGTATCATTTCTCACCCAAATCATGACACCATCTGAGGATGTGCTTTCACTACTACTTTATCAACCTCTATATTAACATGGGTCCTCTGGGAAGAAAACAAAACCAGCAAGATGGGTCTATACCAGAAACCTTGACATCTACGTGGCAGTGGTTCCAGAAAACCTTCAGATACTCAAATCCAAGACAGTCGAAGTCCTTTTAATCAAGGTAATCAATCTGTCACAGCCATGGTCAGAGACTAACCTAATCGCGATGATCCCTCACAGCATGCCCAGAGGCTTGCCTCCTTGATCCTATTAAACTGACAATATTGATTGTCATACTCATTCGGTGAAAGTGTTATGTGCTGACTACATATATGGGCATCATAGTTCAGCCAAATTGACATAAGCCATCATGATTTCTTTTAGCACCTCAAATACAAAATCACTACAGTTTCATCTTACTGACTTACCTACCATGATTGCCCATGGGAAGCCCCAACAAACATGGGCTGAGTTCGTATTCAAACAGACAGACAGCATTCTGCCCCCAGGCCAGCCTCCATAGGAAATCTCTCTCTCTCTCTCTCTCTCTCTCTCTCTCTCTCTCTCTCTCTCTCTCTCTCTCTCTCTCTCTCTCTCTCTCTCTCTCGTATGCTTATAAATAGTAAAAATAAACACCCTCAAAAATAATTGCATCTGCTCCAAACATTCCTGATACTAAGAAAATGGCAAACCACAGCTTTGAGCATCAAAATGGCCAAATACTCCTAGTCAGCCAAGCCCACAGATACAAGAAAGTTATGAAAAATTTGTGTGATCTGCTCAGCTGGGGATTTTCCCAGGGTTAAGTATCCCCCTTGGCTTTCTCCATGGAGCAGACAAAGCCCAAGCCAGTGCATGAATGTATATGCAGAGACTCACATCAGGATGGAAGGCTTGCTTGTGAAGACAGAGATGAACCACTGGGGACCACATCCCAGAATCCCTGGTCAGCAGGGCAAAGATGAATAAGCAGTTGGCCAGCTAGCTGTAAAGCACTGGGGGATTGCAGCCAAGGAGAAGGGGAAAGGCAAATCAACCAGACTTCCCCATCTGTGGAAGGCCCCCTTACTGGAAGAGATAAAGCTTGGAGAAGATCATTTCCTCTTTTTCTCTTCCACTAAGGCCCATATGGTTTTATAATGGCATTTTAAGCTCTGTTAATGTGGGTAATGTAGTTTGGACAAAGCAAAAAGTCCAATTATAAGAATCAATATATTGTGTGGAAGGCAAACAAAAGCCTCTATTAAATATAAAGCAGGGCTTCCATTCCAACCAGAACTAGGCCAAACAGGGAAACCGAAACCCTTGCAGGAGATTGATGTGAGTGGGAAAGAAAGGAGCGGAAACTTCATTCATCCACTCTTCTTCCTGTTGAAAATGCTGCAATATCCTTGTGCAAGATGAATTAGGTGAGCAATCCCAGGCCAAACCAGCACAGAGCACATGATAGGTCTTCAGTAAATAGCTATTAAATTAATGAATGAGGGAGAAGTGTATGGGTGGTTTGTGGGTGCCCTTCTTTATCTATTTCTTTAAAAGTCATTTCAAAATGTGAGCCCTCGTTAGTATCAGTCACTTCACCAGGGAACTTAATAGGAAAATGGTCTGTCCCCCTAAACTGTGACAGTAGTCTTGATTTTGACTCATGTAAAAAAGTTTGAGAAACTCTTTTCCCAGAAAATCCCAGGAACTATCTCACCCAAGAAACATACTCCTAGAATTATGGCAATGAAAGTATAAATCTTCCAAGTCCCTGCCCCTACGAGTTCTTTTTCAATAACACCTGTTTTTCAGTAAGAACAGATGGGACTTTAAGGGTACAGTTGGAAGTTTGGTTCTTTCCCACAGAATGAGCTATGACTTAGGATTTCCCTAACTAGTGAATTAAATCTGAAGAGTAAATATTTCTCAAGTTCTCCCTAATAATAAAAAGGGTTGGGTCCATCTTACAAGGATACTCTTATTTCAGGATTTCAAATATCTAATTGAATCATTAGACATCAGGGAAATAAAGGTCAAAAGTTTATGAAGAGTCTATTTCATCCCCACCAAAATGTCTGTCATCAAAAAATAAAATAAAATAAACAATACTGGGAAGGGTGTAAGGAAATGAACCCTTATATGCTGCAGCTAGGAATGTAAATTATTCAGTCATAATAGAAGTCAGTATGGAAGCCCCTCAAACTAAAATTAACACTATCATATAATCCCACAAAATTATTTGTATGTAGATACCTTGAGGATTTAAATAAACATATCACAGACACTTTCACATCTGTGTCTATTGCTACATTATTCACAATAGCCAGAATGTAGGGCCAACTTAGATGCCTGCCTACAGGTGGGTGGATTAAAAAAACAATGTGACACATTACAATGACATTTCATTCCAACATAAGGAAGGAAAATACATCATTTTGAGGGGCGAAATGAATGAAACTGGAAGTCGTTATGTGAAGCAGAATAACTCAAACTCAGAAAGATGGCATCGTGAACATCTAGATTTAAATCTGCAATGTGGTAAAGGAGAGGCAGAAGAGGCACTGTTTGTAGGAGAGCAGGGACCAGCAGGAGGAGACAAAAAAGGATAATGGAGTGAACTGAGCAGAACACACAACATCCAAGTGTTGTCATGACATGCAAATTTTTGTACAATTTATACAAAACAAGCCCTTTTGTCAAGCAAATATCCAAGTATCACCTCACACCTTATTTTGTTCTTTCCTCACTTCCTAGCTCTGTCTTCAAAGAAGTCAGTAAGGGATGACGTGTATCATCACCTTCTCCTTGTCTGTCAGCCATGTTCTTTTATCCGTCTTCATCCAATCATGAATGTGTCTCTGATGAATCCAGTAGTAAAATGTGTGGAGGAGTGGCAAGAAAAGAGATGTTTTATTAACCGGAATATGGATGATGAACACAGCCAAAGAACTTTCAAACGTTAGCCTCCTCTGCTGGGGCTGTGTCTGATACCTACCTCGAGATGTTTCATCCATCCCCTGGTCTCTATTTAGCATTCTCCTTCTTTGGGTGGCACTACAGGCAATTCTGATGGGTGATGTCCTTCTGTATATAGGTTTCTCTTATAGGTTGATAAATAAAATACTGATCGTCCAGTAGCCAGGCAGGAAGTATAGGCAAGGCTACAAGACCAGAAGAATTCTGGGGAGAGGAAGGCAGAGAGAAGCTGCCAGGGAGACTGCATGTTACTTCTTCAGCAGCTACATAGCCAAAGGAGTAACATGCTGGATTATGGGTAAGCCACAGCCTTGTGACAATACATAGTTTAATGGAAATGGGTTAATAATTAAGAGAGCTAGCCAGTAAGAAGCCTAAGCCACTGGACAAACAGTTTATAATTAATATAAGAGTCTGTGTGTATTTGGGGCTAAATGACAGTGGGACCAGGTGGGAAAGAAATTCCATCTTCACAAATCCCTTGGGTAGGATTATACATGTGCCTCCAACCTGGTACACACTGCTGTGAGTTGGTGGGGAAAGTTTTCACTTTGAGCATCACAGAGTGACTGATGCAAAGTAGTCATCTGACCTCATTCCAGAATCCAGTGCTCTGCAGCTTTTCTCCTTCTTTAGACATGAATAAACTTAGGTTACCCAAGAGACAAGTCCAAGCTTCGTCTGGTTCCTACCATGCCTCTCCAAGTCATTCCAAAGGGACTTGCTGACTTCCAGCATCCTTCCCTAAATTCTCAGCTTTCAGTGTTCCATCCTCAGAAGTGAGTCATGGATGAATAGCTAGCAAAACTTGTTCACATAAATCTCCTGACTCATTCTTCTATAACAAAATATCATGGTCCAGGTGATTTGAAGAGTAATAAATTAATTCTCTGAGTTCTAGAAGTCTAAGATCAAGTCCACAGCAGATGGAGTCTGATGATGGGCTGTTTCCTGTTTGTACATGGCTGTCTTCTCGGTGAGTCCACTCATTTCTAAGACAGGAAGCAAGTCTTCTTGAGACTCTCACAAAAACACTAGTCCAGTTCTCTGGGAATCTGCCCTATAACCTCAACTAATCCTAATCTCTTCCTGTTATGGTTAATTTTGTGACTCGTTTTAAGGATGCTTATAAACCTGATAAAAGGTTTTGGAGTTTCCAGAAAAGACTAGTGCATGGGTCAGCAAATTAGATGTGAAGACCCTTCCCAAAGTGAGCTCTGGCTGATGTGCCAGCAGCTAAACCTTCTTTTTCAGAGCAGTATTTATTTTTTCCCACTGCAGCCTTCACATATGAGACTTCAAGTGCTTTAGCAACAAGGTTCTTGATGAGCATGGCAGCTCTCTTAAAGCTCTCAGGGCTTGGGCCTCTGACTAAAAGCTGTATCACTGCCCCCTTCTTGTTCAGAGACCTCTAGATTCTTAGACTAAGCTACATTTCCAGTTTCTCTGACTTTCTGGCTTTTGGATTGTCATCATGTAACTTCCAGTCTCCATGATCCTGTTAATCAGTTCTATGTTATTATAACTAAAGCCATGAACTAATTTTAAAGGGGAGCAGTCTTGAGGGTTTTGGAAGCCTTGGTCCATAGTCAGTTGACCCTGTGGCTTTGGGGCCTGTGGTGACATGGCATGATGAGAAGCATATGTGGATGAGGCTGCTCGGATCCATGGAGACTGAGAAGAAGGTGGGGGTCAATACCCCTCTTCAAATGCAGGTCTCCAGGGACATAACTTCCTCCAACTAAGACCTGCCCTTTGAAGTTATCATTACAAACCAGATACCCACATCATAACAGTGATCAAGCTAGCCAGTGTATGTGTACATACATACATTTTATTTCATTTCTCTGAAGGCCCTCACAAAGACTCAAATTTAGAGCATGAGCATTCGCTTCATAAGCGGATTTTTCTTTGAAACATCAAGTTGGTTGAGACCTATGTGATCTCAGAAATTGAGGTTTTATTTTAATATCCTTGTGTACTATACATATAAATAAGTAATATTTATGTTGTGCTTTCCAGTTTAATAAAGTGCCCCCCCTGAAGTGTTAGAAACGTTAACAGCTGTAATGGAAATCAATAAGTTCTGTAAGAGGTAGAGTTTAGAAATCTTAAAGAAAGAATGACCACTTACAACTGGAGGTTGGGATGCTTTTTTTATCATTTTTTATTTTAATTTTAAATAGCTTGTTTTACATGTCAATCCCAGTTCCCTCTCCCTGCCCTCTTCCCGCACTCCCCTTCCCCCTCCCTCCCACCCTATTGCCAAATCCTTCCACATAGGGGATATCTAGAGTCTGTCATTTTACTCTTGGTAGGGTCAAGGCACTCCCCTAAGAGTCCAGGCTGAGAGAGCATCTCTCTTTGTGCTATAGGCACATGAAGACAGTTTGTATACCAGGGATAGACACTGATCCACAGCTCAGGGCCCCATAGGTTGCCCAGGCCTTCTCACTGACACTCACATTTGGGGGGGGTCCAGATCAGTGGTTGGGATGCTTTTAAGACTGATTGCTAGCAACACAGGATTTGTTTGAAATTTTAACAAGGAAGATCTGGAGGCAGCTCTCTATTCAGATATGCCTCTGCTCTCCCTATTCCTCCTTCCAGCCTTGCCCTTGCCTCCTCCAGTCTCTCCCATTATGCTAGATAATTTTTGTCAACTTGATACAAAACTAGAGTCATCTGGGAAGAAGGACTCTCAGTTGAAGAGCTTCCCTCGTCAGACTGGCCTGTGGGAATATTTGAGGGGCATTGTCTTAATTGATGATTGATGGGAGAAGGTGTCTACTGTGGATGGCACCATCTCTGGGACAGTAGTTTTGGATTATATAAGAAAGGAAGCTGAGAAAGTTACGGAAAGAAGCCAGTATGCATTGGCTCTGTTTTAGTTCCTGCCTCGGGGTTCCTGCTTAAGCTCCTTCCCTGACTTCCCTCAGTTATGGACTAATTTGGAAGTGTAAAATTAAATAAACCGTTCCCTCTCCAAGTTGCTTTTGATGAGAGTGTTCTGTCAAAACAGAGAAACAAACTAGGACACAAACTATTATGCTCACCATTTAATACCCCCTATAATACCTCATTAGATATGGAACTTACTCACAGTCTTGTTTTAGACATTCTTGAAATGGATACCAGCTGTCAACCCATGGCTTCATGCCTCTATACTGAGCTTTAGGTGATGGTCTCTTTGGACAACATCTTAGAGATACTGCAGTCTCAGTTCTCATGCAGGAAAGAAAAGACTGTAAAAGTTGATGAAGTCACACCATGGTCCCTAGCTGGGACCAATGATCTGGGGTACACTGACATAGTCTGATCGAACTGCAGGCCCAGCCAGGTAAATCCCCAGGCAGAAATGCTCACAACACCAGGATCTTGACTTGCCAAACCTCCAGAATATTGAAAATTGTTTCTGGCATGTGTAAATTATTAATCCCATCACATGTTGTCTATGACTAAGGCATCAATGTCTAATGGACTAAGACACCTACAGATAAGTTCAGAAGAACTTGACTCCTCTCTGTCCCATCACAGAGAACACTGTTAATTGCCCCATAAATTACAAAATCAAATGAACTTTCTGATTCAATAAGAATCCAGAAGAACTAGGTTTTGTGGCCCCTAAAAAAACTTCATGCACCTTTCCCCATTCATGTATTTTACTGTAAACCCATCTCCAACAATGCTATAATTCTGGGATCTCCCCCTCCAGCAGGTGTCTGCAGAAGCCAATGCACAGAACATCACTGCTCAATGTTTCAAATATTGATAACAGCTGCCCTCAGTGCACAGGCCCTGGCCAGAAGACATTGAGCATTCAGGAAAATGCATAAAACCAATTTCTAAACTGCACTCCATAATTGGACTCTCCTTAAGGGGCCAGTAAACAGAGCACATGAATAATTTTACAGCGTGAGTAAAACCATTTCCAGTTGGGCAACGTATCTTCTCTGCGATGCTTAGAGATGGTTTGAACATGCCTCCGACAATTCCTTCCCCACAACCCACTCACTACTTCCCAGTGACTGCTTTGAATGCAACAACGATCAATCTTGACCTCTGAATCCAAAGACTGATTTTCCCAGGCTTAGAATCCTCTTTACTCTATGAAAAATACTTGAACTCTTATCAGCTTATCTGCAGTCTCCTCCTTGATTCCTTCAGACTCAAAAGCACCATTTTCTCTAAGTTTCCGTTCTCAGCATCCTTTCTCCCTATATTCTACCCTCTAGCTGGCAAGCATCCCCTTCAAGAGGCAGTACACCAACTCCAGACTCTACCATGTAGTCCCTTTCAACCTCACTAAACCCTACTAGGTACTAGAACAATCTGGAATTTTGTTCTTTTTCCCATATTAGGAGACATCTAAGAACTGATTTTTTTGTGGGAGACAGGGTCCACATCCCACCCCAATGTATCTTAAAAGCCTCCCTGTTTCTCAGTGAAGATGTTACACAGAGTTCTAAAACCTATACACATGTTTTATTCTCTATTTTCATATTATGATCAAGTTTAATTTCTAAATTAGGCATAGTAAGAGAGTGATAACAGTCATTGTAAAGCAATTATAACAATATATTGCAATGAAAGTCACGTAAATGATCTTTTCTCCCTTTCTCTTCATTATGGACCCTGTGGCAAGGGTATTACTCACTTTCCTGGAGGCACAGCGGTGAGCAACTTATACTCAGAATGGCAACTTAATACTTGTGAATTACAAGTTTCTGGAATCCTCCATTCCATTTTCAGGCTATGATTGACCATGGGTCATGGGAACTGCAGCAACCAAAACCACAGAGAAGAGGGGCTGCTACACTAATGTTCTCAGTTGCCCTTGCATCAATATACGACAACATGGTCTGTGCCTCTGGAGTGGCCCTGTCCCTTGTGTCAGAAGTTCATGATCCAAGGAAGCAAGGATCTCAAGCCTGGCAATGACAGTGACTTCAGAAGAAGCCACAATGACACAAAGTCTGAGGTGCATAATCCAGGGTCTAGGCCTCAGGGGCAGCCAGGGGTAAACTCATGATCTGGGACTTGGGCTTGTTTCAGGATGGGAGTCAGCCTGGTCCTGAAGATCTTTTCAAGACTCCACGAGTTACTCCATCTCCCTTTTTAAAGTCTGGTTTTCTTCCAATTAAGAATCCTAAGTGCTACAGTTTCCTATCCAACATCTCAGATCCAACTATTCTGAAACCGAATCTAATTTTTCCATAAAAGCTGTTATTTATCATAATGTTCCATTTTCCCTGATAGAATCACACTGACTGTATCTTCAGAATTATCTTTACTTTCTCCGCTCTCTTTCCTCATTGAACCAGATGATAATGTTGGTCTTCCTAGATAATGCCTTCCTCCTTCATTCCTTCGTTTTCTTTGTCTGCTCAAAACCTTCTGCAATCAAACTTTATCCGCCATCCATACTAATGGAGCAGGGATTCTACCTGTTCTCTCTGCCTTCAACTTCCTGTCTTTATTATTACTAACAAGCAATAATTGTACAAATTAGTGGAGTGCAGGATGATGTATGCATATGCATACAGCATTGCAATGATCAAATCAGACCTCCCCTGTCCTGCCATTTTCCCAGGCATCCTCCCCCATCACCCTTCCTGATGCCTAGCAGTCACTACTGTGATTCCAGCATGTTTTAACTTACAAATACAAGAGAGAGTGTGTGGTAGTTGTCATTTAGAATCTAGTTTATTTCACTTCATATAATGTCCCCCACTTCCTTCCACATTGCTGAAAAGGCAAAATTTCATTCTGATTTAGAGCTGATAATGCTTGTGTGTATGTGTGTGTGTGTGTTGTATTTTCTTCAGTTATCTGTGTTAATTTTATGTCTTAGCCATTATTAGTAATACCGCAATGAATGTGGGCACTTAGGTTGGATTTTATATGCTACTTTCAGGTGTAATTCCCTTTGGACCACATGGTAGGCCTATGTTTGGTTTCTTGTGGGAGCTCCATATGGTGTTTCATAAGTAGCCCTTCCTTTATGCATTCATTTAATGCCAATAGCACTATTTTTATTGTTACACTGTTTAACATCTTATAGTGGCTCTCTAATCCCATAGGCAAAGTTCCATAGCAAACGTAGCATAAGCACCATAGCAAACCCCAGAAACCAATGGCTTTACCCTTCAATTTTCCATTTGTGTGCCATCTCTGCTCTGACCTCACATGAGACAATGTTCACCCTTTGTGGGTTTCTCTGAATAAATAAAGTACTGCAAAGTAGGTGAGCAAATCAGACTTCAGTGACATCACAGGAGACATGGATGAAGGGTCCACCCCACATATGTCACAGATGTATGTCTCTGTTTCCTGAGAGTGCTTTTCTGATCATGGAGCCAGTAATGTCAGCTTTTTCTATGCCACCTGACCCTTTCCCCACCCAAAACTCAATCTGCTAAGCCTTTTCATCTCTTTGATGCATTATGGAAAGCAATAGGGTTCTGCAGAAAGCAGTAACTGATAGAGATAAGGAGCATGAATTCATGACATACAGAGCTCACACTAATGCCTTGGAATTGCCTGTTTATTAATGTTGCCACTGGAATTTCCATTCACAGAATCCAAACAAACGTGCACCCCTTGCTTAAGCAAATTGGAGTTGGGTTCCTACCTCCTTGTCCTAGAAGACATAATCATAAAGAACACAAAACAAGAAGACCATAAGGGGCAGGCTACATTTTTCTCATTTTTATACTGTACTAGTGAATTCCTCAGCTAGAAGTAATATGGTTTTCTGTCTCTCCTTGCAATTTTAGCTATGGGTAAGTAAAAACAAGGCCTACTTATGATTACTAATGAGTATTTTCCCCTTATAGTTTCAGAAACTACACCCACACACACAAAAATAATTGTAATTCCTCCCAACATCTGATTTAAGTACTTCTTTCTTAAATACGACTTTTTTGAACTTTAAAATATTTTAGTAATATAAAAGTGCTAAAATAAAGATGGGTAGTGGTGGTGCACACCTTTAATCCCAACACTCAGGAGGCAGAGGCAGGCAGATCTCTGAGTTCGTAGCCCACCTGGTCTACAAAGCTACACAGAAATACTGTCTCAAAAAAGCAAAAAAAAAAAAAAAGGTGCTAAAATAAGGATGGACATGGTAGTGTATACCTGCAAACCCAAAAGAGATGAGACAGAGGCCGAGGTTGAAGGCCCATCTGATGTATATAGTGAGTTACAAACCAGCAAGGGCTACACAGTGAGACTTTATCACAAAAAAACCTGGGGGAGGGGCTACTGCAAATAACATGCTGCCATTCTTTCTGGAATGCTTGCAGTTTATTTTCTATAACAGACCTTTAACCTATCAGGAATTTTTTGTGTGAATAGTAACAGAGAGACATCTGGTTAAATCTTTCTTTTCCCATCTAAATAACCAACCACAGCTACTTCCTTAATCAAATAATCAATATTTCCTCTGATACTTTGTAATACTTACTTGTCATTTGAATTCCAATTATTTGCAGTTGGTTTCCAGATTGTTTATTCCTTGACAGATTTGTCTGTGACTGTCATTTTTCATGAACTGCACACTGGAGCCCTGTGGGGTGAGGTGGGGGAAGTTTGGACTGTTCAGCATCGTTAATGACATGGGCACAGTTTCTAGAAAACTCTCCCTTAGGTGGCTTTGTCATTGTGTGAACATCAAACCATGTGCTTAGATAAAGCAGAACCTACCACACACCAAGCGGGTATACAGCTCGCTTCTTCCCGCCCAGTCCTTCTTGGCAGAATTGCAGGGTGTGTCGAGTTACTCTGGCTGGCACGCAGTACAGTAATTGACACAGGCTCGGAGGACAGCCTTACCTTCCCGCGAAATGAGTCAAATGTGTCTGTCATCACAGGGGAGCCCGTCGATTTCTACTTTCTTCCGTGTTTTTATCTTGGATGACTGCTGGTTTGTTTTCACGTTTGGTTACTTCACTCTGCTTATTTATTCCTTGCTTTATTGTGGTTCCTGGCACTGAAGCCAGGGCACAGCCCATGCTAAGCAAGTCCCGCAGTGCTAAGCTACACCCCCAGCCTCAGACAGTGGAGTCTTGATAAATGTCTGTCCTACCTAGGGATAGTCACATCATTTCTTTATAATCAGTGTTGGTGAGTGAGAGCTGTGCATACTTCCCCTCACAGTGCCCTTGACCAATCTTTATAACAAGATTATACTGGCCTAATAAAAGGAACTGGAGAAGTTGCCTTCTATTTTAGTTGCTGGAACACATTATATAAGACAAGAATTATTGGTCCTTAGTATTTTATGAGACTACTTAATGAAATAGTTATGGCCAGTATTTTAAGGGGAAATAGCTTATTCTTTCTTCAAAATGTTAAAGTCAGGACTAGTTTTTTCTGTTTCTTTGAGTGGCTTAGCAGGAGTTATAATTTTCCAAGAATCTATCTACTTCTACTAAACTTTCAAACTTATTGACAATCTCAAAAGGCACAATTGCTAGACTTAACATGCTTTTCTCTTTTTGTGTTTTGGTTTTGCTTTGTTTCGTTTTTCTAGACATGGTTTCTCTGTGTAACTTTGTAGGCTAGGCTGACTTCAAACTCACAGAGATCCACCTGCCTCTGCCTTCTGAGTAATGGAATTAAAGGAGTGCACCGCCACCACCTGGCTTCTTTTTTATTTCTAATGTCACTTTTGATGACATTGTTAATCATAAGGCTTTACATTATTAAAAGTTGGATTTTTTTCTTCAAAAATGTTTTGCAGATAATTTGTTTCCTTTATGATTTATTTTCTATTTTATTTTCCACTTTTTATTATTCCACTCTTTTGAGTTTACTCTGTACTTGTTTTCTTAACTTCTTGAGTTGTATGCTAATTTTATGAATTTTTAATTTTTTTCTTTTTAACTTAATTTAGGGATATAGTATTTCTCAGAACACTGTGATGGTGGTTTAAATGAGAAGCCCCCCTCCCATAGGCTCATGTGATTGGATACTTGATCCTCTGCTGGGGGAACTATTTAGAAAGGATTCGGAGATATGGCCTATTGGAGAAAATATGTCACTGGAGGCAGGATTTGATATTTCAAAATCTCACCACATTCCCAGCTAGTGCTCTCTCTATATATATATATATATATATATAGATAGATAGATAGATAGATAGATAGATAGATAGATAGATCTTTCTCTCTCTCTCCCTCTGCCTCATGGTTGTGTCTTGGAAATGCAAGTTTTCAATTACTACTCCAGTACCATGACTGCTCCCTGCTGCCATGCTTCCTACCATGAGGGTCTCTAGCCTTCTGCAACTGAAAGCCCCAATAGACTCTTCTATAAATTGCTTTGGTCATGGTATTTTAGTACAGTGATAAAAAGTAACCAGGATAACTCCTCCATAACAGTAAGGTTTTAGTTGATCAACATTGTGTTTTCATTCCTTTCTAGAGACTTCTACTGACACAAGTCATTTAAATTCGTTGTCTTTGTGTAAAGGATGGTTAGTGTCATTCTTTACCTGATTTGTAGTTTTTTATGACAGAATATTGATATCAGTGGATAATCTACATGTCCTTTCTAGAGTTTTTGAGACTTGTTTTCTAACTTGCTAAATGTGCAATTTATATGTGTGTGTGTGTTTAAGAAAATGCCAATTATCTAAATATTAGCTATATTTTCTGCACACGGAATTCAATTCTCTCTTATACTTATTCACTATTTATGAACTTGATATACCACTTTCTGAGAAAGAGTAATAAACTCTCCCGTAATGTGTGGATTTGTGTACTTCCTGTAATGATGTGTGTTTTGCTTTTCTATTGCTGTGATAAAACACCATGACTAAGTTAACTTATAAAAAATCCTTTAATTTAGTTTGTTTCTGAGGGTTAGAGTTCATGTAAGTAGAGTGAAGGAAAGCTGGGAACTCACATCTTGATCCACAACCACAAGGCAGAAAGAGAGAGCAGCAGGACTCTCATTAGTCATTTGGAATCTCAAATCCCACTTCCAATGACAAACTTCCTCCAACTAGGCTAAACCTCTTGATCTCTCCCAAATAGTTCCACCAAGTGGAAAACCACGTATTCAAGTATATGAAACTATTGAGGGCATTCTCATTCAAACCACCACACAATGTTTGCCTTCTATATTTGTTAATTGCATACAAGTTCAGGATTACTTTACCTTCTGGTAAAGCCCATCTGTGTCACTGGATAATGGGGGTCTTTAAAATATATTTTATCTAATAATAGTACTAATTTCTTTCCTTTTAGTTAGCATTTACCTGAGATAGTTTCTATCTTTGATTTATCTTTTTCTCATTTTTAGGTATGTTTGTTTTTCTTTTGGTAATGTTTTTAACTTTTATTTGAGTGTGTGCTTGCATGCATGTGCGCGTACATGTGTGCATGTGCGTGTGCGTGTGTGTGTGTGTGTGTGTGTGTGCGTCTGCTTGTGTGCATACTGAGTATTGAAGCCAGAGCCTTGAACATGCTGAGCAAATGCATTCTCTGACTTACATTGCCATCCCTGGTATATGTATCTTGCACACACCACATAGCTGGATTTGATGGGGTTTCCTTAATCTGATTTAAGAATCTCTGATTTAAATGAATTTTTAAGTTCCACATTTCTAACTATTGCTAATTTAAACTTATTCTTATCATCTTACCTGCTTACTTAACCATGGTATTTTTGCCTCTTTTCTCTTCTAACCTTCCTTTTTGATTATTAATATTGCATTTCAACTCCTTGTTTTCTTCCTCTACCAATAAGACAGTTGTGCTATATTTTTATTTTAGTAGTTTAATTTTAAATATCTAATTGTTAGGACAGAGTCTCCCTTCTTCTTGAACAGAGCAAGGACCTTATATAACCTAGTCTGTCTATCTGATGCATAGGCCAGAATAACCAATCCAAACAGGAATTGAATCTTAAACTGTGTTTCATTCAGGAAGTCATAAATCTTCCTGATGTGGATTAACCTCCTAACATCTCATGTCTACCCAGCATATTGAAACAGGAATGGGAAACAAAGACAGCTGATCATTTCAAAACCTAGTGGTACCCCTCTGATCAGGTGATCTGTCTAGTCTCTGAGATATATTATTCTGGTTCTTTTCCCTAATCCTCTCCTCTCTGTAGCCTAGGGAAGTTTGCAAATGCCAAGACCACTGAGTCTTACATTCTTCCTGATCTAGTCCTGTGGATGACATATAGATTGAAGGTTGACTCAACACAAGCCATTAACATCATGTGCATGAAGATTCTGTCCTACAGAAAATCTACATATGTACACTTACAACATAACCATGAAGTGCTCTATCACCTACACCATTTCAGTTCTGATTCCTCATCCTTCCTGCTGTCTCTGTTAAATAGACTTTCCATTTCATTGTCTTTGTATCCCCCAGTCAGCTGCTATCAGTGTTGCTTTAGGGGTTGTGATAGAAATGTGTCTAACCTTGAATTATCCAATTTCCTATTCATTGTTGCTTTTTAGCTCCTTACATTTCTGTTCAGTTTCTTTTATCCAAATCATTTCATTTTGTGAAGACTCATAATTAGAACTCTCTTTGTTTTGGTTTGAAAACAACTTCATTTTGTCCACACATTTTAGGTTTTACTACTCCATGTGTAGACCTCAGCACCGATCCTTAGTTCCTTTTGGCCCATTCAGCATACAATTCATTGGTTTCCAGCTCCTGTTGTTATGATGAAATGTATTTTGAAATTCTTCTGTTGTTCTTATGTAGGTAATTTTCTCTGATGATTTAGAGTTTTTATTTGGTTTTAGCACAAGTAAACAATTTTACCATGATATGCCATAGATGGGTTTATTTTTATTTCACCTTCATCATGAAGCTTATTTTCTTAAATTCTGATAAAAACATCTTTCACCATTATTATGCTGAGGCCTCTTTCTTATCCTTCTCTTCTAGACTTTATCCCAGACACATGTTAATTTCTTATTTTATTCTCCTTACTATTGATTTTAAGTTTATATATTCCAATTTCTCATCTCTTTTTGTTACATCCTAAGAAATATTTTTATTATAAATAAATTTTTCCTACAATATATTCTGGTTATTGTTCTTTCCCCTGTTCTTCCCTGATCCTCCCCACCTCCTTACTTGCCAAATTTAAGCTTTATGCTTTCTTTCTCAAAAAAAACCACAAAAAATGAAAGCAATAGTAAAAAAAAATGACAAAACAACACCGACACAGACAGAAATAAACAAACAAAAGCCATGGACTTTGTTTTATGTTGGCTAACTACTCCTGGGCATATGGATAGGCTTAGAGTGTGGTTGCTATACCCAATGACTCTCCACTGGGGGGAAAAAGATTTTTCTCTTGCAACAGCTCTCACTTGCAAATAGTTTCTTGGTTAGAGGTGGGACCCTGTATATGCTTCCTCCTCTCAGTGCTGGGATCCTATCTGGCTTCAATTTATGCAGGTCTTATGTGTGAGTTCTTATGTCCATCAGATCTGCTGTGTCTAAAATAGTGTTACCTTATAGTCATCATGTATGAATGTTTGCCCACATGTGTGTATGTCTACCACATGTGTGGCTAGTGATTGCATAAGAAGGCAATGGTTCCCCTAGAACTGGAGCTGCAGATGGTTGTGAGCCATTAGAGTCTACAAACTAAGCACAAGTCCTTTTCAAGAGCAACAGGTGCTCATAATCACTGAGCCAACTCTCCAGTGCCAGTGAGTCTGGGAAACAGGGAAGCTCACAAGAGAGATGTGTAAGGAGGCAAGATCTCCTGAGCAGATTGGGAACATCAGGGGAGGGGAGAGGGAACCAGGAAAAAGAGAGGGGGATAAGAGGAAGGGAGGAGAAGGCATGGGGAAGCAGGAAAGTTGAGTCAAGGTAAGAATAGAAGAGAGCAGGATGACAGATACCATAATAGATGGAGTCATTATAGCTTTGAGGAGAGAGCTGACACTAGTGAGATTTCCAGAGATCTACAAGGATAACACCAACTGGTAAACTAAGCAATAACAGAGAGACTACATTAATAGCCCCTATCTGATGATAAGGTTGATGACTACCTTATATGCCATCCTAGAACCTTCATCCAGTGACTGATGGAAGCAGAGACAGATACCCACAGGTAAACACTAAACTGAACTCCTGGAACCCAGTGACAGAGGTGGAGGAGTGATGAGCAAAGGCATCAAGACCATGCTGGTGAAACCCACAAAGACAGCTGACTGGACAAGGGGGGAGCTCTTGAACCCCAGCCTGATGGCTGAGAGGCCAACAAGGGACTGATCCAGACTCCATGAATGTAGCATCAGTGAGGAGGCCTCAGAAATCTCTGGGGCTTGGGTAGTAGATCAGTGTTTACCATGGCATAGGAATGAATTTTAGGAGCCCATTCTACATGAAGGGATGCTCTCTCAGCCTGGACATAGGGGGAAGGGCCTAGGTCTTGCCCTGGATGAAATGACAGACTCTGGAGATCCCCCCAAGGAGGGCCCCACCCTCCCTGGGGAATGATGTAGGGATCAGGCTGTGGGCGGGAGGGGGGAGGAAAAGGGGGGGTGGTGGAGGGACAAGGGAGGAGGGGTGGGAGAGGGAGCTAGGATTGACATTTGAAGCATGCATGCTTCTAATTTAAATAAAAACATAAAAATTTTAAATAAAAGTATTTAAAATAAAATAAAATATGCAACCAAGAAAAAGATTTTATTTTTAATTGTGGATGTGTGCACATGAGTATAGGTGCTCATGGAATCAGATTTATAGAATCCCTCAAGCTCCCTGAAGTGACAGGTAGTTGTAAGCCACCAGCACAGGTACTGGGAATCGAACTGGGGTCCTCTGCAATAGTATGCTCTTAATCACTGAACCATTTCTCCTGCCCCATCATGTCCCTTCACTGCATGAGAGGCCATGTTGATCGGCCCAGACCACCTAGGTTTCTGTAAGTACACTCCATGATGGGCATTCACTGACAAAGTCACCCCATGTTGTATTTCTTAGGACACTGCCCTGCCACTAAGCAATGCAGGCTGCACATGGTTATCCTTGGTGGCACTTGTGCTCTTACTTGCATGCCTTTCAAACCTGACTTAAATCTCAGGGTTTGTGATGATTAACACTGATTATTAGTTCTGGGTGTGTCTATAACCATGTTTCCAGAAAAGTGTGACTGAACGTGGAAGATGTGCCCTAATATGGGTTGCATCTTATCATAGGCTGCATCCAGGACTGAATAAAAAGGAGAATGCAAGCTAAATATTGGCATTTGTCTCTCATTGCTCATACCTAGCAGTAGGTATCTTGTGACCAGCTGACTCACATTCATGACTCCCCCACTGTAATGGACTATAATTTCTTTTCTTTTTCCTTATTAAAAAATAATTTTCATTTTATGTATCAACCCTAGTTCCCCCTTTCTCTCCTTTTCCAGCTCTATCTCCCACCCTCCCCACCCCCATCCACTCCTCAGAGGGGTTAAGGCCTTCCTTGGGGAGTCAAGAAAGTCTGGCATACCAAGTTGAGGCAGGACCAAACTGCTCCCCACTATATAAAGGCTGAGCAAGGTATCCCAACATAGGGAGTGGGCTCCAACAAGCCAGTTCATGCCCCTGGGATAGGTCCTGGTGCCACTGTCACCTCCCCCCCCCACAACAGATCAAGTCACATAACTGTCAAGACAGGGAGGAGGGATCGTATGAACAAGGGGAGGGGAGAGGTCAAGACCATGGTGAGGAAAACCAAAGAGACAGCTGCCCCAAACTAGAGGGAGCTCACAGACTGTGGGCTGACAGCTGGGGAACCTTCATGGGGCCAAACTAGACCCTCTGAATGTGGGGGACTATACTTTCAAACTGTGAGCCAAAACTTGTAGTGGTATATTATTTATAATTTATTAAAGCTTGTCTGAGGTTTCAGAAAGCAAAATCAGTCACAGGCCATAGAAGCCAGGCACATATCTTTAATTGCAGCAACCAGAAGCTAAAAGGTACATACCTTTAATCCTAGGAGTCAGGATTAAGAGATAGATGGATCTTGGTGAGTCCAAGGACACCCAGATCTACACAAGAATGATTCAGTCTAAAAGAATTGTAGCTCATACCTTTAATTCCAACATTAGCGAAGTATATAAGACAGAAGCAATGTCTCAGAGAGGCATTCGTTCTCCAGCCACACTGATGAAAGGTTACAGTCTGAGGCTTGGTGAGAGTTTGGGGAGACAGGACTGGTCCATTAAGCCTGAGGGAGAGGTAAGAAGCCAATGGCTTTGTTTTCCTGAATCCTCAGGCAAGCTTTAACAAATCATAAACAATACATCACCACAAAACTCCTCCTTCCTTAGGTTGCTTTGGACAGATATTTTGACACAGGAATGAGAAAACTAACATAAGTAACAATAAAACAGTAGCTCTAAACATTATATATAGTACATAAAGTATTATGTAATGTACATAAAATATATATAGTAAAATATACAATACATGCAAATATATAAAAATGAAATATATACAAAGTACATAAAAGGTACTTTATTATAAGTACATTTTTGTATACACATTGTATTGTTTCAACAGAAAAAATGCCTGGAAGTCAAATTTCTACAAAAGAAGTATGCAAATGCCTACTTAGTACCTAGGAATTTGCCTAAGACCAGCTTATGGTTGATAGCATCACTTCTCTGTGACGGCACCCTATAACTTGGAGAAAAAACAATATACAGCTAAGGTACCATTGGGACGCAGATTTTGATGGCTACAATATGTTGTTTATGTTTTAAAAAGAAAACATGTTTCCCCAAGTAAAAATCAGTGCACTCAGAATACATTGAAAATACTAGCAATGATGGGATCATGTATAATTTAACAGCCCAGAAAGCCCTGTTGTTAATGTTTGGGTTTCTGACTTCTCAGATTCATGTTTTACATCTTACATATATTTAAGTTTAAATGGTTTCACACTCTTATAAAAGGGGAAGCATATAAAATTAAAAATAAGTTAATGCCAAACATAGGTATAGAAGAGATTAAAATCATAATAAGGCATAATATATAATTTCGCACTTTAAAAATGAAAGTTACAACAAAAAGACCACTCTGTGCAGAAATAAAGGTACCAAAATTACAGCTGGCATAGAATAATCACTGTAGAGCTATAAGAGGCAAAAGTTCACTCAAAAACCTCCGGGCTTTGATGTTTTTCCAGTAAGCTTCTGTGACTTTAATGACCAGATCTCCCAACCCAAATGAACAGTTTCAGAGCCTGACAAAGGCAAGAGTGAGTAAACCAAAAGATTTACACAGCAATATAATCAAGAAGCTATGAGGGAAGGTACTAGAAGCCGTCACGCGAGGGTGGGAGACGGAACAGTGAGAGTGGAAGGGTACAACAAGAACAGGGAGCAGAAAGGTAGAGACCCACAGGCTTTAACCAAAAGCAAGTATTGTGAAAGTGCTAAGAGGAACCTGCTACCCTGTGTGTTGTTTGAAAACAAACAACTGAAAAAAGGATGAACTTTGAACGCAGGCTGCTTCACTGTCCTTTTACATACTCATCGTTGCTATTATTGCATGTAAATTACTTACAAAGATGTCGCAGAGCATCTGTGAAAGTAGCCCCGTAATGGAGAACTGCTAACATGGACACACCCTGGCTTCCACCCCAGCAAAAGCTAAGGGCTCCAGGTTTGTTCTTTGAAAACCCTAAATTTTCAGTATCAAGTTTCTAACTCTTCTATCACCTGACTCTTGAAGACTGACTGTGACTCAGATATATTTTGCTTTGGGTTTGTAGCTCCGTGGTAAGGGGAGTGCTTGGTACTTAGTCGCCAGCACACACAAACACAGACACACATACACAGACACATACACGCACACACACACACACACACACACACACACACAGGCATGCACACACGCACGCACGCACGCATGTTCACCTTTCAATGTTTCCAATCCTTTCTGGTTATTACTGTGTCACCCCACACAGTGAGGGAGATAGTTATATTGTAACTTTTACTGAAAAATAGTTGTTCCAAATTGATATTCAAGAAAAAATACTTTCTGTGACTTCTCAATAGTAATAGAAATCGTGCAGCCATTTTTTAAGCCCCTTACTTCCATGTTCTAGATGTCTAGTGAAAATATTCAGTTTAATCAATTCAGGGATGATTAATCAAGACCATAAATTCTGTTTTCATTACTTCTCATTTTAAAATAAAATTGCCTTATCCCACTTCTGACACCAGATAAAGAGGATATTCAGTGCTATAAGGAACACAATATATTTATTTACCAGAGAGAGAATTGCACAAGCTAGGAGTTAGAAGCATGGCTGGCTTCCAAGAGAAAAAAGGGAGGGTCCTTTTCCTTTCACTTCCTTTTATATCTGCCTGTGTCAGTTTACATGTCCCTGCTCTCATGGGCAGATAGCTTTGTGGGGTTCACTCCTACAGACTTCTCATCTTTGGGAGCCCATTCCACATAGAGGGATGCTCTCTCGGCCTGGACACATCAGGGAGGGCCTAGGCCCTGCACCGGATGAAATGACAGACCCTGGGGATCCCTCATGGAGGGCCTTATGCTCCCTGGGGCACAGAGTAGGGATTAGGTAGGGGGTTAGGGGGCCTTGGGGGGGGCGGGAGAGGAGGGGACAGAGAAGGAGTTGGGATTGACATGTGAAGCAAGCTTGCTTCTGATTTAAATTTTAAAAGATTAAAAAATGCTCCTCACACATTATGTAATGACTTGCGCTAGCTCTATGGAAATGACCCAGAGACTACATTCTTCTCAGAAGTCACTAGGTTAACATATATCATTCACCCTGGCAAGGTAGATATAGAGTTGGTGCTTCATGTACTATCTCTATCACCAGAAAATAACTCCAGGCAGAATCTACATAGACTTAAAGCATTTTCTGAAAAATGCACTGCCTGAGTATTAGAAGAGAAAATGTTATAAAGCATAAAATAACTTATTCCTCAAAGACCCTAAAGGATTAGATTGCTTTTACTTCAAACACTCTTCATGAAATAAATATTCCTGTCTTGAATTTTTTAAAAAATTAACTTTCATACATATAATATATACCAAGCCTATTAATGCATCAATGTTATGATAATATATGCTCTTTGAAACTTAGAGCTGAAAGACATTCAGTGAGACTAATTTTTATTATCTTTTTTCACACATAACATTGCTACTACCATTTCTCCTAATAATATTTTGAAACACTAGAAATACAATTTGTAAATAAGAATGTGTGCCGAAAAGCCAAGAATTAACTTCTCCTTTGCTCTTTCCCAACTATCTGTAAATCTTGGGCTCACTGTGTGCCAGAACATGTAGATCTACTCAACACAGCCACAAAGCATGAAATAGTCCTGAGGGAACAATGCCAGTTTCCACTGTGAACAAAAGCATGAAATAGTCCTGAGGGAACAATGCCAGTTTCCACTGTGAACAAAAGCATGTGCATAGATTTTGAACACGTGTGTATTTCTGCCAACAAAATTTCTAGAAGTAGACTTACTGATTCAATTGGCATATGTATTCCTCTTTTGATGGATAGTGCCAAAAAGTTTATAATGAGACTGCATAACGGTAAATAATATGGAAATTCAATAAAAATCCTGGAAAAATATTATTCAATTACTTGCTAAGTTGGGACTCTAAAAATAAGGAAAATCCACAGAGGAAAAACAAATTATGTAAAAATTAAAACTTTGCCTTAAAATGGCATCTCAATTGAGTTTTGCTCCCACACTGTTCACCAAACTCTTGCAATTTTACCTCATTTTCAAGGCTATGTGGATCATGGAAACAGGTATTAACCAGAGGTCTCACCAAAGTATGAATCAAATAGAAAGTCTGTGCATACAGCTAGGAACTTCAGAGACCCCAGACCTTTACAAGATTTCACCATAAAAGCCAACAACAGCTAAAGCCTTCAGTGGAAAATTTTCTTTTTATGACACTTTGACAGAAGACAAAACAAATTATTCTGATAATTACAAACAACAAACTGGGACTCAGGATCTTAGTACCTGTGCAAAATAAAAGACAAAACTCTCAAATGCATTGTCTAATTTTCTGTTGTCTAAGCTAAATCATACCCCAGGAACTAGCAGGAATTAAATGTAAATTCTCTGTGAAGAAATGTAACTTCAGTATAAGCTGTAAAACATTTCTAGAAATAAAATTCTAAGAAAATGAGTTCATAGTTCAAGGTCTTTAATAAAGACACACACACACACACACACACACACACACACACACACACAGCGGAGTGTGGTGGTACATATCTAGAATCCCAGCACTTGGAAAGTAAAGGCAGGAGGATCATCACAGATTCAAGACCAGATTTGTCTACATCCTGAATTTCAAGCCAAATAGAACTGTGCAGCTCATCACAGACTCAAAAGGGGAGTTTAGGAAAAAGGGAAAAGAAACGCAAACATGGAAAAGAAGAAGTATGAGAGAGAGGGGGAACAAAATATGCAGCAAGCTTGGAGTCATGGTAGTTCTGGTTACAAAATAATGTTTAATACGTAGCAAGAAATTAAATGACAGAATATGAACAAGAACTACAAGATCTAAAGACAACTAAAAGACTTTGGGAAAATGAAATACTACAATTGAAAATATAAAACCCAAGGATAACTTCAGGCAGTAAATGAAAATAGAAATACTGAACTGGAAAAGGACATGAATGTGCTGAGGAGATTTCAAGATGAAATACAACATGGAGTGTGAGATACAGTTTATCTTACATTCCACTGAACTTTCTAAATACATAACTGATTGATGCTACTTAGAAAATCAATATTCATAGAGTCTATAACTATTAATTTCCAGAGGCACTGAAAGACATATAATTTTCAAATCTCACATCTTTAAATAATCATAAACAAGGTAAATTTTAAGTAATGGGCTACTTAACACACAGTTGTGAAACTATAGAACATTAAAGACAAAGAGACGGTATTAGAAATAAGTAGCCAGAGATAAGATGGATACTGTAAAGAAAGGTCAAACTAAAGGGTGACAGAACACAGGCATGAGCAACACAAGAGTCAACATGCAATCCTAGAGATTAGATGCACAGTGAAGCTGTCTTTCAAGAGGAAGAGCGGTATGAAGATAGCTTCCAGATAAAATCTGAGTGGCATTACTATCACCATCAGATCTGCACCAAATGAAATCAAAATATTTGTGAGAAAACCTCCATATTTAAAACAATAAAGTATTGTATAAGGTTGTTGCTAAACAGGGGTAGCATTTAAAATGTTAAATGTAATGTAACTGGATAGTAGATTATACAAAAAACCCACAAAGATTTGTGAACAAAGCATCCTAGATGCAGGAAGTGTTAATGTTTTTTAGACATGTCTAATGAATGTGTAGTGATGAGACAGAAAGATAAAAGCGATTTTTCTATAATATAGTTCGGAAAAGAATGAGGAGAGTGAATGAGATCAAAATACATTATACATATAAATGTGAAAATGTCAAAACACACTTGTTACTTTGCATAGTGCTTATGTGCTAATAAAAAGGGAGACTAGGGAAATAAAGCAAATACTGGAAGACACATCCAAGTTCAGTCTGGATTCAAGGTATGGTAAGGTCTATTTTTTACTCTACTTTTCATTTTTTTTTAATTTTCCAATACTTTTGAGGATTTCACAGATGTATACAATGAAATATGATCATATATATACACCCATGCCCTCTCCCGATTCCTCTTGTGTTCTCCTATCACACCCCCTCCCAATTTCGTGTCTTTTATAGATTTTATAACTCACCAAGTCTAGTTAGAGCTGTTCATATGTGCATGGAAGGGGCATCCATTGGAGCATGGAAATCCCCTCAGAGACCATTCCTTATTCAATAATGACTCTGCATACCCCAGCAACTATTCAATGCCAAGAGCTCCTGGGTGTGGGATGAAGCCTAGAGATCACCTGCTCCATCTGTGTTGGCTTGATCTTGAAGAGGTCTATGCAGGTAAGCACAGCTGCTATGACTTCGTGATTGCCATAGCCGTGTCATGTCCAGACAACAGCATTTCACAGCACTCCTCCCCATCCTGAGCTCTTCTATTCTTTCATGACATTCCCTGAGCTATGGTGGGGGTCTGTTACTGCAGTTAGCCTTGTTAGAGCTGAGCACTCAGAGTCTTCTCAATATTTGATCAGGTATTTATTTGTCCATCAGTTGCTGACAATCACAAAAAGAAGCTTCTCTGGGAAAGGTTGAGAGCATCCCAGGTCTATGGTATAAATATAACTATTTAGAAGTCAATTTGACAATATGTCACTCGAAAGATAACAATAGCAGGTTCTACCCTAGGGCTTATGACTTTCCCAACCATGAGTTTTTACAATACTTACAATAGAAGGCTTGAAATTCCCTCTTTGTAACAGGCCTCAATTGCAATCAGAGAACACTTGAGTTCCTCTGTAACTCTGAAGCTACTGTTGTACCACTAGGCACATCTTTCCAGGCACATCAGAATAATGCCATGCAGTATCCAGTTTTTGTCTTTTGTCCCCTAGCAGTCTGCATAACCCTTTCTGATACTATGAAAGCTGGCCTTGTTTCTTTGAGACTGATTTCTCAATTTTTCTGTAGCCAAAATACATAGCTTCTTACTGTGTGGTTAAAGTGGGTAACCAAAGGCAGTGTCAATAGTCTGTGTTGTTTCAGAGACCTCTGGAGCCTTCCTAACCAATTACAAACAAGTCAGGAGATGTCCCATTCCTTGTACTTCTTTCTTTCTCTCAATATATGTTGTGAAGTTGTGTTCTGAGGGAGTCTATTTCCATATGGCTTTCCCTTCACCCTTCCTTTGGGTTAGCCCCCCCTTTTATACCTTGATTTCCCACATATATCCCATACCCTTCCCTGCTTAAGCCTTTCAGGCCCCAGTACTCCACTTTGCTGCTTTGATTTGGTCTATGCTCTAGGATGACAGCCCCCTTAACATGCCTCCCTAAGAAGGCCTTTCCTATTTCCTGGCTTCAACTCCTGCCTCAAGTTAAATATACAAACCAAAATTTAATACTAGGATCCAAATATGAGAGAGAACATATGATATTTATCATTCTGAGCCAGAGTTAACTCATTCAGAAATTTTTGTGTGTGTTTTATTTGTTTCTGAGACAGGGTTTCTCTATAAAACAGCTCTGCCTGTACTGCTGTCCTGGAACTCATTTTGGAGACCAGGCATGCCTTGAACTCACAAATTAGAATAACTTTTTTCCAGTTCTGTCCATCCACCTGCAAATTTCATGATTTTAGTTTTCTTTACAGATAAGTAATAATATCTCATTGTGTATATATGCCATTTTTTATCCCCTAATTTGCTAATGGACATTTAGGTTGGTTCTATTTCCTAGCTATTTTGGGTAAGGCAACAATGACCAGGATACTCAAGTGTCTTCATAATAGCATATAAACTCCCTTAAGCATGCCTAGGAGCTGTATAGTTGAGTCATATGACAGCTCTATTTCTAGTTCTTTGAGGAGCCTCTGAACTGATTTCCAAATGACTGCCAGAGTTTACACTCCCATCAATTCTATCTAAGAATTTCCCTTCTCACATATCCATGGCCTTATTTTTTGTTATTTGTATTCCTTATAATATCCATTCTGACTGGGATGAGGGAGAATCTTAAGGTAGTTTCAATTTTCATTTCGCTGATGACTAAAGACGCTGAACACTTTTAGATACCAAAATTACAGTAGAGAAAAGACAGCATCTTCTACAAGTGATGCTGAAAAAACTGCATTTCAGCCAACAGGTAGACAGATACTCGTAGGTAGAGATCTCATGTACCTGTGACCACGCCCAACACCAGGTGATGATGGAAAACGAGCCACACCAAGTATACCAGGAATGAAGTCATAAGATACTTTATTCGAGAGAGAGAAGCCACTTACATGAGAAGCTGAGAACTGAGGATAGTGCTCTGCTTGTCTCTGACCTCAACCTACTGCAGCCCCAAGAGAGAGCTCAGCCCCTCCTTCCTTGCCAGTGCTGCAGGTATGTGAGTTATGTGAGATATGTGAGATTTCTACCTACAGATCCTTATCTCTCATCCTGCATGAAATTAGCTCCAAAAGGATAAAAGACCTCAACATAAGACCAGATGGCCTGAAGCTACTGTGAAAAAAAAAGAGGGTGAGCACTTCAGCCTGTAACACAGGTAAGGACTTTATGAATGACACTCCAGTAGAATAGGAAATGAGACCAACAATCAACAAATGTGATCTCATAAAACTAAAAAGCTTCTAGACAGCAAAGGAAACTATAAGGTGAATGGTAGACAGCCAAGAGAATGGTAGAAAATCTTTATCAGCTATTCATCTGACAAAGGATTGATGTCTAGAATATACAACAAACTCAAAGAGAACAAAAAACAAAAACCTAATCACTAAGAAAATAAGCAACCCACCTTAAATGTCCTTCCTCAATAATGAAATTGATAACCACCTTATATGCCATCCTAGAGCCTTCATCCAGAAGCAGACACCCACAATTGGGCGCTGAGCTGAACTCCTAGAGTCCAGGTGCAGAGAGGGAGGAGTGATGAGCAAAGGGGTCAAGACCATGCTGGAGAAACCCACAGAAACAGCTAACCTGAACAAGGGGAGCTCATGGACCCCAGACTGATAGCTGGGAAACCAGCATAGGACTGATCCAGACCCCCTGAATGTAGGTGTCAGTTAGGAGGCCTGAGCAATCTATGGGGCCTCTGGCAGTGGATCAGTATTGATTCCTACTATACTAATGGACTTTGGGAGCCCATTCTTCATAGAGGGATACATCTCAGCCTAAACACATGGGGAAGGGCCTAAGCCTTGCTCCAAAGGATATGACAGACTTTGAAGATCTCTCATAGAAGGCTTCACCCTCCCTGGGGAGCAGAAAGGAGATGGGATAGGAGGTTTCTGGGGGGCAGGGGAGGAGGGGAGGGAGAGGGAACTGGGATTGACATGTAAAACAAGCTTGTTTCTAATTTAAATTTCAAAAAAGAAAATAAGCAACCCAATTAAAACATGGGGCTATGGAACTAATCAGAGTTCTCAAAAGAAGAAACGTTTGAAATTTTTTATCGTTTTTTTTTTTCAGTTCCATCCTCATTGTTGGAATATACTCCAAGAATAGGAGTCAAGTGAGGAGATTTCAGAGTACTTGTGAGAAAACTCCAAGAATCCAAGACAAGAATTTTGTGACTTCAAGTTCCTTCAAAACATGGAATTGTTCTTATATTGTGCTTTCATTCGACCCCTGGGGTGTAGCAGACAGGACTGAGCTTGCTTTTGTCAATTGTTACTTGTTTCTGTGTCTCTACCGGAAAGACTTTTGCTGCATGCAGCTTGTGCCCCATGTGCAGCTTGCCCTTGTGATTGGACACTTTGTTCACGTGACTCTTCTTGACCCTCAGAGTATAAATTGTCCGATGCTCTGAATAAAGATGGCTATTACGTGAGACTTTAGTCAGCCTCATTAATTGTCTGTTCACCCAGGTCCCAGCACCTCTAGAGTGGTAAACACCTGAGCCTCCAACAACCGCCTTGTTTTATTTACTCAGAGGTAACAGGTTTGCTTGTGCAACTTCAGTTCCGTTCACTTCCTACTCTACGGCTAACCTAGCCAAGACTCACTGCCAAAACAGCTTTCCAATAAGAGCAGAGCCTACGTCTCTGCTCACTTTCTTATTATGAGAACTGTATTGAAGAATAATTCCTAAGAAATACTGATTGATTTCCAGAAAGGCCAAGCCAGGAGTGTTCTATCCAGTACAGCCAGACGTATAATCACCACATGATCTGTCTTTAGCTGTTGCTGCTGCTGCTTTTGTTGTTGTTTTTGTTTTAGTTTATTTGTGAGGTGAGGTCTTACATTGTATCTCAGGCTGGCCTAGAACTCATTATGTAGCCCAAACTAGACTCCCAACTAGACAGGCTCCTCCTGCTTCAGCCTCTCAAGTGCTGGTATTACAGGTGTGAGTTATCATGTCATGTCTGCCTGAGTAGTCAGGGTGCTTGTTTGTTCGTGCTTAATCTTTCATAAGTATAATGTGAGAAAATTGCCCTGGCATAGGGGAAAGGCTGGTCAAGGAGGCAACAAGAACAACCTTAGTGGATGCAGAGTCACAGGACTCCTTCAGTCCTGTGTTAGCAGAATTTCTTCATCAGCAACTGTCTATGTGCCCAGTTTCTCTAACTATATTTAATTTTTATTTATTATGTGCATGAGTGCTTTTCCTGCATATGTCTGTGTATGAAGAGTATGACAGATACCCAAGAAGACCAGAAGAGGACATTGAAGCCCCCAAGAACTAGGGATACAGAAGGTTGTCAGCCAGTGGGTGCTGGGAACTGAACCTGGGTCCTCTGCAAGAGCAACCAATGCTCTTATTTGCTGAGCCTTCCCTGGAGCCCCCAGTCTGTTTAAATGATTGTTAATGATATTAGCAGTTGCAGACATGTTTACAGGAGCATCAGAAGTGGAGCGAACCTTTCCTTATTGGTTGAGGAAGAAGAAATAGATAAGAGGAGTGAGCAAAAGTTTGAGAAATGTGAAGATTCTCTTTCAGAGATTTTTGTCTGCCTGAACTCTCATAAGGGTCAGCCACACATCCCCCTGTCCTCTGACATTTCTCTGCTGCAGTCTGATCACTGAGTCTAGATTTTATCTCCCTACACTTTGAGAAGGTGCCATAGCAATAGAAAATGAAAAATCAACCCGCCCCCCTTTAATAAAGACAGAGCGAGTCCCCAGAGTTTCTTCCCAGCGGAGCTGGAATTTGGAGGGTTTCCAAGATTGTATTCCATCCTGCAGAAGCCTGATGCTCACCAAAGGACAGAAACTAGCTTCTTCCTAGTCACTGGAGCTAAGTTGTCCCTGCCTTGGAAAGACTCATCTGTCTGCACTGGGCTTAAAAACCAGATCTCTCAACTTTTACAATCTGCTTTTCTGTGTTTAACTTCCCCTTTCTCAGCACACTTGATTGTGATTGTGCAGGAAAAACAGTGGGCAAAGAGTTGAAAGTGTCCTTCCCCTCCCTCGTACTGGTCATTTGAAATAAGCTCAGTACGTGGGGAAATTTCAGTGTGACCTTCATGAGCTGGGACAGGTGTCCCTGCAGTGCACACAGGCAGATGCCTTGGGAAGCCAGAGCAACTTCAAGGAGCCAGGGACGTTCAGTCTTGAACCGTAGACTCTTCTTTCCAGGCATCTCCAACTGCAAGCTCTGGGGGAAAGGCACAGTAGGAAGCAACCTAAAAGCAAGATTCTTACCCTGGTGTTGGAGCTATCAAAGTCATTTACAGAAATCTCTCCCATCTTAGGAAACAATGATGGCAATCTCTACCCTTAAAATCTAGAATACCGAATTAAGAATGTTACTTTTAAAATAATTCTCTACTTTTCTTATTTCCCACGTTTGTTGATAAAGATGGGTAAATATTTCTCTAGTTAGTTCACACACAAATATACCATCATGAGAATCTCCTCTGCAACCCATGTTTTCACTCATAAGCAATTTCCTTTCCTATGCAAAGTCGAGAAAGAAATTTTTCAAGAGATGTTAAATATACCAATGTGCTATGCTATGTTATGATATACATTGTTATAGTACATGTGTAATAGTATGTAACATACAGATAAATGCATATGTAAGGACAGAGATACAGTGCCCTCTACTGGTCAAACTGAATGTACTTTTAACCTCTTCCTAGAAATGGGTAGTTTAATGTCCTGCCAAGCAGCTGTGGAAGCCAGAGAAAATCCTGTTGTCTGGCTCTGCTTTCAGGCTAGGTGACATTGTTCAAGCTTAGGGAATTAAGCAAAACCTCTTTGCACATGCTTTGTCTTCAAGAAAGCTTGCCTTCCTGTCATTCATGTTCAAACTCAATCTATGGCTATCTGCACATGAGCTGCTTTCCGTGGTACCTAGAAGACCACACACAACACAAATTAAGGAAAAAATTGAGTGACTGATGATTGATCTGAACCATCTAAGCAAAGATCTAGGCTTTGCAATTCGCGAATGGAAGGCAAACCTCCCTTATTGTATACAGTTTGAACTAATCAAAAGCAGTTTTTAAAACTAGACAGTATTCTCATCCAAAAAGATAGTCCCAATACTTCATGCAAATTAAGAAACACTTGTCTAAAACCAAAACGGCAAAGGTGATTTATGCAAAATAGAAATCATCAACCTAACTGGTAAGGACTTTACAGAAATACACATTTGCTAGAAATAAAAAGCTCTTATCTCAATTTTCTTGAAGTCTTAGGTAGCCAGTGATAAAGAATTTATTTAGAGTGATGTAAAAGCTGGTTTAAAGTAGAGATAGTTTCAAACACCCCAAGCCTCTTCAAATTAATGTGAACACAACACTGGGGGACAGCCAGAGAGCCAGAGAAGATTGGGGCTGGCATTGTGTACTAAGTCTTCTCAGACATGTCAGCATTTTCTGTTTCCTTGGAGCCTGTGTCTTCCCTTTGGTCCTGATCTGCATTTCCTCTGCCAGCCACTAAATGCAAAAAACTCTAAATTAACCTTCTCCTAATTCTCAGAAGCTGAGCAGAGCTTGTTATGAAAGTACACAACACAACCCCAAAAAGCTACTAGGAAACTGGATGTCTGTCTCCTGGCTTCCAGAAATTCAAAGGGAAGGTGTTAGACCAATTGTGATCCCACTCCACCCTCTGCTGCAAAGGCATACTGGAGAAGATTTTTTTAGCATTTCTCAGCCATCCTTATCAGTAATAAGAAACCTCACAACCCTTGCCTAACAGAAGAAACATGGCTGGAAGTAAGGCATCCATCTCAACACCCATCTCTCCTAAGACAGTACCGTTCCAACAGAACTCATTCTTGTGCAAGGTAGAACAGTAGTGAGCTAAAACCAGGAAGTCTGACTCTGGGGGTTGTCCCATGATGGGAAATGGGTGGAAAATAAAGAGTTCCATAAAAAATCCAGAGTTCCAGAGGTAAAGCCTGAGAATCTGCATTTTAATAAGAAAACCAGAAGAGTTGGATGCAGAGGGTCCTTTGGCAATAGGCTGGAGACACTGCCTGTGAAGGAGCATATCCAGCCCAGTGCACGGACACCTTAAAGCCTTCTTTATATGAGCATCCATCCATCTTTTAATGAGATCCTCATGGAATAAAATCTCCTTCATGCATTCCTGTCCTTACATAAATAGGATTAAAATAAATGTATCTGTGACTTTGAAATTCAACAGCATGATGGTATTCATGATTCTGCATGTGTAGAAGCTCCTGGGAAATTTTGATATCCCAGGATGGCCCCTAGTAATATTTTTATTTTATCTATCAGTTCCAGGAAACAAATTCTCTACTCTTTTCTTAAAATTGCCTTCCCTCCTTTCTGACCAAAGCCCCTCCCTACAAAACAAACAATCTTATTGCTCTTGTTAACTTATCCTATCTCCAAAAGTACATGAGACATCTTAAGCATTCCTTGAGGCTTTATTTCGAGCAATGAAGAAAGACAAGAGGAAAATAAATACGGACATAGATCTAGAGAAAAATTGCACAGTCTCATATAAAAGTCACTTTCCACTTTTCCCTTCAGCAGCTACTGACCCTATAGCAATAACTCTCTTTGGTCCTTTTTCCTTATTTATTTCCTTTCTCCCTCTTTCCTTTGCTCAATTTCTTTTTGGGTGTCTACCAGTTGCACCATCTGGGCTCAATGGTAGAAACCATCTTCATTCAATGATTCCTCAAAGTTATGACACGCCAAGAATGGAGCTTTCTACTGAGGCCTCACTACTGTCTGGTGTGCAGAGTCCAGGAAAAAGAAGAGCTGACTGAGATGACGATGGAAGAAATAAATTGCCTTCCATATGCTGGGCCTCTAGTCTCACTTATGTCAGGCAAGAAGAGAAAGGATCACTTGAACCCAGAAGTCAGAGACCAGCCTCAAAAATTAAAAAAGAAAAAATGCCCCTCCCCCAAAGGAAGAGACCTGCTGAAAGCCACAGAGAAATAAAATAGGATGTAACATTCCTGAGTCTCTAATAATACCATAGATTTGGAACCCAGACATTGGCAAATTTGGAGAATTGGACTAGAATGGTGAGCTGGAGCAACAGCCTAAAGACCTCAAAATCTACAGAAGGAGTAATAGTTGATGATTTGTACAACCTATAAACTTGGCTATTAATAATAACATAAAGTCCAAACCAAGTCAAGGAATAAAGAAGGAAGCAGGTAAGACTAACAATAACTATACCTGATGAGAGCCATTGTCTTGGACTATCTGGGGCAAATAGATGAGCACTCTAGCTACTACATAGGCAGGGTAGAGAGATACAGTTCCTTAACTCATTAGTCTCCACTTAGTGGAACAAAACGACTTTGTCATGAGGCTACACCCCTAACCTATAGATATATTCTCTTTAACTGGGAAAGGGGAACATATCCCAGAGCCAAGGAAATGGCTCATTGGGTAATAGTACTTTCATCCAACCCTGATAACATAAGTTCAATTCCAGGACCCAAATGGTAGAAGCAGAGAACTAGCTCCTACAAATTTTTCTTTGACTACCACACATGCATCATGTGCATACACACATAAAACATATACATGATAAATATGAAAACATTATTTTTAAAGTTAAAAATGAAAACCAAAACAGAATCTTCAGCAAATATGTGGTACAGGCTGTAATTCCAGCACTCTGGAAGCTAAGGTAGGAGGACTGTGAGTTCAAGGTCCATTGGGATATTTAGTGAGACTGTCCTCACCTTCTAAAAAAAGGGATAAACAAAACAGTATCTTCTGGAAGGCAAAAATGGTATGGTTCTGTTAGAAGAGAAAGTGGGAGGCACCCTTGAATTAATTGGTACAGGAGACCACTTCCTGAACATAACTCCAGTAGCACAGACACTAAAATTGACAATAAATGGGACCTCCTGAAACTGAGAAGCTTCTGCAAGGCAAAGGACACAGACAGCAACTCACAGACTGGGAAAAGATATCCACTAACCCCACATCTGACAGAGGGATGATCTCCAAAATTTACAAAGAACTCAAGAAGCAAGTCTCCAAAACACCAAAGGATTCAATCAAAAAATGAGGTACAGAACTAGAGAATTCTCAGTAGAGGAGACTAAAATAGCTGAGAGACACTTGAGAAAGTGCTCAACATCCCTAGCCATCCGGGAAATACAAATCAAAACAACTCTGAGATACCATCTCACTCCTGGTATAATGCCTAAAATCAAAAATACCAATGACAGTTTATGCTGGAGAAGATGTGGAGAAATGGGAACACTCCTACACTGCTGGTGGGAGTGCCAACTTGTGCAGTCACTTTGGAAATCAGTATGGGCTTTCCTCAAGAAAATGGAAATCAGTCCTGCAAGCCCAGCTTTGGGAGAGCTTGAGTATCCCACAGGGACACTCCCCATCCCCTGCCCAACACCCATCCCCTCAATCTTCTGAGGCATCTTCTGGCATCCAGAAGACCTGCCAACACAGGAAAGACATCAGCCCTTCCAGGCCCCAAACTCCAGCAACCCCAGCTTCAGCTTAAGCTTCAGTGTCAGCATCCCCAGCTTCAGCTTCAGGAAGGAAGGAGACCAGTAGAGATGGAAAGACCCCACCAGCACCCACTGTAAGAAGAGATGGAAAGAAGACAGAATAAGAGCTCACTCAGCAATAGAAAGATCAACATGACTCCACCAGAATCCAGGGAACCAACACCAGCAAGACCTGAAAAGCACTACATAGACGAAGCAGAGGAGACAGACCTTAAAAATTATTTTATGAAGATGATAGAGACCCTCAAAGAAGAAACGAGGAAATCCCTTAAAGAAATAGAAGAAAAAAATCCATGAAATGGGGGGGATTCAAGAAATAAACAAATCTCTCAAAGAATCTAAAGAGCACCAAGAAAAAACAACCAAAAAAATGAAGGAAACAACTCAAACAGTTGAAGGATTGAAAGCTGAAATAGAAGCGATAAAGAAAACACAGAACAAGGGGATGCTGGAAGTAGAAAAGCTGGGTAAATGATCAGGAACTACAGATGCAAGTATCACCAATAGAATACAAGAGATAGAAGAGAGAATCTCAGGTGTTGAAGACTCATTAGAGGATATAGAGTTGTCAACCAAAGAAAATCTCAAAACCAACAAATCCCTAACACAAAATATCCAGGAAATATGGGACATCGTGAAGAAGCCAAACCTGAGAATAATAAGTATAGAAGAAGGCGAAGAAATACAACTCAAAGGTACAGAAAACATATTCAACAAAATCATAGAAGAAAACATCCCTAACCTAAAGAAGGATATGCCTATGAAAATACAAGAATCTTACAGAACACCAAATAGGCTGACCAGAAAAAGAAGTCACCTCGCCATATAATAATCAAAACATCAAACCTACAGAATAAAGAGAAAATATTAAGAGCAGCTAAAGAAAAAGGCCAAGTAACATATAAAGGCAGACCTATCCGAATTACACCTGATTTCTCAATGGAAACGATGAAAGCCAGAAGATCCTGGATAGATGTCCAACAAATGCTATGGGAACAAGGATGCCAGCCCAGACTACTATAGCCAGCAAAGCTTTCAATTACCATAGATGGAGAAAACAAAATATTCCATGACAAAGCCAGATTTAAACAATACATATTTGTTCCACTATGTTCATAGCAGCATTATTTGTAATAGCCAGAACTTGGAAGCAACCTAGATGCCCCTCAGCTGAAGAGTGGATAGAGAAAATGTGGTACATTTACACAATGGAGTACTATTCGGCAGCAAAAAAACAATGGAATCCTGAGATTTGCAGGCAAAAGGATGACACTAGAAGAAGCCATCCTGAGTGAGGTAACCCAGTCACAAAAAGAGAAACATGGCATGTACTCTCTCATATATGGATTTTAGACATAGATCTGGGGAGTGCCAGCCTACAATCCCATGGCCAGAGAGTCTGGGAAACAGAACCTTTATTCAGTCGCTGATGGAAGAAGAGACAGACTCCCACAGTTAAGTACTGAGCTGAACTCAAGAAAGCCAGTAACAGAGAGGGAGGACTGGGGACCAAAGGGATTAAAACTGGGCTGGTTTAACCCCCAGAAACAGCTGACCTGACAAAGGTTAACTCTTGAATCCCAGGCTGATGCCTGGGAATACAGCATGGGACTGATCAAGACCCCCTGAATGTGGGTGTCAGTGAGGAGGCCTAGGTAATCTATTGAGCCTTGGGGAGCAGATCAGTACTCATCCCGAGTATACACATGGACTTTGGACTCCCATCCAACAATGTGAGATGCACTCTCACCCTGAACTCTTGGGGGAGGGCCTAGGCCCTGCGCTGTATGAAATGACAGACTATAGACACCCCCATGGAGGGCCTCATCCTCCCTAGGGAAATGAGAGAATAATGGGGGGTTGGGAGGAGGGGAGGGAAAGGGAGAGGGACCTGGAACTGACTTGTGAAGCAACCTTGTTTCTAATCTAAATTTAAACTGAAAAATAAAAAAAAATGATCTTCCAATCAAACAGTCCCAAGAAACAAGCAGGTGTAGCAATCCTAATATCTAACAAACTAGACTTCAAATTAAAATCAATCAAAAGAGATAAAGAAGGACACTTCATATTCATCAAAGGAAAAGTCCAACAAGATGAAGTCTCAATTTTAAACATCTATGCCCCAAATACAAAGGCACCTACATTTGTGAAAAAGACATTACTAAAGCTCGCCGGGCGGTGGTGGCGCATGCCTTTAATCCCAGCACTCGGGAGGCAGAGGCAGGTGGATCTCTGTGAGTTTGAGGCCGGGCTGGACCGATAGCCTCCTAAACAATACAGAGAAACCCTGTCTGGTAAAAACAAAAAAAAAACAAAAAAACAAAAAAAATTACTAAAGCTCAAATTGCACATAAAATCTCACATACTAATAGTAGGAGACTTCAACACTCCACTCTCACCGCTAGACAGGACCTCCAGACAGAAACTTAACAAAGAAACAAAAGAACTAATAGAAGTTATGACCAAACTGGGTTTAACAGACATCTATACAACATTCCACCCAAACACAAAGGGATATATCTTCTTCTCGGTGCCACATGGAACCTTCTCTAAAATTGACCACATAATAGGAAACATAGCAAATATCCACAGATACAAAAAATTGGAATAACCCCCTGTATCTTATCAGACCACCATGCATTAAAACTAGAATTCAACAATAACACAAATCGCAGAAACCCTACAAACTCATGGAAATTGGACAATGCCCAATTGCACCATCCCTGGGTAAAGGAAGAAATAAAAAAAGAAATTAAAGACTTCCTGGTATTCAATGAGAATGAAGACACAACTTATGCAAACTTATGAGACACTTTGAAAGCAGTGCTGAGAGGAAAATTCATATCACTAAGTGCCCACATGAAGAAACTGGAGAACAGTCATACTAGAGAATTAATCACACAACTGAATGTTCTAAAACAAAAAGAAGCAAACTCACCCAGGAGGAGCAGACACCAGGAAATAATTAAATTGAGGGCTGAATCAATCAAGTAGAAACCAGGAAAACACTGAGAAGAAGCAATGAAACAAAGAGTTGGTTCTTTGAGAAAATCAACAAAATAGACAAACCTTTGTCCAAACTAACCAAAAGACAGAGAGAGTGCTAATTAACAAAATCAAAAATGAAAAAGTGGACATAAAAACGGACTCTGAGGAAATCCAGAGAATCATCAGGGCATACTTTGAAAATATGTATTCCACAAAATTTGAAAATTTAAAGGAAATGGACAATTTCCTGGATAGATATCACTTGCCAAAACTAAATCAAGAGAAGACAAACAATCTAAACAGACCTATAACCCCTAATGAAATAGAAGCAGTCATCAAAAGTCTCCCAAACAAAAAAAGCCCAGGCCCAGGTGGCTTCAGTGCAGAATTCTACCAGAAATTCAAAGAAGAGCTAATTCCAATACTCCTCAAAGTATTCCACACAATAGAAGCAGGAGGCTCACTGCCAAACTCTTTTTACAAGGCTACAATTACCTTGATACCCAAGACACACAAAGACACAACTAAGAAAGAGAACTACAGACCAATTTCCCTCATGAACATCGATGCAAAAATACTCAATACTCAAAAACCGGGTTCAAGAACACATCAGAAAAATCATCCACCATGATCAAGTAGGCTTCATTCCAGGAATGCAGGGATGGTTCAACATTAGAAAATCTATCAATGTAATCCACCATATAAACAAACTGCGAAAGAAAAACCACATGATCATCTCACTAGATGCTGAAAAAGCCTTTGACAAAATCCAGCATCCCTTTGTAAAGAGAAGCCTTTTCCTTGCCAGCAGCTTTGGTTTATCCCCCACCAGTCTCATGGACTCTGCCGCATTGTAGTCCCCAAATAACACACAAGACGCTGTATTAATTATGAAGCTGTTGGCCTTGCTTGTTTCTTACTGGCTAGCTCTGACTTAAGTATTTACCCCATAATTGTTAATCTAAGTATTTCTCTTACCGGAGAACTTTCCGGGCCTCTTATCCCTATGGCAGTTACATCTTGACTTCCTGTGTTTCTCCTACCCAGAGTCTTCCTCAACTCCTAGTCCCACCTATCTTACTTCCCTATTGGCCAACAGTACTTTATTGACATATACACAGGATTTCACCCATCACCCCTTCATGATAAACGTCCTAGAGAGATCAGGGATAACAGGAACATACCTGAATATACTAAAAGCAATATACAGTAAACCAACAGCTAACATCAAACTAAATGGCGAGAAACTCAAAGCAATTCCTCTAAAATCGGGAACAAGACAAGGCTGTCCACTCTCTCCATATCTCTTCAATATTGTACTTGAAGTTCTAGCTACAGCAATAAGACAACAAAAGGAGATAAAGGGGATACAAATAGGAAAAGAAGAAGTCAAACTTTCATTATTTGCAGATGATATGATAGTTTACATAAGTGACCCGAAAAACTCCGCAAAAGAACTCCTAGAGCTGACAAACACCTTCAGCAATGTGGCAGGATACAAGGTAAACTCAAAAAAAAATCAGTGGCCCTATTATATACAGATGATGAAGTGACTGAGAAAGAAATCAGCGAAACATCGCCCTTTACAATAGCCATAAACAGCATCAAATATCTGGGGATAATGTTAACCAAGGAAGTGAAAGACCTGTATATCAAGAACTTTGAGTCTTTAAAGAAAGAAATCAAAGAGGATACCAGAAAATGGACAGATCTCCCATGCTCTTGGATTGGTAGGATCAAGATAATAAAAATGGCAATCTTGCCAAAAGCAGTCTACAGATTCAATGCAATCCCTATCAAAATTCCATCACAATTATTCAAGGACCTGGAAAGAACAATAATCAACTTTATATGGAAAAACAAAAGGCTCAGGATAGCCAAAACAACCCTATACAATAAAGGAACTTCAGGAGGCATCACCATACCTGACTTCAAGCTCTATTATGGAGCTATAGTCCTGAAAACAGCTTGGTATTGGCACAAAAAATAGGCAGGTAGACCAATGGAACCGAATTGAAAACCCTGATTTTAACCCACACACCTATGAACACTTGATTTTTGACGAAGAAACTAAAACTATACAATGGAAAAAAAGAAAGCATCTTCAGCAAATGGTGCTGGCATAACTGGGTACTGGTATGCAGAAGACTGCAGATAGATCCATGTTTATTGCCTTGTACAAAACTTAAGTCCAAATGGATCAAAGATCTCAACATAAATCCAACCACACTGAAACTTTTAGAAGAGAAAGTGGGTGGTACCCTTGAACGAGTTGGTACAGGAGACCACTTCCTGAACATGACACCAGTGGCACAAACACTGAGATCAACAATTAACAAATGGGACCTCCTGAAACTAAAAAACTTCTGTAAGGCAAAGGACACAGTCAACAAGACAAAAAGGCAGTCCACAGAATGGGAAAAGATATTCACTGACCCCACATCTGACAGAGGGCTAATCTCCAAAATTTACAAAGAACTCAAGAAGCAAGTCTCCAAAACACCAAAGGATCCAATTAAAAGATGGGGTACAGAACTAAATAGAGAATTCTCAATAGAGGAGGCTAAAATGGCCAAGAGACACTTAAGAAAGTGCTCAACATCCTTAGCCATCAAGGAAATGCAAATCAAAACAACTCTGAGATACCATCTTACTCCTGTCAGAATGGCTAAAATCAAAAACACCGAAGATAATTTATACTGGAGAGGATGAGAAGAGAGGGGAACACTCCTCCACTGCTGGTGGGAGGACCAACTGGTACAGGCACTTTGGAAATGGAGATACCTCAGGAAAATGGGAATCAATCTACCACAAGACCCAGCAATTCCACTCTTAGGCATATATCCAAAAGAGGCAAATTCATACAACAAGGGCATCTGCTCCACTATGTTCATAGCAGCATTATTTGTAATAGCCAGAACCTGGAAGCAACCTAGATGCCCCTCAACTGAAGAGTGGATAGAGAAAATGTGGTACATTTACACAATGGAGTTTTACTCAGCAGAGAAAAACAATGGAATCTTGAAATTCTCAGGTAAATGGATAGCACTGGGAGAAACCATCCTGAGCGAGGTAACCCAGTCACAAAAAGACAAACATGGTATGTACTCACTCATATATGGATTTTAGACATGGATCAGGATAGTGCCAGTATGCACTTCCACTGATAGAGAGTCTGGGAAACAGGAAAGAACCTAAAAGATACGCATAGTACCCAAGAGAAGAGGAATGAAGCAAGATCCTCTGAACAGATGGGGAACACCACTAGGGGTGGGGGGGGGAGTGGGAGCTGGGAAGAAGAGAGGGGGAGAAGAGGAAGAGAAAGTAGGTCATGGGGGAACAGGAAGGTTGAGGGGGGTTTAAAATAGGGGGAAGAGGGAATCATAGGTTAGAAGACAGATCAGGCACCAGTGTGACCTCTAGTGATCTAAAGGGATGACACCAATTGGCAAGCTAAGCAATAGGGGAGAGACCACCTCAAATGCCCATTCCTGATAATGAACTTGATGTCTATAACCATCCTGAAGCCTTCATCCAGTGACTGATGGAAGCAGAGGCAAACACTCACAGTTAAGCACTGAACTGAACCCAAGAAACCAGTGACAGAGAGAGAGGAGTGATGAGCAAATTGGCAAAGAATGCACTGGCAAAACCAGCAGAGACAGCTGATCTGAACAGGGAAGAGCTCTTGGACCCCAGACCGACAGCGGGGAGGCCAGCATGGGACTGATCCAGATCCCCGAATGTGAGTGTCAGTGAGGAGGCCTGGGCAACCTATGGGGCCCTGAGCAGTGGATCAGTGTTTATCCCTGGAATACAAACAGACATCGTGTGTCCATAGCACAAAGAGGGATGCTCTCAGCCTGGACTCTTAGGGGGAGTTCCTGGACCCTACCCTGAGTGAAATGACAGACTCTAGATATCCCCTATGTGGAAGGAATTGGCAATAGGGTGGGAGGCTGTGAGGGTATGGGGGGGGTGCGGGAGGAGGGGAGGGAGAGGGAACTGGGATTGACATGTAAAACAAGCTATTTAAAATTAAAATTAAAAATTAAAAAATACAGAAATTCAAAGAACAGCTTATACCAATTCTTCTCAAAGTGTTCCACACAATAGAAGAAGGGTCTTTGCCAAACTCTTTCTATGAGGCTTCAATAACCTTGATCCCCAAGCCACACAAAGATACAACTAAGAAAGAGAACTTCAGACCAATATCCCTCATGAACATTGATGCAAAAATACTCAATAATATACTGGCAAATCAGATCCAAGAACACATCAAAACAATCATTCACCACGATCAAGTAGGTTTCATCCCAGGGATGCAGGGATGGTTCAACATACGAAAATCCATCAACGTAATCCACCATATAAACAAGATGAAAAACAAAAATCACATGATCATCTCACTAGATGCTGAAAAAGCCTTTGACAAAATCCAACACCCCTTCATGATAAAGGTCTTGGAGACATCTGGGATAACAGGGACATACTTAAACATAATAAAAGCTATATACAGTAAACCAACAGCCAACATCAAACTAAATGAACAGAAACTCAACGCAATTCCTCTAAAATCAGGAACAAAACAAGGCTGTCCACTCTCTCCATACCTTTTCAACATGGTACTTGAAGTTCTAGCTATTGCCATACGACAACAAAGGGGGATCAAGGGGATACAAATTGGGAAGGAAGAGGTCAAACTTTCACTGTTTGCAGACGATATGATAGTTTACATCAATGACCCAAAGAACTCTACCAGGGAACTCTTACAGCTGATTAACACCTTCAGCAAAGTGGCAGGCTACAAGATCAACTCAAGAAAATCAGTAGCCCTACTATATACAGATGATAAAAGGGCTGAAAGAGAAATCAGAGAAACATCACCCTTTATAATTGCCACAAACAACATAAAATACCTTGGGGTAACGCTAACCAAACAAGTGAAAGACCTGTATCGTAAGAACTTTGAGTCTTTAAAGAAAGAAATCAAAGAGGATACCAGAAAATGGACAGATCTCCCATGCTCTTGGATTGGTAGGATCAAGATAATAAAAATGGCAATCTTGCCAAAAGCAGTCTACAGATTCAATGCAATCCCTATCAAAATTCCATCACAATTATTCAAGGACCTGGAAAGAACAATAATCAACTTTATATGGAAAAACAAAAGGCTCAGGATAGCCAAAACAACCCTATACAATAAAGGAACTTCAGGAGGCATCACCTCCTGAAGCTCTATTATGGAGCTATAGTCCTGAAAACAGCTTGGTATTGGCACAAAAAATAGGCAGGTAGACCAATGGAACCGAATTGAAAACCCTGATTTTAACCCACACACCTATGAACACTTGATTTTTGACGAAGAAACTAAAACTATACAATGGAAAAAAGAAAGCATCTTCAGCAAATGGTGCTGGCATAACTGGGTACTGGTATGCAGAAGACTGCAGATAGATCCATGTTTATTGCCTTGTACAAAACTTAAGTCTAAATGGATCAAAGACCTCAACATCAATCCAGCCACACTGAACCTCTTAGAAGAGAAAGTGGGTGGTACCCTTGAACGAATTGGTACAGGAGACAGCTTCCTGAACATAACACCAGTAGCACAGACAGTGAGATCAACAATTAATAAATGGGACCTACTGAAACTGAGAAGCTTCTGTAAGGCAAAGGACACAGTCAGCAAGACAAAAAGGCAGCCCACAGAATGGGAAAAAATATTCACTAATCCCACATCTGACAGAGGGTTGATCTCCAAAATTTACAAAGAACTCAAGAAGCAAGTCTCCAAAACACCAAAGGACTCTATTAAGAAGTGGGCTGCAGAACTAAATAGAGAGTTTTCAATAGAGGAGTCTAAAATGGCTGAGAGGCACTTGAGAAAGTGCTCAACATCCTTAGCCATCCGGGAAATGCAAATCAAAACAACTCTGAGATACCATCTCACTCCTGTCAGAATGGCTAAAATCAAAAACACCAATGACAATTTATGCTGGAGAGGATGTGGTGAAAGGGGGACACTCGTCCATTGCTGGTGGGAGTGCCAACTGGTTCAGCCACTTTGGAAATCAGTATGGAGATTCCTCAGAAAAATGGGAATAAACCTACCACAAGACCCAGCAACTCCACTCTTAGGCATATATCCAAAAGATGCCCATTCATACAACAAAGATGTCTGTTCCACTATGTTCATAGCAGCTTTATTTGTAATAGCCAGAACTTGGAAGCAACCTAGATGTCCCTCACCCGAAGAGTGGATAGAGAAAATGTGGTACATCTACACAATGGAGTACTATTCAGCAGAAAAAAAATAATGGAATCATGAGATTCGCAGGCAAATGGATGACACTAGAAGAAACCATCCTGAGTGAGGTAACCCAGTCACAAAAAGAGAAACATGGCATGTACTCTCTCATATGTGGATTTTAGACATAGATCTGGGGAGTGCCAGCCTACAATCCTATGGCCAGAGAGTCTGGGAAACAGAAACTTCATTTAGTGGCTGATCGAAGAAGAGGCAGACTCCCTTGGTTAAGTAATGAGCTGAACTCAAGAAAGCCAGTAACAGAGAGGGAGGACTGATGATCAAAGGGATTAAGATCGGGCTGGTTTAACCCCCAGAAACAGCTGACCAGACAAAGGTTAACTCTTGAATCCCAGGTATCAGCCTGGGAATCCAGCATGGGACTGATCAAGGCCCCCTGAATCTGGGTGTCAGTGAGGAGGCCTAGGGAATCTATTGAGCCTTTGGCAGCAGATCAGTACCCATCCCAAGTATACACACGGACTTTGGACTCCCATAGAACAATGTGAGGTGCACTCTCACCCTGAACTCTTGGGGAAGGGTCTAGGCCCTGCCCTATATGAAATGACAGACTATGGACACCCCCATGGAGGGCCTCACCCTCCCTGGGGAAATGAGGGGATAACGGGGGGGGGGAGGTTGGGGGGAGGGCACGGGAGGAGGGGAGGGAATGGGAGAGGGACCTGTAACTGACTTGTGAAGCAACCTAGTTTCTTATCTAAATTTAAACTGGAAAATAAAAAAAAAAATAAAGGCCAGCAGAAGTAAACAAAAAAAATTAAAAAATAGAAAATGGAAATCAGTCTACCACAAGACCCAGCAATTCCACTCTTAGGCATATACCCAAAAGATGCATATTCATACAACAAGTATGTCTGTTCCACTATGTTCATAGCAGCATTATTTATAATAGCCAGAACCTGGAAGCAACCTAGATACCCCTCAACTGGAGAGTGGATAGAGAAAATGTAGTACATTTACACAATGGAGTACTATTCAGCGAGGGAAAAAAAAAACAATGGAATCTTGAAATTTGCAGGCAAATGGATGTCACTAGAAGAAACCATCCTGAGTGAGGTAACCCAGTCACAAAAAGAGAAACATGGTATGTACTCACTAATTTATGGATTTTAGACATGAATCAGGGGAGCGCCAGCATACTATCCCACTGCCAGAGAGTCTAGGAAACAAAACCTTCATTCAGCGACTTATGAAAGCAGAGGCAGATACCCACAGACAAACACTGAACTGAACTCCTGGAATCCAGTGTCAGAAAGAGAGAACTGATGGGCAAAGGATTTAAGACTGGGCTTATTTAACCCACAGAAACAGTTAACCTGTACAAGGGGGAGCTCTTGGACTCCAGATTGATGGCTGTGTGGAAAGCATGGGACTGACCCAGACCCCCTGAATGTGGGTGTCAGTGAGGAGGCCTAGGTAATCTATGGGGACTTGGGTAGTATTTATTCCTGGCGTACAAATAGACTTTGAGTGCCCATGCCACAATATGGGAGGGCCTAGGCCCTGCCCTGGATTAAATGACAGTTACTGGAGCTCCACCACGGAGGGCCTCACCCTCCCTGGGGATCAGAGTAGAGATTGGGTGGGGGAATGGGGGACCAGGTGCGGAGGGCAGGGGAGGAAGGGAGGGAGAGGGAACTGGGATTGACATGTGAAACAAGATTGTTTCTAACCTAAATAAAAAATAATTATTAGTATCTTAAAAATGGTATGGTTCAATGCATAGCAATGATACTGAGAACAATTTAACCCATTCATGGTCTTAACTCATCAAAAGTGAACAATAGCTGTCTCTTTAGAGCTGAGCAAGTGGAGATTTCTATACTTATCTCCACCTACCACAAAAGGGAGCTTCTCTGCTGAGGACTGAGAGATGCACTCATCTATGGGTATAAAGGAATGTTTGCTCTTGGTCCAGTTGTTATTGTAGCTCCTGGAGTTTACAGCTGTGTAAGACTGTTGTTCTGCTCCAACATCATTCATAGAACACTTCCCCAGTACTTTAAAAGTTAGTCAGTAAATACAAAGCTTCCAGGGCAGTACCAACTGAAGTTCTCCATCTCTTATGACTCAACTGTGGCACTTTCAGAAATGGGGTCTTACCATGAAGTTCTGGAAAATAACCAAGACCAATGGCAGCAACCTGTCATGTTCGGTGGGGGTCTTTTGGATCCCACTAAGCAATAGCTAGAAAGAGGTAAGCCATATCTGGCTCTGAAATTTTTATTTGATAACCTGTGGTTACTATCCCTCTGCTATAAGGTGGCTCCATTTAAACTCCATATATGTTTTAAAAGAAGCTTTTACAGTAGTAAATTTCATATGGGCTTTTCAAATGTCTTTATTATTAGTTATCTATCCCCATATCCTCTCTTCTACCTTCTCTCCAATCCCCAACACCATTTAACCCCTCTTGTTCCTATATCATACGCCCTTCCCCCTTTGGATCATCAGAGAGGAGGGGACAGAAAGATCCAGTGGTAGTCCACACCCACAGAGAAACTGTGCTTTCCAGACATGACAATACAGTTGCACACATGAGTTCAGTGGCTGTAATTGTATGCACAATACCTATAGAAGATCAATCCAGTCAAAGGACCATCATAGAATGAGGAGGAACTCAAGAAGCCCCACCCCTAGCAGGGAAGTCAGGGGAGTTTTTAGTGGTGGATGCTTTCTGGAGGAGGGAAAGCTAGGTTTTTCAGGAATGCAACCTCTGAGAGACTACCCATGCTCCACACCCATGCACATTTGTGGTGTGATATAAAAGTAGGAAGGATTTAATGGAGAGGGGAATAGAAGCAAAAGTAGAGGAGGGAGTGTGAAGAGGTATAACTAACCCTAAAGACCTTAGAAAAATCATATGGTAACACGTTCTATGTGTGTATAAAATTCTTAAACAATAAGAAAGTAGTATGACCCTAATAAAAATAAAAGTAAAAATTAGATACATAAAAACTATGTAGTTCTCAAGAAAAAAATAACAACAGGAATTACTATCTCCCTCATGAGTAAATGGACACAAAATATATCATTTCTTAAATACCAACTATGTGTTGGGTTCTTTTATTGAAGTATTCATATTTTTTAATCAAAGCTTTGCAATACATTTTATCTAGGGGCTCTGAGATTTCTCAATAGTGCCATCATCATCCTGAGACAATGCTCATTTGGAGAGCCAACAAGGACATATCAGCCCCTGGACATGCTTCCCTGTGAGTTAAGGGGCTGCACACAGAGTTCTGGGGCTGAAAGAGAATGTAGGACCTTCTAGATGTCACAAGGCATCAGTCACTTTTCTGCTCGCAGGGGAAAACAAATCACAAAACAAGCAAGTGTTTGGTATTGCTCCAGGGTTTCCAATGAAATATCTTTATCTAAGTACTAAAGAGTTTTAGTAGCAGAAATGTTATGATGTTGTTTTGCTTTCAAAGCTCTGAATCTTTTTTACTAGTGAGGCCAGATGTGCACTAAATGCACTTTAACCCCATCCCACTCCGGGCCATGTGAAGCAGTTTGGCTCCACTAATGAGAAAATGCAACCTTGTCTGGATTTCACTACAAGGTCACTTTGTCCTGCTCTAACAAATAAGTTCTTGTGCAGCCAATTATAAGAGGTGATCTAGAACTGTAATATGTAAACTGGAGTTCTTATTAATTGGTGTTTATTTTGTCCAGGGAGGAATCCAAGATTCTAAGTTTCTAACACATGTTGTAGGTCTGGACCACATCATTACTCCCAAGGGTCTACAACATGTTCAGTAACTAAGATACTTTTTGAGATATTGCAATGCAAACATAGACATCAAAGCACAAAAATTAAGATATTAAATCAATCCAGAATATCTTAGGTGTGTGGTTCTCTTTATAACTAGAATCCCTTATGCCTTCTCTAGCAGTTCAGATGAACCTTATTGTAGATCCTAACAAGGGCCACTCATTGGCAAGCTGGTAACCATCTTTAGTGATATATTTGTTCATATTCTGTATGTGTGTGACCCATTTCATGCTGCCCATTCACCATCTCTTCAATGTTCTCTCCATTCAATTTTTCACTAATTAGAATCATCTCAGTTCTGGTCCTCAATCTCTTATCCATAGCTTCACCTGTTGTTCACTTGAGCTGGTTATGGACAATTCAGTGTGGGACTATTCTCAGATAAAATGATAGATGCCTAGTAATAGAGCATCTATCAAGAGAGCACTAAAGCCTTTTCTGAGGCAGTCTATAATGGTCCCGGTCTATTTAGGTCTACTTCTAGTCCTCCCATGGACTTGGATCCCTCAGATCCAACCCTGAAATTCTCATCTCCAGAAAGGCTCTACGAACTTCCCCTAAGGCTACCACAGGACAATCAGGCCCACAGTTGGATTCTATGAGGTGAATTACATTCCTGATCTTTAACTCCAAGGGGGATTTCCAACTTCAAATTTCTTTACACATGTTGAAAGAGATAATGGATGGTGCTAAAACATCACTCTGGGTAACACCTTCCAGCCACTCTATAGCTCAGATTTTGCTATGAAAGAGAGCAGAGGAGCCCCATATTTATTCCTCATCTTCATCTTCAGGTGCATAAGCTCTGCCAAATGTCCGCAACTGGGTGAAATAGAAGCAAATGGTAGACCTCTGTCCCCTCACCTCTCTTTTTCTCTGCTCCATTCCCTCAAAAGCCAGGCTACATTCTGGCTCGGTGGAAAAATACCACTCTCCATGCATCATAAGGGCTGGATGTCTGGGAGATGAGCCTCTAGGTCTCAGTACCGGGGGCCACTCTTGGGAACAGTGTCTGCCATAGGTGGCCCCGGTTGTCTCTCATGTCATTTAGGAGGTAAAGAAAGTGTCAAATTAGGATACAGGAGGACGATGAATCGAGATGCCCAGCCGGAGAAAAGATCCGTAATGAGAAAACAGAGCTGACCTCTTTCAGGGAAGCTGGGAAATGGCAGGGGAATGCAAGAAGCAGCTGCTCACTTTTGGCAGCTGCAGTGAAGGGCAATGCTGTGGAATGTCAAAAAAAAAAACAGCATGTTTCACTGCAGCCTCTCCACTGGCCTTTAATGACTCAGGAGCATGGCTGTCTTTAAGGACAGTTGGCATGCTGGTTGGTTTAAAGGAAAATAAAATGTCCTTATTTCATCTGCCTTTCTAGAGAAGAACCTGAAAATGTGAAGAGAAATGATAAAAATGTGCCCTTCTCATGTACCATGGGGATCGAGGCTGTAACCTAAAGAACCTAGAGACCCCTCTCCTTCACCTCTGCTTGTGAAAGAATTCCACCGTTAGCTTTGAGGATATCCACTAAGATATTCTTGCCATCACTGTATCCAAATATGCCAAGCAATGTGGATCATAACCTAAGGATAAAACACCATGTCATAACTGAAGTACTTTTTATATCAATATCCTTGTCTAGCACTTCCCTAAACACAGTAAACAACTAGATTATCCATTGTCACTCACTTAGATGAGCTCTAGTCCAAAATGTCCTCACCACAAGTCATTAAATGAGATACATGTTTTCTTGTAGTTCGGCTTTAAAACACTGTGGAGTAGAGTGAGATATCCACCCCGCCCACACCTGTAGCACTGACTACGCCCATTTGGGTGTGGTCACATGTAGAGAAAAGTCTTTTACTTGCTAGCTGCTTTGGTTTCTCCCCACCAGTCTCCTGGGCTCTGCCGTGTTGTAGTCCCCAAAAAACACACAAGAAGCTGTATTAATTATGAAGCTGTTGGCCTTGCTTGTTTCTTACTGGCTAGCTCTGACTTAAGTATTTACCCCATAATTGTTAATCTAAGTATTTCTCTTACCGGAGAAAAGGGTCCGGGCTTCTTACCCCTAAGGTGGTTACATCTTGACTCCCTGTGTTTCTCCTACCCAGAGTCCTACTCAACTCCTAGTCCCACCTATCTTGCTTCCCTATTGGCCAACAGTGCTTTATTGACATATACACAGGACTTCCCCATCAGTCACAGGTGTGGATGTGACCTAGGGTAAGTCTAGATCTTGGGTCCCCCACCCCAGCACTCTCTCTTGCTTCTGGTCAGGTCACAGAGGACAGCCTGGGTGGATCCTTGGAGCTGGAAGTCGCAGTCACCCATCTGTGGTAAGTGCATTTTCCCCAAATAAACTTCACTTAGTCTATACTGAGTCTAGTGAATATTGATTCCCACAAAATAGAGGAGGAGATAAGGATGTTAACATTTGATCAAACACAAAACAATACAGTCAGTTTTAGTAACTCAGTCAACATAAGGGCCACAACTTCTAAGTTTTGCTTAAGGGTTATTATGCCCAAGCTCAACAGGAAAATGACAGATTCTCTTTAACTGACAACATTTTCGTTATGATGATGAACAATGTAAAATGTGCGATAGCCAATGGACTGTTTTATATAAAATCATTGGTTTTCTACTTTGCAGGTGTGATTTTTGAGATGCCTAGGGAGTAGATATCAATTCTGAGGCATATTTCAATGAATCTATGGATTTGTCACATCTAATTACTAATGTACTTGAGTATTTAAAAAATTGCCTTTTATGTTAAGCATATAACTCTCTCTCGTGTGTGTGTGTGTGTGTGTGCGCACTTGTGCGCACACGTGTGTATTAGAAGAAATTCAACATTATATTCTCAACTATAATTAGTTATTTTTGGGAGGGTTGTAGCTTTGTTTTATTTGTCATTTTTTTAATGCTGATGACTGACCTGGGATAAGTGTCCTACCACTGAGCTATTTCTCAGCCCTTGCTTTGCTTATCTTGAAACCAATATTTCCCAGGCTACCTTTGATTTGTACTCTGTAGCTCAGGCAGACCTTGAACTTTCAAGTCTTCTACCTTAGCAATGGCAAACAGTAGCTAGGATTACCATCACAACTGCTCCAAATTACTTCGTTGAGTCAAATTGAGAGAAAAGAGTGAAGGAGCAAGAAAAGGAAGGGCTGGGGAAAAGAATAATGGAGACATGACTATAGAGTCCACACTGTGATAAGCAATAGCAAGAAATCACAAACACATCACCATGTTTGATGGAGCCGCTCTGATTTCCCATTCCATTCACCAGGTGTCTCCTGTAGCCACCCCCCCCCAAGCTAGTACATCCCAAAGGAAAAGCAGCTGCAGAGATGATCTTACAGCCAGCCCTGACCTGTCATTCACTCAGAAGCTATTTACTGAACAGGTGACGGAGTGAAAAGACTGCCAGGAAGCCAGAGTGATGCACAAATTATGGGCTACACCATCTCACACTGATGAGCCTACTTTTTTGTTTTAAGGATGTAGGCACAAAATAAAATATCTGAGTGATCTAAGTAATTTGTGTGCATTAAAACCAAACTGAAATGAAAAAGGGCACAATCTATGGATTATTACAATTGGAAACGTCATTGAAACTGGAAAATTTTGTGGCAGAAGATCAGCAATAGAACAATACAAGAATAAAATAGAACTCAGGAATTTAGAAAAGGAAGCAGATGGTATGATCTTTTCATCTAGAAAAGAGTCCATAAGGCTTAGCTAGAAAACTTTTTAAATCACACATTTTCTTGGTTAAGAAACAATAACAGTTATGGTTCTTCCAGAATTCCCTCATAAAAATAGAAATAGCATCAAAAGCAAACAAACAATAAAAATATAGGTGTGTCAAACCATCATAGGTGTTATTGCAGTTATCCTTCCTTCTAAACATAAATAAAAACAAAGACAACTCACCAGGAAGACTCACATAAAATAAACAGAAACAGCAGGGAAAGGAGAAGTCTAAAACCAACAGAAACATCTCAACAAACACAGAAACACACACACACACACACACACACACACACACACACTACCGCATTTGCTACCAAATCACACAAGTTCATCTTCCCAAAAAAGCAAAGACAATGAGCTAGATTAAATGCTAGAAAAACATTTTAGAACCCCACTTCTAAAAAAAGTCAACACCATATATTGGAATTGAATATATGGATAAGGAAATCAATTCAGGTCCTAGACTAAAAAAGGTTGCTAACATGGATAAAATAATCAGTAACTTGAAAGAAAACTGCTGAAATATGAATAAAAAATCAACAAAGAAATTGAAACACTGGGGAAAAACATAAATTCTGGAAGTAAAAGAATAAGTAAGTCAAAATGGGAAGACAACATTGTCAACAGACGAGGCCAAGCAGAAGAATGAATTTCAAGGGTGGGAGATGATAATATACACAAACATATATAGAAAAATAATGAGCAAACCCAAAACTTCTAAGAAAGATATTCAAAGACAAAACCTAAAGATCTATGAGTTACAAAGAAGCTGAGATGAAGTCTATAGGTTTACACAATCTATTCAATTAAGTTATAGATGTGAATTTCACAAACCTAAATTCAAGAAACATTTAAAATTACAAATACATATGACCAGAGAAGAACCCCTCCTCAAAGCACAATAGTTAGATGTCCAAAATACAAAGCAAAGAAATAATAATACTAAAAATTGTGATGGAAAGGACCAAGTCACATATACAGGTAGACAATCAGAATAGGTTGGACCTTTTGTCAGCAACCTTAAAAGCCAGGAAATCAGGGAATGGTTGATTTCAGTCCCTGTAAGCAAATAATTATCTAACAAGGTTGCTCTAGCCTGTGAAGTTACCTCTTACAAAATATGAAGAAAAAATATTTCAGGAGAAACAAAAGTTAAGGAAGTTAAAGACAACTGTTCCAGCATTGCAGAAAACACATAAGAGAATACTACACTCAGAATATTTCATCATGAGAACACAGGAAAGCTACATTACATGAGAAGAACAGAAAGAGGCCAGTAAAGAGTCACTCATGTCCAACACAGTAAAACAGCAAGTTTCTGAGTCAGAAAAAAACTATCAATAAGACAAAAAGCAAGAACAACATCCAACAGAATCATTTGGTAGTAGAAGAACACTCTCGATGGTAGCCTTGAAAATAAATGGACATTGTGAATATATTTCTTACTTGCTGATTGCTCTTATTGTAGAAAGTTTTATTGTGTTAGAGTTAAAACCTTTCTTTTTATTTAGACAAAAGGGGGAAATGTTGTGGGATATTTGTGCACTGTTTGAATATATATTAATGTGATTGGTTTAAAAAAACTGGATGGCCAATAGCTGAACAGAAGAGATAGGCAGGACTTCTGGAAAGAGAGAGGAAACTCAAGATGAATCTAAGTGCAAGAGTAGAAGCTGAGACACAGAGGGAGTAAGATGTAGAGAATGAAGGAAAAGCAAAAAAAAATGAAGCAAAATGTAGATTAATATAAATGGTTGATTTAAGTTATAAATGCTAGTAGGAAAAGCCTAATCTAAGGCTGATATTTCATAATTAATAAGAAGTCTCTGTGTCATTATTTGAGAGCTGGCTGGTGCATCAGAGAAAGATTCATTAAAGACTTGAGTGTTCATAATAATTTATTCTGGGGTAACATGGCATTTTAAATAAATTGAGAAAAGATGTATTATTTTCTAAATACTGTTGAGACAACTGGCTCCCCATTCAGGAAGACTGTGAGATTCAAGCTTCACAGCAGTACTGTCTGGACTGATTAAATAAATTCCCTAAAAATTAAAACTATCAGCACTTCCTACCAGTTGGCCAGCAGGTAAAAGACCTGTCTACAGACTCCACTATCACTGCTGCCAACCGCTGGGTCCGTTCTCCAAAGCCCCACTCCACCACCCAATCCCACCCACCTCATCATCTTCCTCGTAGTCATCCCTTCCCTGCAACTCCAGCAGATTCCATAGGCCCAGGTACAGCCCACACCAGTCGCAAGAATAGGAGGATATGTGGAATCTAGGCACCTCTGCAGAGACACCCCACTAGACATGAAGACCCGCCAATCACCAAGACTCTAGACATAAAAATACCAAATAATCCAATTAAAATGGGGTACTGATATAAACAGAGAATTCAAAACAGAAGAATCTCAATAGCCAAGATATTCTTAAAGAATTGTTCAACATCCTTACCCATAAGGGAAATGCAAATCAAAATGACTTAGAGATACCATCTTACACCTGTCAGAATGGCTAAGACCAAAAACACTGATGACAGCTTATGTTGAAAAGGATGTGGAATAAGGGGAACACTCCTCTACCTCTGCTGAGGATGCAAACTTGTAGAGTCATTTTGAAAATCAATATGGTGGTTTCTCAGAAAACAGGGAATCAACATATCTCAAGACCCAGTTATACCAATCTCAATCATATACCCAAATGATGCTCAATCATACTACAAGGACACTTGCTCAACTATGTTCACAGCAAAATTATTCATGATAGCCAGAACCTGGAAACAACCTAGATGCCCCTCAACCAAAGAATGAATGAAGAAAATGTGGTGCATTACTCAGCTGTCAAAAAACAATGATATTGAGTGCCTGCAGATCGCCTGGGAACTGCACAGAGCTCCCAATCCCGGCGGCAGCCAAGCACCCCAGACTCCAGATCTTCTCCCCCACCAACGAGACCAGGAAACGAGAGGAGGTTGGGAGTGCAGGGAAGCAGCAGTTCCTCCGGCAGCATCAGGTAAACAGGCCAGCTTCCCGGCCTGTGTTCCAGTGCCTGCAGATTGCCTGGGAACTGCACAGAGCTCCCAATCCCGGCGGGAGCCAAGCACCCAGACTCCAGGTCTTCTCACCCACCAACGAGACCAGGAAACCAGAGGAGCCAGGGAGACCAGGGGAGTAGCTGTTCCGGATCAGGTACAACAGGACCAGGTAGGAGGCTAAGCGCCCCAGATTCCTGTTCTTCTTCTCCACCCACGGGACCAGCATTTGGACAAGGAATAGAAGAACCACCAGATTATTGGACTTGCTAGCACCCACCAAAAGGGAACTCTGATCCCCAGACCAGTAAGGGGCTCTTTCTGCACCCACTAGAAGAAGAGATGGGAAAGAGACAATACAAAAACACAGTCAGCAACAGAAAAACAAATATGACACCGCCAGATTCTAGAGACTCCACACCAGCAAGACCACAACATTCCAATGCGAACGAAGCAGAAGAGAATGACCTTAAAAGCAGTTTCATGAAAATGATAGAGGCCCTAAAAGAGGATATAGGAAAATCCCTCAAAGAAATGGAAGAAAAAACAAACCAAAAAAATGCAAGAAATGGAAGAAAAAACAAACCAAAAAATGCAAGAATTGGAAGAAAAAACAAACCAAAAAAGGCAGGAAATTGAAGAAGAAATGAAGCAAAAAATGCAAGAAATGGAAGAAAAAACAAAGCAAAAAATGCAAGAATTGGAAGAAGAAACATACCAAAAAAGGCAGGAAATTGAAGAAGAAACAAAGCAAAAAATGCAAGAAATGGTAGAAAAAACAAAGCAAAAAATGAAAAAAATGGAAGAAGAAACAAACCAAAAAAGGCAGGAAATGGAAGAAGAAACAAAGCAAAAAATGCAAGAAATGGAACAAAAAGCAAACCAAAAAATGCAAGAAATGGAAGAAAGAACAAACCAAAAAATTCATAAAAGGCAACAAACGGACGAAAAGATAAACAGAAAATTGCAAGAAGCAATGCAAACACTGCAAGGGTTGAAAACTGAAATAGAGACATTAAAAAACACAATCTGAAGAAAGGCAGAAAATAGAAAAGCTGGACAAACAGTCAGGCACTACCAATACAAGCATTACCAACAGAATAGAAGAGATGGAAGAGAGAATCTCAAGTGTTGAAGATACACTAGGAGAAATGGATTTATCAACCAAAGAAAACCTTAAATCCAACAAATCCTTAACACAAAATATCCAGGAAATATGGGACACCATGAAAAGACCAAACCTAAGAATAATAGGTATGGAAGAAGGAGAAGAAATCCACCTCAAAGGGGCAGAAGGCATATTCAACAAAATCATAGAAGAAAACTTTCCCAACCTTAAGAAAGACATGCCAATGAAGGTACAAGAAGCCTACAGAACACCAAATAGAGTGGACCACAAAAAAAATCCCCTCGCCACATAATAATCAAGACCCCAAACATACAGAATAAAGCAAGAATATTAAGAGCAGCTAAGGAAAAAGGTCAATTAACATATAAAGGCAGACCTATCAGAATTACACCTGATTTCTCCATGGAAACTCTGAAAGCCAGAAGTCCTGGATAGATATTCTACCTACACTAAGAGACCATGGATGCCAACCCAGACTACTATACTCGGCAAAGCTCTCAATCACTATAGACGGAGAAAACAAGATATTCCATGACAAAACTAGATTCAGGCAATATGTGTCCACTAACCCAGCCCTACAGAAAATTTTGGAAGGAAAACTCCAACCCAAGGAAGCTAACTACAACCAGAAAAACATAAGCATTAGAGAATCCCTCTCTACCAACAGCCAAAAGAACAAAGGGGTGAAATTCCACACATAATTCCACCAACAACAACCATCGCAAATCAAAGAAGGATGAGCAATCAATGGTCATTAATATCCCTCAATATTAATGGCCTTAACTCACCCATAAAAAGACACAGACTAGCAGAATGGATTCGAAGACAGAACCCCTCCTTCTGCTGCATACAAGAAACACACCTCACCCTCAAAGACAGACATTACCTGAGAGTTAAAGGTTGGGAAAAAATTTTTCAATCAAATGGACCCAAGAAACAAGCAGGGGTAGCAATCCTAATATCTAACAAACTAGACTTTAAAATAAAATCAATCAAAAGAGATGAAGGAGGTCATTACATACTCATCACAGGTGAAACCCACCAAGATGAAGTGTCCATCCTGAACATCTATGCCCCAAATACAAAGGCATCCACATTCGTTAAAGAAACATTATTAGAACTTAAATCTCATCTAAAGCCCCACACAGTTATAGTGGGAGATTTTAACACACCACTCTCATCACTAGACAGGAATACCAGACAGAAACTCAACAAAGAAGCAAAGGGTCTAATAGAAGTAATGACCCAACTGGGATTAACAGATATCTATAGAACATTTCATCCACATAAAAAAGAATATACCTTCTTCTCACCACCACATAGAACCTTCTCAAAAATCGACCACATACTTGGCAACATATCAAACCTCAGCAGCTACAAAAAAATTGGAATAACTCCATGCATCTTATCAGACCACCATGCTTTAAAATTAGAATTCAACAACAACACAAATTGCAGAATACCTACAAACTCATGGAAATTGAATAATGCTCAACTGCACCATGCCTGGGTCAAAGAGGAAATAAAAAAAGAAATTAAAGACTTCCTCGAATTCAATGAGAATGAAGACACAGCATACCCAAACCTATGGGACACTTTGAAAGCAGTGCTACGGGGGAAGTTCATAGCACTAAGTGCTCACATGAAGAAACAGGAGAACAGTTATACCAGAGAATTAACATGACAGCTGAAAGCTCTAGAACACAAAGAAGCAAACTCCCCCAGGAGGAGTAGACGCCAGGAAATAATCAAATTGAGGGCTGAAATCAATAAAGTAGAAACCAGGAAAACAATACAAAGAATCAATGCAACGAAGAGTTGGTTCTTTGAGAAAATCAACAAGATAGACAAACCTTTGTCCAAACTTACCAAACAGCAGAGAGTGAACACGCAAATTAACAAAATCAGAAATGAAAAGGGGGACATAACAACAGACTCTGAGGAAATCCAGAGAATCATTAGGTCATACTTTGAAAACCTGTACTACACAAAATTCAAAAATTTAAAGGAAATGGATGACTTCCTGGACAGCTATCATTTGCCAAAACTAAATCAAGAACAGATAAGCAATTTAAATAGACCTATAACCCCTATGGAAATAGAAGCTGTCATCAAAAGTCTCCCAACCAAAAAAAGTCCAGGTCCAGATGGCCTCAGTGCAGAATTCTACCAGAAATCCAAAGAACAGCTTATACCAATTCTTCTCAAAGTGTTCCACACAATAGAAGCAGAAGGGTCTTTGCCAAACTCTTTCTATGAGGCTTCAATAACCTTGATTCCCAAGCCACAAAAAGATACAACTAAGAAAGAGAACTTCAGACCAATATCCCTCATGAACATTGATGCAAAAATACTCAATAAAATACTGGTAAATCAGATCCAAGAACACATCAAAACAATCATTCACCACGATCAAGTAGGTTTCATCCCAGGGATGCAGGGATGGTTCAACATACGAAAATCCATCAACGTAATCCACCATATAAACAAGATGAAAAACAAAAATCACATGATCATCTCACAAGATGCTGAAAAAGCCTTTGACAAAATCCAACACCCCTTCATGATAAAGGTCTTGGAGAGATCTGGGATAACAGGGACATACTTAAACATAATAAAAGCTATATACAGTAAACCAACAGCCAACATCAAACTAAATGAACAGAAACTCAACGCAATTCCTCTAAAATCAGGAACAAAACAAGGCTGTCCACTCTCTCCATACCTTTTCAACATGGTACTTGAAGTTCTAGCTATTGCCATACGACAACAAAGGGGGATCAAGGGGATACAAATTGGGAAGGAAGAGGTCAAACTTTCACTGTTTGCAGACGATATGATAGTTTACATCAATGACCCAAAGAACTCTACCAGGGAACTCTTACAGCTGATTAACACCTTCAGCAAAGTGGCAGTCTACAAGATCAACTCAAGAAAATCAGTAGCCCTACTATATACAGATGATAAAAGGGCTGAAAGAGAAATTAGAGAAACATCACCCTTTACAATTGCCACAAACAACATAAAATACCTTGGGGTAACGCTAACCAAACAAGTGAAAGACCTGTATCATAAGAACTTTGAATCTTTAAAGAAAGAAATTAAAAGAAGCCCTCAGAAAATGGAAAGATCTCCCATGCTCTTGGATAGGTAGGATCAATGTAGTAAAAATGGCAATCCTGCCAAAAGCAATCTACAGATTCAATGTAATCCCCATTAAAATCCCAGCACAATTCTTCACAGACCTTGAAAGAACAATATTCAATTTTGTATGGAAAAACAAAAGACCCAGGATAGCCAAAACAACCCTGTTCAACAAGGCAATGTCCGGAGGCATCACCATCCCTGACCTCAAGCTCTATTACAGAGCTATAGTCCTGAAAACAGCTTGGTATTGGCACAAAAATAAACAGGTAGACCAATGGAATCGAATTGAAAACGCGGGTATTAACCCACACACATACGAACATCTGATCTTTGACAAAGAAGCTAAAAATATACAATGGAATAAAGAAAGCATCTTCAACAAATGGTGCTGGCATAATTGGAGACTGGCATGTAGAAGAATGCGGATCGATCCATGTTTATCGCCAGGCACAAAACTTAAGTCCAAATGGATCAAAGACCTCAACATAAATCCTACCACACTGAACCTCTTAGAAGAGAAAGTGTGTGGTACCCTTGAACGAATTGGTACAGGAGACAGCTTCCTGAACATAACACCAGTAGCACAGACAGTGAGATCAACAATTAATAAATGGGACCTACTGAAACTGAGAAGCTTCTGTAAGGCAAAGGACACAGTCAGCAAGGCAAAATGCAGCCCACAGAATGGGAAAAAATATTCACTAATCCCACATCTGACAGAGGGCTGATCTCCAAAATTTACAGAGAACTCAAGAAGCAAATCTCCAAAACACCAAAGGACCCTATTAAAAAGTGGGCTGCAGAACTAAATAGAGAGTTTTCAATAGAGGAGTCTAAAATGGCTGAGAGGCACTTGAGAAAGTGCTCAACATCCTTAGCCATCCGGGAAATGCAAATCAAAACAACTCTGAGATACCATCTCACTCCTGTCAGAATGGCTAAAATCAAAAACACCAATGACAATTTATGCTGGAGAGGATGTGGTGAAAGGGGGACACTCGTCCATTGCTGGTGGGAGTGCCAACTGGTTCAGCCACTTTGGAAATCAGTATGGAGATTCCTCAGAAAAATGGGAATAAACCTACCACAAGACCCAGCAACTCCACTCTTAGGCATATATCCAAAAGACGCCCATTCATACAACAAAGATGTCTGTTCCACTATGTTCATAGCAGCTTTATTTGTAATAGCCAGAACTTGGAAGCAACCTAGATGTCCCTCACCCGAAGAGTGGATAGAGAAAATGTGGTACATCTACACAATGGAGTACTATTCAGCAGAAAAAAATAATGGAATCATGAGATTTGCAGGCAAATGGATGGCACTAGAAGAAACCATCCTGAGTGAGGTAACCCAGTCACAAAAAGAGAAACATGGCATGTACTCTCTCATATATGGATTTTAGACATAGATCTGGGGAGTGCCAGCCTACAATCCTATGGCCAGAGAGTCTGGGAAACAGAAACTTCATTTAGTGGCTGATCGAAGAAGAGGCAGACTCTCTTGGTTAAGTACTGAGCTGAACTCAAGAAAGCCAGTAACAGAGAGGGAGGACTGATGATCAAAGGGATAAAGACTGGGCTGGTTTAACCCCCAGAAACAGCTGACCAAACAAAGGTTAACTCTTGAATCCCAGGCATCAGCCTGGGAATCCAGCATGGGACTGATCAAGACCCCCTGAATCTGGGTGTCAATGAGGAGGCCTAGGGAATCTATTGAGCCTTGGGCAGCAGATCAGTACCCATCCCAAGTATACACACGGACTTTGGACTCTCATAGAACAATGTGAGGTGCACTCTCACCCTGAACTCTTGGGGAAGGGTCTAGGCCCTGCCCTATATGAAATGACAGACTATGGACACCCCCATGGAGGGCCTCACCCTCCCTGGGGGAATGAGGGGATAATGGGGTGGGGTTGGGGGAGGGCACGGGAAGAGGGGAGGGAATGGGAGAGGGACCTTGAACTGACTTGTGAAGCAACCTTGTTTCTTATCTAAATTTAAACTGGAAAAAAAAATACTTGACAATACAAAAAAAATAAAAGAAAAGAAAACAATGATATTAAATTTGTAGGCAACTTGATGGAACTAGATTTTAGCTATAAAGTGAAGGATAACCAGGCTACAATCCACAGTCTTAAAGAGGCTAGATAACAAGGAGGGCCCAAAGAAGGATGCATGACTTCCCTGGGAAAGGTAAATAGAAAAGATCTCCTTGTTAACCTGGGAAGGGATGCACATATAACATGGGGAAGGACTGGGTTGGGTAGGTTGGGGTGGAGTAGAAGGGGAGAGAATGAAGTGATATCTCGATACAGAAAGCCACTTTGGGGTTTGGGAGAAACCTGGTGCTAGGGAAACTCTCAGGAACCCACAAGGATGACCCCAGCTAAGACTCTAGCAATAGTGGTGAGGGTGCCTGATTTGGTCATCTCCTGTAATCAGATTGGTGACTACCCTAATTGTCATCAGAGAGCCTTCATCCATTTATGGAAACAAATGCAGAGATCCATAGCCAAACACTGGGAAATGTCAAGGGAACCCTGTTAAAGAGAAGGAGGAAGGATTGTACAAGACAGAACAGTCAAGATCATCACAAGGGAACCCACAGAAACAACTAACCTGGGATCATAGGAGCTCACAGACTCTGGACTCACAGGTAAAGAGCCTGCATGGGGCTGACCTAGATGCTCTACATACATGTGACAGTTGTGTAGTTTTATCTATTTGTGGGACTATTCGCAGTAGGATCAGGAACTGTCCCTAATGTTTGAGCTGGCTTTTGGTAACCTATTCCCCATCCTGGGTTGCCTAGCACAGCCTTAATAAAAAGGGAAGAGCATAGTACTACCTCAACTTGATATGCCATACTTTGTTTACACCCATGGGAGGCCTGCCCCTTTCTGAACAGAAACGTAGGAGTAGTGGATGGGGGAACCAAGGCATGATGGGTGACATGGGAGGAGAGAACAGAGGAAAAACTGTAATAAAATGTAAAATAAATGAAGAAAAATTAATAAAAAGACTACAAAAATTAAAACTACCTAAATAGAAGATGTATAGAAAATTAGTTTTATACTTCTGAATGGTGAAGAGTTTTCTTATCAAGGCCATCCTTATGTTTATTGAGACAGTAAGTACTGGTATGGAAGAAATTCCAAAATAACAAATAAAGAAATCTGCAATTCTTACACTTGGGAGGCTTAGGCAACAGAACCATAAGTTGGAGGCTAGCCTGGGCTACATGGTGAGTTCCAAGCTAGCCTGGACTACAAAGGGAGATGTCATCTTAGAACAACACACGCAACAGAAAACAAGTACAGAATATGTATGTATCTTCCTACATTTCACATATAGAAAAGTAAAAATAGACGTGTATTGGCATTTCCTTCTATGTGCAAAACTAAAATCTAGAAATACACTTTAGGCAACTGCAATAGCAGTGCCTGCCACAGTTGGTTGGGAGGCAGGAAACTAAGAGGACAATCACTGAGGGAAACGGGAGAAAGATGTTCTTCACTCTACAGCATTTTTTTAATGTTGGAATTTATGTGGATACCATATGCACTTTAAAATCAGGGAAATAAAGTTCACTTAAAATGAAAATATTTTCATGGAAGCATATGCAAACAAAGTGAATTGAAAGGACCAGCGTGTATGTGCAAAGCTCCAAATAAGGAATGAAGTGAGCCCCTGCATGGAAAGTGCAGTCAGAAATCGCTCACAGCTGCTACTGTGCTTTGGATTTTAAAACCCTGAGCTGTATTCCCTATCTTGGCCCTGTTGGGAGGTGACTGTTCCTTTAGGGAGTGGAGCTTTGTGGAAAGCTCTTAGGTCATTGGGGAAATGCTCTTGAAGGGGATTGTGGGGCTCTTCATACACCCCTCCTTCTTCTCTTCCTCATGCTAGCCATGAGACAAGTGGCTTTGTACCTCCATGTCCTGAGGTCTCACCACAGAACAAAAGCAACATAGGCAACTAACACTAAGAATGGAATGCCCAAAACTCTAAACCAAAGGAAAGCTTTCCTCTTCAGAAATACTTCATGTTGTTATAATACCATAAGGTCAACTGATACATACACCCCTACTAAGTAACTCCCCACAAAGGCTCAAAGCCTGAGAGAAATTCATGTAGTGTATCTTTCTGCAGGACTGGTAATACCAAGTGTACAGTTGCATGGTTGTTGATGATGAAGTGGTGACTCCACCTTCTGCAACACTAAATTCAAGAACCATTTTAGTGTGTCATGAGGAAAAGTATGTGTATATTAAACTGTGTATATACAAAAAGCACATGTATACTGAGCAGGTTGTATTTATGTTTTTGCAAATAAACAAATATATACACAAAAACAGCAAACAAGCCATGAATTTGAAAGAGAGCAAGGTGGACGGGTCAATGGGAGGGTCTGAGCAAGAAGGCAAGGGAAAGCTATATAAGTATGTTATTATCTCAAAACAGTTTTTTTAGAAGGATGGGGCTGGAGATATGGCTTAGCATTTAAAAGTACTTGCTGCTCTTGCATAGGACCAGAGGTCAGTTCTCAGACCCATATCAGGCCACTCACATGGCCCATAACTCTAGCTCTAGGTGATCTGATGCCCTCTTCTGGACTCTGCAGGTACTCACACACTCACGTGCACATACATTCACACAATACACATAAATTCACAAACACATAAACATAAATAAGAAAAACAAATATTTTAAATTGAGAGAGAGAGATGTACACACACATGTGCTCAAAGTGAGACTCTCTAAGGTCTAACAATGTTGTGTTTATAGACTGTGGTTATGTAGAGGAAAATTAAATTGCCTATGTTGTATACTTCATCATGTTTTTCATGTTTAGATTATATAATATACACATGCTTTATAATTTAAATTCTATTTCAAACTTCTTTGGGAATTGTGTATTTTTGAGATGCTTCTAATTTGTGGCTTTATAATTAATTGTGTCCAATTTTGGTTTACTTGGTTCATGGAATAAAGCACGAATAGGTCAAGAATATGACTGCTGGATATACTCACATACATAGTGCATGAGGGGAAAGGATGTTGTAAAGATATCAGCTAGTTGTATCAGAACTATGACTCTAAAACCAAAGCTAGACAAAGTGATTATGCACATGAAATCAGAAACATCTCCAAAGCATTAAATCAATAATGAAAAATCAATAAATCTGTACCTTGTGATTTGGGACAGTAGATAACTTTATTTGCACTCATTCTTTGACAGTACAGACTTTGATCTATGGTAATATTGCTTACAGGATGACAGTCTAGAAGCATCAAGTCTCTTTTCATAAGTTCAGGCATTTCCTCAAAATCAGATAAGTCACATTTTCTTTGTAAAAGAACAGATTTTGAGAACTCTAAAAGGCTGATTCATTACCCAAATGCTTGTAAAATGCTTTTTATGGATTCCTGTAAAACTGCAATGCCACCCTCTTTACGTTTGTGCAGCATTCTGTGGAAATTCATAGAAGTTCAGAATGCACATGGCAGTATGTGGTGCGTGAGAACAGCAAATGTCACGTGTGCAGAGAAAGGAAAGGGTTATCCAGCAGACGGTGTAATGGGCAAAGGCTGGAGCCACACAATTGGCATCTTAGCCTTGGGACCTGTTCATGGCTGAGTTCTATACATCTGAAAATCTCCTGTTTCTCTCTGTTAGATCACAATTATAGCACTGACAGTGCCAGAATGAAGGTCTTTCTCCCAGGGCCCTGTAATAGAAGGTACAGTGCATAATTGCACAAAGAGAAAGGTTTTTGCCCTTGCCCTGACCGTATCCAGGATCTGGTGATGAAGCAGCTTCCTGTAGACATTCTGAAAATGGAACCATGGATGTTTCAGACTCCAATCTGATAGCACTTGCCACATGCCTAAACTGCTTCAATGACTGCAGTGACTGTCTTGAATAGCAATAACCATAAGTAATAAGCAAGAAAACTCTACTGTTTAGGAAGAACACAGTAATTTTTTTAATCTCTCTGTGCTAGTATTAAGAAGTCTGTGAGATAAATGTGGGGTGTTAGGCATTGTTCTTTCTCACATCTGCACCATTGCTCAGCTAATATTCCATTCCTCCTGAAAATGTCACTGACGATCATGTTCTTACTAGCACGATCTATTTTTCTTTTCTTTTCTTTCAGCTGCTTAAAATTCCTGGGAGAGAATGGCATGAATTTTTATTTTTTCATTGTGTGTGTGTGTGTGTGTGTGTGTGTGTGTGTGTGTGTGTGTGTGTGTGTGAAATCATTTCAATTGGGGGACTTTGGGTTTGTGCCTTTTGGTTACTTTAACTCTTTCCTCTATCGAGAAATTGTCACTGGTACTGACCAATTGGCCATGTGCAGCTCACTCAGCTCTACTGTTGTATGGGCTCCATTCACATAACCTAAATAACATGTACTGATGGCAGTCCTCAAAGCTCAGGGCTTCATCTACACACAGAGGCGTCTAAGGTCATATCATCTGCATCACTCCTTACACACTTGCCTGTTCAGCTGTATTTTTAGCAAGTTCAGAACCACTGATGTGGGTAGAAAGTGAAAAACTTCCAAGTGGCACTTCATAGTCATGGTCACAGTGCACACAGCTCCTTCCTCTGACCAGGGTCTGTGTCACATGAATCCCAGAAAGCTTCTATCCCCACATCCTTCAGGTACCTACAGAAAGTCATCCCAAGATATCTGTTCTCCCTATGGATAGAGCATTCACCACCCATTAGGTTCCTCTTGGAACTAACTGAAAACAGAAGAAAACCTAACAATCGCATCTTCTGCTGAAACCCCAGGTTCACAACAGAACCAAACCATCACTGCTGCCTCCACCCCAGGCTGTTTTCAGTTTAGCTATATAGTGATAACTTCAGTTGCCACTAGGATTGGTATAAGTGATCCTAAGATGTCTAAAGCCAAATCCAAATTATAAGGGTACCAGTGAAAATAGACACCATATGAACATCTGGTCATCATATGCTCCCTCATATCGCAGTACCAAATAATATGTCTTTTTATACTAGTAAGAATGGAGGAAACATGCACTTTCCCATATTCCCTGCCTGTAACCAGCACACTAGCTCACTCATATCCCTACCAGGGCAGGGGTATCTTGGCAAGAGTCACTTCGACTCTTTGCATCAGGGAAATAAAACAGCAAAACTAGAGTATGCGGTCTTCAATACCAGACAGAATCTGGGTGCTGATGCAGGATGTCTGTCGAGACAGGATGCATTTCTGGAAACCTTCTGGCTGTTATGCAAATTGGTCTGCTCAGCTCTGTTGTTCCTGCGTTGACTCCAAGTTCTTGGTTGTAACACTCTGGCAACAAGTAAACACTCTCTATTATTAGAACTTCTCAATACATATCCTTGATGTTAACAGATGTTCATAATTTCCAACTTGAAAAACTGAAGAATTTTGATATTGACAGAGAGAAAATTCCATTCAGTTAAATTTTAATAAACTTGAATACAGTCTTTGGAAGGTAAGCTCTGTTGTCTCTCTATCTTACCAGAATGTGTGTTAGTGACTTCTTTCACTCCTATAACCAAAGACCTGACAGGAAACAATTTAAGAAAGGAAGGATTTATTTTGGCTCACAGTTTTGAGAGGGTGTAGTCCATTGTTGCTGGGAAGGTGTGGAAGTAGGAGCATGTAATTTGAGACTCCTCTCATCTTGGTGGTCAGGAAGCTGAGATAGACCCTTCTGACCTACTTCTCCCCAGTTACCTACACCCTTCAGCAAGGCCCTACTCCCTAAAGGATCCATAACCCCCAAATAGCACCACTAGCTGGGGATCAAGTGTTAAATATAAGAGCCTATTGGGGACATTCATACTCAAACCATAAGAGAGTGGCATATTCTAACCATTCTGGAAAACTACTTGCTACATATCAATTATTTTGTGCTTCTTTCTGCAATGCAATTAAGACTTTCTGACACCATGGCCTTATATATTGAAGGCTATATTTTGTTGATGTTCTTTGCCTTAGTAAAATGTCAAGAATTATTAAATTTTCATAAGAAACTCTCTTTGGTCCCTTGCTATAAAGAGTTAAGTCCACATAAATCCAATAACCTTCAAATCCAGAATTCTAAAATATGACCTATATTTTCCAAATGTGAACAAGACATAAGGAGGGGAAATCTGACTGCCAATGGTTACAGTGGGTCCGAAGAGTCAGATCAAGTAAAGTCTTTTCAAAAGGCCTATGGGAAGACCTTGATCATATCCCATATGTATTACTGTAGTCACACAGCCCTTATTGACACTGCTGTGATTGGCCTGGTCCACAGTGCCATAAACTAGATATGTCCTTAGGATCAGGATTAATAGTGTTAGTATTCATATGGTTCCAAAGACACATACCTATCACTGACTACCTGTCACTGACAAGTTACCTAACATGGAGTGTGTGTTTAACCTAATGCCTGTGGACAAGAGGATCTTGTTAATGTAGAAGAAATTTTCACAAGTTCTTATTGGTCAGCTAACCACTATAGGATATATCATCCAGTAGAAATGATATCAGTAAGACTCCCAACAGTATGTGCTCCACAGCCATAGACCAATCACCTGTGGTATTTGAGGAATAATGCCAAATCAAACATTTATATGCAGGTCAGTAGGTAATTTTGAATACTTCATAATTTAGAGTTTTCAGAGGGATCCTTTTAAAATTTTTATTACTAAAATTTGTTCTTAAACAATTTTATGCCTTACACAATGGATACTATTAATAACTCTCACTCTCTACCCCCTCTCAACTCGCTACCGCCTCTATCAAGTGTAGATAGAAAACAAATGAGTTGCCACATTCAGAAACTACCAAATGCACTAGCTTTATATTCACAAAATGCACATTGGAACCAGTTATTGTGACACACACACACACACATGTAGCCCCAACATTTAGAAGGCATAGGTAGGAGGATTACATTAAAAGGCAGTCTCAGCTACAAAGTGAGACCCTATCTCAAAACAAAACAAGTGTGTGTGAGAGCGTGTGTGTGTGTGTGTGTGATGTATAATATCTGCTAAAATCAACATGAAAGCTAAGTGAAATTCAACTTGGTTCCTATCCTTAAGTTGCTCACACTGCAGCAATGAGGACAGGGGCTTGAACAGAAGATGACAGTTGAGTTATGCGATGTACAGTGGTAGAAATATGAAAACACCTACAAAGGAAAATTGCTCCGCTATTCTGAGTTACTCCATTCTGCAGCTAGACATGTATATGTACTGTCTCAACTATTGCCACAATGACCTTATCAGAAAAACTGTCAGTTTCATAAAGCATGTGAGTGGGCTGGGAGCATAGCTCAAAGGCAGAGTGCCCATCATCAAGGTGTCAACTGGTCAAAAATAGGGTGCCATGTGATCTACTGTTTGAGACAGGATACTTTTCATAAAAATAAATTATATAAATAGCATATTAAAGCCATGGGTTTGGTTCCCAACACCACACACACACACAAAAATAACAAATGAGAAAGGCAGATGAGAAACAGGAAGATTAGGTAACCTGCTTGAGGTAAGACAGGTGGCAAGTTACACAGCCTGTTTTTTTTTTCATTTTAAATTTAGATAAGAAACAAGGTTGCTTCACAAGTCAGTTCGAGGTCCCTCTCCCTTTCCCTCCCCTCCTCCCGTGTCCTCCCTCCATCCCCCCCCCGTTATCCCCTCATTCCCCCAGGGAGGGTGAGGCCCTCCATGGGTGTGCATAGTCTGTCATTTCATATAGGGCAGGGCCTAGACCCTTCCCCAAGAGTTCAGGGTGAGAGTGCACCTCACATTGTTCTATGGGAGTCCAGAGTCCGTTTTTTTTTTTTTTTTTTTTTTTTACACAGCCTGTTTTTAAATCATGACTTCCCCCGGCTCTGTGCATTCTGATATATGTAGTACTTACTGAATATTACTTGGTGAAGACAGAGAAGATATGGGAAAGGAATCTCCTAATTATTTAACATAGAAATCTCCAATTTGGGGGTTATCAAATGGGAAAAGAAAATAAGATGGTTTTTGAGCTTCAACACTGTGAATACATTTTTCTTGCATTCTAAGCAACTAGTTTGTTTTCTGAGAAATCACATGAATGGCTTATACTACTCATTCCAGGAAGAAAAATAAGGTCATGGCCAACCTGATACATCTTATCTGCTGAAACAAGGTAAAACTCTTCTGTACATTTTTGCTAAAAAAAATAAGGGATATATATTATTGCTGTAGCTATCACAGTGTCTGTGAGTGCAGAATTGTTCATTATTTATATAGGAACATAAATGCATATGGCAATTTACTATAGATAGCACTTGCTGAACAAACAACTCCACCAAAGAGCTGAAAAGAGGACAATGTAGAACAACATACTGCAAGAAAAACGCATCACCCAGACAAATAGAAGGCAGTTTATGGCCAGAAAGCTCCACAGAATAGATATTATTCTCTGCTAAAAGTATTCAATGTTGAGATGTTAGATTTCAAATTTTTAAAATATGGATTTGCCTAATTAGATCTATCATTTTTCGGTTCTTCAGGAAACCAATGAAATAGTTTCAAAATCATCTCTTTGGGGGACTCAAAGAGACAGCAAGGACAGTGTTACAGAAGGCAGAGTGAGACATGAATATCAAAAAGTACTGAGTATTCCCCCATAACACAGGGGACACAAAGACAAACTGAGTTGTAAAACAAATATCAAGACAGTTGTGCTCTCACGAGCTTTTTTATGAAATATCAGATGGAGTGGAGCTGTTTGGTAGAGATGTGTTAGCGTGTTAGACAATAGACTGATCTAAGGTCTTTTGCCAGTCATTCAGTTTAATGCATGGCCATAAACTCCAGGGCCTACCCAAATAAGCCTAAAGTGTGGCTTATTTTCATAAGAGGGAGTGGCTTGAGACACAAAAGATAGCCCTATTCTAGTGAAATTATTCAATGTTGTGCAATGGGAATGTTGATGAATTAAATCATATACGATTGGAAACTTGGTTTTAAATAGATACAACTCAGGCTATAGATATTCTTTAAATGGGGGGATGCCAATGGATCACCAAGGTGTCAGTTGATCAAAATTAGGATGCCATATGATCTACGCTTAGAGCCAGGATGCTTTACATGAAAACAAAAAATATGATGACTGGTTATCCAAGTACACTACAAGCCAATCATAAGTGTTCTGGGCAAATTGGTTACATGGTCACCCTAACTATTCATAAGTCATGTATAAATAAAGAAACTAGACCACTGAGGAAAAGAACCTAGAAAGCATCAATCCTCCTTGTTTATCTCACCACTCCAGGATATCACAGCTCCCAAGAAAGCAGGATAAACCCAAGGTGCATTCATCACAACCTACTGGAGAGCAAGTAAAACGGAGTTCATACAAGTTTTCAAGGTGTTTCTTCACAAGTTTTACTGACTTTAAAGAAGCCTTGAAAACGGAGAGGGACCTGGAACTGACTTGTGAAGCAACCTTGTTCCTAATTTAAATTTAAATTTAAAAATAAATAATAAAAAAGAAGCCTTGAAGAAAATGAAGAATCATGGAACGGTACATTTTTGCCATGGAAAAGGCACATTAAGCAGGATTTTTGTTTTGCCTTCTCACCTAGGAAACTTCTACCTGGTGAATGTGAGCCAGCTTGTTTAGCCATCCAAAATTCTCTTCACTTTTCAACAGAAGAAAATAACACACTTTCTAAGAATAGACGAGGGCTTCTGATCTCAGCACTATAAACATTTTCATCTGCACAGCTCTTTGTAGTAGAGACTATTCTTTACCTTCCTGAGCAAAGTAGATCCAGGTATCTGCTGATGTGGTGCCAACAGTATCCTCCCACAGAGTGACAACCAAAAACATCTCTAGTTACTGGCAAGCAGAGTCTGAAGTCAAGAACTATTGGCACAGGCTATGATACATTTGCCACTCCAACCACTATGAATTATTTTGTACTCTGAATTTGACAAAGTTCATATCAAAACAAAACAAAACAAAACACTTATCTTGTACATGCGTATTAAAGAACATGCAATGTCCCTAGGTCATCTAGATTCTGCTTGGCTTCTCCAATGTAAAAGTGTTTACTTCCTCATTTCCTCATGAGGTATTCTAAGTCGTGTTTTGGCTTTTCAAATATGAGAAAGTTTATTAAAGCTGACCTGAATCAGCTTCCATGTCATTGATCCCTGTGGTCCCAACTTTCCCAAGGGAACTCAATGGAAGGTGTCTATATGTAGTCCTTTCTTTCCAGAGAGTTTCCTTCCACAGTATCTCCCATAGCCCACCAGTTTATCCCTATCTCAAGACCTCTCCCAAATGAAAGTAATGATGTCAGTAAGGATGTTGATGAGAGTGGTAGTAATGGTGCTGCTACTATTTGTTGATGGTGGTGATACGTAGTGATGATGGTGACAATGATGATGATGGTGGTTGTCATGATGGTGATGGTAGTGGTAGTGATGATAGTGATGATGATGAAGGTGGTAATTATAGTCATAATGATGGTGATGATAACTAATTATGGTAGTAATAACGATATTTATACTTGTGATGGTAGTGGTGACAATATTGGTGATGACATTAGCAATGGTGATGAAGTCAAATGTAGTGGTCATGGTAGCAGTGCAGATGGTGCGAGGCACCATTTATGATGATGTTAGGCACCATTTATGGTGTACCTTCGATGTGCTATATGTTCTTTATCCAGTGTATCAACCATGCACATTCTTTCCCACATAAAACTGGTAAATTACTATATCTGAAATATTCTCACAAGTAATTGTGGCACATGCCTTTAATTTAGCATTCAAGAAGCATAGGCTCCTATATCACTGAGAGTTCAAGGCCAGACGAGGACTGAAAGCAATCTCTGCCCACTTCATGAATCTACTCAGTTTCTCCACGAAGTTCCTCTCCCAGCCTTTTAGAGCTCTTCTGAAGCTTCCACTCTCAGAAGACAATAACTGGCACATACTATTAAGCCAAAGTCAAAGAGAAAATAGATTCTACACTTTCAATGAACTTAGAGGTCCTGATTGACATTTTCCTAGTTCCTTCATTGCCCCCACCAAGGGCAAATAGACTCATAACTACACTGTCCTTATCCTTCTTTTGCAGATTGTACTAAAGCCTTGTGTATATCCAGTCAAGTCTTGTTCCTGATTGAAAGCCAAGTCCAAGTCCTCCTTAATTCATTACCATCCAACCATATTATTTTTAGTAACTCTTCATGCCAAATGCCACATACTGAGACACAGACCCTCAGCCAATTTCTCATATAACTGTGATAAAGACAGTCTTAGGTCCCAGTAAGTTTCTCTTGTATCCTTATCCATCAAAGCCAGCCTGGAATCAGAAGCCTGTAAAACAAAGTTAAATGAATGAATAGCTGGGGAACAGAAGCTGTGTACATGAAAGAGTTAAGACAAAACAAACTAGTCAAAAGCAAAGTGTGAGGCAGGTGTCAAGAAAGATGGGGCTGTTGTTTGAATGTCTTTACAGCCTTGGCTACAGGACACTTGTGGAAAGGACATGCCTCTAAAGTGCATTGGTCTTCTGGAGGCACAGGAAACAGCTCTGATTACTTTTGATGACTAGATTACATGTTTTGAGTAAACCAGGACAGGAATGTGGATTGTCATCAAGTTACATTTTGTCTTTATTATCTTAGCCAAGATATGTAAAGGGCAGCCTTTTCCTTGAGAGAAGCCTTCCCGCCAGCCTGGTTCTAGAGCCACATCAGTCCCAAATGAACACACAGGAGGCTATATTAATTATGAAGCTGTTGGCCTTGCTTGTTTCTTACTGGCTAGCTCTGACTTAAGTATTTATCCCATAATTACTATCTAAGTATTTCTCTTACCAGAGAGGTTTCCGGACTTCCTACCCTATGGCGTTACATCTTGACTTCTTGTGTTTTTCCTTCCCAGAGTCCTCCTGGACTCCTAGTCCCACCTATCTTGGTTCCCTATTGGCCAACAGTACTTTATTGACATATACACAGGACTTCCCCCATCATCTCCTCTTTTCTGTCTAAGCAAAAAGAAAGGTCTTAACTTTAACATAGTCAAATTATATATAACAGAACAGCTATCAAGCAAGAACACAGTTACAATACTTTGTCTATCAACATTCAGTAAGATTTAAAGAAAATATCACCCATCCCATCCTTGTGAGTCCAAAGTTCTATATGTAGCTTATCTTTTATCATAACTAAGGAAATCTATAATTATCTGTCTTCAACTCCATCAAAGACCACAGAAGGATAATATATAAACACTAGAATTGACAGACATCTTGCTACCTGTACAGTCACCTGAAGTTCCTCTGTATTGTCGGGGCATCCATCTTCAGCCCATAGGCCACAGTGTGTCTGGAAGACTTCTCAGCAAAGCAGGAAATTTCAAACTGTCCATCTGCATCAGCAATCTGTCAGTCATTTTTCTGTGTCCTGCAGAAAGTCTCGTAGACTCTTCCATGAAGCAGGAACCCTGAAGGATGGTTTGAGTTTAGTTCTCACAGTTTTCTGTGGGTCCTGCATGTCCAGTTTATACAGCAACAGTCAAGCAGTCTAGGCAAGAGCAGTTTCTTGCCCAAATGGCTAATCTTGCCATGCTGAAAGCAAACTCCATAATGAGTCTCTTCGATGCCCATCTTCCTCTCAGATGTAATTGGTGCTGCCAGGAACAGACATTTCTCATTGTCAAGAAAAACCATAAACCATTTTAAATGCCATTTTCTGAAGGTCTTTGAAAGGTTTGAAGATTATCTGTCTCAAATACATCTCTATATATCTAGAAAACCTAATTTACCTAACTATAAATTCTGACTATTATAACTATTTATAGTCTGTATTTAATTATGCATTATGTTTTAAAAGATCAGTATAAGCACAATACTTAATCAAGAGGAGAAATATACGCATAACAGAATTGACCTTGAATTTGTATCAATAAATGAAAAACCATACCAATACAAAGTATTCATTTCCACACCACAACCCCCTTTTTTCCTTTAAAAAGAGATTGGTTGTGATCATTAACCAATTATAAACAATCCCATTTAAATGAAAACAAAGATTTATAAACAAGATGGGAATTAGGACGTCGCTCATTCCAAACTGCTTCGTGCTGGAAGGGGGCGCTGTTCACACCATGGGGATCATGACAAGACTCAGAAACCTGTATAAGTCCTTAGTTTAAGGCTCTGTAAGGGTGCATCATCTTAGCTGTTTCAGTTGTTGGAACATTGGTCCACTGCTTCCGGGGGTCTTGGTTCATCAAACCACAGAAGCCTGGAAGGAATCTGAAACAGCACATCTTCTACAATCTGACCAGAGCTTCAGATGAGAGCTTCAATTAACACTATAGAACCCCAGTCAGGAACTTCAATCAAGCATCTCCTGCCAAACAGAGACTGTCTGATCTACTGAAGATTTTGTTACACTAACATTTTTCTTCTCACAGGTCCCCATGAGATTATCATCGTCCCATCTCAGCAGGAAGTAGTTTTGAGAATTCCACACCCCCTCTCCCTAATATTGATATTATAGGATAATTTACACCTGTTAGTATTAGTTTTCAATTATTTTAGAGTTGGAATTGGAAGGAGGTGTTCAGATTTGGGTGTTTCTTTCAGATAAGTTTAGGTTTAGATGGGATAGATGTTTGATACATTTTGATCATTGACACAAGTTAGTTGTTTTAAGTTTAAATATCCTTTTGAGACTAAAAGGGGAACTGTAGGAGGAAAACAATGCCGCCATTAGCCATGTGACTTACTAGAGGCGCATACAGATGAGGTAATAAAAGAGCTGTTTACCACACCGCTAACCACACCCACTTTAGGCATGACTAGAGACTATACCGAGGGACATAAAGACGTATACGGACGTAGGTGGTGAACTACATCACTAGCCAGGCCCACTTTTGGGCATGGCTAGGGGCATTACGGGGGAAGGTATAAAAGACTGAACAACGGAAGTCTTGGTCTCTTTTTCCAGCTTTCGGCTTCCAGTTCGGCAGCGGAAAACTACTCGGCTCATCTGGGTTACTTGTTTGGTATCTTGTGAGTAATTTCTACAATAAATACTTAGTTTTACTTTCAGTAAGTGTGCTGTTTATTGTTACAATATCAAAGATACCTTCCTTCCTTTCTTAATTTCTCTTTTTTTTTTTGAGAGGCCTCACTATGTAGCCATTGTTAGCCTAGTACTTATTACTATGTAGGCCAAGCTGGACCCAAACTCATAGAGATCTGTCTGCTTCTCTCTTGTCTACAGATTACTGGAATTTACACCACCATACCAGACAAGGATACTTTTTTATTATTATTCATTCTTTGAAATTTCATACATTCATAAAACATTTGTCTTGCTCATAGTTTCACATGTATATTCCTTCCAACTTCCCACAGCTTCTCCTCCCCCCACAAAAAACTACTTCCAAATTTCATGTCCTTTTTGTAACTCACTATATTCAATTACTACTGTCCACATGTACATGGGTGGCCACTGAGAAACATACCAGTGGCTACTCTCCCCCAAGAAAAGTGACTCTCCCGGCCCTGGCAGTCATCAAGTGCCAATATCCCTCAGGTAGGAGTGGGACCTTAGCTTCCAGGGCCCAGTATCTTGGGTCTTAATTATCTTTTGACTTAGTAGTTTGGGCTGCATTGCCTGAATAGGTAATGTGGCTTTGTTTGGTTTGGTTTGGTTTTAGTTTTTCAAGACAGGGTTTCTCTGTGGCTTTAGAGGCTGTCCTGGAACTAGCTCTTGTAGACCAGGCTGGTCTTAAACTCACAGAGATATGCCTGCCTCTGCCTCCAGAGTGCTGGAATTAAAGGCATACACCACCACTGCCTCGTAATCAATGTTTATTAAGGATGTTCTCCCTGCATCAGACTTACAACAGAAATAAACTTGATATACTTTCAAATTTTTTAAAAAAAGTGGGAACTTAGGAGCACCATCCCCTTCCATGCTGTAAGTTTTTACTAACTTGGTTTTTTGCTTTGTTTTTTTGTTTTTTATTTAAAACTTGAAATTAAAAGCAATCTTATTCTACATATCAATCCCAGCTCCCTCTCCCTCCTGTCCTACCACTCCCCCACCATCTCCCCATCCACTCCTCAAAGAGGAAGAGGCCTCCCATGAGGAGTCATCAAGGTCCCTCACATCATTTGGGGTAGAACCAAGGCCCACCCCCATGTATCTAGGCTGACAAATGTATCCCACTATAGGGAATGGGCTTCAAAAAGCCAGTTCATGCACTAGGGATAAATACTGGTTCCATTGCCATCAGCCCCATAGACTGCCTAAGTCCCCCAACTGACACCCACATTCAGAGGACCTAGTTCAGTCTTATGCAGTTTCCCCAGCTGTCAGTCTGAAGTCAGTGAGCTTCCACTTGCTCAGGTCAACTGTTTCTGTGGGTTTCCCCAACATAGTCTTGACTACTTTGCTCACTTGATTTTATGCAGATTTTGTGTAGATAACAAGTGCAATGAGTTCATGTTTGCGGAAGCCATATCACATTCAAAGAACAACATTCACAACACTTTTCCCTATCCTCCAGCTCTTACATACTTCTATGTCATCTTCCATGATGTTCACCAAGCCTTCTGGTGGGAAAGTGGTTGATACAGATGTCCCATCTATGGCTGACCACTCACAGTCACTTATTCTCAGCACCTTGAACAGTTAAGAGGCTCTGCCTTACCACCTATCCACAGCAATAAGAGGCTTCTTTGACCAAGGTGGAGAGCAACACAGATCTATCAGAGAAAAATAAATATTTACAAGACAGCTTGACAATATGACCAACTAGTAAAACAACATCAATAGCACACACCCCCACCTTGGGAGTACAATTCCCACAGCCATGATTTTGACCATGTTTCCAGAACCAGGCATGAACTTTCTTCTCTGGTGCAGGCCTCAAATCTGGCCAAGGGACTAGTTGGTTACCCCCCATAAACAGTCTTGCCACTATTGTGCCATTAAATAAATCTTCCCTTTAGCCAGAATACTTTTGAGAATAAAAGAAGCAATTAGCAATGATGATCATGGAATGAGTTACAAACCAGGACTATGCCAGTCAGCAATACACCTGAGTATAATCAGAATAAAACATGGCAACTTAAGAATTGGAAGTGCTGGAAAATTACCAGGCCTAAGAGTCGATGTCTACTTAGAAAGTAGCATATACAGGTGAAGAGAAATTCTAGGGAAAAAATCTTTTCAACTACTTAAGCCTATAATAAACTTGTTTGCTGGCTAAAATCATATTTCACCTGTTTATAGAGTTATGTTTCCATCTCATGTTATTGACTTTTTTTCCAAACTGAGCAGTTTAAAATTGGAAAACATCAATCTATTATATCACCAAAAGAAAGAACATCGACTCTTTTGCTGTCACCATGCTGGGCAGTGTAGGAGATACAAGAAAAAAGAACACAATGAGTACACATTGATGGCCAATGTCATTCCTCCAGACCAAAGGGCTGGCACCCATTTTCTAACTACTTGTAATGGCCTTTGAGCAATGCCCAACAGTGAGGCTAATGGTATAATGTCAATATTTCCAAGCCAAAAAAGAAAAGGTTTTCATTTTTTTATTAATGGATAGTAAAATGAACTGGAGGCTCATTTACCAGGCTTTCCCTTCATCCCAAAACACCACTTAACAACCCAACACATTCATACACCTACATTACCAAGAGGAGATAAGTGCTATTTGTCTTCAGCTTGCAAAGGAAAAATGCTCATTTCATTTCACTCCCCATCACTTTCTGTCTCCACCTTCAGTCTACTGCTCCAACTTTACAGTAGTTGTCTTGAATAAAGATGTTCCAACACTACCCTCTAACAAACAGGGAGAATCCAAGAGAAAAATTGCTGGCATCGCTTGCTCCATTAGGCGCACCGTGATGCACCTATCTTTTAACCACAGCTTAGCTGCTCTACTAGTAGGGACCTCATCAGAGGCAAGAGCGTTTCTCTGCAAAAGCAGCAATTTGAGCTACCCAGAGTAGAGAAGAAGTGAAGCATGAGGATGACTAATGGTGCCATCAATGCTAAGACTTCGGGTGGGATTAGTGTGGGCAGGGAAAGAAGCCTGTGGTGATACAAAATGAGTCTTTTGATGTAGAAATCAAGTTGACCCTAAGTTCCTCCCAGTGAGGACAAGACTATCCTCTCACCCTGCCAACCCTGAGGTAGAGCCTTCATTCCTTGGCTGGCTCCATTATAAAATCGATTCTTAGACAGACACTTTTATCACATATTGCTTGCTATATAGCTTGACTCTCCTTACCTAACCCATAGTAAAATTTACTCATTGTTGAAAGGAATTAAGAGTGGGACCCTGTGGAGACTTCAATAAATGATTATGACATGAAGTCAGAGCTCTCCCTCTACCTATGAATCCATTCATGAATCAAATTATCTCCCAGTAGGGTTATTATAAATGCCAGTTTGGCTCTGACTCCTTTACATAGCTCTCACAAACCGATGGCTTATGCTGCCTTACAGCCCTGTAGACAGTCCTCACTAGCAGCAAGACTCTCATCAGATGACATTCCTTAACCTTGGGCCTCCCAGATTCACAAGCTGTGAGCTGAATAAGCATATATTCTCTATTAATTACCCAGCAGTAATATTCAGCTATAGCAACAGAAAACTGAAATGAAAATTGCCGGCATATTTCTGGGGTGTTTTCCTGATAGCTGATATTTATCCACATACATATTTGTCTAGCACAATAAAATTTGAACATTATTGCAAAGAATGGAAGGTAGAAAAGCTGTTTCATCATGACCAGTATCAGCAACAAACTGTTGTATTACACAAAATGTCAGAAACTTGGATAAAACACTATCCCAGTTATATCATACCTATTTTGTCTTCATTTTAGTCTCTGGGTAATATAAACGATCCCAATATGACAAATAGAGTCCCTATGCCAGGACTATGTACACACATGAGTCCAGTTTGTTATAAAGGGCAGAAGTCATGGGGTTGTGTGGAGTTGGAGTTACACACACTTGTGAGCTATCAGTCATGGGTGCTGGGAATTGAATTTTGGTCCTTTCAAGAGATTAAGCCCTTACCCACTGAGACATCTCTCCAGCATCCAGATCTTACTTTCTGACATCCATGCTGTTCAATTCTATTTTAAAGGAAGAATAAAATGTATCTTAATAAAAACTATCTTCACATTTTCCCATCAAAACACCTTTGTCACATCACAGGAGGAGACTATAAATAACACAGCAACACTGAATTCATTTCAAGGCAGGTCACAATTAGGAACAACCTATTACAAGTGTTTAGGACTTTGAAATTCTGCTGCTTGGCTTAATGCTAAATGACCAGGAGTGAAAAGGGCAGAAGCTCAAAATTCCGAGAGTCTAAGCAGTAATCTAGCCTTTTGTTTTGCTTCTAATAAATATTTTATTGTTGTTTGGAGAACATGAAACTCGAAGTAGCAATTTCCTCTCTGTGGCTTTCCTGATAATGATAGGGACTTCTTCATGAGCAGAAATGAGAGTTTCCTTTTAGTGGCTCACCTGTAAATAAAACCTCCCTTAGCCATGAAGCCAGTATGCTCCAGAAAAAGAAGAAAAATACTAAGTAAGAGATTTGTTCACTTTAGCTTCCCTCCATATCTAAACAAATAAACATTAGCCTGTGGTCAGTCTCTGCTGGGGCATTTGCTTCCATAGCTGACTTGTTGTAATTTACAGTCTCTCCTTTCATACTTCAAGAGATCTGTTCATAGGGAAAATATTCAAACCAATTTTAAGACATTTGTAATTCCTGAAGTGCCTTATCTTTCCAGTGATTGCAGGAGATGCCTGGTTTCCGCACAAAGGATGAAAGCCCCCAAGCAAGGCTGTCGAGTACAAACTTTATTTTCTGAGATGCCATCGTGTTTGAGAGAAGCCCCAGAAGTGTGTTATTATGTGCAGATAATACTCTCTTTGGTTACTGGAAAAGCTGCCAAGATTCACTATAGCTAGTTCCAGGGGGAAGCACTCTAAACAAGCGAGAGGACTATAGGGTTCAGAACTTGAATCCATCTGTGGGGGTCACTCAAACCACCTTAGAGATCAGTTACCGCTGCACAATATGAGATTCAAGCACATAAAACCTCTGGAGAGAAACACATTGACTTCAAGTCAAATACTCCAGGACCAAACTATTGTCACACAAGCTCACAAAAACACATGTAGAGAACTCCAGGCATGGTGGTGCACACAGGTGACCTAGCACATGAGAGGTGGACACAGGAGGACACAGAGTTGAAGGCCACCCTTTCACCCTTTGCTATATAACAAATATGCGGGACAGACTCTCTCTCTCTCTCTCTCTCTCTCTCTCTCTCCCTCTCTTTCTCTCTCTCTCCAGCACACATACATAGTTATTACAAAGGAAAAAAACTTTGTTATCCATAATTGGGCTGAGGAAAACTCATAGGACCCTGGAGGAAGACTGATTGATTAATTACCCTTCTTGAGTATAGAGCAGGAAGGCCCTCTAGCCATCTTGGGACCTCCAGGACATGTCAATGATCATATTGCCAGCTTTTCCAGCTTTGTAAGAATATCTAGAAATGTGTTTATGTGTCCTGCCATTTTTATTAAAACACTTTGCACACCCAGCCAAATCTGTTTCTCCAGCAAGCCACAGTTAGACTAAGAGACATCTTTGAACAATGCCTCTTAGCAAAAGACACTAGACTCCAGCTCCTAAATGGATAACTCTTAATACACATAAGTGAAATCTTCTGGGGAATTAAAGCATGTTCAAGCTTCAAAGTTTCCATTCTGACTTTGGGACCAAGACCTGTACTACAAATAACATTGTTCTGTTTATTGTCTGCTAATGTCTTGGGAATGGATTAATTTCTCTCCACCATTCTAGGGCCTCTATCCTCTTCTCTCACCTGCTACCTCAACTACCTCCTGCAAAGACATCTTGGCTCTCTGCTCCTACCCTCCAAAACCCTGTTCATTGCTCCTCTGCCCTTGCAGGTTCCTAGCTTTGAAAACCTTTCAATGGCTTTATATGCTCTTAGAATAAACCCCAGGCTCTTTGGAGCAGCATATAAAACTGTCTCTGTCCCACTCTCTGCTCCTTCATGGGTTGGATTTTTTTTTTAAGATACACGCATAAACTTCTTTTCACCAATTCCTGTTAGGATTTTAATTTCTTCCTAGAACTCTCTTCTCTTCCCCTAGTTTTTTGTTTGTTTGTTTGACCAACAGTTCCTATTCTTCCTTTAAGTCTCAATATAAGGATGACCCCCTTGGGAAAAACATCCCTGTTCCCTGTAGTGAGTTGAATTACACTTAAAACAATATGCCAAAGTCTAAACTCCAGGTACCTGTGAATGAAACTTTATTTAGAAATAGAACCTGTGTAAATATAATAAAGATGAGACGTTAAGCTAAAAAACAGTAAGAGGGAAGAAGAGGAAAGGAAGAAAGGAAACAGAAAACATGTTAAGATAGCGACAGATACAGATGGTGTGATAACCTCATAAAACAGGGAATACCACCCACTCTTCAGTTGAGGGGCATCTAGGTTGCTTCCAGGTTCTGGCTATGAGTGGGTGGAGAAAATGTGGTACATTTACACAATGGAGTATTACTCAGCAGAAAAAAACAATGGAATCTTAAAATTCGCAGGTAAATGGATGGCACTGGAGGAAGCCATCCTGAGTGAGGTAACCCAGTCACAAAAAGACAAACATGGTATGTACTCACTCATATATGGTTTCTAGAGAGTCTGGGAAACAGGAAAGAACCTAAAAGATATGCATAGTACCCAAGAGAAGAGGATTGAGACAAGATCCTCTGAATGGATGGGGAACACGGTGAGGGGTAAGGGGGAGTGGGAGCTGGGAAGAAGAGAAGGGGAGAAGAAAAAGACAGAGTAGGTCATGGGGGAACAGGAAGTTGAGTGGGTGGGGGTAGAATAGGGGGAAGAGGGAATCATAGGTTAGAAGATGGATCAGGCACCAGAGTGACCTCCAGTGATCTAAAGGGATAACACCAATTGGCAAGCTAAGTAATAGTGGAGTGACCACCTCGAATGCCCATTCCTGATAGTGAACTAGATGTCTATAACCATCTGGGAGCCTTCATCCAGTGGCTAATGGAAGCAGAGGCAAACACACAGTTAAACACTGAACTGAACCCAAGGAACCCAGTGGCAGAGAGAGAGGAGTGATGAGCAAATTGGCAAAGAATGGGCTGGCAAAACCAGCAGAGACAGCTGATCTGAACAGGGGAGAGCTCTTGGACCCCAGACTGACAGCGGGGAGGCTAACATGGGACTGATCTGGATCCCCGAATGTGAGTGTCAGTGAGGAGGCCTGGGCAACCTAAGGGGCCTTGAGCAGTGGATCAGTGTCTATCCCTGGAATACAAACAGTCATTGTGTGCCCATAGCACAAAGAGGGATGCTCTCTCAGCCTGGACTCTTAGGGGAATGCCTAGACCCTACCCGGAGTGAAATGACAGACTCTAGATATCCCCTATGTGGAAGGAATTGGCAATAGGGTGGGAGGCTGGGGGGGGAGGGGAGTGCGGGAGGAGGGGAGGGAGAGGGAACTGGGATTGACATGTAAAACAAGCTATTTAAAATTAAAATAAAAAATGATATAAAAATGATAAAAAATAACGACAAAGATGAAAAAAAACCAGGGAATACCAGGTACTGTCAGCATTTAGTAGCTCAGAGAAAAGCAAGAAAGGTATAATGGTTTGAATGAAAAATGGCCCCTATAGGCTCAGGTATTTGAATACTTGGCCCCAAGTGGTACCACTACTTAAGATGCTATGGGACTTTTAGAACATGAAGTCTTGCTGAAGGAAGTATATTACCTGTGGTAGACTTGGAGAGTTCATAGTCATTGCACACTTCCAGGTCATACTTTCTGATTTTTGTGTGTGACTGAAGGTGTGATCTCTCAGCTTCCAGCTCCAGTTGCCTGCTTCCATGTCTCCTCAGCCATTACGTCCTCTCCATGGGTTGCTTTTGGTCATAGCATTTTATTAGAGCAACAAAAAGCAAACTAAAATGGAAGGATTATTCTCTGAGGCCTTCCAAGGCAGCATGGCATTGCCAACATGCTAATCCCAGGCTCCAGGCCTCCAGAAATACATTAGGACATTGTAGGAAATAAACACATTTCTGTTGTTTTAAGGTACCACATTTGTGGTAAAATTGTTATGGGAAGTTGGTGCAATCACTGTGTGAAGTAGCTTCCTCCTGTCGGTTCTTCTTAACACTTTCAGGAAGTGTGAGCACCTGTCACTGTCTGTGATTCTTCATTGCTGGTCTAGGTTGTGTCAGTACGACTTCTATATGAGACCATAAGGGTCGTGTGCAATCCAGTTACTGTCACATATCCAGAGTGCACCTAGCTAAGTAATGGATGGTTTAGTGCTAGAGATTATGCTTAATTTGTACTTATCTGGAGGCTTTATTTATTCATTCCTATTTAGTCATTACATTAATTCATCTGTGTGCAGGCACACATCATGTAAAGGAAGGCACCAATGCCACAGTGTTCATGAGGCTGTCAGAGGACAACTTTGTGGAGTTCTCTCTTTGAAACTTTGTATGGGTTCTGCTGATCAAACTTGGATCACCAGGCTTATGCTGTCAGCACCTTAGCTTGCCTCTGAACCATCTTGTTTTTCCCTCCTCTGAGATCTTGGAGCTATGTGGAGTAGTATATCCTAAAACTCAATGGTCCCATATTGCTGCCCTGATACTGACTAGCCCCTCTGTCCTCCTGGAATCATAAACTTGCAGTACTGGGGAGTCTCTTAGACTCCACTTAACTCTCTGCTCTCAGCCCCCACTGGCTTTTTAGATGAGAGAATTGTGCCTTCTCCGTATGCGACACTGTCACTTCTCACAGCTGTCAGTATATCCCTCTTGCAGAGCACAGCCCTATATTGGCTACGGCTGCCTAGCCTGAGGGTCCAGAGGCAGCTTTCCCTCCCCTGCAGACAAAAGCACATGACTTTGACAGCTATTCACTGCTGGATGGCATTTTTGCTTAATTAGAATAATGGAATTTTAAGCCTGGAAGGTCCTTAGACATCATCTGAGCAACCTCATCTCCTCGTTTAATTGAGTGAAAAAAGTCTCAAGTTATATACACTTAAACTGTAGCAAGATGAATTGCCAAGATTCACCCAGTTAATCACTTCCAAAGAGACACTCAGATATTTCTGAGCATTTCCTGCACGTCCATGTCCAGTGAGCTGAGGATCTGCCCCTCAGATTTCTCTATTTAATACTTCCCAGGGGTGACCAAACATGGGATGCTCCACCCAGCCTGGGCCTTAGCCTCCCTGGTTCCTGCATCTTGTTGTCCTCTTCATCTCACATTTAGGGCCTCACTCATCACAGTATGGCTGATCCTGGGCTCTAGACGATGAGAGAGATGCCCCTGAAGATTCAGGAATAACAGAGGGGGAGCAGAGCACAGAAAAAAATGCAGATGGTCCTAGACACAGCGCAACTGCGAAACCACACTTTAATTTGATGCTTTTGTCTTTTTCAAGGCTGACAATAGTGGGGGTATGATATCTGCTCAGTGTTCAGCTGGAGTGTCCAGCGTACTCCATAGGGAGTCTAAGCCAAGCTGTAGTCACGAACACTAGTGGACTTCCACCCACTGGAAGTGTTTCACGATTCCAGGTGCTTCAGAGTCAGCCAGGGGGTCTAATCGTGAAGAAGGCAGGACCCTTCTCTCAGCTCAGCCTAAGACCCGCTCCCTTTCTGCCCCAAGACCGATGTCCAAGAGGAAGCCCATTCCCTCTAAGGATACACCAGTACTACCTTGGTACTGTTTGTTTTGTTGTTGTTGTTGTTATTGTTTTGGGGTTTCTTGTTTGTTTGTTTGTTTGTTTGTTGTTTTGTTTTGTTTTTTTGTCTAGGCTGTCATACCAAACTACCAGAAACTGAGTGGTTTAAAAAACAAAAATGTGTGGCTGGATTGATGTTGAGGTCCTTGATCCAATTGGACTTAAGTTTTGTGCATCATAATAGATATGGATCTATCTGTTCTCTTACATGCCAGCATCCAGTTACTCCAACACAATTTGTTGAATTTTTTCCATTGTATAGTTTTAACTTCTTTGTCAAAGATCAGGTGTTCAAAGGTGTGTGGGTTGATATCAAGGTCTTCGATTCGATTCCATTGGTCTACCTGTCTGTTTTTGTGCCAATACCAAGCTGTTTTCAAGACAAAGACTCTATAATAGAGCTTGAAGTCAGGAATGGCAATGCCTCCAGAAGTTCCTTCATTGTACAGTGTTGCCTTGGCTATCCTGAGTCTTTTGTTTTTTCCATATAAAGTTGAGGATTGTCCTTTTGAGGTCGGTGAAAAATTGTGCTGGTATTTTGATAGGGATTGCATTGATTCTGTAGATTGCTTTTAGTAAGATTGCCATTTTTACTACCTATCCAAGAGCATGGGAGATCTTTCCATTTTCCGGTATCTTCTTTAATTTCTTTCTTTAAAGATTCAAAGTACTTGCTATACAGGTCTTTCGCCTGTTTGGTTAGAGTTACCCCAAGATATTTTATGGTGTTTCTGGCTGTTGTAAAGGGTGATGTTTCTCTGATTTCTTTCTCATCCCCTTTATTGTCTATATATAATAGGGCTCCTGATGTTTTTTAGTTAATTTTGTATCCTGCCACTTTGCTAAAGGTCTTTATCAGCTGTAGGAGTTTCCTGGTAGAATTGTTTGGGTCACTTACATAGACTATCATATCATCTGCAAATAGTGAAAGTTTGACTTCTTCCTTTCCAATTTGTATCCCCTTGATCTCCTTTTGTTGTCTTATTGCTCTAGCTATAACTTCAAGTACAATATTGAAGAGATATGGAGAGAGTAGACATCCTTATCTTGTTCCTGATTTTAGAGGAATAGCCTTTAGTTTCTCTCCATTTAGTTTGATGCTGGCTGTTGGTTTATTTCATATAGCTTTTATTATGTTTAGGTATGTTCCTGTTATCCCAGATCTGTCCAAGACCTTTATCATGACGGGGTGTTGGATTTTGTCAAAGGCTTTTTCAGCATCTACTGAGATGATCATGTGGTTTTTATTTTTCAGATTGTTTATATGGTGGATTACATTTATGGATTTTTGCATGTTGAACCATCCCTGCATCCCTGGGATGAAACCTACTTGATCATGGTGTATGAATTTTATGATCTGTTCTTGGATTCGATTTGCCAGAATTTTATTGAGTTTTTTTGCAACAATGTTCATGAGGGAGATTGGTCTGTAATTCCCTCTCTTGGTTGTGTCTTTGTGTGGTTTGGGTACTAATGTAATTGTAACCTCGTAAAAGGAATTTGGCAGTGATCCTTCTGCTTCTATTGTGTGAAATAATTTGAAGAGTATTGGTATTAGCTCTTCCTTGAATTTTTGGTAGAATTCTGCACTGAAACTGTCTGGCCCTGGACTTTTTTTGGTTGGAAGACTTTTTATGGCTGCTTCTATTTCTTTAGGGGTTATAGATCTGTTTAAATTGTTTATTTCTTCTTGATTTAATTTTGGTAAGTGATATCTATCCAGAAAATCATCCATTCCTTTAGATTTTCCAGTTTAGTAGAGTACAGATTTTCAAAGTATGATCTGATGATTCTTTGGATTTCCCCAGTGTTTGTTGTTATGTACCCTTTTTCATTTCTGATTTTGTTAATTAGCATGTTCTCTCTCTCTGTCTTTTGGTTAGGTTTGATAAAGGTTTGTCTAGCTTGTTGATTTTCTCAAAGAACCAACTCTTTGTTTCATTGATTCTTTGTATTGTTTTCTTTGTTTCTACATTATTGATTTCAGCTCTCAATTTGATTATTTCCTGGCTTCTATTCCTCCTGGGTGAGTTTGCTTCTTCCGTTCTGTTAATTCTGTAGTGTGGCAATTCTCCAGTTTCTTCATGTGGGCACTTATCAAAGACCTCAACATCAATCCAGCCACACTGAATTTCTTAGAGGAGAAAGTGGGAAGTACCCTTGAACGAATTCGTACAGGAGACCACTTCCTGAACATAACACCAGTAGCACAGACACTGAGATCCACAATCAATAAATGGGACCTCCTGAAACTAAGAAGCTTCTGCAGGGCATAGGACATAGTCAACAAGACAAAACAACAGCCCACAGAATGGGAAAAGATATTCACAAACCCCACATCTGACAGAGGGATGATCTCCAAAATTTACAAAGAATTCAAGAAGAAAGTCTCCAGAACACCAAAGGATCCAATTAAAAAGTGGGGTACAAAACTAGAGAATTCTCAATAGAGTAATCTAAAACGGCTAAAAGACACTTAAAGAAATTGCTCAACATCCTTAGTCATCAGGGAAATGCAAATCAAAACAACACTGAGATACCATTTTACTCGCATCAGAATGCCTAAAATCAAAAACACTAATTACAGTTTATGCTAGAGAGGATATGGAGAAAGGGGAACACTCCTCCACTGCTGGTGGGAATGCCAACTCGTGCACCCACTTTGGAGATCGGTATGAAGATTCCTCAGGAAAATGGAAATCAGTCTACCACAAGATCCAGCAATTCCACTCTTATGCATATACCCAAAAGATGTACCCTCATACAATAAGGACATCAGCTCAACTATGTTCATAGCAGCATTATTTGTAATAGCCAGAACTTAGAAAAAACTAGATGCCCCTCAACTGAAGGGTGGATAGAGAAAATGTGATACATTTACACAATGGAGTACTACTCAGCAGGAAAAAAAATGGAATCTTGAAATTTACAGGCAAATGGATGGCACTAGAAGAAACCATCCTGAGTGAGGTAACCCAGTCACAAAAAGACAAACATGGTATGTACTCACTCATACATAGATTTTAGACATGAACCAGGGCATTGCCAGCCCAAAATCCCACCGCCATAGAGTCTGGGGTGCAGGGAGGATCCTAAGAGAAATATGCATGTAACCCAGAGAAGGGTTATGGGATGATATCTCCTAATTAAATTGGGGGAGGGGGAGAAGGAGATGGGAGAAAGAGAGGGAGAAAAGAGGAGGGGAGAGGAGGACATGGGAGAGCAGGAAGGTTGAGCCAAGGTAAGAATAGAGGAGAAAAGGAAGGGAGATACCATAAAAGAGGGAGCCATTATAAGTCAGAGGAGAGATATGACACTGGTGAGATCTTCATAGATCTACAAGAATGACACCAATGACACCAACTGGCATTAAGGCTACCTTAAGTGCCCTCCCATGATAATAAGAATGATGACTACCTTATATGCCATCCTAGAACTCTCATCCAGTGGCTGATGGAGGCAGAGGCAGATACCCACAGCTGTGAACAGAATTGAACTTCTGGAACCCAGTTGCAAAGAAGGGTGATGACCAAAGAAATCAAGGTCGGCTGGCGAAACCCACAGAGGCAGCTGACCTAAACAAAGGGGAACACATGGGCCCCAGACTGATGACCGAGGGGCCAGCATGGGACTGATCTAGACATCCCTCTCACTGAACCTGGGTGACAGAGAGGAGGCCTTGGCAATCTGTGGGTCCTTGGAGAGTAGAGCAGTATTTATTCCTGGCATACAGATGGACTCGGGGAATCTATACCACATGGAGGGATGCTCTCTCAGCCTGGACACAGGGGAAGAACCTAGACCCTTCCCTGCATGATGTGATGGACTCTGAAAATCCCTCATGGAAGCCCTTGCCCTCCCTAGGGAGTGGAGGGGGGAATGGAGTGTGGATAAGGAGTTGAGAGGATTAGGGGGGTAGGGATGGAGGGGAGGGAGAGGGAACTGAGAGTGACATGTGTAAAATGTTAAATAAAAAATATGAAAAAAGAACATTAAAGTATCTCATAAATCTAAAAAAACAAAAAACAAACAAAAAAACAAAAATATGTACCTTGCAGCTCAGGAGGACAAATGGCATGACTAAGATTGACACCTGGTTTCTAGGGGTTCCTTAGGAGGCTTTTGCATTACTGGGCCCATCCAAGCCTTTCTCTAACCTTTACTCCATTATCATATGACTGTCTTAAAGCAATATGCCCCCTATGAATATCTGTTTCCATGTCCAAATTCCTCCTTTTAAAATGCTTTGTTTTTATTTGGTTTGTGTGTGTGTGTGTGTGTGTGTGTGTGTGTGTGTGTGTGTGTGTGTGTACATGTATGAATGCAATCAAACTCAGGTAGTAACACTTGGCAGCAAGTGTCTTCATCTGCTGAGCCATCTTGCCAGCACCTAACTTCCCCCTATTATAAGTCTTATGCAATTGGGCCCATTTTAATGTCCTCTTGTAAACTTTATTGTCCCCTGGCTTCTCTAAAGGGGCTCTTGGCAGATAGCATCATGTGGCAGAGTACATGCGGGAGAGAAATGTCTCATGGCAAGATAGAGGGAAACAGAATGGGAGGGACCCGACTTACCCTTGTATGCTCTCCCTAAGAGTAATTCCTTCTTTATTCTTTCTTCCTTCCTTCCTTCCTTCCTTCCTTCCTTCCTTCCTTCCTTCCTTTCTTTCTTCCTTCCTTCCTTTCTTTCTTCCTTCCTTATTTTTAAGGCAGGGTCTGTGCCCAGGCTCTCTCCAAACATGTCATGTAGTCTAGGATGACCTTAAACTTCTGATCCCTAACCCACTCCATGAAATGACCATTAATCCATCCATGAAGGTGAAGGCCCCATGAATAATTACCTCCCACTATGTTTCATCTCTAAAAGGTTTATCACCTCAATACCACCACACTGGACACCAGTACATGACCTTTCTTGGGCAAAGTATGCATGGCCATACCGGTGTCTCCATCCAGAATTCAGACCTGAAGTAAACATGCTGCTCATCTGTATCCATAAACAGAAAGCTTCAAAGTGCGTTCCAAACCCAGATGCATAGAAGGGTCTCTTTGGGAGATTACAGTGTCCTACAGGATGTTCTTGAAGACACAAAAACTGTCCATCCCCCAGCATGAGAACTGACCAATAGCACAGTGTCCTAACTCATTTATACGAGCTACCTCCAAAGACCAAGCTCTAAGAAAGCAATATAGAACTGAGTGGCAGAAAAACCAACAGTGGTTCCTTAACCAGCGAATCATGATGATCTGAAAACAGAAACCTCAGAAGAAGGCCTATTCCCTTCTCCATCCCACACTCCACAATGGTATCTTCCACTCCAGCATCACATTCTTCCTGCTCAGAAACTCTCACACAGCAAGCACCTTTACACACATTTTGGACAGGGGAATCCAAGGTTTCTAGGTAGTGAGTAAAGCATTTTTTCAAAGTCAATAAATTTAGGAGGGAAGCCAGAACTCAGTACTTTCTCTGGCTGCCTGAATCCAAGCTATGATCCAGAAGGGAACGATTTCCACTTTGTTAATGAATGATTCATGATGGCCAGGGATGTATTATTGGTAGGGTCAGATGGCCCATCCTGCCAGGGCTAGACAGATTAACTTCCAAAAGTGTGTTACCAGGAGCCTCCTTCTGCCCACAGATGGGAAGGAAGTTTATCTAAAGAGTTTCATAAAATTTGTGCTGGAGCCCAGGCTCGAATCAGTGATGGAGACAGGAGCCAGAAGGCCCTTGTGGTGGCTGTATCGCTGCCAGCTAAGTGTTCTTCCCAGCTCTTTCGCAAGAGAATTGTTGGCATTTGTGGCCATCCTGACCCCAGTGTCAGGGTGACTGGTCTTGGTTCCTCAGCAGCACAGATTTGAGAAGTTACCACAATTTTCAAAACTACAGTTGGAGAAAAAAATATGTATCTGATAGATACCTATTTGAAGCAGATGTATCACTTGTGTTTGTTTGTTTTCTTCCTGTTACAGACTAGTTTCTGAGCAGGCCGTGAACTGATTGCTCTTTTTTTGTATGTGTGGCCATAGAGCCTTGGTGAGAGGGTTAAGAGGCCTGTGGTCTCTAGTGACAAATAGTCCCACTGTAAATGCCATTCTTAAACCTTCTCCATACAAAACAAATGCTGGACTTAAACAATTTCCCATTGAGATAAATAAAGAAGGCTTCCTAAAATTAATAAATTCCCCCAGAAAACAGCTAATAAGTTCATTCCATATGTAAAATAACAAAGACAGATGAATGCCAACGCCTTCAGGCTCTCCTCTATGCCAACAATGGGCTGCCGGTGTTGCTTGGGCTCAGCAGTTGCAGTGAGGCAGTGGGAACGCCGAGCTGAGGGAGCTACAGTGAGCTAAAGGTTGAGAGTGAAGACAGACGGAGATATACCTGTATTTGTATTCTAGGGGCAAGTATTTAGAGAGTTAACTAAAGCCAACAAAAGGACAAAAGACTGAAACATAAGCAGTGGTAATCTCTATTTGGAATAGTTTACTTTTTCACTGTTTTAAAGTGTGTAGAGTCTGTCCTTCTCCCTGTCACAGTGTCAGGTGGCCAGTGTGACCTAGGACAGAGATTTTGGAGGAAACTTTTAAAGAAGTTTGCTTGAGCCGTGACCCAACTCCAGAACCACCTGGAATATAACACCATTCAACAATTTTTAATATTATCCATATCCAAAAGATATTTGAATCTCTGTAAAACTGATCAGAGAGAGGGACTAGAGCCAACAGAGAGCAAAGAAGGCTTAGAGATAAAAAGATTTTTGAGAGCAGAGAGCAGAGAAAGCTTAGAGATAAGAGTCTAGGGAATCACTTGTTTGTGCAATGGCAGAAGTTGTTAGAAGTTTCAGGAATTTGGAAACTGTGTGCTCGTGTTTAGGTCACTGAGACTGATTACTGAGACCAACTCTTTTTTTAGCAAGACAGAGACACTTTAATGGAATTGAGTCCAAGGTGGGAAAGATATCAGAGAAGGTGAGTGAGCAGTCTAGTAGGAGTTCATGGTTATGTCAGGCTCCATCAAGCAAGCAAGAGAGACCGAGCAATCTCCAGGAGAGAGAAGACAGGTAGAGCAAGCAGGAGAGATATAGTAGCATCTTGTTCCACCAATAGATTTGAGGTAATGGCCTTCGGGTGTTACTTCAGTGTGTGGATGTGATCCCTTATAAGGAAGGGGAGGGGCCTCGCTCGGGCTCTCTCTTGGGTTGTGGTATGAGCATTTTTCATCACAGACCCTGTGCCTCCAGGGGCAGAAGACCACAGTAGTTGTTTACCTTCATTGTGTGAGTGCTCCCCAAATAAATATTTGTTATTTTTTATTTGGATGCTCATGAACTTCCTTTAACCCACCTTCAGAGAGAAGACACCTTCAGAGGCAAATAGAAGAGCAATGGAGAGGCTCAGTGAAAAGATGATTACAAATGGGAACTTTGCCACTAGGAGTAAGTGCCTTAGCAGAGAGATTGCCTGAATCACAGTGGAGAAGCATATAGCAAACTCCAGAGCAAACAAGAAACAGCTTTTGCATGTGGCGGGCACCCAGGAGGGCATAGCAGGCTCCAGGAATCAAAGAGAATACTTACAGGGAAAGTGAGTGGTTAGAAAAGGTGGAGATGTAGCTGAAGAGGGGGACTCTGGAAATCTGGAGTTGATTACGGTGGGTGACAGAAGTCAGCAGAGACAAACGGTCCATACCTCAGGAGAGTCCAATCAACAGGTTGATTTGGCTAGGAGAGACCTGACCCATGGAAAGTGGTCCATCTGTGCTCCTCCCAGTTTTCCACACCAGATGTGTGAAAGAAGGCGCAGTAAACAAACTGCTGACATAACCACTCCATTATCAGGGGGAGGCTGTTTATGTGAACAAGACAGAGAAAATACCCCCAAGTCAGCTGGAAGAGAACAAGCACACAGAAAGAGAGACAGATTGGAAATGGCCAGGCCTACCTGTGACAGATAAGCTGTCTGAGCACCAAACAACATAACTTAATACCTTTTTACAGGTATTACAGATTGAACTTACAGTTTTCTGTTATATAAATATGTTTCTTGGCATTAATTATTGTTAATTATTGTCACCTATGTCCTTTTACATGTTAACTGGGGGCTAATAGAATATGTCAAATTCTACATTGTTATCTTGACTTATTTTTTCAGCCATGCTGTTTGAGTTGCTTTGGGGAGATGCTTCCAAGCTCCCCCATGTGCCTTAAGTTGAGGACTGACTGAGCTGAAGTGGTTGTTCTCTTTTCTCGGAGATTCCGGAGCTGTGCAACTCAGTCAATCCCAATTTGCACTTGTCAAAATGCATAGAATGCACATGGCAAAGAAAGTTTAATGTATGCACATTTTTTAAAAAAGCATTTAGGAAGTCAAGGACTATCAGACTATCAGTATGGAATTCAGACTGTGACAAGAATCTAATTATATGGCAAGTGCATGAGATATTACTGAGGGTATGAGGGGGAAAGGTGCTGACCCAAATAACTGAATTGAGGGGAGTCTGCAAGACAAAAGGCAAGAGGGGTGTCTGTAAACAGCATCCGTGTCCTCCCATTGAAAGTTCTTTCCCATGGGCATTCAGGTCAGCACTGACACCACCATACATATTGAGAGTGAATGATTGGGTGGAGGAGTGACAGAAAGTGGGTGTCAGTTGTTTCACTGTTGGAAGAGAGGGTGACTAAAACTACAAGGGGGCAGTAGAATGATCCCAGTACTGATGAGTAGAGTTAGAGGCATCATATGGGCTCACGTTTAGCTTAATGTAGGCACAGATGGATGCATAGCAAAGTATTTACTGATCTGTGTACATACACACAATTTCATTAGTTTTTTGACTGAGTCACATGGAGGGACTGGAAACAAGACCATCCCTTGGCAGCAACAACACACCTACTGTTCAGATTTTGTTTTCCAGGTCCAAGAAAAGGAACCTGGAGAAACGGCCCTTTTTAGAGTTGAATGGAACTCTAAAAGCCTCTAAAGGTCCTCTTGGAGAACTGTGCTGTGTCAGATTAAAAGGAAAATGGCCTACAGTTATGGAGTCTGTCAATGGGAGACATAGGTCAGCCAAAAGAGTTCTTTCTCAGTGGTCACAGCTGGGACAATATGAGCAAGGAAAACAAGCCATACAGGTTATAACCAAAAAGCAAGTATCAGTCAGTCCATACAGACCTGAATAAAGAACTATAGTTAATTTTAACCAGCAACAAAAATAAGTAACAAAGAGAGAAATAACCTTCCCAGAAGAAACCCCCTCTCCCATTATGTAGTCTCTATCCAAGACCTTGCTTGATGCTTCTTACTTCCCATTTGTGGAAACAGCATCTGAATACAGTGACCTCTTTCCAGACAACACAGAATGGAAAGAGAAACAGAGAGTGTCTTTACAGTGTACCATGCAGAAGTCAATAAGCACCTCGCCAGATGATCAAGATTGACAGCAACAGATATAAATCATTTCTGAGCTCAGGCTCCAGCTGCCCTACAGGGATAGCTTAAACAGCGGAGATTTCTTTCTCAGTCTTTCCCATAAGAAATCCAGCATCGAGGCTCCAACAAGGCTGACTTCATTATGAGGTCTACAATTGTCTCATGTGTAGTTGCCACGTCACTGTATGTACACACACAGGGACTGAGGACAAGGGAACGCAAGGGGCCCTAATTCAGTGTAAGACCTGAATCTAAACCTACTGGGATAAAATAGAAGGGGAAATATACTTGTTGACCTGAACAATCTTGTGTATAGTCCCAGAAAACAGAAAGCGAAGTAAAAAGACAAATAGAATTACATTAAGTTAGCAATCTTCTGCACAGCTGCTGAAACACAATGCTTAGATATGGCCTTCAGAAGGGGGACATTTGCGACAGGAGTCTGTGCCAAGCTACTCAAAACTCAATAGGAAGAAAAAATAACCCAATTCAAACATGGGCAAAGGAACTAGAGCGATTGCTCAGTGGTTAAGAGCACCGGTTGCTCTTACAAAGGAACCTAGTTCAATTCCCAGAACAACATGGAGGCTCACAGTCATCTATAATTCCAGTTCCAGTGAATCCAAACCACCTTCTGGCCTCTGTACATACCACACACAAATGACACACAGACATACATGCAGGCAAAACACCCCTACACATAAAATAAAAATTAAAATGAAGTTTAATGCTTGCTAGCCAATTAAAAAAAAAAACACCATGGGCCAAGACCTGAATAGACGAATCTCAAAAAGTGGCATATAAGGGGCTTGAGTGGTGACTTGGCAGTTAAGCGGGTGGATTGCTCTTCCTCCAGAGGACCTGAGTTTGATTTCCTGCCAGCCACATGGTAGCTCATAACTTCCTGTAACTCCCAAATCTTGGAGACCTGACACCTCTGACATCTGCGAGCATCCACACTCATGGGTACATACACATAATTAAAAGTAAAATAAGCTTTTTATTATATATTTTTATTTAACTTTTTATGCATGTCACTTTCAGTTCCCTCTCCCTCCCTCCTCTCCCACCCCCAAAATCCTCCCAATCCTTCACCTCCACTCCATCCCCCCCTCTGCTCCCCAGGGAGGGCAAGGGCCTCCATGAGGGATTTTCAGAGTCTGTTGCATCATCCAGGAAGGGCCCAGGTTCTTCCTCATATGTCCAGGCTGAGAGAGCAACTCCCCCACGTGATATGGGTTCCCAGAGTACTTCTGTATGCCAGGAATAAATACTGCTCTACTTTTCAAGGACCCACAGATTGCCAAGGCCTCCTCTCTGTCACCCAGGTTCAGTGAGAGGGATGTCTAGATCAGTCCCATGCTGGCCCCTCGGTCATCAGTCTGGGGTCCATGTGTTCCCCTTTGTTAAGGTCAGCTGCCTCTGTGGGTTTCACCAGCTGATCTTGATTCCTTTGGTCATCACCCCTTTTTGCAACTGGGTTCCAGGAGTTCAATTCTGTTCACAGCTATGGGTATCTGCCTCTGCCTCCATCAGCCACTGGATGAGAGTTCTAGGATGGCATATAAGGTAGTCATCATTTTCATTATCATGGGAGGGCATTTAGGGTAGCCTTAATGCCAGTTGGTGTCATTCTTGTACCATCTATGAAGATCTCACTAGTTCCAGATCTCCCCTCCATCTTATACTGGCTCCCTCTTTTATGGTATCTCCCATCCTTTTCTCCTCTAGTTTTACTCTGGCTCAACCTTCCTGCTCTTCCATGTCCTCCTCTCTCCTCCTCTTTTCTCCCTCTCTTTTTCCCATCTCCTCCTACCTTCCCCTCCCCCCCAATCCAATTAGGAGATCACATCCCCTAACCCTTCTCTGGGTTACCATGCATATCTCTCTTAGGGTCCTCCCTGCACCCCAGACTCTATGGCGGTGGGATTGTGGACTGGCAATGCCCTGCTCCATGTCTAAAATCCATATATGAGAGAGTACATACCATGTTTGTCTTTTTGTGACTGGGTTACCTCACTCAGGATGGTTTCTTCCAGTGCCATTCATTTGCCTGTAAATTTCAAGATTCCATTTTTTTCTGCTGATTACATTGTGTAAATGTACCACATTCTCTCTATCTACTCTTCAGTTGAGGGACATCTAGGTTCTTTCCAGCTTCTGGCTTTTACAAGTAATGCTGCAATGAACAATGTTGAGCAGATGTCCTTATTGTATGAGGGTACATCTTTTGGATATATACCTAAGAGTGGAATTGCTGGATCTTGTGGTAGACTGATTTCCATTTTTCTGAGGAATCTCCATCCCGATCTCCAAAGTGGCTGCACAAGTTGGCATTCCCACCAGCAGTGGAGGAGTGTACCCCTTTTGCTACATCCTCTCCAGAATAAACCGTCATTAGTGTTTTTTAAGTGGCTTATAAAGAGCCAAGAAGTATATGAAGAAATCTGTTCAGAAAAGTCCAGTTCAAAACTGCAATGAAATATTAGCTCATAAATCATTCATTGGACTCTAAAAATGTAGTCTTATCCAAAGCAATGCTTGGCCATGCTGATAGGAAAATTATGAAATTTAAAACCATTGCAATGATTGCTCAACACATGTTTGAGTAACATAGAAAACAGATATGCAAAACTTTAGTATGATACAAACAACACAAGCAGGGAAGTTGATGCAATAGATACTCATAATCACTTATGGGAAAGTGACATGATGAATATTCTTTTCAACTACCTACATAAAAATTTCCATTAAAAATGAGGCAGAGCAGCTCAGCAGTTTCTAGAAGGTGGCACCAGAAAAGGCAGGGAAGCACCACCCTCCTTCCTGTGTGCTCTGTGCCATTCCTCAATTCCACATGGCTATTACCTTTCATGGTAACGAAATAAACATAAATAAATACCACTTCCCTGAGTTCTACCAGCCACTCTGGCAAATTTACCAAAATCTCAGGAAGGGAATCCTCAATTTATTGACAGTTGGTCATTAACAGAGTGACACCTGAAGTGCATTTTTTGCATCTATTTATCTATCTTTTGCTTTGAGGATTTTTTACCTTTCTTTCCTTCTGCATATCCTGCTTTCAGTGCTTCTTGTGTCTGACTGGCAGCTACCTGGCTTCTTGTTCCAGGCGTGTCCCTCTCTTTCTCCTTGTTCTATTTTTCTTCTCTCTTGCCTAGATTTCCCCTCCTCGTTATTCTCTCTGCCTAGCTATTGGCTATCCAGCTTTTTATTGCACCAATCAGGTGCCTTAGGCAGGCAAGGTGAAACAAATGCAACACTTCTTTACATAATTAAATGCAATACAAACAAATGTAACACATCTTTACATCATTAGCAAAGGCAGCAGAAGCAAATATACCACACCTTTACACAGTTAAAGTTATACTCCACAGCATAAACAAATGTAACACATCTTTACATAGTTAAATATTTCAAAACACCATCTAGGACCTGAAACAATTAAAATACTTTTTTTTCCTGTTAAGCAAGCTTCACTATATTGTTGAATTAAATTGTGTGTGCTTTTTCATTCATGAAATTCATTTGTGTGTGAGAAGGGAATTGCTTTTAAACAAATGGTGGAACACAAAAAATAGAAGACCCAGAGACAGATACTGAAGTTCAAGTTTCAAGCTGAAAATCAGAGAAGAAAAGCAGCCAAGCCATTAGCTCATACCTCTACCTCAGTCTGAAAGGGCTGATTCTGTCTCCATTAGCTCTCCACCAAGCTTCTCCTCAGCGTGTCTGGAGAAATCATTCTCCACAAGAGACCCTTTGCTTTTTCTACTTCCCTAGTGCTGGAATTAAAGGGATGTGCTCCCAAGTGCTGGGATCATAGGTGTGAGCTCTGTTACTCTTCACTCTTGTGTAGGCCAGGGTGGCCTTGAACTCAGAGGGATCCATCTGCCTGTCTCCTGAGTCCTGAGTTTAAAGGTGTGTGCTACCACTGCCTGGCTTCTATATGGCTAACTAATATGGTTGCTTTGCTATTTTGATCTCCAGTGACTTTAATAAATCAAAAAACGATATAACACCACAAAATGCTTCAGGAGGAATTCTCAAACTCTTTACAATTATTTTAGGCTTCTGAGATATTAATTTATTACTAAGTATGAAATGCTTACATGTAAACTATCTGAAAAGTACCCAGAACATGATAGCAATTTTTCCTTTTTCTCTTTATTTATTATTTACTTTTACTTATTCTTCTCTCATATATTAGATCTGATTACAGTTTCCCTCTGTGTTCCTAGTCCCTCCCCACCACTCCCAGATCCACTCCTCCTCCATTCTCTTCAAAAAGGGCAGGCCTCCCAGGAATATCAACCAAACATGGCGTATCGAGTTATAATAAGGTCAGGCACATCACCTCATATTCATGCTGAACAAGGCAACATACTAGGAGGAAAAGGGTCCCAAAAGAGTCAGAGACAGCTCTGCTCCCACTGTTGGGAGTCCCACAAGAACACCAAGCTTCACAACCATAACATATGCAGAGGACCTAGGTCAGTCCCATGCACGTTCCCTGATTGTCAGTTCAGTCTCTGTGAGACCCTTTGAACCCTGTTTAGCTGATTCTGGGGGCCATTTTCTTGTGATGTCTTTGACTCCTCTGAATCCTACAGTCCTTCCAAATCTTTCACAGGATTCCCTGAGCTCTGTCTAACGTTTAGTCCCAGGTCTCTGAATCTGCTCCCATCAGTTGCTGAATGAAGCCTCTCTGACAATGATTATGCTAGGCTCTGGTCTACATGTATAGCAAAGTATTATTAGAAATAATTTCCCTCCGAAACAATACAGAGAAACCCTGTCTCGTAAAAACCAAAAAAAAAAAAAAAAGAAATAATTTCATTGACTTTTTTTGCCTGTCATGTTTGGTTCTATCATAGGTCTCTGGGCTATCCAGACATCAACACAGACTCTGGAGGCAGGAGGGCTATGAGCCTAGATTTTACCATAACACTGGGAGAGAGCTCCACAGCTACAGGTCCTGCCCGACTTCCACCTCCAAGCTGGGTTTGGTCTGGCTTGAGTGCTATTCAATAAAAGTTTTCCATTAATTATAGTCAGATTTATCAATAATTTTCAATTCACAGTTTTTAAAGTTTGTTCAAGGCCTAATCTTCATCTAGCTGAATATGGTTGTACATGCCCATAATCTCAGCACTCAGGAAGCTAACGCAGGAAAATGGCACATTCAGGACAAATCAAAGCTGCATGGTAAGTTCCAGGTCAGTACATATCAAGAACCTGCCTCAGAACAACAAAGCAACCAGTAAAAAGCCTTTCATCTTACAAGGTAACTTGTATTTCAAAGTTTGGGGATAAGTAAGTCTCTGTATTAGTCTCTTTGCATTACTGTAAGAAAAACACCAAAGGATGCTTCTTCTTACAAGCAGGTACTGAATACGGACCAAGGCACCAGTGGTAAGTGACAGGGAGTGTGTGTGTGTGTGTGTGTGTGTGTGTGTGTGTGTATGTGTGTGTGTAATATGATACAATGTGTATACATGTGTACACAGGGTATGTGTGTGGTGTGTGCATGTAGTGTGCTGTGCGTATGTATACTGCATGTGCATAGAATGTATGTGGCATGTATGTGTCTGTGGTATGTGTATAGTGTGTGTACATATGTGGTGTGTATGTAGATAGATATAGATGAGTCCTCTGATTGATCTCTCTATGAAGCAAGCAGTATTTACTCTTGGACCACCATGATGATCTTAGCAGACACCCAATCAGTTCCCAAAGGACCCATCTCTAAACACCCTAGTCTCATTATATAACCACTCTCTAAATTCCTCATTACAGTGATTAAATTCCAACACATTGAAGGGCATACTAACATTATAAAAACTGTAAGGAAGCCTTTAATTACCTAGAATTTATTTTTATTAGTTTATTTTGAAATAACTAATGCCAGGGGAAACCAGAGTACTCAAGCCCCCTTCACTTCCCCAGTCCTGACATCTTACTGTGTTTTTACCATGCTATCTATTGGCCTGTATTCTAGCTGCTGTTTTCTGAATGCTGTGGCCTCTAGCTATCCAGAAAGCCACCACCCAAGGACTCCCTTTTCTTTACTCAGAACACAAGTCTCCAATTGGAAATCAGCACTCACACAACACAGTGTCACTCAAGTACTTCATTGTGCCAGCAATATCTTAGTTCCTTCTGATCCAGGGCTCACACATGGGAATACAAATCACATGTAATCCTCATCACTCTTCCAGATGGTCCAGTGTGGAGAGATGTTCTCACTGTCACACACCATGAAGATGTTCACCTTGCCACACGCAGGAGCTGTGCACAGCCTTGCTTTGCAAATCATTCTCCATGTATATTCCACAAAACAATGCTCCAAAATCCAAATGTATGCATTAAAACCAAGTTTCCTCTGTAAGCCATATCTGTCAAGCCTAAAGATTTCACCTAATTTTGGGAAGTGACATCACCTAAAGTTGGAAAAGTCACCTTGTCAAGGAGTAAACTTGAGGGTAGAAGAGGCCCCCTAACAGGGTCTCTCTCTCTCTCTCTCTCTCTCTCTCTCTCTCTCTCTCTCTCTCTCTCTCTCTCTCTCTCTCTTTCTCCTTTTCAATTAAAGTTTTTTCTGCCGCATACAAGACAATGGGACAATGGGCTCTATCAGGATATTTTACAGACGTAATAATTGTTCTTTGCTCATAATCATTCACCCATTATTAAGCCTTCTTATCCTTATCCACTGCCTCTCCTTCTTTTGCATATCATCCAGCCCTCTGCTTTAATCACACACACACACACACACACACACACACACACACTTACATGTATGAGAGACAATTTGTGACAGGTGTCATCATCCACTCCCCATCCCCCTACCCCTGCCTTTCCCCTTCCCGCCTTAGATGGAGTTTTCTTGGCACCTCAAATGACATAATACTGCGCACAAATTCACTTTTCCTCCTAGTTTAAATATGGTATTGCTATCTCAACGAAAAGAGCTAGCAATACCCATTTACATTCATACTTTGATTAAAGGTTTTAGTTGAAGGCTAAAAAATATGACAGACTGAATTTGACGGAGATGTGATGCTAGTTCAATCCATTCTGGTACAACATTGGGTTTTTTTCTGGCCTAGAAGACAGAGTGGAAGCTCCCACTGGCCCTGGCAACGGCCCTTGCAAACAATTTCAAGGGGATGTGTCCTGAGATGGCAGCTTCTGGGAAGTCCATGCATGGTAGATTAGTAGCAGAAGTTGGGAAATCAACTCATAAACTGTTCAGCCAAACTGGAGTGGCCCATCCTGAACTGAGAAAGAACCTGGATGCTTTAAAGAGAAGGGATTTTGTCTGCCTGCCACTTAATCATGCACACCTACTTTAGGTGTTTTCTGTTCAACTTCAGTCCCAAACTACAAGGACTTTTGTTTTGTTTTTCCTCAACTGTACTGGTTTCTGTAACTTTTAGGGAAAGTTTCTGAAGGAAAATAAACTCTGCTCTGCTGACCTATGACAGGCTTCCTTGCGTGGGTTCTTTGCATGCATTCTGGCTACCAGGTATGTTCGCGCTATTCTAAAAAAGTCCTGGTTCACAAAAAGTCAGAGCTGAAGATCCTTTGGAGATTAAATCCTAGACATACCCTCTTTGTTTGCAGATTGGGAGAATGCAACCCCAAACCTTCTACGGACAGCCAAGGTCACTTGAAGGCCAGGGCTATATCTGCCCTCCTACACGGCCATCTTTCACGTTATCTATGACACGTATGGGCTTTCCAAATTAATAAAAGAAGAAATGTACTCCAACCAAGCCCCAACCAAGGATGCTGCCTCTGTGTTCTCAATACATCCAGTACCTGCATTGTCATCTTGGCTTTTGTTACCCTTCAATTAAGGAAGTAGGAAAAAAAACAAAGCTGCCTGGGCCTAGCTGCAGAAGGACCTGTGTGATTTAAGAGGTTAGAAATTTCAAAAACAAAAACATGGTTAGCATCTGCTTTCAATTATTCATCCCCCGGATTATTTATGGACGGTACCTCTGCCAGCCTCTCTCTTCACTTTAGCAGAAGGGGGTCAGTGTAAAGGAAAAGGCCAGCAGGGGCCCCAGAGGTGGCTTGCACAGCAGGTCCTGAATCTACGCAGGCGCGCTGCACAGGACTGCGGACACCTGCCCTCACCAGCTTCACTCGGTTTCATTTAGTCTTTCAATTCACCCTCATCATTCAAACCCTAAAGCCTCAAGTTCCGAGTGAAAGGATGTATTGAGTAGGATCCCAGAGCACCCACAGAAAATGTTCTAGAAAGTCCCGATGAGTGAGCAGGAGAAAGGCAAGGATTTAGGGCACGAAATGTAAATATACCCGGTTCCCCGGCTCTGAAACTATGGAGCAGAAAGGGCAAGCCTTGGCTCAGAGCCACGGACGGGGGTGGAAGAGGGGAAAGCCGGGCGGCCCCGCGCGTGGAACCCTGAAGGGACCCGCGGATGCGTGGGGGGGAGGGGACGGACTTCCAACCTTGGGGTCCCGCCCCTGGCCAGCCCCTTCTCTGCCATTGGAGGGCACCCGGGGATGGTCCGAGGAACACCCCGCCTCTTGCCACCCATTTTCGCCCCGCCTACTTTCCGCCCACCTTTTCTGCTTTTTTTGGGAGCCTCTGAACACTGGAACAGGAAACCCCCAGTGCCACCACTGGGACCCTGAACACCGAGAAAGTGCGCCCCCACCGCCCCGCCCAACCCGCTGGTGACATCACCAGGGGGCGGGGAACGTAGCTCCGCCCCCAGGGCCCAGCCAGCCTGCCTAGGAGTCTGCGGTTCTGCTGTACTGCGGGCCTGGGTCCCCTCCCTGAGCGCCTTCTTGTTACACATTGCGGCAGCCAGGACCCCTGCAGTTCACCTCAGTCCCTCCACAGCCAGTCACCTGATTTCAGTCTTTCGTCTTTCTCTCCCTTTCTCAGTCTGTGTGCCCAGATGGTTGTGTGGGCTCCAGTGGCAGGGACCTGGAGAGGCAACTACAGTTGCCCGACGCTCCACCTCCCTAATCCCTTTGCATTTCTGCTGCTAACTCGATAACCTAATGCGGTGGCCCTGCAGTCTTGCAAAATATGAAGGTTCTTTTACCTTTCCTCCTAATTTTTGCTTATCTCTTCATTAACTTAAGTAATAAAGTTAGTCAGTGCGGCCTTCAACATTTGGTTAAAGACCCTACAATTGAGGCTGGGGATGAGGGTGTGACGCATTGCAGAAAAGGGAGAGAAAAGCAAAGCTTAATTGCGTTTAGAAAGTAGCCCTTGCTATTTTTCCATCTTACACGACCCACTATAGGATCTTGCACAAACGCAGCTGAAGAGATATTTCGTTGCTGTCTTTTATGTGCTGCATCATCAAAAAACAACTCAGGTGTGTGTGGGTCCCGGTGTGTGTGTGCGTGTGTGTGTACGTGGACTTGGGTGCTTGTGTGTAAACATGTGAGTGCGGCCCAACAAATGACCCCAGGAGGCTCCCAGAAACAGCCTGCACACTGCAGCTTGCATTGGAAATTTCCTAAAGTGCTAAGAGTTTGTAAATTACAAGATTTGGAAAATCGGCTTAGTCAAGGCTCCTTGCCTGGTGCCTTCCCCACCCCCAAAATAGATGTCTCAGTGTCTGGTGTAGCGGCCCCTCGGGTGGGTGAGAGTCGCCAGTGGGCACGCGTAGTCTATTTCTGGGGCCCAATGTGTGCACAACGAACCCCCGGGGGCCTGGGCGTGTACGCGCTCCCGTGCAGTGTGTGCGGGCTGGCTCGGGGGCACTCGGCTCCGCTCCCGGGCGTGCGCCTGTGTGTGAGTGTGTGCTGTGTGTGCGGGTGCTGGGTGCTGGGTGCTGGGGCCGGGTTGTGTGCTCACGAGCTCCAAGCTGCGCCTAGAGCTCAGCTGCAGGGCTGGAGAAAAAGAGGGTAGGCAAGAACGGGGTCTGTAGGCCGCAGAGGGCAGGAGTTGGGAGGCGATTCCCCTGGAATGAGTTTACCCCAGACCAGAAGCACCCCAAACCTAGCTGCAGGGTTGGAAGTGTCTGGGTTCCTTGTGGCGCCCGTGGAGGAGGGAGCAGGTTAAACAATCGAGTGGGCGCGCCAGGACTCCCCAGCTCCGGGAGGGGAGAGGAGAGGGAGCCCCGATTCTGCGCAGGGAGGGGGCGGGGCTGGGGGCCCCTGGAACGAGGAGGCGGGGGTGGCCACCGCGATGGGAAGCGGTCACCCCAGAGAGGCTAGATTCGTTGACATTGCACATTAATTGGAGATATCTGATTAATTCCAGAGTCTTATGACTATAAATGGCGATTCTCTACCAAGGTGTCTATATTTAAAAAAAAAAATCAATCCGTGTCATCCCCCACGTCAGGCCTGCTCGTGGGCGTGAGGCTGTACTTCCTCCGCCCCCTCCTAATGGAGTGAACCATTCCCAGCTCCCCCCCCCCAACCGCTCACTCTCTCGCTCTCTTTCTGTCTCTTCCTCGCTCCCTCTCTTTCTCTCCTCCCTCTGCCTTCCCAGTGCATAAAGTCTCTGTCGCTCCCGGAACTTGTTGGCAATGCCTATTTTTCAGCTTTCCCCCGCGTTCTCTAAACTAACTATTTAAAGGTCTGCGGTCGCAAATGGTTTGACTAAACGTAGGATGGGACTTAAGTTGAACGGCAGATATATTTCACTGATCCTCGCGGTGCAAATAGGTAAGTGGCCGCCCGGTCCGGCTTGGTAGGCGACCGGAGAATGCCAACTCCAGAGGCGCCTAAGGAGACTTGCTGACCGGCGTCCGTCGCTGGATGCAGAAAACCCTGCAGACATCCGGGGTCGGGGCATTAGCTGTTTGGGACTCAGGAGTCCTTGTTCGGTTTTCCTAAAGTAAGGGACTTGAAAGTGTGTGGCAGGCTGTTTTCTAAAGGGATTTCTCGTTTCTCTCCAAAGCGCACATCCATTTTTGCTACCCTCTCCAGGGTTAAAGCAGGGTCGGAGCGCTGGTAGCATGAGGCCCCCGTTGTACTGCAAGGTACTATTTAGAGGGGTCGAAAGGTGAATGCAGAAATAAGATGGCTAGGCAGCTAGGTCTGAAAAGTTTATGTGCAGAAAGCAAAGATATTTCAAGGCTGCCCTCAAACTGCAGCATTTAGAACTTTGTCCTTCCCCTGCCCCCCAACCCCCCATATCCTAACTGCAGCTTTTGCTCCGAGCACTGCAGACTCCGCCGAGAAGGATAAATCAGCCAAATATGCACCGATATACTTTCTCAGGCTCTTGTGTGTCTGTGACTTTACATATTAGCCTCTCTATTATTTTAATACACGAAAGGGTTTTATGTGCTTGCAATATGTCGTTTCGTGTGTTTGTTATTTTTGTTTGCGGCGGTTTATAGAAGGATTGATTTAGTCCCCATTTTATGTTAAGGAATGTTGAGTCTCAGTTACACTGTCAGAAAGCTCTTTTTAAAGTTCATATTTCTCCAACCAAAATGCAAATGTCATAAGTGCTGGCGAATCCGCTCGTCTGATGTCGGATGGGAACATTAATTAACGTAGCAGAGAAGTGAAAGTAAAGCAGCTTATTAATAGAATGGACAAGAGGAAATAAATAGAAACTCTCCAATGGGTTTTCTGGAGATAGAACTGCTATCCTGTCAGGCTGTAGAATTCTTTACAGACAAACCTTGCAGTATCTCAGGAGTGCGTTAAGAAATTTGTGTGGGACAAGAGAAGAAATGCTTGATATTTTTCCTCGCTAAGAAATGTAGAGGAGTCAGGCTTCCTGGAATATTAAAATTGACTCTTTCCATTGGGGTCTACCTATATACATTTGACATGATTCTTGAGAATTTGATTTGGGGGCATTGTTGTGGTTTTGCCTAAACTGGGATTTTGCAAAACAAGGACCATACTCGGGGATGCTGGCTTTTCCTTTAATTTCAGGAAATGACTTAATGCTTTGCATCTGATCGTGTTGTGCCTTTGACATTAGTTCAAAGAGCTGCAACAATTCTAGGACATAGGTCCCAAGGGCAGCAAATTTTCTTTACGTGTTGGAAATAAGTGACTGTAGCATTTTTGCAGTTAGCCTGCAAACGTTTATAGATCAGGAGAGAGCGATTTCACCTGGACGATATTTGGGGGCTCTGTTTTCCTTGTGGATGAGAACAGAAAATAATGGAACAGTGATTGCAGGAGCGATGCATTCGATTGACCTCCGCCTGAGAATGACCAAAATATTGGCAGTGGAATTAAAATGTGTATGTTCCCAAATGTCTACCCTTTTTTGCATCAGAGCTTCGGGCTTACTAACTCAAGGATGGAAGCTGTCCCAAATCACTGACATTTGCCAAGAAAAGTGGGGGTTGGGGAGGGGCGGGGAAGTAGAGGATGGTGAACGAACGAAGATGCGCTGGGAGGAAGTTTGGAATGAATGAAAGAGGTCCAACGAATGAATGAGCAAATGAAAACCGCACTGGATAGGGATGTTAGAGAGAACAGAGGAGCTGGGGTCCACTGCCTGGGGGTTACAAAAACCGGGTCCACAAAGAACTGAGAACGCGACTTGCACAGAGGCTTGTGCCTGCAACCTCTGTCCCGCGCACTGCTTCCGGCTTTTCAGTGACAGCTAGATCTCTAGAAGCCGCAATTGCGAAACCCAGAAATGTTCCCGAATTCGTATTTTACACACGGTCACACACATGCGCGCTGCAGGATCTGCTCCAGCAACGTCTGGGAAAATAGGGTGACCAGAGCGCTTCCTACCCCCAGAAAGCCCCAACACCCTTTTAAAAAGTCGCCATGGTATCTTTTCAGACACCGGATTTTGGGGGTGCGGAAGGCCTTGGGGTTAGAGGCATTTTGTTTCCTTTCTACAAAGCATGCTTGTAACACACATTATAGAGGAAGCTGTGTAGGGTTTCTTTCATATATCCGAGCTACATTAGAGCAAAGATTCATTTATCATAAGACACAATGTTAGTGTTTAAATTTTGCTTTTATTATAGTGCCGAGGGTTTTGTTTTGTTGTTTTTTTTTAAATAGGTGTGAAGGAAGCTAGGTTTTTGGAAGGTTATGTGTCTGCCCCAGCTGAGGTGGAAGTTAACCTCGGTACCTTCCGCAGAGCTTCCCGTTCCGGATTAGAAAGCACTAGTCCCGCCTAGCTCTTCCTGCGGCAATCTGCCGACGCGCAGCGCAGCTCGCGGAAGCTGCGTCTGACTGGGTCACCTTCCCCCGGGTCTGCAGCAGCCTGGCATTCGGGGACAGGTGACTGCGTAAGAAAGGGTGCCGAGTGTTACAACCTTCCAGGAGGTCTTCAACAGGAATGACAGCAGAGGAGGCCTGTTCCCAGATCCCCTAGAGCCCAGGGCCGATTTCCCTTCTAGTATTCACCTTTCCCCGCCCCTATGGCGGAGATTTGATCCTCTCTGTAGTCCTTCGGGTGCCCCGGGTGTCTAGGGCCTTTTTACACGTTGTTTCCCGCGCCCCCAACCCAGTTTGTTTGCCACCCTCCGGGTAGGATGAAACGGCTATTGTGCCTTGGCCGGCCTGGAAGCTAGTAGCTCCTAAACCCAGCTCTTCCAGATTTGGTTGGCTTGAGTTTGGGAGCTAAGACCTGAGTGCGATCTGGAATTTTTCCCTTCGCTCTCCTTCTGCCTCTGGCCCAGCTTCTACCTACTTCAACCCCACCCCCTCATAGGAGCCAGAGCCCTTGGCAGCAGCCTGCCTGGCGCCTAGCAGGCTGGAAGCAACCTTGAGAGGAAAGGTCTGGTCCCCCGTCTGTTTCCTGGGACATTATGGGGAGTGCAGAGGTGAGAGATACAAAGAAGGAAAGGGACACACACACACACACACACACACACACACACACACACACACACACACACACACACACACACACCAGGCTCCTGGCATTGACTGGAGTCACCCTCAGTCACAGCACAGATCTCTCTCTCTCTCTCTCTCTCTCTCTCTCTCTCTCTCTCTCTCTCTCTCTCACACACACACACACACACACACACACACACACACACACACACACACACACCAGCTGCTGAGACCAATCCTTCCCCCAGATAGGTCGCTGAACATTTAAACTGCCCTGATTTAGACCTGCAGAACTGTGCACCTCAGGGTCTCACAAACAACAGACTTCATGCCGGGCCATCGGTTTCATAATAATAAAAAAAAAACACCCCATTTCCCGTAGCTGTTTCTGCTCTTCCAAAGACTTTATTCATTCATTTATTAAGCAATATTTGCTGAGCGCCTGACAAAGACCCTGGCGCCTGATGTCAACTCTTGGGGTGTGGTGCTTGGCTCAGTGGCGCAACCCCGGACACCACACCTCTCTGGCGGTTTTTGCCCCCCCCCAGCACTCTGCCTCAAGACCCCCTCTGTCACCACAAAAATGGAAGATTGCACCGCGAGACGTGACAGGGTTTTGGTGGAGGAAGTGTTGAGAGACAAGGAGGGAGTGAGGAAAAAAGAGTAATAAAGGAGATGAGGGAGGTGAGAAGAGGGGGCGCTGACAACAGAAAAAGAAGTAGAGCTCAGCTGGGAGCGAGGGAGCGAGCTGAAGAAAATAAATGGACTCACCTCCCTGCCACCCATCTGTACCCACCAACGCTCAGATCCCTCCATCTGCACCAGAGGTGGGCCGAATGCAAATAGGTCATTTGGGGGGGGGCACTGTGCTGAATTTTAAAGGAGACCACCCCAAGGGGCCATCGGGTCAGTAGTGGGGCAGGGTGGTGGTGTTGACTGGTGTCCGTCCTCCCCACAGCTTACCTGGTGCAGGCCGTGAGAGCGGCGGGCAAGTGCGATGCAGTCTTCAAGGGCTTTTCAGACTGTTTGCTCAAGCTGGGCGACAGCATGGCCAACTACCCGCAGGGCCTGGACGACAAGACGAACATCAAGACTGTGTGCACGTAAGTGTCCTCTCTGACCCTGGGTTTCCCTTCTGGGGGCGCTGCTGAGGTCAGAGTTCCGTGCCACTCCCCACCCCCATTCCCTGTCCTACCCTCTCCCCTCCTGTGCTCCTCATTGCTAGCGGTAATATGTGCCTTTCTCCCCCCGGCCAAAGCTGCTGACAGGCCCTCTGGCCCTGACGCCTAGGTCCCTAGGTTAGAATCTGCACTGTCTAGGGAGACTCCATGGCCTGAGGTGGACTAAGGAAGAGGATTCTCCCACTAGCCTAAGCTCTTCAGTCTTACAGACCTGCACCCAACAGGCATGGACCCAGGACAAGTGACAGAATGCCACTTTAGCAGATTCTCATGACCCACACAAATCTCTGCTTTGAGATAATCTCCAGTCTTTTTTCTTGTGAGTACCTAGCCTCACAAGTTGGCTTTGGTTTGAGAAGAGCTGGAGTTAACATAAATTTACCTAAAAGTGAAGCCCCCCCCAAAGCACACCAAGAAAATCTGAGTGCTGGAAGGGACTGGGATCTCCCTGTGTCTTAGGGAAAGCCTGAACAATGTTGTATGCCAATGACTTTGGGTCTTGGTAGGTTTTGCTAAGTTCATAGTCCATTCCCAGGTTTGCGGTAGTCACCCTACATGCTGCTATTACCCTTCCCCCTTCCCGTATCTGTATGATCTTCCCAGGAGGGGGGCAGCTGCAAGTCCAGGGCCAGAGGAGGCTTTCACTGCCAAGTTCAGTGGTGTTTTTCTCAGTGATTGACTAGAAAGCCTGCATCTGGCTGTCAAAGAGGTACCCAGCAGAGACCTGCTGCCCTGGACCTCCACATCTTACTGCACCATACATTTTCTTTGCTTTTGAAAATCAGCTGTATTGGACTATCCCCACAAAATGGCCTTGCTATAAAGCTAAGGAAGGCAAGAAGCATTCTTTGTTCCCAGAGGTCGAAGTGCCCAGCTTCCACATCATATACGTGGTTCTTCTCCTCCTAAATAAAGGAGAAGGGGATTCATTTAAGCAATGATCAAATAGGAGGGGGTCTGTCTTCCCATAAACTTTACCAAATACCTAAGTACCCGCTAGGAACTCCAACAAGTAAATGGCTGGTATCTTTTTTATCATAAAATGAAAAAAATGTATTGAATTCCAAACATCTGATAAGAATGAACCTGCAAACCATGGCAGGTTTGCATATTCCAGAACCTCCAGCATTTGCTAAAAACATGCTACATTCCTAGCTACTTTTCATTTTTTTAGCAGGACTAAGTTCCTGGGAAACACGGATGAAAGAGAAGGGCTGCCCCCCCTCCCGCGGTAGCAGGCAGCTGGATTCAGAACCCACTATGTTAATAGTGCCCATTGCTCAGCAAGTGGGTGAAGCTCACCTCTCCCAGCCCCAGGTGAACTTTCCACGAGTGCTCTGTCCCCATCTGGGAATACCCCCCTCCCAAAAAGAAGAAAAGAAAAAAAAGGAGCAGTTTGTGTGTGTCCTTTGCTTTCTAGGTGTAATTGCTTTAGAGTTGTGCAGGAGAGTTGTCCCTTGGGCCTTGCAGTGTCTGTAAATCTTGGCATTTATTTCAAATTGAGGAACCTGAAAGTCCTGTGCTCAGGTCCCGGAGCCCTAATAACTCAGAGAAGGGAGAAAATCCCTAGAAGGCAGCCTAGCTCCAAGAACTCCAACAAGCATTCAGAACTCTCCATCAGCCAGAAGCCAGGTTTGAGGTGGAAGCCAAGGTTAAGCTTGCCTTCAACAAGCTTACAGTCCCCGACTGGCGAACAAAAAGGAAAAGGCTGAGAAAAAAAATGTACCCACACTGCTAAGAGTGGCTGCTGACCCTGAGCTCACGGTCTGGGCGCAGTGGGAGCCAGACGCGCAAATCGACCCACCTCCGAAAGGAGACAGAGCCTTAGGAATCGATCACGGCTTGGGATTATATTTAGTTTCGGGATCTATTTTGGGTTTCCAGAAGAAAGGGGGACAATTTAAAAAAAAAAAAAGATAAAAGGTTGGATGAAGGTTGTGGGGGCGGGGCTGAGACCCAGCAGAGGAAGAGGCTGAGTTACGTTGATTTGGGAACTGACTGGTGGATCCCGAGCACGGTCTGGGAGGAACAGCATAGGTACCCCCTCACGCCCACTCTAGAAAAGTGGGTGATACAACCTGGGGGTGGTAGGAAGCTCCTGGTATCCAAACCTATGCAAAAGGCAAGGTTAGAGAAAGCACGCAGCTAACAGCTGATCTAGAGCACAGGGGTTTGCAAATGCTGGAGAAGGCTCCAAAGCCCGCTCAGGTACTCAGGCACCTAACACTCACCGACCTGGGAATGGAGAGGAGAGACGGCAGAGTCCCAGACGTCTTTGGAGCTCCGGGACTGTGGAAAGGAGGGATGACCTCCGAGGACCGAAGCAAGCGGGGAGACCGGAAAGGAAGAGCGGGGAAAGAGAGGGAAGGGGGAAAGGAAGAAGGGGTTAATGAGGAGAAACTGGAAACAAAAGGAAGGTGGGGGGGCTGGGTGGAGGGAGAGAAGGAGGGCGAAGGACCGCGGCTTGGACAGGATGGAAACAGAAGGGGCGAGGGGGAGGAGAATGTGAGAAGCCAGGAGGGGAGGGCCTGGCTCAGAGCAAGTCACCCATCTTGCGAGCTAAGAGGCATTAATGGGCCGCAGCTTGCAAGGCTTAGTGCTGTTTTCTTAGCTTTCCCGGAGGAGGGTGAGCAATCTGTTTGCGCAGGCCGCAGTGCCAGCGCCAGGCAGCGGGTGCGACCCCGCTCCTGGCTGTCAGGTCCCCCCCCCCCCTGGCACCGTACTAGAGAAACCAGACTGGGAAAGGGAAGGCCCACACTCTGAGAACGGGTTTTTGGGACGAGCCAAGGATCTGGCGGGTCTTTACCCAGTGCGGAACAGGGAGGCCCGCGCGAAAGTGGCACCCTGGGAGGTTGGCAATGGCGCAGTCACCCGGGGCACGGATCGGGGGGGTCCTCCCACGCCCAAAGTGATCCTGCCTCTTCTGTTTTGTTCTGCTCCTCGCCAGATACTGGGAGGATTTCCACAGCTGCACGGTCACAGCTCTTACGGATTGCCAGGAAGGGGCGAAAGATATGTGGGATAAACTGAGAAAAGAATCGAAAAACCTCAACATCCAAGGCAGCTTATTCGAACTCTGCGGCAGCGGCAACGGGGCGGCGGGGTCCCTGCTCCCGGCGCTCTCCGTGCTCCTGGTGTCTCTCTCGGCAGCTTTAGCGACCTGGCTTTCCTTCTGAGCGCGGGACCAGGTCCCCCTACCCCCACCCCCGGCGCACCCACCCACACTCACTTCATGCTCCCGGAAATCGAGAGGAAGAGCCATTCGTTCTCTGAGGACGTTGTGATTCTCTGTGATGTTGAAAACACTCATATGGGATTGTGGGAAATCCTGTTTCTCTTTTTTATTTCGTTTGATTCCTTGTATTTTATTTGCCAAATGTTACCGATCAGTGAGCGAGCAAGCACAGCCAAAACCGGACCTCAGCTTTAGTCCGTCTTCACACACAAAAAAGAAAACGGCAAACTCACCCCCATTTTTAAAATTTTTTATTTTTTTTGGCAAAAGAATCTCAGGAATGGCCCTGGGCCACCTACTATATTAATCATGTTGATAACATGAAAAATGATGGGCTCCTCCTAATAGGAAAGCGAGGAGAGGAGAAGGCCAGGGGAATGAATTCAGGAGTGGCGTCCACGTGGGAAGCATCTGGTGAATACTCACACTCACGTCTTTCTTCCACAGAACCTTGTTTTGATCATTTCCACTGCACATTTCTCCTCCAGGAAAGCGAAAATACACAGTGTGGGCTTTGCATTTTAAGGGTAAGAGACAGATTAAAAACAGGTTGCGTGTGGCGGGAAAGGTGGTCAGAGGAAATGCTATGGTCACTGAGGGGCTGGCTTCACCTGCTATTGTCGATGCATCGTTCAGGTCCGCTGCCTTTGTTTTCCCTCCTCTCTCTTGTTTTAGCTGTTACACACACAGTAATACCTGAATATCCAACGGTATAGATCACAAGGGGGTAATCAATGTTAAATCTAAAATATAGTTAAAAAGATTTTGACATAAAAGAGCCTTGATTTTAAAAAAGAGAGAGAGATGTAATTTAAAAAGTTTATTATAAATTCAGCAAAAATTTGCTACAAAGTATAGAGAAGTATAAAATAAAAGTTATTGTTTGAAATGGGAGTGTCATTTTTTTTCCTTCGCCGAGTTCCCAGAATACCTAGAGGAACACACGACTGCCAGGTGAGAAATTCACCTGTTCACCAAATGGCTGGATGACCTGCTGTCTTTATAGGGACCTTCATCAGTTGGACACTTGGCTATGTCTCCCGGATTCGGCTTATATTTGAAAAAAGAAAAGGAAGTCGCTTTCGACTTAGAGACCAGAGGCCTTTACTAAGTATGCGCTGTGGGCTTTCACATGCAGATACAATGTCCTTGGTCAGCCTGCTGCCCAGGCCTCAGGTGAGCCTGACCCCTAACCTAGGTTCCTATGGCCGGCCCTCAGAGTCACAGGCCTCTTCCTCTGCGGTGGCTAGAGGCAGCTTGCAAAGGAACCGCCATTAAGGGCTCTGCAGAGGTGCAGAGAGGCTGCGTTCCCAGGCGGGGTTCAGGCGAATCCTTTCATAATTAATAAGACAGCTCAGCTGAAATGGCGAGGAGACGGGGCCCTATTGATCTGCAAGTCGATCTGCTTCCACCTCTCCTATTTATAGGCTCCTCGTGGCTTTACAGATTAGTAAACAGCCGCAGTGGAGCCCGGGTCCAGGGTCTGCATACATGGTGTAGGTTGGGGGGGAAGAGAACTACACATAGGCTCTTGGGTTCATTGGAATCAAAATCTGATTTCACTGCATGTAGGGATGGGAGGGAGTTCGTGGGTGCTCCCTAGGGTACGTGGAGGAGCAGAAGAAGGATGAAGGCTGATCCCGGTGCTGAAGCAGGCTCCCACACCCAGCAACCCGCTGCCGGCGGCGGGGAGGGTGTGCCAAAGCTCTGAAATGCAATGTGTAAACAATCGCTAGTGTAACAGTTCATAAATCAAACCCAGTGGGTCGCAGCCCAATCTGCATTCCCCCCATGGATTGAATTCCAGCAACACATGCGTCCTTGCGCCCCGAGCGCTGGAAGCTGCATGGATTCTTAATGGCAGCATACATTTAGGGCTCTGGTTCACGCACGCGCCTCGCGGGGCCACTCTGAGAAACAGTTCCACACGCTCCCCGCCCCCAACCCCTCCTCCTCCCTGGATTTGGATCTTAGCCCAAACCAAAGGAGGGGGCTCGCCTGCGCTGGATAGCTCATTATTTTGGAAAACAGTTGGAATCTGTTCATAATTTCATTTCGATGATATTTTCAAAAAGTCTAAGTATACAGATGACCAACCTAAGCACAACCGCTAGAATTTAAATGAAAACATCTAAGCGTGTCGCAAATACCAATCTATTTAATGGGGTGAGGGTACAAGGAGAAAAAAGAGGGGCTCCTCCAGTACTGTTTTTTGTCATAATAGCTTGCTGCCCACGATCATTTTCCTTTGCGAATTGGGGACGATCTAGTGCCCAGCACTGATCTCCTAGTTTGTGGAAATGAAGCCTGCTTCGTGCTCTCTGCGGGCTTTGGAGGAAAGACAGACTGGAGTTGCTCCTCCCCCCCCCGTGGTGAGGTTTCCTCTAGGTCCTCCTCCTAGAAGACCTAAGTAGGCGAGGCTATGGGAGGAGACAGAAGGGATCAGGGGGCGGGCTGATATGTTCACCCATCAGGGCTCCTTTCTAGGAACCCCTAGCTTTGAGTGAGGTTCCAACGGCTCCCCAGGTGAAACTGCTCTAGAAGGAAGACTTCCCAACCCTAATCGCTCTGGGGCACCTACTTCAAGCGATCCCTGTGAAGACAGGAAACAAGGGCTTACTGTTTGAAGCTATCTTACCCGGTCAGGGGACCACGCTCACGTGCCCATCTCTTCAGGAACAGAAGGCGAGCCTTCGAAACTCCTTTCTGGATCTGGCTCCTCAGAGAACATTTCTTTTGTTTGTGATTGTTTAGATTATTATCGCACCATCTCCAGCTATCATGTGCTGTTTAATTACGATGACATCTCCATATGTTGGTTGGTGTCACTGTTTTTAAGCAGCAACGCAGAAGTCCCGGTTGCCAGTTTCTGGGAGGTGGTATAATTAGGGTGTGTCTGTCCTACCGCTGGCTAAGTGGGCAGAGTGGTAACCAAGTTTGGCAAACCTACCTCCTCCAGACCTGACCTGCGGGCACCCTCGTAGGCTCTCCACGCGGTCCACTGGCGCAGGCTTCCAGCATTTGAAGACCTCCTTCACTCCATCCTAGGCGGAGTAGATTCAAGACAGGCTAGCGCACTATCAACTCCTTGTGAAAGGCCATTTCGGGAACTTAAGGACTGGTGGGAGGGAAAACGAAAGGGAAGGAGACAGGCCAGAGAAGCACACCAGGGAAATAAACCCCTGTGGAAAGGTGGGGAAGACATCCAGAAAGTGAGAGTAACAAAGGAGAGAAGGGAGCGATTTGTAAAATAAGGAAGGAGGATGATTGGGGGCGGGGGAGGGGCGGGGAATAGAGCAGGAGGTGCCTCAGAGAAAAGGAGGCCAAGGTGAAACCCTGAGCTTTCACTTAGGACTCTAGGTGAAGCGAATGTTCCAAGCGACCACACAGACTTTCTTCCAGTGGATCCAGAGAGCTTTTCAGCTCACTGCAGATTAAAAAGATTTTTACTATGGTGTAGGTACCCGCTGCATCTTTGCTCTGGAGTGCCCATCCCTAGCACCCACAGCCTTATCCTGCTGTCTTGGACTCTGGCCTCCTGGAAAACAGATAAAGCCTCTCCCCTTCGGGGGTAGCAGGACCTTAAACGCCTACAGAGGCTTCTGGAAAGGTCCTCCGAGATACCCTGCCTCTCTCTGCCCTCATTTTGCCATATGCCAGGCTCCCCAATCTGGTGATGTCTACCTGGTCTGGTCTAGCAGTTGGTTTCTGGAAGAGCCAGCACTCTAGCCAGGGGCCCCAAGGGCCCTGATTCCACTTACTGGCTAACACCTACCAAAGGGAACCCAACATCCAGGTGCTGACCTCACCTCACTTTGCCTCTGGGTGGAAACAAAGTGGTTATCTCAAAGCAAAGGGAGGGAGTGGTGAGTTCACCAGCTGCAGGGGCTGAAAAAAAAAAAGGCCCTCAATTTGTTCCTGCATCCCAAGCCTCTTCATGTTCTTAGGACATGGTGGTGGTGCAGGCTGTGTGTGTGCGTGTGTGTGTGCGTGTGTGTGCGCGTGTGTGTGTGTGTGTGTGTGTGTGTGTGTGTGTGTGTGTGTTTGTAGTCTCTCAGTATCCTTTCCCCACACAGAGAAGGCTCTTCTGCCTTCAGCTGGGTGGGGTGTTCCAATCACATTTGGGCACTAAAGGGAAATCACCTTTAGCTTGGCTTTCAGGAACTTGGACTCCAGTGACCCCAGAGCACCACTCCCAGTTGTGACAAACTTAGGCACAGTTACTGAGCCCCTTGCAGCTGCTTCTTCATCTGAAGGTCAGCTGGGCACAGTCACACTCTGTGTCACAGGATTGCACCGTCCTGCAACCTGCCCATAGTGCTAGTTCTTAATTTAACTCCCTCCCCTTTGGTTAAGGCTTTATCAGCTGGGACTCCCACAATTCTTCAAGGTAACCTCCAGCAACAGCATCATTCTGCGTTTTAAGATGTTGGAGAGATTTTCTCTCAGTAGTCCTACAGTTTTAAGTCAGGCAGTGGTGTCCAAGCCTTTAATCCCAGCACTCTGGAGGCAGAGGTAGATGGAGGTAAATCTCTGTGAGTTTGAGGCCAGCCTGGTCTACAAAGCAAGAGGGTTCCAGGACAGGCTCCACAGCTACACAGAGAAACCCTGTCTCAGAGGAGGGGGAGCCCCTCTAGTTATAGGTTTACCCAAGTTCTGTGTCCCTCTGTAACCTTCCCCAAGGATACCCTGGGCAAGTTCCTTGGAATAAAGTTGTCAATTTATGGGTGATTTCCCAGAGACCCACCCCACCTGGCTCTGCCCAGATCCTTACTGCCCCAAACCAAGTGACCAGCTGCATCACTTCTGCCATGTATAGAAAATTCCTCTTCCAAAAGTAAAAAATGTAAAAACAAATTATCCTTGTAGCCAACAAAGTAATTCAAGGGGACATAAAGGGGGGGAGTTTGACCTTCCACCCACTCACAGTGATTATAGAGTGATGAGTGTGCGTCCTTCACAGTGCGCCTGTCAACCTGTGCTGACAGATGCCCATGGGAGGATGGGTTTAGACTTTTTCTGAGGGATGTGTCTTTCATTTCAACCAAATCTCTATATGAACATCCACACACACACATAGCTCCTTCTTTTAACCAGTCGCATACTATTCCACAAATTCATGTTCTAGTTTACTGTTTACTTGTTTCTTTAACCTATATTGATGCACATATGAGGTTTGGTTTGGTTTTGTCTACGATGCTCTACAGCTGTTACTGTCACAAATATTCCTGTCCAAACAACATTCTGCACCAGATTTTTATTTCTTCAATAGCCTAGAGTCATGCCCCACCCCCTGCCTCCTAAGGTTGAATTGCTGGGCAGAAATGCCTGTGTACTTTTACTATGAAAGGATGCTAATCAATCATCTGGAGAATCCAGACTACCAGTTTTTATGCATCCACGTCAACACTTTGTAGCTCTCAGGGAGGCCATCTTTCCCAACACTTCACTGGACTCTGTGCCTCTCTTTTGGACACCGAGGACCAGAGCTCATCTCTCCAGGGACAGGGACACACCAGCTAGACTTTGTGTCCCTGCCCCAGACTGTGGCAAATAGTCAAAATGATTTTATTCAAACCTGGGAGTAACTAATCCTGGAAAACTATGGCTCCCCACCCCTAATTTAACCAACAGGCACAGGGAGTCTGGGGCCCCTGAGGGCTTGGTAAGTGACTAGAAGACTCGACTGAGGATTCCCACTGCACCTCCTGTTGTCACCTGCGCTCACCCTGCACCATGGCAGCTCTCCACTCCAGCTGAGGCTATGGGTCCCTGGCCTGGCTGCTGTGGGTGGCAAGCAAATGGGGAGGCACAGGAGAAGCACGTGGGCATGGGGCACGGACAAGGCTGCATTTCCTTTTACTCAACTGCCCAATGGGTCCTAGAGGCACCTACAGGCAGGATCCAAACCACAGTGAATATCCAAGAGGACTAAACCATCTATGGGAGAGTTCATTGTACACAAAAACCCTCACTTCTACTCTGTCCTCCTCTGTCTTTCCTCCATTTACTCTGGCCTAACTTTGATGAAAATAAAAGTGACTTTCACTGAGTACTTTATACATGTCAGGTATTACGCTGAAAGGTTGCATTTCCTTGGTAAACTCAGTAAATGAATTCCGTTATCCCCATTTTGCAGATGAGAAACTGAGGTTTGGAGAGAGGCTAATCATTATTCCCAGCTCAGCAGGTATCAAGAGAGGGAGCTGAAACTGAAAACCCTAATCTAGCTTAGGAGTCTGTTTTATGGTATCACTTCACTTTGCTTAGTGTGTTACTACGCTGAATCAAAAGAGTTAACATAAATAAAAAGACAACGACAATGAAGAAATTTAAGTCCCCTGGTAGACAGAATAAATGGCCTGACAAAGATGTCTGTCCATTTTCCAATCAATCTCTGGAACTTGTGAGTTTTGTAGTTGTTGGCCAAAGGGAACTAAGAGTTGTAGATGGGATTCTGCTGCCAGTGGGCTGACTCTAAGATGTGAACATTGTTTTGGATTGTCCTGGGGATTAGTGTAATCACAGGACTCTTTGATTCCCAAGAACAGGGCACAATAGGACAGAGTTATGGATGAGAGAACTCAATCCACTTTTGCCTTTTAATTTGAAGGAAAGACCCTGTGCCAAGGAAGTAGAAATGTCTTCCAGAAAAGAAAACAACATGCTCCCCAGAGCTCTCAGAAGGAAATGTGCCCCAGTGATTTCAGCCCAAATAGAATCCATGTCAGAATTTTAACCTACAGAACTTAGTGTCAGATAATAAGGTGTTGTTTAATTTACCATGCTTGTGTATTTGATTATAGCTATGAAGAGAATGCTCTTCCAGTCAGAAATTGCATTATACTGATTTTGTTGAGAAGGTACTTTTTACTTAAAAACAAACAAAAACATACCCTTCGGGATATAAGCATGCTAGAGACTTTTCCCAGGGTTTCCCTTCATCCATGTGTGTGTCTGGAGAAGGTTACTGATTTGTTTCTGTGACATTTCAAGAGGCAGTCTGTGCATCAAAGAGGACATCAGAGAATGTGTTTCTATAGGACAATAAACACATGGTTATGCTACTGCTCACTGGTGTCTCAGCATAAAGATGTCCACATGTTCATCCTTTTTCTGACCCTTTCCAGTTACAAGAGCCTCCTGCTCATCTCCTTTCCAGCCAGTAACTCAATGAACATGCTGGGAGGTTCTTTGACTCTATAATCCTCATGGGCCTGCCCAGACAAGAAAAGTTCATCATTTGGGTCCATGCATTCATGAAATATACCAACGTGTTCTTTTTCTCTTGATAGTTCACAGGAACTAGTATTAGCCACATACTTTATCATCTGGACAAAAAATCATATGCTGGACTGATTTGCATGGTGGTAGCATTTCCAACTCTGTACTTTACCCAGAAGACATGAGGATGTGGGTTCCAGCTCTAATAGAATATCTGGAGTGAATCACTTGCTAACAGCATCATAAGAAGGAAGAACTATGAAAAAACAAAAAAGTAAATTTAGACAGGCCTCTAGTTGCTACTATCCTCTACACCAAGAGAACGTTGTTAAAAACAATCCTAACACAGTGAACAGGACAAAGAGAAACATACAGTTACTGATCCTACAGGACTCTAGGAAAGGAAGGCAGACATGGGTCATTAACTCCAGAGTCACTGAAGGTTTGTAATGATTCCTCAGTCCCAGTTTGCTGTGTCTCTCTGTGTCCTTGAAGGCTCAGCAAGCTTAGATAAGTGACTGTGAAAAAACAGCTCAGGGACCCTTATGGTTCTTTGGTCAGTTCATCTGGCTGTCACCAGATGCACACTGAGGGATCGCCCTAAGGTACAGAGATAAATCTCAAGCCACATGGCCATTTAGCTTTATCCAAACACAAAGTCTTCAATGTAGGCTACTTTGAAGTATACAGTAGAGGCTGAGCCATCAACCAGTGCGGAGGGTGAAGACTTGGAACTGGCTCCCAGCCAGTTGTCCTCAAAGTTTATATCCACTTAGTGAGTTGTTAGACATGTCTGACATGACCATTCTACCTTTTACACCTCAATCTTGAAGAAGCTTTTACACCACACTGCCTCTGTTTCTCTGTATGGAATATCATCTTGTTCTACTTCTTAACAACCATTGGGCACTTTTACAGAGAACAAAAAGACTTATTCTTGGCTGAAATAATTATTTTCAGATCATTCTATAAGTTCAAGTCTAAGATGTACATGTATAGACTCACACAGATAGTGAAATCATATATTGTTTAATTAACATTTCCCAGGACACACAGAATCACACAGACTCATATGTGCCCACACATGCAGATGTAAAGTGCTTTCCTTGACCTGGAAACCTGTTTGGCTTTTGAAACTTGCCTCGCATCTGGTAGACTATGATCCCTGTTTTGAGTTTAATCCTCCACGTGTTCCTCCCTCCCTGTCTACACTAATATTATTTCTGTCGCATGACGAACACCTGAGAAAAACAACTGAAAGGAGGAAAAGTTTACTTTGGTTCCCTATCACAGAAGTTTTAACTCCCGGCCACTTTCCCCATAATTTTGGGCTCGTAATGGCTCTCATAGCAGGAGAACATGGCATAATACATCATGGAGCAGGGAAACAAAGGAGAGAAAATGAGAGGGTGCGGTCCCATTTCAATAACATGGTTATAATAACCTCCTAACTTTCTCCAGTCACTTTCTTCTGATAGTGTCACAAGTTGAAGACCAAAACTTTAGCACATAAACCTTTAGGATAATGTAGGATCCAAAGCATGATATTGTTCATCTTGTGTGTTCACCCATTTCCCTATCATGCACCAAGAGCAGTAGGCACAGAAGGTATATAGCAATTAATATAGGAATAATTAGGCCCAAAGATAGAGATGGGTAGTAGAGCACAAACTTAGCATAGACACAACTCTTGGAAGAAGTGGTGTGTGTGTGTGTGTGTGTATAAATCAACAAAAATATTAGCACGTGTGACTACATCTATGTGCATTATTAGGGAAATTATTTATTTTAAACATCTATGCCAGGCATAACATTATGTATAGTGGGATATTTGAAAGGGAAGGACATTTCTTGACTTTAAGTAACAGGATTTAGATATTAATAACTTTGTTAACATAAGAATAGATAAATATGCATGCATGAAGAGTACATCAGTAACATCTTCTTCCATGCTGTCTGAATCCATTTCTGTTGCTAATAAACTATAGACAAAGGTTTATTTTTTCCATTGTTCTGGTCCAGGGTCAAGACTCTGTATTTGGTGATGGTCTTCTTATTGGCAGAGTCCCAAGGTTGTACAGCCCATCACATATAGCACAAGATGGGGATCACACTAGACATGCAAAACAAGGCTGACTTTTACACCAGACCCATTCTTGAGCTATATCAATCCATGAGTCCATTAAGAACATGTATCTCCAAACATCTTCTAAGGGTCCCACATCGTACTATTTCATAGCAGGCAACAAGTTTTGAAGGCTACAATCCATAGTCAAACAATAGCACCTCTCTGCTGACTTGACTCATCCTACTTCAAGCCAAGCTCTGTAGACACTGTTGTTAGCCTTTTGTCCTCTGCCTCATTTGTGTCTTACCCTTTAAAAACAATGATATGCATTCTATTTTAAATTTTTTTATAAAGAATTCACACACACACACACGCTGAGAAGATTGGAAACTGTGGTGATGTAAAAGGGAAAATTTTAAATAGTCATGATTTCTTCAACCAGAGATACCCATTTTGTGCTTAGTGTCTCTTAGATTAATATCCTCCTTTTTGGATGGGTATGATGATGCTGTCTCAATCTCCTCAAATATATTCTCTCTCTTCCCATGGCTAAATCATTGTTGAGTGCTTCCTGTTGTAGAATATTAAGTCCAACAAATCCTTAACAAAAAATATCCAGGATATATGGGACACCATGAAAAGACCAAACCTAAGAATAATAGGTATAGAAGAAAATGAAAAAAACCCACCTCAAAGGGGCAGAAAACATATTCAACAAAATCATAGAAGAAAACTTTCCCAACCTTAAGAAAGACATGTCAATGAAGGTATAAGAAGCTTACAGAACACCAAATAGAGTGGACCACAAAAAAGTCCCCTCGTCACATAATAATCAAAGCCCCAAACATACAGAATAAAGAAAGAATATTAAGAGCAGCTAGAGAAAAAGGCCAAGTAACATATAAAGGCAAACATATCAGAATTACACCTGACTTCTCCATGGAAACTATGAAAGCCAGAAGGTCCTGGATAGATATTCTACCAACATTAAGAGACCACAGATGCCAGCCAAGACTACTAAACCCAGCAAAGATTTCAATCAATATGGATGGAAAAAACAAAATGCTTCATGACAAAATCAGATTTAAATAATACATATCTACTAACCGAGCCCTACAGAAAATTCTCGAAAGAAAACTCCAACCCAAGGAAGTTAACTAAACCAGAAAAACATAGGCAATAGATAATCCCACTTTACCAACAGGAAAAAGGAAAAGTGATAGAAATCCACATACAAGTCCACCAACAACCACTCCAAAACAAAGGAGAATGAGCTATCAATGGTCATTAATTTCCCTCTGTATTAATGGTCTTAACTCGCCCATAAAAAGACACAGGCTAACAGAATGGGTTCGAAGACAGAATCCATCCTTCAGCAGCATACAAGACACAACTAACTTCAAAGACAGATGATACTTCAGAGTTAAGGGATGGGAAAAGATTTTCTAACCAAATGGAGCCAAGAAACAAGTGGGGGTAGCAATCCTAATACCTAACAAATTAGACTTTAAACTAAAATCAATCAAAAAAGATGAAGGAGGTCACTTCATATTCATCACAGAAGAAATCCACCAAGATGAAGTCTCAATTCTGAACATCTATGCCCCAAATACAAAGGCATCCACGTTCATAAAAGAAACATTATTAAAACTCAAAGCACATATAAAACCACACACACTTCAACACCCCACTCTCACCACTAGACAGGACCACAAGACGGAAACTTAACAAGGATACGAAGGATCTAATAGAAGTTAGGACCCACTTGGGTTTGAAAGACATCTATAGAACACTCCATCCAAACACAAAAGAATGTACCTTCTTCTCAGCTCTAAATGGAACCTTCTCAAAAATCGATCACGTACTTGGCAACATAGCAAACCTCAAAGGTACAAAAAAATTGGAATAACTCCATATATCTTATCAGACCACCATGCTTTAAAGTTAGAATTCAACAACAACACAAATCGCAGAAACCCTGCAAACTCATGGAGATTGAATAATGCACAATTGCAACACTCCTGGGTAAGAAGAGATAAAAAGAAATTAAAGAATTCAATGAGAATGAAGACACAACATACCCAAACTTATGGGACACTTTGAAAGCAGTGCTACGGGGGATGTTCATAGCACTAAGTGCCCACATGAAAAAACTGGAGAATAGTCATACTAGAGAATTAACAGCACAGCTGAAAGCTCTAGAACACAAAGAAGCAAACTCTCCCAGGAGGAGTAGATGCCAGGAAATAATCAAATTGAGGGCTGAAATCATAAAGTAGAAACTAGGAAAACAATACAAAGAATCAATGTAACAAAGAGTTGGTTCTTTGAGAAAATCAACAAGATAGACAAAATTTTATCCAAACTTACCAAACAGCAGAGTATGAACACAAAAATTAACAAAATCAGAAATGAAAAGAGAGACATAACAACGGACTCTAAGGAAATCCAGAGAATCATCAGGTTATATTTTGAAAAGCTATACTCCACCAAATTTGAAAATTTAAAGGAAATGGACAATTTTCTGGATAGATGTCACTTACCAAAATTAAATCAAGAACAAATAAGCAATAAGACCTATAACACCTAAGGAAATAGAAGCAGTCATCAAAAGTCTCCTAACCAAAATAAAACAAAACAAACAAGCAAAAAAACCGCAGGGCCAGATGGCTTCAGTGCAGAATTTTACCAGAAATTCAAAGAACATGTTATACCAACTCTCCTCAGTGTATACTAAGCCACAAAAAGAAACAACTAAGAAAGAGAACTTCAGACCAATATCCCTTATAAACATTGAGGCAAAAATATTCAATAAAATACTGGCAAATCGGATCCAAGAACATATCAGAAAAATCATCCACCATGATCAAGCACAATTCATTCCAACGATGCAGGGATGGTTCAACATACAAAAATACATCAATGTAATCCACCATATAAACAAGCTGAGAAACAAAAATCACATGATCATCTCACTAGATGCTGAAAAAGCCTTTGACAAAATCCAACACCAACTCATGATAAAGGTCTTGGAGAGATCTGGGGATAACAGGAACTTACCTTAACATCTTAAAAGCTATATACAGCAAACCAACATCAAACTAAATGGACAGAAACTCAAGGCACTTCCTCTAAAAACAGAAACAAGGCAAGGCTGTCCCCTCTCCCCATACCTCTTCAATAATGCACTCCAAGTTCTAGCTAGAACAATAAGACAGCAAAAGGAGATCAAGGGGATACAAATTGGAAAGGAAGAGGTCAAACTTTCACTATTAGCAGATGATATGATAGTTTACATAAGTGACCCAAAAAACTCTACCAGGGAACTCTTACAACTGATTAACACCTGCACCAAAGTGGCAAGATACAAGATCAACTCAAGAAAATCAGTAGCCCTACTATATACAGACGATAAAAGGGCTGAGAAAGAAAGCAGAGAAATATCACCCTTTACAATTGCCACAAACAACATAAAATACCTTAGGGTAACACTAACCAAACAAGTGAAAGACCTGTATTGCAAGAACTTTGAGTCTTTAAAGAAAGAAATTAAAGAAGACACTAGAAAATGGAAAAATCTCCCATGCTCTTGGATAGGTAGGATCAATGTACTAAAAATGGCAATCCTGCCAAAAGCAATCTACAGAATCAATGCAATCCCCATCAAAATCCCAGCATAATTCTTCACAGACCTTGAAAGAACAACTCTCAAGTTTATATGGAAAAACAAAAAATCCAGGATATCCAAGACAACCCTGCTCAACAAAGCAATGTCTGGAAGCATCACCATCCCTGACTTCAAGCTCTATTATAGAGCTATAGTCTTGAAAACAGCTTGGTATTGGCACAAAGATAGACAGGTAGACAAATGGAATCGAATTGAACACCTTCTGATTAATCCCCAAATCTATGAACACCTGATTTTTGACAAAGCAGCCAAAATTATATAATGGGAAAAAGGTAGCACCCTCAACAAATGGGGCATGACTGGATATTGGCATGTAGAAGACTGCAGATAGAAACATGTCTAGCACCATGTGCAAAACTTAAGTCCAAATGGATCAATGACCTCAATATAAATCCAGCCACACTGAACCTGTTAAAAGAGAAAGTGGAAGGTACCCTTGAACAAATTGGTACAGGAGACTGTTTCCTGAACATAACACTAATAGCACAAACACTGAGATCGACAATTAATACACGGGACCTACTGAAACTGAGAAGCTTCTGCAAGGCAAACGACACAGTCAGCAAGACAAAAAGGCACCCCACAGATTGAGGAAAGATATCACTAACCCCACATCTGACAGAGGGCTGATATACAAAATTTACAAAGAACTCAAGAATCAAGTCTCCAAAGCACCAAATGGTCCAATTAAAAAATGGGGGACTGAACTAAATAGAGAATAGTCTAAAATGGCTGACAGACACTTAAGAACGTGCTCAACATCTTTAGCCATTGGGGAAATGCAAATCAAAACAACCCTGAGATATCATCTTACTCCTGTCAGAATAGCTAAAATCAAAAACACCAATGACAGTTTATGCTGGAGAGGATGTGAAGAAAGGGGAACACTTGCCCATTGCTGGTGGGAGTGCAAACTTGTACAGCCACTTTGGAAATCAGTATGGAGATTCCTCAGGAAAATGGCAATCAGTCTACCACAAGACCTAGCAATTCTACTCTTAAGCATATACCCCAAAGATGCCCATTCACACAAGGATGTCTTTTCCACTATGCTCATAGCAGCATTATATGTAATACCTAGATCCTGCAAGCAACCTAGATGCCCCACAAGTGAACAGTGGATAGACAAAATGTGGTACATTTACACAATGGAGTACTACTCAGTGGAAACAAAAACAACGGAATCTTGAAATTTGCAGGCAAATGAATGACACTAGAAGAAACCATCCTGAGTGAGGTAACCCAGTCACAAAAAGACAAACATGGTATGTACTCACTCATATATGGATTTTAGACATGGATCAGGGGAGTGTCAGCCTACAATCCCAGTGCCAGTGAGTCTGGGAAATAGGGAAGTTCCCAAGAGATATGCATGAAACCCCAGAGAAGTGTAAGGAGGCAAGATCTCCTGAGCAGATTGGGAACATTGGAGGAGAGGAGAGAGAATCAGGAAAAAGAGAGGGGGATAAGAAGAGGGGAGAAGGCATGGGGGGGCGCAGGAAGGTTGAGTCAAGGTAAGAATAGAGGAGAGCAGGATGACTGATACCATAATAGAGGGAGTCATTGTAGGTTTGAAGAGAGAGCTGACAATAGTGAGATTTCCAGAGATCTACAAGGATAACACCAACTGGCAAACTAAGCAATAGTGGAGAGACTACATTAATAGCCCCTCCCTGACAATAAGGTTGATGACTACCTTATATGACATCCTAGAACCTTCATCCAGTGACTGATGAAAGCAGAGACAGATACCCACAGCTAAACACTAAACTGAACTCCTGGAGCCGAGTGACAGAGATGGAGGAGTGATGAGCAAAGGCGTCAAGTCTGTGCTAGTGAAACCCACAAAGACAGCTGACTGGAAAAGGGGGATCTCTTGAACCCCAGACTGATGGCTGAGAGGCCAACAAGGGACTGATCCAGACTCCATGAATGTAGTGTCAGTGAGGAGGCCTCAGAAATCTCTGGGGCGTTGGGTAGTAGATCAGTGTTTACCATGACTTACAAATGAACTTTGGGAGCCCATTCCACATGGAGGGATGCTCTCTTAGCCTGGACACATGGGGAAGGGCCTAGGCCTTGCCCTGGATGAAATGATAGACTCTGGAGATCCCTCCAAGGAGGGCCTCACCCTCCCTGGGGAATGATGTGGGGATTGGGTGAGGGGCTGGGGGAGGACTGGTAGAGGGACAAGGGAGGAGGGGTGGGAGAGGGAGCTGTGATTGATATGTGAAGCATACATGCATGTTTGTAAGACATAATTTATTTTAACAAAAATTTTAAAAAGATGTGTTGCTTTTTTATGCTATGGAATATTTGTTTAATGATGCAAAGATGTGTTGAATTCTTTTATGTTGCATTTGTTCAACTCTGTCAAGCTGTGTTGCTTTGCCTGCCTAAATCTTCTGATCAGTCTAATAAAACGCTGACTGGCCAATAGCTAGGCAGGAGAGAGAAATAGGTAGCACTGATGGGGGATGTTCTTCTGCATATATGTTTCTCTTATTGTTTGATGAATAAAACACTGATTAGCCAGTAGCCAGGCAGAAAGTATCGGCGGGGCAACCAGAGGAGGAGAATGATGGGGAGAGGACTTGGAGAGTGAACCACCAGGGAGACGTCATGTAGTAGCTGAAGGAGTAACAGGCCCAGACATTCTCCAGTAAGATAAAACTATGTAGAAATACATAGATTAATAGTTGTAGGTTAATAATTAAGAGAGAGCTAGCCTGTAAGAGGCCTAAGTCATTCGCCAAATAGTTTATAATTAATATAAGTCACTGTGTGTTTATTTGGGACTAACTGGTTGAGGGACCTGGCAGGGCAGAATCTCCCTCTACACAGGACTGGCAGGCAGAGTGAATAAATAGGAGGAGCAATCTAGGGAAGAAAGAAGAGCAAAGAGTGAGAAAGGGAGAAGGAGAAGGACAGGAGGACACCAGGGACTAGCCACCCAGTTACACAGTCAGTAACGAAGTAGGAGGGGAAGGAAGATATATAGAATAAAGAAAGGCAAAAAGCCCAGAGGCAAAACATAAAGAATGGGATAAGTTAAGGTAGAAAAAACTGGCTAGAAACAAATCAAGCTAAGGCAGGGTATTCTTAAGTAAGAATAAGTATGTATTTATTTGAGATCTAGGTGGTGAGCCCCCACAGAGTTCAAAAAAAGAAAACCCTACAACTTCCAACTCCCTGCATAGAGTTCAAGACTCACAAAGATCTGGTCCCTTCTCATCTCAGTAGGCTCTTTTCCACACACTGCTTTCTGTATCCACTGCTGCCATATTGAATTCCCCACTCTTCCTTGAGCTGACATTGTCTCCTTTACCCAATGTAAGATTTTTTTCATTAATGTATCAGGGTCAATCCTATGTGACCAACACAGTAGAATACAACTGACGTTAAACTGAATGGCTTCCAAAACAACGTCACAAAAGATATTGCAGCTTCTTTCTAAATCTCTTGGATTGCTTTCTTTAGGGGTAAGCCAGCTGCCTTGCTGTGAGGACATTTAAGCTCTTGGAAGAAATCCACAGAGAAGGGAACTGATACCTTCTGCTAGCTGCCAGCACTACCTTGCCAGACACATGAGTGGCTTGAAAGGCAAGATCCTCATCCCTATCATAATTCCAGATGCCTGCAGACTCAGTTCACCTCTGATTACAGCTTCATGATTCCTGCGCAAAGCTACCCAGTCAAGCTGCTTTCACATTCTTTACCCAGAAAAACACTGATAAATAATACATGATATTTTTGTTTAAACCAGTTTGAGAGTGATATGTGAAGCAAACTACTCAGCAATATATTAATAAACTGCACCTGGGATATTTCTTCATTTTATTCTTCAATATTTGTTCATTTGTCTATATATGTTCCCACAAGTCTGTAACTCCAAAATACCTTGAGCATCTAAATTTATTAAAGAATAATTTCTGCCAACTATGAAGTCTTTTGGGAATGTATTGCTAAAAATACATACAGGAAAAAGCAGTTTAAATATCAGGTAAATCTATACAAATGATTAGTTAAAGAAGATAAAAAAGGAAAGCAATGCTATCCTAATTAGGAAACCATAGCAAGACATTGGTGTGAGAGCAAATGAGGAAAATGACACTTCTCTCACCCATTAGCAATTGTCACACTGAGCTGCTGCAAAGCTGGAGACACCCCAGGAGTCAGAGGGAAAAAGCTATTCTCCCTTTCTAATCACCTTCAAGGCCTCCCATTGGCCAAAACTGTTAGGAAGAAGTAGACAAGGGAGTCTGGGAAATCCTGGCAGATTTCCTTCTTTGCACACTTCCTTCTTTGCCAATAAAGAAATGCTATGCATAGGGAAAGGGAGGCTCTGGAAACTGATAGAGACAATTCATCACGCGGAACAATAACAGAGATAATGTAAATATATAAGCACATATCTGTCATGTCTTTGTTGAAGAAATGAAACAACCAGCACATGTGATCTTCTTATGACTGAAGAAGATCAGACGTTATTATGTTCAGCTCTAACATCTATCCCACAGCTCACGAAAAGACTGGGCCCCACCATGGGATACATCTAATTCAAAAAAGCTTCCACAGCAGAGCCCTATTCAGTAAAAACTTGAAGAAGATGATTCCTAATAAGAAACATTGCCCTGAGAGAATGGAATGAGACAATCTCCTTTTCAACTGTGAACTCATGTGCCTTCCCCAGACCTTCCACAGAGTTGGTTCCTCTGTGGTGCATTTTAAGGTGAGTCACCCCAGTTGTAAAGAAATCAAGTCACACAGATGGTGAGTGGCCTAATCAGGGTTCTAACACAGTAACTGGGGTCTAAAGAAAATGTATTTAACCACTCTACTATTCTGCTTCTTACTGTTTTGTCACCTTGCCAGAAACATGGGAACAACTGACCACTTGTTGCACCTGTATTATAAAGATTAAGAGGTTCTAATAATATGAAAAAGCATGATAACAGAACCTGTAGAAACTCAACCCCTGAGCTACAAGAAAACTTTCAAACTCAGCCTTTCCAACTGTGAGTCTACTGTAGATCAACTCATACATTCTTGAAAGGCCACAGTAGTTGAATTATCTTGGACGTTTGTTTTTCCCTGAGACTTTGAATGGACCTCTAAGTTTATAGGTAACTCCCTCCCCCAACCCAAGCACACAGGCGGGTTAATAGCCAGTGCTGAGAGATCATGGGGTGTGGCCATGTGTCAGGGCAATGATGAAAGTCCATACAGAACAATATATTTGGGCTACTCTTTGTTGCTTATTCCAAACTAAAGTTGATTGTTCTAGTCTACTTGCTTAGGCTGTTGATTGAGAAGCAGAGAGAGAAATAGTTACATCAATTCTTTCATTTGTTTGAATAAATTTATTCTGAGATATTTTTGAAGATAATGGTTTTTTTTTTTGCTTTTTTCTCCACTTATTTATTACTTGTATATAGGAAGGCTATTGGTTTTGTGTGCTAATTCTTTATTCTGCTGCTTTGCTGCAACTATTTATCATCTGTATAAGTTTCCTGGTGGAATCTTTATTATCTATTATGTATAAAATCATATTGTCTTCAAATAAGGATACTTTGACTTCTTTTCTATTTGTAGATCCTTAATCTCTCTCAGTTATCTTACTACTCCAGGGAAGACTTCAATTATTATAATTAACAGGGATGGAGCGAGTGGACGTCCTTGTTTTGTTCCTGATTTTAGTGGGAATAATGAGTTGCACTATACAAGTCTAGCCAATGAAAACCCAACTTCTCTTTCCTGAAAGGGAAGCCTGAAACATAGAATGCTCGTGTGAAAACAAAGAATTATACAGCTGTGGATATATATATGGTAAGAAGTTGACTTCCATATAATTTATGAAACAATGTTGATTATTTGATAATAATCCACTTACATGCTTGCATAATAAGACAATCTGGTTCGCCTGAACAACATTTTGCCCAGTTCATGAAGAAAACGAATATAAAGGGAAATGCCTATTGTTCTGATGACTGGGTACCAAGATATGGTTAGGGATAAAGGAAATAATTAAAGCACACAATAACTTTTCTCAGAATGAATATCTTGCTTTAGAAAATGTGTTTATTTCCTCACAAGTACAGAGTTATTATAAACAATAATCTTCGTCAATTTCTTCCATGGCCATTGTGAATGAACCAACTTCTGTCGCTCAGAGGACATGCCACTGTGAATTTTGCCTACAGGTCATCATATCAATCACCCACTCCAGGGATGTGGCAACTCCAAAACTCACAGTTACATACCCAGAATAGACATTGTGCCCCCTCCATCTTTCTATCACATGACTGTCAACATGAAGAAAAGGAAGTCAACACCAATGACTTCCGAGAGCACTCTGATCCAAACAGTAGTCTGAGCAGGTGCAACATGAACCAAGTGAGATCAACCAGATCAGAAATGAGCCAGGGGGAGCCAAGAAAAGAGCCCAACAGGCAGTGCATTTTCGCTTGCTGCCCTGCAACTTTTTAAACTGTAATTTCTGAAATGTTTGCATTGCCATTTATTTGCTTTCTCTGTCATCTTTCTTCATTCCAACCCTTTCTCTGCCTCAGACAGCCCAAGTCTATCTGTCTTGCATCCGAAAATCTTTGCACAGAAGCTCCTTTGTGTCACGTAGATTCAACATCAGTGCCCCCATCAGAGTTAACTTCTCTAGCCCATCCATTGAAAAGTGAGAGCCATCATGACTGGTAACTGCTCCCCAGCAGACAGACACTGCCTAGTTTTGTTCTGTTTGCAGCACTGATCACTTGAAGTTTCATAAAATTACTACCTAATATTGTTTCATCCTCTCCTGCACTTAGATGAAGCTGCGCCCAGCTCCTGGATGAACAGACACAGTCTGTGTAGCTCTGTCTCCTAAAGGCCCTGAGCAGTCCTTAGGCCTCTCCTCTGATCCTTTCTCTGAGTCTTTTTCTTCTGAAGCTCAAAATCCCAATTTTTGTCGATCACTCATCTCACATATTGATGTCTTTTGAATAATGAGCAGATCTCAACATACCAATATTCATTTTCATCCATGGGGGTAGGTTTCAAGAACCCAAATAGATGCCTCAAACTGCAGATAGCACCCAATTCAATAACACTATCTTCCCTCATATCTATTGCAATGGTTAGTATCAGTTATCAACTTGACAGGCTCTGACATATCCCTCCAGGCACAATTGCATGGGGTTATTTAGATTAGGCTAACCTATGGGCCCACCTGTGTGAATGCTCTTGATTAGATTAGTTCAAGTATGAAGACCCACCCTAAAAGGGGGACATCATTCCCTAGACTTGGGTCCTGAGCTGTTTCAAAATGAGGAATTGTTCATTGGTCCCTGCTTTCTGGCTGTGGCTGCAAAGTGACCAGCTACCCCTAACTCCTGATGCCAGAACGTTCCAGTTGTGATAGACTGTGCCCTCAAACCATGAGCAAACATAAACTCGCTATCCCTTGCTCTGGTGGGGATATTTTATCACAGCAAAAGGAAATAAACAAGAAACCCTGCACAGTTTCCACTTAAAGGAGACACTGATTTTTGTGGTGTACCCTAATTTCCAGCATCATTGTTCCTGTACTTTGGGGTCATTATTAAGTAAAAGAGTGTTATACAAGCACAAGGGGTTGATACTAGGGCACATGCACTGATTATTTGAATAGCTAATGACTGGCTAGTGGACTAGTAGCTTATGCAGTGAGCATACACTGGAGAAAGGAATGAATCATGTTCCAGATAGGGATGAAGAAAGAATTTACCAAGTCTCTACAAATAGAATGTATTTTAAAATTCATGAGTTATTTCTGGAATATTTCATCTAGTGTTTTTAAACGGTGTTTGGCCTCAAGCAATTGAAATAATGGAAAACAAAACCAAACAATGAAAGACCTGAGTCAGAACAAGCAGCAAGTGCTGGGTGCCATCCAGAGGATCCAATGTGGCTGCTCTTGACCTACATAATCAGCCATCGACAAAGGATGGTGAGGCTCAGTGAGCTCAGTGTTGGAGACAAAGGAGTGTCTGATGACTACAGGGCTCTGCTGAGTATATCCTAACTACAGTCAACACCCCAGAAACTGCCATCCCACTGCAACGGAGTGGCTCTATAATACAAAACACCTCTTCATCCTTTATATTGCTTTTTGTTAGAATATTTTATCCCAGCAACCAGAAAAGTAGTTCAGACACCTGTGATCAGGTAAGGCCTTGCGTGTTTTAAACTTAATGGAGATACTCTGTGGCATATCCTAATTGCCAAGTTGGTGCTAAGATGAGACAAAGCTCTGTCTAAACAAGCCCTCCTCTTCAGCTGTCGGATGCACAAACCATTATTAAGTAAAATGGTTTTCAAATTATTAAGTAAAAAATTCAAGGAGACAGTAGCGTTTACATATTAATAGTCACTTCATAGGAAGGCCTACCAGTTTAGAAATAGCTCTTATTGTCATCTTTAAATAAATTTTATTCAAATGGTAGGTCTCAGTTCTTTGTGATGTGGAGCACTATAAGCAAAATGCCACTTTTCTGAATAAAACCAAACCCTGGCCGTTCAGAGTTGGCAATGGAGGGAACATATTCCTGTGAGGATGACCCACCTCTTCCCTTATTTTCCCATTTTTTATTTCAAAAGATTGCCATACTGCTGAGGATTCCTGGGTACTGTTTGTGCCACTTCCAGGCTGGTTTCAGAGGCCACTCATGCATACTGTAGACCTCTTCTCTGCCCTGGGTTCACCTGTTACGGTTTGGTTCTAAAATGTCCTCTCCAGGCTCCTATTTTTAAATTCGGAGTCCTTGATGTCTAATACTATTTCAGGGTGGTAGAGCCTGGCTGGTAGAAGGCAGTAGGTTTAGACTTTTGAAGGTTATACTGACTTCTAGTGTATAAGAGTCTCCTCCGCAGGTCACTGCCTCTATGACTTCTCCATCATGATGGAGCAGAATCTCTCTAAAACTATGAGGTGAAGCATGTCTTTCCTCCTTTAAGGTGGTTTTGTTGGGAATTGGGTCATAACAAGGCAAAAGTAACAGGTTCCCTCCTCATTCAATCTTTTTTGGGGGGTGTTTTATTTTGAACTTTCCAAACACTAAAGGTGTGCCCTGGGCTCTGACCAGTCCTGCAAATCCAAAGGTCAAGTAGAGAACTTAAAAACCTACTTTGGAAGATTCCACAGATGATTTCCCCCCTACCCAGAGTCAGTGCTGATGCTAAAATGTAGATGTGTAGACTCTAACCCATCCCTTAAACCACTATTAAGTAGCATATACAAGAACCCTTTGAAGATCTGGGGAAAGATCTGCATGAAGAGAGCACCCAAATAGATGTGTGGCATTACAGCTTTCTTTTCTGTAGTCCCTGACTGCAGCCACAGGGAAGAAATAGTAAGTAACCTGGAAAAACTCTGTTAACATTCATTCATATACAAAGAAAGTTCCTACAGCCAAGGAATTTGGGGACATGCTATATACAGCTCTTGGTCTTGATATTCATAGTGCATCTTGAATTTTGAAATCTTTTACAGGAAAAATGTCACTGAGATCTGTTAATATGCAGTTACTTGCACATGCATCACCACAGAAATTCTGCTAAGCAGAGATATCTATGGAACCTCTAAGTGTTTCCAAGCTTTCAGTCAAGGCTCTCCAGGAGGTACCTCCAGAGTGTCTCTTACCCAAGGACCCTCCTCATCTTCCCAACAATTAATCTCTGACAATAGCTTTCATGGAAACTTGGGATGTATAGAATGGTAGTGGAGTGCTTATCTAGCATGCATGAAGCCCCGAGTTCCATCCTCAGCACCAAAAAATAAATACCCCTAAACACAGGGCTGATTCCAGTCACAGCATCTGGTACATTTGGGCCCACTATATCTAAAGGTTTTATTATTGGATTCAACCAACACAGATTGGAATTTTAGCCTTTAGTTTGAACATTTACATATTGTATTCTTCTTTTTGGTGACCCTCAAACTCACCATACAGTCAAGAATAGTCTTGAACTTCTAATCCTCTTGCTTCCATCTCCCAAGTGCTAAGACCAAAAACATGCACTACCATGCATGGTTTATGTGATGTTTGGGATTGCACTCAAGGCTCCATGCATGCTAGGCAAGCATTCTACCAACTAAGCTACATCCCTAGCCTATGCATACTTCTGTTTTTGCATTTTCTTCTACACAATGAGTATAAAAACTATTTACATAGCACGTGTCCAGCATTGGTTATTTCAAGTCCTCTGGAGATGACTTAGAGTACATGGGAGAATGTGGTGAGTCCTATACAAATACTGCCATGAGTAGAAGGGACATTAACATCTAAGAATTTTTGTATATCTCCAAAGGCTGAATTCTATCCCAAGGGGATACTGAAGGATATTTATTCACTATCACTTATTTTCAAGAGAGACACACAATAAGATAACAAAGAGGAATTTGTCTTTTGTTTTATATATATATATTATTTTTAAATTTAAATTAGAAACAAGTGACAGACTATGGACACCCCCAAGGAGGGCCTCACCCTTCCTTGGGAAATGAGGGGATATTGGGGGGTTGGTGGGAGGGCACGGGAGGAGGGGAGGGAAATGGAGAGGGACCTGGAATTGACATGTGAAGCAACCTTGTTTCTAATTTAAATATATATATATATATATATCAGGGTTTTCAGTTCGATTCCATTGGTCTACCTATCTATTTTTGTGCCAATATCAAGCTGTCTTCAGGACTATAGTTCTATAATAGAGCTTGAAGTCAGGGATGGTGATGCCTCCGGATGTTGCCTTGTTGAACAGGGTTGTTTTGGCTAACCTGGGTCTTTTGAGGACTTTGTTTTAAGTTCAAAAGCATTGCAAGTAGTTGTCCAACCAGAAGATAGAAAGCACATTGATCTAAACCTATTCTTTCTAGTCAGTACTGTGCTTGCAGACGCATGGCTGCCCTAATAAACATGAATGTGCAGCTCTGTTTGGACATGACTGAGGGTAGACACTCAGATTCAGGAAAAAATAGAGTAGGAGGCAACTTGTTTAGGGGCAGCAGCTCTTGATGGTCCCCATTGGTCCACCTGGAGTCTTGGCATGCCTCTGTTGGAATGCAACTCATTGAGTTCTCTTTCTTCCCCTGCAGAGTAATATGGAGGGAAAGAAAAGGAGTCCTTACTGCCAGATTAAAATTAGAAGACAAAAGAGAATAAAGTAAGAGTTTGATGGGAATAAATATATGATTCATTGGGCAAAGTACTTGACCTGATGACATGAGAGCCAGTCTCCAAAAGCTCACTGGTCAAGCTAAGTCAAGGATAAAGGATTTTGGAACTTGACCCAATAGCATGCTCTTCTCATGAGATAGTGTTCCATGGGTTACCCATAGTAACAACACAAAACCTTGATAATTTCCTTGTCAGTACTAATTATTAAGTATAACAAACCTTTTACTATCATTGTTTAACCCTAAATAGGCTATAAGCTAGTAGAACATTTCCTTATCTAGAGTAGGTACTGAGTACACATTTGCTAAATCAGTGAATTCAAACAGCCAGCAATTGCTCAGTGGTTGTAAACAGAAGCCATCTTTCATATTTAGGTCTACACTCAACTTCTCTGGATCTAGATCTTTCCATCTAGAAAGTACTCACTAGTACCTGAACACATGAATCGGTGAACGCAAACAAATGAATGAACCAACAAATGGGTAACAGGAATTAGTTTCCCTCTGTCCTCCTATGAGAACTATTTAAGATTTATACTATTGTGCTCTGGTGATAGTTTAGAACATGTGGTGAGATCAGGGGCCTTTGTTGTTCTACAGTCCACAGTCTCCTTTCTAGAACTCATTCCTTCATATTTGTGGGGAGGAGACACATTTAGCCCTCAGTATGTGTATATTCAAGCCCACATCTGTAGATTCAAGCTTAGATCAATAATTTGTAATACATCTAAAGAAAATTTCATTTGTTCTTAGCACATTCAGATTTTTGGTTATTTTTCCATTTAAAGCTTGGAGTGATGGTGCATAATTTAAATCCAGAACTTGGGAAACAGAGGCAGAAACAGGTGGGTGTCTGTGAGTCTGAGGCTAGTCTGATCTACATAGTGAGTTCCAGGACAGCAAGAGCTACATAGAAACTCCCTATCTTAAAACAAACAAATAAATAAATGGAAAGGAAACAATACCTATCAATGAATTGTATCAAGTATTAGCTTCATCTGAGATGATTTTACCATGTGCTAACACCTTAGGTTAGCAAACAAAGTAATAGATTGCAACATAGCATCCTCACACATGTTGTATTTTGTTCTGCTTCATCCTCTTCCTCCCCCTTCCTCCCCTTTTCTCCCTCCAGTTGGTTCCTTTCTTTCTCCCACTGGTCCCTGTCTTCTGCCTTCTTACCAATAGAAATGATTTGTAATATGTGGGAAGACGCCAGTAGGTTCTATGCCAATCATTTTGTATATGGGATATTTACATCTGATAATGTGATACACAGAGGAATTTCAGGAACCAGTCTCTCATGGATGCTGATGGGTAATTATAGGTTGAGTTCTACGGACAGTGGTTACTAATCAGATTTTGAGTGAAACTAAAAACATTGTGTCGCTCACTACTACCTCCCAAATCACTTTCCAAGAATGTTTGCATATCTGCCATCCTTCAGTGAAGTTAATCCTTCAGTCTAGTGACTCAATAGCTTAGAGGGGGCCAAAACAAAACAAAAGATTTTGTTAAACACTTTTCTCCTCCCTGGTCGTTTCTATGAATAACATGTTGGTTTTTACGAACTATTAGATTTTATAAACTTCCTTTCTAGAGCAATTTGTCAGTGTCAACAGTTATTACTATCCTGCAGTCCCCAAATTCCTCTCTTGTGAGCAATAATTTAGCTTAATTTTTTTCTCTGTGATAAACCTTTACATGATGATCAAGTTTCTAATTAAGGATTATAGTTACCTGAGAGGTTCCAGCAAAGAAACAACCAACAACTTCTGAGTAAGAGATCAAACACAAGAGAGGCAGTTTTGCAAACTGTCCCTAAAATGTCTCTCACCTCTCCCCCAACCAGAATTCAATGAAGGACCATGAGCTGCACACACTTATCTCTTCAGTACTCTGACACACTTTTTTGGTGGTAATGGTGATCGAACCCAGACCATGAGTTTAGCATGCACTCTAATTCCCCAGTTACACTCCACAGCTCTTCCTTGGTCCCCATTAATTAAAACAGAAGATCTTTTCCGAAGGAATCATAAATTAGATGATGCTTTCACTCTCCAGGCACATCAGTTTGAACAACAGGCAGGCTGTTAATCATTATCTTAGGCCATAAAATTAAATTTCTGGAAGAAGAGTTCACAGAGCAGTGATTTGCTTTTAAAACAATAAACATTTTGGTATCCAAATGTCAACAGAAGTTAAACATATTCAATACACAAGGAGGCTGTTAATACCATTACATCTAGAGTGCTTTCCTAAATTTGAAAGAGACTTCACTCTTGACACTTTAGCCAGGTGGTGTCTTATTCCTGTTGTTCATGGTGGTGTGCTGGTTCCATAACAGCCTAGAACTCACAAGCTTGTTGATCAGACACAAGGGCAGTGTTGTTAGGAATGAGACCAAAATGGGCATCAATTACTTTATTAATAAAGGCTAATCAACATATTTTGGTTGAGATTGAAGTGTACTGTCATGAAGGGCCCTCAGCAGTATTATCCTGCCCATATCCCATGCCATCCCCACCCTTCAGCCCATCTTTTGGTCCATCCTTACTGAATGGCCACTTTTATGCAAGCAGTGTAGATAACACTCACACACTCAGTATGGAAGCATGGGAACCTTGACATTCTGTAAGCTGTTGTTGATCAAAGGGAGCTGAACATGGACATATCATAGAAGAAAATTTCCTAACGTTAAGAAGGGCATGCCTATATAAAGGTACAAAAAGCTTACAGAACACCAAATAGATTGGACAAGAAAGAACCCATCCCCACCACATAATAACGAAAACACTAAACATAGAGAAGAAAGGAAGAATATTAAAAGCTGCAAGTAACATATATAGGCAAGCCTATTAGAATTACACCTGACTTCTCATTGGAGACTCTAAAAGCTATAAGGGCCTGGACTAATGTTGTTAAGGCTCTAAGAGACCACAGATGCCAACCCAGACTACTATACCCAGAAAAACTTTTAGTTATCATAGATGAAGAAAACAAGATAGTCCATGACAAAGTCAACTTTAAGCAATATTTAACCATAAATCCAGCCCTACAGAAGGTACTAGAGAGAAAACTACAACTCAAGGAGGTTAATTACACCCATGAAAACACAGAAAATAATCTCACATCAGCAAAATCAAAAGGAGGGCACACGTACCAACACCACCACCACCAACAACAACAGCAACAATAAAATAATAGGAATTGACAAGCATTGGTAATCAATATATCTTAATATCAATATACTCAATTTCCCAATAAAAAGACACAGGCTAACAGAATGGATGCAAAAACAGGATCCATCCTTCTGCTGCATACAAGAAACATGTCTCAACATCAAAGATAGGCATTACCTCAGAGTAAATGGGTTGAAAAAGATTTTCCAAGCAAATGGACCTAAGAAGAAAACTGGTTTTGTTGTTCTAATATCTAGCAAAATAGACTTCAAATCAAAATTAAGCAAAAGAGATGGGGAAGGATACATCACACCTATCAAAGGAAAAAAAAAAACCACCAGGGAAAAGGAGGGGAGGGTGGAGGGAAAGAGTACTAGGAGAGAGAACTGGAAATGGGAGGGGCATTTGGGAGGTGAGGTAAAAATCCAGTGCAATGGAAACTCCCTGAAATTTACAAGAGTGACCCTAGCAAAGGCACCTAGATATAGACGATACAGAGCCTGAACAGGCACTCTTCTGTAACTGTCAAGGCTCCTAGTAGAGGGATTGAGACACCAACCCAGCCACAAAACCTTTTATTATTATTATTATTATTTATTTTTAAATTTAAATTAGAAACAACGTTGCTTCACAAGTCAGTTCCAGGTCCCTCTCCGTTTCCCTCCCGTACCCTCTCCCCAACCCCCCCCCAATATCCCCTCATTTCCCCAGGGAGGGTGAGGCCCTCCTTGGGGGTGTCCATAGTCTGTCATTTCATCCAGGGCAGGGCCTAGACCCTCCCCCAAGAGTTCAGGGTGAGAGTGCATCTCACATTGTTGGATGGGAGTCCAAAGTCCATTTGTATACTCAGGATAAATACTGATCTACTGCCCAAGGCTCAATAGATTGCCTAGACCTCCTCACTGACACCCACATTCAGGGGGTCTTGATCAGTCCCATGCTGGACTTAACTCTTGTCAGGTCAGTTGTTTCTGGGGGGGTTAAACCAGCCCAGTCTTAATCCCTTTGGTCATCAGTCCTCCCTCTCTGTTACTGGATTTCTTAAGTTGAGCTCAGTGCTTAGCCATGGGAGTCTGCCTCTTCTTCCATCAGCCACTGAATGAAGGTTCTGTTTCCCAGACTCTCTGGCCATGGGATTGTAGGCTGGCACTTCCCAATATAGGTCTAAAGTCCATATATGAGAGAGTACATGCCATGTTTCTCTTTTTGTGACTGGGTTACCTCACTCAGGATGGTTTCTTCTAGTGTCATCCATTTGCCTGCAAATCTCAGGATTCCATTGCTTTTTTCTGCTGAATAGTACTCCATTGTGTAAATGTACCCCATTTTCTCTATCCACTCTTCGGTTGAGGGACATCTAGGTTGCTTCCAAGTTCTGGCTATTACAAATAATGCTGCTATGAACATAGTGGAACAAACATCCTTGTTGTGTGAATAGGCATCTTTTGGATATATGCCTAAGAGTGGAGTTGCTGGGTCTTGTGGTAGGTTTATTCCCATTTTTCTGAGGAATCTCCATACTTATTTCCAGAGTGGGTGTACGAGTTGGCACTCCCACCAGCAGTGGAGGAGTGTTCCCCTTTCACCGCATCCTCTTCAGCATAAATTGTCATTGGTGTTTTTGATTTTAGCCATTCTGGCAGGAGTGAGATGGTATCTCAGAGTTGTTTTGATTTGCATTTCCCGGATGGCTAAGGATGTTGAGCACTTTCTCAAGTGCCTCTCAGCCATTTTAGACTCCTCTATTGAAAATTCTCTATTTAGTTCTGTAGCCCACTTTTTAATTGGATCCTTTGGTGTTTTGGAGACTTGCTTCTTGAGTTCTTTGTAAATTTTGGAGATCAGCCCTCGGTCAGATGTAGGGTTAGTGAATATTTTTCCCATTCTGTGGGCTGCCTTTTTGTCTTGCTGACTGTGTCCTTTGCATTACAGAAGCTTCTTAGTTTCAGGAGGTCCCATTTATTGATTGTTGATCTCACTGTCTGTGCTACTGGTGTTATGTTCAGGAAGCTGTCTCCTGTACCAATTTGTTCTAGGGTATCACCCACTTTCTCTTCTAAGAGGTTCAGTGTCCAGCCACAAAACCTTTGCCCTGCAATTTGTTCTGCCTGCAAGATGTGCTGGGGTAAAGGTGGAGCAGAACTTGCAGGAGTGGACAAGCAATGACTGGTTCAACTTGAGACCCATGCCATGAGAGAGAGCCCATCCCTGACACTGCCTGAAGGGCCAGGAACCAGAGGCAGGACAGACCAGGGACCTAGGATAGAACTAGACATGATGGGCAAAAAGGTCAATGAAATGATACCTAATGATATGCTATTCTTATAGAACAGAATCTAACACAATCATCCAGTAACTGATAGAAGCAGATGCAGAGACCTACAGCCAAACATTAGGTATAACTCAGAGAATCCTGCAGAAGAAGGACAGGAAGGGTTATAGAAGCCAGAGAGGTCAAGGACACCACAAGAGAATGGCCCACAGAATCAACCCTGTATGGGACTGACATAGGTCCCCTGCATATATATTATGACTGTGTAGCTTGGTGTTCTTGTTGGACTACCAACAGTGGGAACAGACTCCTGGCTCTGATTCTTTTACCCACTTTTGAAATCCTTTCCCTCCTACTGGGTTGCTTCATCCAACTTGATATGAGGCCTCTGCCTAGTCTTAATGTAGCTTGTTATGCCATATTTTGCTTTACATCCCTGGGAGGCCTGCCCTTTTCTGAAGAGAAACGGAGAAGTGTATCTGGGGGAGAGGAGAGGTGGGAGGCAGAAAATGGGAAGAGAGGAAGGAGGTGGTCTGGAGACATATGAGAGAAGAGCCAATTAAAAAAAGAAAACAAAACAAAACAGAAGACTTGGGACCCTCACCCAATGCTCCCATGTGCCACCATGGACAGTCTAGGAAGGAGGTAGGACAGTTAATGAGGAAATTAAAGAAAGTTTCCATCTTAGGAAAAGTGCCACTGTTTTAGTGAAAGTGATTCATCTAATTAAAACAGCTTACTTTCCTTTGTCCTCTGCAGAGCTGGGGATGGAACTCAAAGCCTCATATACTTGGGGCAAGCCCTCTGACACTAAGCTGTACTCCTAGCCCACCCCAATTTCTAAACAGCAACATTGCTTTGTGAGAAAGCTTCAAAGAAAATAATTTCTTTGGCATTGCCATGTATTATTCTAGAGTCGCTTTTCTTTCTCAGATCTGACTGTCACCACCAAGCAGGATGTTCAGTTAAGAACACAAAAGCTCTCTTATAGTCATCAAACCCATGGTCATATGTGTACTTCCAAATGTGTTTGTTTTTTACTTTATGGCTTAAAATGAACTCTAGCCCTATTTTAAAAAGGGACAAGGGGGGCAAAAAAAAGAAGGGGAGGAAAAGCAAAAAGGAGGGGCAATAAAAAGAGAAAAGAAAAAAATGAAAACTTAGTTGTTTAAGGAGAAACTGGTCACATACTTTACAGGGAGAGGCCAGCGGTGCAACATCAGGATGCTGTACTCTCAACCCATTGGTGGAGCAAGCCGCCAACATACCTCCTTTCTGGGCAGAGTTCTTTCCACTGGTGTCCTCTGGTTGGATGGGTTATGCTACTTTCACAAGTTCAGCTTTCCCACTTTCCAGGCCCCTGAACTAGGTCTTGTCTCCAGGAAAAGACTTCCCGCAAGTTATGCTAGTTTAACCAGAATCAAGCATGGGTGCTGCCCACACAACCTAGTAGACCCGAGGATGTTGACAGCAGGCCCATTCTGTCTCGTGCAGTCCTGTGTTAATCACTGGGACATTGCCCACAGCCCCTCCCTTCTCCTTCCCAGAGCTCTCCAAGTGTGGAATCTCTCAGGTTTGCTCTTCCGTTGCATGCTTGGGGCTGTATTTTCTGTGCATGTGTATTATCTGTCTCATCCCACTCATTTTCTGCCTTCTTTCTAAGAATTTCTCAGTATTTCTGCTCTTCTGGTGATGGCTTCATTTCACATTTTCTTTGATTGTAAATTTATTCCTCTTAAAATAAAGTGTTTTTATGTTAGTAGACTTACAATTGGAGGGAAGGTGACAGATTGTGTTCAGTTTGCCATCTTGCTCCAGTATCATCATATGTGCATATTACACAGGCATACATATATCTGCTTTATATTTTAAATTTACAGTATAGAAAATTATCCTGTGGAATATATAATCATGTTGGATGTATTTCTTGTAGTCTCTTTTTCAGTTTCAGTCACAATTATATTTGAAATAATTCTTTATGGAAGAATAAATTGAATCTTTCTCAATATAAAGGACAACAGCATTTAGCATATATAAGATATATAGGACATGAAAATTTAAGATCTACTAATTAATAAAATATATTATTTTTAAATTAATATTTGTTGTTAAAACATCTGGGCCTTATCAAACCCAAAACAGAACAGATTATCAGCATATTCATTCAGACAGCTGTTTAGACACCCCATTGTTTCAATGTAACTTGTATCTACTTTGTAAGAGTTTGGTGATGTAAGACATGACATTTGTCCTGTTTTGGTATTTTCAAATCTGTAGCAATACCCATACCACAAGTTGAGATACAATGAAACTCCACAACACATCTCTACTTTAAAACTTCCTTATGGGAAAATCAGGATACAAGAACCATTCATTTAGAGAAATTAAACTTAAGGTGAGTAAAAAGACTTTCTCTTCTTCAGATGCCTCAGGCCCTGAAAAGAGAACACTGATGATATGAACCCTCTACAAAGGACCCGCCTGCCAGAAAGAAAACACACATTTTGAAGAAGGAAGAGAAACCTGAACTACACTTGGTGATTGGTACAAAGGAAAATGAAGAGTGTGAGAGATTAAAATAGTATTGATATTTTGCATAACGCTCACTGGTGACGGTGCTCTCTAAGAGTTTACTAAGTATAGAGTTCTCTAAGAAATGCCACTAGATAAAATGTTTAGTATCAGAAGTCCATGGCAGAGAGTTTGTGAGGATATAGGTTTGATTCACAGAAGTGCTTCCTCATCATTACAAGGAAAATCTCAAGGAAATCCTCCTATATCAAATGATGATTTTCAGGGTAGTCACAGAAATGTACCTCAAAGATGTCTACCACTGAACCCTGGAATATGATGGTTTCCATGGTAAAAAAAAGGGGGGGGGGGAACTTTGCAGCTATGATGAGGTGTAAGGACCTCAAAAGAGATTGTTTTGAATTATCCATATATGCCAGGTCTCCTCACATGAGTCCTTAAGGATAATGAATATTTCCAGTCATAGCCAAGGAGATTTCTCTACACAAAGGGACTGCATCCAATATTATAGTTTTTAAAGATGGAAAGAGGAGACCATGAGTCAAGGAATGCAGTGGCCACCTAGAACTGAGAATAGTCCTCAGCTTACAGCTGCAAAGAAATAAAATCTACCAGCAATCCCCGAAGTCAGAAAATGGATCCCTGCCCTATACTTCAAAACCTTTAAAAGGAATGCAACCTCCACCATCTTGGTATTAGCCCATGGAGATTCACACTGGTCTTCTGACATGCAGAACTGTGCTGTGCTGATCTTACAAAAGCCACCAAGCTTCAGCTTTTGTTATCTGTTCTACAGAGCAAGCCCAGATAAAACCACTTGGCATCTCCACATGCAAATGCAGATGTTTGCAGCAACAGCATTATTTCAAATTTCAGAAATTTAATTGTGGCCAGTCAGCATTTTTGCCACTTTGACAAGGCCAAGATTGCAAGGCAAAAATAAGGGTGATGTTGGTCCTACCTCTGCTCCAACTGCATCAAAAATGAGGACTTCTCTGTGTGCTCCTAGTAGTCTTGCATCAGCACACCAGCTGGTTCTCTTTCTTGTCTTCTACCCACACAAAGGTTATATTCTATTTCTCTCTTGAAGAGAAACCAAAGTCTTCAATGAAAATAGAATCTCATGTGCTCTGTGCAGTTTTGTCATGGTGCTGGAGAAAATAAACAACCACAACCACAAAGCTTAATTGTCTTGATTATTGGTCTTTTCTTTTGTTATTGAGTATTTTATCTGTCCCAAACCACACATAGCCCAGGATGTTCTTGAAGTTATTATCTTTCCCACTTTAGATTTCAGGTGCTGGGATTACAAGTGAGCATCACCATGCCTTGCTCCCTCCTTCCATTTTTACATTTCATTTCTAAATTTAAATTAGAAACAAACTTGTTTTACATGTCCATCCCAGTTTCCTCCCCCTCCCGCCCTCCTCCGACCCCCCATAGACCCCCTATTCCATTCCCTTTCTGCTCCCCAGGGAGGATGAGGCCTTCCATGGGGAATCTTCAAAGTCTGCCATATCATTTGGAGCAGGGCCTAGGCCCTCCCCCATGTGTCTAGACTGAGTATCTCTCTATATGGAATGTGCTCCCAAAGTACATCCCAGTGTACTAGGAATGAATACTGATCCACTATCAGAGGACCCATAGATTGCCCAAGCCTCCTAACTGACATCCACGTTCAGGGGATCTGGATCAGTCCTATGCCGATTTCCCAGCTATAAGTCTGGGATCCATGAGCTCTCCTTGTTCAGGTCAGCTGTTTCTGTGGGTTTCTCTAGCATGGTCTTGACCCCTTTGCTCATCACTCCTCCCACACTACACATGGATTCAAGGAGTTCAGTTCGGTGTTTAGCTGTGGGTGTCTGCTTCTGCTTCCATTAGCTAATGGATGAAGGCTCTAGGATGGCATATGAGGTAGTCATCAATCTCATTATTGGGGAAGGGCATTTAAGGTAGCTTCTCCATTATTGCTTAGATTGTAAGTTGGGGTCAACCTTGCAGATCTCTGGACATTATCCTAGTGCCTATAATGACTCTCTCTATCATGGCATCTCTTTTCTTGCTATCCTCTATTCATCCCCTGACTCAATGTTCCTGCTCCCTCACGTCCTCTTCTCCCCTTCTCTTTCTCCTAACTCCCTCTCCCCTTCCCCCATGCTCACAATTTTCTCAGGAGATCCTGTCCCTTTCCCATTCTCCCATGTATGTGCCTCTTAGGGTCCTCCTTGCTTCCCAGCTTCTCTGGTGGTATGGGTTGTAGGCAGGTAATCCTTTGCTCTATGCCTAAAATCCATGTATGAGTGAGTATGTACCACGTTTGTCTTTTTGTGACTGGGTTACCTCACTCAGGATGGTTTCTTCTAGTTCCATCCATTTGCCTGAAAATTTCCATTGTTTTATTCTGTTGAGTAGTGCTCCATTGTGTAAATGTACCACATTTTCTTTATCCATTCTTCAGTTGAGGGGCATCTAGATTGCTTCCAGGTTTTTATTCTGCCTTTCTTTACTTTCCAGTATTTAGTCTTCACTGTGTTATAGACTATGTAGGTGACATAAATTTAATGATTAGCAAACATGGTTCTTGTCCAGGTAGGGTTTAGAAGACAATATGCTAGTGTCTTGAAACTCCAGTGGCTAGCAGAGACTAGGAAAAGAGGCTGCTAGTGGTTAAGGCCCAGGTCCACATGCCCTCCAGGCAACATCCTGGATTTCATAGGAATCCAAAATGCAAATAGATGAAAGACAGTGAATTGTTTTAAATACAGAAGAAAATGGACTCAGATTTTAGGTCTTGAAAAAATCCTAGTGACTATAGAGAATAGACTAGAAAGGCCAGAATATACTGGGTGAGAAACAGTGGCTTATTGAGGTGGGACTAGTAAAGGAGGGACAGGTATGTGCCAAAACTCCCTTCTGGGTTTCAGCACTGACATTCACATAAGAGGACCAATGTGAAAGAGGTCACATTGGCTACAGTGATTTGGAGATATGAAAGGTCAGCTGAATATTAGTCCTAAATATGGGGGGAAACATCTGGATTTTAGGTACCATAAGCATGTCAGTGAATGCATTCTAGCATGACTTGGGTCCTAGAACACTGACTCAGGCATGGCGGGAACAAAAAAAAAAAAGACAAACACATGGATACATGGACCATCTGGAGGCAGGTAGACTGGGCTCTCTGATGACAAAGTCACAGTACACTGGGAACTCATCATGTTTATTACATACAGTTGAGCAGGGATGCAGGGTTGCTGCATATGGCTGAACAAGGAGGTGGTTTAGTTGATCTCAGTAGGAGCAGTCTGTGTAGGAGAGCAGTCTTCATGTTGTAAATATCATCGGGAGAATGCTATGGTGGGCGTTTTCTGTACACACGGCCAGCATTCACATCAGAAAGATCTTGCTATTATCCTCAGCCTACCCGGTGGAAAACATTGCCATTTTCTCTGTAGGTCTGAAGCTTTGGTCCATGACACAGCCATGACGATGTCAACAGCAAACATCCAGTCAGGACTTCGTACACTCGGGGAGTCCTCTGCTTCCCACAGATGCAGAAGAAATCAGCTGAAAAGTGAGGAGAGCTTCAATGTGGTCTGTGAGTACAATCACCTAGAGACATTGAGAGGAGAAGGCACCCTGGAGAAGGAAGCTGGGAAGGAGAAGCTGGAGGCAGAAGGAGAGCTAGGGAGGTAGTGACTCACAAGCCAATGGCAAGAGTGTTTCCATGACAGTGGACTGCGCACTGAGTACCAGAAAGAGGGCTAGGACTTCTAAGGAAACAACTGAGATTTGGCCAGTTATTGCTAATATGTCTGATTAGGATGGTGTGAAATATTTATCTACCATCCGAAGGTTGCTGGTGACTTGGATATAAACCGGTTTTCTTCACTATGGAGAAGTCACATTCCCATAGGTCAAGACATTTATCAGAAATGTGGAAATGGGGGCCTTGTACCCACTCAACCCAAGACCACAATAGGTGTTAAATAATTATACTCACAAGCATATTAAAATCATTCTTGGGCCGGGTGGTGGTGGCGCACGCCTTTAATCCCAGCACTCGGGAGGCAGAGGCAGGCAGATCTCTGTGAGTTCGAGGCTGGGCTGGACCGACAGCCTCCAAAACAATACAGAGAAACCCTGTCTCGTAAAAACAAAAAAAAATCATTCTTGGAAGTAGGGTCTGCAATCCCAGCTACTTGGGTTGACAGAAAGATTGCTAGTTCAGGAACTACAGAATGAGTTCAAGAAGTCTAGGAAACTGAGACCCTATCTCAAAATAAAATGTAAAGAGAGAGCTGGAGATGCCATTCAGCTGTGAAGTTATTGCCCACCATATGTGCGGCCTTGGCCATACCACATACCCACATATGCACAAAAAAACAAACAAGAAACAAAAACACCCCCCACATCTCTTCAATATTCACTACAGAATATATATGTATATATGTGTGTGTGTGTATACAATGATATTTGCATATATAATTGTACACATACACATACATATGTACATATGTATAATGCATATGTGTATCTGTACATATAATTGTGCACCTCAAATTTACATATGTAAACCAAAAAAAAAGAATTTATGTACCATTTACCACAGTGGGCATACCTCCTTCTGTCCCATGACATTGTACAAGGCGTCCAGTTTCTCCTAGTCACCAGCTTCTGTTTTGTTACAGTAGCCATTCTGGTAGATGTGAGGGGCTGTCTTGTGACTTTCTCTTAAATGTCCCTAATAATCAAAGATGCTGAGGACTTGTTGGTGCTCTTGTTGAGCCATTTACAACCCTTCTACTGAAAAAAACGTTCACTTTAAATTACAAAATTTTTATTTTGTGTATATGGATGTTTTGCCTATACACACACTCACACACACACACACACACACACACACACACACACACCATGTGTGTGTCTGGTGCCTGTGGAGGTCAGAGGACATCAGACCTCTTGGAACTGGAGTTACAGATGGTTGTGAGCTGCCATGTGGGTGTGGGGAATCAAACCCAGCCCTGTGGAAGAGCAGTCAGTGTTCTCCATTACTGAGTCATCTCTCCAGCCTCCTAGTTTTCTTTTTAACTTGGGTTTTCTGGGTATTAGTTCCTTATCAAACATATGATCTGAAAATCTTTTCTACCATTCTATAGAGAATCTTTTCACTATGTTTCTATTTTGATGTTTTTAAATTCTGATGAAAGTATATGGTCTAGTTTTGTTCTCTTGCTGTCTGCACCTTTGCTCTCATATCCAAGCACACGTTGTCAAATCAATACTTCCTCTTCAACCATCAGGAAAATTAAAATTAAAATTACATCAAGATCCCATCTCACCCCAGTTAGAATGGCTATCATCAAGAATGCAAACGAAAACAAATACTAGTGAAGACGTAGGGGGGATAGGACCCCTTATGCACCATTGGGAGTGTAAATTAGTGCAATCATCAGACAAATGTATGGAGGTTCTCCCTCCCAAATGGAACATGGTGATGCCATGATCTGCTATATTATCCCTGGGAGTACCCATGAGAGAATCAAAGTCAGCAAACAAGAGACATGTGCACATGTACAGTTACTTCAGCACTGTCTCAATTAATAAGCAACAGCCTCAGCCTAGGGGGCTTTTTACCAGAGAAGTGGATAAAAAAAAGAGATACATACGTGTGTGTGTGTGTGTGTGTGTGTATGTACAAACACACACAATGAAGCATTAGTCAGTTACAAAGAAGACCCAAATTATACCATTTCCATGAAAATTGCTGGAACTAGGGATCAGCATGTTAATCAAAACGGGACAGATTCAGAATGACATTTATCACATCTCCTCCTGTATGTGTAATCTCAGTTTCATAAAGGGTGTGAAATGGCACAGTTTGGGGAAGCAACTGTAGGGGAGATGGGGACCTGAGAGGGCGACAGAGGATGAATGAATAAGATCAATACATGTGTCAAAATGCCATAATAAAACCCATTATTTTGTACAATTAATATACACTGGAAAATCCAGCATGTGAGAGTTTTATAGTATGTTTGCTTCTAAGAGTTCCGTGGGTTTAAATTTTATATTTAAGGAATATATACACCTGTGCAGTTGTTCTCAACCTGTGGGTCACAACCCCCCAAAAGCCACCAAAAAAACAGATGTATTTCCATTACCATTCATAACAGTAGCTGTGGTGGTTGGAAATAAAATTCTTCCCAAAAGGAGTGGCACTATTAGGAGGTGTGGCTTTGTTGGAGTAGGTCTGGTCTTTTTGGAGGAAGTATGTCACTGTAGAGACAGGCTTTGAGGGTTCGTATATGCTCAGGCCATGCCCATTGAGTCAGACCACTTCCTGTTGCCTGCAAGATGTAGGAATCTCAGCTGCTTCTCTGGCGCCATGTCTGCCTGCACACCACCATGTCCCACCCTGATGATAATGGACTGAACCTCTGAAATGTAAGCAAGCCAGTAAGCAATGCCCCTCTGCATCCACTCCTGCCTCCAGGACCCTGCCCTGTTTGACTTCCTGTCCTGTCCTACTTCAATTATGAACAGCAATGTGAAAGTGTAAGCCAAATTAACCCTGTCCTCCCCAGTTTGCTTTTTTGGTCATGATGTTTAGTCACCGCAATAGAAACCCTAACTAAGACAGCAACAAAATTACAGTTATGAAGTAGCAACAAAAATCATTTTAGTTGTGGGGGCCACCACAGCATGAGGAACTGTAAAGGGTCACAGGACTAGGAAAGTTGAGATCCACTGTAAATACATCAATTAATTATTGCATATAGCTTTAGGTAAGCATTCATCTTCATTCTTTTGCATTTCTTCATTTAGCTTTCTCAGAACTATTTGTTGAAAATTTTCTTTGTTTTTTTTTGTTTGTTTGTTTTTGTTTTGTTTTTTGAGACAGGATTTCTCTGTGTGGCCTTGGTTGTCCTGGAACTCACTATGTAGACCAGGCTGGCCTTGAACTTGCAGAAATCCGCCTACCTCTGCCTCCCGAGTGGTGGGATTAAAGGCGTAATACCACCAACACCTGGTTGAAAAGTTCCTTTATTGTTGCTTAGATGGTCAAAACATACCTGCCCATGTATGCAAGTGTTCATTTCTGGGTTATCCACACCATCCTTTTGGTCTGAATGTTTGTATGCCAGCACTGTGCTATTTTGATGATAGCAGCTTTTAATAATTATGAAATCACAATAGATTGCTTTAACTATTTGGGGGTCCATACAAACTTTAGGAAGGATTTTTCAGTCTCTAAAACTATCAGTTGGATTTGTATTGATCTGGTTGGCAATGACTTCTTAACAAGTATTTTCTAGTCCGTGGACATTTGTATCTTTTCATTTATTCTTTACTTTCTTCAGAAACAGTAGTTCCCCTTGAACAAGTTTGCATTTCCTTAGCAAAATGAGTTTCTAAAATTTTTATTCTATTGTAAATACAATTGTTTTCTTAATTTCCTTTTCAGAGTGTTCATTGTTACCTTGTTACATACATTTGTATGTAAACATTCTCTCCTGCTACTTTACTGAGTTATTAATTGCATGCACAGTATGTGTGTGTCCGCGCACGTGTGCGTGCGTGTGCGTGCGTGTGTGTGTGTGAACACTTTTGTAAGAAGGGTGAGCCCATGCCAAATTCAGAAGAGACAAGTGCTGTCATGCTCTATAATACAAGACACAGGGCCTCTCATTGAACATGGAGCTATGCTGCTGACCGGCCAGCCTCCTGTTTCCACTCCTTCTCTGATCCCCACAAGCACTGGGGTTAGAGGCACTTCTTACTCATCCTCCAGCCTCAACCTCCTGAGTACTGGGATTGCAACACAGGCCCTGCCATGCCCATCTGACCTTTCTATTAGTTTTGACAGATGATTTTATGGAATATGTAGGTTTTTATACACACAGGATCATTGTGCAAACACAAATGATTTTTTTATCATTTTTTATTTTAATTTTAAATAGCTTGTTTTACATGTCAATCCCAGTTCCCTCTCCCTCCCCTCCTCCCGCACTCCCCTTCCACCCTCCCTCCCACCCTATTGCCAAATCCTTCACTATAGGGGATATCTAGAGTCTGTCATTTTACTCTTGGTAGGGTCCAGGCACTCCCCTAAGAATCCAGGCTGAGAGAGCATCTCTCTTTGTGCTATAGGCACACGAAGACAGTTTGTATACCAGGGATAGACACTGATCCACAGCTCAGGGCCCCATAGGTTGCCCAGGCCTTCTCACTGACACTCACATTTGGGGGGGTCCAGATCAGTCCCATGCTGGCCTCCCCACTGTCGGTCTGGGGTCCAAGAGCTCTCTCCTGTTCAGATCAGCTGTCTCTGCTGGTTTCGCCAGCCCATTCTTTGCCAATTTGCTCATCACTCCTCTCTCTCTGTCACTGGGTTCCTTGGGTTCAGTTCAGTGATTAATTGTGTGTTTGCCTCTGCTTCCATCAGTCACAGGATGAAGGCTCCCGGATGGTTATAGACATCAAGTTCATTATCAGGGATGGGCATTCGAGGTGGTCCCTCCACTATTGCTTAGCTTGCCAATTGGTGTTATCCCTTTAGATCACTCGAGGTCACTCTGGTGCCTGATCTGTCTTCAAACCTATGATTCCCTCTTCCCCCTATTCTACCCCCACCCCCTCAACTTCCTGTTCCCCCATGACCAACTCCCTTCCTCTTCACCCCCCTCTCTTCACAAATGATTTTTTAAAGGTTAAATTTTAAAGTTAAGTGTGTAGGGAAGTGGTAATGTTCCTATGAGTGCAGGGTCCTCCCAAAGTCAGAGGTGTTGGATCCCCTGTATCTGGAGTTACAGGCAGTTAAGAGCCATCGGACATGGGTGTTAGGAGCCACACTCAGGCTGCCTGCAGAATTGGTGTGTCGTATTAACCACTGACCCATTTCTCCATCCCAACAGTGATACTTTTATTCTCCCTTTTGATTTTGGTCCTGCTTATTTCATTTTCTAGACCAACCATTCTAGTTGGGACTCCAGTACCATGTCAGACACAAATGATGAAAATGGCCATCCTTGTCTCATTTGTAAGGCTCTCAGTTTCCCTGAGTGTAGAGTCACTGAAGGTTTTCCATTCAAGATTTTGGTTATAGCGAGGCACTTTCCTTCTCTTCCTCTTTGTTGGATCTTTTCCCTTTAAATCCTGCAGAACGCCAAATTTTAGCAAAAGCCCTTTTCTTCATCAATTCTGATGTCTGTGTGAGATTCTTAAATTTTATTTTACTAACACAGCATACTGTTTTCATCAACTTACCAATGTTATATCAATTTTGCAGCCTAATAATTAGTTTCACTTGACTTTGGTGTATAATCCTTTTACTATGTGAATATGGATGCTAGTATTTTTGACGATTTTACAATTATGTTTGTAATAAAGACTGATCTGTTGCTTCCATTTCTCTTACTATCCTTGGTTTTGACATCAGTGTGATACTGGACCTCCCAGGATAAGTTAAGGCTTTCTGGAGAAGTTTGAAGAGTGGTGGGCATTTTCTCAATGTTTATTGGAATTCACTGCCAAAGCCATCAGATGTAAGGCTTTTCTTTTTTTTTTTTTTTTTTTTTTTTTGGTTTTACGAGACAGGGTTTCTCTGTTTTGGAGGCTGTCGGTCCAGCCTGGCCTCGAACTCACAGAGATCCGCCTGCCTCTGCCTCCCGAGTGCTGGGATTAAAGGCGTGCGCCACCAACGCCCGGCAAGGCTTTTCTTAGTTGAGAGAATTTTGATAATTGGTTTCATTTTCACACTATTTCCAGGTCTATTCAGTCTTTCTAGGAATTTCCCTGTTGTGTGGTGGTTCTCCAGTATGTGGGCATATGATTGATCACACTACACTCTGATAATGCTTCCTATTTCTGTGAATTATTAATAAAGTTTCCACTTTCATTCTGACTGTCCTCATTTGTGTCTCTGCTCTCTTTACTTGTTGTAGTCCAGCTAGGCAAAATTCTGTCAATTTTGTTGATACTTTGAAGAACCAACCTGTTTCTTTTGATTTTATTTATCTATTTATGATCTATTTCACTCATTTCTGCTCTAGTCTTAGACATTATATTTAGTTACATGTGTGTGTGTGTGTGTGCATGTGTGCTATAGTGTACACACAGAAGTCAGAGGATAACTTGCAGCAGTTGGTTCTTTCCTTCAACCACATGAATTCCCAGGGATCAATCAGACTAGGGCCATCAGGTTTCGTGGCAAGCACCTTTACTTAAAGAGCCTTTTTGCTGGCCCTATTCTAGCCTATATTGAGGAAATATTTCCTTGGGAGCATAGGCTAAGACTAGGTCTCAGTATGTACCTTAGGTTGGCCTAAGCACATTATATAGCCCAGGTTGGCCTGAGCTCACTGTATAGCCTAGGCTAGCCTCAAACTCACTCTTGTTTACCATTACCTATTTTTTAAATTTAAATTGGAAACAAGCTTGTTTCACAAGTCAATCCCAGCTCTGTCTCCCTCTCCTTCCCCTCTTCCTCTCCCCCACCCTCACCAGTCCCCCAGCCCCTCCAATCCTCACTCCAGTTCCCAGGGAGGATGAGGCCCACAATGGGAGAATCTCCAGAGTCTGTCATTTCATCCCCCAAGAGTCCAGGCTGAGAGAGCATCCCTCAGTTGTGGGATGGGCACCCAAAGTCCATTTGTATGCCAGGGATAAATACTGATCTACTACCCAAGACCCCATAGATTGCCTAGGCCTCCTCACTGACATCCACATTCAAGGGGTCTGGATCAGTCCCATACTGGCTTCTCAGCCATTAGTCTGGGGTCCAAGAGTTCAGCCTTTTTCAGGTCAGCTGTCTCTGTGGGTTTCACCAGCCCAGTCTTGACCCCTTGCTCTTCACTCCTCCCTCTCTGCCACTGGGTTCCAGGAGTTCAGTTCAGTTTTTAGCTGGGGGTGTCGGCCTCTGCTTCTGTCAGCCACTGGATGGAGGCTCTAGGATGGCATATAAGGTAGTCATCAAGCTCACTATCAGGGAGGGGCATTTAAGGTAGTCTCTCCACTATTGCTTAGATTACCAGTTGGTACCATCCTTACAGATCTCTGGAAATCTCAATAGTGCCAGATTTCTTCTCAAACCTATAACAACTCCCTCTATTATGGTATTTCTCATCCTGCTCTCCTCTATTCTTCCCCTGACTCAACCTTCTTGCTCCCCCATGTCCTCTCCCCTCCTCTTTTCACCTGCTCTTTTTCCTAGCTCATTCTCCCCTCCCCGCATGCTCCCAATCCGTTCAGGAGATCTTGCCTCATTCCCCTTTTCTGGGGTACCACGCATATCTCTCTTAGGGCTCTCCATGTTTCCAAGACTCTTTGGCAGTGGGATTGTAGGCTGCCCCCCCCCATCTGTTACCATCACCTCTTGAATACTGTGATTATAGATATTTTAAATGTGGGTGAAAAGCAAGCAAACAAAAGTATGTTTTCTTCTGATACTAGTGACCAAAGTCAAGGTAACAAGAGAACTTCTGGAAGAATCATTTTCGTTTGTTAAACAGCATGCTATTTAGTATGAAATGATGAGAGCCTTTTACAAGAGCATTCAAGGTCATATATAATAAGACTGACAGTGGTTGATTGAAGGTGGGTCACTCATTGTGAAAGTCATAGTTGATTTAGGAAACCCATTTCTCCTCTGATGCCTAGCTCTCTAACAGAATTTGAATTCAGAGACTGGTTTTATTGTTTCTCTGACTGGGAAAATTCATGAGATACACATAATAATCTATCAGGGACTCTAGGTTAATATAGGATAGTGCACATATGGGGTCATTCTGCCATTGAGAGACCCTGTCATGAAAAACAACAAAAACATTTTTTTAAGAAAACAGATACTCTCATGTGTGGATGTCACTCTCATGTGTGAACGTTTGTTAAACTAAAAACCTAAACATCGATGTGATCACAGTGTATGTTTACAATTTGGCATTCTCTTCTTTTTACTAAATGGCCCCAAAACAGTGGAACGTTCCTATCCTCTCACTGTCTAAAATCCACTCACATGAGATGAGGCCTTGATTGTCTTTTCCACAGTGAATCACACTCAACCATGATAGAAGTTGAACCAATTCCTCACTGATTTGTTACAAAGATCCTAGAGCTGTATAGGATTGTCAGAGGACAAGCTAGACCCCATGGTCTCAGTCCAACTGCTCCATTCTCTTATATCAATGAGAGAAGAGGGATTGCTGCCATTTAACATTCTCCCCATGTCTTTCACTTCCTGGATCTGAAGCTAAGTTAGATTCAGGCTCTGTCTTAGTTAAGGTTTCTATTGCTATGAAGAGACACCATGACCAAGGCAGCTCTTACAAAGGAAAACATTTAATTGGGGCTATCTTACATCTCAGTGGTTTAGGCCATTATCCTCATAGCAGGAAACTTATTAACATGCAGGCAGACATGGTACTGGAGAGGTAGGTGAGAGATCTGTCTCTTAATCCACAGGCAGCAGGAGACTGTGTTCTACCTTTTGTTTAGCTTGAGCATATGAGACCTGAAAGCCTACCTCCACAGTGACACTATTCCTCCAACAAGGCCACACCTCCTAATAGTGGCACTCCTTGTGGGCCAAGCATTGAAACACAGGAGTCTATGGAGCCATTCCTATTCAAACCACCACTCCCTCTATCTAGATGGCTCTGTGCCTTATGTATTGTGTCATATTTCAGGCATATCATGTGGGCCAGTGACCTGCAGAATGCCAAGTTTAGTTTCAAAGGTACCTCTTTCTAAGAGGATCTCTGTGTACTTTCATTCCATGGCTTTACTACTGATGACCAATGACCAAGTCTGTTATTTTAATGAGTATTGTAAATAAGTGATTTTCTAACAGTCCTCCTCCCTTGATTTATTGAGGTTTTTATTTTTATATTTTATATAAGACTTCTTCTCATTGACTATTTATGGTTGTCTAATAAAGTTAGCCCAAGTAAGAAGGGGTAAATGCTTTATTCTTTACTCTTACTTTTCCCAAATCCAGAATAATAAGTTGATGCCTGGTAACTTCCAAAAGTAGTTAACCAATGAACTGTGACAGGCTGTATGGTCTTGTTTTGTTTTACTGAGGAAAAATTGTAGACTTTTGTATACTTGATGTTCCATACATTTTAGTCATTATTCTTCTTCAAGTTGTCAAGTTGTCTCACCCTTCATACTTGCCTATTCAGATTGACACTTTTTCTTCTTTTATTTTAACACCAGCAGTTTGGTCTTTTGTTTCTTTCCTTCATGTCTCAATTTATACATTTTATTTTTTGGCTCTGGGTCTGGAAATGACCACTTCCTTAAGAAAATCTTAAACATAAAAGGATGTCTAGAGTGCACAGTCCACAGATTTCAGAGCCTTTCAACTTTTTCTCTAGAGTCAGCTTGCTCCTTCACAGATCCAAGGCTGCACATCACCAGATTTCTCCTGAAATGTGGCTGGTGCTGCTGTAGGTTAACATTTCCAACAGCTTAACTACTGTGAGGACAGAGCCTTCCATGAGGGTCTGGAGCCCACGGACTCCTGCATTAGGCTCTGCTCTACTCTCAACACAGCTCCGGGGGGACTCCAGGACTACAAGAGAAAGCCCCAGCTCTTGGAGCAGTTCATGGGCACTCACCTTAGTCATCACTGGAATTGAGCCAGAAGTTCTGCCAGAGTGTGTGAGTGGTCAGACACACAGGCACCAGGGTTGGTCCTTATGTGCCCTTTACCAGCACTATGTTCCAACACATCGTCTCCACTAATGGCTACAGGCTTTCCATGTAGCAAAGGGGATGATGACAGTAGTTTCATGGGGTCCTGTGAGGGTTAAAGAGGAAAACCCTCAGCACCCAACCTAGGACACTAAAAGATGACAAATGATGGTTCCGTGTCCTTCCCTGGATCATTCACCCTCTGTTACATAATCAGACGGGCCAGATCTAAACATTCTGGGCTCTTCCTGAAGTACTGATGCTATTTTTACCTGTCCTTTCATGAAAAGGTTACAGCCCTGTCCTGTTGTCTGGAAGAGGGCAACCCTGAGTCACTTCCTCCCTTCCTGGACTGGTCCTTCTGTGCTAAGCTGGCCAGGGGCCAGGATGATCCCTGAGAGATGCACAAGTCACTGGGGCTTGTGCTCAGTGACATTCACAAAGATTAAAAAAACAAACCTACCAGCTTTGTGGGGGACTGGGCTGACCTCCCACTTCCTGAATTGATCACGATTTTCACTTTCCAGACATCTTCTCCCTGAAATGGATGAGTGTTCCACCCCACAGCAGCAAACATTAGCAGGTGGCTGATATTCAAACTTAAGGCTGACAACTTCAGATTCCACACAAGTGGCATGATTCTCTTTTCTTTTAAAATGGTGATGAATTTCTATTTTGCAGTACCAGGAGTACTGGTGGTAGAACCCAGAGCCTTGAACGCACTAAATCACCAGGCAGCACTTTACTTAAAGACAAGTGTGAGTTGAAGCTGCGATTTATAACCTCAGCCATGCCTCAGAATGATGAGAAGAATCAGAAGTGCTTACAGCTTGGGATGCAAGCTGGTATTGGAACAGTTTGTAAATGGTAACATTGAACATCCAGTGGCAGGTGAGTAGCATTGGCGGATGCCAAGTGGAGTAAGTGCAGGAATCTGTCCCCAGGCAGAAGCTGCCTTTCTCAAGCATTAAGACTCTACAGTGTTAGTGTACTGTGAGTGCCAATCGCTGAAGTCCTATATCCATACAAGGGGGCCGAATTAGAACCCGGTTGAAAGCTTTCTAGCAAATTGACATCTTGGCCAGATTAACATAACACTTGGGAATAGGAACTGGAGTCAGGATGGGTAGGAAAGGCCCACAGATCCAAAGGTAGGATACGGGGAGCTGGGCAGCCACCAGGAGTGATGCAGATGGCCAGAGCATGGAGGCCAAGTAGAGGGGTTTCACTGCCTCCTATGGTGCCTAGCCTAGGATTCTCAGTCTCTATACTGAGCCCCTTGACATTGTCTCTTGGCTTGTTGGAGATTTTACATACAGGCCTCCAGCTTCTTAATCATAGCAATAACTCATATTTGCTATGAGCTTGCTGTGCCCCCGGCACATATCTAAGATTCTCACCTTCCCATTAAGAAAATTGAAGTTCAGAAAGGTTAAGTAAGCTGTCTAAAGCCACATAGCCAGTAGGAAGCGAAGCTAATAGAACCTTTAAATGATCCCATTTCCCATTTCTACAGGGGGAAGCCTGTACCCCACCTATATGAGCTTTCACTCAGCTTTGGATTTAGTGGGAGACACTGGGTTATTCTTCTCTCCAGCCTCAGTTTCCCGCTCTCAAATATAAGATATCTGAAGTTCTGGGTTACTGTGCTTCTTTGACCAGTGGTTAGTGAGTCATCAGTGACTCTAAAGAGTCATTTGGTCCGATGGTTTTGTGGCTTCATTGCAAAATCTAATAATCCCATTTGAAGACAGGACCCCCATCTCTATTTTGCAAACTCTTTCCTCAGTCTATGGTGTCAATGAGCATCAAGTTTTCATTAATAAAAATGAAGAAACCATCAACTCTATCAGAGGTTGTTGCAGAAAAGGTGACATTCAGTGTAAGCAGCATTGAGAGTCTGAATACTGGGCTTTCCCTGTCACTCTGGGAAGCCAGACAAACTCCAGGCACCAAGTGTGCTCTTTTGGGGATGCCCATTCATCAGTAGCTTTGCCAGAGCCATGTGCTGGCAAAGCTATTTTTTGAGGTAGTCAAAAGTGTATTTAACACTGGAAATTCCAATCCTATTTCATGTTTGAAAAGACTTTTGGGCAATTATTTTAGGAAATCTCAGAACTACTTGATGTGGATACATCCCTCAATTCCTTTGGGGGAGTTTTTATGTAATGTGTTGCTTGAGTGTAGCAGTTCTACACTTTTGTCAACAGAATGATGTGGCCTCTCTGCTAGAGGGGAATCTGTGGACACTATTCACCATCCTTAACTTGATGAACAAATGAGTAGATGCTTACATTCAAGGACCCAAAGAGTTTTGAATACAAAATGCAAAGCTTTTACCTTAAAGAAATGATTGATTTTCCTAGGACTCTCCATGTCTCTGTTTTTCTCATTCTGTGCATTTGTAGACGTGTGTGTGTGTGTGTGTGTGTGTGTGTGCATGCGCGCGCTCATGCATGCACATGTGTGTATCTCATTTACCTTTCAAACATACTCTGTACTTCATAAATTCTTCTAATACTCAGGAGAGTATGGTAGAAATAGTTATACATGGTCACTGATGATTTCCGGTAGGATTTATGAAAAGACAACTTGTAAAATGGTATGTGAACAAAGGCAAGTGATCATAAAGGAGTAAAATAAATTATGAGAATTTTCTTGCTCATTTACATAAAACTGAAAGAAGATTCTTTTCTGGTTTTATCATAATGAAGAAATGTGTAAAAGGCTCAGTCTGGTATTTCTACTGGGTTCATTGAAATAATACACTCCAGCACATTTTATAACATACAAGTAAAAGAGTCTCTTCACTGTGCATGTGAATACATTCATGCCATTTGTACCAACATGCATACATTCTGAGAGATGCTTGCTTAAACAATTTTATTCACAAAGAACATTACACTGAGTCATGCAGACCTAAATCCTCTAGGTCAGTCACTCAATGTGGATTCATGATAAGATCTAGAGATGTTCTTGAAGTGAAGTGGATGATGGTGTTACTGGTATCACAAGGCAGGCCGCCTAATGGTCTATGGTAAGAAAAAAGATAGCAAATATATAAGCAGGGACATAGCCATTACCACTATCAAGTTACTACATATTTCACATAATTATATTATCTTTATACAATGGGTGATACAGTTCACTTATAACATCAGCATCAACACTAATCCACAAAAAATGTAGAAATGTGATCTTATGTAGACTACAGTGTCATTAAGAAACAGGAACTTCTCAGCTCTGTGATAATGTGACACCACCATCATGTGCATGGTTTATCATTGGCTGAAGTGTCATTCTGTGGTGCAAGATTATATAGATATGACTCTCTGAGCTCAGCAAGTTCTTGAATAAACACAACTCCCCTGTTTTGTGGAGGATGAACTCAAAGGAGTCTGTGTTTTCCCCTGGGGTGAACAGAAAAAGTACATTTTCAGGTTCAATCTGTCAGACAAAGCATAGTTTGGTAGTTATTAGGAAGTTTATATATGATAAGGGATGCTATACTGTTTGCACCAACATGCCCCAACCCTTTTTGCATGGTGTTGTGTGTTGCTGAAGAAAACTCTGCAATGTTCTTCCCAGGATTGTTAGAGCCTTTCAATAAAGAGCAGAAAAATCTAATGGATCAGGCAGCTGAGAAAATTTGCTGCTTGTTTGGGGAGTGCACGCACTTTGGAGGGTAGCTGTTTGTTGGAGGCAGCTGCCCCATGGCTTTGAGAAGCTCTTATGAGGGTCTTGTGCTTTGGGTCTCCAAGGCAACTGGAAACTAAGTGGGATTTTCGCAAATTTCTAGCTTTTATAGATGTTGTGAAAGTCAATTCTCCGACCTTGCCTTTCCCCACCATACTCAGTCATCATACCCTCTCTGGATTAAATTCTTCCTGCTTGAAATGCTGAGTGTCTTCTTTCCCCCAGAATGAACCCTCATTTTTCACTTCAGTTGCAAACGACCCCAAGTCCAGGGCTCCAGGGGCTTGGAACACGGAGTGGAGAGGGAACTCTCTGGTCTCTGAGCAGAATTCCAACCTTGGATAGCACCAGCACACCAACCTCAAGGCAATGGAGGAGAGTGAAAATAGAGCGGAGGTGGGGTTGACCCCAAAATTCAGGATCATCATATGGAAACAGGGCCCAGGAGTTATTAGTGCAATGACAAAAGGGACAGTACCCTATAGGGAGCTTCTGAGTGGGAAGGGTGGCTGTGGGACTGTGGGTCAGTTCTCAAGGACATTTCTTTGAACATTAGAAGGCATAAATTATGAAGAAGACCCCAAATCAATACATACATTGCCCCTTTGGAGAATCAGCACTGAGTCAGAACTATGTCCTCTATACAATTAAAATACTATACTTTATGGGTAAGGGATGGTAAATTGCCATGTCTTGTCCTTCTTTGTAGTAGTGCTTTACAGTCACATATAGCTAGGGTTATCATGGAACGAGAAATGTACTTACGTGGTCCTTGATTTAAAGTGTAGTAATGTGACCTCTTTTGGCTAAAGGAACAGGAAATTTTAATGAGAAAAGAATTTCAAGGTGTACTTACAAGGTCAGGTTCATTTCCTACACATTCTGTCACTAAGGAAGACTATTCCTTAGATATCTGATGCCTTGTTAGTCTCACACCAGAATGATGCAACTGACCCACAGGTCTATTGTTGCACATTACAACCCTATTGTTTCCCATTACAATTTCCAGGTGTTTGTTATTCAGTAAATTATGATAATAGCTGCCTGTTACAGTCTGTGCACACATCACAAATATCTTTCTTCATGAAATAATTCTTAAAATTAAGGGTAGCACCAGAGCTAGAACCATGGAACCTACATGGGAAACTAGACCCTCTGAATGTGGGTGACAGTTATGTGACTTGATCCGTTAGGTGGTGGGACTGCCAGAGGGACCATGACATATCCCAAGGGCAAGGACTGGTTATTTGGAGCCCATTCCCTATGGTGGGATACCTTGCTCAGCCTTGATACGGGGCAGAGGGGCTTGGTCCTGCCTCAACTTGCTATGATAGACTTTGTTGACTCCCCAAGGAAGGTCTTACCCGCTATGAGGAGTGGATGGGAGTGGAAAGGGAAGGAGGTGGGGGGAGGAAGAAGGGAAGGAGGGGGAACTGGGATTGGTATGTAAAATGAAAAATACATTTTTAAATAAAAATTGACATAGGCGTTGATTGTGTTGCTTTTATAATTGGCATACTAGCATCTGCCTCATACTCAAATGTAGGGTGGGATTTTATCCTGTTTTCAATGATTACTTCATTTCATTCTTGGCTCACAAATGAAAATTCTGCTAGTTTGTTATAGCTGTGACTCTGGATGGTTTCTGTGTCTGTGTGATGAACAGTTAAGTTTTGAATTGATTTGGACCCACACCTCTACAGCTGCATGTCTAGAGAGAATTTTTCTTTTCAGCACCTGACACCTACATTTCCAGACAAGTTTAGATAAGACTGTTTTCATTTTCCACTTTGCATTTCAGTGAAATTTACACAGCAGACACGTGTCCTTAGGAATGAACCAACTTTTTTTTAAAAGGCATGCATAAACTGAGAAATATACATGATCATTCATTTGGCACCATATTCTTGAATTTCACACATCAGGAATAAGCAAAATTAGTATAATTTGCTTCTTAAATTGCTTGCTGACAGTAAGAGTGAGGCAGAAGAGAATCACTTTCCAAGGGAATGTGACAAGGCAATCTTCCCAGGGTCTTTTTGAGTAGAGTGACTCTGACCCCAGCACTAGGACTCTTACTCAGGAAGTCAAACCTACCTGACCCATGCTCCTCTATGCCCACAAATGCTGAGATTCTGGATGGCCAAGAGGCAATAATATCTCAGTCATGGAGTTTCTTCACTTGCTTTCTGCTATCTAAATTAAATGTCAACGGTCAGTTACCATTTTGGGAGTAGTTTTCATAATAAAGCACTCTTTTTATGAGGGTAGAGATTAGGGAACATCATGGTTGTCATGGTTACATACGCCTTCTTGATCTCAAGTAGTACCTACTGGTACTGCAAACTTTCCATCAGAGGGAGTGAAGAAGTTTCCCTAACCAATTCTTCACTGTATAGGTCAAAGCATCTCTAACATGGCTCCCACACCTTCTTTTATGTCATCCAGCCCTGCTTGGTTTTGCTTGTCACTGATCATCACTTCATGCTCAGATTTTTTCATGGACACTATTTAATGTGGCAGAAAAAGCAGGCAGGACAATGTGGTCTGAATTCATACCTCAATACTTATTGGGTGAGTGTACCAGCCAATCTTGCGTTACTATGGCAAAATATCCAAGGTCTAGTCATTCGTATAAGAATACAGGATTCACACATGCACACATGTATGTATAGATATGCATACAGATACTCTGGAGGTACATAAGCACATCACCAACATCCGTTTCTTGTAAAGATCCCATGACAGAGAGGGTACATGATGAAAGATGAGGCAGGAGATGGAACCAAGACATACAAGCTGGATTTAGGACCATCTCTTCTGGAAATGAAGAGTGAGAACTCACTCCCAGAAGAAAATAACTAATCCCTTTCAAGGCCGATCTCCCATTACCTTTACACTGGCAACTAAATTTCTTACAGCATGGACCTTAGGGGAGACAAACCACATCATAAAAGACATGGGCAGGATAGTCCCTGGGTTTAGATTTATCATCTCATTTGTGGAAAGGAGACAGACAGTTGTAGCACGGACTTTATTGGAATATTGTGATAATTAAGTCTTAGAATAATGGGTCAGGATATGTTATCAGTTTTGTGATCCCTGCTATTTAAGCATAAATTATCATTGCTACCAAAAGAGAAGATACATGGAGGCTCAACAATAGCAAACTAGAGCTCCCCCTTCACCACCTCAGCTCACCTCATATCAATCTTTAGAAGCTGCAGATAGGGTAGCCATGTTGTTGGAGGCTGGGAGTCCAGTACCCCCACTCTTCCTAGGCACTAGTGGGTTCCTTCACTCTTATCACAGCTAGCAAGTCCAAGCTCTGTGTGGACAATTAGCCGACCAGCAAATGTTACATGCTTCTAGCCAGTGCCCCATTCTTCTGAGACAAGGCGTGAGGCAGGATGGCATACTCAGCCCACAGAGCCTGACTTGTGATCTGACATCTTATTTCAAATGTTCTGGAGTTGCCCCCATGCTCTCACAGGCCGCTGTCTTCAGTACTTTGACATGCACATCTGTCATCATGTACACACCATTTGGGCTTCAGTGACAGGCAGGGCCATGTTAGTCATGAGCCACACAATGACACTGCCTTTAGCAATCATCACATACAGAAATGTGTGTGACAATTCTCCCATTTCTGTGTTGTGTCCAGCAGCTTCCCTCACATTTAACACATGACCTTGGGTTTGGAAGAGACATACCTACTTTACCACTCTGCTCCCAATTGCAATGTCTTTTTTTATTTAAATTAGAAACAAGCTTGCTTGACGTGTCAATCCCAGGTCCCTCTCCACCCCCTCCTCCCACACCCTCCCACCAGTCCTCCAAAGCCCCCCACCCAATACCCACTCCATTCCGTTCCCTCCATGGGGAATATCCAGAGTCTATCATTTTGTTCAGGGCAGGGCCTAGGCCCTCCTCCAAGAGTCCAGGCTGAGAGAGCATCCCTCAATTGTGGGATGGGCACCCAAAGTCCATTTGTATGTCAGGGACAAATACTAATATACTACCCAAGGCTCCATAGATTGCCTAGGCCTCCTCACTGGCACCCACATTCAGGGGGTCTGGATCACTCTGGAGTCCAAGAGCTCCCCCTTGTTCAGGTCAGCTGTTTCTGTGGGTTAAACAAGCCAAGTCTTGACCCCTTTGCTCATCAGTTCTCCCTCTCTATCACTAGATTCCAGGAAATCAGTTCAGTGTTTAGCTGTGGGTGTCTGCCTCTGCTTCCATCAGTCATTGGTTAAAGGAAGTAGTCGAACTCATTATCAGGGAGGGGCATTTAAGGTAGTCTCTCCACTATTGCTTAGATTGCCAGTTGGTACCATCCTTACAGATCTCTGGAAATCTCACTAGTGCCAGATCTCCTCTCAAACCTATAATGATTCCTTCTATTATGGTATCTCTCATCCTGCTCTCCTCTATTCTTCCCCAACTCAACCTTCCTGCTACCCCATGTCCTCCTCTCCCCTCCTCTTCTCCCCCTCTCTTTTTCCCAGCTCCCTCTCCCCTCCCTCCATGCTCCCAATCTGCTCAGGAGATCTTGCCTCATTCCCCTTCTCTGGGGTACCATGCATATCTCTCTTAGGGTTCTACCTGTTTCCAGACTCTCTGGCAGTGGGATTGTAGGCTGGCACTCCCCTGATGCAGCTGACTCTCTGATCTAGCCTCCAGAAAAAGGCACTGATAGACTCATGAGAATGGAGTCTTCCTGACCAAATGGTCTCTTAAAGGCTTCACCACCCGTCAACATTTCAAGACTGAGAATTAAACCACAGTGGATGTTTTGGTGGGAGCAAGACATATCGCAGCCAGAGCACACATACCCTTGATGATGTTCTGGAAAGCAAGAGGTTGGAAGGGAAGGTTCACTGTAAGTTTAGAGATGGGCATTCCTGAAGGTCCTCTGGGTTTGGGACACCTGCTAGGCAACTTCATTAGGATGCACAGGGTTGAAGCTACACAGCTTTGCCTCACTTCTACGGCATCAACTCTACTCTCTACTGCAACATGCAAGCTTACTCATTTTGGCCATGGACTCTGAGGACCCTCATGGACTAAGATACTGGCTTATTTGCCTATTTAGATAAAATGTATATTTTTCATTTCTTTCCCGTTGTGTCAATGACAGTTGTCATTTGCTCATGCATCAAGTGTCTTGGGACATAGTTTGTGCTTAATAATACCTATCTCGTCATTATTTAGTGGCCAGCAATTATGAAAATTCAAATTGGGAAGGGTACTAACTTTACAGAATTTCACTAGGAAGCACTCTGTGCTTTGTTGATTATGAGGCAGTCGGTGGAGGGAGGTGAGAAGGATGCCTTCCACCATGCAGATGTCCTCAAGGTCCCCAGTCCAGTCATGTTCCTGTATCTTTTGGGAGGACCTGGCTCTGCATGTGTCTGCTTCTCAGAAAAGTAAAATCCCCCAAAAAATCCTATAGAAATTTTATCACAATTGTGGACACTAAAAAATAAAATAAAACAACAAAGTGACTGAGAGCAAAAAAAAATATCTTTTGGAAATAACTGGGCTTGTGTCATGTGATTTTAGCTACAATCTTAAAAGGATTGCCTTTCCCATTTAATAATTAACCTGTGCTTCCTTCTTTAAATAAATTGCATAATTCTTGGTTAACAAACTACAAAGTAGTCTGCCTGCTGTGTGGTTTTAGATGGATTGTGTAATCATAGACATTTGGGATTTAACTACTCATTATGGTACTTAAGTAGGTAAAACGGTGTTATTTATATGATTTTGTTGTTTTGTTTCCAAATGGCCAGGAAAGAGACAGGGCTATAGATCATCATAAATAATGCACTGTGAGGTAGACTGAAGACATGGAAACAAAAATGGTGTTTACAGATTTGTCTGCCAGTCTGTCACATAAAAATAGTCATCTGGATTGTCACCAAGAACACTGGGTATTCTTGGGACAACATGACAAAATAGTGGCTGCATGGCATGGACTAAATTCCATTTGGACATTTAGGAGCACTGATGGAGACAAGCAGGCATTTTAACCAGCCGAAACAGGTCAAATTAGAGGAACCTGTGACCAGCCATAAGAAGTAACATATTATATGTTATTAGGATGGACTGAACTGGAAAAATTGAAATGAAGTGATTTTACAGATAAATCTCAAATCAAAAATCAATGGGACAGATGCACCCTGATGCTGAAGCTAATTTGCAGTGGGGACTGTTTCTCACCTCAGGATGCAGTGCTGTACTGGATGACCAGCAGAGTGATTTATTGATTTCATGATTAATCAGGTTCTGCTGATAGCATGAAGAAGCCCAGCCAGACCCAATAAGTAAAAGGCAGACTGGTGAGGAACATCGCTATATAGCTCCTGTCTAATTTATGTATTTTCACATGCTGTAAAGAATTTGGACCAGGAGGATACGACGTTGGATCTCATGGAACATCTCTTGAGGCGCATATGCAGAACAAGTGTAATGTTTAGTTCCTCATTAGCATGTTCTCCATTATTTCTTATGCTTCTGACTCACTGGTGCCTGTTGTGTGAGTAACTGCACAATATCTGACTCAGACTGATAAACCAGTGAAACCCCACAGCAATCACATATCTCTAGGTATTTCAGCCCAGCAGCAATCAGGGAGGGGTCACAAGAAAGTTACTTGAGCAAGCACAGTGTTCCCATGAGATATGTTCTTTTTCTTCTATGGTCATAAAGACTTGGTTTTTTTTTTAATCGTGTTGTTGTTTTAGTTTATAGGCATGTACGTGTGGCTGTGTTGAGTTTATATGCTATGTGAAGCATGTACATGTAAATGCCGGTGAAGGCCAAAGAGGGCAATGGATCCCCTGGAACTGGAGTTATAGGAAATCATGAGCTGCCTGATGTGGGTGCTGGGAACAAACCCAGGGTCCTCTTCAAAAGCAGTAAGAGCACTTAAACACTGATTCATCTCTCCAGCTTCTCTTCTATGGTCTTAATAACTTGTTCGTATTTCACATATCCAAACACTGAAAAGCAAAGCCACATTGTAAAAATTCTGCTTCTCACCCTGTCACTTAGTGCCCCTCCCACCACCAGCTGTGACAATCATGTGGTCTCCAGAAAGAGATTTATTACATACATTTAAACAAAAATATACTTATGATTCCTTTGTTTATTGCATTTAACACATTGTGAAGATCAATATACATCAGTACACAAAGAGATGATTCAGTCTTCTTAATGTCTGCCATTCAATTTGTTTGGAATACCATGCATAGAGAGGTATCTCAGGCATCTTACTGGACTATAACGGCCTACCATTTCTAAAAGCAGGCATTCTTGTAGGGCATTATCCAAGTAGTGTAATTTTGTTTAAATTCCACTTTTTCTTTTTTGTTAGTAAGCTTACCCATCATCAAGTTTCTTTCTGACTTTTTCATATATTTTTAGTTTTTGTTCATCTCCTTCATCATCTTCTGCTCTCGATCATTTTTCTGCCCACTCTCCCCATTTAACATTCTCCTGCCCCTGCAAGATCCAAGAGAACACAAGGTGATCAAGTCCAAGGATACCTGGAATAATAACCACAGCTAACATGGGATGAATTCTTTGAGCCAGGGTTTGCTCAAGCATCTTTATTGTATTGATCATTTAATCCTTAGCACCATGCAAAGATCTAAAACCTACTTTTTTCCTGCTTTTATAGGTGGGGAAACTGAAACTCAATAAGAATGCTCAAATGTTGAGTAGAGAATTGAGATTTAACTCCAAAATTTGCCATTCAGAAAGAACTAAGGTAGCCATAGAATTGAGACAAAATGTTCCATGTCTGTGAAGCCTTCCAAGTGTTTCCTGCTTGGGTAGGGACTTACACAAGCTTCTAGGCAGTAGGTGGTCATGACTTGATAAAGGGAAGAGTGAATCAGTCAACAACTAGACTTGGGTACAATATGTCCTTGGTTTACATGAGACTCATCCCCAAACTTTAGGTGAGACACCTGGTCTTGTGCTCTGATAATTTTATATTGATGTAATTCCAAATATGCATGGTAAGAGTCTTGTTATTTTTTTGTCTGTGCTACTTGACAGGGAAGAAGCTGGACATCATTCTCCCAGTCAGACACTCTATTACCTGTGGCCACTCACTGTAAGGGCTGCTGAAGCAACCTGTGTCCTTGCCACAGAACCTTGGATACTGAAGAAACCTACATGCTCATGCACTACTACCACCCTTTTTTAACAATACAACTATGCCTAATCCAGGTTTGCCTTAAGCCTGATATGTAGTCAAGGATGACCTTGAAGTTCTGATTCCCCTTTTGTTTACATCACAAAGGTGGGGATTTCAGGTACTACACCACCATATCCAGTTTATATGGTACTGGAGAATGAACCAGGGCCCTATGCATGTTAGGCAAGCATTCCACCACCTGAAGTACTTTCCCAGGACTTAGACTGTAAAAAGTGTTTGTCTACAGTGCAAACAACCTCAAAATCGTATCTTCTTTCCTATAACAACCCCCAATCTTTAAGACACAGATAGAAAGGAAATGAGTAACCAAAGTATTATAGAATTCTTTGCCACAATCACAACTGCCTTACTAATGACTAGATAATTCTCATAATAGTCCAATTAAGACAGGAAATAAATTCTTTCTGACTTTTAAAACAGAATTTGCTCCTTCTCAGTTTTTTCATTAGTTTATTTTTCAACAATCTCATACATGCATGTAATACATTCTGGTCACACACATTTCTCTACCATCTCTTATTCCCCTCCAAAACACACTGCCTCTCATCCTTTCTCCCAAGGCTTTATCCAACCACCCTGTCTTTTTTGTTTTTTTTTCCTTTGCCTTGTAACCCACTTATTTTAACGACTTCTGAGGGCACAGGTATGGGGTTACCCACTGAAGCATGAGAAGGTCACCAGAAACTATATCATCACTGAAGACCATGACTTCTTCTCCAGCCTCCTCAACTACCAATAAATACCATGAGAGGGCAGGGATCCATTAGTCCCTTCCACATCTTTGAAAGTTTATTAGCTCAGTCTTGTGGATGTCTTATAGAGAAAACTTCAGCTGTTTTGAGTTTGTAGCTATTTTAGCTGTGTCATGACCATATAAGACAGTATTTCACAACCCTTTCCCCCCATTGTCTAGCCCTTACATTCTTTTTATCCCTCTTTCACAATGTTTCCTGACATTTGGAGAGGGAAATATGGGTGTTCTATTTAATGCAGAACACATCACTTGTTCTCAGTACCTTACCCAGCCATGAGTCTCTGCATTACCTGCTGCTCACTGCAAACAGGCACCACTGTGATTAAAGCTGAGGTCAGGACTAGCTAATGGGTATAAATATTTAAGAGACAATTTGATAAGTGTTCACTTAGCAAAACAACAGTAGCAGGTTCACCCCCTAGGGCCCATATATCCTCAACTTATGGGCCTCTGACCAGGTCTACAGTGCCAAACATAGACCCCTCTTGGGGAGCAGGTCTCTGATCCAATATAAAATCAGTTAATTACCCACATATCAGCCATGCCACTACTGGACCAGTAAGCACCTCTTTTTTAGCAAGTTGGTATTTATAACCCGCAAGATATAAAGCCAGGGGAGACTACGCCTGACTTTGCTCCCTTAGCCACATACACAGCAACTTGTAGCACTATGCAAACTAGCCAGCAGGTAGGAAGCTTCCAGCTTAGTTCTAAGCATGGTTGTATTCTACAACAAAGGAAAGTCTGTTTCTCAGTAGTTAGAACTTAACATTTAGTACTTGTAGATGATTGAGGCAATGACTATGATCTCTATAGTTTGGGAGCCTCTGTGTACTTTCCAGCCAACAATTCTAGGAAGGCACCCCACATCTGGCACGGAGATTTTCATGTAATAATCCATGGCTTCTGGGAATGGAAGTCCCCATCCATGATGGCCCCTCTGCTCCAATTCTGTTTTGTCCTACGCTGTGCTTATTACTATAGTTTTGTAGTATAACCAGAAATCAGATACAGTGATGCCTCCTTCATGGTTCTTTTTGTTCAGGATTGCTTTGGCTACCCTGGGGCTTTTGTTTTTTCACATACGTCTTAGAATTGCTTTTTTCTATGTCTAAAAGGAATAACCCTGGGATTATTATTGAAATTGTATTGAATTTGTACAGTACTCTTAGTGGCATGGTTTCTAACCCATAAGCATGGGAGTTGGGTCATTATTATTATTATTACTATCTTCTAGTGTCTTTTAAAATTTATTTCTTCAGTGTTTTATAGTTTCTATTGTAGAGGTCTTTCACTTCTTTGGTTAGGTTTATTCCCAGGTATTTTATTTCTGTGGATATTATAGATTTGATTTTTAATAAGTATGTTTGTTGCATATGTATATAGAAAAGCTAATAATAGTTTTTACTTAATTAAAATATAATTACATGACTCCATCCTCCTACTTCCTACCTCTGCCATCTGCTCCCTCCCAAATTCACAACCTCCTCTTCTTTAACCATTGTTGTTACAGATATATGTGCATATGTCAATAAACATATGAATATAACCTGTTGATTACTATTCAGTGTTTCCTGCACATGTATATTTCTAGGGCTAACCACTTTGTTTCCCTCTGAAATGTCACAAACTGAGGCCCTATTGTCTGCATTTCTCTCAGCATTCTGATCTTGCAGGTTATCACAACAATAGCTTACTACGCTATGAGCATTCAACAGCTTTTCCAGCTCCAAGTTCCAATTGCTTATACAATGTTCCTCCCAAACAACATGCTCCAGCTCATCACAGCAACAGCATCCATCCTCTGTACCAATTTCTGTATCAGTAACTTTTGTAAGTAATAAAATACGCTGTCAGAAGCAACTTCAGGAAGAAAGTTTATTCTGGTTTACACTTCCAGAGGAACAGAGTTCGTCATGGTGGAAAAGACATGGAAACAGTCAGGAAAAGCATGGCGGTAGAAGCAGGAAGATGGCTGGTCATATTTTCATCCACACACAGGAAGCAGAGCAACAGAACAAGAAACAGAGTGAGGCTGCACACCCTTAAACCTGTCCTCAGTGATACACTTCCTCCAGCAAGGCTCCACCTCCTAAAGTGTCCATAAGCTCCTTAAACAGCTCCAGCAACTGAGCCAAGTATTCAAATGCATGATCCTATGGAAGACAGTTACCCTTCACACCACCACAAGCAGCCTGTCTGAACGATGGCTTCAATTGGATAATCTGACTATTGTCTGGTTCTTCCACACTGAAATATTTACCTCTCCACAGTTTTGAGTGGAGTGCTGAAAGCCCAGCTAAGCAAGACACTTGCAGGCTATAATTCCTTACAAGGAGGATTATATCAATAAGATATTGGCACAATAATCCCAGGTTTAAAAAATAAAACCTCTTTTGTGAACATATATAATATATAGTAATTTAGCACACACACTTTTCACTCACATTTGGGGGTCCAAAGCCCAGATCAGGCAGACATTGTGATTTAGACAATGATAGTTGAAGAATAGAATATAATGGAAAATAATTGTAATAACACATATAGGAGCACAATGGTCACAACTTGAACTGAATGAGAAAGGGAGATAGAGACAGAGATACAGAGAGAGGCACACATAGAGAAGAACAGAGGGGGAGGGAAGGAGGGAAGGAGGGTTGGGATGAGAGGGAGACAGAGAGACATAGAGACACACACACAGAGAAACCAGGGTCTTGCAATTCCTTTCCAGGGCATGCTCCCAATGACCCACAGACCTCCCACTAAGCCCAACTTCTTAAAGGTTCATGGCATCTCCCAACCCTTTATACCTGAGTGTTTGGGATCACCAACTCAGACTATAGCACCCAGAATGCAGTTTCTTGAAAGTACATTTATTCTCCTGCAACTTAATTGGGCAGAATGTCTACACTAGGATTCAACTGTGGGTATAGCTCAATTTAACTGAGTAGCTCTGGTCCAAGTGTGTCCAATCAGAACCAAAGAAGTAGGTGTCACTTAGAAAAAGGTCATCACATGGAAATGGCAGAACCAGAACAATCTCGACCATGATTCTCAGATAGGACAACTTCTCATCAGCGTCATTATATTGCCTAAAGCAAACCATATGGTCAAGCCCAAAACCAAGAACTGGGAAGTATGTTTTTCCCATTATGGAAAAGACCAAATGGAAAATAATATTTGTGGATACTTTTCTTTCCCCTATGTTTTCCTATAGGACACATTATTATGTGCTGTGAAGTCAGTGAGGGAAACCAAATATTGCCTAAATCACAATTGTTCTGAGATCAAGCACTACATTAACTCAATATAATATGAAATAAAATTAATCCCACTGAAAGCCCTCATCAATAAGTTAGAGGTTGCAAAAAAATTCCCTGAGGGCTTATTATATCTTTCTATCTGCTATATCCTATTCTCCATAGCTGCTACCAGGTAAGCAGTGTAGACCCAATGGTTAATTGTGCAAATTATAGAAAGATGTATAATTGTGCAAATTATAGAAAGGTCAACCATAAAACACATAATTCAGTCATTTATGAATTTTCTACCAAAGTATAACTGATTCAGTTAGCAATATAAATATTTAACTTCTTGCTATGCAGAAGTATTTCTGTATTTGGTTTCATCTGCTATTAATAACTATTTAATATAACTTCCAGATTGGAGAGTAAAACCTTTTGAGATATATTTCTGACTCTTAGAGTTGGTGTTAGCATTAGGGCTATGGTAGTTTGAATGAGAATGGCTCCCATATGCTCAGATCTTTAAATACTTGGTCCCCAGTTGGTGGAACTTTTCGGGAAGGATTAGGAGGTGTGGCTTTATTGGAGAAGGTGTGTCAATGGGGAATGTGCTTTGAGGTTTTCTTGTGTCATTCCCATTCTCTGTCTACTAACATGTGGATCAGGACTCGAGTTCTTAACTGTCCCTTCCATTGCACCTTTACTTCACCATTGTGACCTCTGATCCTGTGAAACCATAAGCCCAATTAAATGATTTCTTTTGTAAGTCACCTTGGCCATGATGCTTTGTCACAGCTATAGAAAAGTGACTAAGACCCTTAAAAGCATTAGGAAAGTTGTTCCCCCACAGGCCTTGCCAGTTCTTTGCATTTACAATTTCTTCCTTCTCTCTGTGATAATGACACCATTCCCAGCTGTCCATGGCAATTCACACCCTGCAATCCTAGCACTCAGGAGGCTAAGGCAGAAGGTTTGCCATGTGTTTGGGCCACACTTACTGAGGATACATGCAGAGTTCATGCTAGCCTGAGCTACAGTATGAGATTGAAAACAAGCCAGCACCAACTTCCCCTGTTCTCTCATGAAAGCTTCCACGCAGTTACAATCTGCCAGACTCGGAGATGGTCTGGTTCATTTTACCATCACTGTGAGCAAACTACCCAGAGAATTTAAGGAGGAGAGAATCACTTTGGCTCCCAATTTCAAAAGACTCGGGCCATGGTCGTTTGGTCCCATACACTTGGACAGAGCATCATGTCAGATGGCAATGAAGGGTCATTAAGTCACAGGGGACAGGAGACAGAGGGAGAGAGATACAGGACCAGCAACAAAGGACAGACTTCATAAGCCACACTTCTAAAGTTTCCAGACCCTCACAAAACAGTGTTACCATCTGGAGACTAAATATTCATCACACAAGAGGACATTTCATATAGAACAAACTTTCTAATGAGACCATTTAATCCATTTCCTCATACTATAGTGACCCCTCAACCTTAAAATTACTTTCATTACTACTTCATAATTGTAATTTTGCTACTATTTGCAGACAAAGGTTTTTTGTCCCTCCCGGTCCCATAGCCACTTTTAAAATAATCACTCAGAAGCTTAAGATTGATTATAAACCATTTGGTCTACAACTGAAGCTTATTACTAACTGGCTCTTATATTTAAATGAACCCATTTATATTAATCTATGTATTGCCACATGGCCATGGCATTACTGGTCTGCTGGCATCTTGCTGCTCCAGAAGCTTGTTCGTATCTTCCTGACTCTGCCCTCTTTTTCCTGTATCTCTGCTTGAATATCATGCCTGGATCTATCCTGCCTTGCTATAGGCCAAAACAGCTTCTTTATTAACCAATGGTAATAAAACATTCACAGCATTCAAAAGGGTAACTCCACAGCAACTGTTATGAATAGTAGTGTAAATATATGTTATGCAGGATATCAGGTTGAGAATCAATGCTATAGAAACTATACCCTCAATACATTTATGAGACCTTAGGTGTGTTGTCAATATTTTAAATGAGATTTCAAATCAAATTTCAGTTTTCTGGCTAACCCTGATGTACATTTATAGGTTTGTGATGTCTAGTTGGGACCTAGCTGTGCCTTGGGGAAATCTGGGCACACTCCAGAGTTCAGCCCCTGGGTCTCTACCTCCATAGCTGGCCTGACCCTGGGGAGCACTTTGGCTTCTTCTTCATCTTTGACCATATTTGTGTGACTAATGGCCTCTCCCTGGGACCTATGATTCGTCTTTGTGCACAGTTTCCTCTCTGCCAAGAGAAGTGAAATTGAACTACCTCACCCCTCCATCTCCTCCAGGACTGGCCACATCTATTCTCATAGATGAGAATGCTGCTCTCTGTGTCAGCTACTTTGTAAACTAAAAAGCATTTCCTGGCCTCTGCCCACCCATCTCACCACCCAACACTTTCTGTGGCCTCTGAAACACAAGTGCATATCAGATAAGATATCCACGTATGTGAAGACAGCCATCTACCCATCTCCAGTTTATATTACATTAAATAGTTACATAGTTAATATATTAAACATCATTATTATATATTAAATAATTCCTAAATGAAATTTGTTTCTTCAAAGCAAAATTATGCAGTCATTTTCTTCCTCTCTATGTCGTAAGTTGTTTTCTGCCTTCTGAAGTTATCCACAGATGACCCTACTGAGCATGTGGGAGGGGGGGAGTGGCTATGATCCCTCTCTGGTAACCCTTTGTGGTTTCTTCAAGTTGCAGAAAAACTTAAACCTTCTTTTGATTAGTTTTCTAAAATGTTCCAACTCAGTACCTATAGATATCAAGGTAGATTCAAGAACAATGACAAATACAGGACCATGTACCTTGGCTGCTAGCTGAATCGCTCTTTATCACAAAGTGAAAGACCAGGTCAATATAATTTTAATGGAGAATAAAAGAAAACAGGTAAAAGTTAGCATTCTGCTTTACTGGAAACGGAGGCAATTATTTTTATTCTATGAAAGAATTATATGTGTGTCTTGGGTTTTCACATGTGAAGAATCCATGAGCAACTCCAGCAACCATTGGACTACATTGATATGGAAAGGCCAGACTCCTCCCAGATAAGACACACTTCTAGTAGAATAGGGTGGTTTTTTTTTTTTAGGATAGTCTTAATCTAGTTGTTTAGACATATCTCCTGCTCCTGAGGAATCTACGGCTGGCCCTCAGTTTCATTATAAATGTCAGGACATGATATAGCTGTGATTGTCAAAGCACTTTTATAGTAAGTCCTTCTTTTTAGACACTTGGAGTTTTTTTTATTCTGTTTGTTTTAATAAATTGCCCTTTGGGAATGAGATTTCTCCTCAGCCTGTACGTGTACTGGTATGGAAAGCTTGTCAAAACTCAGGTTGCCTTATTTTAAAACTTAACAGGTTTCCATTGCCAAAGTCAGGGTGGGACCTAGCTTGTGGTCTCATCTCTGGGCTTCTTGTTCATCTAATTAAAAGAAAGTATGTGAATCTAAAAAAGAGGGAGAAGGAGAGAATCCTCCCTTTGTTATTCTGGTATGCAAGGAGCCCCTGCTTGCTGTCTATTCCTCTGCCCACTGCCCATCCCCCACCCCACCCCACACACTGACACATTTATAACCTAAATGGACACTCCAGCTAGAAAGTAGGACAGTGAAGGTAGAAGGTTGTGTTCTACATGATCAAAACCAAAGGAGAGAATCATCTACATTTACAGGTAGCAGGGGATGTCCATGGATGAAGCATTAGCAAGAGAGAAAGGGAGAAAAGAGGAAGGCAAAGAGAGAGAGGAGATGGGTGAGAGAGGAAGGGAAGGGGAGAGAGACAGAGAGACAGAGAGAGAGAGAGAGAGAGAGAGAGAGAGAGAGAGAGAGAGAGAGAGAGAGAGAGAGAGAGAGAGAGAGAGAGAGAGAGAGAGAGAGAGAGAGAGGACATTTAGGAAGCAAAACTGAATTTAAAAAAATAACACCAATCCAGGGAGATGGAGACACTGCCAATGTCAGGAGTCTGGAGTCAGGAGTGGAATTTGGGGAAATGAAACCAGAACAGAATTCAAACTTGTGAAGTGCTGATTGTGGGAAGGGCTGCCATCAACCACCACCTGAACTTGCCATTATATATGTAAAATTTGAGAACATTTTTCAAAGAGTCACCAGCAACGAGAAGAATTTAAGACCCTAAAGAGCTGATTCCAGACATCAGTGTCCATGATCCTGGCATGTCAGCTGAAATGCATGGGCTGCCATGTCATTGTCATTAGCAGAACCTAGGTATCTCACCTGTCCTGAGTTCAAGCTTCCGGTGAGTGTTTGGAGACAAGTGACCTCCACTGCCATTGCCTAATCAACCATCTTTTTGCTTTGGAACAGAAACTTTGAAATCCTCTACAAGGCAAGACTTAGACAATTAGTGGCTGATTGCCCCCTATAAAGTGTGTGGGGCTGCTGAGTGCTTTGAATTGGGATGATTTTTGGTTAAAAACAGGGATGTCAGCCGGGCGTTGGTGGCCCACGCCTTTAATCCCAGCACTCGGGAGGCAGAGGCAGGCGGATCTCTGTGAGTTCGAGGCCAGGCTGGACCAACAGCCTCCAAAACAGAGAAACCCTGTCTCGTAAAACCAAAAAACAAAAACAAAACAAAACAAAACAAAAAACAGGGATGTCTGAGCATCTGGGATGCTCCTTATTCCCCTCAATGAGTGGGTGTAGCAAGTGAGGCTGCAGTGGTTCTTGCCTGGCATCACCCCAGTTGCTGTGTGCAGACCTCCTTACTGCCAGGAGAGAAAACAAATCTTCCTTTCACCCTGGAGGCTCTAGTTTCTTCTATATTCTGTCCCCTGCCTTCCCTGCATGTGTGGGTGAATGGTAAATGCCTTTGACATGTTCAGAAAGCCCTGTGTTAGAAACCAGACTCCAAGGCTTTTCCAAACCACTCACGAAACAAGTAAAGCTGTCTTTCTCACCCCAATAGAAAACCTCAACTTTTTAATAATCAAGAAAAATGGAGGCTATTTTGGGTTTCACTAGCAATGAATACCCAAGGACTTGTTTCCTGACACATTTATAGCAGTAATAGACCTTCAGGGTCCCTAAACATTCTGTACAAGATGACTTACTAGATCTTTGGAGTTCTCGTAGGACAGGAAGGATCTCAGTTAGAAGGTTCCATAGCCAAACTAATTTCAACAAAGAGTCAAACTAATTTCAACAGAGTCCTAAGGGGAAAAATATAAGGAAAAGGTTATCGGGCCAAATACCCCCATAATCATACCAGCAGTCCTTTGTTAAAACAAGGACTACTTAGAAGGTGTTTGCCTTAGTTAAGATTTCTGTAGCTGTGACAAAACACCATGAATAAAAGCAAGTTGGGGAGGAAAGGGTCTATTTGGCTTACACTTCAGCATTGCTGTTCATCACTGAAGGAAGTCAGGACAGGAACTCAAACAGCAGGATCCCAGAAGCAGAAGCTGATGCAGAGGCCATTGAAGAGAGCTGCTTACTGACTTGTTTCCCATGGCTTGTTCAGCCCACCTTCTTATAGAACCCAGGCCCAGCAGCCCAGGGATGACATCACCCACCTCGGGCTAGGCCCTCCCCCACTGATCACTAATTGGGAAAATGCCTTACAGCTGGATCTCATGAAGGCATTTCCTCAGCTGAGGCTCCTCCCTCTGATGACTCCAGCTTGTGTCAACTTGACACACAAAACCAGCCAGTGCAGTGTTCTTGTGAGAAAAGGCAAGCGAGATTGATGGAAAATTTTGATTTTGTTTATATTAAAGTTCCTTCTAGAGCAATATAAGGAAGAAAATTATTTTTCCTTATGGTTGCAAGTTTTTTTTCTAAGATGGCAGGCATAAGCATGACTCCAGCTGCCAGCTTGGAGATGTGGTCACTGCCACTTCCAGCTGTAAGTACAACTTTTAAATCGTTAGTAAAGCCTCTTAAAAGAACCTTGCTGTTTTTTTTTTAATGCTGAGTCAGGATGACTGCCTTAAGTAAGCTGCGAGTTTCTGCTTGCTGCTAGCAAAACAGAGCCCACCTGAGAAAATGCTGCTACCAAAAATCTGTGCTTCGATCCGTTCTTCTGTTTCTAAAATTCCTTTAAAGCTTTTGTCATTCTACGTGGAAATTTATTACCCCACTCCTGGTACCATTTTGTAAAGAGAAGCCTTTTCCTTGCTAGCCGCTTTGGTTTATCACCCGCCAGTCGCCTGGGCTCTGCCGCGTTATAGTCTCCAAATAACACACAAGATGCTGTATTAATTATGAAGCTGTTGGCCTTGCTTGTTTCTTACTGGCTAGCTCTGACTTAAGTAATTACCCCATAATTGTTAATCTAAGTATTTCTCTTACCAGAGAATAGTTTTGGGCTTCCTACCCCATGGCATTTCATCTTGACTCTGTGTTTCTCCTTCCCAGAGTTCTCCTGGACTCCTAGTCCCACCTATCATGGTTCCCTATTGGCCCAACAGTGATTTATTGACATATACATAGGACTTCCCCCATCAACTCCCTAGAAGAACAGCTTCTCTTGCCATTCTGGTATCACGGAGGTCCATATATCAGGCTCTTTGACCAAACATGACTCACTTTAAGAAGCATCTGTGTTTCTGCTAATGGCCCAGTTCATCTTAGAGCAATGGATTCAGTTCTGTGTCCCCACATCTCCATTGTCCCCACTCTTGTCATTTCTGACATTCTCTACTTGTCATTGTTTACCTACAATTTGCTTCTCTAAAGTTTGTTTGATGTAAGCTTGATCCCTGGAATGGCTAATCTTGGTTGTCAACTTGACACACCTGTCAAAAATGTGCTTCCACTAAGGAACTGCCTCAATTAAATTGGTCTGTGGGCATGGTCTGTGTGGCATTTTATTGATTGTTAATTGAACTAAGAAGATACAGCCCACTGGGGGGGTGGCATTTTCCCTAGGTATGTGGGTCTGGTTTGTATAAGACATTTGAGCAGGCTAAAGGAAGAAAGCTAGTAAGCAGTTTTCCTCCATTTTCTCTGCTTCAACTCCTGCTTCCAGGTTTCTGTGTCAAGTGCCTGCCTTGGCTTCCCTCAATGATGAACTGTGGTGTTTAAAATGAAATAAACCCTTTTCAGCCCATGCTTGTGGCCAATGTTTTATCACAGTAAAAGAAAGCACACTAGAACTTCACCCCAGAGTAACCTGGAAGATAACCCGAAAGTCCAAATTCAGGAATGCCAGTGTGGAACAGTGAATGCTGGGCATAACACACAGCCATTACTGTTGAAATAACGCAGATTTTGCTTCAAAACAAGTGAAGTTCCTTGTCTTACTGCTGTAGACTTGTCTTCTCCAATTTGGTTGCCTAGTCAAGGATCAGCCTTGTGTTCATGTGACTGATAGTAGAAATAGCCACCAACCTCTCTCAAGAGTTGTTCTTTGTGACCTTTAGTAAGGCAAGGGTGTCAAGATACAAATCACCACAGATATCAAAAACTACAAAACACAAACACCTCAAACTTTATTGGTCATATACAATGTCTCTGAAAGGACAGGGCAATTCTACTACACAGCACAACAAACTACTACAGGGGGTAGGATTCAAACTTGACGAGAAAATTGAGGATGATTCAGACAGAAATGGAGGGAGGGAGAGGGTGTGAGTGCTATAGGCATTCTCCAGTAAATTTGGTACCAACAATGATGGGGACACTAGACTGGCCAATTTCCTTCTTCATGAGCATGTCTTGTTAACTGTGGCACACATCATGAACAGATGAAGGTGGTAAGTGGCATCCTCATTTAGAATGAAGATCGAGAGAGCGACGCTAAAATAGTGGATCTCGTCTGTGATGCCAGAGAGCCAGATGAGTGGATCCTTGAATGCCATTAGAAGCATCATTCCAAATTACCTAGGCTTCTGCGGATTCTTGGCCCCATTCTTCAATTTAGAGGTAATTTTCTGGCTGTCTATGGCTAATTCATGTCCTCAGGAGCTAAGCTTTTCTGAATTAAAAAAAGGGAGAAATGGATTTGCAGAGCTGGTGAGGATTTCAACAGAATCTCAGATGTAGTTTGTAGTGGTTTGAAAGAAAATGGCCCCATAGGCTCACAGGGAGTGGCATTATTAGGAGGTGTGACCTTGTTGGAGTGGGGATGGCCTTGTTAGAGGAAGTGTGGCCCTGGAAGCAGGCTTTGAGGTTTCAGATGCTCAAGCTTGTTTGTATTTTGGGTATGGACTTGACATCTTATCATAAATGAGATTAATGTGGGTAAGTGCTTTGTAGGCAAACCAAGACATGACTTGAGATCCTTTGGATATTTGGATCCCCATGCTGTCACCTTCTGTATTCAGGGGTATTGCATCTGTTGGTCACAAGACACTCCCCCAACATTCCGAAACCTGAGGATATCCACATCTCAAATCCAAACAAGTATCTCTTGAACAATACCTGCATTCTAACTCTGTGGGGGAAGCAACAAATAGGATATAATCTGTGTTACATTGAACTTACTGTCTTCCACTTAGTAACTAGCCAATTGGACAATTAGGATTTCTTACAGCTATTTGTGATGGAAGGAGCTACTGGATTATGAGAAAGTCTATCAAGTAATGGCCAGGCTTGATTTGGGGCACCAGCAGTCGTTCTTGAGAGCTGTGTCACCTAGTCTATGAGAAACACACACCATCTTTGTATGTACCACTAAGAAGGAAAAATGCCCTCCAGTTAAATACTATGCATGGCCTTCTTAGGACTCAGAATATTCCATTTGCTTTATTTGACTTGGGTTTTATTAAATATCATTGTATGCACAACCAGGAGAAATTATAGGATGGAAGATCATTTCTCTTTTTTCTTTTATTGAAAATAGTTTTTATCATGCATTGTATTCTGATTATGGTTTCCTCTTCCCCAACTCCTATCCTGCCATTCTCATCTACCCTTTCTGTCTCTCCTTAGAAAATGAACTGGCATCTATCGAAAAAACAATAAAGTAAAATCAGATAAAACAAAAGAGCAGAGTAGGATAAAATAAACATAAGAAAAAGAGTAAAGAAGAAGCACAATAAACACAATAAGTACAATCACACACACAATGTAACCCCTACAAATAAAACAACAAATCAGAAGCCAAGCAATATTATAAAATGCCTGCCATTGAATTCATTTTGTGTTGGTCATCTACTGCTGGGAATGAGGCCTGCTTTTTTTTTTAAGTGTGCTTTGTATACCGAGTGAGACTCTACTATTGAAAACTAAATTATCCCTTTGGAAGCAGTTGGAGACAGCTTTTGGATTAGGGATTGGGGTGTGTGTTCACTTCTCTCAGCTCTAGAGCCTCTTCTAGTGCAGACCCATGCAATCTCTAAGTCTCTGTGAGTTAATTATGTGCATCAGTCCTGTTGTCTTTAGAAGGCCTTGTTTTCTTTTTCTTGCTGTCCTCCATCCCCTCTGACTCCTACACTCTTTCTGCTTCCTCTTCCACAGAGTTCCTTAAGCCCTTGGGGAGAAATTTGATACAGACATTCCTTTTAGGACTGAGCGTTCCAAGGTCGCCTGCACTCTGCATATGTTCTGGCTGTGGGTCTCTGTATTTGTCTCCATCTGCTGCAGGAGGAAGCTTCTATGATGGTAGATGAGCAAGGCACTGATCTAGAAATATAGCAGAATGTTGTTAGGAGTCATTTTATTGTTACATTCCTTTATTAGACCAGCAGCATTTGGTTTTCCCCTAGGTCCAGGGCTTATCTAGTCTCGGGTTCTTGGCCACCCAAGCAGTGTCAAGTATGGATTCCGTCTCTTGGACTGTGCCTTAAGTCAAATCAGATGTTTGTTGGTTACTCCCACAAAGTTTGTGCCACGATTACACCAGTGTATCTTGTAGGCAGGTGGTCATTGTAAAGGCTTTGTACCTGGGTTGGTGTTTACCTTTCTCCTTCGTAGCATGAAGAGTGCTTCAGAGTACCATGAACACCAGACTTTATGTTCAATGAGTTGTGCATGTCTTCAGTAATAGGGCCTTGCCATAAGTTTGTAGTGAGCAACAATAGCATTGACCATAGCCTGTGTTGTTTGGAGATTCCCATTGGACCCCTTTGGCCAACAACTTGATTAGATGTAACCTGTTCCCAGTACTGAAGATTCATTTGGTAACAAGAGATGTCCAGTTGAGGATCTATGTCCCCAATTATTTAGCGATTTCATTAGTCACCTTCATATATGTATATATTTTTTAAAGCTTCTACTGTATTAAGATTCCATACAACCCCTAAAATGGCCCTTAGTTTTAGCTTTTACCCTGTATCTCACCCCCTTATCAATGCTCTTCCTCCCCCTCCCACGTTTAATCCACCCATTCCATTCCCACCCCTCCTCATCCATCCGTAACTGTCTATTCTACTTACCCTTCCTAGGGAGATCTATCCCTTTCCCTTAGTCCTCTACTCTATACCTAACCTGTGTGGTTACATGAATTGTAGCTTACTTAACAATGACTTGACAGCTAGCATCCATATATAAGTGAACACCTACCATATTCATCTTTCTGGATCTGGGTTGTCTCATTCAGGATGATATTTTCAAGCACCATCCATTTACCTGTAAATTTCATAACATAATTCATTAAAGACTGAGTAATATTCCATTGTGTAAATGTACCACATTTTCTTTATTCATTTATCTACAGATTTAGGTTGTTTCTAGTTTCTGGCTATTATAAAGCAAAAGGAACATGGTTAAGTAAGTGTCCCAGTAGTATCTCTAGATATATGGCCAAGATGTACTTGGATCTCGAGGTAGATTGATTACCAGTTTCCTGAGGAACTGTCACACTGATTTCCATAGTAGCTATACAAATTTTGTTTTCTTCATTTTATTCAACTTTTTGTTTATGATTTCATAGACTTCATTAATAGATTTAAGATTTATTTATATCAGCCAGGCATTGGTGTGCACGCCTTTAATCCCAGCACTCGGGAGGCAGAGGCAGGCAGATCTCTGTGAGTTCAAGACCAGCCTGGTCTACAAGAACTAGTACCAGGACAGCCTCCAAAACCACAGAGAAACCCTGTCTTGAAAAACCAAAAAAAAGATTTATTCATATCTGTTTTATATTCATAATAACTATTTTGAAGTGCTTGTGCTTCAGCTATATTGCATTTTTCCAGGTCTACTATCTAGTAGGGTTTCTGGTCTCCAGTGGGGGACAGATTGTCATGGCTGTTACTGATAATGATTTTATTTTGACTTCTGGGCATCTGGGTTTGGGATACTTGTATTTCTAGGTGCTGATATCCAGTCTTGTCTTTGATGGGCAGCTGTTCCATCCCTTAGTTTTTGTTGCCCTCTCTGGTTCTTTGGAGAGTGTGGTAGCTGTGGGTTGCCTATAGAGAATGCTTCTGAGATTCTGCCAGGTGTGGTCACTGGGGGTCCCAGGTAGAATATGTTTTTAGCTGGTACTGGGAACTGACACTCAGGAATGGTGACAAACTAGAAGAGATGGATCTGGAGTGGTCCACAGACAAGGAAGAAAGCAGGGTGTGCCATCGAGATCTGGGTAGAACCTTGGGAATTGGAGCAGAGGGAGAGGAGAGGCCACAGCAGGTGGTCTTCTACAGAGCTGAGGCTGAGCCTGGAGAGTTGGGTATGGAGGAAAGGAGAGACAGTGATGATCACCTATCTGTTTCCCTGGCTGACATGGCTAAGAGTTTCCAGGAATTTCTTTGTGAGTTGGCAGCTGAGACAAAGGAATGGGGTGGTGGAAGTCTATAAAAGAAGATCTGGGTGATGTGCTGGGAATGGGGTCAGAGAGCATTGATATGTTCTTAAGGAATTCCTAGAATCTCTTTATACTGAGTGTATCTACTTACTGTTATCACAGAATGGTTAATGTTGATGCTTTTCCACACAGTATCATTTTCTTCACCATTAAGAGCATTGTGATGTGATATTTCTGAAAAGAGTCCATCAAAGAACGGAAAACTATTGGTACTGTGCTGTAAGCCAAATGTGCAATTATGCCCTGATAACCTCTTTCTGACTTTGGCTTGGAGAATGTTGCTTAATAGATCTGATCCACCACCCCTTACTCCCCCATCACAGACAATTACTTCTCAGGAGTTAGTTACAAGTGAGCCTTGTTGTCTTTAGAATTCACAGCCAAACCACCAGACCCATTCTGCATGTTTAGATGAATGCTTCCACAGTTAATGTGGACACAGACACAAATAAACATGAACAATAGCATCCCAACAACTGCCAGCCAACAGCCCACACCAATGGATGCACCCAGACTTAGATATCCCAATTCAACGTTGTTACCATGTGGATAGCATGTCCGAAAACAGTTAAACATGATAGTTTCTAAGATGATATCATATAGATGAGTGAAAACCAGACAAATGAGGAAAGGAGTGAGAAGGAGTGTTTGGAAGAGAGGGAGAAGTTATTGCACAGGCCTGAGGTGGCAGAGTGTGATGCCCTCCAGAAGACTTCAAATCTTGGCTCTATATTCATGCTTATTGATGCACTATTTACAGTAGCTAAGAAGTGGAACCAAACTAGATATCCATCAATAGATGAGTTAATAAAGAAATCTGGAGGCATAGACACAAAGGAGTTTCATTCAGCCATAAAGAAAAATGAAATTATAACATTTGTTAGAGAATTAACAAAACTAGAAATTATTTTGCAACATGAAATAAGACAGACTACTAATACTGTACGATTTCTCTCAGATGTGGATCCTGACATATACATATACATATGAAACTAGAAAGAGAACTATTAAAGGGAAAAAGATATTAATAGGAGAAGAGTAATAGAATACATATGAAATGGAAGCAGAAGAGAGGTCACTGGGGCCAGGAAATGTATAAGAGGGAGGGGTACAGAGGTAGAAAGAAATAATGGAGGAGTAAGTACAAGAACAAATGCCAATTAAAAACATTGCCAAATATAAAATTAAAATCAGTGCTAGCAGAAAGGATTATATGTGGTCTCCATCATACACAAATGGCAAAGGTTTGAAGTAATGGTAATAAAAAGATTTAGCATAATTGTTATGTGATACACACATGTTGAAATATCACACTGTACCCTATAACATATGCATTGTGTGTCAGCTAAAAGCAACAGCAGGAGTTGGAGGGACAACTCATCAATTAAAATCATGTCCTGATGATTTTAAAGGACCTGAGTTTGATTCCTAGCACCCAATCAGTGACTTACAACCTCCTGTAACTCAAGATCCAAGGTATCTGCTGCCCTCTTCTGGCCTCAGTGAGCACCTGCACTTACAATCACATACCTACACATATGACATCTACATACATATGTAATTAAAAATAAAATCGAACAACAATAGGCATTGTATCTGTCAACCAAGAACAGAGGTAAGGCAGCCAGGGTAAGGGTAAGAACACCTTAAGTCTTGTGATGATTGTGGAATTTTATCCCTAAAGCTTGGAAAGGGCTTCTAGCAAACAGTGACCAAGAGAGAGTGAAGAACAGATGCACTGAATGGTCGAGTCTGGAGAAAGGACTGGGTGGGAGTCAAATGGATGATGGAGGATCAATCAAAGACTATGGTAGCCATACAGGTAGGCTTTGAAATGGTAATTCATGGCTGGACTGGTGACTGAATCATGGAGGAGAGTAAAAGAGAGAGGCACTGAGGACAATTCCCTGGGAGCCTTTTAGATGTAGGCACCATGTCCCGAGTCAGCAAACACTGCAGAAAGACCAGAGTTAGGGATGAGAACAACAGTGTTTCACTTCAGCCTAGTTTCATCAGAGGTTCTGAGACATCTGATGGAGGTGCTTCATGGAAAGAAAGATGGGTAGATATGGAGCTCACAGCAAAGGTGTGGGATGGAGAGCCCATTTAAATGTCACATGGTAAAGGAACTGAGGTGTATACAGTTGTGTCACCAGAGTATATATGGTAAATGAAGCAAGGTGTATGCGGTTGTTCCAACATCTCCCTGGGAGAGAGTCTAGAGGAAGGCATACAGAGGTCCATGCTGCATCTTGAACTACAGCACCAAGTGCTAGATATAGAATGTTAAGCCATCAACAGAGCTAGAAAAAGCAGCCACAGAAAGCAAGCAAGCCAGAAGAGCATGTATGGGAGCATGTATGGGAGCCAAGGGTTGAACATTGACTGTGTCTCTCAGTGGCTCCTCAAAAGTCAGTCCCTGACCCTGCAGGAGCTCCTTGCAAAAATGGCTTTCTTCCCACTTCCATGGCACCCTTTGCCTCCACTCTAAGGTGTTCTGTTTCTAGCATGATTAATTTTACTCTCCTTTACATGGAAGAATATATGCCCACCCATAACCTCTCAGTTTGGACAACTGTAACCATGTTCTTGGCAAGCTCATTAATTAGAGACCTATTTATAATACTACTCACTGTTCCTGAGAGAAGGAGAAAGGCAGAGAGGAATGAGAGGAATAAAGAGGAAAAGGGAGTCTGTGAGGCACCCGTCCATGGCATTTCTTGTGTCTTTCTGTTCCATGCCATTCAGTGTTTGATAGAAAAGTTAGAGGATTAGAGAGGCTAAAGAATTTGGGCAAAGTTACTTAGATAAGGTGTTTTACAAGCAGAGCTTAGGTCTCCAAACTTTGATCTACGTGCTGAACATTATTTTCCTCTGGGTAGTCCCTTGCAAGAAGCTCATAAGTGCCTTCCATACACAAGCAAATTCTCTGTGAGAGAAGATTCCAGAATAAAAACAATAAGCAGCAACGGTTAACAACGGAAGCATAAACATGACTCTGATGGATGACCCCCATGGATAAATTTGTTCTCTTTTCCTCCCTTAATTATATTGGCAGATCAGAGTCTGGTAGAAATAGCTGTGGTGTGATTGATGTATTGGTGGCAGTTACATGTGAGAAGGCTCCTCTGATAGGTCCGTTTTAATGGGAACACCAGGCAGTAGCTTTAACAAGGACAGGCCTATTTGTTTCTCTGCCTCACTTGTTAGCTCCTCTCAGATCAGGAGGAAACTGCTGTCTAGTGTAGCCCAGATTCCCTTCAGAACAAGCTGGGCCTTCATAACTCTCATTACGGTGCCTCAGGGCAGTGTGGGGAAGAAGGGATGACTGAGGTCACAGAATTGCACCACCCATGTCTGCTACCTGGGGAGAGTCCTGCTCTGCCCTGAACATCCTGGAAATGAATGAGCAACACATATTCCTAAAGAAGTCTAAGGGAGCCAATCCCAGGCTGTTTACCCACCAAACTTGGGAGGGTTGTGATCAGAGAAAGTGGAGAAGATAGCTGTGGTCTGTGAAGCTACTTTGGAGGGGGATGGGATGGGTAGCAACTTGCTCAGGGTGACACGTTCATGGCAGAAAGGAACAGCAGGCATGACTGCTAGAGCAGTTGCTTTCACATAAGGTCATCAATTGAGACTTATTTGACATCTCCGAAATGAGGTTTCTGTTTGTTTGGTTTCTTGTGGCACCCTTGGCACCGAATGACAAAGGGGAGTGACATGACAAAGAGTGACATATTTAGAGGTTCTTTTGCCTATGCTCAATATAGAACCCTTTAGATAGAATTTGGGTTGAAGAGCACATATAAAATAAACCTGAGGTGGGCATCATCTAAATGCATATGCTATCTACATCTGCCTTGCGGTTGTTTTATTCTGTGTTTGAGACAGGGTCTCAAACCCAAGGTCTTCCTGCCCCAGCCTGGGATTATAGACATGTGCCATCATCCTTAATTTATAGACCTCCCAGAACCTTCTACTTTGTTTTTGCATCCCTGTTCTTCCAACAAATTTAAACACCAAACATTTACATTAAGAGGAAAAGTTGCTGATGTAGAAGCTGGGTCTTAACTAAAAGTTCCCGACTGTTTATCACCAGACAACTTGGAAATACTGTAATGGAGACTCTTGATTGTCAACTTGATAGGATCTAGAGTCATCTAGAGACCAATGGCTCCAGGCAGGTCTGTGAGAGCAATTCCAGGAAGGATTGATTGGGGTTGTGGAGGTGCCTTCTGACATGGCTCAGTATTGCCTGTCTACTTTCGGCTGCCCTGTGTGTTCATACTTGTCTTTGATGATGGTACAGGTGGTAGTGGTAGTGGTGGTGGTGCCATCTTTGCTGGCACTAAATTCCAGATTCTTTGTCCTTTTTACAGAGATGGGGACCAGCAGTTCTCCCGGAATTCTCAGCCCCTGAAGGGTACCACTAGGGCATCCATCTTTGTGGGCAGTGACTCTTGTTTTCTTCATCCCACAAATGATCATTGTTAGACTACCTAGCCCTTAGTGTATCACAAGTCATTCTAGTGATTGCCCTTTCATTATATACATGCACACCATTGGCTCTTTCCTCTGGAGAACTTGAGAGTACAAGTACTGAGGTATAGACTTGAAGCAGGTACTTAACTAGTTTCTCTTCCTGGATGCACAATCTGTCTTGGAGCTAGACAAAACCATTGAGGAATTCTTACCAATGGAAAGTGAGCAGGTGCTCTGTGCACCTGCCAGTCTGAAGCAGGTGGCTGTGACTAGAAGATTATCCTGGGATGACCCACCATGTCACCAAGGGTCCTTACATGCAGAAAAGGATTCAGAAGTGGCAGAGTGATGTCATGTGAAAAACACCACCAACACTGTTGGCTGTGAGTGAGAGCTAAGGAGCCAAGTCCTGAGAACAGCCTCCAGAGCCTGGAGAGGACCAGAAAGCAGATTTACCCTCAAGCTTCCAGAAGGACTGTAGCCCTGCTGACACTCTGTCCCCCTTTGGACTCCTGAACTCTGAGCGATTAAGAAGACAATAAATCTGTGCTGTTTGAGGCATTGAGTCCTTTAATTTGTTATAACAGCCATATTGGGAAATCATATGCTTTATATTGTAAATAAAATGGAGAATAAAGGCTACAGACACAGCATAAAATTTGCCATAAGAAAGGATAGAAAAAGAAGCATTTATTTATTACTCTTATTTTTTTTCTTGTATCTAATTTTTATATAAAACCATCCTCCCTGGTAGAGCCTGGGGCTCCTGTTTCTTCAACATAGAAGGAAATTATGTACAGTAGGTGTCCAATAAACAAGAGGTTAAAATTCATGATGAATGACAACAAATATGCCCTATATGCATGGTAGAGTCAAGCTACACCAGGTGCTAGCCTGGGAATTTGGGGGGATAAGTTGAGAGGAATACTAACAACTTGAAATAAAGTGGTTATATAAACAATGCTCTCTTGTTACCCAGTGGCTTGAGGTTATTGGATCTCAATGGCAGTATCCAGACTTCTGTGGCAGGAAGGACAGAGCTAGTACAGAAAATGCCCAATGACAAGCCTCTTATTAGTCTCTGACTCTCACCTACCTGGTCTGCCATGGAGCTGGTAGCAGGTAAGCAAACCTGACAGCTTTGAGTTTCTGCTCATCTTCTCTTTGTTTGCAAGGGACATAGCTATGAAGAGAGGAACACCAAGGGGTGGGCAGGAGAGAGGGGAAAGAGACAGTGACACTAGACTATTTTAAACTTTTAGTAATTGGTTCCAGAATAGTCAAGAATAGACATGTAGTTTATATAATACCCACATCTAAAGAGGATTATTTTCCAAAAGGGAAAAATGATCAGCAAGTGCAAGGTATTATAGATAATGTGAGAAAAAATCTTTGTCTTTCCCATGCATGACTTCACTAATGCAGACATTTTTTTTCTTCAATGTAGACTGCATGCAACTCAAACTCACTTGAAGCATTTGCCTGCTAATAACTTCCATGTTAGCTACCAAGTGAAGTCATTATAAGAATTAATGGTATTAGGGATTAAGTGTTTAGGATGGTGCCAAGCCCATAGAAAGCAACACTCAGGAGACAGTGGCCATTATGGTTCAGTCATGATTAACCATCTCACCTAGAACTCCAGCAAGAAAAATGGAAGGCAAGTCTCAAACCAGAGCTTAATGATTGGAGGCAGGATCAAAGTTAGGTTTTCACAGCTTTTCAGCAAAGACAGAAGAAGCTGTGGGTGAGTTATATCCCTTAGAGCATCAGGGTGGGAGACAGTCTGGTTCCCTGTCCAGATGGCTTCACCAAGCAGCCAGTTCAGTCCCTAGTGATATCGAAGCAGGAAGCCACATAGCTGTGGGGTGACTGTCCTGGACTTGTCAGCACAAATGTCACAACCTACAGAGGATGTCCTGATAAACATTTCTTGATTAAATGAATGAGCTCATGCCCCCCTTTCTCTACACACACACACACATACACACACACACACACACACACACACACACACACACCAGAGTGAGATTCCATTTCCCATTCAGTAAAGTAAAAGCAATGAGCTTCAATTATCCACACATCCACACAGAATATCTCAGGGCTACTTACTGTTTGGGGGAGAATTCTCTAAACATTATTGAAAAACAGCACAGAGTCAAGCGCGTTGGTACCTACCTGCAGTGCCAGGGCTCAGCATGCCGAGGCAGGAGAATTCTGAGTTCAAGGTCAGCTTTGTATATATGGGTAATTCTAAGCTAGGCTGGACAATACAATAAGACTGCCAGAGGAGGAAATGAGAGGGGAAATGGAAGGAGGAGGAGGAAGAGGAGAGGACGGAAGGTATTTACAAAGCAAATTAAAACAAGGACAAGCAAAGAACGGTCCAGCCACCTACACACAAACCACAGTCCTTGTGAGAGTTGTCACATGTTCCCATAGTGTTCTTAGCAATTTGTCTATTTACTATCTCCCCATGTCTAGGGGTTAGCAGCCTGCCTGGCCCCCAGTTCCTGTCTGTGATGGTGAGTCACTGGGCAGCATGGTCATCATGCAAGGAGGACCAGCTCCTCTTTCAAGGATGTTTACCTCATTAATTCAGCCTTACCCTGTTTATAAAGTCACTGTCAATAGACCAAATTCAGACTTAAATCATGTTTGCAAAACACAGACATCCTTTCTGGGTTCCTCAAAGCCAATAGAGGCAGTTAAAGGCACCACAGCGATAAAGGACAATCTACCTAACCCTGTAGCTACTAATAGAGCATCATCCAAGCTGCACCAACAGTTGGTTTCTTTTTATTGTTGAGCAGGAGTCTATGGTCTTGGGGCTCCACAGGCTGCTTAATCATCTAACTATTGACTGATAGCTGGGTTGCTTCCCATCTAGGGTTACAAGTAATAAAGAACAACAGCCATTTATAAAAAGGCTTCTGTGTGGATGTGTGTAGGTGCTGAGCATTGTAGATGATGAGTTAGTTTTGCATGCTTATTTTAAGGAAAGTTCCAAACTGTTTTCTAAAATGATTGGTGCCTACTTTTTACTAAGACCAGTGATAAATCTTGGTGTGCCCTGCTCTGAAACCCTGGTGCTTTCTCTCTGTACATTGTGCTTTTACTTATATATCTTGAGATCTGGGCCCAACATCAAATATAGTACTTATCTGCCAAATACACTTTTGTGAATTTCATCCCAATATTCCAGGCTTTAAGATCTTTAATATCTAATTTCTCTCACTCAATATATTGAACATGCTTCTGACTTCATTTTATCTGTGCACTATATCTGTGTTTAGTAAAGATTCCTTAATTTGAAACCTAAGAACAGAACAAGACAAAGTCCCAAAGCATTGGAGACAAACCCATCAACTGTAACAGCTGCCATGCATCTTCCTTCCTGACTATGTCAGCAGTATTTCCAAAGGCTTTCAGGAGTCCAGAACCTCGGCCACACAGAATTTCCATCTAAACCCTTCATTTGGTTCTCCAATAACACTGCCTCATGGTGAGCACACTTTACTTCTTAGTGACAAATGTTTTCTTCTCTGCTAATAGAGACAGACCAGGATGCTAACAAAATCACTTTATCGTAATATCTAATAGGATTGATGTAGGGCAGCAAGACTTTTAAATCATAGAAATTACAGGGAGATGATTGTGATGGTGGTGGTGGTGGTGGTGATGACACTGTGGTGATAACAGTGATAGGGGTGATGATGGTGACAGTGACGCTATTGCTGATGATTATGTGATTAATGATGGTGGTGGTAGTAGTGGTAGTAGCGCAATGGTGGAGATGGTGATGATGATGATAGAGGTGGTGGTGATTTCAGTTAACATCAGCAGTGCACTTACTACATGTCAAACAATGCCAAGAAACATGAAGTTGTTTTATTTTTACAATTATATCAGTTTGTCCAATGTTCATATTTTTATATGAACTAGGAACATAGATGTCCTTTTTGATATTGTGTATAGCTTCCAGACACTTTAATTTCAATATCTAGTTTAGGTTGTATCTGAACTCTTAATGGAAAGGGAAATCAGATACTATAAAAAAATCAAAGTCAAAGAAATTTTTTGATTAATTTTATAATTCATGGGATGTTATAAGGCTTGAGAAGTCTGATTTTATATCACTTTCATTTACTGTATATTATATTCTTAAGTCATGTATATCTATGCCCTTTCCCATTTTCGCTAACAAAGTATTATAATTTAAAATAAGAGAATTAATATCCAAAATTACATAGATAAATATTTTTATTTCATGGGAAATTGCCTTAGTTTTTTTCTGATTCTCAAGAACTATTGGGTTTATGCTACACTGTGCAAGAAAGAAATATGCAATTTAGAGACATAATTGAATGCTGAGAGAAGACAGGATGTGACGAGATTGACAATGCTAAGAGGATGGTGCATGCTGGGAAGGTAATTCAGGTGGGTGAATGCCTACTGTTCAAGCACGAGGACCTAAGTTTGGATCCTCAGTACCTATGTAAAAAAACAGATGTAGCCGTGCACACAGGAGGCAGACAGAAGGATCCCTGGAGGTCACTCGCTAGTCACTCCAGCAAATCAGTCAACTCCAGCTTCAGTGAGACCCTGACTCAAAAACTAATGCCGAAAATGATAGGAGAAGAGAATATTTGGTTTCCATGTGTGCATGCCAAAGTTCATGCAACTACATATACACAGGTGCACACACACCCCTCCATATACATGTGCACACACACACACACACACACAGAGCAGGAGAAACAACATCTACATCATAAAGACTCATAATAATTATTTCCTAGTTTAATTTTTTATCAGCAAAAGGTTTTTTAAAAATAAGTTAGCAAAGCCTTTTTAAAATGTTGGAATCCAGTCTAACTTTTGCACCCATTTAAGTAGCCATGGAAAGTGATAACCTGCATAGTATTAGAAAGAAGATGGATGCAATAAAGTGCAAGACATTCCACTCATGTGGAGGAAATAACCTGTTATAAGCAAGTGCTCATTCTGCCTCACACTGTAATGACATTCCAGAGTCAGATCGAGATGTCAGCCCCCAAATGGGATTTCTTAAAAAACAAATCAGTTGTTGGAGGAAGTCATGGTTGAAATATCCATCTACTTCATTATATGCAAAGAGCATTGTGTTGCCATTATGGAGCCCAAACCAATCGTCACCGGGGAAACACTGCGCTATTTTTGATATGTAACTTCAAAGCAATTGAAGCCAGTAAGTCAGTTTCAGCACAGAGAACAATTGCGAGACAAGGGGATAGTCATTCCTGAGAGCTTAAATGCTCTTGTTCTTGATTTACCATCACTCTGAAGAATAGTTACTGGACCTTGGGTGAGTATCACTAAGCATCTCTAAGACTTACTACCTGAAAAAAATATTGTAAAACAGCTGTCTCAGAGGGTGTGAGGAGGAAAGAGTCCAGTGAAGGAGGCAGAGTAGCTTTTGGCAACTTTTTGTATTATAATTGATGACTATTCTATATTGAGCATTTATGATGTGGTGGGGATAATTTTTATCCTCTCTGTGTTAGCTTTCCATCATTGTGACAAAAAGCTTGAAAAAAATCAGTCCATTAAAAATAAAAAGCCTATTTTTTTTGGCTGGGTGCTTTGGCAGTTTAATCCAGTCACTTTGTCATGGTGTTTTGGGCCTGAGGTGGCACAGTACAGCATGGATGGAGCATCTAATGATGGGGGCTACTCACCCAATAGCGAGGCTTAAGGCCACATGCCTGGTTTCCTAACATCGTCTCACTAGGCACCATCGCCTAAAGACTCTTCTATCTCCCAACATCACTGTCAAAGAAGACTGCATGGACACAACAACTGCATCCAGCTGTGAATGCTCAACAGTTAGGCATAGATGGGGAAGGGCCTGGTGGGGGGTCTACCCGCCCCTCACTGAGCAGTTGGCTGTGGGTAGATTCTAGAAGAAAAAGAGAAGTCATTGTCATTGTGTATCTTAACAAACAGTGAGGTCATCAGACTCTAGTAATAACTCCTGACCAATGGTTGCACAGATGACCTTGGTAAAACTCTGTGGGTCACAAAATAAATTTAAAAACATAAAGGCAGTAAAGGTGCTTCTTGGTTAAGGGATGTGGTAATTTAAAGAAAATGGCCCCAAAAGGCTCATAAAGAGTGTGGCCTTGTTGGAGAAGTGTGGCCTCCTTGGAGGAAGTGTGTCACTAAGTGTGGGCTTTGCGGTTTCAAATGCCCAAGCCAGGCCCAGTGTCATGCTTTCTTCCTGCTGCCTGCAAATCCAATTGTAGAACTCTCAGCTACCTCTCCAGCACCATGTCTACCTACATGCCACCACGCTTCCAATCCTGATGATAGTGGACTAAGCCTCTGAACTGTAAGCCAGCCCCAATTAAATGTTTTCCTTTATAAGAGTCGTCCTGGTCATGGTGTCTCCTCAGCAATAAAACCCTAAGACAGGGGAGTCTGATAGAAATGAGAGGGAGATAAGAAAGGGTGGCAGGGAGAATATATTGTATGAAATCGCCAAAGGAAAATTTTAATTAATAAAAAATTATTAAACAAAATAAAGGAGTGAAGGAGAAATAGAATGAGAGAGGCAGAAAATAAAAATGGAGTAGCACTGGTTTAAAGAATTTATAATGGAGTCTTGATGTATTGTTTGATCAGGTCTTGTCTGTACACATGACCTTTTGAATTGGTTATATTTCCAGATGAACATTGATCTTTGACCTGGGTCAAACTATAGATTTCCCCAACATTATTTATTAACCTCTGTTTATCTTCTGTTCAATGAATCCTTTTCACAGAGACCAAGACTTCATCCAATCTTTTGTTTGTTTGTTTGTTTGTTTGTTTGTTTGTTTTTCGAGACAGGGTTTCTCTGTAGCTTTGGAGGGTGTCCTGGAACTAGCTCTTGTAGACCAGGCTGGTCTCAGACTCACAGAAATCCAACTGCCTCTGCCTCCCGAGTGCTGGGATTAATGGTGTGTGCCACCAATGCCCGGCACAATCTCTTTCTTACACAACAGTGTAGCTCTTACCAGCACTGATCATAATGCACAATAAAAAGTGATGTCATGTCTAAGTACATTGTGGTTTAAAGCTGGGACTATAACTGTCATTTCGTGAAACCTCAGGTCACTTATTCTGTACAAACAAATGTGTTTTTCAAGTGGTTCAAATCAACCCTTTGTTTTTACATTCAGTGTGCTTCAACTTGCGTCTTTAGTCAGCAGACATTTATGCAAAAGGGTTTTGGATGGTGTGAGGGTGGGGCAATGTGTTTTTCTCATCTTTGAAATGGAATTTCTGAAAGTAAAATTGTTATTAGGAATTCTACAATGGTAATTCAATGTTTGGCATGTTAGGGAACAGCTATACTCTCTCCCAAAGTGGCTGCACCCTTTTCAGTCCTACTGGTGATATATGAGGGCTGCTGGTTCTCTGTATTCTTGACAACACTTGTTGCTGAAAGTCTTTGGACTCCCACCATTCAGCAAAATGATGTGGTGTTGGATTGTGGCTTTGATGCTTTGATTTTCATTTCTCAATGTCTGTTAATTTTGGGGCAACTTTTTCTTACCCTTGTTTATACCCATGTATAGACCTTCTTTGAAAAAATACCTCTTCAAATCTTTTGTCCCTTCTAAAATTGGATTATTTTCTTGCTATATGCTCTTTATGAACTATTATTGTTTGAATGTAAGAAGTGTCCCCAAAGGCTTGTGTGTTTGAGCATTAGGTACCCAGCTGCTAGTACTGTTTTGGATGTGATCAGATAATGCCTGTCAGCACTAGAGGTGAGTATATCACAAACTTCTACCGCCACAGACTAATCAGCTCTCCCACTACAATGGACTGCAGCCCTATATACTATTCGCCAAAATGAAGCTCTCCTCCCTTATGTCACTTCTGTTAGGTATTTTGTCACCATGATGAGAAAGGCAATGTGTGCCTGATTTTAGTCCTTTGTCAGAAACATAATTTGCAATCATTTGTTCTAGGAATACATGGTTTTGAAAGATTTTATGGATTTACTTACACACTCATAAATTACAGTAAATACATTCAATATAAAATGTTGCCACGTCAGCTGCGCAGCCTGTGTCCAAGAACGTGCGGAGGGTGTCGGGATTGACAACACAGAGACTCGTTCAATGATGTAAAGTAAACTTTAAGCAGGCCCCAAAAAGGTTCAAGAAAACTTCCTAAGAAAGGCTCCCTCCAGAGAAGCTTCTGCTCTCTCCTCTCCCCTGGCTGGTTCTGCTCTGACACAAAAAAACTGATCTGGGAGTGTCAGAAGAGGCGGTTAGTCTTTGGACAAGGTTGAGGTCAGGGTGGTTTCCGTGGACAGGCCTTTTCCAGGAACTTATTGTCCCGGGCATTGTATTGTTTTTAGTAAACATGTTTTTAGTAAACATTGTCTTACAGCTGCCTACTCCCAGGCCGAAGGGGAAGTGGGTCTCTGCTCAAGGTCTGGTGTCCCCACAAAATGTATTATTTTAAACATTTTTCAAGTGGTTCAGTAGTACTAAGTACATTCACATGATTGTATAAATACCTTCCTTCTACTATCTCCAGAATGTTCTCATTCCAAAACTTAAGCCATGTAAATACTAGATAATAACTATTCCATCTCCTTCATCTTCCAGTCCCATGAAACCACCATTCTACAGTCTGTCTCTATGAATATAACTACTTTACATACTTTGTGTGAGAATAATCATATAGCCTTTGTCCTTTTATGCCTGGCCTATATCACTTAGCATAACATCATGGTTCTATGTAACTGTAGCACATACCAGAACATTTCTCCTTTCTAGCAATAACACACCATCATATGCATTTGCCAACCTTTCTTTAACTCATTTATCCTCTGATGGCATTTTAAAATTTTGATAAAGACAATTTGTATATTTTCTTATATGGCTCAGAGTTTTAGTGGTATAGCTAAGAAACCACTGCCCAGCCCAACATCAGGAAAACTTGCTAAGTTATTTTTCCCAAGAGCTTTGCAATTCTGTGATTTACCAAGTTCTCTTTGTTCATTCACTTCGGTGCTGAGGATTGAAATTCAGAACCTGTTTTTCCAGCTGCAGTATATCTCAACCTGGATTTGTTGTATTTGTTTAATTTTTAGATTGCTGTGACTTGCAGATACCTGTGTATATTTATGTAGCACAATGTGTTTTATTCATGTATGCATTAGATAGAGACCAATTCAAAGTAATTTACATATCCATTGCCTGAAACTTTTGTAGTTTCTTTATAGCGAGAGTAGGCAAACTCCTGTCTCCCGTGCTGAGACAGATGTGTGCTGTATTCGCCCTGCTGTACCATTTATCTTTAATAACCTATTTAATCTAGGTCAGTGACTACCTGTTTTGATGATCAGAATCATATCTGATATCTTTTAAAATGAAAATTCCCAGGTCTGTCTCCTGGTGACTTCAATTCAAGGGATGTTGGGATGGAGTTGCAGTCTGTTCCTCCTTCAATCTTCCCCAGCTGAGCAGACAGAAGCACATTTTACACAGATACTTGGGACTCAAAGAGGAGTTTACTCTGCTACAAAACAGTGTGCTTACCAGGCTCTGGCCATCATAGAGGGAGCAGTGACTGAGAAGCTGAGAAAGAAGGGTATACTTCCTGTTGTTTTCCTGTGGCTTCCTGAGTGCTGTTATTCTGTGATTATTGATTACTGTAGCATCCTTAGCAGCAGGCACATAGTTCCACCACCAGCAATTAAGTCAAATTTTCAATTTTAAATCTATTCTTGGTAACACCTTTGTTAAATTCCCAAATGAAGACACACAGGCCTACCAGCCAGCACCTCTCCTTGGATATCTGGGTTCCCAGCCCTTGAGGCACTGCTCATATTTTGGAAATGTGGTACCAACAGAAAGAAGCAAGCAAGGCCTCATCATACATCTAGGTCTTAGTGCCACAGGGCTGCTTCACTAAGTCTCTTTGTTTTTAATCATCCCAGTCTCTTACCTGTGCTCAACAAATCTTCAGAATGGTATCTGCTTCCTGCAGTTGCCTCTTTCATTATACTTTAGAATTTTATTTTTAGCCATGAGTTTCTTACACAGTAACTAGGTGGTAATTTTATGTAATAAATTCTTTCTTTGAGGGTACCCATTACAGGACGGAGTAACTTGTTTGGGAATTGCTCATTGACCAATAAGTAGCCATAAAATTATGGATCCTGATTGGTAGGATCAACATAATAAAAATGGCAATCTTGCCAAAAGCAGTCTATAGATTCAATGCAATCCCTATCAAAATTCCATCACAATTCTTCAAGGACCTGGAAAGAACATTAATCAACTTTATATGGAAAAACAAAAGGCCCAGGATAGCCAAAACATCCCTATACAATAAAGGAACTTCAGGAGGCATCACCATACCTGACTTCAAGCTCTATTATAGAGCTATAGTCCTGAAAACAGCTTGGTATTGGCACAAAAATAGGCAGGTAGACCAATGGAACCGAATCGAAAGCCCTAATTTTAACCCACACACCTATGAACACCTGATTTTTGACAAAGAAGCTAAAACTGTACAGTGGAAAAAAGAAAGCATCTTCAACAAATGGTGCTGGCATAACTGGGTACTGGTATGCAGAAGACTGCAGATAGATCCATGTTTATCACCTTGTACAAAACTTAAGTCCAAATGGATCAAAGATCTCAACATACATCCAGCCACACTGAAACTTTTAGAAGAGAAAGTGGGAGATACTCTTCAACGAGTTGGTACAGGAGACCACTTCCTAAACATAACACCAGTGGCACAGGCACTGAGATCGACAATTAACAAATGGGACCTTCTGAAACTAAAAAGCTTCTGTAAGGCAAAGGACACAATCAAAAAGACAAAAAGGCAGGCCACAGAATGGGAAAAGATATTCACTAACCCTACATCTGACAGAGGGCTAATCTCCAAAATTTACAAAGAACTCAAGAAACAAGTCTCCAAAACACCAAAGGATCCACTTGAAAGGTGGGGTACAGAGCTAAATAGAGAATTCTCAGTAGAGGAGGCTAAAATGGCCAAGAGACACTTAAGAAAGTGCTCAACATCCTTAGCCATCAGGGAAATGCAAATCAAAACAACTCTGAGATACCATCTTACTCCTGTCAGAATGGCTAGAATCAAAAACACCGAAGACAATTTATGCTGGAGGGGATGTGGAGAGAGAGGAACACTCCTCCACTGCTGGTGGGAATGCCGACTCATACAGCCTCTTTGGAAATCAGCATGGAGATTCCTCAGGAAAATGGGAATTAATCTACCACTAGACCCAGCAATTCCACTCTTAGGCATTTATCCAAATGAGGCAGGTTCATACAACAAGGGCATCTGCTCCACTATGTTCATAGCAGCATTGTTTGTAATAGCCAGAACCTGGAAGCAACCTAGATGCCCCTCAACTGAAGAGTGGATAGAGAAAATGTGGTACATTTACACAATGGAGTATTACTCAGCAGAAAAAAACAATGGAATCTTGAAATTCGCAGGGAAATGGATAGCACTGGAAGAAACCATCCTGAGTGAGGTAACCCAGTCGCAAAAAGACAAACATGGTATGTACTCACTCATATATGGATTTTAGATATGGATCAGGATAGTGCCAGTCTGCACTCCCACAGATAGAGAGTCTGGGAAACAGGAAAGAACCTAAAAGATATGCATATATGCATAGTACCCAAGAGAAGAGGATGGAGACAAGATCCTCTGAATGGATGGGGAACAGGGCGAGGGGGGGTAGTGGGACCTGGGAAGAATAGAGGGGGTAAAGAGGAAGGGAGTTGGTCATGGGGGAACAGGAAGTTGAGGGGGTGGGGGTAGGATAGGGGGAAGAGGGAATCATAGGATTGAAGACAGATCAGGCACCAGAGTGACCTCGAGTGATCTAAAGGTATAACATCAATTGGCAAGCTAAGCAATAGTGGAGGGACCACCTCGAATGCCCATTCCTGATAATGAACTTGATGTCTATAACCATCCGGGAGCCTTCATCCTGGGACTGATGGAAGCAGAGGCAAACACACAGCTAAGCACTGAACTGAACCCAAGGAACCCAGTGACAGAGAGAGAGGAATGATGAGCAAATTGGCAAAGAATGGGCTGGCAAAACCAGCAGAGACAGCTGATCTGAACAGGGGAGTGCTCTTGGACCCCAGACCGACAGTGGGGAGGCCAGAATGGGACTGATCTGGACCCCCCAAATGTGAGTGTCAGTGAGAAGGCCTGGGCAACCTATGGGGCCCTGAGCTGTGGATCAGTGTCTATCCCTGGTATACAAACTGTCTTCCTGTGCCTATAGCACAAAGAGAGATGCTCTCTCAGCCTGGACTCTTAGGGGAGTACCTTGACCCTACCAAGAGTAAAATGATAGACTCTAGACATCCCCTATGTGGAAGGATTTGGCAATAGGGTGGGAGGGAGGGTGGAAGGGGAGTGCGGGAGGAGGGGAGGGAGAGGGAACTGGGATTGACATGTAAAACAAGCTATTTAAAATTAAAATAAAAAAAATACACACAAAAAAATTATGGATCCTGAGAGAAAAGAGTAGGGGGTGAGCAGACAGAACAACTCTATAATTGTTCTTATTCTCTACCTGTGGGTAATTTCCACTCCACAAAACAGAGAGGGGAATTCAAGTCAAATCCAATGTTTTCACAAAGTTGAGGAAGAAGTGGCAGATATTTGTGAATCCTGAAGAATTTGCAAAATATCTGAGAGGGGGAAGCTGCAAAGCTCCAGAAACCCAAGTAATAGCCCTGAGTTCACTCCTCTGACTAAGTATAAGAGTGAAATCCACAAAGCCAGGCAAGGAGCACACAGGGCATTGACCTGCAGATGAAAAACTCTTAGGGCAAGGAACCTCTAGGTTCTAATCGACCTAAATTGAAAAAAGAAGTTGAATATCTGTGGCTTTTGCAGAAGGGGAACTTAACAGCAGAGTTATATTGTCCTCTAAGGCCCCTCTAGATACATGGTTACGAGTGTAAAAGTAAAATTATCAGCAAGTAACTAGCTGTTAAAAACAAACACTTTTCAAAGAAGGTATTTCAGAAGGGAACAGTAGAAACAGTGTGATTGAGATTGTTCAAGAAGCTAACACCAAAATCATATTGAATGTGCAAAGATATTTTTAGAAGTGCATGTGTGCATGAGAGAAAGAGCGAGAGAGAGTATGTTTAGAGGAGTACTCTAGTAACCCATGAAGCAGTATCAATTGTCCAAGTGTTCTAAGACATGCATAATTGATACCTCAAAAGAGTATATAATGGCCAGGCGTTGGTGGCGCACACCTTTAATCCCAGCGCTCGGGAGGCAGAGGCAGGCGGATCTCTGTGAGTTCGAGACCAGCCTGGTCTACAATAGGTAGTCCCAGGACAGCCTCCAAAGCCACAAAGAAACCCTGCCTCGAAAAACAAAAAATAAATAAATAAATAAAGGGGGGTATATAATGGAGCAGCAAGAAGAAATGTAAGAAGAAATAGTGGCTAGTTTTTTTTTTCTATTTTTCTATAAACCACAGAGCCAAGAAGACCAACAAACTCCAATCAACGCACCAAAATGAAAGTTACGTCAAAACACATCATAGTCAAATCACTAAGAAATAAAATCTAGAATCATCCAGAGTAAAGGAACATTATACAAGGGACAGCAAAGAAAAAGACTAAAATTGTGGGTTGTTTGTTTGTCAGAGATTATGCAAACCAGAAGGAAAGTGATGATCCTTTTAAAACATTGAAATAAAAGTCGTTCAAACTGGAACTCTAGAGTGAAAATAGTTTTCAAAAATAAACGAAGAAGTTGGTTTTATGATAAAAAAAATGGCAGAGCAGCTGTCACCAGAAGACCTATAGTACAGGAAATGCTAAAGAAAATGTCACTCTAAGGAGATTCTTTTCCTTTCTTTTCCCTTATTAGTTCTTGGGGAGAGTTTCATACAGTGTGTCTTGATGATATTCACCCTTCACCCAGCTCTTTCCAGATCCACTCCCCTGCCCTGACTTTTCCACCTTTTGTGTGCTTTTAAAAAAGAAAAGAAAACTTTCAAGCTCAATTTATGTTGCCCACATATTATTGGTCTGGTAAGAAACAATCTACAGTAAAGTCCTTTAAAAGCTGGGGAACTTTCATAGTGTCAGAGGGTGCTACACAAGTTATGAAACAATCATTTGTCAAAAATGCTATTCAGATGCAGACCCTCTGTGTCACTGTACTGGCCAGCAAGGCAAAAAGTGCCTACTGGTGTAACAGCAGCAAGTCAGTAATGGAAATAGCCAGCTATTCTGATTAGATTTGAGGTTCCCCCCTCTACAAGGAACCCATATCTAGTACTACAAACCTGATCAAAAAGCCTATGGCTCAGGAGGTCATAAGCCCTAGTGAGGAAAGTACTGATACTGTTTTGCTAAATGTATAGGTTATACCTGTTAATTTCCCTTCCAAATAACACTGCTTATAGGCATATATTAGTGTCACTTCTTTGGTCAGAGATGCTCCTTTGTCAGTAAAAACTGCAGAACCTTCACACCTGGATGAAGTAAGGGAGCACAGAGTGCTCAGTCATAAATGAGAACCCTACAGCTCCCTCCCCAAGGCTCAGAGGGCACAGAAGACCACAGACATGAAGACTCAGAGTCGGAGGAAGGAGTGGGTTGAGGAAGAATGCTGTCTCCAGAACATGACACTGTGACTGACTGCATTCTTGATCCCACAGTAGCAGTGACTGACTGGCATAAACCTGTGCAAGATTGGGCTGCTAACAACTGTCACAGGGATTAGAAAGACCCATGCCCCCTCCCCACAACCTGTTGACAGATAATGGTAGCTGGGGGAGGGCCCGTGAATCTTATAGATTCTTAAGGATATATAGGCTGTTAAAGGTTCCTAGAGGTGTGAACATCTATAAGTAACCCTAATGAAATTTACTGGCTTACCAATAAATATGAATATGCCATAACAATAGAACACAGACTAGGTGGGAAGAGGAAATGAAATCAGGGAGAGAGAGGAACAGGAGAGGATAACTGGGGTGAATATAATTTTTTGAAATAACAAATGAAAAAGCCAGGTGGTGGCGGTACATGCCTTTAATCCCAGCACTAGGTAGGCAGAGTCAGGTAAATCTCTGAGTTCAAGGCCAGCCTGGTCCACAGAATTAGTTCCAGGACAACCAGGACTACATAGAGAAGCCCTGCCTCAAAAAATAAATAAATAAAAGAAAACAATACAATGCTCCTAAGAAGACTAGATGGACACTTAGCTCTGTATAAAGAAAGAAAAATGGAAAAAGCAGACAATACAGTTGTGGTGGTTGGAAAGAAAATGGCTCCCAAAGGGAGTGGCACTATTAGGAGGTGTGTCCTTGTTGGAGGAAGTGTATCACTTTGGGAGTAGGCTTTGAGGTCTCCTATGCTGTTGCCTGCTGGTCAAGGTGTAGGATTCTCAGCTCCTTCTCCAGTATCATGTCTGCCTGCATGCCACCATGTCGTACCATAATGATAATGGACTGAACCTCTGAAACTGTAAGTCAGCCCAATTAAATGTTTTTCCTTTAGAAGAGTTGCTGTGGTCATGGTGTCTCCTCACAACATCAGAAACCCTAACTAAGACAACTGGTATATAAAACAAATTCCTTTTTGTTTTTCTTGTTCTTAAATTCCTTTAAACTCTGCTCAAATGGCTATCATGGTGCCTGTATCTGGTTTTGTGAGTCAAGTCACAACACTTCCTGGTCTCCTGTTGGGTGTGAAGGCTTTTGATTACTATTTCAGTATCCTTGTTTGTTATTGGTCTGTTTAGGTTGCTGAGCTCTTCTTGGCTTAATTTTGGTGGTTTGGTTGAATCTATAAATTCATACATTTCTATTAGGTTTTCCAAGTTAACAGAGAAGATCTTTTTAAAGTATTCCTTTATAATATTCCGAATTGCTCTGGTATCTGTTGTAACATTTCCCTGTCCCATTTTTATTGCTTACGGGTCCTCATTATTATTATTATTATTATTATTATTATTATTATTATTATTATTGTCTGTCAATATTGCTTATTTTCTCAAAGAACCAGCTCTTAGATTCATTGATTCTTTGTATTGTTTCCTTTGTTTCTATTGCATTAATTTCTGCCCGGTATTCTTTTTAAAACCATAAAACAAAATGAGACTACTTTTTATTGACTGCCTCTTACAAGCTAGCAACTGCTTTTCTCCCAGAATTATCCTTGAAATCCAATCCCCTCCCTTCGCTGACTTGGCCTCTATTGTCTTTTCCTCCTTCAGCCACTGAGCCTGTCTCCCAATCGTATCAGACTTTGTGGTTCTTCAAATGTTTTCAGTTTTCCCCACCTTTGGATCCCTTTCAGTCCTTCCATGGCAGGCTCTTCCCTCGGATGTTTGCATGCCTCACTCCTTCGTACTAATGGACCTATGCTCGAGTGTCATTCTGATGAGCGATAGTTTCAGCCTCTGTCTCAAAGCGAGCAACCTCCTTGTATCTTGTTTCTCTCTGCCATCATCAAACACTATTCACCTCTATTCAGTTACTTTGTCTACTTCTTTTCAAAGTTTCACTATTGGTCAATTAAATATTCATTTAAGCCAGGCATGGTGGGTTATGCCTGTAATTCTAGCACTCAGGAAACAGAAGGCGAATCTCTGTGAATTTGAGGCCATCTGAGCCTATATGAAAAGTGCCAGGGGACTTGGGGCTATGTATTGAAAACCTACCTCAAAAAAAACAAACAGACCAAAATAAAAAAAGTGTTTATTTGTTTCCCCATTAGGTCTTTAGGTCTTTGGGATCTCTGGAACATCAAGTAATAGTTTCCTGAAGGTGTTACATTCTAATCCTAAATCTGTCGTTTATGAATGTCACCTTATATGGCCAGAGATTATTAAGTACCTTGCCCAGACATAGTAATATGCACCTGTAATACTAGTACTTGGGATCAGAGGTAGGAGGATTGCCATATTTCAAAGCCAGCCTAGATTATACATTATAACTTGTTTCAAAAAAGGGTAAAAGTGAAACAACAAATGACTTATAGATCTTGAAACCAACAATCTAAAGTTGATAGAAGCCCTTAAATAGGAAGTCAATAAACTCTTTTTCAAAAGTGAGGAAAAGACAAACAAAAGTATTTGAAGAAAATGAATAAATTCCTTTAAAAAGCCAAGAAAAAAGCAAACAGTTTAAGAGAATGAATAAAACTGTACAAGACCTGAAAATGGAAATAGAAGCAATAAAGAAAACACAAACTGAAGGAATTCTGGAAACGAAATATCTAGGTAAGCAAACAGAAAAATCTAGGCAAGCTTCACCAAAAGAATACAAGAGAAAGAAGAGAGACTCCTGGGCATTGAAGATATAATAGAACAGATACATTGGTCAAATAAAATGATAAATCTAAAAAAGTCCTGACATGATACATCCAGGAAATCTAGGGCACTATGAAAAGACCATACCTAAGAATAATAGGAACAGAATAAGGAGAAAAAAACCTAGCTTAAAGGCCCAGAAAATAGTTAACAAAATCATAGATGAAAAATTTCCTAGTATAGAGGAGGAAAGGTCTGAGAAGCATTCAGAACACCAAATAAATTGGACCCAAAAAGAAAGTGCCACATAATAATGCACTTAACATACAAAATAAAGAAAGACTATTAAAAGCTGCAAGAGAAAAAACAAGAAATATATCAAGAATTACACCCAACTTCTCAGTGGAGACTCTAAAAGCCAGAAGGTCCTAGACAGATGTTCTGTAGACTCTAAAAGACCACAGATGCCAGCCCAAACTACTATCCCCAGCAAAATTTCAATTTCATAGATGGAGAAAACAAAATATTTCATGATAAAGTTAAATTTAAACAATATATATCTACAAATCCATCCCTATAGAATATGCTAGAAGAAAAACCCCAACTCAAGTAGGTTAATTACATCCATTAAAACATAGGAAATATATAATCTCACAGCAGCAAAATCTAAAGTGAAACACACACACACACACACACACACACACACATACACACACCATCACCACCACCAACAACAACAGCAGCAGCAGCAGCAACAACAACAACAAAATAACAGGAATAACCACCATCCATCATTGGTCATTAATAGCTCTCAAAAATCAATGGACTCAATTCCCCAATAAAAAGACACAGGCTAACAGAATGTATGCAAACTCAGAATCCAACCCTACTGCCTTATACAAGAAATAAATCTCAACATCAAAGATAACCATTAATTCAGAGTAAATGAGTTGGAAAAAGATTTTTCCAAGCAAATGAACCTAAGAAGCAAGCTGGTGAAGCCATTCTAATATCTAACAAAGTAGACTTCAAACCAAAATTAATCAAAAGAGATGGGGAAGGACACTTCATACTCATCAAAGGAAAAATTCACCAGGGACCAGGAGGGACCAGGCTGGGGGAAAAGTTTAGGGAAAGAATACTTAGAGAGAGAACTAGAATTGAGAGGTATTTGGGAGGCAATAGAAACCTAGTGCAATGGAAACTCCCTGAAATCTATGAGGGTGACCCTACAAACACTCCTGGTAATGGTAGACACAGAGCCTGAACCAGCCACCTTAACTGTAACTTAGTCAGGCTCCCAGTGGAAGGATTGGGACACCAACCCAGCCACAAAACTTTTGACCTATAATTTGTCGTGACTGCAAAATGTACTGATATAAAGGTGGAGCAGAACTTGCAGGAGTGGTCAACAAATGGTTGATCCAACTTGAGATCCATGCCATGAGAGAGAGAACCCATGCCTGACACTGCCTGGATGGCCAGAAACTAGAGGCAGGACAGCCCAGAGACCTAGGATAGAACTAAACATGACTGACACCATGTGTGGGTATGAATGAGTTTAACTCGGGGACATCTAAGAGAAGAAAGATTAATTCACATCCTCCTTGCCAGTCTCAGCTGAGCAGCTCTTTGGGCAGCTAGCTTAATTAAGCAGCATTATTATGGGGAAAGCCAAATAGTCAGAGGAAAATTATCATGACATCAGTTATCTGCCTAGTGACTGAGAGGACACTAAATTAAGTTTGAAGTTTGTTGATGTCTCAAAGCACAGGCTGAGGCTGATCTAGTGGCAGATGTGTGTCAATTGAGACCAATACCAGCACACGCTTGGTCAACTGGAATGAGCAAGGTTTTGTTTTTTGGACTTTGTTTTATAAAGTAGATGAACATCCAGTGTAGTTTTCTTTTACTGTCCATAAGAGATAGGTTCTAAGATACTGTGGGTACTGTGATGGTTTGAATGACAAGGGCCCTTATAGGCTCATATGGAGTGACATTATTTGAAAGGATTAGGACATGTGGCCTTGTTGGAGGCCTTGTGTCACTGGGGATGGACTTTCAGAAGCTCAACCCAGGCCCGGAGGTTTACCCTCTCTTCCTGCAATCCGATGTAGAATTCTCAGCTCTTTCTCCATCACGTGTCTGCCTGTGCACCACCATGCTTCCTGCTATGACAATAAAGGACCAAGCCTCTGAACCTGTGAGCCAGCCCCAGTTGAATGTTTTCATTTATAACTTTCTGTGGTTATGGTGTCTCTTCACAGCAATAGAAACCCTAATTAAAACAGGTACCAAAAATATGAAGGTGCTTGGATCCCTTGTATATCATTTGTGCATAGCCTGTAGGTAGCTATCTATATCCTTGGCTTCACCTCTGGATTATTTATGATACAGCGGTGGTCAATCTTTATTGTCAACTTGATGGCATTTAGAATGATCTAAGAGACACCTCTCTGGGTGTGTCTATGGGGTGTGTCAGAAAGGTTTAACAGAACAAAGATGACCCACCTTAAATGTGAGCAGCAACCATCCCATGGGCTGAGTCCCAGACTGAGCAAGAAGGGAAGAGTATAGTGAGAATCATTATTCAACCCCCCCCTCTCTCTCTGCTTCCCAACTCAGAGCATAATGTGACCAGCCACCTCATGCTGCCCCAGCCATGACTTCTCCACCATGCTAGACTCTATCCTCCAACTAAGAGGCAAAATACATCATTCCTGGACCTGGAGAGATGGATGGTTAAGAGCGCACACAGCTCTTGAAGGGGCCCCTGGTTCAGTTCCCAGAAACCACTCTGGGAGACACAACCACTTATAAATTTAGCTCCAAAAAAAAATCAAAGGCCCCTGGCCTCCATGTATTTCACGCATAGGTGGTATACATAGTCACAGACACACATGTATATATAATTAAAAATAATTTTTAAAAACTTTTAAATAAACAAAAAAACCAACATTCTTTTTGAAAGTTCTTAGGTATAGTAGTTTGGGGTGTTTTTGTTGTTGTTGCTTTGTTTGTTTGTTTTTCTCTTTGGGGCCTACCGCCCATCTCACAAATAAATGCTTAGTGATTTATTATTACTTATGAATGCCCAGCTTTAGCTTGACTTGTTTTTAGTCAGCTTTTCTAACTTAAATTATCCCATTTCTCTCTAACTACATTTTGCCTCTGGGCTTTTTACCTTTCTTTATTCTGTATGTCTTTGTCTTTTTTTCCTTCTTATTCCACAGCTGGCTGGGTGGCTGGGTGGTTGGGTGGCTGGATGGCTGGGTGGCTGGGTGTTTGGGTGGCTGGCCTCTGGCACCTTCCTCTCCTCCTTTTCTCATTCCTTCCTCTGTTCCCTAAATTTCTCCTCCTATTTATTCTCTCTGCCCACCAGCTCTACCTATGTCTCTTTCCTGCCTATCTATTGGGCATTCAGCTCTTTATTAGACCAATCAGGCGCAAAGTAACACAGCTTTACAGAGTTAAACAATGCAACATAAAAGAATACAACACATCTTTGCATCATTAAACAAATATTCCACAGCATAAACGAATGCAACACATCTTAAACTAATATTTTACAACAAGGTATTTTTGTCCCAGCAGTGAGAAAAGTAACTAATATGGATCCACAACACAGTGTAGATGGTGCCTGAGTAGCTGTATTGTACTATGTAGGGAAAGAAGGCAAGACAAAGTCTGCATTGCACTCATTACAGCTGCAATTCTTTTCAATCTTGGGATGGTTGGATCTCCGTAGAACACAGTTACAGAAATTTGGGGCTCAAGTACATAGACCGTGGAGTTTTGCTGATTCAAGTTCAAAGTCCAGAGCCATCAACCAGCCACATCACCTTAAGCACATACTTGACTGTACTTACTAACAGCCCTACTTCGTTAAGTGCCCGTGAGAATTATGTTGAAATTGAAATGTCTGCAGAGTATTTGCTGCTGACATGTAAGAGGCACTCCATAAACAATCATTCTGGAAATCATCTTCCTTTTTCAAAAATGGTTTACTCAGCTTTGCTTCTGAAAAGATTTGTTGGGATCTACAACACAGACCCCATATGCCATTCCCGATAATTGGCCCTCAGACTCGAACCCCAGCTAGACTGATGATATCTGAAAGTGCTCTAGCCAGCCGCCCAGATGAGTATCTAACATCTGTGCTCAGGGCTCATGGCTAAAGGGGGGGGGGTGTGGCACCAGATACCTACCCTGTCACTGACTGTCATGCTGAGTGACAGAGCATAGAATGTACTCAAGAAAGACATACTGAATGGATTCGTGGAAGAAAATTCTTGAATTTCAGGAATGAAATAATATGGTATACCAGCTGGAATTTCAACAGTGGCATTTTGGCACACAAGGGAAGCTGTGTCCGCAGGTGGCTCCATTGGTGTTTTCTTGTCATCTCTCCATGACCAAGACTGTAATATTTAACATAGAGTAGGAGTCAGTTTTGTCAATGCAAAGCCTAGGCAAAATTGTGTCTTCATTGAAGTTTTTCAGTAACTATTAAGCACACAAACCCTGCTATCACACCACTTACTCTGCTATGAGCAGAAGAGGTTGGCAGCACAAGTCCCATTGCCTCTACTCACTGGCCTTGTCTTTACATGATGCTATCTGGAGCTAGAGACTCTTGACACTGAGTTATCAGCTACTGGATGGTTTGTAAAAATCTATTTTATAGAAAAACCCAAGACCTCACAAGCCTTTTCGTGACTGTCATCCTTATAAGGAAGGATCACAAAGATAAGATCTTCTGAGGTGTCCCAGCATGGCATGGTATTAAGATAATGGACTGTGAGTTTGGGAAGAGGGTTGAGAAGGGAAGGATGGAGATGTTGACTAAGAACTAGATGTGGTTGGGTAGGAAAACAAACCTAATGCTCTACAGCATGACAGTTAATTGACTATCCCAAAATAGTGGATATAGAGGATTTTGAATGATTTATTTTGGAAGTATCAAATACTATATACATATAATGAGACAGTATATACATATTTATGTATACATATTATGTATACTTATAATGGATACATACATATAATTATTCTATACTCCACAAATATGGACAATCACCATGCATCAATCTAAAGAAAAATGTACAAATAAAACAAACTGGGATAGTAAGGGAGCTGTTGTCAACTTCTAAGGAGGCTCCTGTCTACATGTGAGGAGCCCCCTGTGAACCAGGAACCAAATGCCTAAGACATTCATCTTATGAGCACCTTGGATTCGAACTTTGGGTGTCCAGGAATCTGAGAAATAAATGTCCGAGGTTTACAAGCTAAAGGAAAGCTGAGGGTATGAAACATAGCTCTAGTTTTCATTCCCTGTGTGAACAGGGTCACAATGCTCAATTTATCAACACCTTGGGGTCTTCATCTGTCAAATTTGATAAATGAACCTAACGTGCTTCCATGCTGATCAAGCCCATTGGCATCGTCGCCTGGAGGCTGAGGCTTGTGGGAGAGTCATGGTCCAGTTTCTGGACTAGTTTTGGAGAGAAATGCTACTGCCACTTTTAAGGAAAATTAGTGTGAGACAGCTGTCCCTCAAGGTCCATGGGGGAACCTGTGAGCATCAAAACCCATAGTGCTCTAATGTAGTATTTACATATGACCTAATATATTCTGCTATAGGGAAAGAATGTCTATTTCCTTGTGATGTTGAACACGGTGTAAATAAAATACTACATTAATGGTTGATACATTGTTTACATGATAATGGCAAGGGAAGTCCAGGCATGTTCCACTCATATGCAAGTTTTCAAACTAATTTAGATCTGTAGTTTCACAGACACACACTCAAGAGCCCCTTGCAGAAGATCCACTAGTTTCTACCTTAGTTGGGTATTTCCTTCTCTCATTTTTGGGAAAAGCAGTTGTCTCATCTTGAGGACATTCTAGTGACCCTGCAATGAAGCCCACACAGTGAGAAGCAGAGTCTCCTACCACCAACCATATAAGTGAACATCAAAGCAGGCTCTGTAGCTGAGGGCTGACCCAGCCTCCAGAGAGAGCACTCAGCTATGGAAGATCTTCAGAACAGAGAGAACCCATGTTTGCTGCTGCAGGAAGCTGCTGGGATGTGAAGGTCATTATTTCTCAGCAGTAGGTGAGAGCTGCAGCCTCTGACTCCAGTGGGGTGGGTGTGGTGTAGTGCTTAGCTTTCCAGTTCCAGGGTGTAGAGAAGCATTTGAGGAAGCTGGTCATGTTGAAAGGTCCCATCCACAGAATACACCACTGTGTATATGTAGGAGACCTGCAGGGCTGTTTTCCAGGAGCAAGGAGTGTGACCATCATGTTCAAGGAATCCTTCTCATGCAGGCCTCGCCCATCTTCACTCACCTCCACCATCAAACCCTTCTTCTTGTATCTGCTGTCACCTGCCACCCATAACCATTTTTCCTTATACAGACAAGATGGAATTCTTCCTGCATCCCATGCAGAATGTCCCAGGGTTCCTCACATTTCTCTGGGGGCTTAGAAAGAAGCATAGACACTAGGCAACACAAGCAAACCTGTGCACGACCACAGGTTGAGAAGGTCTGTGTGGAGACCAGTAGCAGATGCTGGAGTACATCTACCCTGGTGAATGTTGGCAGTCTGAACTACCCTCTGCCATGGCAGAGCTTCCGTGTGGGAGGCTGAGGGGAGGCTGTTTTGGGGGAAAGGCCATTAATTCTTAGCAGATAACAGGGGAATATGCAGACAATGGTGACATACCTCAGTGTCCAGAGGAGCACTGGCTCCAGGAAATGCATGGAAAGGAAAGCTGCAGAGGCTCAAGTCGTTGAGTCTGTCAGGTAACATAGTGTTTACAGAGTCTACACACACATGACTTGCACTTTAAATCACCCCTAGATGACAGAATACCTAACACAGTTATATGCTGTATAAATAATTGTTGTACTGTATTATTTGGGGAATAAAGACAAGGAAAAAGTCTGTAGTGTGTATGTTCAGTGCAGATTCAATTCTGCCTGCCACCACCAGTACTTTCCATTCATGGTAGGATCTACAGTTGTGAGCCCTGCAGACAAATGGGGTTGACTGAAATACATTTACCTGCTCTATGTTTTTTAAGGTCTACTTATTTCTATTTTATGTGTATGGGGGTTTTGTCTGCACATATGTCTTGCACCATCTGTGTGCCTGGTGTCTTCAGAGGGCAACAGGTCTCTTGGAACTGGAGTTACAGACAGTTGTTAGCAGCCATACGGGTGCTGGGATCAAACCTGGGTCCTCCAGAAGAGCAGTGTTCCTGGCCCCTGAGCATCTCTTCAGCCACCTACCTGAGATATTTTTGAAGGTCTAAACAGAGTGGACAGGAGACTATGATAAGACCCCAGGGGTAGCTGCTGTTCATAAATAAGTGTCTTGGTCAACAAGTTATTGATGACTTTTGGTTTTGATTTTTGAGATTAAATCTTGGTATGTAGCCTAGGCTGGCCTTGAATTTACAGTGATCCTCCTGCCTCAGCCTTTTAAGTGCTGAGATTACAGGCATATGTCACTATACCTGGTTTCATTGCAGTTTTTGAAAGTGAAACAGGAAATAAGATTTGAGACAGGACCCTGTCTGACCATAGCCCTAACCCTGGTCATGGGTCCTGGAGAATTAATGCTGCCTGGCTTCCCTGCTGAGAACTAGCTATCAACAAAGGGCTTCTGGCTGCCACCAACTCCACAGGGGCTTCAGGAGATGGAGAGGATGGGAAGGGGGGAGCTGCCCCAATCGATAGACTGAGTGGTTCAATAACTCATTTTGCTGCTGATGCAGTGAAATAAATAAATAAATACCTGGTTGGAAGTTGAAACTGTCCCTGCTCAGGGCTTCTCAAAGGCTGACTTGATAGGCTTTAATAGCTTTGCTCGGCACAGAACATGGGCTGACTGTCCCAGCAGTGTGCCCTCTGTTTCCTAGGTAACCAAACTTGAAATCAGATGATGGCTGGAACTGAGGACCAAATCCATTTGTCGGAGGTACAGATGCGAGAGCGCAGATTTCACATAGCCTGAAGACGGTGGCCTCATTTAGTGTCCCTTCAGCTCCTGTGTGTCTGCTGGTCTGTTACTTCCCATCCAGCACTGCCAGCCCCTTCGTCTCGACCCCAGAGCCCAGAAGAAAATGCCGGAGTTCCAGTTGTGCTGACGGAATCAATACGAGTATGCTTCATCGCAGGCTACCCGTCAGGAGAGGATCTGATGAAAAGAGAGGAGATGCGCCTGAGCACAGCTCTTTTGTGTGAGCAGCGAGAGCTGCTGCCTGAAGCCCGGATCTTGGACCTGCTGTGCAAATCTGGTCCTTGAAATGATTGTTCCAGAACTTTCCCCGAGGGAGGAAGAGTACCAAGTACTGTAGTAGGTCAATCAGCAATTCTTCACCTGTGCCTGGCTTCAGTGGAGAGTTGCCTGGCTTCAGTGGAGAGTTACGGTACTTAGCACTCTGACACCAAACAGCTAAATTCAGAAGACAGGAGCCCCCTTCCCAGCACCTCGCATCACTTGGATCCTAGCAATGTTAGCTGAAACTGCCTAATCACACCCTGTGCTGGCTTTCCTATTATAGATGGCATAGACATGGATGAATGAATTTGAACATGGATGAGTTTCAATAGAACTAGTGGTGAAAAATATCTCTGCAGTGAAGAAGGCCTCTTTCCCACATTGAATCTCTACTTTCCAAAGTTATAAGAGAGAGAGGCATTTTCTCCAATCTTGGAACCCCTTGAACCCGGAAGGAAAAGTATCACCCCTAAAACTGACAGTAAATACTCTTCAGATGAGCAGTGACATTATCACACAACCTATTTTGGTATTATTATAGAAACAGCTTTGAATTTCTACCTTTTCTATTGTCCATGTGGTAGTTCAAAAAGCTTTCTTTAATTTTATCATTCAGGAGAGGCAAGTATGCAACCCTTTTCTCTACAGAACCAAACGGTATAAAATGTTGTGTTTTCCAGTCCACATGTTGCCTATTAAAACTGTCCATTGCTGTCACTTCAGTGTGAAAACTGCTCTAGACGTCATTTTGAGCTGGCAAGGCTGTAGTGTGGATAAAACTTTATTTACAAAAACAGGTGGTGGGCCAGGGACTGATCCAGACTCCGTGAAAGTAGTGTCAGTGAGGAGGCCTCAGAAATCTCTGGGGCCTTGGGTAGTAGATCAGTGTTTACCATAGTTTATGAATGATCTTTGGGAGCCCATTCCAAATAGAGGGATGCTCTCCCAGCCTGGACACATGGGGAAGGGCCTAGGTCCTGCCTTGGATGAGGCCCTCCTTGGAGATCCCCCCCTGGGGAATTATGTGGGGATTGGGCTGGGGGGGGGGGCTGGTGGAGGGACAAGGAAGGAGGGGTGGGAGAAGGAGCTGGGGTTGACATGTGAAGCATTCATGTTTCTAATTTAAATAAAAACATATATTGAGAACAAAAAAAAAAAAAACAGGTGGTGGGCCAGATCTGGCACATGAACCATAGTTTTCCAGCTCATAATCTAGATGAGTCTATAGTATCAGACATAAGAAATATGGCAAACACACTGTAAAGTTATTTTTTTCTTTTTATAGATGGGGTCCTGTGTTATACAAAGTTTCTCTGCCACACTTAATGACAGCACCATTTCTATACGAGGCTCCAAGTGTTTCTGCAGGGGGAGAAGAGAGGACCAACAATTAAGCACTTGACCCAGACACATCACCTGATATGTCATGGTCCAGAGCTCATTACCCACCACCCACCTCTATATTCAAGACTGAGGCGAATTGTAATCTGCAGTCAGACAAGAAGTTAGGAAGAGTGAACCACAGTAATATCTTCCTCATGAAGCTTCAGTTAGGCCTGAGTCCTTTCCACAAGACAGCTATGAAAAGGGCCACTGCTCAATCCCATAGCTGAGACCTATGTCCTCTGCAGACACAACTGGCAAAAGGCCACCAATAAGACTGTCCTTGGCCCTGAACTCTGTTGTAAGTTTGAAGCATAGGTATGATGGGGGAAGTCCTGTACATTTGTTAATAAAGCACTGCTGGCCAATAGGAATCTAGATAGGTGGGACTAGGAGTCCAGGAGGATTCTGGGAAGGAGAAACACAAGAGAGTTGACATGTGACGCCATGGGGTAGGAAGCCCGGAACTATTCTCCAGTAAGAGAAATACTTAGATTAACAATTATGGGGTAATTACTTAAGTCAGAGCTAGCCAGTAAGAAACAAGCAAGGCCAACAGCTTCATAATTAATACAGCGTCTTGTGTGTTATTTGGGGACTACAACTCGGCAGAGCCCAGGTGACTGGCGGGTGATAAACCAAAGCGGCTAGCAAGGAAAGCTTCTTTTAACATAGGTATAAACATAAAACACAATGTACAACCAGGGAGATGGACAGGAGCCCCAACCCATCCCATATTTAATGGGCAATGGAAATTCAGATGGTTGTGGCATAGCCAACTATTCTCCAGGCCCAGATGGGCCTCCAGACAATTCTGTGGGCCTTTTGAGGATAGAGTACAAAGCAGCAAACACAGCCTCCCAGTGAGCAAAAGGACAGTGTACATTCGAAATGTAACCAATGACTTAGATGGTGGTAGACAGATGCCTAGGCATCAGGTCTGCCTTATTGCACGGTCCACCACATCAGCAACAGGCACCGACGGCCCTCAGTTGAACTTCCTGATAACTCTAGGAGGAAAGTTCATGTATTAACGAGGGGAAATTTGGAATCTGAAAAGCCAGGAGTAAAACTGGCAGCAGTTGGTAAGGGAAGAGGTGGGTTCACGTTACCAACTGTGCCCTATGCAATCCTGCCTCTACACCCTGGAGGGATGGAGGCCCAGACCAGCCTGGTGCAGACAGAAATCCTGGAGCCAGTGTTGCATGGGGCTTGGGGAATGGGGACCTACTTAATGAAACAATCCATTTTGTGAGTTCTTAGGAACACTTACCTTCTCCCCTGAGACTTCCAAGAATTAATTAATACTAGCTGCTTGTCAGGCCCTTTGCCAATGTAAAGGATTTGTTTAACCTGAAAGGCCAGAGTAAGCACAATAGAACTCTGGCTTTATTTTAAAAACACCCTGTGCAGTGGTACAGAATGGCCTTGGTACATGGTGTGAGAATGACCCTTTTCTGTAAAAGGAACAGCAAGACACACACTTGCCTACCCATGTCCAGATGCTTAACCACATGATGATGTGGGAAGGCTCAGCATCCAGCTAAAGGCAAGAGCTGTCTCCCTTAAGAATCACCCTCAGTATCTGCAGCAGACCTTATGATGTCAGGGAAACACCCCAAACCAAAAGACAGTTTAAGCTCATGTGTTGTCTGGGTGAGACAGACAACCAGAAGCAGAGCCCATCTGGAGTTTGTCAAATTATCATGCTTGAAGGACAGTGCCAAGGCTACCAGGGAACTCCAATTCCACCTCCTGTTCTGGCACTCCCTTGAACTCATTGAAAGTGGCTGCACTCACAGCTCCAGTTTGTTACAAGAAAAGTGCTGGGATGAGATAAAGTGTGTCTACACAGAAGGCAGCACAGAAGAAGGCTCCATGCACACACATGGCACAACTCTTGCTCTTGGGACATCCCACCATTCCAGCATTCACATGTGACAATGCATAGCAAAGCCGATGTTTAGAGTGTCACATGACCGCTTGGTTGACTGGCTGCCTAGATGACCCTCACCTCCAGTACCTGGAAATCCACCAAGGGCCATCCCATTAACATTAACTTTCAGGGATGGAGGAGGACAGACTTTCTTGTTACCTTCACCCAGGGAAGTCTAAAGGTTTAAAGATCAGATCACATCTGAGAGTGAGGGTCAAAAACCACATCTCTCTTTGAATAAAACCAAATTACTTATTATATGGACTCTGGAGGAGAAGAAATCCCGACTGGATTTCCCTGGAGAATTTACTGGGGGTGGGGGGATCTAAGCTGTGTTGGGCAGAGTGATTTGCTTATCCTCGGAGGATAAGGCAGTGGCCCTATCCTTTCAGGATTGTGTAGCCTCCCAGAACATGACTCCAGGCCTACACTCTCTTCTCTCTCTTTTCCATCTATAAATTTCACTCATCCATAGCCCAGGATCTCTTTTAAACTTCAAACACTTTGTAATGAGTGACAGACAGACAGACAGACAGACAGACAGACACACACACACACACACACACACACAAATGGCTGTAAGAGAAGTTGCTAGTGGGAAGCAAGCTGTCACTTTGGAAGACAATTTGCATGGTCTCTTTAAACTAAACATTCTATAAACATTCTATCAGCATGCAATTCAGCAATCAATACTGTCCAACAGTGATGAAACTTATACCACAGGAAAACCTACACACGGGTGCTCACAGCAGCTTTATTCACAGTAGCCAAAGCTCAGAAGTAGCTGAGATATCCTTCAACAGGTGTTATGACAGATAACCAACTACCATTCACGCCTTAAAAGATGAGAGCTTTTTAAGTCATGGAGGAAGCTCAAGTGTGTATTACTACATAAAAGAAACCAATAAAAGGTTTGCAGGCTGCCTGATCCAAACTATATGGCACTCTGGGACAGGAAACTGTGGTGACTGAATAGATTCTAGGGGGCTGGGGGAGGAAGGGCTGAACTAGTGGAATTCAAAGAATATGAAGACAGTGAAATGACTGCATGAGATAACGATAAGGACACAATTTGTATAAACTCACACAATGCACCATGCCAAGAGCAAGCCCCAGGCGGAAACTGCAGACTTGGAGATAAGGAGGAGGAGGCAATGAAGGCTTGTCATGGGGGGAACAAACGGGCCACTGAGGAGCAGGATATTGTTGATGGGGGGTGTACTCAGGTGTGAGGTAACGGGGACATATGTGGGAAATGTCTGTGACTTCTACTCCTTTTTGCTGAGAATCTGAAAATTATTTTTTTAATTTAAATTAGAAACAAGCTTGCTTCACATGTCAATCCCAGCTCCCTATCCCTCCCCTCCTCTCCCACTCCTCCAGACCCCCAGCCTCCCACCCAATCCCATTCCATTCCCCAGGAAGAGTGAGGCCCTCTATGAGGGATCTCCAGAGTTTGTAATTTCATCTAGGGCAGGGTCTAGAACCTCCCCCATATGTCCAGGCTAAGACATCATCCCTCAATGTAGGATGGGCACCCAAAGTTCATTCGTATGCCAGAGATGAATACTGATCTACTACCCAAGGCACCATAGATTGACTAGGCCTCTCACTAACACCCACATTCAGGGGGTCTGGATTAGGCCCATGATGGCCTTTCAGCCATCAGTCTGGGTCCAGAGCTCCCCCTTGTTCAGGTCAGCTGTCTCTGTGGGTTTCACCTGCCCATTCTTGACCCCTTTGCTCATCACTCCTTCCTTTCTGTCACTGGGTTCCAGGAGTTTAGTTCAGTGTTTATCTGTGGGTGTCTGCCTCTGCTTGCATCAGTCACTGGATGAAGGTTCTAGGATGGAAATAAGGTAGTCGTCAAACTCATTAACAGGGAGGGGCATTTAAAGTAGTCTCTCCACTATTGCTTAGTTTGCCAGTTGGTGTCATCCTTGTAGATCTCTGGAAATCTCAATAGTCCAGATCTCTCCTCAAACCTTTAATGACTCCCTCTATTATGGCATTTCTCATCCTGCTCTCCTCTAGTCTTCCTCTGACTCAACCTTCCTGCTCCCCCATATCCACCTCTCCCCTCCTCTTCTCTCCATCTCTTCTCCCCCCTCCCTTCCCCCCATGCTCCCAATCTGCTCATGAGTCTTGCCTCATTCTCCTTCTCTGGGGTACCATGCATATCTCTCTTTGGGTCCTTCCTGTTTCCCTGACTCTCTGGCAGTGGGATTGTAGGCTGCCACTCCCTTGATCAATGTCTAAAATCCATATATGAGTGGGCACACACCATGTTTCTCTTTTTGTGACTGGGTTACCTCACTCAGGATAGTTTCTTCTAGTGACATCCATTTGCCTGCAAATTTCAAGATTTCATTGTTTTTTTTTTTCCACTGAGTAGTACTCCATTGTGTAAATGTACCACATTTTCTCCATCTACTCTTTAGCTGAGGGGTATCTAGGTAGCTTCCAGGTTCTGGCTATTACAAATAATGCTGCTATGAACATAGTGGAACAGACGTCCTTGTTGTATGAATGTGCATCTTTTGTGTATATGCCTAAGAGTGGAATTGCTGGGTCTTGTGGTAGACTGATTCCCATTTTCCTGAGGAATCTCCATAGTGATTTCCAAAGTGTGGCTGTACGAGTTTGGTACTCCCACCAGCAGTGCAGGAGTGTTCTCCTTTCTCCACATTCTCTCCAGCATAAACTGTCATTGGTGTTTTTGATTTTAGTCATTATACCAGGAGGAAGATGGTATCTCAGAGTTGTTTTGATTTGCATTTCCCTGATGGCTAAGAATGTTGAGCACTTTCTTAGTGTTTCTCAGTCATTTTAGTCTCCTCTATTGAGAATATACAGGCAATAAAAGGGCTGAGAAAGAAATCAGAGAAACATCAGCCTTTACAATTGCCACAAACAACATAAAATACCTTGGGGGTAACTCTAATCAAACAAGTGGAAGACCTATATAGCAAGAACTTTGAGGCTTTAAAGAAAGAGGCCGGGCTTTGGTGGCGCATGCCTTTAATCCCAGCACTTGGGAGGCAGAGGCAGGTGGATCTCTGTGAGTTCGAGGCCAGCCTGGTCTACAAAGCAAGTTCCAGGACAGCTTCCAAGACAATACAGAGAAACCCTGTCTCGAAAAACCAAAAAAAAAAAAAAAAAAAAAAGAAAGAAAGAAAGAAATTAAAGACACCAGAAAATGGAAAGATCTCCTATGCTCTTGGATAGGTAGGATCAACACAGTAAAAATGGCAATCTTTCCGAAAGCAATCTACAGATTTAATGCAATCCCCATCAAAATACCAGCACAATTCTTCACAGACCTTGAAAGAACAATTCTCAACTTTATATGGAAAAACAAAAGACCCAGGATAGCCATGACAACCCTGCTCAACAAAGCAATGTCCAGAGGCATCACCATTCCTGACTTCAAGCTGTATTACAGAGCTATAGTCCTGAAAACAGCTTGGTATTGGCACAAAAATAAACAAGTAGATCAATGGAATCGAATGGAAGACACTGAAATTAACCCACATACCTATGAACACCTGATTTTTGACAAAGAATCTAAAATTATACAGTGGAAAGCATTTTCAATAAATACTGCTGGCATAACTGGATGCTGGCATGTAGAAGATTACAGATAGATCCGTGTCTATCACCATGCACAAAACTTAAGTCCAAATGGATCAAAGACCTCAACATCAATCCAGCCACACTGAACCTCTTAGAAGAGAAAGTGGGAGGTACCTTTAAACGAATTGGTACAGAAGACAGCTTCCTGAACATAACACCAGTAGCACAGACACTGAGATCAACAATTCATAAATGAAACCTCCTGAAACCAAGAAGTTTCTGTAAAGCAAAGGACACAGTCAGCAAGACAAAAAGGCAGCCCACAAAATGGGAAAAGATAGTCACTAACCCCACATCTGACAGAGGGTTGATTTCCAAAATTTACAAAGAACTCAAGAATCAAGTCTGCAAAACACCAAGGAATCCAATTAAAAATTTTCTTAAAGGTAAAGCCTCACCAAAAAATAGCTGAAACATCTGGGCATCTCCTTCCTGAGAGGCAGACAGTAAGCATGTCCTTCCTACTAAATCTGGGAGGCTTGAGCATGCTTGCCTTTGGGAGCTAGGTCTGGAAGGAAATGCCACATCCTCTCAGTTTACTGGGGTACTTGCATTTATGACCTTAAGCTACCAAGTAAGGAATGTCACAACCCTGAGCCTCTCAGTCTTTCAGAAGCCTAGGTCACCTGGAGAGCCATTATGACTATTCAAAGGCCAGCCCAAGTTAAGTCCTAACTGACATCCAGCAACATTCTCAGGCCATTGATTGTGGATGCTTCTAGATGGTTTCAGACAAGTCCAGTCAACCCAACCATTCACCCTTTCTGCTGAGGCCCCATCCATGGTAGAGCAAATGCAAGCTGTCCCTGCTGGGTTAAGACCAAATTCTTGGGTCAGTAATCTTTCTACCCACAATTGCCCACAATGTCAAGGAGCCACATGCTGTATATTCTGGTAAGTCACTGTCTGGCTAGGGAGTACACATGTGCAAACATCCCTGGCATTACTCAAGGTTGGTATGTGGGGAACTGTTGCTGCCTTATCCTGCTGCTGTCAGAATATCTAGATGCAAGGATCTGGGGAAGCAAATTGGCAAGATGTATTACAAGCCTTAAAAATACATGCCATGTGCTGAGAATTTGTTCTAAAGCATCAGTTGTGTATCATCCAAAAGGTTTCTTTCTTTTTGAGAGTGGGAGATCCCCACACAATCTGATAGAATGAGGAAAAGGGAGATAAAAGCAGATGGCCACCAAAATATACCATGTTCTACTCAGATGTGGGCTCAGTGCTTCAGCTAACCAATGTTGAGCAAGAGTTTTCGGTATGCCAGGTGCTGCTCCAGATGTGAGAAGAAAGTGAAACACTGAAGAGACAGATGTCTTTCCCTTGCCAAGCTCATGCACATGAGCAATAGGCAAACAACGTCTCCCATATTGCACACAAGCATGGTGTGTGGTCCTTGGAGAATGGTATTGGGCTGCAGAGAAACATAAGCCATGGCAGAGAGACCGATCACACTGTGACCAAGGAGGTATAGACAGGGTAGCTAGGTAAGAGCTGCCAAGCTAATGTGATCCAATGCCTTGGACGAGATTGCAGCAGTAGATGTCTATCTATGTTGGTAAAGGAAAAACCAATGGGACTTGTCACTGTGCTGGGTACAGGGCATGATGAAAAGACAGAAGTCAGAAACATTAACAACTCAAAATGCTGTGCAAGAGAAAGTGCGGTGGCCTGAGAAAATGTTTAGGAAATGTTTATAAGTGTGAAAGCAGGTTATGAAACACCATGGCCGAAATGATTTTAATTTTGGAAAGGAAAGTACATATGTGGGTAGAAACAGAAAATGTGCTAAAGGTTCCCAACTGAACAGTGGTTTTCTTCTCAAACAGGATTTCAGTGGCTTTTATTTTCTTGTTTGCCCATATAGTCACATCCTACACCCCAAATCCCCATTTTAGTCAATAACAGACCCCTAAGATCCTGTCCCCCATGGCGCCATAGTTATCTTGTATAAGCACATGCAATGGTGTTTTCACAATGATAAATCACTTTCTAATGTGTTTCTCAGAGAATAATTAGGCAATGCCTGACTTGATTTTGTTTTTATTTTCCCAGAATTGCTTCAAGAAGCAGTGTTGCTGTACTGACTGCTGGCCTTGAATTGATAAGCCTGGTGTCAGCTCAGAGGATTCTCCTGCTTCAGCCTCCCAGCAAGCTTTTACTACAAACACATGCCCCCACAGCCAGAGGTGTTGATTTCTACTTGATGCCCCTCCCTATCCTCCAAACTCAAATCTGTCCAACAAGGGCTTTCTAGGGTTTCCTTCCTTGTGGTTTTCTCTGTTTTTCTAGTGGTAATTATGGCTTTATAACTCCCACTTTTTGTTCTGTTCCAGCTTTAATGGATACAGAAGACAGAAAACATTTAATAATCCTTGTTTCTAGACACAACCCAGGGAGAAGTGGCACTGTGACTCAGAAACTTAGGGTAAGCAGTTAAACAGTTTTAGTAGGGGCAAGTTGTAATTTCAATTCACACCAAATGACTAAACATAAATATAGTATCTAGCCTGGCATCCAGACCGAGTTGAACTCTACTCGGAAGCACGACACTATTGCTGCTATTAATGGCCTGTCCTTTAGCTTCATTGGATAAGGCATACATGAAGGAAAATAAGGAAACAGATTTGCACCAACAGATGGATGGTAAGAGAGTAAGCAGGGATGATTCCAACAGTTGTGGAAGCTAACCTGAACCTAAAGGACAAGAAAGGAAGGACAAGGGTCCCTATGGAGAAGGGAGGAGGACGTTGCAGTTTGTAAATGATGCCAGGTTCTTTGGGGGACATCATCTTGGGGATGAACATTCAATCCTCCTCCTCCAAGGCTCCAATACTTCTAGTGGAGTAACCATTGTGCCTGTTCTCTTTGCCCGTAGAAATTTCCTCTCTGACTAACATGAAAGGCTGTTATATCTGGGATCACTTAACTAACCCTTCTCTCATTTTCTCAATGAACATCTGAAAGTGAAACCTTTAAGTTGCATGCATGATGATGTGTATGTGTTTAAGAAATTAATTTCTAGCCGGGCGTTGGTGGTGCATGTCTTTAATCCCAGCACTCGGGAGGCAGAGGCAGGTGAATCTCTGTGAGTTCGAGGCCAGCCTGGTCTGTACAGCGGGTTCCAGGACAGCCTCCAAAACAATAGAGAGAAACCCTGCCTCGAAAAACCAAAAAAAAAAAAAAAAGAAATTAATTTCTTCAACACAATATTTTAATATTGCCAGTCTCATAGTTAATAATTCAATAAATGGCTTCTACTTTGGTATTTAGTGATATCTCTCTTTCCATTATCATTTATTCCCTTATGGGAGACATAAAGGGTATCATAAACACAGCACAGAGAATGAATCTAAGTTTATTTCATGTAACAGTTAGTAGAAAATCCCTATAGCATCCATTGGGGTGAAATAGCGATTTTTTTTCATTTTGGAAAAAGTCTGTATTCTTTTTTTTTTTTTCCGAGACAGGGTTTCTATGTATTGTTTTGGAGGCTGTCCTGGAACTCGCTCTGTAGACCAGGCTGTCCTCGAACTCACAGAGACCCACCTGCCTCTGCCTCCCGAGTGCTGGGATTAAAGGCGTGCACCACCAATGCCCGGCTAAAAGTCTGTATTCCTATAACACACATGAAATGAGCATCTTACATTTTGGACCTGGGTCTATGTAAGTTCTTAAGATTTAGAAATAGACACAAGGGCAATTTTCTACCCATATGCAACTATAGAGCCTCTGTCATTACCTAAACAGTGGAAGAAAACCATCCATTGAATAAGACTGAATACCTGGAACCCATGCAAGTCAGCATGGATGCATGAACTTGGGAGTTAGTGAGGACCAATGAGCTGCCAGTCACATCACAGGCTCAGGGAGGAACTGAGTCCAGATTCTTCTCCCTCAGTGACAACAGTGTCACCAACAGTAATATTCAGCAGTGGGCTGTGCTACATGCTCCTTGGAGGAACAGAGTTAACTCAGTCACCCATGACAAGATTTGTGTGTAGGAAGCAGAGACCTCCCCAGTTCCTTTCACCAACACACACTTATTCTCCAGTACCTGCCCTTCCATAGACTTGGTTCCAAAAAACACTGCTCACCATATGTATTAAGCAGAGTCTATGGAGAAACAGAATTAATGGGTTATGTATAGAGAGATAAGATAAAGAAGATAGGTACATGTGGTGGTTTGAATAAGAAATGCACCCCATATATTTGATCCCAAGTTGGTGGCACTATTTAGAGAAGTTGTACAACTTGGGGGACATGGAGCTTTGCTAAAGGAAATACTTTACTGTCAGTGAGATTTGAAAGTTTATGGCCTCACCCCAACTTCCAGTTCTGCTTCCTGTGTGTAGTCAAGATGTGATCTGCCAGCTTCCTGTTCCAGCCACTCAGCCTTCCCTACCAATTTGAACACCAAGCCCTCTGAAACCATAAACCGAAGTAAACTCTTTTGAAAGTTGTCTTTGGAAAAAAAATAAAGTTGTCTTTGGAATTTTATCACAGCAGCGGAGAAGTAACTAATTCAGAAACCAAGAAGTACTATGAGCTCTCATCTGCAAGTTTGGGAAGCAGGAAGATGGGTACTTTAACTCAGTCTAAACCTCACTAGTAGACCCAGTGATGTGGGATCTGACGCCAAAGGCATGATGATGGAAGGAAGGTACGTACTTTAGCCACTTGCCCACTCTAGGATCTCCTGGCCTGGGAACTGCAGGCAGGTTGACTCACCCCTGGTGGATCTAGCAACCAAGAGTCTACTGAGATCACTCCTGCCCCCACTCAGGGCAGAGGTCAGCTCTGACCCCCACCTCAGGCCCAACTTCTGCTTGCCCACTTTTGGATCTCTTGGCCTGGGGACTAAAGGCAGGTCGACTGGCCCCCAGTGGAGCTAGCAAGCACAAGTCTGCTGAGATTGTTAGGCTACTCCTGCCCCCACTCAGGGAAGAGGTGAGCCCCGGCTCCCACCTCAGGCCTGACTTCCTCTTGTCCACTCTGGTATCTCCTGGCCTGGGGAATACAGGCAGGTTAATTCAATACCTGCACAACAAGCAACCACAAGTCTATTGACAGCACTGTGCTAGTCCAGCTCCCACCCACCAGGAGAGGGAGTGTCTCAGACCTGCTTGCACCTACCATGAAACCCATCAGAGTATAGGACATTCTTGTACCCACTATAAAGAACCTTGGACCTGTACCCACCAGGAGTGGAAGAGACCACACCTGCACCCATGGGAAAAAGGGGTGGGAAGACAACAATATGAGAACACATTCAACAACAGAAAAACCAATATGATGTCACCAGAGTCTAGGGACTCTATACCAGCAAGACCTCAACATTCCAACACAGATGAAGCAGAAGAGAATGACCTTAAAAACAACTTCATGAAGATGACAGAGACCCTAGGAGGAAATGAGAAAAATCCTTTAAAGAAATGGAAGAAAAGACAAACCAAAAATTGCAAGAAACAATTCAAAAGTGCAAGGTTTGAAAGCTGAAATAGAGACAATTAAGCACAGTCTGAAGGAATGCTGTAATTAGAAAAGATGGGTAATCCATCAGGAACTACAGATGCAATCAAAAGCAACAGAATACAAGAGATGGAAGAGAGACTCTCATACATTGAAGATACACTAGGAGAAATAGGTCCACAAAGAAAATTTTAAGTCCAACAAATCCCTAACACAAAATATCCAGGAAATACAGGACACTGTGAAAAGACCAAACCTAAGAATAATAGATATAGAAGACAGTGAAGAAACCCAACTCAAAGGTGCAGAAAACATATTCAACAAAATCATAGAAGAAAACTTTCCCAACCTAAAGAAAGACATGCCAATGAAAGTACAAGAAGCCTACAGAACACCAAATAGAGCAGACCACGAAAAAAATGTCCCCTCGTCACATAATAATTAAAACAACAAACCAAGAATAAAGAAAGAATATTAAAAGCAGCAAAGGAAAAATGCAAAGTAACATATAAAGGCAAACATATCAGAATCACACCTGACTTCTCCATGGAAACTCTGAAAGTCAGAAGGTCCTGGATAGATGTTCCACAAACACTAAGAGACCACAGATTCCATCCCAGATTCCTATACCCAGCAAAACTCTCAATCACTATAGATGGAGAAAACAAGATATTCCATAACAAAACCAGATTTTAAAAATGCATAGTACTGCTGGGCGGTGGTGGCGCACGCCTTTAATCCCAGCACTCGGGAGGCAGAGGCAGGCGGATCTCTGTGAGTTCGAGGCCGGGCTGGACGACAGCCTCCAAAACAATACAGAAACCCTGTCTTGTAAAACCAAAAAGAAAAAAAATACATAGTACTACAGAAAGTGCTGGAAGGAAAACTCCAACCTAAGGAAATTAACTACACTCACAAAAGCATAGGTAATAGATAATCGCAGTTTTCCAAAGACCAAAAGAAAAAGCAGGGTAAATCTACATACAATACCACCAATACCAACAAATCAAAAACAAACAAGAATTAACACTCAATGGTCCTTAATTTCCCTCAATATTAATGGTCTTAACTCACCCATATAAAGACACAGGCTAAAAGAATGGATTTGAAGACAGAATCCATCCTTCTGTTGCATACAAGAAACACGTCTCAACTTCAAAGACAGATGTTACCTCACATTACCTCAGAGTAAAGGGTTGGGATAAGATTTTTCAGTCAATGAACCCAAGAAACAAGCTGGTGTAGCTATCCTAGTACCTAGCAAATTAGACTTCAAACTAAAATCAAAAGAGATGAAAAAGGGAGTTGTGACCCGGCTTTCCTTCCCACAATCCCTCACGCCCTTCCTTTTCAACTTGGGCCCGGCAGAATGGCTCCCGCAAAGAAGGGTGGCGAGAAGAAGGGCCATTCTGCCATCAACGAGGTGGTGACCTGAGAGTACACCATCAACATCCACAAGCGCATCCATGGTATGGGCTTCAAGAAGCGTGCTCCTCGGGCACTCAAAGAAATCCGGAAATTTGCCATGAAAGAGATGGGAACTCCAGATGTGCACATTGATACCAGGCTCAATAAAGCAGTCTGGGCCAAAGGAATAAGGAATGTTCCATACCGTATCCGTATACAATTGTCCAGAAAACGTAACGAGGACGAGGACTCACCAAACAAGTTGTACACATTGGTAACCTACGTGCCTGTTACCACATTCAAAAATCTACAGACAGTCAATGTGGATGAGAACTAACCTGCTGAATGTCAAATAAAGTTGGAGAACTGCCAAAAAAAAAAAGAGAGATGAAGAAGGTTATTTCATATTCATCATAGGAAAAATCCATCAGGATGAAGTCTGAATTCTGAACATCTATGCCCCAAATACAAATGCACCCACATTCATAAAAGAAACACCACCAAAACACAAATCACACATAATACCTCACACAGTTAGAGTGGTAGATGTCAAGATGCCACTCTCAACACTAGACAGGACCACTAGACAGAAACTTAACAAAGAAACAAAGGAACTAACAGAAATTGTGTCCCAATTAGAATTAACAGACATCTGTAGAACATTCCATCCAAACACAAAAGAACATACCTTCTTCTCAGCTCCACATGGAATCTTCTCTAAAATCGACCACTTACTCGGCAACATAGCAAACCTCCACAGATACAAAAAACTGAATAACCCCTTGTATCCTATCGGATAACCATGCCTTAAAGTTAGAATTCAACAACAATACAAATTGCAGAAACCCTACAAACTCATGGAAATTGAACAATGCACCATTCCTGGGTCAAGGAAGAAATACAAAAGGAAATTAAAGACTTCCTAGAATTTAATGAGAATGAAGACACAACATACCCAAATTTATGGGATACTTTGAAAGCAGTACTAAGAGGAAAGTTGGTAGCACTAAGTGCTCACATGAAGAAACTGGAGAAGAGTCACAGTAGAGAATTAACAGCACAACTGAAAGCTTTACAACAAAAAGAAGCAAACTCACCCTGGAGTAGACCCTAGAAAATCAAACTGAGGGCTGAAATCAATAAAGTCAAACAAAGAAAGCAATACAAAGAATCAATGTAACAAAGAGTTGGTTCTTCCAGAAAATCAACATGATAGACAAACGTTTATCCAAACTAACCAAAAGACAGAGAGAGAACTTGGTAATTAACAAAATCAGAAATGAAAAGGGTGCCATAACAACAGACACTGGGGAAATCCAAAGAATCATCAGGTCATACTTTGAAAACCTGTACTCCACAAAATTCGAAAATTTAAAGGAAATGGATGATTTTCTGGATAGATATCACTTACCAAAATTAAATCAAGAACAGATAAACAATTTAAATAGATCTATAACCCCTACAGAAATAGAAGCAGAGACTTCCAACCAAAAAAAAAATTCAGGGCCAGATGGCTGCAGTGCAGAATTCAACCAGAAATTCAAGGAAGAACTAATACCAATACTCTTCAAATTGTTCCACACAATAGAAGCAGAAGGATAACTACCTGACACCAGATAATGATGATAGTCAGTGCAATAGGGAATACAATATATTTATTTACCAGAGAGAGAGAATCACACAAGCTGGAAATCAGAAGTGTGGCCGGCTTCCAAAAGAGGAGGTCCTTTTTCCTTTCGCTTCCTTTATCTCTACCTGTGCTAATTTACTTTTCCCCACCCTCATGGGCGGATAACTTCGTGGGATTCACTCCTACAACTACCGAACTCTTTTTACAAGGCTGCAATGACCTTAGTACCCAAATCACACAAAAACACAACCAAGATAGGGCACTACAAACCAGTATCCCTCATGAACACTGATGCAAAAATACTCAATAAAATACTTGCAAATTGAATCTAAGAACACATCAGAAAAATACACTATGATCAAGTAGGCTTCATCCTAGGGATGCAGGGATGGTTCAGCATGTGAAAAATCATCTATGTGAGCCACCATATAAACAATCCGAAAAAGAAAAGCCACATGATCATCTCACTAGATGCTGAAAAGGCCTTTGACAAAATTGAACACCCCTTCAGGATAAAGGTCTTGGAGAGATCTGGGATAACAGGAACATACCTAAACATAATAAAAGCTATATACAGCAAACTGACAGCCAACATCAAAATCAATGGAGAGAATTCCTCTAAAATCAGGCAATTCCTCTAAAATCAGGACCAAGACAAGGGTGTTCACTCTCTCCATATCTGTTTAATATTGTACTTGAAGTTCTTGCTAGAGCAATACGACAACAAAAGGAGATCAATGGGATACAAATTGGAAAGGAAGAAGTCAAACTTTCACTATTTGCACATGATATGATAGACTACATAAGTGACCTAAAGAATTCTACCAGGGAACTCTTAGAGCTAATAAACACCTTCAGCAAGGTGGCAGGATACAAAATTAACAACAACAAAAAAAAATCAGTAGTTCTACTATATATAGGCAATAAAGGGGCCAAGAAAGAAATCAGAGTAACATCACCATTTACAGTACCCACAAACAAAATAAAATACCTTGGGGTAACTCTAATCAAACAGGTGAAAGGCCTGCATGACAAGAACTTTGAGTCTTAAGAAAGAAATTAAAGAAGACGCTAGAAAATGGAAAAACCTCCCATGCTCTTAGATAGATCAACATAGTACAAATGGCAATCTTACCAAAAGCAATCTACAGATTCAATGCAATCCCTATCAAAATTCCAGCACAATTCTTCACAGACCTTGAATGGACAATCCTCATCTTTATATGGAAAAACAAAAGACCCAGGATAGCCAAAACAACTTACTCAACAAAGCAGCATCTGGAGGCATTACCATCCCTGACTTCAAGCACTATTACAGAGCTTTAGTCCTGAAAACAGCTTGATATTGGCACAACAATAGACAGGTAGACTAATGGAATCCAACTGAACACCCTGATATTAATCCACATAATTATGAACACCTGATTTTTGACAAAGAAGCTAAAACTATACAATGGAAAAAGAAAACATCTTCAACAAATGGTGCTGGCATAACTGCATGCTGGCATGTAGTAGATTGCAGATAGATCCATATCTATCACCATGTACAAAACTTAAGTCCAAATGGATCAAAGACCTCAACATCAATCCAGCACTGAACCTTTTAGAAGAGAAAATGGGAGGTACCCTTAAACGAATTGGTACAGAAGACAGCATCCTGAACATAACACCAGTAGCACAGACACTGAGAACAATTCATAAATGGAACCTCCTGAAACTGAGAAGTTTCTGTAAGGCAAAGGACACAGTCAACAAGACAAAATGGCAGTCCATAGAATGGGAAATGGTATTCATTAACCCCACATCTGACAGAGGGCTGATCTCCAAAATTTACAAAGAACTCAAGAAGCAAGTCTCCAAAACACAAAAGGATCCAATTTAAAAATGGGGTACAGAACCAAATAGAGAATTCTCAACAGAGGAGACTAAAATTGCTAAGAGACACTTAAGAAAGTGTTCAACATCCTTAGCCATCAGGGAAATGCCAATCAAAACAACTCTGAGATACCATCTCACTCCTGTCAGAATGGCTAAAATCAAAACCAATGACAGTTTATGCTGGAGAGAATGTGGAGAAAGGGGAACACTCCTGTACTGCTGGTGGGAGTGCCAACTCATACAGACACTTTGGAGATATGCATGGATATAAGATCCAGTAATTCCACTCATTCCACACATTCATACAACAAGGACATCTGTTCAACCATGTTCATAGCAGCATTATTTGTAATAGCCAGATCCTGGAAGCAACCTAGATGCCCCTCAACTAAAGAATGGATAGAGAAATTGGTACATTTACAAAATGGAGTACTACTCAACGGAAAAAAAAGCTGGAATCTTGAATTTCGCAGGCAAATGGATGGAACTGGAAGAAACTATACTGAGTGAGGTCACCCAGTTACAAAAAGACAAGTATGATATGTACTCACTCATATCATATATGGATTTTAGACACAGAGAAAAGGATTACCAGCCTATAATACATACCACCTGAGAAGTTAAGAAACAAGGAAGACACTAAGAGAGATACATGGTCCCCTGGAAAAGGAGAAACGTACAAGATCTGAGAGATTTGGGAGGATGTGGGGAATGGAGTGGGAGCTAGGAGAAAAAGAAGGGGAGGAGAGGAGGGGGGAGGAGACATGAGGGAGCAGGAAGATTGAGTCACAGGAAAAATAGAGGAGAGCCAGAAAGGAGATACCACAATAGAGGGGCCATTATAGATTTAAAGAGAAATCTGGCACTAGGGAAATGTCCAGAGATCTATAAGGATGACTCCAACTAACAATCTAAGCAATAGTGGAGAGGCTACCTTAAATGTCCTTCCCTAATAATGAGATTGATGACTACCTTATATGTCACCCAGAACCTTCATCCAGTAGCTGATGGAAGCAGAAGCAGACACCCATAGCTAAACACTCAACTGAACTCCTGGAATCCAGGTGTAGAGAGGGAGGACTGATGATCAAAGGGGTCAAGACCAGGCTGGTGAAATCTACAGAGACAGTTGACCTGAACAAGGGGGATCACATGGACCCCGAAACCAGCATAGGACTGATCCAGACTCCCTGAAAGTGGGTGTCAGTTAGGAGGCCTGGACAATCTATGGGGCCTCTGGTAGTGGATCAGCATTTATCCCTAGTATACAAACGGGCTTTCAGAGACCATTCCACATAGAGGAATACTCTCTCAGTCTAGACACATGGGGGAGGGCCTAGGCCCTGCTCCAAAGGATATGATAGACTTTGAAGATCACTCAAGGAAGGCTTCATTCTTGCTGGGGAGCAGAAAGGGAATGGGATAGGGGCCTAGCTGGGGACAGGGGAGAAGGGGAGGGAGAGGGAACTGGGATTGACATGCAAAACAAGTTTGATTCTAATTTAAATTTTAAAATAAAGAAAGAAAAAATAAAAAAGGAAGGTATTTTAAATACCAGAGTCCAAAGGACCAAGGATCAGAAGTTCTAATGAAATATAGGAGATGAACATCCTCACTTAACAAGAGAGAGAAAAGATTTACCGAACATCTACATTTTTGCTCTATTCAGGCCTTTAATGAACTGGGTGATACCCACCCACATGGTTAAAGATAGTTCTTTTTTACCCAACTTACCATTCAAATGCTAGCCTCATGCAGAGACATCCTCACAGATATACTGAAAATAGTAATTTATCAGCTACATGGGAATGCCTTAGCCCAGTCAAATAGTCACAAAGAACCATTATGTCATCTGCTTTAATTAAAATTTACCTGTGTTATCTTGTTTAATGTCTGTCTTTCTCCATGACATGCATGCCCCATGAAGACAGGGAGTCTGATTGTTTTTTGCAATGCACTTCACCAAGTACACTTTCACTCAATAGCATTCAGTAAGGAATAAATAAGCAACATAATGCTGTGCCTGTACAGTCACCTACAGCATAGTAGGTATGTCCAGGGCCCTTCCTGCCTGGAAGCCCTTAAACACAAACCTTGCAATGTTTAAATTACCGTATATCCATTGAGTAAAGTAACGAGCTTCACTGTATTTCCACTCAAGTATAAAAGGTGCTTTGACACTTACTCCCTTACTTCCCCTTTGCCTGCCCCTCCCACCATTCCTTTCTTCTCTCCAAATAATCCCCTTGCTCTTTGCGAGGTGTGTGTGTGGTGTCATGTAAGTGCTGTAAATGAAGCTTTGCATATTTTGTCTCATGTAAAAATCTCACATGATAGGAATACCCCAGATTTATAGATGAAAAGAGGATCAAAATTTGTAGGAGTTTGACCGAGGTAATGTGAACAGAGTGAGAAAAAAAACCTAGAAAGTTAATGCCACCTAATATAACATAATTATGCCAGCCTAAACAGGACTGTTTAATGTGGAATTTGGAAACAGATCCATTGGGAATGCATAGATTTATTGATACCTACATGTACATTTAATTACAGCTTGTAAACACTAATGATCCAGGAAGAAAAATGCCTAGGACCTAGTCTAGTCTAGGTTCCATTTCGTATTTACCTGTTTAATCTCAAATTACTTCTGCAACATCAAAATGTGTTTAATAATTATTTATTGAGCCTCAATGATGTGTCACAATTTGATGCAAGAATAAGTACATCATATGTTGTATTAGAAACACACTATGGGAGGTAGGAAGCTAAGAATGATAAGGGGATCCAAGGGTACCAAAAAGAGTAAATGGAGGAGAGTTCTAGGCTGAAGGACTTATCCAGAGCAAAGACCTAAATACAGAAGTGTGCCAGTCATTCTTAAGAGTGGCAGGAGACCTGTGAAGCTTACCAAGGAGTGACCAAAGGGACAGAATTAAGAGACAGTCTGTAATAGGAAAGTGTCCCCAAAGGCCCCTGTTGGAAGGGTTATTCACAAGCTAACTGATAAGAGGTGGTAAAACTTGTAAGGGGTGTGACTAGAGGGAGCTATGTCACTGGGGATGTTGAGATCCTGATGGTTTGCAGCTGATCTGCCCCAGGATAAGGCCAAAGTTCTCACTCACAAGGTTGACAGACACAATGCTGTAAAATTGTGTCTTCCTTTCCTAACTGTGTTGTGTCATCACTCCCCCCCCCCATCGCTGTGACAAACTATCCAACACAATCAACTTAAAGGAGGGAAGGCTTGTTTGACTCCTTGTTTCAAGGGCCACAACCATGGTCAAATGGCGTCATTGCTTTGGGGCCTGTGATGACATAGCATATCACGGTGACAGCACATGGCAAAGGAGGTGAGGCCGAGGAATAAAAGCAAGTGAAGAGGTCCAAATTGTGAGTCTAAAACAAGCCTTGGCAACCTACTGAGACCCTGCCTCAGAAAGAAAGAAAGAAAGAAAGAAAGAAAGAAAGAAAGAAAGAAAGAAAGAAAGAAAGAAAGAAAGAGAGGGGGGTGGAGGGAGAGAGAAAGAGAGAGAGGAAGGAAGGAAGGAAGGAAGGACAAAAGAGAAAAAGAAAAAACCCGGATATTCTATATAGATACCACAGACCCTGAACACTCTAGTAGAATTAGGTATCCTTGCTGCTGAGTTGGAGAACCTTGAACCAAGAGCAGCATCTCCTTCCTTGAAGGAGAAACTTAGCCTTCTGCTACCTGCATACCACTGAAAGTATTCATTAAATGGGGCCACTTACCAAATAACCCTGTGTCATGCCCACTGCGCAGCCTGTGTCTGAGAATGTGCGGAGGGTGTCATGATTGATGACACAGAGACCAGTCGGTGGTGAAAGAAGGCTTCTAGAAGGCTTCATGAAAACTTCAAGAAGGCTTCAAGAAAGTGTCTCGCTTTATTCTTACCCCAGCTGCTTATATGCCCTGACACCAGAGGCAGCAGTGGGGGGTCAGGAAGAGGCGGTTAGTCATTGGAAAAGGTCAAGGTCAGGGTGTTTCTGTGGGTGAGCCCTTATCAGGAACTTATTGTTCCAGTAAACATTTCTTACAGGCACTTATTGTTTTTAGTAAACATGAAGCATGTCTTCAGGTTACAGCTGCCTGCTCCCAGGCTGATGGGGAAGTGGGCCAAGGTCTGTTGTTCCCACAACTCTGTCCTTCACAAGATCTACCTTCCCCTGCTCCTGAGGTCCCCAGACCATAGAGTTCATTCTCAGAAGAGTCTCAGAGAGAAGAATTCAGTAAAATTACAAATCCAGTGATGATCCAAGCTTTTGAACCCATGAGAACCAGAGAAATTATAGGAATGAACCTTGAGAAGACTGGGCCAGTGAATGGCTCATAAGAGTGACTGGGGCAACACTCATCTGTAACTTAGTGTTCTTTTTTAATTTTTTTAAATTTAAGTTAGAAACATCCTTCACATGTCAATCCCAGCTACCTCTCCCTCCCCTCTTCCCCTGCCCCTCCAACCCCCCCCAAACCTCCCACCCAATTCCCACTCCACTCTCCAGGGATAGTGAGGGCCTTCATGGGGGAATCTCCAAAGTCTATCATATCATTTGGGGCATGGCCTAGGCCCTCCCCCACGTCTCCAGGATGAGAACGCATCCCTCCATGTGGAATGGGCTCCCAAAGTTCATTCAGATGCCAGGGATAAATACTGATCTAGTTCTTACAAGGACACACTTGTCACTCCTTATATGCTGATTATGGGTCACTTAAAGCTTGATCATAAGGACAACATATTCAGGAAAAGGCCCTATATATGGTTTAGAATGGCAATGAGAAAAGAGTCAGAGTTCAAAAAAAAATCCAGGAATTGCTTTTACACAAGACCAGAGACCGTGAACTGTTCCTAGGAAACCTGGAGAATGCATCCTTTATGGAATAGGAACCTCCCAGGTGAAAGGTCATACATATATGGCATACACAACAGTGAGTGCCACCAACAGTAAACAGGGAAACGCTTGGAATGACCCAGGCCAGGGAGCAGACTCCAACCCTCAGAGGCAGGTGACTAAAGTGACCATAATGAGCAGCAAGGCCAGAGTGTCCCAGGGCTCTGGACAGAGGTGACAATACATGGCCCTGTTTCTAGAAGAGATGCAGATGAGCAGATAATAAGGCTTTCTCCACTCCTGTAATCAGAAAAATATTATGAAGAGAAGGTGCAAAGAGGTCTGATGTCAACTGCCAAAAAGAGTTGTTATCCCTCACCACGTGTGGTTAATGAACTGAAAGGAGGTAAGGTTCGCTTGAGAAAGGACCACACAATAGCAGAAACCTTCCCAAGGCATTGTGTAACTTTATGCTAGGAAAAATGGAAAGGCACCAAGTTTTTCAAGTGTACAGGATTCACCAATAAAACCCAAGGTGCCCTGATGGCTGTCACCAGGAAGAGGAGTACGAGAAAGTCACACAGTGGATGGGTTACCTGCCACAGCGGGCTCCCAGTGGACCTAAGACTCTGTGGATCATCCTGTGACTATTTCATCAGTCCTGGATGCAGCATTGAGATGGGTAAGCTCAGGAGCTCCCCCCACCTGTGCAGTAGGAACGAAGAAGCCTGGAAGGAACAAGTGGACAGTCCACAAAGTGCCTTTCTTAACTGAGATGAGAGACAGGCAGTACTCCATTCCAGTGGAATGGCTGATCCCAGCACCACTCTTGGGAAGAAGAAAATACAGGCTCCCCAAAGAGTTCACATGGCCCACCACATTACTGGGTCACTCTATCAGATGAGCAACTTACATAAGTTAATGCCACTACCAACAATGGAGAAAATATAAACGGAATGAATGATGGATAGAGGTTTTTGAGCTAGGAATATAGAGCTGCAATCACTTTCAAGAACCATGCAAGGCTGTCCTCTTTATCTGGAGTTTCACTTATACAGCTTTACTTATCCACACTCCATATCAAGACCCAAAGTTATTAAAAAAATTTTTCAGAAATAAATGACTTATAAATTTTAAATATGCATGATATTCTGAGAAAAATGATGAAAACCTTTGCCCAGAGTATCTATGCTGTATATTCTGCCTTCCTCTAAGTTACTGAGTAGCTGTCCTGGTTACCAGATAACCAGTCACAGCATCCCTGTGCATGTGTTCAGGTGGCCCTTACACAGTATGCCAATCACCATACCACATCCCATCACATAAGTTGCAGCGAGCCGCTGGTGTGTTCGCACCTATGGCTCTACACACTTGACAACAATCCAAGGCGAAGGGCTAAGGATGTAAAATGGAGACAAAGACAGGACAGAGGCTCATTCTTACAAGGAGAATGGTCTTTTATTATTACAAGGGTAGAGCCTTAAATACCAAAGGCAGGCATGGTAGAAAATCACCAAGGTCAAAAACCTACATTCCCAGGGCCCTGCAGCAAAAGGTGGGCACAGAACAGGAATTAGCATTTAAAACAAAGGATGGATGGAAAATAGGAACTTGAATGCAGGCTTTACTGGGAGGAGGGGATGAGAACTGTTTAGCTAAAAACTCCTACTAACAGGCAGTCAACAGAACCCCACGGGGGAAGGGTGCAACAATAAGTAATATATCAAACCTCTGTGAAAGCAAGTGCAGTACAATGGGATACTGAGAGGCAACATTTATCTAACTTTTCTCATTTATATTTATATTTTACTATATTGGTACAATTATTTCATTGCTGGCTATTCTTATTAATATCCTACTCCCTGATTAATCTTTCCCATGGAGGTATATACTGAGAAAAACAGTGCATTCATGGTTCACCATCATCTTGGCTTTCAGGAATCCACTGGCTCAAGGGTCGTTTATCCCATGGACAGTGGGGTATTGAGTCATACTTTGAAAATTTGAAATAAGCCAACCCCCTTTTCTAGAAACTTCTCCACTCAGTCATTTCTAGCAGCCAGGGTCCCTTCATTTTTCTTCAATGTCCTGGGGGTTGGATCACCAGTACATAAGACCCTGTAACGTGTTGTGATTCTGTGCCACTTGACACAATGCTGTCAATGTTTTCCAGACGAAAATCATTCCAAGTCTCAGCAGAAATGGTAGAAAGTCGACACATTTTTATGTAATCCTTTTACAAACCCTAAGCTAGTCGTTAGTTCTTAAGTTAGATCAGTGTCTCGGTGAATAGGAATTAAAAGGAACCAAGGACAGATGCAGTTCTTAGTAGCAATGATTTGTGCAAGGAATACACATTTGCTGCTCAAGCAGGTTATAGTCTGTACTGTCTTTTTCTTTCTGATAGGGGCTGAAGCGTGTGCCTCATCCTCCAAAAAGATAAAGATGATGGGGGGGTGTCCTTCTGTACGCTTTGAATATATGTTTCTCTTATGCCTGTCCATTGTTTCGGCCAATGTAGCCAGGCAGGAAGTATAGGCAGGGCTACCAGACAAGAAGAATTCTGGGAAGAGGAACAGAGAAAGTGAGTCACCAGAGAGATGCCATATAGCTGCCGAGGAAGAAAGGGACCGGAACAACACCGGTAAGCCAAGAACATGTGGAGATACACAGATTAATAGAAATGGGTTAATAATTAAGAGAGAACTAGCCAATAAGAAGCCTGAGTGATCGGCCAAACAGTTTATAATTAATATAAATCTCTATGCGGGACCAAGTGGAACAGAAACTTCCATCTACAATGAAGCCTTAACTCCCAGGGCCTCATTATTTGACTGTCTGGGAGTGGGATTGTTGCAAAATGAAGCTGAGGTAACTTGGGGTGGCCACTGAACCAATGTGATTGGCATCTCTGATAATGAATGCTATTGTCAACTGAATGGGATCTGAAGTCACACAGACAGCAAGCTTCCAGACACACCAGTGGAGGGTTATTTAAATTAGACAAGACCCTAGGCATGTGTTTGAGATAGTATTTTGATTAGACTAACTAAGATAGGGAGACACACCCTAAGAGTGGGCCACTCCTATTCCCAGGTTTAGGTCCTGAACTGCACAGCAAGGCAGAAGCTGGGTGAGGAAGAGCATTCCTTGTTCTCACTTTCTGACCATAGATCAGACAAGCTGCCATCGGGACTTCCCTATCATGGTGGACTTCATCCTTGAACTCTAAGTCAAAATAACACCTCTCTCCCTTAAGTAACCTTTGCCAGGGTGTTTCATCATAGAAACAGGAAAAGTAACTAAGACAGTGTCCTTATAAAAGGGCAGTGTTTGGGAACAAAGACACACATGGGGAAAACACCAAGTGACTGCATAAGCAGAAAACCAGAAAACAGACCAGAAGACGGAGGAGTCCAGGGGATGATCCCTACAGCTTCCGGAGAGGGCCAAGCCCTGCGAACTCCGTGGTACTAAACAGCAGACCTACAGGACTGCCGGTGTTGTTTTAAGGCACCCATTTTGTGGTGGTTCTGTTATAGCAGCTGAAGAAACAAATGCATTCATGTGAATGGTTCATTTTTGATGAAATACCAAAGATGTATTAATCAGGATAAAAATATGTCACTGATTTTCTTCCTTTTCGAGGGGCTGTGGAAGTCTCTGAGTTGAGACTGGTAGGGAATGCAGATGCATAGTTCCCTCTTGGATGTATTTAGTTACAATTATAAAGGAGTAGCACTTCCTACAAATGATTCATCCTTATCCACCTGGGACTCAAAGGCCACCAAACTGAAACAAGCCCCTCCCTCTGCAGGGCTCAATAGTTACCCAGTTTTCTCTAAGAATAGGAAAGCATTATTCTAAAATGAAAATAATCACTAAAGCTGGGCGACAGAATACCTTTATGCATGGCCTCTGCAGGCTCAGCTATGCCAAATTTAATTAAGGGGCTTTATCTGCATCAATAAATTATTATCCAAGGTAAAATAAAAGTTATTCGATTTGCTCACACTCAATTTCATTTAGGTGTACAATTAGTGGTTTATGTCTGTTGCAAAATAATTCAGCCAAGAAATCAATTTTAGCACCTACAAAAAAGCTCAGCCAGGCTATAACTACAATCTTCCAAATGCTAATTACATACAGTTTTGGATAGAAAAAAAATTTATGTGTATATGTAATCTCACTGTTTACCACCAAAAAGGTCTACTTGCATAAAACATGGGGAAATTATTTACATTATTTATGATTCTCAAAAGATTAAGATATTCCTCTTAGCGTCCCTTTTGGATCAGGCCACATTCATAATTAATTTTTCTCCTTAGTCATATTTGTACGTGTGCTCATCCTGTGCAGTCAGGAGAAAAATAGGCTAAGGCAGAGAGCTCCACAGTGAGTCAGCGAGAATGGGAGATCAAATGGGAACACCAGAAGAGCTCAGCATCCAGGGCTCCTGCTGTCCACAGCATCAGCTCTCTTGGGTGCTTACTTCCCTGCCACCAAGTTTTGCTTGTGGCTCATCCCTTCCCAATCTCAAGTTGACACCATTAGGTTAAAAGGAACTAATGCCTGTCTTATGGTAGTTGGTTAACTTAGGCAACAGTGAGCTCTCCTGCATGGGACTGGTTATAAAGGTCACCCTTCATGCCCGTCTCTGCCACCAGCCTCCTGCTTTCCTGCCATGGGATTCAGAGTGCAGTCCACACTGGGAGCCCAGGGAATACTGCAGCTTGTTACTGGGCTCCCAGCCTCTGAACTATGAACTACACAAAAGTCTTTCCTTTAAAACTTACCCAGACTCAGTTATTCTGTAATTCCTAAAACAGGTTAGTGACCGATGGACTGACTGATGGAAACAATGTGTGGTTCCAAACAGGAAATTATATATGTAGTCCAGGGAGGCCGTGAATCCACCAGATTTGATGAGGAACCATGAGAAGTAAAACCACATTGCAGAGGTTGTCTGAGAGTCTTAATAGCTTCTAGATCATTCTGACTTAAGAATACAAAGTCAGTACACATTGAGTTCTGCTATTTCAGTTATATCATTTGCCAAAGTCACCTTCACTATGAAAACCCTGACTTGCACTGGGGTATAGCAAGTCACAGTTTAAAATCCAGGTAAATTTTCAGGTAGTTATTCCTTCCATGCTCATTTCTGGGTGGGGGTAATGGAATGCAAAATGAGGTTGGAGAAGTGTAGTACTTCCTCCAAGTCCCACAGCTACTCCGGTTGAGCACAAAGATACCACTAAGTTGACATTTACACTTTACAATAGGGTGACTACTGCAGCAAGCATAGTGCAGCATTGTTGTAGACTTGTACATTTAACCTTCTTTCCTGGACTCTAGAAGCCCCCACCGATGTCTTCCTGTGGCACGGAGAAGAGAGCCCAAGCCCTACACCATCTCTGAACTACATCCACAGCCTGAGAGAAACTTTTGAATCTCTTACAGTGAACTGCTGCCTTGAACACTGGGGCAGTTACCAAGTCATACCTATTTTAATTTTAGAATTTCAGGATTTGGATACCTAATTCCATGAAAATACTAGGTGAGTATTTAAAGAAAACAGTAACAAGTGTTGGTACTTAAGTACTGGGCACTGGTCTGTGTGGGGACAACAGACCTTGACCAGAGATCCACTTCCCCATCAGCCTAGGACCAGGCAGCTTTAAAACAATGTTTACTAAAAACATGCTTACTAAAAACAATACAATGCCCAGGGCAATAAGTTCCTGAAAAGGGCTTGCCCATGGGAACCGCCCTGACCTGGACCTTTTCCAAATACTAACCGCCTCTTCTGACATACCCAAGTCGGTCTCTGGGGTCAGAGCAGAACCAACCAGAGGTAAGGCAGGGAGCAGAAGCCTTTCTGGAGGGAAGTTTTTCTTGGGAAGTTTTCTTGAGCCTTTTTGGGGCCTGCTTAAAGTTTTCTTTACGTCATTGACTGGTCTCTGTGTCATCAATCCTGACACCCTCCGCACATACTTGGATACAGGCTGCGGTAGGTCTGAGCATCTGCAAGTCTCCCAAAACAGCCTGTGAAAGTTCTCCATACTGCAAAAGATGCAGCTGAGTCTCAGGCTATGGAGGAAGCCAGCCCAGCTTCAGAATGGCTTGCCAGGGTATCTGAACAAGGTCTGTTCCACAATACTGACAGAGTGAACAGTGATTTGATCAGACAGGAAATTTAAACCTCAGCTTAATTGATCATAAATAAGTCAAGCAATAAAAATTGAGTAAATAAGCAAAGATTTATAACCACTTAACGACCACTTCTGTAATCTGGCCAACCGATGTTCTTTGGCTGTCACGGTTCTCTGACTAAAGACAGCACTAGCCAAATGTCCTACGTTTCTTTCTTAGTTTCTTACAGATTCACAAGTTCACCGCTTCTCAAAAAGCAAAATAAAACAAAACAAAAACCAACGCAACATTGGTCACCCCCTATGAATTATTTGTCAGGAAGAACCCAGAGATCCCTAAACAATGCAAGCTACTACCACCGCTCTTGGCTGTCCACCAGAACTAGATGGTAAGACCCTACTGATTTAGATACTACACCACACGGGATATAGCACATGAAGGAGTTAAGTTAGAACTAACTAGAAACTTCCTTCTTGTTGGCTAGCTTTCACAGTGCTGGAAAGTGCTATGTAGCCTCCTGGAGAAGAAAAGTCATCGATAGTGCTACACAGGGATGGCCAGTCATTGCTACAATACTGATGGCTCACAGTGCAATGGTGATATGGAGGTAATGGGAGACACCAACTACTTCCTAATTTGACTTGAAGCTTGCTCCACAGGAGCAAATGTGACGAGTGGATAAAGTCCTAAGTGAATGTGTATTGTTGACATGGACAAAGCCTCAGACGCATGGGAATTGGCAAAAACCTTCCCTGAGTGAGGTTCAGAGGGTTGGCAACCCAAATCTGTTCCTCTACAGAGAGACTCTAATAAGATTAGCAAACCCTGCCCCCTTGTTCAGCTTTATACAATGAACTTGCCTCTTTAACTCATATGTATAAAGCAAGCACACAGAATTTCCAAGCAGCTATTGTGGTTGGTGGCCTCTATTACATCTAGTACAGCTCACCGACCCTCGCTTTTCTGTGCCTGTCTATCTGTCTTTTCTTTCTTCATTGCCTGGTGGTTCCAATCAGGTCAATCCCTGAAGCCAGGCTGATGGTGTGTGTCAAAAGAATTCATGCGGGGGCTGGAGAGATGGCTGAGAGGTTAAGAGCACTGACTGCTCTTCCAGAGGTCCTGAGTTCAATTCCCAGCAACCACATGGTAACTCATAACCTTCTGTAATGAGATCTGGTGCCCTCTTCTGGCCTGTGGACACACATGCAGACAGAATACTGTATACATAATAAATAAATCTTTAAAAAAAAATTCATGCTTGTCACTGTAAATGCAGTCAAAATCCCACAGAGATCATAGGCCCCAGAGAATGAATCTACTACTGTTATTTTGCTAAATGAGCACATTGTCAAACTGTCTTCTAAATGTTTATTCTTGGACACATAGATGATCAGTACCACTCTCAGACTTGGCTAGAGAAGCTTCTTTTTGCAGTGGGCAGCAGCTCATGCAGAGATTAGTAAAACTGGTCAAAGTTCTAAGAAAATAAGTGACAGTACGGTGTTCACTCCTAAATGGCATCTCTACCCCATGCCTCCTTGCTCAACAAGGCTCAAGGGGATATCACAAAAAAGGGAATGGAAAGAATATGCTTTATGAACATGACATGACCACTGAGATCATGAACTCACTGCAGCTACCTACACAAGACCTATATAAGATCAAGCCAGCAAGACAAGTCAGTGTTCCAGGCTGCATTAACTGGTTACCACCTCCCCGCCAAAAAGAATAGGGCATTGAGATGGGAAAGCAATATGTTGAGGAGTTGTTTTGGAGACTTGGGAGAGGGGTGTTAGGAGTAGATATGATCAAGATGCACCAAATACTTCCAGAAAGCTATCGTGCCTCTCTTCTGTTCCCTTGTGTTCTGTTCGTGGTAAGATCATTTACTGTGAAATTGATCTTTGTTACAAATGTAAAGTGCATGACACAGTATGGCCAACTGCAGGCTCAATGCTATGGGGCAGATCTCTCTAACCTGTCTTCCTGGCATAATCGAAAGTTCACATTTACTGCACAACTGCTTCCTGTTACCTTCTCGCAGCTCCTGTTGGCCACCATTCTGCTGCCTCTTGTGTGGCTGTTCTCGGTACCTCACACGATTGAGATCTTGCAGTCCTTATAGTACTTGTTCTATGCTTAGCTTCTTTTACCCAGCCTGCTCTCCTCAGGTTCATCTCATCTCAATGGCAGTATTTCTTACTTTTTATTTTTGTTTATTTTTATAATTACTTATGTGTGTCTGTTTGACTCTATGTGTACCATACCTGTGTAGTTCTCCTGGAAAATGAGTCACAGATCCTTGTGAACCTCCCCAACCAGATATGGGTGCTGGGAACCAAATCTAGGTTCTCTGGAAGAACAGCGAGTGCTCTTAGGCACTGAACCACCATTCCAGCCTGACTTCTTCCTTTTCAAAAGTCAGAAAACATTCCATTTTGCAAATGATCTATTCAGTCATCTGCGGTTTCTTTCTGTTGTGAACAGTGTTGCTGTGAACTCAATGAGAGTGCAGAGGCTTCAGCTCTGTGATTTCAATTCTTCTGGGTATATACCCCAGAGTAGACTGCTGCACCATGGGGTGCTTCTCTTTTTACCTTGGGGGGAGACTTCAATGCTGTTTCCATGGCAACTGCACCACTTTATCTGCCCACCAGCAAGACAGAGGGGTTCTCACTATGGAATATTCTCCCCAGCAACGTCGTTTTTCCCAACACAGCACAGGCCACCTCCATCAGCACCAGCCAGCCTTCAGTCAGTTTAGTGTCTGGGAGCTGTTTATCCTCTCAAGGCTCAAGAGCCCCATTCTAAGGGAGCCTACAGCAAGCATCTCACAGCTGTTCTTCCCTGTCTGATATTCATTTCTATAATCCAGCTATTAGATTAAACACAGTTGATTCACTCAAAACAAGAATTCAAAGCAAATCTAATTTTCTTCACGAATAATTTTGAACATAAATACACAGCAGCATCAGAACAGGTGTAAATAGGAAAGCAGGTAAATTGATTATGCAGCCAGCTGCAAGGGTTCATCCCAGGGTGCAGGAAAGGTATTTCACGTGTTCAAAGAAAGTCAAGTGAAGAAGAGCAGGCCACGGCCCCCTGCTGCAGTGGCATCTGACCCAGTTAGGCAAACAGCCGCAGCTATTACAACAGAACATAATATATATGCTAAAGGACCAAAATGAATGTTTCCAGGAACAGATGGAAAAAAAATGTAGGTTGGGTAGCAGAAGCATTGGGTGATTCACACATAACTGTTTGAACAAACATACCCAGCAGGGCCTATTAATGAACAAATGTCAACAGATAGTGAGGTCTCTATCAGTTCTGTCTCCCGGTAGGATGCTCCAGCATTGTGTTAAACGATCTGGGGAGGAAGAGGAATGGTATAATTGATCAGTCTGTGATAATGTGAAACCAGGGACTACTGTAAGTCACCAAATAACGGAGGCAGAGGCAGGTCCCTACTGCCTGCACAGTCCACAGCATGGTGTGTCCAGACAACAGGAAGAGATGTGCTTGGCATCACCAGAGCTGTATGTGTCACTCCTATGGTGACCCTACTAGGACAATGCTTCCAAATGGGAATTATAAAGAAGAGCAAATTCTGGGGTGAGGAGACCAGTGAATCAACATAGCTAATGAAGTATCAAGCAGCTTCCCCCAGGGAAAGCTAGCTAGGTGCTCAGTATAGACACACACATGAACTAAGACTTCAGCTATCTGTGGTCCACCTGAGCATATGCACATGTGGACATAGGCCAATGTCTTCTGCTGCTGATCCCCACCTGGGATCACCAATTGTTTGGGCCGTAACAAACCCCAGGTATTCACCTACCTCATCCTCCCTGGTGCTAAGAGTCCAGATATGTACCACCTGGCTTCCTGTGTGGATGCTCAGATCTACATGCTTGAGTGTCAAGCACTTTACTAACTGAGGTATCTCACTAGCACCTTGACGGGATTTGGAACTACCTTGGAAACATACATATGGGGATATCTGTGAGAGCATTTTCACTCAGAAATCTTTGGCTAAAGAGGAAAAGTCAAACATGAATGTTCCCAACACCATCTACATCTTGATTTGCGGGTAGAGAGAGAGAGATACTGGACCTATCATGGGCATTTGAAACCTCAAAGCCCACTCCTAGTGACACACTTCCTCCAACAAGGCCACACCTACTCCAATAAGGCCACACCCCCTAATCCTTCAAATCCTATCCAAGAGTTCCACTCCCTGGTGAGTAGGAATTCAAATATATGAGCCTATGGGGGCCATTCTTATGCAAACTACCATAGGCTTAGGACAGCTCCACATCTACTTCCTTCTGACAAAGGCACTGAGATACGTTTCATATATCACAAAATTTGCCCTCTGAAATGTACAGTTCAGTGGTTTTCCTGATGTTAATAGATACGTGCCAGCATGTTCACAGTCGATACAGGACAATTTCTTACCATCTCAGAAAGCAGTCTTTTAGTTCTCACTCCCCTATTACCTCCCCTACCTCCTATCAACTACTAATAGACTTTCTGTCTCTTTAAATTTACCTGTCCCAGACACTGCATGGGATAGAATCATCATGCAACACCTGGTCCTTGATGACAAGCTTATTTCACTGAGTGAAATGTCCTCAAGTTTCATCCATGTTGTTTCTTCATTTTATGGTTGAATAATATATCACTGTGTGGACAGACTATACACTGATTGATAGACATTTGGGTTTCTTTGACCTTCTGCTATCATACATAATGCCGTGGTTCTATTAACATGGAAACTTGGGAGAGTTCTTTCTGTCTCTTGCATAGTAATCCAGATATCTGACACCTTGGCCTTGGCATTAAAGGCATTTCTTCCCGAGCCTCTGCCATTGTCCCAACCTGACCACAGAGAAGCAAGGGGGTCACAGTCAGGTCAATGCTTTAGAGGCAGACCAAACTTCCCAGCTACTGCTGGGCTCAGCCAGACACAAAACCAGCAACCTCATCAGAGATCTTGGGGAAACAGCGAGGCCTCTTTCATTTTAGATTACTGTTGACTGGGACCCAGGAACAGGGCTCCTCAGAGCTTGGTTCCCTTTGCTTCCAACAGAGATACTACCTAGGCTAAGAGCGCCAGAGCCAGGTCCAACAATGCCTCAACCATCATGCACGCTGGAGAAGGGCCACATCAGCTTTGGAGTCTACTGTGTTTGCATGGTGGTCACACACATTGTGCCTTTCTCCCTTAGCAGCTACACTGTGGTGACTTTAGACAATTCAGTCCACCTGGACCCTTTCACCTGGATCATAAAAATGTTTACCAGAAAACACTCCTGAGAGTTTGAACCAGACCAGCACACAGGAAGCACCTTAGCCACGGCAGCGGTTATTCTTCCCAAGGCAAGTCCTTTGTCTTAAGGAGAGCCCACTCCACCCTGTGTAGGTCCTCTTTACATTCCTGGGAGCTTGAGCTTCTGTATAGAATCGGCTGCTTCCATTCATTTCCTATTGCCACTGTGATAAACAACCTCAAAAGTAAACTTAGGTACAGAAATTATTCAAGCTAGTTTTAGAGGTCTAGCGGTCACGAGTCCCCAAGAATCTCCCTGGGCTGGAGTCAAAGCTCTGACAAGGCCATGGTCTAGCCTGGAAGCCCTGGAGGAGACATTGGTGCCTGGCTTCCTCTAGCCTGTCATGCTGCCCATGCATGTCCCTAGCTCAGGCTCTATGGAAGATTATCTCATTGGGCAAACTCACCAGGATCCTCTGGGCATGCTCCACTTGTCCTCCTCTTTGGCCCGTAGAGCTGAGAAAACACTACATAGTTGTGATATCTCAAAGCAACTTGCTAGGATGACCATAAAACCACTTCTGAAGCAGCTGCCTAAGAAAACCCAAATCTGGCCCGTGTCTCCCAGCCTTCCTGAGAAGAGGGCACATGTTCAACAATTACACAGCTGGCCCAACTGTGTGTGCACAGACTAACCCTTAGTTATTTTTCTTTCCTGGTTCTGTTGAGATCCCTTCCTCTGAGTGCCCACCATTCTCCCTTGGAAACACCCATTCACCTCTACACGAATCAGAGCTGAGTTCAGCTCCTCATGGCCTTGTCCCCTTGTTGTGACGTTACTGCTGATTTAAATCTGTCCCAACTGCTCAAATTCATGTTCAGCCATGTGTATCTTTCTTAGCCCCCTTCCTCCAAGGCAGCCACAGCCACTCCAGTCTTTCTTCTGTCTAATTAGCCTGACTCTCTGATATTGCTACCATATCCCTGACTCCCTGCTTGCCTGTTCTACTTACAAGGAAGGACCCTTGGGATCTCATGGTCCCCACCCCTAAGTAATCACCCCTAGATAATTAGTGCTCCCTGTCAAAGTTTGCTGATTAGTAACTTTAAATCCACAGGCAACTAATTGCCCCTTGCTGAGTAATGAGAGTCACAGATCCAAGACTAAGACATGGACACCTTTGGGGATCATTTTTCTTCCTATCACACCAGCCCCTAATTTTATTAAGGTACAGTTGAGGATTAAATAGTACGCAAAGTTAAAGTGTACTCCCCAATGTTTTGCTATACGGATATCCACAAAATAGTCATAACACATCCAGCAAGTATACCCCACCCCTCATAGCTTTGGAATGGTGAAAACCAAGGTCTACCTTCTCAGCAAAGTCAAGCATACACACTGCTAGCTATAGTCACAATTGAATTCCAGGATCTACTTTACACAACTGAAACTTTGTAGCTCTTGTTCAACATCTCTCCACACCCCTCTTCCTCCTGCATGTGGTAATGTCCCTTCCACTTTGTTTCTGAGTTTCACACTTGGGGATTCCTCATAGAAGTGAGAAGATACATTGTCTGTTTTGGTCCTGGCTTATTTCACTTAGCAAAATGTCACCCCTGTTCCTTTGACCTTGACCGAAGACTGCAGGAGTTCCTGTTTCTCAGAGGCTGACTTTGCACACATGAATGAGTATATCACAGTATGTATCCATTTTCTCTATCAATTTGTCTGTGAATGGACACTTGGCTTGCTACTTTTTGTATGATGTGGCTGCAAGGAACAATCCTATGGTGAACACGGTATTGCTTAAAGATACCAAATTCCTATCTTTTGAACACATACATACACTTAACAGTAATGCTAGGTTACTGGTTTGGGCCGTAATGGTCTTTCGGTTTATATTCTGTTGGTAATACAAAGAGTCCCCTTGTCCTCTCACCCTGGCAGCCACCCAGGCCTGGTTAAGGTGCTGCCTCACTGTGGTTTGAAATTGAGCTCTGGAGCTCCAATGACATCTTCATTTCTCTACACAGATGTTGGCCATTTCTTCATCTTCTTAGGAAAAGTTGACACAAACCTTTTGGCCACTGTTATTTATTTTTAGTTTTGTTTTTTGTTTGTCTGTTTTTTTATTTTTAGAAATACTCTTATTTACATATTCATCCCCCATTCGCTCACCCTTCCATCCTCCCATGCTTCCCACCGATACCCCAAACCACCCACCACCCACTCCCCAGGGACAGTGAGACCCTCCAGGCACCTAGATTCTTGGTTGGGATCATCCTGTGGATTCCCTACCATTTCCTCTGTACCAGACCTCTTTCCAAACCTGTACTGGCTCCCTTTATCAAGGCATCTCCTTTCTTGCCCTCCTCTATTCACCCCCATCTCAGTCCTCCTGTTCTCCTTCCTCACTTCTCCCCCTCTACCTTTTCCATCTCCCTACCCACCCCTGAGCTCCCAATCTGCTCAGGGGTTCTTGTCCCCCTCCCCTTCTTCGGGGGATCGTGCATTTTTCTCTTGGGGTCCTCATTGTTTCCTAGCTCCTCTGGTGGTGTGAATTGTAGGCTGGAAGTCCTTTTTTCTATGTCTAAAAACCATATACGAGTGACTACATACCATGTTTGTCTTTTTGAAACTGGGTTATCTCGCTCAGGATGGTTTCTACTAGGTCCATCCATTTGCCTGCAAATTTCAAGATTTTTGGCCACTTTTAAATCCAGGTGTTTTTGTTTATTTTTTATTTTTCTACTAAGTTGCATGGATTCCTTATATATTTTTGGATATTAATCCCTTACTTTATATATTGTCTGCAGGTGTCTCCTTCCAGTTTACAGGCTGCCCTTTCACTGACTGATGACTCCTCTGGGGTCCAGAATGCATTCAGTTTGGTGTAGCTTCACCAGTTCATTTGGATTTTGTTACCTCTGTTTTTAATGTCATATCACAGTTATCATTATAGGGGAGATGGCCCGGTGGGTAAAAGAACTTGCCATGCAAGCATGAAGATCTATCAGATGTCCAGAACCCACACAAAGCTGGGTAAGCACCTGTAAATGCTATGGTGGTCCTGTGGCAAGATGGGAGACAGAGGCAGGAACATCCCTGGGAGGTTGTGTGCCAGCTAGCCCGATATGCACAGCAACAAAAGATGACACCTCAGACAAAGCAGAAGATGTGCACCAGCACTTGAGATTGTCCTTTGACCTCGACATGTGCACCCCAGCATACTCACAACCTCATACTCACACACACACACATCAAATGCATATTATATGCACACTTAAACATGGAGATTTAAAATAATTAATACAAAACTAAATGTATTACCAAGATCAATTTGGGGAAGATGCTCCCACATGTTTGTTCTAGGAATTATCGTTTTTTAGGCCTTATGATTAAGTCTCTTAGTCATCCTTGTGCATGATCTAAAGTAAGTAGAGGTTACAGAAATGGCTCAGCAGTTAAGACCACTAACTGTTCTTCCAAAGAACTCACAGGGTATCTTACAACCACCTGTAGCTCCAGTTCCAGGGGCTCCAATGTCCTCTTCTGGTTTCCATAGGCACTGGCATGCATATAGCGCACAGACATGTGTGTAAGGCAAAGCAGCCTGTTTTAGTTAGGGTGTCTATTGTGTGAAGAGACACCATGACCACAGCAACTTTTATAAAGGAAAACATCTAATTGAGGTGGCAGCTTACAGTTCCGGAGGCTTACTCCATTATCATCATGGCAGAGAGCATGCAGGCAGACATGGTGATGGAGAAGCACCTGAGAGTCCTATGTCTTGCAGGCAACAGGAAATGGTCTCAGTGTCACACCAACCAAAGCCTGAGCAAGAGACCTCAAAGCCTGCCCCCACAGTGACATACTTCCCCCAACACGGTCAAAGCTACTTCAACAAGGCCACACCTCCTAATAGTGTACTCCCTTTAGGGGTCGTTTTCTTTCAAACCACCACACACCCATGTACATGAATAAATAACAATTTTTAATTAATAATGAACTAAGTAGCCAATCAAGTTTTGGGATTTTATTGTTTTTTGCATTTCAATACCCAGTTTTCCCAGTACTATTTACCGAAGAGACTACTCTTCTCCACTGTGCATTCTTAGTGCCTGTGCTGAAGATTACTCAACCATCTATAAGCGTTGATTTCTAGCTCTCCATCCTGTTCCATCAACCTATGTGTCTGTGTCATACTATTTCAATTAGTATAGCTTTTTAATGTACTTTGAAATCAAAGACTATGATGTGTCTAGCACTGTTCTCCCCTCAAAGTTGTTTGATTATGTGAAGTCTTTCATGAGTCTATTTGAGTTTTACAATTATTCTATGTTTCTGTAAAAAAAAAAAATTACGGTTAGTATTTTAACTGGTGTCGCACTAAGTCTTTTGAGTAGTATTGACACGTTAGTATTAATTCCTTCATTAATATGCTGTCACGATGCTTTGCCTCGCTTCCTCTTGCTGTGGTAATAACCAAAAGAAACTTGGAAAAGAAAGGTTTTATTCCATCTTACAGGACACAGTCCGTCAAGGAAGGAAGCCAAGACAGTGACCTGGAGGCAGGAACTGAAGCAGAGACCATGGTTACTGACTTGTTCCCAGCCTCAGCTTCCTTATGTGCCCAGGTCCACTTGCTTAGGGATGGCACCCCCAACAGTGGGCTGGGCCTTCTCATACGAATTAACAATCAAGAAAATGACCTCAGACATAGAGGCCGATCTGATAGAGGCAATTCCTCATTTGAATTTCCCTCTTCCTAGGTTTATTGACAATGAAATTTAGCCATCAAGGATGATTGTCACATCTGCTGCGCGGCCTGTGTCCGAGAACGTGCGGAGGGTGTCAGGGATTGACAACACAGAGACTCATTCAACGATGTAAAGAAAACTTTAAACAGGCTCCAAAAAGGTTCAAGAAAACTTCCTAAGAAAAGCTCCCACCAGAGAAGCTTCTGCTCTCTCCTCTCCCCTGGCTGGTTCTGCTCTGACACCAGAGGTGGATGTGTGTGGGTTTGAAGGTGCGGTTAGTCTTTGGACAAGGTCGAGGTCAGGGCGGTTTCGGTGGGAAGGCCTTTTCCAGGAACTTATTGTATCGTTTTTAGTAAACATGCTTTTACTAAACATTGTCTTACAGCTGCCTACTCCCAGGCAGAAGGGGAAGTGGGTCTCTGCTCAAGGTCTGGTGTTCCCACAGATGATTAGTTTTGATGGTTGAGGAAAAAACAAAGAATCACTTTTACATTCAGCTCTGGTTGTCTCTTGGCCACCCAGTCTCCCTCAAATGATCCGTTTTCAGTCCCCAGTTTCTGAATGCCCACTTAGTTTATCATCTGTAACCTTCATTTTACATGTGTCTTATATCCACAATGAAATGTGAGGTCTGCAAAAGTTCAGAACGCATCTCAACCTCTTGGGGACAGATTATAGTGTGGCTGGTAGAAAGACGCAGTGTTAGGGACCCAAATCTGAAGCCCAGAGCAAGCTCACCGACACCATGAGCCTCATTTCTTTTTTACAACATGGAGACAACTCATAATTCTAGTCAAAATAACATTATATAACAACCATAAACCAAACAACTCACTGCAAATGGATGAAAGAATTGAACACACCTTCTCCAAAGAAGATAAACAAATGCCAGCCTATTAAAAGGTACTGACATCACTAGTCATTCGGTAAACACAGTTGCCGCCACAGTGCAATAACACTTCTCAGCAGTTATCACACCTACATACAAACAAATCTATTGTGGTTTGAATGTGAAATGGCCCTCATGTGGCTGGGCAATGGCTCTGTAGGTGAAGTGCTTGCCTTGCAAGTGTGAGAATCTGACCCCAGATTCCATGTAAAAACTGAGTGTGGTGGTGCATTTGTAATCTCAGCATTAGGGAGAAAGGGCTAGAAGGATCCCTAGAATTTCCTAGCCAGCCAGACCAGTCTAATTGTTAAGTTATAGGCTAATAAGAGACCCTGCATCAAAAGAGTGGAAAGAGAAAGAAAGAAAGAAAGAAAGAAAGAGAGAAAGAAAGAAAGAAAGAAAGAAAGAAAGAAGGGAGGGAGGGAGGGAGGGAGGGAGGGAGGGAGGGAGGGAGGGAGGGAGGAAGGAAAGGAAGTGAGGAAGGTAGACAGCATTTGGAGAAGCAGCAACTAAGGTTGCCCTCTGGCCTTCACATACATGTGTATACATGTCCATGCAGCCTACTTGTACACACACACACACACACACACACACACACACACACACACACCACACACTGCACCACATCCCTCATAGGTTTATGTAAGACTTGGGGTCCCTAATTGGTGGTGCTGTTTTGAAGGCTGTAGGGTATTAGCAAGGTAGAACCTTGCTGGAGGAAGGATGAAATAAGTACATGGGGTTGGCCTTGAAGTTTTCTGGTCCAGTCCCATTTCCTCTCTGCTCCCTGCTTCCTGACTGTTGATACAATGTGGCCAACTGCCTCATGCTCCTGGAGTCATGTCTTCCCCACCAAGGTGGATTGTATCCCCAAGAACTGTAAGTCAAAATAAACCAACAGCAATAAATAAAAATAACTAACATAGAAAACAAAGTAGAAAACAGTAAATATAGAATATCCTGGAAAAATAGTAGCCCTTACCCAATGACAGTGGGAGTACAAAGTGTTGACACGGGTCAGCTGCGGTGGGAAAAATTATGGCAGGTTCTAAAAGAAAATCATAGTATTTCCATGTAGCCCGGAAGTCCCACTTCAGGTGAGAGACACAGAAGAACAGGAAGCAGGGATTCAGGCAGACTTCTGCACACCCATGTCAATAGCAGTCTTTGTCACAACAGAAAAATTAGGGAGGAGACCCAAGTGTCCATCAGTGGATAGCAAATACTCAACACCACATGCCCTCTGCACACACATATTATTCAGCCTTTTAGGGAAGGAAATACACATGCTACAAGATGGGTCACATGGAAGACATTATGTTAGGTGAAATAAGCCAGTCACAAGATGACAAATACTGTGTAATTCCACTCACGTGAGGCCCCTAGAATTGTCAAAATTACAGAGATGCAGAGAGCATCATGCTGGCTGAAAGGAGCTGAGAGAGAGAAATGGGGAGTCTGGATTTATGGATGTGGGGCTCCTGCTGGGAGGAGAAAAGAACCTAAAGCTGGATGGGGTGACAGCTGTACAATCCTGCAGACATCCTCAATGCCCCAGAACTGTACACAAAGAATGGTAGTGAAGATTCATTTTATGCTATGTATATTTCATCACAGCAAAAATAACATTTGTACAATACGAGGTGGCATTATTTCTGATGCTGTCACCTCTCCCCCTCACACACCTGCCCCTACTCCCATGCATATTCCTGCAAGCAACTGCCTCCCTGCAGAAAACTGCCTCCTCCCTTATTCTTTCCCCTCACATCTGCCAGGGAGTGTAGCTGACTGTCTGAACTGAATACACCTTTAAGCCATGCCACTGTGAACATTTTTAGCGAGACAAAACATGGGGATGGAGAAAGCCAGGGAGAGAGATGTGTGTATCTCCGGCTTTCCTGGGTTTGTATTCATCCCAAGTGATGTTGTTATTTTTAAAGTCTGCTAAAAGCTGGTTCCACCTGCTGGCTTCTTTGGGTGACCCAAATCTGTGTATGCATTTGCCATATGCTTTGGAGTCAGTGAACATGGGCTGTGTTGGTCTCCTGGCTGGCTTGATGCAAGACAGGGGGACAAACAGAACCTTCTGCAGGTAGGACTGGGAGCCCCAAATCCCACACAGTGCTGCGAGCTGTGTGTGCAGGAGCTGAGGGAAGCAATAAGACCTAATAACCTCCGTTCTCCTAATTGCTTCCTTCTCCTCACAAAAGAACCACGCCAGCAGCTCTGGAGGCCCTCAGGGAAATCTCTGCTTGTTATAAGGCCGGTGGGCAATCCTTTCATCTCTGTGAAATACTGGCAGTTTGTGTCAACAAATCCAATTTCAGTCAATCAATAGGCAACTGGGCCTCTCAGCCCCATCCTCCCAGCTGGGCAGAGCTGCAGAGCCCACTGCCTCCCTCTGCTAGTGCCCAGGAGCCCTGGAGCCCTGGAGGAAGAGCCACTAGCTGGGAGTGCCTCCCCACCAAAGGGGGACATCAGAATGGACATGGTAGAGAGCCACTGACAAGGTCGGTCAGACTAACAGAGGGTTACAGCCCACAAGAAAGCCATCTTGGTGTGTAAGCTGGAAGGAAGGGACAGCTTTGTGCTGTGAGACCTGGGTACAAGATCTCTCTGTGCAAGGTACAGGGTCTGGCACTGTACTTTGTGGCTTTGAATTCCAGCTTCCCACTTACAAAGAAGGATGCTTCTACTGCCTGTGGATTGTGAGGGATGATAAGTGTGGTAGTAGATGTTGGGCACTCTTGTCCTCAGGACACACACACACACACTTGCATGTGCATGCGCACGTGAACACACACACAGAGGTGGAGGGACTTGATGAACTGCTATGGTCGTCATCATTGCCATCATCATGCTCTGTTTGCACAGAAAACATCTCAGGACTGTGCCTCTATGGTGGGGAACAGCATGATGGCTCCACTGAGGCAGGCTGAGAACCTTCAGCCTCTAGCTCATGAAGATCAAAGGGCTTGTGGGGTGTCATCGGTGTGTAACAGAACTTTACAGGCTGCAGCAGCCTCATCAGAGGGTCACAGCCAGTGGATGAAGGTCCTTTCCGAGGAACAGCACTAAGGACTACACAGCCAAATGAGCAGGGTAAAGGCACTTGGCAGACTCCCTGCAATTTCTGCATCCCCTTGGGAAGTAAAGAAAAAGACCACCCCAGAAAGCAGCTCACTGGCTTCTAAGGGAGATCATAGCTTCATGGGAAGACAGCTATTTCCCCCTTGGATGTAAGAGATTCCTACCAGGCAACAAAGAGTTACAGCCAAATCTAGTTCTCGCCTGTGGTTGGCATTCCTGATAGATGGAGGTAAGACACAGCATAAGCCAGAGTTCCCAAGATGAAGGCAGCAATATAGCCTTTGAGAACCTGACAGGGAGGGACAGAAACAAGGCCATCAAGATGGACACGCTTGATCCAGGGACTCCTGGTGTGGGACGTGCATGGCATTCACAACCACTGGGGCTGCCAATGCTCCTCCAGCGGGCAGGGGTTGAAAGTGCCTCAGAGCAGGTTTTGTGGCTGCAGCTCTGCTTTATTTAATTGGGAAGGGACAGAGAGCAATTCAAGGCCGTTTTCGGGAATGGAAACCCCTGGTGTTACTGGCTGGGAGTCCCCTCCTTATTTGTTATTTCTCTTGATTCATCGCAGAAGCCCTGCAAGGAGGGTGTATGCATCTCCTCTGCCCACTGATGCCAAGGCTCAGGGACAACCAGAGGCTCAAGGAGCTGGCAGCAAGCACTGGCCAGTGGCAGGAGACTGGCAAAGACTTGTGTGGGGTCACACATCAAGAGGGGCGCTGGAGGGGCTGGAGAGATGGCTCCTTTCTTAAGAACAAGGACTACTCTTGCAGAGGACCTGAGTTCAGTTCCCAACACCCACATCAGATGGCTATCAACCACTTGAACTCCAGTTACAGGGGAATCCGACATGTCTGACTTCTGTGGGCACTTGCACATACTCACACACAGAGATACACCATTCATAGTCTAGATGATGATCAGCAGATGAATGGATAAAACAGTGATACACATACACAAGGGTTTCATTCAACCACAAAGATGAATGAAAATATATCATCTGCAGGAAAGTTGATGAAACTGGATTTCAAGAAGAGCCCAGCTCAGACAGTTTCTCTCATAAGCAGAATCTAGAATATATATACCATGCACACATACATGTATATATACACAACTGTCTGCCATCTTATAGAATATTAACCACTTAGGGAATGATTCCCCAACCTGGGGAACCAATGAGTTTATTGGGCTTACTTACAAAGCATGGGTAGGGAGTTCCTTACAGGAGTGTGAGGGTCCCCAAGGCAGCCACACTTGTAGAAAATCTCAGCCCGACATGGATGATGACATCTTCATAGCTGCACAGATAGAATCTTAGATGAACCCCTTTCACTAACCTTTCACAGAGTGTGTGTTCTACACTCCCCATCCCACCCACCCAAGACCTCATGAAATTATGGCAGAATTACATACAAATGGCCTGGAGGTGCAGGAGGGAGAGACTGGAAACTCCGGTGAGGGGTCAATGACCTTCCCTCATCCTTCCTACAACAGAGAATGCCAAAAGTCTACAGCCTGGACCTTGAGGGGTCTTTTGTAACTTCAAAGCTGTTATGATGATGGCTGTTATGTTCAGAATTACAGAATTGCAAACATGACATACATGGATGAAAATGCCACAATAAAATGCATTATTTTGCATGTTCTCCCCTACAAAACACACACACACACACACACACACACACACACACACTGTCCCACACAACATGGATAGGTCTCAAGCCCAAGCCTTTTGCATAGCATGGAAACCTATACATTTCCCAAAGATGGACAAACACCAGCTCCTGTTAAGCCATCTAGACACAAACACCACTGCAATGAGTGAATTTGTGTTGGCATTGTTTTCTAGGACCATCATACAAAGTGCCACAGGCTAGTGTGCTTGGACACAGAAATAGTTTCCTCCCAGTTACAGAGGACTAGAGGTCAGTCAATGCAGGGCAGGCTGGTTTCTCAGAGGCCTCTCTCCTGGACTTGCTGCCTCTGGCCAGGCACTCGCCCCTCCCCTCCCTAGGCTGCTGTGTGTCTCTAGGTCGTCGTCAAGCACAGTGGTCGGATCAAATCTGGGTGCATCCTAACAGCTTTATTGAACTTGCTCCCCATTTTGAAGGCCCTAATTTGAAATAGTCACATTCTGGGATACTGAGGGCTAGAGGTGAACAAGATTCAGCTCACAACAGCTGTGACACTCCCCCCCCCCATCCAATGTAGATGCTTCTGCAGTGCCTCCCCCTCCACAGTATGGGTGGCCTAGTGTAATCAGTGGAACCCCAAAGATTGTGAAGGCCTGTCTGCAAACTCCTGAACAGCCTTGTCAACTCTTCCCTAAGTATACACATTTCAGACCTGCCAGTCCCATAATTATATAAGCTAGTTCCCTGTGGCAAACAAACACACACACAGAGACAGACAGACAGACAGACAGACAGACAGACAGAGACACAGAGACAGACAGAGACAGACAGAGACAGACAGAGACAGAGAGAGAGAGAGAGAGAGAGAGAGAGAGAGAGAGAGAGAGAGAGAGAGAGAGAGAGAGAGAGAGAGAGCCCTTTCCCCTGACTTTATTTTTGTTGTGGTTTGGATGCGGGTGGCAAGGCTTCATTTTGCTGTCTTGAACTCACAGCAAACCTCCTGACTCAGCCTCCAAAACACTGGGATTACAGCAGACATCAGCCAGAATCCCCGATATACACCGGGTTGACCACAGCTTTGTTATATCTAGTTACGAGGGAACTGGGAATGCAGTCTTCATTCCAGAAACAATATACTCAGTTCAACTCAGAGATGGTGGCTGATGCATCGCTAGAAAGCGGGCAGGACACTCAAGGCACCACAGCTCAGCTCTTGAAGCAGGTCTCCCAGCAATGGGCACAGGGAAGTGCTTAGGAAGTCCCAGGCTCTGCAGTCCAGTTAGTTCCCTAGGGCAGAGGCCCAGCGCCACACGTCCCGGCAGCCACCACTGGTGAGCGCGGACTCCGCTGCCATCCTGCGGCTGCTCAAAGCTCGCTGGGCCGCTCGCAAAGTCCGGGGCTCCCAGAGCTCCAGGCTGCAGACCAAGGGCACGCGCTGGGCATCTCGGGGGCGCACACAGCGCTACCCACACGGACTGAGCACCGCGGGGCGGGGAGGGGAATCACATCTCCTCAGGGCAGGTCAGCCAATGGGCAGCCTCGCTGATGTTGTAATGCTCCAGCTCAGCCTTTCATTGGTGAGCTCCGCTCTGGCCTTGAACTAGTTAGTGGTTTTTTTGTTGTTGTTGTTGTTGTTGTTTTTCTGTTTTTTTTTCCTTTTTTCTTTTTTTGTTTTGGTTTGTTTTTCCTCCAGAAATTCAAATAAATGAAACAAAATCCAAGACAAAAGCGGGGGGGTCCCTGAGCCCAGATCTCGGGGAGACAAGGAGAGGACACCTCTGCAGCGCCTTCTTGGCCCTGCAAGGCCCAGGTACCTGCCAGACAAGTCAGAAGACACCTTGGTTGTTGCTCACAGTTATGACTGTGGGGTCGTTCAGAGCCAAGGGTACTGGAACAAACTGGCAAGAGGGACACAGATTTCAGGGAACTGTGTGTGCCAAACTTGGCTGATCCTTGAACCGTTTATTCCCGGAGTGTATCACAGACCCAGAGTCCCAGGGATCACACTGAAAATGCTCTTGGAAGGACAAGTCCTCTGCTGGCTGGCCAAGCCCCACAGGCCTTCATACTTGGCTTTCCAGGTAACGCTATGTCAGGATGGAGCCTTGTGACATAACCAGGCTGCCGCTTGTTACCCCAAACCGTAACTGGGGTGGGAGGTGGTGGTTGAACAGTTCAGCGGTGCCTCAATCTCCCCCATTTTGCACCATATTTCTGTCTCAGGGGTCAGATCCCAGCCAGCCTAGCTTTCAGGACAATGAGTCTTCTCAGCACCGGAGATGACAGGTCCCGGACACAATTCTGCCTAAAGGGACCCCTGGGAGAACCAGGAGACAGAAAAATAAGCCAGTGTGCTCTCGGTACAAGAGTCAACTGATACCAGGTATGGTGACAACTCTTAAAAAGGGAAATGACAGCCTGTTTGGGAGGATCAAAGTATAGGGGAAGAAATGACAGGAAGGAAGGGCAGGAAGGTTCAAAGACTAGGTCAGTGTGGGCCTGTTAAAGGAACTTATTCCCAGTGAGAGGCCTGGGAAGGATTCTCAGCCCAGGGCATGGCTCTGGGCTCTGAAAGTCACGCTTATTCCTTTGGGAAGAAAGTGAGTGCCCTCAGCCTTGGCCAGCACACACCCTAGCTGCAGCCGGTTCTTGGCCCTCAGATGCTGCTCCCATACTCTGCCTGCTACCACTGAGGGAGCTTTGTTTAGGCAAGTGCCTCGTGATCAGAGGCCAGCAAGACCTTCAGGCCCAAGTAGAAAGAAGCAGCTTGCATGGTGGTGGGGCAGGGGAGCTCTTGAAGATGGGGTCTGGGGCTGAAACGATAAGAAGAGTCTGGAGGACAAGATGGAAGGGGAGGGGGCACACCTTGACGCAGTTCCAGTACCTATGGGTATTGGAAGCCCTCCATTCCGGTCCCAGATCCCCCATCTTTGCCAGGGTGACCTTGGGCCAGTCATCCCAGCTGTGGCCTAGTTTCCTTACTTATGAAACAGTCGGGGAGGAGCTTTGGTTGTTGAAGTCCCCTCCTTTTCAGACTCAGTAAGCATCCTCTGTTTTGGGGAGGCCCCTCTTACCTACTGCAGCTGGTACCCGCAGCTGAGAGGCTGGGCAGATGGCTGCAGATGGCACAGTCGTGTTCATGGGTGGGGTGGGGGTGCTGACACTCAGGGATGACTCAAAAACGGTGCAGCACGAAGCCCTCTCTGCCTTCATCTATCCACATCCTGCTTGTCGAGACCCCAGGACCCAGTGACTAATGTGAATGTCTCCTGGAATGGCACAGGATGGTCCTGCGGCCGCCTCTGCAGGCTCCACCTCTCCTAGCTGGCAGCAGGCAGCAGAATTTAGTAGGAAAAACTCCTGCTTTCAGGAAGGTGAAATCAGATTCCAGAATGAGGAGGCCAGGAGGCCAGAGAGAGAAGTAATTTTCCCAGAAGCAGGAGAAGGGGGTTGGTCCACAGAAGCCCTGCTGTTCCTTCACCCCACAGACTCCAAGTTGAAGCAGAGTCTTTCACCCTCATTTGATAGCATACCCCATCTTGCAGCTGTTTTCTGTGCTTAACTAAGAATCCTTTCTTTAAAAAGAAATCGGATGCAAAATCAAAAACAAGACATTGTTCAGTAATTATTTCTTGAACAAATGAGGCATGTCGAATGTAGTGCAGGTTGGTGGCCCAGACAGACAGACCCAGCCTCTGCTTAATAGACTTTGATTCAGTGGGGGGGGGGGGCTTTTGTAACCTAGTAAATATTTAATGAACCATTATGACCAAGGTAATGAAGAAGAAGATGCCTTTGAAGATGGCTTTTGGTTTGCACGGTCAGGAAGGAGTTTTCTGGTCAGGTAGGGATATTCCTGCTTCTAGATGGACCCCTTTAATGCGAAAACTGGGTACATGGCAGATTGAATCCCTGGAAAGCCTAGGAGAAATGAGCAACCAGTACAGGTAGATGAGTCAGTGATAGTGTTTGTTTACCGTGTATTAGGCCCTGGATTCAATCACCAGTACCCATCCTTCCTCCCCAAAGTAAATAGGAAAGCAAGCTGCTTTCATGACTGCCATCCCTCCCCAAGAAACTGAAGCAATGGCTTTTCTCCCTTCCCATAGACTTGCTAAAGCACAACTGTGATTTCATATCAAAGACAAAATACAGAGATTTACATACGACATTAAAGGCTGATACCCAAACAGGTACCAACAGACTCAACAAAAGAATGCATTTTTGACTAAGGAAGCAGCTAATATTCCAATCAAAGCAGAAAAGCTTAAATCCACCTGTTTGATATCTTAAAGAAATATGGGAGGGCATCCAAGCATCACACTGTCATGAATCAAAAAAATCCCAATTAAATTATGAAAAAAACAGATATTAGAAGTGGAAAACTTAATTATTCAAAAGTCATTCCGGCCACAGTGTAGAGAATGAGCCGGAAACAGGCAAGGAGCCACGGTGGCCCAAGAAAGAGATATCTGTGACTCTGGGTAGGATGGAGGCAGAGGAGGAAGAGACCAAGCATAATCAGATGCGGTCTGCAGGGCTTGCTAACTGTCCATGAGACTGTGTGTGAGGTGAGGGGTGGGGAGTGTTCAGGGAAGTCATCTGTTCTGGGGTCAGAGCTTTCCAGCTCCCTGCTTAGATCCCTCTGTGTGCATCAGAATGAGGTGGCCCTGACCATCACCACATCCTCAGTCTGCACCTTGGAGGCTTTGCCCTCTCCCTGTCATTGGAGAAGTGTTTCCCCCAGAGAGCTCAAAAGCAAGAGGAGAGCTGAGTCCACACTGACTGTGGCTGTGTTCTCGTCGCTACCTTCAGGAGTCCTGGCTATAGAGAAAGGGAAGTATGACGATTGCAGATGGGGTGCCTTAGAAGTAGACTCCTAAATGGAGTGCTCCCTGTATTGTGTTAAGGAACCACCCCTACGTGAGTGAAGAGAAAAATGCAGATAAAGATGGAACCAAAGCCATCCTCTGTTCAACCCCACTGTGGTGGACCGTGACAGCCCTGATGTTTCTCAGGATTGTTGCAAGTTGGATTGAGATGCTAGATCTTTCTGCACATATAGCAATAACTAAACTGTGACCTCAAAGACCCTTTCTCTATAGCATTCCATGCCATCCCTGTACTTCCCATTAAAGTGCTTATCTGCATGGTACTATGACTAAGGCCACAGTTGCCCTGCAAGAGGCTTAAGGCTCAGCCTAGTACATGCCTCACTGTGTCTTAAATGCCTGCCTTGGGGTAATTATAGAATCTATTTCCATTCTTTGGAAGAATTAGAAGATCCAAAGCCAGGCCTAAGTAAAACCAAAGAGATCTATAGTGGGATAAAAGAGAAAGGAACAGTTAGATATTCAGCATACAGCAGGCAGCAACTCACATGGGGTAAGCTGTGTCATCTCAGCAAGAATCTCTGGAAACTCATCCTCTACAGTCCAAATTCCACAAGTTCACAATGTGCATCTCCCATCAAGAGAAACACATCTGGCTCAGTTACATCTCTGAGGAGATGTAAATCCAGTTTTCCCATAACCTGTCTGGTCGTAGCTGAACCCAGTCTCTCAGAATACTTTGATGAACAGGGTGTGGGCTGATGAGCTGTTAGAGGACATCTTCGTGTCCCCATGACACTCAGGGGCCCCATATCACAGCGAAGTCTCCATTTGTGATCTTTTGATGCTTTTCATGGAACAACTAGGGTGGTAGGGAAGTAAGAATGGGACCGAAGATGTCACTCATCTCTGCAGCGCAACAGGGACTGGAAACTTCAAAAACTCTGGCTCTGCTTTGAGGTTGGTTCCCGGAATCTGGCTCTGAGGTAGAAACTCATGAGAAGTGGATTTCTGGACAGAAATGGTTTATTAAGCAGTGCCCCCACCAACGGACAGTACAGAATAGAAACGGGAAGATAAACACGGTGGTTGAACCATCCAAGGGTTCATATTTTCAGAGTGACTGGCTTGTCCCATGAGGAGGACTGGAGACCTTGCACCCCTCTACCTATCACTTAAGAGTTTCTGTGGTTTGGCTATGGCTTGAGTATGTCTCCCAAGGCTCGTGTATTGAAGGCTTACTTCTCAGTGTGATAAAGTTGTGAGGTGAAAGCTTTGAGAGGTTGTGTCTATTATAAGTTCCTTTGGTGTCACCGTGATCAACATACCTGACGGAAGTGATTTAAGGGAGAAGGGGCTATTTTGAACACGATCTTCAGGGAATTTCAGCCCATAGTTATAATGAAGGCATAGTGCAGTTTGTGTTAGTAGTCCTGTGTGGTGGGGCCTCATCACATGGTAGAAGACCGGGAAGCAGAACATTCCAGTTAGGACTGAGATGGGCATACCATTCATAGGTCTTCTCTAAGTGACCTACTTCTCTACCAGCCAGGTCCAACCTCCTAAAGTGTTCACAGCTTCCAAAAATAGCATGGCAAGTTAGGGACCAGTGTGCAAAACATGAGTGTGAGGAGTACATTTCAGATTCAAGCTGTAGCAGGGTTACACTGTGCTCTCAGAATGGACAGGATCCCCAAGCCCCTGCAAAATATCCCCAACCTCCCCCTTCTCTCTCTCTGTGTGTCTCTCTGTGTGTCTCTCTGTGTCTCTCGCTGTCTCTCTCTGTGTCTCTGTCTCTGTCTCTCTCTCTCATACACACACACACACACACACACACACACACACACACACCCTTGATTGGGACACATTTTATGAGGTCCTGTCTTTCAACCATGAGGTTCAAAGCTAAGGTAGTGTTACAATCCTTCCAAAACTTCAGAGATAGTGCAGTTTTTGTTTGTTTTAAAGATTTACTATTTTTAAAGTGTGTGTGTGTGTGTGTGTGTGTGTGCACATGGTATGTGCACAGTAGTGTGGCTACTCACAGACTCCAGAAAAGGTTGGAGGATACCCCTGAGCTAGGATCCAAACTCTGGACTTCTGCAACAGCAATACATGCTCTTAATCTCTCCAGCCCCAAAACCATATATTGAGGGCAATGATGCCACAAGATAGAAGGTAGGATCTTTGAGTCGTTGGGTCACCAGGAGAGCCACCCAATCAGAATCAACCACACTGGGACTCAGTATTAGTGATAAGCAAACATTTATTATTAAGCTACTGAGATTTCAAAGTTGTCAGAGATTACCTTGTCCTAATATAAATAACAACAATGACCATAGTCACAATGACCCATTAACAGTGTCCTACTTTGTATTTGAGGAAACTGAGGCTTAAAATAGTTGGAAGATAGAGGCGGAGCTGAGGTTTTGTGTCTGCTGCTTTTTAATCCCTAATGCATGCTCACTGGTCATGCAAACTTAACATGAATGTATTTGATGCTTTGGTAGAGCAGAGAGGAATATGAGTACATCCTGGGTGTGATGACAAATCTTGATGATCAACTTGACTTTAAGGATGTTCGTAAAGATTTAACCAAGGAGGGGAGGCTCACCCTGACTGTGGGCAGCACCAGCCTGTAAGCTAGAGCCCTGGGCTGAATAAAAATGAGACAGCAAGCTGAGCACCAGCATCCAATGTTCTCTGCTTCCAGCCTGTGTGTGAAGTGAAACCAGGAGTCTCATGCTCCTGATGTGGTACCTTTCCCTCCTCCCCTGATAGACTCTATCCCTTCTTAAGTTGTGAGTCAAAATAAAGCCTCCCTTCCTTAGTCACTTCTTGTCTGGTTTTTTTTATTTTTGTCACAGCAATACTCATATACTCGGTCTCTTGGGTAGGACATGAGTTGTAATGGAGGACACAGAAAGGGATGACCAAGTTTAGATACCCTGCAGTTTTTCTAAAAGCATTCCTACATGTTTATATGTCCTGTGTCCCCCGATGGTCTGATTATAATCAAATGTTTACTACATTGTGCTCATTTGTCTGAAATGATTCTGTTTTCTCCCAAGACAAATGAAATGACCAAAGGGTCAGTCTGCAATCCTAAAGACTGTGCCTCTTTAACCTGATGTGGGTGGTTTGAAAGAAAATGGCCCCCAATGGGAGTAGTACTATTAGGAGGTATGGCCTTGTTGGAGTAGATGTGGTCTTGTGTGAGGAAGTGTGTTGCTGTGGAGACTGGCTTTGAGGTCTCATATATGCTCAAGATGCCTCCCTTTGTCTCAGATTACTTCCTGTTGCCTGCAAGATGTAGGACTCTCAGCTATAGCTCTAGCACCATGTCTACCTGCACGCCTCCTGTCCCACCACGATGATCAAGGACTGAACTTCGGAAACTGTAAGCATGCCACCCAGTTAAATATTTTCCTTTATAAGAGTTGCTGTGGCCATGGTGTTTCTCCACAACAATAGAAACCCTAAGTAGGACACCTGAGCAGACAGCTCTGTGGAGCTTGAAGAGTTGGGTTCCTTCATGTTTTCTCCCCCTTTTTTTCCTGCAACTAGAACTCTGTGTGCATGTTATCAAGTACTTCATGGAAAGATAGGCTGCCCCCTTATCTGGGACTGAGAGGTCATGACCAGATGATGTAGAATTGTTTCCTCAGTAAATGACTGGGTTGGGGCATACACAATGGTGTGCAGCTGTCTGAGTCAATGAAATTAAAAGAGCTGCATGGGAGGATCCTGAAGAGATTTTCATTGCTAAGAAAATAAATAACTAGTAACCTTAAAGTGAGAATTATGCATTCTGCTTTTGTACCTGAGACCACTGTACTATTCCTGAAACCCCAGCATCCATCTATTAGCAGAGCAGCCATTAGCATAAGCCAAGCATTTAGGATGTCAGAGCAAAAAGATGGAAACAGCCTGGATCTCAAGCCATCAGGGAGGTGGTGGATTAAGCAGTCCTGGAATTGCATCCTGCCAGGCTTGTTACCATGTGAGAGAGCAAAGCAGCTGCTGCTTCTGATCGAAGTGAATACGGGATTCTACTCCTTGCAGCCAAATGCTTCCCATCTGATTAGAGAGACGCTTTGTCAGAAACTCTCAAGAAGAGCACAGGCTTGTCTATATTAGAGCCTGTCTCTGTTGTGACAGAACACCAACAAGATCAGATTAAGGAGAGAAGGGTTTGTCTTGGCTCATAGTTCAAGGACACAGCCCATCATTGTCTTGGAAAGTCACAGCAGCAGGAGCCTGAGTCCACTGTAGGGTGGACTTTTCTTTCCGGCCCACCAGTCCCCAAATAATAAACATGGAGACTCAATATTAATTATAAATGCTCAGCCAATAGCTCAGACTTGTTACTAGCTAGTTCTTACAACTTAAACTAACCCATTTCTATTACTCTACATTCTGCCACATGACATTACCTCTCTTTCATCTTCTACCTCCTGCTTCCTCTGCATCTGCTGGCAACTCCTCTGACTCCATCCTTCTTCTTCCCAGCATGATATCTGCCCTGAAAATCCTGCCCAGCTATTGGTCAATCAGATTTTAATCAACAACGAGAACAACACATTTTTCACAGTGTACCAAAGGACTATTCCACAGCAGGTCACACTGTATTTACAGTCAGGAAACAATGAAGACTGGCCAGCTCTCTTTCTCTTTTCTGATTAGTCCAGGATCTCAGCCCATGGACCTATGCCTTCTATAGTTAGTGTACATCTTTAGCCTCAACAAACTCAATCTAGAAACTTGCTCACACACATGCATGGAGGTTTGTCTCCAATGAGATTCTAGATTCTGTCATACTGACAACGAGTATTCAGCATTGTAGTTCCCAGCTGCCCCCAACCACCGTGAAGTGGCTTGCAGATATCCATGGAGATGCTTAGCTTACACCTCTGCTCTTCTCCACCCCCTCCTTCATGCCTTCACTCAGCCCTTCAGGGCAGAGGTCATTTCCCCTGAATTCTAGTATAGCAAATCCTTTCGTATACCCTGACCCCTGCTTTCCCAGCTTTCTATTCCTGTGGTTTTCAGCATAGACATTGAAAGCCTTGAGCCCAGTTGTTTTGAGAGCTGTTATCTTAGATTTCCATAGGTGAGGAACCATGAAGAAAAGCTTGTTTTCATTAGCCTTAATTAACCCACACCAGGTCATTTGTGAATTTTACATTTTAATTAACTTTTATTGAGCTCATGTTCAAAATGAGAAGCAAAAAAAATGCTCATTAATGTAAATCACAAGGCTCTTTGTATAACAGTGTGGCTATTTCAATGAGACAGGAAATTGGAAATCTTTCCCTTCTGCTCAATACACGGTAGGGTCTTGTAATTCCTAATTTTTCCCAAATGCATCCATCCCTCCTTCAAAGGATAAGTAAGAAAAACATTGAAGTTATTAACTGTCTCAAGATGCCTTTCCCAAAGTGTCTTTTCTGCCCCCCTCCGCCACCTATAAGGACCCCATTCTCTGTTATTCCACTGTAAGTCAGTATGACAACCACCATATTATCTTCAAGTTGACACTGTTCTCCACTATTTCTCCCATAGTATTGTAAGTTCCTTGCAGGTAAAACCACTTGTTGTTTATATTTTGTCATTTACAATGTTACAATTTACAATACATAGCATATAGCCACCTCTGCAGCCCAGATTTATTCAGTAGATGAGAGCCAAGAATGTTTGTTTGGGCTTCATCTAAGTTACATTAAGAAAGAATATGTCAGGTTGGTGAGGTGGCTCAGAGATTAAAGGCACTGGCCACAGAGCCTGACAACTTAAATTCTATCCCTGGGACCTACATGGTGGAAGGTGAAAACCAACTCCTACAAGTTGTCCTCTGACTTCCAAATGCACACTGTGGCTTGTGTGTGCCCACCACATGCGTGTGCGCGTACACACACACACATACACACACACACACACAGTAATATAATATGTCTATATGTCTATATTGCTGTATTTCAGTGTATAAAATGTCTCACAAGAGAGAAATGTCCTTTTGTAGTACCAGCCAAGGACAGCAAGATCTGCTGGATTTAAAGAGCAGTTGGTGAAGAATAGACAATGGCTGGACCACTACTTGAGGTTTGAACTTAAGGCAAACCCATGTCCTTTGCAGCTAGAATAACAGAGGTCCCAGAGTCTTGAGGCATGCCTCCTAGGTAATTTCCAGAGGCACTCGAATTGCAAATTTTAGTTCTTCAGATTGTCCCTAAAGTAAGTAAAAGTATTTTTTTAACAGAGCTCTCATAGATTCTGCAAACACTTGCCCATCTTAATCATAAGTCTCTCAATACTTATCTGTTAGAACTTGACCATTCCCATTTAAATGAAATCTCATCCCACTAGCCCTTATTTGTAAGCCTTTCAAGGATCCTGAATGGCCAGTTCCAGCATCTGAGGACTGCCAAGGCCAACTGCTAGGCTCCACCCACAGAACACTCTAACCTCACTGCCAGACCCAGCCCCTCTAGAAGCAGGTGGCTAAATTCTGGACTTGAAAACCCACCAATCCCCACCCTGGAAATCTCTGCCCCTTGAAGAAGCCCTATATAAGCCCTGTCTTCTGCCCAGTTCTCTGCTGCTTCTTGTCTGAGCAGAGGGTAGCCACCCTCCTGGAATTTCCCCTCCCAATAAATCTCTTATAGGAGGTTTTTCGTGTGTAGTATGACTTTGTGGTATTCTTTGGTTCCAGACTGCCAGGGTAACTTTCCCTTCCGAGCTGTACTTGCTCTGGGAAACCTTGCCCATGCTCAGCAAAGCTGTAACTTGCAGTGGGGAAACCTACCTTCTCAGAGCTCTAACACTTACACTGTTGATCATATTGATACGTCCAGTGATGTAACAAGCTCTTACCCTACTCTCAACCTTCCTCATTGCTCACATGCCATTTCTCCTACCAACATCCCATGTGAAATGACCTTCCTCATCTCCACTTGTCGCCAGTGTGACAGGAAGTGGTGTCATTCGAGGAGAAGCCCCACATTCGGAAGAGCTGAAGCTGATGTGTATGCCTTGCTTAGGTTTTTCTAGGTGATGAGATTTGTGAGTACTCAGTGACCTGCTTCTAAAACAACTGGGGTTAAGATTTTTTGTTGTTGTTTTGTTTTGTTTTGTTTTTCGAGAAAGGGTTTCTCTGTATTGTTTTGGAGGCTGTCCTGGAACTCACTCTGTAGACCAGGCTGGCCTCGAACTCACAGAGATCCGCCTGCCTCTGCCTCCCAAGTGCTGGGATTAAAGGCGTGCACCACCAACGCCCTGCCCATGGGGTTAAGATTTCTAAACCTAGAAGCAGACATTACTCACACCACAAATGTCTCCCATTTTCATAGAATTTTTTTCTTTTAAAAATAGTACAAGTTCACAAGAATATGATATCACCCAAAAGAAAGGTGAATAACTATGAGCAAATAAACTATACTCAATTTCACTAGTCATCGGGCTAAATACAAATCGGTGTATAATCAGACGGCATCATCATTGCTAAATATAAAAACAGAAAATAGTATCCATTGGCAGGAATGTGGAACAACTGAAATCCAAAACACTGCAGGCAAAGAGGCTGAACTGGTAAAAACCATTAGGAAATGTTTGGAGATATCTGCATACTGGACTGTGCACAGAACCTTTGACTCAGATTCCAGTTTTCAGTTCTCCTAAGAAGGGCTGCACAGAACACACACACTGTGATATGCTGAGAAGTACAGATATAAAACAAATCGCACAATTCTATAAATGCCAACCAATGATTGGATGGCAGTAAAATACCATACTCACAGAGTAGAATATTTTATAGTGATGAAAATGAATTGGCAACTGTAATGGTTTGCATAGAAATGCCACACCCCAATATACTCATGTATTTGAATGCTTGGCGCATAGGGATTGGCACTATTAGGAGGTGTGGCCTTGTTGGAGGTGTGGCCTTGTTGGTAGGTGTGGCTTTGTTGGAGGAAGTGTGTCACTAGGGGGTGGCTTTGCTATCTCACTTCTACTGCCTTTGGATCAAGATGTAGAGCTACCTCTTAAGTATCATGTCTGCCTGCCTGTCACCATACTCCCTGCCATGATGATGATAACAGACTCAACCTCTGAAACTCTAAGCCAGCCCCAATTAAACCCTTTTCTTTCAGAGTTGCTGTGGTCATGGTATCTCTGCCCAGCAATAGAAACCCTAAGACAGCAACTATACATACAATGTGCATGAAATTGACAAACTCAGTGTTAAACAAAAGAAGACAGACATAAGAGTGTAAGTTACCTGAATCCCTTTAAGCCAAACAAACTAGAATAGAGTTAATCGTTCTCATAAGCCAAGATGTGACTGGCCTAGAGGGGTGAGTGTATAGAGGAGTAAGGGTGGTTAGAGTTTTGATAATGCTCTAACATAATGGTATGTTCAGTTTGTGGTGTGACTTATCAATATGTGTATTATAGCTTTTATTGAAATTACTTGTCTATGTTGGGTGGCTCAAAACTGCCCATAACTCCAGCTCCATGAAATCTGGTATACTCTTATGGCCACTAAGGGCAACACATATATAATGTGCATACCCATATACATACACAAATAAATATAAATAAATCTTTAAGAACTAAATTGTGTGTTTGTTTCTTACTAACACACATTAAGCAACATGAGCTGCAGTCATATTTTCGTATGTACTGTATCATAGCCAAACCACCTTCTACACACACCACACAGACCTGTCCCAGGCTCTAATAATCACTATTCCGCTTTCAACTGTTTCCCCTAGTTTTCACATGAAAGAAAAAGTGTGTTCTTTGTCCTGTGTTTAGTTAGCTGCCTGCACCTCCCCTCTTCCTACCCCAAAAGAGACTTCCTCACCTGAGAGCCCAAGACAATGAAAACCTAAACCAGCTAGAGAGGGATGCATTGTGTGGCCTCTGAAGATGGTGATCAGTGAACTCAGGGTTCTCTTTCTAGTGTTTAGGAGAATTGGCACAGTGCAGCCACTCCACTGTGCCAATAAACCAACCTTGAATCTAGTGATTGGCTGACTGGGATTAGCCATAAAATCTTGGAGGACTTTACAGGGTGGCTAGAGAGGACAGGAAGAAACTTAGGAGGAGTTTGGGGTGGAATTTCCAGTACTGGAGGTCCCTGAGAATGTGGAAAGAGGGTTGGCCAGTCACTCAGGTCTTTATCTCAATATCTGACTCCCGAGTTTTTATTATACTAGAACAAATTAGATAATCTTTTCATCTGGCAGCTACACAACACAAATGTTTTCCGTCCTCAAGAGAAGCAGAGCATCTATCTCATATCAGAGGGATCAGCTAATAAAACGCCACCTTCCAGTCAATCTTTCACAAGAGTCAGTGCCTGCTCTCCAAACTCTGTAGCTACCACACCACCTTACTCATGGAATAACGTCTGTCCTAGTTAGTTTTTTGTCATCTTAATACAAGCTGGAGTTATCTGGGAAGAAAACCCTCAATTGAGAAAATTCCTCCTCACATGATATCCTAGTCAGGGTTCTGCTGCTGAAAAAAAAATGGCCAAGGCATTTCTCATAAAGGAAAGCATTTCATTTGGGGCTCACTTCCAATTTCAGAGGGTGAGTCCATTTTCATCATGGTGCAGAGCAAACAGTCATTGTACTGGAGCAGTATGACTGCTTTCGATCCTGATCCACAGGTAGCAGGCAGAGAGAGAAAGACTGGGCCTGGTGTGGGCTTTTGAGACCTCAAAGCTCACCCCCAGTGACACACTTCCTTCAACAAGCCCACACCTCCTAATCCTTTCCAAACAGTTCTACTAACTGGGAACCAAGCCTTTAAACCTATGAGCCTGTGGGGGCCATTCTCATTAAGAACCACCACAGATTAGCTGTAGGCAAGTCCAAAGGACATTCTATTTAACGGTTGATATGAGAAAGCCCATCCCACTGTGTGCAGAACCATGCCTGGGTAGGTGGTCCTAGGGTGTATAAGAAAGCAAGCTGAACACTTTGGGGAGCAAGCCAGTAAGCTGCATACTTCTGTGGTCTCCAGTTCTTACCTTCCCTCGATGGCAAGCTGTGACCTGTACGCTGAAATCAACCCTTTTGGTTATGGATGTTTTCACAGCAACACAAAGCAAACTAAGAGAGCCTGACGAGTAAGATCTCATGAATCACAGCTGGTTTTCTGTTTTGCTTTCCTAAGACAGGGTCTGACTCTGTAGTTGAAGCTGACCCAGAGCTCTCTGCAATCCAGGCTGGACTTGAACTTGACACAATTCTCCAGCCTTGGCCTCCCAAGTGCTGTAATTATAGGCAAGTATGACCCATTATGCCTGGCAAACGATTGTACCCGAATGGCCCTCTAACATTTCAGTAAATGAATAGGAAGCAGGGGAGAAAGTGTGTGTGTGTGTGTGTGTGTGTGTGTGTGTGTGTGTGTGTGTGTGTGTGTGTATGTGGGGGGGGGTCCCAGAGCTAGTAAGCAGCCTGGAGCCCCCTGACCCTAGTTCAAGAGGCAGGGATTATACAGGCCTGAGCCAGACACCATTCTGTGGGGCATGAGTTGTCCTGTCACTTGCAACCTTGTCACTGTCTCAGGGGTGGAGAGCAGGCTCTGGGTTTGCAGTACTCACAGCCTGGCCTGACTTGTCCCTCCTTGCACATTACCTGAATCGTCACATCCTCTTAAAGCGACCTCATCATCTTTCTGTACATCACAGTATACTGTCCTCGGCCGTTTCTGAAGCTCTCCGTGTTGCTTGGATCAGGGTTTCAGCCATTTTCTCTTTAGTTTGGCCCCTGCTGGGGCAAATGTTCTCATGATGCTGTGCTGGTGGTTGGCATTCATTTCAATAGTCGCTTAACAGCAATTGGTTGGGAAACATCCCGTTTCCTCATTAGCTTCCTCAGAGGCTAAACTCTTTGCCTGCCCCTCCCTGCCTTTCCCCAATTCTCTCAGACATGTCCTTGTGACCTGGACACTTTTTTTTACTTGAAATCATCCCATGAGTACAGAAAGGTCTCTGCTCACCCTCTAGACAACAAATGGCCCTGGGCAACTTCCTGGGAGGAAATCTCCCTAGGACATAATGGTTGGTTTTTTTTGTTTGTTTGTTTGTTTGTTTTGTTTTTTTAGAAGTCATGAGCAGGGAATTAACTCCTTGGGAGCTTCGTGAACACTTTGCACTCTGATCTGGGGACATTTTCAGGTCAGGGGGACATCAATACCCGTAGGCTCTCATCTGGCATGAGCTGCAGCCAAGGTATGGATATAGCATGTGACAGCATAGATAGGCCTAGGGACATTGTGTTAAGCAAAATATGACAAGTACAGGAAGGCACATACTACATGATCCCACTTACATGCAGAATAGTGGGTCCTGAGCAAGTTAAGAGTGGAATGGTAGAAGAACAGACTGGAAAGTTTGGGGAGATGGAGAGGGGTTGGACAATGAGTTCTAAGTCACAATGAGGGAAGAAAGATCAATTCCAGGTTGTGATTTGCACAGCTGGGCAATGACTACAGATAATAATGACATACTGAATACATCAAAAAGCTAGGAGAGAAAACATCTAATATTTTCATCAGTAAAAATAAGTGTTTTGGGAAGTATATTTACTGTGATTTCCTCTAAATGTTTTCCTCTGTGAGACAGGGAATCTGTATGTATCCTCGGCTGTTCTCAGACTCACTATGTAGCCTACGCTTGCCTTGAACTTGCCATGTGGCCAGGCTGACCTCAAACTGACCATCTTCTTGTATCAGCCTCATGAATGTTAGAACTGCAGGTGTGCACCACCACATACGATGCGCATCTGTCCTGGAGCATCGCATGTTAGAACTGCAGGCATGCACCACCACACAGGATTGTACACCTGTCCTGAAGCATCCATCGCATGTTAGAACTACAGGCGTGCACCACCACACACGATGTGCACCTGTACTGGAGCATCGCATGGCGTCCCATCATTATGGACAATTTCAAAAACACAAACAGGTTTGTTTCTAGTGTTCAGGCATCAGGAGAAAGGCACCTGTCTGAGGAGGCTGCAGTCAGGGGCAGAGCCAGATGGAATGGTTTCATTGAGTTGGAACATGGACTATGTATTTTGTACTCCTGACTGGAGAAGAGTCCTGGCCATCTCTCTCCTTCCAAGATGCAGTCCTCACTGGAGCAGCAGGAGAGGGGTCTCAGGCCTGGCCCCTTCTGGAGTCCCCCTTGTTTGAAAGGCCTGGCTCTCTGGGACTGACATCTGAGCTCCTTTCAATGAATATTCATGAGACTCTCCTCCAGGCTGCTCTCACCCGAGCAGATTCCAATTATTATTATTAAAAAGAAGGACTGCCAGGTAGGGAACAGCCTCCATTAACAACACCTGCCCCCCTCCCGCCCCAGGGTGTCATTCCCACCACCAGTCCCTTTTGTAACTGGAGGAACACAGGCCTAGAGCGGTTCAGGTTCACAGCTTCCCTCGGGTCGCTCTGCCCAAAAGACTCAGGAAATCCCCATCCAGCAAAGGAGTTCAGAGCCCTGCCTGTGAAGAAAACTCTGAGGCCAGGAACCCACCCTGCAGCTTGCGGGTCCCTCCACATCTGCTGGCTCCTGGAGCCAGTTCTATGTCTGAATAATAAAGGAGTCCAGGAGCTCTCCTGGAGACACCACTCCCTCAGCATAGGTGGGAGGGAAGACCTCCTCCTGGGGGAGCTATAAAGTGATGGTCACAGAGACACAGCACTGTGTGACTTGAAGGAGACCAGTCAGCAGTCGGTGTGTCTTCTGCTCCCCATATCTGTGGGTTAGCTATGGGGGTAGAGTCTGAGATTGGATGGTGTGGACAAGGGTTCCTGAGCTCCCCAGCTCTGGGACACATCCAGATAGCCTTCCATTCAAAAGCATGTATACAGAATGGTGACTCCATCTTCTCCGAGCTCTCTTCCCTCCTCTCCAGCAGCACGGAATATGTGCATGGCCTTCATCAGTAGTGTAGACATGGAGGAAGTCACCGTCACTTCCTGTCTGTGCTCAAGTGCCAGAGACTACCATGCTTCAATGGATAGCAGTCTACACAGCCAAGCCACCACAGCAGCATGCATTACCTTAGTTACTTTTCCTACTGCTGTCATAAAATATCCCAGCAAAAGTGTTTATTTTCACTCACAGCTCTGGACCACAGTAGACCGTGGAGATGAAGCCATGGCGGCAGGAGTCCAAGGCAGCTGGTCACACTGTCAGGAAGCAAAGATCCATGGATACTTGTCTCAGCTCACTTTTTCCTTTTTATATAGTCCAGGATCCTAACCTAAGGGATGGTGCTACCCACAGTGGGCAACTCTTCTTACCTCAGCTAATCTGATCAAGACAATCCCCCCACAGGCAGGCCCAGAGGCTCTCTTACCAGGCAACTCTATATCTCATCGAGTTGACAACTGAGGCTAAACCAACACACCTGTCCATCAAATAAAACTCCCTTTTAGCCCTAGAGCAGCGATTCTCAACCAGTGGGTCATGATCCCTTTGGGGGTTGAATGATCTTTTCACGGGGGTCACATATCATATTTACAGTGTGATTCATAACAGCAAAAATTACAGTTATGAAGTAGCAACAAAACCAATTTTATGGTTGGGGTCACCACAGCATGAGGATCTGTGTTAAAGGGTTACAACAATAGGAAGTTGAGAACCTCTAGAGCCCTAGAGGAAAGAGATTTAATGGTGGGGACAAGGAGCAATAGCCTTCAGGAGAAGGAGGGTTTTCAAGGAGGTGCATCCCAGTCTCCTGGAAACCCAAACCCAGCCACTCTTTGCGTTTTGCAATATCCCTCTCCAGAGGGTTTCAAGTGCAAGCACTAGATGCTACTGCAGTTACAGCAGGCACTGAGCTTACCAGCCTGTCTCTACACTACTGCAAGTGTGGATTGCAAAACCAAGGGGTTGGGGGCAACAGTAGCCCCCTCCACTGCCCATGCTTTCTAGTTGTCCCCTCCAGACCTCTCTCCCTGCCCTTCCTCCCTCATTCCCTCCCTGCCAGAAGTGCAAAGGCTCACAGAGGCTTGGATGCCCTCAGAGCAGCTGAGCTCACAGTTGCATAATTTAACTTTCCCCAGGACCCGCCTGTCGGTCTCCACACCAGCCGCTGAGCTGTGAGGACAGGATAAATTCATTTGCAAAGGACAAGCATAAAACCTCCGGTGAAATGCAACGTACCACAGTAAGTGGGAGCAGCTTAAAAAAAAAAAAGCACAAAACGCATTGGGGACCCCGTTGCCATAGGAACCGGTGTTACAGCTTGCTTCTGATAATTAATGGAGGGTTTTGCTATCACAGGCTTCTTGAAACTTCGCTTTCCCCTGCGTTGGCTGCAGAATGCAGCATCCACTCCCCATTCATAAATATTTCATGACCACCGGCTGCTGTGTTTCATCGCTGTGGGTAACCTGGGCCTGAGCCACCCCTTGCCAAATTCCTGCTGTCCTGTCAGGAGCAGCTTCAGTTTCTTCATTTCTTCAATGGTCCTCATGCATGTGCTTGCAAGTTCTTCATCATCCCCCCAAAATTGTGACTTTCACGGTGGCTTTGCTCTAGGAAGCTGCACATCCGTCTGCTGGGCCTGTCTTGCTCTAAAGGCAGAGCTGCCCTTCTCTGGGGGTGTGGCTCTGCTCAGACCCCTTGGGGACACTGACTTTGAAGCTCAGTACCGCCTCAGCCTTGGGTCACTGTTCAATGGAGATGCCATAGGCCTGCAGGGCTAGAGAGAGGTTGTGGACCACAGCACACTAAGGCCGTATCCTCTGGGTATGCCTCTGTTGGTGGTGGTTAAAACTTATGATGCATTGTTCCCACATATATCATGTTTTGGTCTAAGTGAGCTAACACCACAGGATTTTTTAAAATTAATTTATTTTTTACATTCCAATCCCAGTTCCTCCTCCCTCCTCTTCTCCTGTTCCCCCTCCCCCTCCCACCTCCCACCTGTTCCTCTGAGAGGATAAGGCCTCCCCTAGGAAGTCTACTAAGTTTGTCCCATCATCTCACTGAGGCAGGACCAAGGTATCTCTCCACCCCTCACACTCCTGTATCTGGAAGCTGGACAAGATATTACTCCATAACCCTCTCCACTAAGAGAGTTTGTGGGCTCCACTAAGTCAGTTTGTGCATTAGAGTTAGATTTTGGACCCATTGCCAGTGGCCTCATATATTGTCCCAGTTACACCATCATCAGCTATATTAAGGGACTCTACTTCGGTCTTATGCAGGTTCCCCATTTGTCAAACCCAAGTCAGTGATCTCAGTAGCTCGGGTCAGCTGATTCTGTGGGTCTCCCCATGATGGTCTTGACTCCTTTGTTCATATTATCACTCTTCCCTCACTTTAGTTGTTCTCCAGGAGCTTGGTCCATTTATTACTCATGTATTTCTACATCTGCTCCCATCAACGCCCACAGATTTTTAAATTAAAACATAAAAATTGCATATATTTGTCATATAACATAATGCTTTGCTACATCTACTACACATGGAATGACTAAATCAGGTTAGCATAGACTCTGTGGTGGTGGAATAGGAATGCCCCCATAGACTCATATGTGTGCATGCTTGGCCTATAGGGACTGGTACTATTTGAAGGTGTGGCCTTTTGGAGTGGGTGTGACCTTGTTGGAAGAAGTGTGTCACTGTGGGGTGGGCCCCCAGTGTGGCGACAGTCTTGTTCTGCATCTTGATCAAGATATACAACTCTCAACTACTTTTCCAGCACCATGCCTGCCTGCATGCCACCATGCTCCCCACCATGACAATGGACTGAACTTCTGAACTATAAGCTGCCACCTCAATCAAATGTTTTCCCTTTATAAGAACTGAGCTGAGCAGTGGTGGTGCACACCTTAAATCCCAGCACTCAAGAGGCAGAGGCGGATCTCTATGAGTTCTAGACCAGTCTGGTCTACAAGAGTTAGTTCCAGGGCAGCCTCCAAAGCCACAGAGAGACCCTGTCCCAAAAAACAAAAAACAAACAAACAAAAACCAAGAGTTGCCGTGGTCATGGTGTCTCCACACAGCAGTAGAAACCCTAAGACAGGCTCTTATCTCACATAGTTCATTTTTGTCATAGTTTGTTTTGTCTTGGTTAATTTCATGTCCACCATACAGTGTCACTGACTATGGTCCCTGTGTGGTCCACCAGGACTCTTGAGCTTTCTTTCTAACTGAAAACTTTTATTTTTGAGGCAGTATCCTTGCTCTCCCGTTCCCCACCCCCACCCCGTGGTCATCATGTGGTATTTTTTTACCCAAAATATTTCACTCACCACCATGCAGTCTACATTCACTTACATTGTCACAAATGACACACACACACACACACACACACACACACACAGACTTGAAGAATAAGCTGATTCTGACAGCTGCTGCAAGGGAGAGCCTCGAGGGCATTAGAATAGTGACATCACATGGTCACAGAAGGACCAGCACAGCAGGAGTCCATACACACGAGGTTTCTGGAGTTGTTAAACTTGCAGACAGAAAGCAGGACAGGGACCTGGAAGGCCAGGGAGAAGGAAGCTGCTGTTGGATGCAGTTTGGGACCAAGGAATGGAGACTGTAGTGCACGTGGAGGAGATGGTTGCCCAGCCACATGAATGACCTTAATGCCAGGTTCAGGAAAACTATCCAGACCATCAGAAAAGTGATGGGGACGGGGCAGAAAGCAGGAGGGACAGGAGAAGGATGTAAGAGCACCTCCTTTTCCACACGTACTTCACCTGCCATCTGTGTCACTCGAGGAGGAGCCCATCCTATACTCATTGTGTTGAGAAGTTGCCTGCTTGGCCACTCTGTCACCTACTTCTCTTTTGGGTCTGAATTTGGTAGAGCCAAGCTTCCCCAGAGCAGAGGAAGCTGGTGAGCCTGTGTGCCCTAGGCCTAGCCTCCAGAGATGCTGTCCCTGGCATGAGACATTGCATGTGCTTACAGATTAACTCTACCATCTGACATGCATCTGTCCTTCTGAGCTAACCTGGGGTAAAGGACAAGAGCACAAGGGAGGACAGATAGTAGAATGTAGGGGGGGAGGTCACAGTGATGGGCCATGTAAGGAGTGAGGAACCTTACCAGCAGAGCAGGTGTTTATTGGAGTTTTACTCTTAATTGCCACAACTTGGAAGCTACTAAGATTCTGCCATTAGGTAAATAGGTAAATAAACTGTGGTATGTCTATGTGTATAAATAATGTAATATTATTCTGCACTAAGGGAAATTAAATTCATATGACTAAGTAAAAGAAGCCAATCAAAAAGACCTACATGCTATAGATGACACTATAAACGAAATGCCATGGAGAGAATTCAGATAGCAGGTTGCCAGAGGTTGAGGAGGAGGAGGTACAGAAGAATAGATGAAGCCTAGAGGACTTTTAGGGCATGGGACCACTTTGTATGATGCCGTAACAGTATTCCCGTGTTATCTCTTTGTTCAAACCCACCAAGATTGAACCCTAATGTAAGCTATGGGCTCCTGGTAATGAGGATGTCTCTATGTAGCTTCACCAACTGTATTAGTTACTTTGTTCTTTGATGTGACAAGAAGCAACTTTAAGGGAGGAAGGGTTTATCTTGGCTCATAGTTTGAGGGTATATATAGTTCATCAACACAGGGGCAGTATGCTGGCAGGAGTGTTGGAGGCTGGTAACATTGTATAGAAGCAGAGAGAGATGAATGCTGACACTCAGCTTACTTTCTTCTTTGTATTCAGTCCAGGTCCCCAGCCCATGGTATGATGCTGTCTGCATTCAAGATGGGTCTTTCTTCTTCTCTGGAAATGCCTCACAGGCATGTTTCCATCGTCAACCTAAATTCAGTCCAGTTGACAATGAAGACTAACCATCACATCAGTTGCAACAAATGGGGCATTCTTTTTTTTTTTTTTTTTTTGGTTTGGTTTTTCAAGACAGGGTTTCTCTGTGGATTTGGAGACTGTCCTGGAACTAGCTCTTGTAGACCAGGCTGGTCTTGAACTCACAGAGATCCACCTGCCTCTGTCTCCCAAATGCTGGGATTAAAGGCATGCACCACCAATGCCCGGCAAAATGGGGCATTCTTGTAAAGGATGTCATAAGCAGGTAGACTGCACACACGTGAAGGCAGGGATTACTGTTTGACAGAGATACATCTACATTTTTTCCTCAAGGGCAGCTTCATCTCTGATACACCATGAGGATGACAGTAAACAGTTGTGGCCAATAGCTGGTCATCAGGGCTTTTTTTCACTCTAGGAAAGTACACGAGGTCACCACTAATGTTCTCTTCACAGACCTAAGCCCCTTACTGTACATGTTCCAGTATGAGTCTACACCAATAAAGTCCAAGGCATCATCAGTGAGGCTACCATCCCCCAGGAGCAAGATTCTTCCTGAAGCAAACGGACGACACTGATGCTATGCTGTGAAATTTATGGCATCTTCCATACCTTGAAAAGGCTGAGGCTCACTTTAAGGGAGGAACCAAAAAGGTCACTCTCCCTGTTGTGGGATATTTGTTTACACTTTGTAAAGATATGTTGCTCTGATTTAATAAAGAACTGAATGGATAATAGCTAGGTATGAGAGAATAGGTGGGACTTCCAAGCAGATATAGGAATTCTGGGAAGAGCAGACGTGGATCCAACAGCAAGGCATGTAGAAAATTGGACATACATTTTGGGTGAGAGGAACAGCCACATGACAAAAAAAGCAGATAAATCTAAATTGGTTAATTTAAGATATAAGAGCTAGTTGGGAGCAAGTCTAAACTAAGGCCAAGCTTTCAAAATTAATAATAAGTCTCCATGTCATTATTTGAGGATTAGTGGTCCAAAGAGACCAGAAGAAAGTCCAGCTTCATTTTGCGCCCACTGTAGGGTATGCAAATCCATATAGGGACTGATGAAGCTGACAAAAAAGTTACTGAACATGCAGTCTGATGTGGTTTCCTGGTGACCATAGTGTCTCAGGTAGGCACGATGTTTGCAGTCTAGAGAGGCATGGCTCCTTTAAGAAACCATTCTGTACAGTTAAGCACTTGAATAGCTGGCACATTACTTGGCACTAGGTGGCATGGGCTTTGCAAACTCCCAGAGCTGGACAGGTCAATGCAGCTCCTGGCTTGGGCCTGAGGGCATGAGGCTTGGCTCTCATTGACCTGAGGAAGGGCAATGCCAGCCATCAGCATCATATCCTAAGCAGAACCAAGTGGCAGATAGCCGACCTGCCACCTAGCAGTTTAAGGTTTGGTTCACTCTGTCAAAGAAACACTGCAGATGTGAGAAAAAGAAAGCTAGGCCCAGGCTGGAAAACCTCTAAATAGGTACAGTATGCTTAAAAATGTGCTTAGGTGCTGAAGAATGAAAAGAAAATGGCTATGGACAGTCATAGAAAAATAGATTAAAGTAATAAAGTTTTTAAAGAGAATAAAGTACTATAGAAAAAGAACAAACCACGTAAGGATGGGAAGTACCCAGGGCATCTGGATCCTGTATGCTGCTTTGTTGACTCAGAATTTTTTGAATTCTGGTGAGTAAAGGGCAAATGCTGCTGACAGACGTTGGATTGAAAAAAAACCTGCTAAATTAAACTAACCTATATAGTTTAAGGATGCATTAACTTCAGAATGGAAGTCAGGAAATGTGTTGTGTTAGGGGAGAGATTATACTATTGTGTGGGAATCAAGATTCAGTACACATCAAGTGAAGTTTATTTGGGAAGAATGCACTTACACAAGAGGCGGGTGACCACCACAGGTTCCAGGTTCAAGGATCCTTCCAGGCTGTTCCCTGTGACCTGACCCTGAGCTCTCGAGTTTGAGACCCCAGAACTAGTCCCCCCTCCATCACATTCTCACCTGTGACCATGCTCAAATGGGCATGGTGAGTCTTACAGGTATGGACAGGGTGGATTTCTCCCTATATTATACCATCTTTCCACAGAAAACAAAAAGCTATGGATTCCTTCAAAGTTAACAGAGGACAAATTTGACCAGGGGAGATCTGAAAATCTTTGTTGCAGACATGAAGGAAGAAACCACAAGACAGGTGATATAAGCTGATCCCTCTATAGGGGAATAGCTCTGATACTGAATGAGACATGATAAATCTTGTTGGCTACAAAGTCCTGATGACTGACATGAATAGAGATTTATATAAGTTTGGTTGTGCAGTCCAAATGGATTTATAAAGTTGACAGATGTCTTTTACCTGCTTAAACATAGAACAGAGAATCATCTTTAGCTGACTTGTGCACACCACACGTTCCATACTGTGCTAATGCAGATATATATGTTACCTTTAAAAGTTTGTGTATTTTCAGAAATAAAGGACCAGGAACCAATGAAGACAAGTAGCCCAGGTGATCCAGCCTCACAGATAGCCTTTGTTGCAATTTTCTCAAAAAATCTTCATCCAGAACAACTTCAAATCTGTTAGCTGAGATGGTCCAGCCTCACAGACTACTCCAGACAGGACTTCAGATAAGCCCTGCTCTTTCCTATTACACAGGGACTGTACAATAAATGATACAGCTAGCTTTCCCAGGACTTTACCATTATCTCAAATTTCTCAGGATCTACTAAAGATGCTGTTGCCCCAGACAACAGGAAGTAATTTTAAAAACATGATGCCCACATCCCAAAGAGGTGAGGTGGGTAGTTTTTAGTTGTTCAATGGATTATGGATGTTTATCATCATTTAGGGAGGTTGGTTTCAAGTTGTTATTGGTCATGGCCAGGGAGGAAACTAAGCAAAGGTTAGATTCAGTGATTTCTTTCTAAAAAGATAAAAATGGGGGGATATATGAATGATAGAATAAAACAGTAGATTACTGAAGCTACTTTTAAACCAAAAAGCAACTATTAATCTCAAATATTTTACATTGCTATTTATATTTATATACTGATACAAATTTAAGAGATACATCTGCTTTTGGCAGTACCAATCTAATTCAGAGAAGATGATGGGCATAGAAAAACCTCGATATAGAGTTTTCTTTCACTGTAACAAAGTTGGCCACTGCACAAGAAATTGCCCTTGCCTCAACTACTGACAGTATGCTGTCCAAATTGGACATGCAGGACACAAAAGAAGGTGACTGTCAAACTTTGTCAAGACAAGGTAGGACAGTCCTTCAAAATTTCTGCTTCACAAACAATAATGTTAGATATTCTAGGCCTGTAGGTCAAAGATGGATGCCCCAATGTTCAGAGAAACCTTGGGTAATTGCCCAGGCATCCAGATGTCTCTGTCTTTTCTATAGTTTGGAAAGTTGTTCACTATGTGCTCCCTGTTTACTTAGGTAATATTTATCCTTCTCAGGTCTCTGAAGGAGTTGAAGACTAGATAGTTATAGTTTTCCTTGTTACCCAATTCAGAAAAAAACTCATAAAAGATATGTAAAGTATATATGGTTGAGAGAGACATAAAAACTTAAGTTTTGTATCTAAGAAAATGTTTTAAGGCCTAAAAAATATTTCTAGATCAGTAATACAAGTTATGATAGAAACTGAATTAGGTACAAAACTTTGAACTCTCCAAGATAGGATAGATAATAGAGTATTTTCTCCAAATTTACCAAAAACAAATGAACAGGACATTGCAAATGCAATTCTTACTTGATAATTGTATATAGTTTTAGTGTGCTAAAAACCTTTCCTTTTTATTTACACACAAAAGGAGAAAGATTGCCGGGTATCTGTTTACACTGTGTGAAGATGTGATCCTCTGATTGGTTTAATAAAGAGCTGAATGTCCAATAGCTAGTGAGGAGAGAACAGGCAGGATTTCTGGGCAGAGATAAGAACTCTGGGAGAAAGAGATATATAGAAATCAGACATACATATGGAGGAGCGGTAACAGTCACATGGCAAAATGTAGATTAATATTAATGGGTTAATATAAGATATAAGAACTAATTGGGAGTGAGACTAAGTTAAGGCCAAGTCTTCATAACTAATAAGTGTCTGTGTCATTATTTGGGGGGTGGCAGTCCAAAGAAAGTCCAGCAACAAAGTCCAACTACAGGTCCCTGTTTTACATCAAGTGTAGAACCAAAAGGTGACTGTCAACGTCCCTTCCCTGATGTCCCCATATCTGCAGTGGCATAAACCGTGAGAAGCATTTCAAACTCTTTGAAAACTTTAGCAATGCCTTCTGTACCACCAGACATTTGGAATCCATTCTGGCTAGTTTTATGTCAACTTGACATAAGGTAGAGTCAGCTGAGGGGAGAGAACCTCAATTGAGAAACTCTTCCTATAAGAATGGGTTGTATGCAGCTTGTAGGGAATTTCTTAACTAGTGATTGATATGGGAGGACCCAGTCTGTTGTGCATGGTTTCACCACTGAGCTGGTGGTCCTGGGTTCTATAAGAAAACAGGCTGAGAAAACCATAATGAGCAAGCCAGTAAGCAGCATTCCTCCATGGCCACTTCATCAGCTCCTGCCTCCAGGTTCCTGCCTGGTTTGGCTTCCCTTGGTGGACTATGATTTAGGATATATTAGCCAAATAAACCCTTTCATCCCCATCTTGCTTTTTTGGTCCTGGTGTTTCATGAAAGCAACAGTAACCCTAAGACAGACCCTGGCTAAAGTTGTTGATTGTGTTAGTTAAGTTTCTTATTATGACAAAATACCAAGAGTGAACCAAATGTTAAAAAGAAAGAAAAAACAGAAAGTGCACATACAAGTCTATGGGGCATTTTCTACATCCACATCATAGCATTGACCATGATTACATTCCTTCCCATTCATGGCTTCTCTAGGAAACTGTTGAAACTGTGATGTCCACAGGGATGCCCTGGATGTCATCCATTGACACTAACTACTAAAGCTGTGACAAGATCATATCATTATTGACTAGAGAGACTTTATGTGCCCACAGTCCATATGTGTGTTTTAGATCTGCTTGACTGGAGAAAGTTACACCAACAAGGTGACATAGTCAGCAGAAGTCTTGCAAAAGGGCACATTGGGTCACAGTGGGGACTAGGTTGTGTCCTACAACCAGTGACATTATCTTCCTCCTTTGATGTTTAACTCTGTCGCCCAAAACCACTTTGTCAAGTAGACATAGTGTAGGAAAGTTAGGCCATTGGAGGGCATGTCACAGGAAAAACTATCTGGAGTGCACCCCACCTCATGCCCTTTGGATGTTTCGAGTTGAGCATGTTTCCTCTACCGAGCGCTTTCAATGTTACATTCTCTGTCCACAGGTCCAAAGCAACAAGACAAAGTGATCATGAACTATAGTCTCTGAAACCATGAGTCAAACAAACCTTTCCCTCTTTATGTTGATTGCCACAGCAACAAAAAAACTGACTAGGACAAATGGTGATATCAGGCATTTAGACCCATCACTCAAATCATAGTAGTTTATTGGCTTGCACAATGGAGGTTGTCACAGCTTCCAAAATAACATGTCCTCAGGGGTGATTATTTTTTATTTTAAATGTCTTACTTATTATTTTGTGTTATATGTGTGCAATGATGTGTGTGTGTGGATGCACATGCCACAGTGCACACGTGGAGGTCAGAGGAAAACTTTGTATGGTTGGTTTTCTCCTATCTTTATGCAGCTTCTAGGGATGGAACTAAGTCACCAGGCTTAGTGGCAAGTGCCTTTACCCTCTGAGTCCTCTTCTCAACAGCTGTAAAGTTTTTAACTTATCATCATCATCATAATTAGAGGGGGAAAGAGAGTTTTGTTTGGCACCATTAATGCAGGTCCTAATGTCCACCTGAGGCTGCTGTCCTGAGGGTAGAGTCCTGCACAGATGGACGCTGCCAGCCTGCATAAGAGGATGCCAATGAATCCAAGATGGAACAGGAACCAGGGGGAAGATGGGTCCCCATGAACTGCTCCTTTTGCTTCTGCTCTTAGGACTTCTCGACTCCACAGAAAGCACATGGCATCAAGGTCCCTTATAGACTCCCCCAGAACAGACACTTGCCAGCCACAAGCAATCCTTTAAAAGACACAGCTAGCATGGCGATGTTGGCAAAATTCTCAGGCTTTCTTTCTTTTTTCTTCCTTTTTTCTCCTTCCCAACCTTAACTGTTAAAATTCATCTCCGGCATTTTGCACAAACGAAAGACACCAACAGCCTCTTATCAGATCCCAAATCTGTCAGCCAGTGTCTACCAGCCACCTAGAGCCAAGAGACTCTTAGCACATGTGTGACTTGAGCTGAACAGGGACCGGGACAACAGCACAGACAGTTTTGTTCTGGCACCCTCGTTCCCAAACATTTGCTCTTTTGGAGGCCAAGAGGCAGCCGTGCCTCCGCTGCCTTCCCTCTGTGCTGTGGGCTCCCAAGTACAGTTCCAGCATCACTCAGAAATGCCTCATTGTCATCTTTCTGAAGGGATCAGTTTGCATCTGCAGTGACAATGGCCAACTTCACTCTTTTCCCACCCTTCCACATACACCCAGGTCTCCAGAAGGGTGGAGGTGCTAATGCTGGACAGAAACCACAGGTATTAGAACCAGTTTGTCTGAAGGAGAAGAAGAAAAAGGCCTGTCATTCCTGGGACAGATCAGTCCTATACCCATCTTGAGTTTCAGGCTTCTACCTCAGGGATTCATAGAACATGTCTTTGGTGGCTCAGTGACTGGTTTGGAGCACCTGCCAGTGGGCATCTCTCTAAGACAGTCAGGAGACATAGACATGAAGAACGTAGCCTCCTTGAAGGTTTGGGTTAACCCAGCTCTATATTCCTGGGGTTCACCCACAATGAGTCCCAACAGTAGTAAGAACCATAAAGCATCTATAGTATTCTGGGAGCTTTATTTGTGCCCTCTTGTCAGATACACACATTTATTTTTGCAGAAAGTGGTAGGAAAAGTTAGAAAGTTAAGGACATTTCTTGAAGTAGCAGAAGAAAAAGGCTCCATGTATTTTCCCTTTATTCTCTTACTGTAACAACTGATAAAGAGTGAGTGAATGAATGAATCTGTTTTCTAAACGGTTAGATAGGGAAAGAACATGACCCAAGGGAGAAGTCAGTCTGCCTATCAAAGCAGGGATTCCTCTACATTTGCTCTGGTGAGAAGCAGCATCTCCAGGGGAGCTCAGAGAGTCATTAGAGGCACTGCATGTCCTGTAGTTCACAGCAGCCCTAGCACTTATGGGATGGACAGTTAGAGTATGGCCTTTTGGATGCTTCAGCATCCCAACACAGACAAACAATGCTTAGCCCCCGTTCTACTGCTGTGACAGAATACTACAGGCTGGATAGTTTATAAATCGCAGAAGCTTCTGGCCTACCTGCTGCATCACAACATGGCAGGACAAGCGAGCACACAAGACAGAGTGAAGGAATGAGGCTGAACTCATCCATTTAGCAGGAATCCACATCCTCAATGACTGGCTAGCTCTCAAAACCTCAGTGGTACTACCTGGGTGAGTCCCCAGGACCTCATCACTTGCTAAAGATCCTGCCTTGCTATGCTGGTACAATGTCAGCTAACCCAACATGCATTTGGGAGGGAGCACTTAAGCCATAGCATAAAGGATCTCTTTTTCACTGGGGGGCGGGGAGAGGCACTTTGCTGTTCATCTCCCTACTGTACAAGAGGCACTTTGTGCTCTGACAGCATCTTCCCCCAAAAGATTACCCCTCACAGAAGAGTAAATCTGATTTATCCTCCATAAAATGAAGCAGAGGGAAAGGGCTAGGTGCAGAGGCTGTAGTGATTGACCCATCAGCTGTCCACTTCCCTGAACGACAGTAATTCTTTCCAAAGGTAGAGAGAGCATCCTTGACCTAATCATCAGTCTCACTAGGCTCTGCCTATCAAAATTTCACCGCCTCACAGGGCTGGTCCATTGAAGACAAAGCTTCCTTAACTTGAACCTTTGGAGGACACCCCTAAATCACCGTGTCCCATACTTCCATCTCCTCAACCATGGGAGACCAGTTCAAACCCTTGGGGATCTAATGAAGATGAATCTCTAACCCAGGGTGTGGGAACAGGAAAGCATTTGGCTCTCTTGGCCTTTAATATTCAAATTTTAAATAAGAGACCCTGTCATTGTAACTCTTCACATTTTTTTGGTGCCTTTACTCATAAGATAAGGTTCTCATTGTTCATTATTTTTATTATTTTTTGAGAATTTCATAGATGAATACACTTTATTTGCATTGTTCCCATCCCTCCCTGCCTCCCTCCCTCCCATGTCTCTCCTCATCCCCTCTAGAATTCATGCCCCTTCTTCCACAATTATTTATACGTATATACAAAAACTACTGAGTTCAATTAGTGAACTGTATTTTTCCTCAAAGACTAGGAACTATGTGTACATCCCCAGCTCTGTGGATCCTAAACTGATACTTTTCTTTCTGCCTAGACTCCTACCCAATTCATCTTCATACATCAAAAATAAATCCAGATAATAGTTCCCTTATTGTCTCTTCATTTTGCTTTTTGTTTCATAGTTAATCCAATATTTATTAGAACATATTGTGAAATATTTAACATACACACAATGTATATAGAGATTCATATTCAAAGAGCTACCAGCCAAGCACCACCCAATGGGACAAATGAGGCATTACAATATCCTTGAAGCGCTCAGCTCCGGTCCCTGGTGCATAATGTAGTCTCCATAAATAAATACAGCCCAGAAAATAGAGTTGATATTGGCCATGCTTTTCTTTACAGAACTGATGCATCTATTTGCCTCTCCACAGAGTCTGTTTCACTCTTTTTCATGTTTTATACATACCATAAGTGAGTCTTGATATTTGTATTTCAATGAATTATGAATGAATCTTCATGTCTATATTGTTTTGTACCTTGATTTTTCATCAGTATCACATCTTTTGAGGTGTATGTGTACTTACACATATGTATACCTACATATATATGAGGGATGTATATTTGTATATGTACACAGCAAAATCACTGGGTCATGGTCATGCATTGTCACTCTCATTCTCCCTTGTATGAATGACTGTATCATGACTCATTCATGTGTTCACTATTCTACTAGTGGTCATTTAAGCTGCTTTCACTTGTTTCGTTTTAAAATTCAAACAACACTGCTATGAACACTCTAGGGCCTGTCTTGCTTTTGCTCAGGTTAAGCCATCTTTGCCTTCTTAGGCTAACCCAGCCTAATCATGATATGTTTGCATTTTTATAATCCTCTGAACTTCCTTGGAAATGTATCACAGAAACCTGTGGTCACGAGTGACAGGTGACCCTTTTTTAGGAATTGGAAAATCCTTGAAGCTTCATAGAACTCAGGGTGGGTGGGACAGGAGCCCACCCTGCCTGTCCCAGGTCCCCATACCAAACGTCCCTTTGCTCTCCTCCTTCTCAGAGACATCGCCGACCTCATGTTTGCTCACACGTGGAGCAGAGTCAGAGGGAACCCTGCACAGGGAGCCAGCCTTGCCCTTCACCAGCAGGGTCCCAGGCTCGCAGCTCCATCTTGCCCTTGGTCCCTGAGTCACAACCACCATTTAGCAGTAAATTCTGCTGATCAGCCTCATTGACCCACAGCTAGAGGGGGCTGTTCCTGTTGTGACAGATTGACAGCGACTTGATTAGAACCTACAACACCCGGAATTGTGCTCTTGTGAAGTCATACCTGATAAACAGCATCCACCTGCCTCCGGATCTCTCTCAAGCTCCCTGAGGCTGGCTTTCAGGGCCAGGAGAGCCAAGGGGGATGTGGAACAGCCAGTAGGAAGAGTGCTGGAGGCTTCTCTGCTTCCTGTGAGCAGTTTTCTCAGAAGCAATGATTGCCAGGTCCACAAAGTCCCATTGTAGTGACTGGTGGTGATGGAGGCCTGCTGGGATCAGCATGAGCGGCTGAGCCTCCCTGGTACTAGTTTCCTCAGGGCTTTCGTAATCGCTCTGCTACCTCATTGCTTCTCATCAGAGCCCGTGAGCCCATGAGGTGGGGATATTTGCCACTCCACGGGGCTGAATGTAATTAGACGCAGTGAGACACAGGTGGCCCTATTTTATTAAAGTAAAATTAAAACAAATGCAGCCGAGAGGAAAGATCAAACCATGAAACTGAACAGAAAAAGGACTGGACCAGAAAGTTCTCTGCTGTGTGTTTGGTGCTGATCCCTGAGGTCAACAGGTAAATTGTCTTTTAAAGCCATTTTCTCGTTTTCTCCCTATTTTGAACTAATTCTGTCCCGACACCCAGCACAGATTCAGGACTGTTAACCAGGAAAAGAGGGGTGGTCTCCTTGGTAACTGTCTGCACAGTCTGGAGCTGTTGCCTGAGGTGGATCTGAGCCCAGCACTTCCCGTTGCTCCCCTTGCTCAGCTCAGCTCAGCTCTCAGCTCTGCCGGAGGGCATCCAGAAAGGGTTAGAAAAGACAGACACCCAACAAGCCTATGTTCAGAGGACAGCATCTGTGGGTGATGCAGCCCCTGCTTCTCCCTCGGGATCTTTAAGTTCCCTCATTACCGTCTGCTGCAAATGTGTTCATTTTTCCACTTTACCCCCAGTCTCCTTCAGATCATCAGAAGCATTGCTATAAAAATGAAATAGTACCTTTTGACTCCAAAACTTCCACCAGGGAATCTAGCTCAAACAAACTAATCTGCAAGATGAGACAAGCCTTATGCATGAAGGGGTCCACTGTGGGTTTTGTGCTGGTGACTGACAGCAACTGCATCTAAAGCAAAAAGTAGACGGGCCTATGTAAATTAAGGCATCTAGTGGTCCACAAAACTGTTACTCAGTAGCAACACAGGAAAGCATCTAACAATCTGGATGAATAGTCCCACACCAGAACATACATGGTCAATGATTATTGGTCTTTAGCCTGTGGTATTTGGGAAGTGTGAGATCTTTAAGGGGGGGTACTGCCTCATAGGAGGAAGTTAGATGATTAAAGACATGTCCTTGAAGGGACTGTGAAGACTCCACTGACTCTGACTCCCTTCTCCCGCTACCCCTTCCCTTCCCTCCCTTGCTCCCTGTACCCACCTTCCTGGCTACCATGAGGCAAACAACCTATGTGTTCCCACCATAATATCTCACCTTGCCACAGGCCCAAAAGTAACGTGCCAACCAACTATGAGTAAAAACAAATAGATCCGAATTGCCTTCCGCAGCTCTTCCTACTCCTGTTCTTTTGGGTAAAAGGCCAATGTTTATTATCATTTAAAATTTAAAAGATCCTGCTGCTTCCTGTATAGCTTTTGGTTGTTCATTTAATTATTTCTCAGGTACTTTCCATGGTAACAAAAAAAACTAGTGTATGCAGTGAGTAAAATGTACATTTGTAGGACAAAGGGAGGCAGGCTATCTGCCGTGCGGTGCGAGGCCCACAGCTCTAAGCAGGAGCCTCTCTCTCTGCTCTGGTGACAACCCTGGATGCTTTTCCTGCCTCTGCGAGAAAACATGTGCCAAAAGCAACCTAAGAAAGGCGGCTTACAGAAGGGAAGGTTCTGTTCAGGCACAGACGGAGCAGACAGTCTATGACGGCAAGGCCATTGTGGCAACCGGGGCTGTGAGGGACCCGCAGCCAGGAAGCGGAGAGACACAGGCTTCCACTTGTCTTTCTCCCTTTGCATGCAGTCAGGGACCCCAGCCCACCCGAGGGTGTCGAACTCATTCACAGTGGCTCTTCCCCTCAGTTAAAGCTCTCTGGACCCACGTGTGCTCCAGATGAACCTGACCAAAGGGGCAGGTGGGCCCTTCTGCTGCCTCTTCCGGGTTAGTGCTTCCCTTTGGCTTCTGCTCCTCCCTGGCCTCTGAGTTCACCTGAGCTGGAGTCCTGGCGAGCTGCTTCAGCAAGAATCCGCTGCCCCTGTCAGACTGGCATATACACCGGCAATGCCAGCACCTGGGAGGCAGAGATAGGCAGTCATGAGTTCCAGGCCAGTACGGAATAGATGGTGACTTCTAGGCTAGCCTGAGATACAAAGAGAGAGACTCTATCTCATCCTAACAAAACAACAACAACATGAACCCTCAGAAAGTTGTTTTCTTTGCAATATGATCAATAAAGCTGGAGGACGAAGTGCTAAGCAGAATAAGCCTACTAGTCAAAGATAAAGCATTCTAATCAGGAAAAACAATAAAGAGATGCATTGTGTGCCACAAGGAGTATAGTTAATAATTATGTATGATAAAGTTGAAAACTACTAAGGAAATAGAACTTGAATGAGCTTATATGGATGATATGTATATATAAAATTAAAGATATGGTAATTAATTTTAATGTGGTAATTGTTTCAGAATCTAGACATATAACATAAACATCACATGCTCACTATAAATATGTGCAATTTATTTGTATTATTTAAACGTGAATAAAATTTGTGGAGAGAAGATGTAGCTCAGATTACAGAGTATATATACACCTATTTTTGCTTTTCTTTTTTGAGATAGGTACTTAGACTGGCCTCAGACTTGTGGTCACTTTCCTTCTACTTTCTGAGTGCTGAGGTTATAGATGTATGTCCCACCACTGGCTTATACATATGGAGGGATTTGCTTTACAGGATGACCAGGTACTCGCTAAGTGTCATGGGCTAGCCTCAAATTCACGAGTAACCCTCCTGCTTTCTCCTGAGAATTTTTTAAAAATGATAGAACATTGTATCTTTTTATCATGATGTCCTTTTGGGCCATCTGATAGTTGATTATGTCCCAAATTGCTACTAGTATTAACTAGGAAAAAAGATGTGTGGGGATGTATGTTGGTAATTCCAGCTCTAGCAAGACTGAGGCAAGAGGACCATGAGTTCAAGGTCAACCTGAGATACATAGTCAGAGTTCTGAACAAAACAAGACACCCAAACCATCACAAAGAAGAGTAAAGCTGTTGAGAGTCAGTGAGTGTAGACACTGTCAGGAGCTGCTCCTCAAGGTTCAGTTGTTATCAAAACACAGGGAGAGAGAAGTATCCCTAATGACACTCTGACCTGGTTTTCTCCAAGTCTTGGCACCCATCATTAGGGGCAAAATACTCCATTCTTCACTAGATAACACTTGTATTACTATCCCAAAGTCATCAATGTTGAATTGTGGTCCTGGAATTAATGTTCTGGAGCCAAACACTGTACCTCAGAATGTGATCATACTTGGAGCGTCCCTAAAATGAAAAACAGGGCACCAGCAGACAAGGGGGCAGATGACAAGAAGACAGAGAGAAAGTGGTCATCTATAAGATGTGGATAAAGACTCAGACAAACTATATCTTGTAGACAACAAGCTCTTAGTCATCCAGTCCCCACAACTGTGAGAAAATGAAGGTGCTATATAAGCACTCAGGGTTCTGGTTTGATGTAAGAAATAGCCCCAGACTCATGTGTGAACAATTGGTCCCCAGTTAGGGGCACTACTTGGGGAGGTTGGGGGTGGAGTCTATCTGTGAGAAATGGGCTGTTGATAGGGCAGACCTGGAAGGGCCTGGTCCGACTTTCTGTCTGAGCTGGTTCTGCTCTGACCCATCAAGGTGCACCAAGCCATGCTACAGGCTCCCACTGCTACAGATGAAGCCCCTTCTCAGTCATGTAGACTGAATCCTCTTGAACTGTGAACCCAAGTCTTTCCCCCCTTAAGTTGCTTTTGTCAGATACTGAGTGACAGAAAGAATAAGATAATTGATACTTCCAACCCATGGTACTTCCTTACTGCAAACTAACACATCATCCAAGCTATGTAGACTGTCATTTCAGAACACCACTGAACTATGTCAAATATTTAGACTATTTTATAAAATACAAGGAGGTGTTTCAGCAAAGTTTTCTTCATTATATACTCACATGCCCGTGACTCATTAGCTGACATATTCATGGGTTTAACCATATGCTGTTTGGCTCATTTCATGTGTATCTTTAGCTCATTTCACGCAATTCTTAAATTATTCATGTTCACTCTAAAAGGACTTCGTGTATTGGTAAGAAGAAACCATGAAATAACTAAATTAGAGAAATGAACAACTGAATCCAACTGAAACTGAACATCATTGGGTTGGAAGTCAAGTTTACTGTGTTCAGAGTGATAATATAAATTGGAGAATGGGACACCACCAAGTTACTTTCCTGATTATATACATGTATGTAGACTGATTTACATATTCTGTGCAAAAATCGTAAGGGCAGTGCAAGTGGAGCAGAATATGTGGGAGCTGGGGGGATCTCACACACACACACACCTACACACACATACACACATACACATACGCACATACGCACACAGACACATACACACACACACACACACACCTACACACACATACACACATACACATACGCACATACGCACACAGACACATACACACACACACACACACACACACACACACACACACACACACACACACACACACTTTGTGTGGAAGGACATTTGTCTTATTTTCCAGGAAGTGATGGAGAAATCCAGTCTCATTGACCTGAGTTCTCAGAAAGGTCTAACTCCAGAAAATGAGGGAAGAAATGTCAGAAAACAAGAAGTCAGGAGTACAGCCCCCAAAGTTTCATAAATTCCTTCCTAGCCCTTGACTGGCTTATGTGGATGAGGGTCCAGGAAACCCACAAGAAACACTAGCTGAGGGGATAAAGGCACACAGTACATTGCAAAAGTCTGCCATTTGTGTTCTCTAACCACAGTGAAATTAAACTTTCTCTACATCCCTAAATAATTACAATGGGTATTACAGGGAGCAGGAGTGAAGTTGGAAAATGAACTGGTTTAGGGGACTGTGGTGTTTGAATAAGAATGGTCAGAATGGTCCCCATAGGTTCATGTATAAGAATGCTTACTCACCAGGGAGCGGCCCTATTTGAGAAGGACTAGGAGGTGTTGGACGACTAAGGGTATGTGTCACTAGGGGTAGGCTTTGAGGTTTCAAAATCCCAAGTCAGGCCCAGTCTCTTTCTGTGCCCGTGGATCAGTATGTAGCTTTCAACTACTCCAGCACCATGCCTGCCTGCATGCTTCCTGCCATGATGACAATGAACTAACCCTCTGAAACTGTAAGCAAGGCCCCAATTAAATGCTTTCCTTTATTAAGAGTTGTATCAGTGAAAAATTTTCAACAAACTCCAGTGAATATATTTCATTCCCTTTTTACATTTGGAAAACTGAGGCCCTGGGAGTGGTCTGTCCTCAGCTCTGGGTTGCTAGGGTAAGTAGCCATGTGACAGTTTACTGACAATACCCTAAGACAAGAGTTCTCTTTGTAATTGTGATGACTCCCAGCAGGAGTGAGGCCAAAGGCTCTGTGAGTTCTCAGGGGTCTGGGAGCTATTTGGATGGTTCCAGATGCTGAGGTGGATAGTCTGTGTTCCTATATTAAAGCTGCTTGAGGTATCTACAAGGAAAAGTGACTTACATTGGACCAGGGTTAAATCAACCCTTGCTGCTACAGGGGACCCTGGCTGGCACGTATACCACTGACTAGGGTTGAGAGTGGGAAATGAGTAATTGATTATCTGACAATTACAGTTGTCTGGCAAATGAGAATCTCTTAAAAGCCAGGATCCTTGGAAAGAGATATTGTTCATTAGTTTCTTGGTGGTAAGAAAACAGCACACACAATGGAGACAAGTCCTCACCTAGATGCCTGGGGCTCCAGGTCTGGCCTTGCTTCTGCCACAGACATCTGGGAACTTTCACAACCTGCACCAAAAGCTGCCATGACTCTGCCTGCCCTTTCTCTCCGGCTCCACCGCCTTCCTGCAGCCTGGCCTGAGCTACTAGGAGCTGTGCAGTCTCCCTAATGGTCGCTTATTCCAAGCTGCTAGCCTCTGGGTCACCTATAATTGCTTTCTTGACATTTAGCTTGAAAAAGTGACAAAGGGCTTAGCATTTTGATTTCTGGCATGAGATCCTGTCCTGTCAATGGTACCGCAAGCCCTGTGGGGGCTCTGTGTGCAACTGGACCAATCCCCACACCTTTCAGTACACAGGACACGCGGCATAGCAAAAAAATGTTTTCCATGGACTTCACCTTGAGTTATGGACATAAATAAATTAGCCTGTGTAAAAATCTCATCAACACTGCAAGGAAAGGCCCCTGGTAGTGTGTAAACATCTCTCTAAACTGCGAGCCTCAGAGTGCAATGTTTCATATCCGCCACCATCTTAAACAGACCCAGCAAGAAGGTGCGGAAGCTGAGCCATCAGCTGCCTCCTTCCTCGGGTCGCAGGCTGAAGCACCTCTCCCTTGTCTGTAGGCCCTGGACCATAGAAGCCAGGAAACAAGTGCTAGCTGGGCTGGCCTCTGCCACATTGTTCAGTTTGGACTCCACCTTGGCTTCCCAAACCCCACCCCCCATGCCCTGCTCAATGAGGACACAGCACAGGAGAGGGGTTGATATTTAAAAAGGGTGCCAGGCCCAGGATATACAAACAGGGCTTGCTTAATTCTAGCCAAATACACAGGAAGGGAAGGGTGAGAAATGTTTTCTGTGTAGTGGAAGATGCTTGTGAGGAGAAGGATGCCTGGTTCTCTCCCTTCTAGAACACATAAAGTTGTTGCATGGTATATGTTGTGTGTGCTCCCATTGCTCCATTGCGACCCTGGAGGGTTAACACAGCACACGCAGCAGAGCAGCCTGGGGCTCAGTGGTAGTGTGGTTCCTCGGTTTTCTGGTTTTATGGAATACTTAAGTCACTGTAGCTAGAGTGGGCATTCTGATCTTCACAGCCAAACTGTCCAAATAATGCAGCTAGCCGTTTTACACCCACGGGGCTGGGGGAAATTCACCACTAAGGTAGGGTGCTGGACGAGTCCAAAAGTTTCTTTCAGGTCAGACCTTCTGGTACCACATTTTGCAGAACCCTCCCTGTGCTTGTGATCTTTCCATGAGGATGCTGGCCCTCTGGGACTCTGTAACCCTCACTGTCCAGTACCAGCAGCTATGGCACATACTGTCATTTAACTCTTAAGATGAACTGGGACCCCTTCCTTCGGGTGTGGCTCTATGCTTTAACTTCCGTTTGCCACAGTGCAAAGTCAGGGTTCTCAGTCACTTTTAATCATGTCCATCTTGGCAATGCACCTCCATGACCACCCCAGTAGTTCCCATCCCTAATGCTGCACTGAACAAAACCTGGAAGACTTCCCAGGCCTCTTCCTGGCCAAGTGTAAGTCCCTATAAAACTCTAACTACAGCTTGCTGGATGGACACAGAGATGGACAGTCATCTGCAGGCCGGGCCCAGCTGGAATTGCACAGCATGACCTGTCAGAGCTGGTCAGCCTGAGGCGTGAGGCAGGGAAGCCTGTGTCCTTTAGCTTTTCTCTACTGGGGCTCTGTGGTGGCAGAGCTATATAGACAGGAAGCTCCCTGGGCTGCAAAGAGGCCTTGCAGTCTGTGCTTGCCAGGGCATGGAGGTGATGAATGCACAGAGACAAGGGCAAGGACCAGCTGCCCTGGCAAAGGAACCCTGATTTACCAGGCGCTGTTTCCCTCATCAGCAGGTGACAGCAAGGCCCACAGTGCTTCCCTCTGGTGGGAGCTGCGGCTTGCATGGCATCTTAAAGGTCTGAGCATGCAGGCTAGGGCAGAAGGGTAGAGAAGAAGAGAGCTGGCGAAGGAGGGACACAGAACAGCTGGAGGGAGAGGAGGGAAGGAAAGAGGAAGAATAACGGAGGGGTCTGGGAGAGGGCATGGAGGAAGGGAGGGAGGGGAAGATGGGAGGAGGAAGCCGAAAATGATGGGGGAGGATGGAGAAAGAGAAGAAGAGTGAAGGGAAGGAGGGGAAGAAAGGTAGGGGAAGGGATGGAGAGAAGGACAATGTTCTGGCCTCTGGACCAGGGATTTACTCTGAGGGAAGAGAAACAGGAGCCAAAGGGAGTGACCTGTCATCCTTAACTGCCCGTGACTATCAAGACTTCCTTTTCCTTGGCTAGTCAGGGGATGAGGTGATTGCAGCAGCTGAGAAAGCTTAGTGAAGCCTGCTTCTCAGAACCCATCAAACCTCTGGTCCCAGTTGCTTGAAGCCCTTGGAGCTTCAGCCCTTGAGGTGTTGTTTCTCACTAAGTATTAACAGTTCCAGTTTGCTGCACTCCAAGATCATGCACATTCAGGGTTATGGCCCCAGACTCCAGACTGGAGATGGAAACCCCGACCTCTCACACTCCAGGAAGCACTCTATCACTGGACTCCACTGACAACATTCAGCCTCATTGTTTCTATTCCTTGCCACTAGGAGGCAAGTTCCTGGAGATTCCAGAGGGGGTGTGTCACCTAAAGGTGCAGACACAAATTTGACCATCTGAGAACCATTCTTCTTGTCATGGGTGTCAAGGACAGTGCATGTTATTCTGTTATACATGCCCTCATGTGCCAAGGCCACCAATAGGCAGAACACATGGCCAGGACACTGATCTGGACAGGCCTTCCTTGGCTGGCTGCCTTAGTTCAGTGCTTGCAAGCTTGGAGGCCCTCTGAGTCTCAGCAGTATGGCCTGAATCTCCCTGACCCTTAACTGACGCCCATGCCATATATCTCTCAAGGGACTTCCAGGTGCAGGGGTTCACAGAAGTCATGTGACAGCTCAGTGTCTCCTGGCTAGGTTAGACTTGCAGTCCCCTCCCTGGTAGGAGGAGGAATCTTAGGTGTGACTCTTATTGCAGAATCTTAATGAGAAATGAAAGTGGTTTCCCTGGTTTTGGTGATGGATTAGGTTCCCAGGACTGCCATTACAAAGTTCCCTGTAGTATTTTGAATGTAATTGTCCCCATAGGTTCATGGGAAGGGGCACTCTTAGGATGTGTGGTCTTGTTGGAGTAGGTATGGTTTTCTTGGGGGAAGTGTGTCTCAGTTCACTTCCTGCTGCCTGAGGATCAAGAGGTAGAACTTCCAGCTCTTTTCTTCAGCACCATGTCTGCCTGCATGCCACCTTCCATGATGGAATGGAATAAATCTGAACTGTAAACCAGCCCCAGTTAAATGTTTCCTTTATAAGAGTTGCCATGGTCATGTCTTCCGAGCAATGAGACCCTAACACATACCCGAAACTGGAAACATACTTTGTCTGACGTCAAGTGTTGAGCAGATCTTCACACCCCTTTGAAATCTACAGCGATCTCTCCATCTCCCATGACTTGCTGACAATCATTGGGAATGCCGAGCTCACAGAGAGCTCTGCTGGAATCTGTCTTCATGTGGTCCTCTTCTCAGAAGGACATCAGCCATTTGGGATAGGGTTCATTCACCCAGTAAGATGTCACATTAGCTAATTATATCTGCAATAAGCCTGATTCCAAATAGTCACACTCTGAGCAGCTGCCTGCCCCCTACATGCTTGCTGATAATGGCTACCTCTCATCAAATATTTATCCCAGCACTCCGCATCTTCCATCAGCCTCCAGCATCTTGTCAGGCCTGAAATCTGATTATTAAGGCTGGTCATGAGTAAGGCAGGCAGACTACAAAGTGCAGGACAGAAAGGGGAAGACATCAAAGCCCTGTGCTCTCCCTTAAAGGTCGCCTTCTTTCTGGAAATGGAGGCCTCCTGGAGGGAACAACCCCAGGAACTGGCCAACCTGGCCCTCTGTGTGTCTCCTGGACTTAGGGCAGCTCTTGTTTCTTTCCTTCCTCTGCACAAGGGCAGAAAGTGGGAGAAGTCCAAGCTCAGGGCCAATGGGCTGGACCCTGGCCTTGGGTTTATGAGAGCAAATAGCTACCTTGCCTGGCTCAGATATGTGGCTCTCTCTGCTTTCAAGGGAAGCCTGGCATTTCATCAGTGGCCTCTTTGAAGCCTGCCCTTTGCAAAACAAAGAAGAGAAGGCAGAAAGGATGGCAGAGATCCAAAGGTTTCCTGGACAGGATTGGTTTGGGGGTGATGATCTGGTTCCAGACCACTGTGATAAACTGAATTCATCATGAAGCAAGTCACGGGCATCTTTGGGTTTCCCAGTGCATATGGCTTACCTGATACTGCCTCTGTGAGGTACACAACAGCTTTATGTTAAAAAATTCATACATTTACCCTAAAAAGCACTGATAAGAAATACTAATGGTCATTTGAGTTGAAGGAAAATGGGAATGACAGGCTTGCTCAACACAGGTTGCCATGAACCTGCAATTTGTCAAAATGCAGGATCCATGACCTGCGGTCAAGCAAGCACACAAAAACCAGATATGCTAGTATATCCAGTTTCCGAGGCCCTTCTCTGTGGCTTAACTCATTACATGGATGGAAGAGTCTGTCAGGCGAGAATCATGCCTGGTGCTTAATGGAACCCAGGGACCAATTAACCACGAAGAGAGCCAATGGGCCAAGCATTTGTACACGACTAGCAAGGAACTCTTCTATTAGTGCCTGCTTTCTCTTTCCCCCAAATAAAAGACAAATGCTATGTCAATGCTTCTCAAAAGTGATCCTTTATTTCCTGAACATCCTAAAGCAGACCCATTTATCAAAAGATGACATATGACTCCAGTTCATAAACAATGTGTTTCCCCCTATTCAGTGAGTCTTGGAACTCCATGAGGGCTTCAGCCTTGGTAAAACTAGGACATCAAAAACGGCCCTCCACACCCAGCAACTGCACAGCGGCCTCCTGCACAGCCTGGTGGACACTACTGACTTCTCTCTGGGACAGTGTCCGCTCCATGTGGCGGTAAGTAATGCGGTAGCAGTGGCTGGTCCTGTGTGTCCTGGAGAGGGGGAGACAATGCAAGCAGGTGAGTGAAAAACATATCTGCACAGAGTGAAAGCAGTATGGCTTATTCATGTACAACAGTTGCTATATCACTATGGTGTGGTATCACCTGCTAAGAGCAGACCTAGTAGGTTAGGATCCAGGCCTCTGTCATGTGTCACCACAGAAATACCACTTACCACTAAAGACAACATCTTTTCAGTGTGTGGGAGGGTGATGGTTAGCAAAACAGTAGCTAGAATAATGGAGACACTGGTTCCTTCACGCTGGATACACTTCAGCCCCCCATTTAAGTGCCACCTACAAGTTTGATGTCCTGGGCTAAGCATAGAGTCTGATTGCAGGACATAGGGCCTGGAGTTCTGAGCTCTTTCTGACTCCCCAGGATATATGACAGTATAAGTATTGGGAGTCAATGTCAGTGAGTGGCCTCTACCTTGCCACGGGATAGAAAAGAACTGTTTGTAGACCACACTGCAGCAAATAATGCCAGAGACAAGTATAGGAAGTATCACCCCCAGCATCCCTATGGACCTAGGAAGTACTTACACCATTCCATGCACACCAGCCATTCACACATGTTGGACTGAGACCTCTATTTTCTCACAGCAGTGCTTATGCTTATATGGGAGGTGCAATGACATACTGGCATGGTGGCCTCATCAGAAAGAACAAAAGGTTATAATTTGTGTCACTGACCCTCTCCTGGGCTGCCTCTCACTGGCTGTGTGGATGGGGGGGGGATCTGAACAACCTACTCTGAGTAATTTAATTTCTCTTGTGCATAATGAGGAATCATGGTAACTCCTTTTTGCCAACCACAATAGCAGCAGAACCAACCCTGGGTTCTCAGGTGAAGAAGCTACAGCAAAGCAAGTGGCTCCGAGGGGGCGCCTCTCTCCATGATGTCACTCATCTCTGAGCCTGACCTGGAGAGGCCACAGCACCTCCTGTAGGTAAGTAAGGGCTGGATCTTCAGCCATGCCAGAACCTTGGACAAGTGGGTGTCAGGTGGACCGGCACCTTGGGGAAGCCCCTCATGGGAAGACTAGATATGGTCACCAGAGCCCAGAGCCTCAGCTTCCAGGGCCTTCCTGGTGTTTCGGGATTGTTCTCACCACCTGTTGATTTTAGGTCAGACTTGGATGTAGACAGACATTGCTTGGGAAGAGAGGTGTCCGTCTCTGTCCTAGCCCCCAATATCTCCTCAGTCTCTTCTTGTAGCTCCTTCATTTCTTCCCCACCCTGGCTTGTCCACTTTACTCTGCTTTCTTTTCCCCTCTCACCCTGAGCCACATTTGGGAAGGGTGAGCTTCTAGGACAGGGCCTGTCTTTAGCTGGACATTGGCAAAAGGCAGCAGAAAGAAGTTACCTCCAAGGTGTTCGAAAGTTCAAGCTAGCTGGCATGTCCCCTTATTCTTTAGCCTCAGCAATCTATTTTAGGTGAGGGAGAACTGCCCTTCCTTCAACCTCCTATTGCTTTCCCACTCTAACCCAAATCATGAATTGAGAGCAGTCATAAGTGGGAGACCCAGGTCTGTTCAGCCCCTGAGATTTGCAGGACTGCGGCAAACAGCCAAACAGGTAAGAAACAGGACTCCCTGAAGGGAGGATGGCCTTGGTGAGGAACCCAAACGTTTGAATCGGAGCTCTTTATGGCATCACACCCTACACGACAGTCCTGTAGCCCTAGTGCTTCTCAGCCTTTTACTGGACACATAAATTCAGTCTGGTTGACATCTTTATTGAGCAGACGGTATCACCATCCCCAACATACATCTGTGATCCCAGAATGCAGAAGTGACTTGTCCAAATTCAAACAGTAGGACTATGTGGCAGGACTAGAATCACAGCCAAGTAATGTGGTAGGAATATGAAACATATGTGTTGCTGTGGAACGGTTTAGCGGGTTTCAAAACATTAAATATATTATTACTATGTAATCCTAGGTATATGCTATGCCCCCAGAGAACAGAAGGTGGCTGCTCAAACTAAAAGTCAGACAAGAATTTGCTGCTGAGCCTCTTGATCAGGCCTGCAATCCTGGCTACCTAGGAGTTCAAGGCTAGCCCTAGCAGCTTCATGAAACCCTGTTTCAGAATGAAAAGCAAAAGGAGGGCTGGCTACAGAGTTCACTGGTAGAGTATTTGCCAAAGATGTGTAAAGTCATAGGTTCAATCACCAGCAACACACACACACACAGACACACAGACACACACACACACACACACTCACACTCACACACACATTTTCCTTTATGTTTAGTCATTAATAACATCTGAATAAGGGTATCAATAAGTTTAGTATAGTCAGAAAATTGATTACTATTTGGCAAAAAAAATATCCAACTAATACTGATTAGTGGAAACTAGGAGAACTTCAAAACCAAAATACACAGAAGCCATACATATCTGAAACATTCAGACTAGAGAAGTGTTCAAAAGTACTGAACTAAACATTTCTAAAATGTCTAATTCCATGTTATGTGAATTTCATTTCAATAGAACAGAAACAAGGCTTAGATGGTCTGGTTTTAGAACTCAGCCTAACCACTGCACTCAGGAGCTCTACCAAACATACCCCCCATTCACATCCAAGCTCTTGCTGTGGTCTGGATTCAGAATCTCACCAAATGCCCCAGCCACTGAGTGGTTGTGGGGCCTTTAAGGTGTAGGGTGTAGTTGCGAGACAGTTTTAGGTCATTGGGGGTAGATTCTAGAGGTGGGTAAGGGGACCTCAGCCCCTTTTACCTTTTCACACCCAGCCATAGGGTAAATGAGCCCCTTTGACCATGTGCTCCTACCCTAATGTCTTTTCACAGGCTCAGACTAATGAGTCAATTGGTCATGGACCAAATGCTCAAGACTATGGGCCCAAGTAAACATGTCATCTTTTCTCGGGCATTTCTCATATTAACAGAAAGCAAATACATCCAACTTCCTGTAAGTAGAAATATAGTTTTAAAAGGACCAGGAAATACCCATAATGAGCACTGCCTAGATTCCTTTCTGACTCAAGGAGGACACGGCTAGAGACAAGGATGACCAGGATGTTCTTTGAGTGGGACACAAAGACACCGATAAGGGTCTTTCCTACTGTAGCATCTTTAAAAGGAGGACGGCAGGCAGCTGGCAGGGAAAGTAAGGCACAGAGAGCAGGCAAACAAGGCAGTCTTGGGCTGTGGGCAGCAGGCAGTTGCTATAGTTTCTATCCAATTCATAGGGCCTGGCTTTCAGGATGAGCAGAGTGGGCTGTACAATCTGGAGCGTCATAGATAAATTAAAGATTACTCTTATGTACCTGATAGTTTCTACTCATGAGAAAAATAAACAAGATTATCTATTGTTAGGAAGGTGAAATCCCTTTGTTGACAAGATGGAAGATAAGGGGGGGGAAAACACTTAAAAACAAACTTTCACTGCCTTGTAATACTGCCTGATTGTAAAATGAGCTAGCTACTGGCTAGAACTTGACTTCTGCCTTTTTTTTTTTTCAACAGAGATTTTGATGTATTATCTTACGGTGTTTTCAACTAGGACTGGTTCATTTATAGACTGCTTTAGTTATTCAACAAACAGCGTCTTGCAGGCACTGAGCTGGACAATGAGGAACACAGGAAGAGAATGGACAATCTGCCACACAGCAGTGGGCCAGCAGGCAGCAACAGGAACCTCTGAGTTTCTCCTCTTCAGCAAATGGTATTTCCCGTACACTGCATGGTGCTGTTCATCTAGTTACAGACTGTAAACACTGCAGAAACCACATAAGAAATCTGGGTCACTATGCCTGTTGACACTGAACACAGACGACCATATCTGACTGTCCTTGCCTACTTCTGAATGATTCATGGTGCTCACTGTGCCACCACACTCATGCTTTTCCTACCAAGCCTACTGTCCACTCCCCTTTGAGGTCCAGTCCAACTGGGGGAACTAGAAACATGACTTACTTTCTCAGGGTCCTTTTCCCTGCTCCACTGTGAATTCCAAGGTTTACCCAGTTCCACCTCCTACCCAAATCCAGATGCTCAGGCAGAAACTGAGAGGTGGGATGGGCAATCCCATATGAGCCATGGGGAGAGCTGGCAGGACAGTGTAGGACAAGCCAATAGGGAGGGATTCCATTTTAGTGCCTCCTCCTCCCAGACTCCTAACTTTAGACCAAGGATAAAGCTGCGTAGGAGCTGAGAATAGTCACGTCTAGCTCAGGAAAGGCCTATCAAACTGATGCGTAAACGGGCTCAGCAATCTACTCCTGGGTGTGCATCCAAAGGACATTTTAACCATTGTGTTGATAGGATACCTGTACCCCATGCTTATAGGCACAATATTCATAAAGTCAAGATCTGGGATCGCCACAATCATCCATCAATGGATGCATGGAAGAAGAAAGTGCAGGGAACACACATTCAATGGAATACTATACTATTCATTCTTATAAAAGGTAAGATCCTGTCATTTTCAGCAACATGGATAATCACAGAGGACATTATGCTTAATGGAATAAGACAGAGAGAAGACCAATACGGTATGTTCTCTCCTATGTGTGGTACCTAAAGAAGCTGGTCTCAAAAAAGGAAGAAGGGGACTGCCAGAGCCTGGGATTGGGATGCCTGGGATTGGGATGATAGGTCAACAGGGGCAAAGTTATGGAAGATGCCAGGAATGGGCTCCAATGGTCCATGGCAAAGCAGCTGACTATGGCTAACAATTTTGTTTTTAACATTTTAAGTCGGTTATGAGAGGATTTAAAATGTTCTCAACACAAAGAGATGGGAAATGTTTGAGGTAAAGAATATGCCAAACACTTTGATTATTATATCATTATACAGAGATAAAAATATTATACTATACCCCATAAATATGCACATTTGTATAGATTTTAACACAAAAAGCTGAGCAATAAATATCTTAAAACCAAACAAAATAGAAAAGTGATAAAGATCAATTATCAAGAATACTGTGAAGAAAGCTTAGAGTGTGTTACTGTGAATTTTCAGAAGGATGCAGCAGTTCTATGGAACTTACTGGAAAGAAGGAACAATGGGTCAGAGGGCTGGTGGGGGTGGGAAGAGTTCTATTACAATCAGTTCACCTTGGCAACCAAACTATCTCTGAACTCGAAATAAAACCCTTTGTCACATGCGGCCCAAACCCAGTTCCTACAGCATCTGTAATAGTATGTGTTTCCATCTGTGTCAGAGCTGCTAGTCTGTGTTTTAGACACCTCCCAGAATAGACTAGGCATGACCAGTGGGCACTGCAGACACTGTCTATCCAATGGAGAAAAGCTGCTGTCCACAAGAGCGTGGCTTCAGCTTCAACTGGTTCCTGCTTGCTGGAGACACATGTTCAGTCTGAAGTCCCATGTCATTAACACTCTGCTCAGTGGGGAGAGTAGGTTCATCCAGTACTTTCATAGGCTTGTTGAACCCAGGCAAGAAGCCCAAGGAGGGGAGACAGCTCCATGCCATTTCCACGAGCAGAACTGAGAGCTGATGAAAGTGGTTGAATAGAAAAAATTTTGACTTTGGAGTTAAGAGAAACCTGGTTCTAACTCCTCCTCTCTCTGTTGAGATCTGGGGCAGTTTGTGTGACCTCTTGTGCCTCAGAGTCCTTGCCCATGGAGTAAGACCTCCATTCCTTCTTAGGCTCTCTGAGGACTGGCTGTCATGAATGGATGTTCAATACTGCTATCATCCACTTATTGGTGGGGACACATTCCAAGACCTCCAGTGGTTGCCTGATGCCAGAGATAGCAACAAACACTACAGATACACTTTCCAAAGTATATATGCCTTTGATGATGTCTGTTTTAAAATTTAAGCACATTAAGAGGCTAAAAATTGTAAAAACAGAAAAATTACAACTATATAACAAAAAGCTTGCCAATATCACTACTCAAGCTTTGGGCCATTATCAAATTCAAGTCTACTTAACTCAAGGATTTTCATATCACACAGCTGATTTGATATCTGAGAAAGCTACTGGATGATTGCTGCGTGGCTATATAGGTAGTGTGTATAGGATGGATATACTGTAAGACAATGGGTGAGGTGGCACAAAATTTCATACTGCCCAAATAATGTGAATTAGAACTTATGAATTATTTACTCCTGGAATTTTAATATTTTAGATTATAATTGACTTCATATAACTAAAACTGCTGGAAGTGAAACTAAAGTGAGGGGGTCCTACTCATTTGTTCCATTTTCCTCATATAGTTTACTAGAGAAAAGACTCTCTCTCTCTCTCTCTCTCTCTCTCTCTCTCTCTCTCTCTCTCTCTCTCTCTCTCTCTCTCTCTCTCTCCCCTCCCTCTCCCTTCTCCATGCAAGGCCGCTTTTTAAACTTTTTTAACCTCCTTTATGAGCATGGACTCTGACTTTGGTCTGAAGATAACCAGAGCTACTCCTGATAAGGCACACAGCACCGATCTGGGCCTGGCCTGAATAAATGATCCAGACACTAAGTAAACCAGACTCCTGTTCCATTCCCTGCTATAAACAAACACAGAGAGGAGATAATGAAGACACTCTGGATATAAGACTTGGTGGGTGGGAGGTGGAGCCCAGGTGAACAGGGCAAGTCACCTTGTCTGGTCTCATTTTAATCAGTAGTGAGAGAGGTGGGCTAAGTGGGCTTTAAGGTTCCTTGTGGCTCTGCTAGCCTGAGAGTAAACATGAGGGAAGGGAGATTCTGATGGCCTATTAATAGCTGCATGGAATGAAATGGAAGGGCTGAGGTGGGCATGAGCTGCATTCATTCTTGATGTGGGGGATGCTAGGAGATTAGTGGGGGAGCTTATCTGGGGGAAGTTACTGCTCGGAAGACCAATGAGAAGAGACATCCTGTAGTAGCCAGTGGATCTCCAGTCATCCAGCAGACACTCTGGTCTCCTGTTGGTTCCATCCTCATCCCCTCTCCTCCCATAGCAAATACCTGACAGAAGCAATGGAGTAAATTTTGTTGGCTCATGGTTTCAAAGGGTTCACTCCACAGTTACTTGGCCCTGTGTATTCGGGTAGAATAATAGTAGGAGGAGGCTTATGTTATAGTAGACAGGAAGAAGAGACAGGAGTTAGAGGAAGGGGCCAGGGTAGCCCAGGGGACATGGCCAACCTCTCAACTTACATCACCTTCCAATAGTGTCATAATATATCAATAGATTACATCGGTGACTAGATCAGAGCCCTCAGGGTATAGTCCTCCAGAAGCCTGGCAACGAAGCCCTCAATACGTGAAGCTCTGGGGGGCATTTCATATCAAACTATAACAGCAGCTAAGAGGCCTGCCACCTTATTTTCAAACTTAGTCCTCTTGGCCTGGTGCCCCAAGAGGCCCTTCTGAGCTGTGCCTCTCTGTAATTCTCAGCTAGCCAGGGAGCCAGCCTCAGGTAAGTGTCACACTGCCACTGCCAAGCTTGCTAACTCCCCGAGAGATTTCTGTTCCTTGGAGTCAGTCATAAGAAACTGGACCAGATGGTTTCTCTGACAGTTTCTGCCTGGGGAAAGACAATTTCCATGCAGGCCTTCATAGAGGCAGGGCCAGCAGCTGGGAAAGGAACTGAGCTGGGCCTCCCCCACTGGTCCACTCCCTGGTCAGCCTCAGTCGGCAACTTAAGAGTGCTACAGAGACACATTTTACAGGCAAGAAGTGCTTTTGAACATCAAACACCTGCCACGTCCTCTGAGAAGTTCAAAGCACCCCCAGGTTTTCCCCCCTAACACTCCCCATAACTTGTGGTACTCCTGAGCAGTGGCTTCTGCCAAGCCGCCATGGGGAGGGAGGTGGAGTGCTGGCCTCCTGCAGGGTGGGGCTGAGGTTCTGGATCTTCATCCGAGTAAAAATGAAAATAAGTACTTTGGGAAGTCCTTTAATGGTCTCTCTTACTACTGCTTCTCAGCTAAAGGCTCTGGGGCCGGTTTCTAATCTGATACAGGCTCTTCCTCTACAACATAGACTCATAGGAGTTTTACAGTGATTGAAAGACACACACACACACACACACACACACACACACACACACACACACTGAGGCAACTGTTACATCTCAGGCTTCCTGTTCCCAACTGATCTTACTGTATGTGCAGGCAGCATGAAGAGCTTTACTTAGGCCTATGCAGAAAGGCCCCGGTGGTCACACATGTTACATGTGACAACACAGATGAACACTGTAAGGACACAGCACTCAGGGAACAAATGATACACAAAAGACCAGTATTCCATGATTCTGCTGTGCAGGGTGCCTAAGTCCCATGTACGGACAGCAGGGAAGGATGCTAGAAGTCATAGGTACAGACAGCAGGGCACAGGGAGCTGCTTAGAGGGCACAGTTTCAGTGTAGGGAAATGAGAAAGTTCTGGAGATGGATAGAGGCGATGGTTACACAACGTGCATGTGCTTAATACTACTAACCTGTACACTGAAAAGTGACAGAAGTGGCAAATGCTGTGTAAATTCTACCATGATAAAAAGGGGAATTCAAGGAGTATTGCCTAAAAGAAGCCAGAAGTTAGGAATTCACTTTATACTTAAACCAAACCCAAACAGCAGAGAATCGTTCTGGATGCTGGTACTGCTCCACTCATGAGTTCTGCCCTGCTTAGTGGAGTGCCTCCAGAATTCCATATAGAATAGCCATGATGCTCAACATCTTATAGAGATGATTTTAAAAATCCTCCCTCCATTACACAGCAGGGTGTTCGCCTTACTGGACATTTTTTTTCAATTGTTCTGTTTTCCAAGCAGCCTTCTTACACTTCTAACAAAGGTGAAGTAACATCTCATTTTGTTTTGATTTCCAAAGCTCCATGATTTTTGATTGTGTGGATGATTTGGAGGTGATTTTAGTTTCCTCTCTAGCCTAGGTCTGCCAGGCCCAAGCTAACAGGGCCAGCTTTAACTATGTGCGGTTATACGGCCGCTTCCCGACTGTACTGATACAGGCCCCCGAGTCTGGTTAGAACGATTTGTGGCCGGTGAAGTGCTGCAGTTCCAGCTCAGGCCGCTGATTAGCAATTGTTTATTCTGTGCAGCTTGTTGATTGGCAACCATTCATCTTGTGCTGAGGTAGCACCAGTGGGAGATAGACATGTAAATTAATTTCTTGATCAATACATGAATATTCATGCAGTGGCCAGTCAGCCTGATACAATGGTAATATAGGAATGGCCCAAAGCTTTAGAAAGAGGGATGACACTGCATTGTGACATAGTCAATGACAGACAGACTACATACACAGTAGCACTCCTGGGATTTGTATCACATAGTGACAGCATACCCACGTTCATTCATGGGATTAAAACTTTATGATATTTGTATAACAACAAAACCATCTGATACTCATTTTTTAGAATGCATCCATGCCATTTAGCAGCATACAACTATATGGTGCTAGGACATCAGTTCATAAACAGAAAGCTAGCAAGACACAGATAATTCAAAATATAAAAAATGCCATTCACTATATATTTAGAGGTCAGAAAGCTAAGAGAGACAATTGGAATAAGTAGCTCTTAGAGCTCAAATGAGATAGTGACAGGTGAAAGTCAAGGTTCTTAGTCCACCTGGAAAACCCCACAAGTGATGCTGATGATGGCCTCGGTGTTTGTTGAATTTCCTTCTCCTATTTTAACTAGGAGGGGCTGAATGTATGTCCCAGCTATTAGATGGACCTATGAGGTCACATACTTGATCTACTGGGAGAGGACATGTTGTATACAATATAGACAAAATCTGATCATGGGAGTTGTGGAGGAGGTAGACCTACCCAGAGGAGAATGCAATAACTTCATGAATTAACAGGAAGGTGGGCACAAGAACTGGGCATACGCATAAGTGGTGCAGAGGAATGGCCACTTCTTAAGGCATGCCAATTGTTCAAGAAGCGAGTATGTCAGAGTAGCCAGTGTAGAATACAGAAATATATGTGTGTTGGGGCTGGGGTCATAGAGGTGGGCTCATGTTTCTGGCTAAGAAGCCTCAGGCAAAAGTCCATCTTTAAACCAACAATCCAAAGACCTGAGTTCAGACTTGGCTTCTATAGGAATCTTCCAGAAGGGTGGAAAGGTGTTGTGGCCTGGATGTGAAATGTCTCCTGCAAGTTTGTGTGTTTCAATGCTTGATTCCAAGCTGGAAATGAGTCTTGGGGTGGGGCCAAGCTAGAGAAAGTGGGTTCCCAGGGGTGGGCCTCAATGTTTCTTACCTAATCCCACTGACAGTGTGACCACCTGCCTGAAGCTCTTGCCACCATGTCTTCCCTGCTGTGATGGACTGTGCCCTCAAACTATGAGCCAGGATAAACCTGTCTTCCCCTAGGTTGTTTTGGTCAAGGATTTTGTTAACCAGTGAAAAGGAACTAAAGCAAAGACCCTTGTTCTGGACAGCTTCCCTATATAAAGAGGCCGCAGTCAGCTAACACGAGAGCTTATTGGGGGATTTCGGTGTTGCGGTCCATACTGTTCTACCAGGTATTAATTGCGACTGTTTGAGCATGCGCAGATGGTTCCCCACCCCTACTACTCAGGAGTAGAAGTCAGAGATCAAGCCGGAGGGAACATAGCATGCATTTGCTTGGCATGATGGGTATCATCAGTCTGTGACATTCTAGGTTGGAATGATATAGTGATAGCTTCCTGAATTATTATCACTGCACGGGTGACACAATTTATGAACTCACAGGAATGATGAGGGCAGACTTTAGAGCTCTTCCGATTCGTGCTTGTGTTCTTCCTACAAACTGTCTGCTTTTAGGGCAGCCTGTTCAAAGTTTCCACAGTGTGAGCTGAGGGGCTGCTCCTCTCACATGAAGCTGATAAATGTTCCCATGATTCTCTTTGCTGGTCATGGATTTACCCTGGTTTCTTTTATCTACGGCACTTGGCTAGATTTCATTACCCACTCCTAGCATTCGGGAGGCAGAGACAGGCAGATATCTGTGAGTTTGAGGCCAGCTAAGTATACAGAATGAGTTCTAGGACAGCCAGAGCTATCCAAACAAACCCTGCCTCGAAAAACCAAAAAAATAAAACCCAAAACAAACAAATAAACAAACACCACTCCATAATTCATGACCAGCAGCAAAATGGTGCAATAATCTTGACTAGGGTATGTGAGGACCATCAGTGGTTAAAGAAGAAAGAGATCTTGGAGGGGATGGTAGTCCATGTTATATGTAACATCACTGTTTCCAATGTCAGGAACACAGTCGCTGACCCATCGATTCAGACAATTCATTATTGGGCTCACTCAGAAAATGAATAGTGTACACCCAGTCTACTCTATGCCACATATTCTGCAAAGCGCTGAGAGCCTAATATGAGCAAGCCCTTATTCGGCTCCCGGCCTAGGGCAGGAGATAGGTACTAATCAAAGAATTATGAAAAAATGTAAATTACAACTATGATAAAGGTTATAGAGAGGAAGTACATGGCGCTATGAGGCTGCATAAAAGGTCCATTAACTTAAAGGTCACAGAAGGTTCCCTGTGGAAGTATCAGAGCTGAGACCTGAAGGAGGATGGGAGCTAATAGGTGTGTGAAGGGAGGAGCTGCACGCATGGCCATGCCATGGGTAAAGGCCTTGGGATCTATATGCAAATTCCATCTTCTCCTTTTCCCTGGGTCCTTCCTTCTCAGACCCATCACCTTCTCTTGTTAGTTTCCTTGTTCTGAGGAAAGGCTTTTTTCTGCCTGTCACAGAAGCTCTATCCAAGGACCACTCTGCCCAGGTGTTCTGGATTAGTGGTTTTTTTGTTTGTTTGTTTTTTGATTTTTGTTTTTTAAAGACCTCAATCTTCTCTGCAACATGACCCCTAAGAACTGTGCCCTCTAAAGTTCATGTAGCATAGAAAGCAAAGCTGCTCTAATGATGGTGGCATCAGGACCCCACCCACTCCTGCACTCTTTTTGGGGGTGGCCTCTCCCCAGGTCAGATTCCAGGGACTTCACCTAAATACTAATGACACTTTCACCACAGAAGAAAGCCAGGCTGACAGAGCCATGTTCTGCCTGATTTTTTTCAGCATTTACACACATGAGTGAAATATTAAGATGTGACAAGAGCTCATTTTTTGCAAATACATTTTTCTAAATAACCAAAAAGGACAATGAAGAATGATGGCACTCATGTTCCTGTCTCAGTGGCTGGTATGTACTGCTCTTCTGAGGCCATGACAGTCTGACCGGGCCATGGGTAGAAAACGGAATGGGCCCAGAGAGATGAAGGGATACTTGAGGACCACAGATTCAATACAGCTGGTTTGATTGGGCTCTGCCTACTTCCCTATCACCAAACTGCAGTGACTTGTCCAAGGTCCACTCTGTCCGGCTTATGAATGTTCACAGCTGTTGCTATCAACTGCTTGTAACAGGACTAACATGGTAGCAGTTACTTACCAAGCAAACTTCAGGATGCTTCTAGAAATATGTTTTTATCCCCCAAGGAAAAAATAAATCCAGAACGAGATACTACTTAGAATAGAAAGTATAGGAACAAAGAAGAAAAGGCAAAAGAAGAAAGAAAAAGTATTTTAAAGGTCACATGATCAATTATGAATGGAGTTGTAGGTTCTTTAAAGACCTCATAACCAATAGAAAACACAAGGTAAAAAAGTCAGAGGCAAAAAAACAGGGAGTCAAGCCTAGAGCACAGAATAGAGAGTTGCTGCCTGGGCATGTGTGCAGTGCTGAAGCAGCAGAAGGAAGAAGGCACAATGAACACTGTTTCACCTGCCAGAGAGGAGACAACAGCACAGAAATTCAGGGAACTTGTAACATTCTAAAAGAACTTCCTAGGAGGGGGAGGGATACAGAAATTTATGGTTAGTGATAGCAAGGATTTATGGATCACTTTTTGTTACTGAAACACTGAACTGAGTTTACACTCATTAAATCATCTAATTTTTACAGCAGTTGTGACATGACATGTGGAGTGTGCACATATGTGTGCACACACATGAGTCAGAGCTCACAGAAGTTCAAAGTCCACCCAAATATTGGGTAACAAGCAGGGTGTCCAGATGCCTCCAAACACTCTCATCCTCCATGAACATCGTCTGATGTCAATGGCCAGTGTCTCAATGGCATCCCTACTTCAGAGGACCTGCAACTTTGATAAGGCTGTTCCCATGATGAAACTTGAAGGATCAACTTCAAAACACTTTCTCATGATCTTATAAAAAAGCAATTTTGCTTGGGGCAAGGTGTGGGGGTTGGGACAGGCTTATTATTTTTTTTAGTTGCCTCATTCTTGCTACTTAGATGAATCTACAGATTTCTTCAGGTTTCAATAAAATAGAAGCAGTGTTATTTGTTCCTAACTACTCCCTCAGTTAGGGAGAGCTGAAGTCAAATAAGCAAAGCCTTGTCAGCAACTTGGAACAAAGTGTTAATAAAGTAAAAGTCAGAGTCAATAAAACCTATAACAGTATTATTGACTTCCAGTTGTCCACACTCAGACTTGGTTAGCAGAAGTACTCACTTTCTGTATTTTCTTACTTTAAGGAAAGAAACATTTTTTTAGGCTTAGATTTCTAGTACATAGGAGAGAAACACGATCAATCTTCTGAACTTGAATTTGTCCATTAAAAATGTTTTGGAGAAATTCAGGAGGGCTGGTTTACCATCTGAGACAAAGTGGCATCTTAGGTGAGGGTCCAAGAGCATTGTCATCATGGTGTGAACTGACATTGGTGTCATCCATGTTTATGCCCCTCACTTGAGGCTGAATTTTTCTGGGCCAGGGAATGAGCAAAGAGTGGGCAGAAGATGTGTCTGGTGCAGACTGCTGGAACGGGTGATTGGAGGATGTGTCACCTTCCAATCTAGATCCTCTCTATGAGTGACACTCAGTCTATGACATGATGACCCAGAAGTTCTAGAATGATACGAGGATAAGATGACTAAAGAACCTACTGAAGTAAACACCCAGATGTGCCAAATTACATAAAAGACACTACTATTTTAAGGAAAAGGCAGAGGGGATAAGATAACAAGTACCAAAATGAAGACATAAGTGGCAGCAGGATGTCTCCAGTGTTTTCACCCTGGAGTGGAGGACAGTATCAGTCACGGAAGCCTAGAATTTGAATTTTAATATTTACCCTAGAAAAAAAAGATCAAGGCCAACATGAAATCAGAGGTTATGGATATTTGGAAGATTCTTGCCCAAGTGAATGCTGCAAAGGGTTGGTGCCCCATTGTAGCATACCCTAGGAAACCAATATACCTGTGAAGATTTGATAGAGGGATCTTGGCTCTGTGTGGATTCTGAGGACATAGGAAATGAAGCAACCCTGAAAAACCAAACCACCAAACACAACCCATATCTCAAGCTGATTCATGAGCCACCATATATATGACCTCTGATCCTAGGGCTAAAAAGCCAACATAAAATTGGTTCTGGGAAGTCTTAACTCTAGGATAACTAGCAAAAGAAAATATAGAAGCTGTCCAAGGAAGAAGGCTAGTGTGAGGGATCACCCAGTAAAAGGGTTCAGTGAACATAACCTCAAAGCCCAAAGTCATACACTATGCAGTGGATGCAAAGGCCAGAGGATTGAAAGTCCGAGGTCAGCCTGGTCTATATAATAAGTTTCTGCCTCAAAGACAAAAACAAATGTGTGTGTGTGTGTGTGTGTGTGTGTGTGTGTGTGTAGAATTTAGAAAAAAAGAACAAGTCTAAAGATTTACATAAAATATGTAGAAATAAAATTGTAGTTGTGATTTAAAAGGAGTAGAAGGGATAAATGACAGATTAGACACAGATCAATGACACGGAGGCCAGTTATGTGGAACTTGTTTAGAAAGCAGAACGGACTGGGCAGTTGTGGCGCATACCTCTAATCCCAGTATTTAGGAGGCAGAGGTAGGTGGATATCCTTGAGTTCAAGGCCAGCCTGGTCTACAGAGCCCCAGGGGAGGTTTCAAAGTTACAGAGAAACCTTGTCTCGAAAAGCCAAAAAGGAAAAAAAAAAGCAGAACAGAAAAGCACAGAAATGAAAAACACGAGAGGAGTTGGAGTAGGCCTGTAATTCTAGCACTCAGAGGCTGAGGCAGGAGGACCCCAAGCAAAATTATCCAAGAAGATACCTTTTTTCCCTGTTACCAAACAAATACATTGATAGACTAGAGACTCTTCAGGCCACCACTTTGATTCAATGTTTGGAGGAAGTGACTTTGATTCACAATATTTCCTATAACACCTAAGTTCTCTTGTCCACCTCCTTCTTCCTCTCTGTGCTCCAAACCATGAAGGAATCTTTAGCTGATGAGAATAAGAGTCCCTCCTTTGATTGGGAGACACTTATACAAAGCTTTCTCATATACTCAAATGTTTAAATCTGCAAACATAACCAGAAAGAGTATTCAGTTTGCCCACTTGGTCCTGCTAGATGGAGTAGGGTCACTGAAGCCCCTCCTTGCCAGACTTACCCTTCCTTGGATGGCTCTGGCTCTGAGTGGTAGACATGCGTACAAGGGAGGAGCAATGCCTGGGGTCAGGATGCTGCCATTGCAGTGACATGGAAACTTCATTTATGTCATCCTGAGCAAGTGCCTAACATTCTGGCCTCCATCTTAGATGACCAATCACTGAGACCCCTGGCTCTCCAGCTCTATACTCCAGTTACCTCTCAATCCCTGGTAAGCACTGACCATACGTTGGCAAGTTGGAAAAATGCTTTTCTAATTTGCCAAGGGACCTCACCTTTCTTCTGTCCCTCCTTGGCAAAGGTCACTGCTGGTAAGAGTGGGCTATGGCCTGGAAGAATCGGCTGTGAGGGGTTCACAGCCAGACTTTGAGCTCACTGCTCTGAATACGCAGCCAAAAAACTGCTAATTGGATTTGGCAAGCTGCTGAGTCACTGTCGTGTAAGATCAAATCGCGGCATGCTGAAGACCAAGCCCGTCCTGTCAGCAGCCGAGAACGAGTCTTTGTGATTAAGAAGAACGTGGTGCAAAGGCACACTGTGGATCAGCTTTCACAATTTATGATGAGTAATTAAAACCTAACAAACCACAATTAGAAAGCACCCACCACAACCTTATTTTGCCATTTGTCTTTTAATTAAACGTTTCCTATGATTTAGCTGTAGCTCTGCACACAGAGCTGGAGCCCTGATGTATTGGTTGTAACATCTTGGAGGGGGAGGGTTGAGAGAGGAAGCTTAAGTGTTTCCTTTAAATCACTGATCTTTCCCATCTTGGCATCTGCACATCACAAGGGAGACAATAAGTGAGGCTGGTCTTTCACAACAGCAGTGTGGGCAGGGGATGTGCCCAGGACCAAGCCAATTGGAGGATGGTTTTTAATTTGCCAACACTGACAAGGTGATAAGTAGGAGAAAGGGACCATTATGTCATAAACAAGGAATATTTAGGAGGACACTCTGGCATAAACTAGGGCAGAGAGAATAATTTCTACATGTAAAGAAACTCAGAATCCCCTTCTCATGTTATCAAGGGCTTATCATGAATGAGGAATGGCCTCGTGTTTGCCATGTCCAAGGTCACTATGGAATTAGAGTCAGGGTACTTGGCTGAAATCGATCTGTTGCTTGCTGGGAATTGTTGCCACTTTATTATTGTACCAACTATCAAGTGTCCAGGAAAGCAGCACCTACTTTTAGGTTAGACTATTCTATTATTTAACAAGTTAAAGGTTGCAAAGGTCCAAGTGCATTAGCTGGGGCCAACACTGGCCGCCATTGGCTGACTTCCCTAGACTAACAGGTCAATGAGGTCAAACTCTACAATTTCTCCAAATAACGTATCACCCAAGGAAGGGTCTTAGAGACAGGTTCCAAATACCATTTCTAAGACTGAGTATGGACCATAGAATATGCTCAAATCTACAAATATGTATGGTGTCAGGATCCCACCTTTGTCTCTCAAAATATACCTAATTCTAAATGTTTATGGCAGTCATCTTGGTGTTGAAAATGAAGAAACAGATTCTTGATTGAGTCAACTGGATGCATACAAAGCATTATCCAAAATGGTGGCAGAGAAAGGCTGGGAAATCCTAAAATAAGACCCCAAGTTAACCAACCAACCAACCAAGCAGAAAAACAAAGTAGAATTGCCAACAAGGTGCTTTGAGATGACCTAGAAGGCAGAGGGAACCAGTCTTCAACAGTAATCTTAGAAGATGGCCTTCTTCCAGAATGGGCATTTCTGCAACTGGCTCTGTGATCACATCTTCTTAAGTCCATTTGGCCATCACCAACCCTCAGCATCTCTCAGATTCTCTAGGACCCTGTCTAACAGCATCCTTACTCTCCCTGTGCTGCCCCTCCTGACTCCTGGGGCCTTTCCTCCCCACAATGGTATTGTCACAAGCTGAAATTGAGCCCATCTTAAAGCAACTAGCTTTCCACTGGGCTTCGTTGCTGTCATTTTTTGCCATTTGCCTCTCTCATGAAGCCAAGCTTCATGAAAATGTGTGTCTTCAATGTGATCACTGCCTTGTATAGTATAATCCCAGCTAACTGAGGGGAAAGACAGGGATAGAGTCTAATTGGTGCTGTGTCTGGTACAGCGTGGTCTGCATCCCACAAGAGGGGTACCCTGTCAGCACTTCTGTTAGGGCTAGTTCAGGCTGCTGAAATTGCCATGCTCTCAGTTACTTTTAGTTGTACATATTAGTGGGTTTCATTACCACATTTTCACACATGTATGTCATTATACTTATGTCAGAGTCACCCCTTCCTTCCTGTCTTCCCTCAATTTGCTACTCTTATGCTTTCATGTCATATGTATATATTTAAATATGTATTTAAGTTGAGGTCCACATAAAAGATACTGTGAGGTAATGTTTTCCTTCTCTCCCTTTCTTACCCTCGTGTTGTGTGTACACATCTAGATTCCACATATGAGAGAATGTCTTTCTGAGTTTGATTTACTTCACTTAGTATGATGCTCTGTTCCATTCACTTTCCTACAGATGACAGAATTTCATTCTTCATTATGGCTGAATGAAACCCTTTCCTTTGCCCATTCATTTGATGAGAGGCTGATTCCACATCTTGAGAATACTGCTCTCTCTTCTATATGTGCCTCCGCACTCAATCGCACTAACTTCTGCTCATTCTGCAGCTGCCTACAGAAGAGGTCTCTGTCCTGCTCTCCATGTGCTCCCCTAGTACGCATGTCACTGTGCTATGATGGTCTGGCACTCCCCGGAGAGAGTAGACACCGAATCCCTCTTGTGCAGTCTTTTGTCCTCAGTGCCCAGCTCTCCGCACAGAGACTCAGCAGCTGTGTGCGGAATGGCAGATGAATGCAGACCTTCGTACCTCACAAAAGGTCTGCAATAAGCAAGCTCACCAAAGGCTCAGAAGCTCTTCCATCAATGCACAAATGTGTTTCTCATTCTGTCAATCACACTGCACTTCTGTAGGGGCGGGAGGCAGAAACAGCCTGCACTGCTGTCACAGCCGTGAGATGCTTAGTAAACTGTTAAGATGCTGGAAGGAAGGCATCTCCACAGTGGGGATGAAGCTCAGAACACTTTTCTTGGGAGCTTTGAGCTCTGAAGGCTCAGGCCAGTGTTGTGGCTCCTGGCGCAACATGCAGAATATCTGACATGCTTGGTACAGCTGCCTCCTTGATCTCCATAGCTGTGTCCAGCCCAACCCAGGTTACGACTTGTTCTGAAGACACGCTGACAGCAGGCCACACAAAGACCCCCACCAGAACCCTACATACAGCCTGGCCTGGTGGTCAGTGAGCACTATGGTCTCCCTTTTTATGATCCTCCCCATCCCTGAGTTGCCCTTTTACAAACTACTCTTCTCCAATAGCTGGCAGGATCTTTGAAAAGATAAAAATCTGACAATGCCACAGCCCTGGTTAAGAAACTTAATTAGGCTGCCACCACTTCTGATATAAAGAGAATGTCCCTGCAGACCCAGCCTTCATGTGTATTGTGCTGATGTTACTTCCTTGTGCTCCTGTCACTTGGAATCAACAGTCTTCTGGCATCCTCATGTTTATCATGCTGCCCTCCCCTGCCTGAGCTGCTTCCTGGGAGGAGGGTTAATCTGGAGAAACAGGAAAGACAGAATACATGGCTTCACTTTCACAGACTCTCCCTGGGAGGGGCCCGGCCTTTAGATGAAGGTCTGTCTCTGTTAGGGTAGGCTGGGTGTGGATTCCCAGGAAGACAGCTTCAGGAGCCAGCAGACTCAGCCTTGTCAGAAATAAAGCTGTATGTACTGCGGTTGTCACCTGTTCAATTCCTATATCTGCTTCTCAGTTAGACTTGAACTTGCAAGAGGATTGGAGAAAATTTGTAATGGACGCCTTAAAACAGTAGCAAACCTAAGCTGTTGCCATTTCAGACTCATCACATGTAAATTAGAAAGCAAAATGCCAGAATCCATAGTCTTCCCCCAAGTCAGCACATAGGGTATATCTGTTGAATTTGAGAGTGGTAAGTATTGAGGACTGGCTGTGATAGCTGAATTAAATCTGGGTTACTGTTCCAAGCTCTGTCAGTACCTAGTGCTGTGTCTGAACAAGATTGTCCTCTGGCCTCTACATGCAGGCATATCCATGTACATCCATGCTCATACAGACAGAGTAAGAAAGGTGTGTACATGCATGTATGTGCCTGTGCATGTGGATATCATCATAATCTAAGTGCCCCTCAGATTACTTGCTGGTTTTATGAACCGTCACTCTCTACTGGGATGTGAGGTTCTGACTTCAAAGCATACACCCAGGGCTGGCAAGATGGCTTAGAGCAATTGTTCTTAACCTCTGGGTTGCTGATCCCTTTGACAAGCCTCTATCTCCAAAAATACTTGCATTATGATTCATAACAGTAGCAAAATTATAGTTATGAAATAGTGAAAATAATTTTATGGCTGGGGTTTACCACACATGAGGAACTATATTAAGGGGTCACAGCATCAGGAAGATTGAGAGCCACTGGTTTAGGAGTGAAGGTGCCTACTGCCAAGTCTGAGGACCTGAGCTTGATCCCAGGACCTTAGTGGAAGTAGTAGTGAATCCTGCAAGTTACATCAATACTATGGCACACAGGGACACACACACACACACACACACACACACATTAAAAAATATATTTATACCAAATCTTACCTCATCCTCTGTCACTAGCACCTAAGAACTCACCATCTGCATTTGAATTTCCACAATGGTCCACTTGTGTCTTGCATCTACGTTTGCATTCTGAGTAGGCAAAGTGCTAAGTCATGCTTAGTCATCTCTGCTCTGTGTCTTGCAGAGCTTTCCCTAGCTGTTTAAAAGTCAGCCTTTCAAAGTACTACAAGACCCGTGTGATCTAGACCCCATTTGCTATTTCTGACTATCTCCTATACATATAACCACTCAAACCTGCACTAATGTGGTCATTGGTTTCCACTCTCTATCCATTCAAGTTTGCGACTCTTGGCCTTTGAAACTTTCCAACTGCTCTTTTCTCTGCTTAGAATGACCTTTCTCAAAACACTCTAGGACTCACTACTTCATCTCCTGCAAGTAGTTACTCAACTGGTACCATCTCCACAGCCCTCCTGAAAACTTGGATGGAACCCATACAACTCCCCATCACAATCTAAACATTCTGTGTGTTGCTCATTGATTTTTTTTTCTCTCTCAGCACTTTTTATTCTAACAGAGAGACAGGTTTCCTCACTTTTATTCTGACTTGTTTAACATTTCTAGAGGGCAAAGACTGTGGATCTGGTGAAACTCCATCAAGGAGTTTGCTCGTAGGTGCTACATATAATGATGGCTATATTTTATTTTATTTAATTTAGATTAGAAACAAGTTTGCTTCACATGTCAATCCTAGCTCCCTCTCCCTCCCCTCCTCTCCCGCCCCCCTTCAACCCTCCCTCACCCCCTTCTCCAATCCACATTCCACTCTCCAAGGAGGGTGAGGCCCTTCATGGGGGATCTTGAAAGTCTGTCATATGATCTGGGGTAGGGCCTAGGCCCTCCCTCATGTGTCCAGGGGGAGAGAGCATCTCTCCATGTGGAATGGGCTTTCAAATTCCATCTGGATGCTGAGGCCTCCTCACTGACACTCACATTCAGGGGGTCTGGATCAGTCCTATGCTGGCCTCTCAGCTGTCAGTCTGGGGTCTATGAGCTCCCCCTTGTTCAGGTCAGCTGATTCTGTGGGTTTTATCCACCAAGTCATAATCCCTTTGCTCATCACTCCTCCCTCTCTGCAGCTGGGTTCCAGGAGTTCAGTTCAGTGTTTAGCTGTGGGTGTCTGATGATGGCTATATTTTAAATGAGCTAGCACAGCCTCAGTTTCATGGGGAAAGGGTGTAGTGGGAGGAGAAAAACAAGACTCGATAAACTATTTTTTTTGTACCTGGTCCCATTAAGATGCACATATGTCGCAATTAAAATGATTTTGCTTTGTGGTATCATCAAGATAATGACCAAAGGATCATGTATTTCTCTTAAAAAGAATGCAAATACAGAGAAAATGTCATTTATTTTCTTAATGCCTTTTCTTTGGGCATATGCTCAGTTCACCTGTGCCACACCAGGCTGGACCAGTGCCTTGAATGTCATGGGATCCTGTGCACTTCAGGCACCTTGAGTTATTAAAGTGACTTTGGGTGGAGTATTGCTCATTGATTATATGCCTGGCCTTGTACCACTGGGCTGTTAGCTGGGGGACTGAGTAGAAAAATCTCAATGATTTGGGAGTGAAAGTCACTGTCTGGTTCATCCCCAAAGTGTCCACAGACTATGCCATTAGATAAGAACCTGCCAAAGTCAAGTACATAAATGAGACACCATCAAAACTGAAGCTGAATATATATGAGTCTGTATGTATGTGCACATAAATGAACATATACCCTCTAAACCTTCCCCTTCCATTTTATGCCACTGTCTTTGTTCATAAGGGCAGGCACCTAGCAGAAACCCTGGCTTTGGGTTGGTCTCAGCAGTGTACAAAACTAATTATGTGACAGTTGCCTGGGAATGCTTGGTATCAGACAGATTACCTGAGTAATTAAAATAATGAAAGGAGCCCCTGGGCTAGAAGGTATGTTTTGTTTCTGAAATTGAAGACCCGGAGAAGGACTGGCTAGCACATGAGCAAGGAGGCCCTGATGAGCCTTTGCCATAGACAGTAGCAGCAGCTGGGGAGGACGTCTACATCATGGGAATTCAGGCTCCTGTCACTGGTGCACTTTCCACAGGGATTGGCTTGCCTATGCAGGCCATGGAAGGCTCACTGTGGTACAAAGGTGCCTCTAAAGGCTCCCGATTTACCTCTTCTCTGGCTTGCAGCAAGTGGACATGTGTGTTATCTTCAAAAAGACCTTTTTATTCTACTGTGTTTGAAAAGAGCCAATAAAGAAAGGCTCAGCGACAAGAGACACATACAGATAGAAATTGGCATTTATCAATGTGGGATACTCATGAAAAAGAAAAGATCGTTAAAGCCCAGGCAAACAGAAGTGTGTCTAATGAAGATGGTCTCTCCACAAGTGGGGATGCTCTGACCCTCACAGAAAAGGCCAGAATTATGTTCCAGGGAAAAAGAAAAGGGTCAAAGGCAAGACCATGTTGAGAGGGACAGTTATCTCTTTTGCTCAACCATTTAAATGTTGTATTTTCTGGAAATCTCATCAGGACACATTTCCCCCAAGAACTTAGCAGAGTACGAGCCAGAGTGTAGAACAAGGCTAACTAGAACTCTGCTGCCACCATTGCCCTTCCCCAGAAAAGCAGTTTGATGTTTGGAATGGCTCCTTTCCAGAGAATCCCTTACATTTTTGTAAAGACATGGTCTACTATAGCTTGGGTTGGCTTGGAACTCAACATGTAGCCAAGGATGGTCTTGAACTGCTGATTTTCTCACCTCTGCTTTCCAGTGCTAGAATTATAGTTATGCCACCTTGGGAGTCAGGTACTATTTTGTGGGTGTTATCTGTGGATATTAATGATGGTCTTGTTTACTGTATAAATACCAAGACTTTACTAGAGAGTATAAATGCGTAGATATAGGCATGACCAGGCTGGGGAAATACCTGTGATGATCACTGCCATTGATGATATAATTGCCAAATCTAAACAGATTTTAACTGGGGCATTATCTTTATGATGTTCATTGTACTGCATATTTATGTTTTATGCCCTTTTTCTGTAGGTACGTTATATGTGGTAATAAAAAGGACTAAAGATTTAATGGGCTGCCTTCTGTGCAGTTCCCATGGCTACGCACCAACTTCAGGACTGCCCTGGAGCTAGGAGGCTCAGGACAGAAGCTGATAAGCTCTTGTTCTGTGTGCTGGTCTTCCTGTACTTAGGATCAGAGACACAGTGGTACTGTGGTTCCTCTTGCTTCCCAGAAAGTGAGCACCTTCTGGCTGCATGCTGGTCAGGATACAGGGATGGATGGAGCCCTTTGGGGAGGAAGGTTGTGTAGGAATAAGGCAGAATGGGTTTGTACTCAGCTTTGCTAACTACGAGTTCTGGACTCAGGAATGCTGCTGAGCTCCTCAGAGCCTCTGGTTCTTCCACAGATAGAGCTTATATAGTGCTGATCTCTACTGTTGGGATCACATTGTCTGATGAGGGCAGTGAGAACACTGTCCTACAGTGGAGGCCCTGGCTCAGACTCCCACTGCCTTTTCAGGCCTGTTCTTTCACATACTGTGACACAGTCCTCAGACTTGTACCTGTGAGTCTACTTTCTCACCCACAAGAAAACACATTCTCTGAGTTTTTCCTTAGAGGAGGATATGGGCCTAGCTACCAATAACTTGTCTCTTAGGTCACCACTCTATAAGCAAGTTCCTGTCATGTCATAAGTGTTATGCACTGTTAGTTTGGACCTAGTAGAAAAACATAAATCAATGATTGAAGCAATATGGCTGGCAGTAAGAAGGAGGCTATTGAGAGGGAATAGACAGTAAGAATTACACATACACAGACATATACAGACATATATAGACAGACACACACACGCACACATACACACACACACACACACACACACACACACAGAGAGAGAGAGAGAGAGAGAGAGAGAGAGAGAGAGAGAGAGAGAGAGAGAGTTTTCTCATAATATTTAGCTGTCAATGAAAGGAAACCTACAGTAATTGCTGATGTTTGCTGTTGCTTTTTTTTTTTTACTTCCTCCAAGGAACACTGTTATAGCCCTATTGTATATTAGATATCTTGTTATAGTTCTGAAAGCAGTGGCGATAAGCTGATCATGGACTGAAACCTCAAAAACTGTGAACCAAAAGAAATCTTTCTTCTTTGTTTCTTCATTATCTTAGGTGTTTTGCTATCATGGAAAGTTGACTAACATAAGAGTGGCATGGCCAACTTTAAACTCAGCATGTTCTCAATGAATGAACTTTCTAGGGTACTTACCAATAGTGGCCTCCCTTATAAAGCTACCCCGAATGCGAAAACAATTCTCAGTGTGGGTATGAGCCTCCAATCACCACACAAGAGAGAACATGTTTTTTTTAAAAATCCACATTTTAAAGACCTACCATGAAATTTTCAGAACGTCATGATAGAGCATGGATTTCACCTTCTAATATTCAAACCAACATTGTATACAGTGGCAACGAGACAATAAAATTAGAAGAATTGGTCAAGTATTCTGGAGATCATAATATACACAATGACCTTTCAGTCACTGCAAGAAAGGTCATGCAGACTTCTGACCTGACCTGCTGTTCTTTAGGATAGGGGTGCTAGGGTTTAGGGGTAAGGTGGAGAAAAGAAGGTCTCCATGTTTTCCATTGTGGCATTTTGAAGGACAAAAGTTGCCAAGTTAAAGTGTTTCATCACAAGATGAGAAAAGTGAAAGGTCTGAAAGGAATTTCAGTTGTCATTTAATATGATATTGGAATCCTTAAAGGGCCTATCTCATGGTTCTTGAGAGGGCTTGGCATTACTGCTGGGAGAAAATTGTGAAACTTACATCACTAGCCATAACCCACACGGCACTGAAAACTGATGCCTTTATTGATCCCAAATATCCTGCCTCTGCCCCATGATCCTCATACAGTCCTTTTGATCTACTTCCTTGGGATGGAGTTATACACATTCAATGATGTCTGAAATAATACTAGAAATAAATAATTTATGAATTTCGAATATGTTTCATTATAGTGCATCATTCTAATTATTCTACTTGCATTATTAATCTCTTACTTTGCCTGACTTAACCAATTAGCTTTGTCACTAATATGCATAGAAAGGAACCAACAAAGCCTCAGTGAAGGGTTTAGTATGATTCATGGTTTAGTTAGCTGCAAAATTTATAGAATGCATGCCTTCCTAATGGAAGAATCTTATATTTGCTCCACTTGAACACATATACACCTGGATGTAACTGGTTGGCCATTGTACAAAAGCACATAGTCTCTCGAGTGTTGTAACCCTATTTGTCAGTAGAAATGTGGTTATTTGGTTTGTTTCTAGGTTCAGGAGTTTCTTTAAGATTGTTTTTCTATTGTAAAGTAATCACACTGGGATAAAAAGTTTGCTTTCTTGAACAACACTACCTGATTCTCCTCCTGTGACTGTAATACTCTTCAAACACATCTTCCTCTCACAGACATTGAAAATGCAGGGGGCAAGTAGGGAAGGGGAAGTAGTGGTGAAGCTGTAGAACTGTAGGAGAAAGCAAGCAGCTAACCAAACTAAGACAAAAAATTCTACTCATAGAGGAAAAAATAAGGAGAAGCTTTGTACCAGTGGGGAAAAAAGGTTGAAAAGCAAAATTATCATTGAAGCCAGAATCTACAGGATACTACATATATTGACAGAAATAAAAACAGTTAGCAACCTATTTGGATTCTTATTCCATTAGTGTATACATTCATCTTCCTAATTTCATTCCTCAGATGCTGTTCTTTTGAACAAACTGTGTTTAGAATGAAAGGGGTAAGATAACCAGGAAGAGATGAAATACACTACTGTTGGGGAAGTCCTGTGTATATGTCAATAAAGCACTGCTGGCCAATAGGAATCTAGATAGGTGGGGCTAGGAATCCAGGAGGATTCTAGGAAGGAGAAACACAGGAGAGTCAACATGTAACGCCATGGGGTAGGAGCCCGGAACTATTCTCCGGTAAGAGACATACTTAGATTAACAATTATGGGGTAATTACTTAAAGCAGAGCTGGCCAGTAAGAGACAAGCAAGGCCAACAGCTTCATAATTAATACAGCGTCTTGTGTGTTATTTGGGGACCACAATGTGGCAGAGCCCAGGTGACTGGCGGGTGATATACCAAAGCGGCTAACAAAGAAAATGGCTTCTCATTACACACTACGATGGTGACACAATAAGGGATGGGGAGAAAGTGAGATGATTAAACACAAAATTTTTTGAGGGTGAAAACCTGCACCCCAAATTGGATCTGTCGGGAGGAGACACCAACAAATGCCATATGAGCCCACTGTATGTGAGCATCCTTGTAACAAAGTGTAGGAAATGATTTAGGAAACATCAAACCTAGCAAACAAACTTGGGGGACAAGGCTGGCTGCAGGTACTCATTAATCTTAGACCTGAAAGACTTGGCACTGTGTTTCCCCAATACACACAGCCTTTATGTCTGCAGCAGACTAAACAGAGGTCATTGTGGTTGAGTTCACCTAGAATAAAGTCCAGAAGTCTGACAAATCTAGAGACTCTTGACACCTACAGAAAGTCATGCAGAGCAGACAAGGAGACCGTGGTAGACCCTAGATGACCCACACACCAGAGCTTACCCTTACATCACACACGAATCCCACATCCCACACCAGAGCTTACCCTTACATCACACACAGATCCCACATCCCCACACCAGAGCTTACCCTTACATCACACACAGATCCCACCCCCCCACACCGGAGCTTACCCTTACATCACACACAGATCCCACCCCCTCCACACCAGAGCTTACCCTTACATCACACACGAATCCCACCCCCCCACACCAGAGCTCACCCTTACAGCACACACGAATCCCACACCCCCACACCAGAGCTTACCCTTACATCATACACGAATCCCACATCCCACACCAGAGCTTACCCTTACATCACACACGAATCCCACATCCCACACCAGAGCTTACCCTTACATCACACACAGATCCCAACCCCCCACACCAGAGCTTACCCTTACATCACACACGAATCCTACATCCCCACACCAGAGCTTACCCTTACATCACACACAGATCCCACATCCCCACACCAGAGCTTACCCTTACATCATACACAGATCCCACCCCCCCCACACCAGAGCTTACCCTTACATCACACACAGATCCCACCCCCTCCACACCAGAGCTTACCCTTACATCACACACGAATCCCACACCCCCACACCAGCACAGGGACATTCTGCTCAGTAGAAGGGCAGCCCACAAGCAGGTGGAAGAGAGAATGTTGAAAGAGGCTCCATGAACCTTGGTCACAGCAGAGAGGAATGCAAGCACCAAGTATCCTGATATAAGGATGTGCCCTGAGGCCGTGCAAGAGTCTGCACAGTCAGGGCCTTTGGTCTGATTTCACTTTGAGCTACAAGGCTCTAGGTACTTTTAAATCTGTGTCAAGTGTGGCTTCTGTATCAGATCTTGGTAGAGTTTATTTTTCTAAGCCTTAATTGCTTCTTCAGTAAAATGGCATTGGTGGCAATATCTACTTGTAGAGATACTGAGCCCATCAAATCAAATGGTGCAACGAGTACATGTAACACACGGTTGGGACTAGGACTCTGAGGAGAGGGACAGAGGGATTGTAGCCATCAGGTGAAAATGCTGTTGCACCAGGCAGCAGGAGGATTCTTGTGTAGAATATGCAATATCTGGAAGGCATTTCAAGGGAATTATGCAGTGCAGAAAAACCACTGCAGAGTGCTACGCAGAACATGATGACATGCATATAAAATAACAAGGTTACAGAGATAGAAAATAGATAGTGGATGCACACTAAGTACATGGAGAGAATGAGGCTGTAGCCACAAAGAAGCTGTTTCCCCTGATGGAACTCTGGTGCCTGACATTTCTGCTGTGGAGAAGCAGGGCCAGGTGCTACCGGTTGGTTAAATACTTTGAATTTAACATCCCATCTTATAAGCTTCAGTTTTGCATTCTAGAAAATGAAAACAACAACAACAACAACTGCTAATTGTTCATGAAAGTTTTCTTTCAGGCATCCTGAAAGCTTCAACTTTTTTCTTCTAAATGCAGGGTCTGTGATAAGTATTTTGGATTTAACTGTTGGAAAGAAATCCAACTAGCTTCGTGACTTGTAACCAACTCTTCTTGCTGTTACCATATGGTGTTTCCTTTAATAAAAACATTTTTTGCAGAAATAATGACAAAAATTACTTTAAGCTTGTATGAAAGTTTGAGTTTTCTGGTGATAAAACACTCTTTTAATCACGTAGATAGCCGCGTATCTGGAGAACCTCTGCTCGTTTGGCTTGTTGCTCCAAGACAGCTCCAGCATTCACTCATGTGTCATTGATCCTTGCTGTTCTGACTCTCATTCACTGGCATCACTGTAGACTGCACCACACATATATGGGGCTCCTGCTCTCCTTGGGATCCCACTTCTTTATCTATGATGAGTTTCAGTAGAATGACACATCCTAGCTTTGCAAGCCTTGGCTCACTGCATCATTTCTGATCAGTTCAGCTACATTCAAACAACACAAACACAAAACTGACCTGGCTTAAACACACTAAAAATGATCTGGCGGTGCAAAGTCCAAAGGAGCTGTTGTTATTGTGATGAGGGATCTAGGCTCTTTCCTCCTCCTACTGCACCATCTTGAGCATACACATACACATGGTTGCAAGATGGCCACAGAGCCACAAATCATTCTGTATAGACAAGAGATAAGGCTGTGTAAGAGAAGGGATCTGCCAGGTCAAAAGCTCCGAGAGCAGTGGTTTTCTACCTTCCTAATGCTGCAACCCTTTAATACAGTTCCTCAAGTGATGGTGACCCCCAACCATAAAATCGTTCTCATTGCTATAACATAAAATTGCCACAGTTATGAATCATAACATAAATATCTGATATTCAGGATTGTCTTAGGCAACCCCTATGAATAAGTCATTCGATTCCCAGGGTTGAGATCCACAGGTTGAGAACCACTGTCCTAGGGACTCTCAGAGAAACTTCTGTTCATTCTCCTTAGCCATATCTATGATGAGGAACAGGAAGCTATGGGATGACGCTAGTTCAGTCACATCATAACATCCTCACTTACCCTACTCCAAAAAAGCGAAAGGAGGTGGTTTCTCTTGCCTCCCTGTGGAATGGGACTTTCGAAGATATTTTATTTCTTGCTTTTCCTTATTGCCCTTTAGAACCTCTCAGCATGGTTTTGGCTGCTTGGGTTTGCTTCTGTGGGAAGCAACCTTGTGGACTCCCTTTATGCCACGTTAACTGTGTTGCTGATGTCTGGATCCTACGATGTTTAATTTCATTCTCTTCCTAGAAGATAAGGGTAATGTGGCAACAAAGTACATTGAAGTCACTATCTTCACCCAGAGTCATCTGGTTCAGTGTGCAGGGCAGGCAGGCTGATGGAGACTCCTGCGTGAATGGGGTGGGGGCAGCTAAGAGGCGTGGGTTGAGAGATACAGGTTTTCAAGCAGCTAGCATAGACTAGCTTGCTAGTATTCAGCCTCTTAGATAACTCGTCCTTCTGGATTATAAAAAGAAGTGTTCTAGCACCTATGATGGTTTTACATTTAAAGCAGAGCTGAATTCTGCTAGTCTATTTAAAGATCTGTAGCCATTTCTATGGTAAACAGCGAGGGGACACAAGTGAAAAAGATCCCTTGGGTTAAACTGCAGATTTGAGTTTCCAGCTTTCATTTTAAAGCTAGTATTATCAGTTGGGTGTTTTGCACGTGATTCCACACACTGAACCATGCAGATGACCCAGTAAATGTGGACTGAACCTTCTCCAAGGCTTTAGAGTCTGGTAGGTGGGACTTTCTAGAGTCAACAGTTGGGGAGAGGAGGGAAAGAAGCAGTGGGAAGAGCAGGCAGGGGCTAGGACAGTTTCCCAGAGATGAGACTGTCCCGTCTCTACATCCCCCTGGAGCCTCCTGAAGATCCCCACCTCCTAGAGTTCCTGCTGTGTGTCAGCTCTCGCACACTGCACCAGGACTGCTGCATGGATAGCACAGAGGGTCAGAAAAGATGGTGTGAGACCTTCAGGCTAGGCTGCCAGGGAAAGCATGGCTTCTGCATTGTGCTCTCTCTTTGGAGGTTTCTTTTTGGAAGCCAGTAGCTACCTGCCCTGTGAGAGGCCTCCTGGTGAGGAGCTGAGCTCTCCCTGCACAGCTAAGTGTGAGAGCTCAGAACTGGGTTCTCTGGTCCAGGTGAGCTGTCAGATACCTTGCTGCCCTTGCTGACAGCTTAAATAACCTCATGAGATGGTACTAGCCTACCTAGGTGCTCATCTAATGTTCCTGGCTATGAGGGCTGTGAAGGATCAGGGTGTGCTGAGGTAAGCCACTCTGTGCTGTAAGATACTTTCCCACAACAACCTTCCCATAACAACAGGTAACTAGCCACCTTTTCCTTTCCCAGTGGTTAAAGACAATATTCAAATATTTGACAGCGATATAATGCCATAAATTTGAAGGTTCAATGTTTCATACACACAATGATTAAGAACACGAGAATCAGGAGTTCATAAAGCCAAGGCCAGGCAAGCATGAAGACCTGAGTTTGGATCCCTAGCACCTACCCAGAAAGCAAGCGTGGTGACACATGCTTGTAATCCCAGTGCTGGGGAAGCTGAGAATGGAGGACTCTGGAGCTAGTTAGCCAACCAGTTTAACTGACTTGGTGAGTTCTAGATTCAGTGAGAGAACCTGCCTCAAAAAATAAGGTGGAGAGCAATTGACAAAGAAATCCATCATTGACCTCTGGCTTCCATACATATGTACATACACACCTGCACACATGTGAACATATAATACTGTTTGCTGAATGTAGTAGTAGTGCATATCTGTAAAATCAGCACCAGGATGTCTGAGGTAGGAAGATCATGAGTTCAAAACTAGTGCAGATACAAAGACATTCTCTTAAAAAACACAAACAAAAACAATATAGAATGTTTTTCAATCTATGTGGATAAGATGTATATAAATGCTATGACTTCAGCCCCATTGTCAAAATATCTCATCATGTGTATATGTAAATAGTCCTAAATTTTAAAAAGTTCTAAATCTGAAATATTTCCCATCTCAAGCATTTGCAATAAGGGATTTTTTCAACCTGTAGTAGTCAATGAATAGCTACTCATGGGAGAACAGAGCTAGGAGTGTACATGTGTTACCAAGCACAGCCCTGACCATTCCATCTGAGCATCAGTATTTCTTCCCCTTTGCTCCCTCAGTGCTGGTGCAAGGTGACACCAGCTATGTCATATGTTGCTACTACTGATGACATATAAATCAGGTACTAGAATTTGACAAGAGGTGATGGCCATTGTCTACAACAGGCTGTTGCAATATCAAGTTCCTCGTCGTTTTTTGAACCCCACGACTTAATAGTGATTGCAGTATCTGGCTTTTCTTCTGGACCTATACTTAATTACATCAATTCATTTAATTCTCAGAATAGACCTAATGACAAAATTATTCTGACAAAGTGACAATCAGAGAGTTTTCTTCCTAGAATTATACAACCAGGAACTAGGCAGGGGTCCAGGCCCAGGTATTGGTTTCATAGCTACATACCTCCACCCATGGTAGGGACCATGATACAGAGCATCCAGGGCCTATCCTTTTTCACAGTTATACTCCAAATTGTGGTAGGAACCATAATACAGGACAGGCATCGGTTCACTGGCTTCATCTCATAATTGAAGGAAAAGATGAAGGAGGAAACAGAGAGGGCTCCATGGTCTGACATACCCAGCTCAGGGCTACAATGCTGCTGAGCAGGGGTGGAGACTGACTGGACAGTCTGTGTGCCCATTGAAATCAGGGCATGGCAATGGTGAGCAGGGAAAACCCTTCCTGGGACAGTGACAGACTTTTGGCATTTTAGAAAAAGACAAGAGGGGGGAAAGCCTATCATTTTAAAGTACAAATCTCTTTTCTTGGTGGCACTGAAAGATGAATGTTCCGTGTGACCCCAGCTGTATCTGAAGTGACTCAGGACCCAACCCATGTGAGACGACAGAACTCCAATCTCCTCCTCCTGAGACCAAATCCCATTTTCACTTGTGGGTATTTCATTCATCTTTGCTTTTTTGGTTTTTTAATTACATTGCAGAAGTGTGACTGTAATTTCCTCTCCATGTCATGACAGCGGCATTCATCAAGAGGCTTTAATTCTCTACAGCAATCACTTCTTTTCCCAACTCCGATTCAATCTCTGCCCAGGCAGAAGGGAAGGGCGTTTTGACCCTGAGGTTAATTATCTGCAAATAAGTTAAAATCACACAAACCCTCATCCTGGGAGAAGAGAAGCCATCCAGCCCAAGACTTCCTGTGCCTTGTTTTCTAAGGTGGCATATGGGAGGAAGATTGGGCTGGGCAGTCACCCTGTGAGGTCCTCATCTGTCCTGCAGGGTGGGGCTGGGTGAGGGGCAGACAGTTTTGATATGGCTGTAGTTTTGCAAACTTAGTATGGCACTTGACATAATTCCAAACTGTAGGAGTGGCTCTAACTCAGGGCTATGAATGGAAGAATAGGCCATAGAAAAGATAAGTATACGACGAAATCCTATTTCTGGGGGGAAATAAAGAAGGAAGCAATAGGGAGGCTTACCAGGAGTCATGAAGGAACTGACTCCTTACAGCTGCTGGAGGAATCTGCTATTCCATGGGAAGGGTCTTAGATGTCATAGATGCTGGCCTATCCCTCTGTACACTCCCTTCCTGACATCAAGAATGTCTCCGCAAACCCTCTTGTGATGAGTACAACAGTTATTTATGTGAAATTCACACACCCCCACAGGTGTGCAGGAATGCACATCGACATCAGAGGACAAGTTCTAGGAGTTGGTTTCTCCTCCCACTATTGGTTCTCCCCTTCCACTGGGGAATGAATTCAGGTTATCAGCTTTGTGTGGTATGGCCTGTAGGAAAGTTTGTAGGGTATTTTCTTGATTGACAATTGACATGGGAGATCACTGGAGAGTGGTGCCACCCCTGGGCAGGTGACCCTGGGAGGCAGAAGGAAGCAGCTGAGCAAGCCATGGGGAGCAGGTCAGTAAGCAGCATTCCTCCATGGCTTCTGCTTCAGTTCTCACCTCTTTCTGCCCCCAAATTTATTTAATGATGGACTGTGATATGGACATGTAAGGCAAGTAAATCTTTTCCTCCCTAAGTTGCTTTTGGTCATGGTGATTTATCTCAGCAATAGAAACCAAATTGAGACATGTGACAAGGGCTTTTACCCACTGAGACTTTTTACTGACTCTCACTTGCAATTTTGTTAAATCATTTTTGAACATTTGACCATAAATATGGCCTAATGTTGGAATTTGTAGGGAGAATGACAGCTAGCCATTGTCAAGTGCCTTCTATGTGTCATATGTAAATGCTTTTTTCAAACCTTAACTGTCTTCCTAAGAGGCTGACCACATAAGGGAGTTAGAGTTAGGATCTGCTCTGAGGAAACTATATGTGCCCAGCTCCTGCCATGCACCATGGGTTGATAGGCCTGTTACTTCTGTTGACTGTTCACTGACTTTTGCATCCTCAGCATCTAGCATGGTGGCTGGTACATGACAGGACTAAGGCAATGTTTGCTTTATTATTGATATGACTTTTAAATCCATCAAAGATGGGCGCACCAGTAAGAAGCAATCCAAAGATTCACTCAAGGAGGCTCAAAGGGCAGAGTGTGGGGTGAGAGACAGAATAATGGAAACACGGATCCCAAGTGGGGGATTCTCTGTGGTGAGGTTGACAGGACCCTGCAGGAAGTGAGAAGGAGATGAGGAGGTAGAGGCAGGAGGGCAAGCCCAGAATGTACCTGGGGTGGTGCTCTCCCAGATCAGCCTGAGACTCTGTGTGACATGGGCATATAGGACCCTGGTGATATTTAATGGGGTAAATCACACGAGGACTTTGATCATGGGAAGGGTACAGCTTCAGATAACATTCTTTGAATCTCTAGAAGGGACCAAGGGGCCTATTTTTATGCTCTTCAATTTTTAATGAGAAAGGATGTTGGAGAAGACAAAGCAAGATCAGAAGCAGCCATAGCTTAGAATGGGATTTCACTGCAAAGGAGCTTTGAGCTTCCAGTTCACAGTTTGCCCAGCTTCTGCTTCCCATGGCATCATGACACCAGTGGCTCAATGAGGGATGCTCAAGAGATCACAGGCTAAGACGGCAAACACTGTTCATTAAAATTTTTATACTTCCATGTTTTAAAAGGCTCAGCTTTGGGCCCTCTGGCTTTTAACGAGGGCATGCGACAAGCATTATGAGGGTCTAGTATCTCACTATTTGAATGCTGGGATACAGCTCAGCAGAGGTGGTGGGTAGTGAGGGTTACATGTCTTAAGGGAGAGAAAGAGTGGATAAGCAGCAGAGAAAGGGGGCGTGAAAAGAGGATACTAAGAAAGGGTGCAGAGAAGAAGAGGGTGGGGCTTAATATTCTGGCTCATGGGAGACTGTACAATTAATGTGACCTCCTTCCCCAGTTTCTTCCTGCATTACAAGTTTGATCCCCAGGTTCTGTGAAATGCCCCAGGTCTGCTACCATCTCAGATGCTAGTCACACGAGCTAACTTTCCAATGTTCTTTAGGCAGTAGGTCATTGCATGCACAGCCCACCTCTCAGTCACTTCCCTAGAAACACCAGCTTCTGATCATGTGAGCTGAGTGAGGCGTACAGAGCCGGTGGTGTGGGTTTGCAACCCAGCTATATCGCTTGGTAGCTGTGTGAAGTCTGCCAAGTGACTTAACTTTATTGGGCATCATTTCCTCATCTTTAAATGGCCACTTAGGACAAAGAGGATCAACAGAGTTGATCTATGTAAAGCTCTTAGTACAGAACTTGGGATAAAATACACATGCCCTAAAAACAGCAACTGTCATTACCAATTCCCAGCAATGGGAGGAGGTAGTAGGATCACTGCTAACAGGAGAACCATTCAAAGGAGCGAACAGCTGAAGCTTAACTCGTGGCTTCTGAAAGGTTGCCAACTCTTGCATAATCTGTCCCTGGTGATAAATATTTTTGTCACTTGGAAGGAGGCTGAGTTTCTCTCTTGGTCCTGGGCTTGGACACAGTCACTGATGAAAACATATCACTACTCTCTGATGTCTTCAGAAAAGAATTTTTCCCAAACCACAATTTTTATTGGAAAAAGATCCATTGATAACCTAGTGAGTCTTATAGGTGCCTAGGACTGGGTTAAAGCATGCCACGATACCCACCTGGCCTACCCCTCTCCTTTCTACCCTCTTTCCCCTTTAGTGTTAGTGGCAGCAGCTACTGTCTTCTTGAGAATTACCCCTGGATACTGGCTCCTGCCTCTGCTCTGAAAATGGATCCAATCTCCTCTTCTCTGAAGGAAACTCACATTCTTATAAACATATATAAAGCTTCTGTTCTGTTTTTCACCTTTTCTAAGCAATTTCCTTAAAAGACCACAGCTAAGGATGGGGTCCCTTTGTACTTTTTCTATAACCACAAACTAAACCTTCGAAAATCTTCAGGAATGTTTCTCCACCTCTCCATCTAGATCTTTGGACTATATGCAGTGACCCTAGACCCCAACTTCCTCTTTTGAACCTGCCTCTGAGGTATTAGGGTGCCCTGGGAGGATGGCAGACCACTACCTCATGGCCTTGGCATCGGCCTTTGTTTCCAGCCTCTATTCTGTTTCCCTGCGCAACTCACCTGGATGGGGATGCTTCCAGACCTTGTCTCTAGTTCGTCCTCCTTCCTTCCTTCCTTCCTTCCTTCCTTCCTTCCTTCCTTCCTTCCTTCCTTCCTTCCTTCCTCCCTTCCCTCTCTCTTTCTTCCTTTGCTCTATATGCATGGTTCCAGCATTCACTATAAGAAGAACACTACACTGACTATCCCCAGAGCCCATATTTCTAAATGCTGGCAAAACACCTCCAGGGACTTCCTGTCTGTCTATAGGGCTCAGATCAATCTGGTTCAAACTTGACCTACTACCTTCTCTCTTGCCTATTGTGTTCCCTGGTACTATTATGTGATCACAGTGTGCACTTTCTCAGGTCACTTGGATGATCATGTACCTATCATGCTTTCTAGCCTCTGTATCTGAATCTTATCAACTGCCATCTCCCAGCTCCCATCCTCCTAGTCCTCACTAAACACATGCCAAGTACTGGTTCTTGACTTGCCTGTGGTCTTCACTTTTTATTCAGAATACAGGTTTTCTCTTGTTTGCTATTTTCAGCAGTATTGGGAGTTGAAGCCAGCTTCTTAAGACAAGCTAGGTAAGCATTCTGTCAGTGAACAACAGCCTGGTCCCCTAATTATCATTTCTGTTTTTGATCTTCCCCTCCATTCCATCTTGAGCCCAGAAAGCCCAGCCCAATCACAACCCTGCTCCATTTCTGACTTGGTGGGCAGTGCTTTCTCCTCATCTGCAAAAGGTCAAAAAAGAACCAGAGCAGTTAGTCATAGAGGGCGAGTGTCTAGATCTACTACTGTCCTGTGTTTGGCTGGTTAGCACTATAAAGAGATGGATAGATCAGTGGGTATACAGAAGAGATAATGTGGGTCTGGAATGTTCCCCAGTGACCATGGCTAAGGCTTGGTCCTCAGCCTGTGATACTATTGAAAGTGCTACAAACATTAGGAGGTGGGCTAGTTGACCACATCTGTTCACTGGGGGTGACCCTGAAGTGGAACTAGGGATCCTGGCCCTGTTTTTAAACCTCACTTTTGACCTCCCATCCTCCACATAGAAACAGACCTTCTCTGACATGCACTAAGCAAGATGTACTGTGTTGACATAGACTCAATGAAGGGCCAAGAGATCATGAACTACAGTTCTGAAACTGTGAGTCCAAATTAGTTGATTGAACCCTTCTTGCTTTAAGTCATTCACAAGGCTACTGTGTCACAGTCATGAAGAACTGACTGGTACCTAACAGATGAGTAAGAGCAGCCCATGCATCTCATCAGGTTGGCTCATTCACAAGGGGTGGGCTGCTCTTGGGTGATCCTGTAGACCAGTGGTTCTTAAAAGAGGAGTAATGTTTTCCTCCAGGGACATTAGATGGTCTAGAGGCATCTTTCTGTGGTCATAATGGAGGAGAGTGGATGCTGCTCCTGTTGAATACCCTCAACACACAGGAACACCCTGTATAAAGAATGATTGCCAACATGGCAGTTGTGCTAGGTTAGAAAGACTCAGAAGTTACCCCTGAGAACCAGGCAGGGGCTTGGATAAGTGGAGGAACATACTGAGTCATTTTACGTTTGGAAATCTCAAAAGAAAACAAATGCAAACGAACATCAAAGGCATGGACACCTGTGCAATAAAATGAGGGCACAGGCACTTATGTTTAAGCAGTATGTTTGACATTCAGGAGGAGACAGCCCAGGAAGGCCAGAGGCTGAACTCTGAATATAGAAGAGTCCAAACGTATTTTATGAAACTGTCTAGAAATCCCCCAAGAGAAGAGCAACATGAGTGCAAACCTCACCTCTGACAACACAGACCACCAATGCATTCTGCCTTTTCTGAATAAGCTTCCAGCTCTTGCATGTGCCTGTACCTCGCTACCCTGTCACTTCTCCCCATTGTCCTTAGTCTCCCTGCGGGAGGCCCTGTTCCAGCATCAGGGGATAGTCTGTTTGTCTAATCAGGTTCTGGGGCCATTTATTAGCAAAAACTGTTCATCGGTTACCTCCAGAAGGCCAGACAGTCAGTGCAGATTTAAACCAATGCAAGCAACAGCTGCCAGGCTGGGCTCTTTCCTGCAGTGGGAAGCTGATGCTGTCTGAAACTAAATGCTTGCTTTGTTTAAGTGCCCTTTCTGCTAAGTCGTGAGAAATGGAAACACCAGCCATCTGTGGATGAGCGAGCAGCACAAATGCCCACAGCCATTGGACCTTACTGACAGCTTTCTGGGGAGTGTGGTGGCCTGGCAGCCTGCTAAGCAGGCCACTGTCATAAGCACATAAGACACTGATGGAGACAAGGACATTTCCTCCCATAATCTCCAAAGTCAGTGGGAGCACAGGGGTCTAAGTGTGGCCCAGTTCTGCATAGTGGGGGAGGGAGAGCAGCAGGAGAAGGGTAGGGTAGAAATGTCCGCCTCAAGAACAGTTTATGCCAGGGCAAGCACTTGGCTCTTTTCAGGAGAAAGCCCAACTGTGCTTGAGGGTTTTGAGAACCAGCTAGGGCTGCTGTACACACCCAGCTCACACTGTGATTTAAGCCCATTTGCTACCAGCTATAGCGATCCACAGTGCACAATGTGTTTTTCCTGTCACTTATTGCAGGCAGGGACTCCTGTGAATATATTCTCAGCTTTGCCAACAGCAAAAATCATTTTGAAGAAGTCATTCTTTCTAGATGAGCAGAATTATTCCCTTTACCTCCTTGCCCCTCGCTCATCATGAATAAACAGCCATTTCGGCTTCAGCAAACCCCACTTTAAAATAAGCAAAGCCCAAAACAAAAGAATAAAACAAAACAAACAAAAACCCAATAAAGCTGTAATGCTCTGATATCCATAATTTCCCTCCAAATGTCACCATATGAAAACACCAAGTTCCTTCTAAGCACATTTACAAAGCCGTATCAGGCCATTCCCAGCGGTTGGATTATTCTGAAATACAATCAAGTTAATGGGTAGACTCACAAGCCAGGCATAATTCCTCCATTTATGTTGTTCATGAAACTGTCCCTATGACTGGAAATTCCTGCCACCGTCTGCAATGAACAAAGAATGCAACCCCATGGCTGAAATGGCAATGGCCGATCTGCAAGTGCTCCCAGTCCCTTCAGTTCTCTGCAGGTACATCAAGGCAGCGTTTGCCCATCTCTCGCTTGAGTCTTTCAATTATTTAGCAATTTAGTGCCAGAGTAGATTCAGCGCTGAGCCACTCTTTGCCCTTGTTGCAGTCCCTCTAACAGTTCCATTCATGGGGTGACCCTCTTAACAGTATGGGTAAGCTGACCTCTGCCTCCAGACACACATGTAATTTAGAAAGAACTTTCTGTTGGAATCCTCTTGTTACCTTTCCAGGGACCAATGCCACATGGCAACAATGGGTGTGTGTGTGTGACAGGAACCCCCAGAAGTGTTCATAGTTGTCATATGCCCCAGAGGGAAAGGTACTAAGATCTTGGTGTCCCTAAGTCTGTGAACTTAGACTCATTGAATCTGCACTTAAGTAATTAGCTGGGCACTTATTAAATCTATAACGAATGCCAACATGGTGCCAAGCATTGCTTATCTGGGAGCGGGGAAGATGGAAGGCATTAGATAGAAAAACAAATGAAAGTTTCAGGAAGCAAATGCTGAGCAGAACTGAGACCCAGGCCATGTTCTCAGCAAACAGATCCAGGTGGATGCACTCGCTCTATAGTTACGTGAGACCTGTTGGCATAGTTCTTCTAGAAAGCCCGACCTGGCCTTTCTATGTTCTGGTGACTTGGCATCCTGCCTCTACCTCTGAAAGTGGTAACAAATATAAAGGACACAGTTGTCACATGAAAGTAGTGGATGTCAGTGGAAGAGGCATGTATATAATATCTCCAGAGCCCACATGGGACAGAAAGCACTGGGGGAGGAAGGAGTCAACCTCAGGGAAGAGACCGAAGCAGAGCTCACCAGATGATGGTTCTCTAGTCATGCCAATGTGACAATGACAACCCCACCTACCTACAGCAGCAAGTGCTGCAGACCCCCTGTTCACTGAGCAGCTTCCTGGGTACCAAGCAACAAATTTTTGTCTTTCCTACTAGTAAAGACTCAACAAAGAAGAAACTGTCACTCCACTTTACAGATACCAAAAGTGAGGCCCAGTGAGGCTATGCAACTTGCCCAAGGTCTCTCTTTTGAGTATGACAGGGTTTAGTTGGTCCTAGAATTGGGCTCATTTTAATTGAGTACATCAACCTGACAGCCAAAGGAAGCCACTGTCATTCCATGCTCCCTGGAAGGGTTGTCCATGTGGAAGGGAAGTACTGACTGTGTGAGAAGCTAGAGGAGTCACTGACTAGGGATATCCCAGAGCTGTAGAGTACACAGTGGTGCTCAGCTCTGTACACCATGCTGATTCCTCCACATGTGCAACCCCCTTTCTGCTGAAAGCACGGCTGTTTAGCAGAGGGATTGATGAGATCTAGAAGCCTCTTGGAAACACTCCTTTCTTAATCATTTTTACCTTTATTTTATTACAAAACCATTAATGGAAAACCATTATTGTGAGTAATCAGGTACCACCTCTGCAGTGCCCGCTGCACAGTCTGTGTCAGAGAATGTGCGGAGGGTGTTGGGATTGATGACACAGAGACCCGTTGGTGGTTTCCAGAAGGCTCCTCAAGAAGCCTCAAGAATGCTTCCCAAGAAAGGCTTCCCCCAAGAAAAGCTTCCGCTCCCTTTCTTACCCCTGGCTGGTTATATGCCCTGACACCAGAGGTGGTGGTGGGTGGGTCAGGAAGTGGAGGTTAGTCTTTGGAAAAGGTCAAGGTCAGGGCGTTCTGTGGGCGAGCCCTTATCAGGAACTTATTGCTCTGGGCACTGTATTGTTTTTAGTAAACATGTTTTTAGTAAACATTGTCTTACAGCTGCCTGTTGCCAGGCTGATGGGAAAGTGGGCCTCTGGCCAAGGTCTGTTGTTCCCACAACCTCCCCAACAACCTCCATGAGTCTACCTTTCCCAATAAGTCACCCTTTCAAGGACACCATAGATACATATTTTTACAATCATACCATTTTAGGTTTTACTTGACTTAATATTATAGCCTAAATATTTCTCCTGCTGCTGTATTGTCATCACTGTTTACATCTTGTTGGGCCACAGTCACGAAATGTGCACCTTTTAGCACTGAGACTTGCCAGGCCTTGAAACTGTCAGGCCTTGAAACTGTTTCGCTCAGTCACCTGTGAGATGTGCTTCACTAAATGAGCACATTTGTTCTACATCCAGATGAAGGGTTGTGGCATGTGATTACTCCCAAGGGAGGATTTTTAAAAAAGGGTTTTAGAAAGAAAAAAATAGAGTTTCTATTTGTGAGTGGAAACATGGAGCAGGTGCCCTGTGGTGGGCAGGTGCAGCACACCTCTTTTCAAGTCAAGTCTTGAAGTGCTGGTGTGTCCCACTGTGACAGTTACTCACCTGCTGGAATTTACCCACCCATCTTCCAATAATGTTCCTAAAATAGCTACACTGATGATATTAATAGCAGCTACAGCAATGGAGTTCCTTATCACTGTTGCTTGCTCTGTCTCTATAGTTCCTTTTGGTCATGGGGACCCAGAACCAGACTATAATTCTTAAGTGTGGCATGGAAGTCACTGATTATTGTCACACTGGTCTCTGCTGGCTGTCAGGCCTGGGCCAGCCCTGCCTTAGGAAAAAGAGTCTAAACTATTGTTATGGTTTGGATGTGAAAATGTTCCCCGCAGGCTCATTGGTTCTTATACTTGGTACCTGTCTGCTGGTGCTGTTTTAGGAGGCTGTGGAATCTTCTGGACCTGGGTCTGGCTGACAGACCTAGTCTGTAAGCCTAGGGCTGAAATAGAGGGTCACCACCTTCCTTGCTTCAGTCCCAGCCACATACATGTTCTTGCCACCATGAACTGGCTGTGCTGTCCCCAAAGTGGTGGGCTGATACTCTGAATGAAAACTTAACTCCCCTCTCTTAACTTGTTTCTTACCAGGTATTTGGGAACAGTGATGAAAAAAAAAAAAAACCAACTGCCGGGCGTTGCTGGCGCATGCCTTTAATCCCAGCACTCAGGAGGCAGAGGCAGGCGGATCTCTGTGAGTTCGAGGCCAGCCTGGTCTACAAAGCGAGTCCCAGGATAGCCTCCAAAACAATACAGAGAAACCCTGTCTCGAAAAACCAAAACCAACTAATACAATTATGGAAATACACTAATCAGGTAGATTCCAAACCTGCTCAATACAAGTAGAGCCATTCATGGTGGGGAGAAGTGCACTCAGAATGCCCTTGCCTGGAGCAGCCTTCAATTGCCACTGCTCTTCAGGGCTTCTCCAGTCTTAGGGGAACGTGCCTGTCACCAGCCGGCTGCTTGGCTGAGGTTGCCCACGGTGGATGCTTCTAAAATTCATTTCCAGCCACATTTTTGGCTTAAAGCCCCGAAGCTTCTTTTTAGGAAGAGCATGGAGCCTCCAAATTTCATTCTGCTTTCTTACTGCTTGTTCAAAAAACAATCATCTAAGATCAAAATATCATCCTCAGGCAAAAAGAATTGAATTCAAACATTCTTAAGAACAGATTCAACAACCTTTTCCCCACAAACACAACACAACACAACACACAGAGCTGCTTCATTCTTGGTCCCTAGTTACCTTAACAATGAATGACAAAAAAATGGGTAGAGTGAGAGTATATTCCGAAGAGAGACCTTCTGCCAATTAGGAGACTTTGGAGTGACAGTGAATAGGCTGCATCCCAGGAAATGGTCTCAGTAGCCCTACAAGGGGAATACTACTAGTCTACCCCTCAGCTGACACTGAGGCCCCGGGGGATCAACAATGTGCCCTTGGTTGAATAGTTGGTCTCAAAGTAGCCTTCTCCCAGGACCATCTTCTGACCCACAACACTACACTTGGAATTTGCATATCACTATGGTCCAAACAAGCTAGGAAGTTAACTCTTGGCGAATTAAAAAGAAAAATGTGCTGGTATTTGACAGCTCTCCTCTCTCCCCTTTCTTTTGTTTCAGTGGGAGTGGTACTGGAGATTGAATCTTAGCTCTGTGCATGCTAAGCACACGATCTGCCTGTGAACTGCACTCTCCACCCTTCTTATGTCACACCCCACACACTGCCTGTCATGAAGAACAGCCCCCACTGCCAGCTGGTCCACTTCAGTCTGCTTTCCTCACTGATCCTCGTGAGATACAAAACACCAGCAAAGCCACTGGATAGCATCAGAGCTTGAAATCTCTGCCCTCTGCCGTCTCCCCAAGCCATCGCCTGGATGCCTCTTTCTGAAGGTTAACACTGTTCCCTATATTTTCTTTCTTTTAACCTCTACCACAACCACCCATAGCTCATGGTTTGGTTTTTATTTTGTAAAGTAAGTGTCATGCCATATTTTGTGTTTGGGGATTTTCTTTACACTATATTTACAGCGTCAGAACTTTGAATCCAGCTAAGGCCACTTACAGAAGGAAGGAGGTAGAGGGGAGGTAGATAACAGGGCTATTCTCCTGTAGTCACAAACATTCGAAAGAGCACCAGGCTTTGACCTTGGTTTCTGAGCCAGTTCAGGTGGAGCATAGCACCTCACTGATCTTCCCTCCCCTCACAGGGCTCAGAACCAAGGTCTCCTTTCTGTCTCTAGAACACCCCAAGTACCATCTTTACTTGGGGCCTGAGCTAGCTGATCTCCTCTGCAGCTCCTAAGTTCAGACATGCCCCCTTCCTCAGGGAGCTTCTCATGAGCATGTAGGAGGCAGCTGCAGAGCATGGGCCCCGCTTTATTCAGCCTGCTGCATGCCTAGCATCTACTGACTTCTGTCTCTCTTGCTTTACAAGAAGAAAGACCAGAGGATGTATCTGAGTATTCCCAGACCCCAGAGGAGGCCCAAACTTCTCCTTGGGGATTCTTGAGGTCAACATTTTCATAGTACTTCACCTGATTCTGTCTATAGGAGCCGCAGGTGGCTGAGACTCACAATGTGCTGCTGCAGATCAAGGCAATGTGGACACATAGTTCCTAGAGCTCCTTTGTACAGCCTTCATATTTGTGGGGAGGAAAGTAAATAACAAGTTTCCTCCAATAAATCCGATGTAAAGGACTTTTGAATATTCTCTTTAAAAGCAGTGAAAGTTGTCTTTATTAAATCTCACATCCTTGGCATCCATTTTTGTGACTAGATGGGAAACATACATGTTCATGTCTACACAATAACATCAAGTTGTCTCAAAGAAAACCAAGCTGAGTTAGCAACTATTTTATAGAACACAGTTTTTTCCTTGAAGTGAGTATTGTGAGACCCAGGATGGCTGAGATTTCTAATTATAAATACAATGAACCTGCTATTCATACTCAAATATGAGTTTTGGAAAATATTCCTGGTAAGAGTGGTGGTGTGGATAATGAACACATTTCGTTGATCTTAGATAATGGGATTTGTCAGCATCTGGAAGAGGCCACAATGGAGGGAACCAGCATTTCCAATTGGTGATGCATTATGTCACAAAATTACATACTTGTAAAAGGTTCAATTTCAATAAAGAGTAATGGGGTGCAATATTACAAGAATAGAATGGTTCACTGATGATGGTTCAGATTCCAAGTGCAGTGAACTTTGTAAACACCTACATGTCAGTGTAAGTAATCCATCAGGGATGAATAATAGCCAGTCTTCTCAGAAGCCACTGGGCATTCATTTCTCCTTTTAAACAGCACTCTGGTACCCTGGCTGGGGTTCTTCATCAACTTCAGCAAGAGCAGCTGAGAGTACCAGACTGAACACAGAAGGAACTGTGGAAGTGAGGTGTCAGCTGGGTCTAGGGGCTCGTACCTATAATCTCAGCACTCCGGAGGCAAAGAGAAAAAGATTGCCATGACAAGAAAAGGCTGGGCTATGTGGTTCCAGTTTGGCTCAGAATACAAACAAACAAAACAAAAGACAACAAACAAACAACCAAGAAGGAAAAATGATGTCAATTGCTTTTTCTTTTTTTTTTTTAAGGAAGCAGACAAAGAGGTCTGGGGAAAAAAAGGATAAATCCTGGATAAGGAGGAAGGATCTAGCAGTTTCAAAGTGCACAAGGCAGACCAGCAGGCCAGAAACACAGGTGGGAGTTGCTTCTTAAGCTAGAATTTCTTCAGGAAACATCAGTTTTTGCTTAAGCCTAAGCATGATAGAAAGTGGCTCACTGACATTTTGGAGGATAATCCTCTTAGAGCATACTAATTGTGGATATTAATCGCATCTACAAAACACCTGTATACTGACAGCTACATTAGTGTTTTTGGTGCAATGATTGGGTATTACTTAGCCAAGTTGAAGCACAGGTCAGAGAAGACTTGATGTGGTTTGATCTGTGTAGATCTGCCTCTATGACAAGACGCAGAGAGGAATGGAGGAGGGATAAGGGTAGGGCAAAGGGAAGACAGAAACTATCTGGTACTTTGACAGCCATCTATGAGGATAAGGGTTCCACAGTAATGAATCTTGAGAAATGGAGCTAAACAAAATAAAATCAATTATTTTTCTGGCAAAATGAAGGGGAGAAGCACTCTGATCAGGAGAGATGGGGTATTCAAAGCTCTCTTCATGAAGTCAGTATGCACAAAGGAGACATGGGTTTACATACCTGGACTGAGATGTCTAAGTGAGTATGTTGGCAAGGGGCCGCTGAGTGGAGGTGACTATAGGCTAGGGATTGCATTAAAAATCATCCGAGGCATGCTGGGCAATTGTGGCACATGCCTTTAACCCCAGCACTTGGAAGGCAGAGGCAGGTGGATCTCTATAAATACAAGGCCAGCCCGGTCTAAAACATGAGTTCTAGGATAGCCATTACAGTTACACAGAGAAACACTATCTTTAAAAAACAAAACAAATAAACAAAAAGCAAGGCTTCTGAAATAGTAATTACAGGAAGCATCTATGTCACTCCATACAGGATGTTCTGGACTAAAGTAAAAAAGAAGCTAGCAAAGATGCAGACAATTACTGATAGACTTATGATGGCCATAAATTACTACAGAACTTCGGTGGGAATAAAATGGACACAGGAAAGCAAAGAAATGTTGCAGAGAAAGAAATCCTTAGAAGCAAGCAGTAAATAAAAAGTGAAAGAGAGAGAATTCTAAAGTTGGAATAATTACAGTGTGATTGAATCATAAAGATCTAAGATGCTTATGCAGTCCACCCAACTCCCACCATCAAACAGCTTTCTGTCTCAAGAAATATAAGAGGCTCTTTACCTGAGAGGTCAAAAGGACTTTATAAATCCCACCCATTCCATTGTGTCACTGGAGAGCCACTTCTCATATTAATGTGACAACACAAATCAGGTTGCAGCAGCATTTCAAGGAAAACTCAGAAAAAAGGAGTTTAATAATGGGGTAAAACAATGCCACAGGCAGTGGCATTAACTGCCACAGGCAGTGTTAACAGATGCAAAATGGAAATGTTTTTAAATAAATGCCACAATCAAGGGGAAACTACATACCCCAGTAAGCAAACCATAGAAGGACCCATATAAGAAACAGAGGCACATTTTTATCTATAAAGTTTTGTTTTCCTATGTTGTCAACTGAGAATTTCATTGAACTCCATGAATCTGCATCTTATTCTATCACTGCCTCCAACCACAACACAATTGTATAATTGATTTCTTCCTATAGTTATTTTTCATGGCTGTATATGATAGTTACCTAAAGCTTCATTGTTAATGAATGAAATACTTAGAAAATGGTTATGGCTGCAATTTTTCAGCTGGCCATTTTCTACAGCTATAACTTCATGTAAACACAAATTCTTTGTAGTCTTCGATTAACTTTTAAGGATATGAAAGAGGGGTGGGTATAATCCAAGGACTTGTGGGGCTCAGCTAGGAGAATTGTAAGTTTGAGGTCAAACTGGCATATTGAGAGATACATATGAAAACTGTCTCAAACACACACACACACACACACACACACACACACACACACACACACACCAGAAAGAAAAAAGAATGCAAAGGGTACCTAGAGATCTAGTGGTTTGGGAACCACAGTTCTACTTTTTTCCCATATTCTCGGTACTGGCTGAAGACTGAACCAAATAGTAAGAACATTCACTTTGACACCTGTCTCCTTTCTGAAACCTCCATCTTTAACCTAGTCTTTGACTGCTTCCCTCCCTTCCTCATGAGTCCTGCAGCTTTAACAAATGCTTACAAATGTCTCTACCACTCCCACGCAGATACACACTTCAGGGTCACCATGAATATCTGTAGCTAGTTTTGTATCCTTGCCTTTTCTTAAGTGCCTACATCAAGACAATAATTTTGAAGCTAATTTTTACAAGGATATAATGCAATTGCTTTACCGTTAATCACTGGTCTTAAAGTATTTTTCCCTTTCTGCATTATGAATAGAGGAGAAAGAAGTGACAGTATTATTTTATACATTCCTTCCTTCTTAACAGGGCAGCACATGGCAACGTTTAAAAGCAACCCTCAAGCTCCTTTCTGGAAGAGAAGAGACACTATGACTGTAACAATTTCTGTTTAAAACAGAGAGATCACAGTGTCACACTACAAGGAAGCCACACTTAAACAAAAGTAAACAATGAACTTTTCAGGATTATTTCTTGAGTGTGCTACAGAATTTGAAATTGAGTTACCTTGTACTGGGAAATGTGATCTCTTTGTTAGTGAGACATGACTGATGAACCATTGCCAAGCCCAGCTCTTGGCGCCCACATCAGAACTTCTGTAGATTCCACACAAAGCTTAGCTTTGTGCAGATGCCCGAGAGAATGCTCACAAGGGTATGGAGAATGTACTCCTGTTAACCAAATGCTGAGTTAACATCAAGATGCTGTCTTTAAGGTACAAGGAACCGGCCGGGCGGTGGTGGCGCACGCCTTTAATCCCAGCACTCAGGAGGCACAGGCAGGCGGATCTCTGTGAGTTCGAGGCCGGGCTGGACCGATAGCCTCCAAAACAATACAGAGAAACCCTGTCTTGTAAAACCAAAAAAAAAAAAAAAAAAAAAGGTACAGGGAGCCTTGTCTTCAAACAAGTCTAACAGAATCAGTAGTGAAGGGGGTGGGGTGTGAGCAGATCTCAGATCCTAATGGGTGAGGTGGGAGCACATATCAGACCTTAAGGGGTGAGGTGGGAGCCAATCTCACATCCTAGGAGGCAAATGTTGATTTGCTTCAGACAGGTAGCAAGCACCAGGAACATGACAGGTCATGGCTCAGAAAAACCAAAGACTCTGCAGTAATAGGAAGATCTCCCAGATGTGATTTCCTTGTTTTTAAAACACACTGGCTTGAACTTAATAATCAGAATTTAATGAAAATCTTAATTTTAGATCCAAAGCAGGTAACCACAGCCTTAGGCTGACAGTTGGATATCTCCAGCTGAAGGGGAATAGGTTCTGTCTTCTGATAGGTGTTGTAATTTAAGAAAAGCAGCACTGGAGAGAAAGATGCCATGAGACAAGGGTTCAAGCAGAGGGTTTTTTTTTTGTTGTTGTTGTTGCTGTTAGGAAAAGTGATCATCAAAAGGGGAAAGCAGGGGGTGGGGGGGTGATTGGCCTCTGGAGACAGAAGCAGCAGTAGAGAGGGGACAGGAAAGAGGGGGAGAAGGAGAAAGAGAGTGGAACAGAGAGGGAGAGAAAGAGAGAGAAGGATGGGAGGTGGGCAGAGCCCTTTTAAAAGGGAACACAGTGAATAAGCACTGGTGGTGCTCTTAGTGGTTGCAGCTGAGGGCGTATCCTGTCAGAATCCTGAGGATAGGCTAGTACAGATGCCTAAATATTAACAATAGGTATGTGGCCTACACATTTTCTGGTTTAGATAAAAGAAGTTTCGGTTAAAAAAAAAGTCTGCATTCTGAATTGCAGTCTTGGATTTGATGTTTCAAATGTCACTGTATGTATCAGTGTGTTTTGGCCCCTCCCTCCTGGATAGATGTTTATAGGGCACTGGTAAAACATCCAGAGAGCAAAAAGGCTGCCAAGTTAAAGAGCAGGTACAGGAAGGAGTACTCAATCCTCACTCACCAGCCTCCACTAGTGAGCCCTGCCACAACCCAGGCTGCACTGCAGTCTAGGAGCACACTGTAGATTTGATGCTGACTCTCAAAAGTCTAGCATGAAAGAGCTTAGCAAAATTATTACACAATTAGCATAAAAGGAAAATGCCCCATTAATTATCAATACCTCACCATCCCTGCAATACAAGGGGAATAGCAGTATGGTTGAGAGATCACAGCTGCATTCTCAGGAGGTATCTGGTGAGACTAATTAAGAAAGTCAGCTTTCCAAGTGAATAGCAGGTCTAGGCAATGCTTATGGATGATTGCAAAAATTGCTAATTGGAAGGATGCGATGGTTAGTTTTGGTTGCAAAACTGGCTGCACAAAAGAGATGCTTAGAGAATTGGTCAGGCACACTTTTGGTTGTATCTGTGAACTAGCATATCGTCCAGGGATGAACCAAGAAGGCCTACTCTCAATGGAGGCAATAACATCTATGATGACTAGTGTTGACTGAGAATCTGAGAAAAGTTAGAATTAGCTGAGAGGTGGGCCTCTGGGAAGGTTTGTAGGAGATTATCTAGATTACTTTGATTGAAGTGGGACGACTCACCTTTGGGCAGCACTATTCCCTAGGCTAGGGACCTTGGACCAAGTAAGGTCAGAAAAAGCTAGTTAGTGCTAGCATGTGCTGCTCTGCACTTCTGATCACGGATATCATGTGACAATCTCCTGGTTGCATCTCGTTCTCACCACAGGGACTGTAATAAGGAATCATGAGCTACACAAACTGTTTCTACCTTAAGCTGCTTTGGCCAGAGTATTTTTATCACAGCAACAAGGGGGAAAAAGGAAAGAAATGTCATGTAGTAGGCTGGGGTTGATGAAGCAAAAAGCTCAAGATAAAGACTACCTCTTGCTTGTGCTTGTCTTTGAGTGGTGCATTTTTCTGCTTATCATGGACATCAAGTTCTAGGTTCCTTAGCATTTGAATTTTGATGTGCACCTTGGATTGTTTTTCTTTTGCTGTGATAAAACACCATGACCAAGAGCAACTTATGGAAGCAATATCTTATTTTGTCTCAATTGTCAGAGGACTAAGAATCCATCGTAGTGAGTAATCATGGCAGCAAGTGGCAGGCGCTGCAGCTGCAGCAGAGGTCAAGAGCCTGGATCCTTAACTTCAAGCATGAATCAAAGTGAGTGAGGTGGACGTAGGGCAAGCTACATCCCTCAGAGTATGTCCCGGGTGATACACTTCCTCCAGCAAGGCGGGACCACTTAAACCTCCCCAAAAAGCCCTACAAAATAGAAATCAAGTGTTCAAATCTCTAAGCCCACAGGAGACAGTCTCATTCAAAACAGCACAGGACAGGTCTTCCAGGTCTTCTGCCTTGGACAGGGACTACATTAATGGTTCCCTTCAGATGCTTCCACCTTCCTTTTTTTTTTTTTTGGTTTTATGAGACAGGGTTTCTCTGTTTTGGAGGCTGTCAGTCCAGCCTGGCCTCGAACTCACAGAGATCCGCCTGCCTCTGCCTCCCGAGTGCTGGGATTAAAGGCGTGCGCCACCAACGCCCGGCGCTTCCACCTTCTTGATTAAGCGGTTAATACTTTCCCTGGCTCCCTAGCCTGCAGATGGTCACTGTAGGACTATCCAGGGTCTCATCCTGTGAGCCAGTCTAACAAATTCCATCGTATGTACATGGCGATGGCCTTGCTTCTCTGGAGAACCTGAATAAAGGGGATTTTATAATACACATCTTATACAATTCTCTACTTAACTGACTAATCTGAAAGGCATAACAAGAGACAGGGATGTACATTCTCTGCCAATCAAAGTCTTGTCAAACATACAAAGTAAGTTAAATCTGATCAAGCTTCTAGATTCAAGTACTTGCTTGAAGGAAATCAGAAGACAGAAGAGTGTATGAAATGATACCACAGGGGATGCACCTGCAAAACCCACAACTGAAAAACAGTTGAAGTCACACAACCCAACTTCGATCACGACAGGATTATGCAGTGGGAGGGGAGTTTATAGATTAAGAGATCCAAGAATATCAACTGAAAGCAAGTGATGACCTTGTGTAAACTATGAAACAAAGAAAAAAGTTGAAAATTATTATATAATCTGATAATTTAGAGTTTTAATAGCACTGACTGCAATATTGTGGTCGCACAGTTTATATACCTAAGGCTCAGAGAACATTGTGGAAGAGGGCGTGGAAAGACTGTAAGAGCCTGAGGACCCAGGTGCATGTGGTAAGGAGGTGCCTTCTAGACACAACGGGACAATGCTACATCCATGAAATCTCAATATCATGGTTGCCTAAATAAGACCTGCATAACAGTCAACCAGTTGGCACACCAGCATGAATGGGGACATTTTCACAAGGCCCCATCTCTGGATTAAGGGCTTCAGTCAATTAATGGCTGCTAAGAGAGGGAGAATCAGCTTTCACAGGGATGAAACTCCTGATGAGTTATCTATCTGCAGTAGTCAATGCTAAGCACAACTATGTGTGAAAAACATTAAGTGGACTTAGTAAATTGTATAATATGTGTGTATTGTATCGATAATAATTATAGAAGAAGAAACCATTAATTTAAGAGGGAGTGGGGAGACATAGAGTTGTTGGAGGGAAGAAATGATATAGAGTATACTCATGTATGAAATTTTCAAAATTTCATCTTTTTCAAATGTGCTTTTTTTGCTATAGTGCACATATAAGTTTTTATGGAGGAAGACATAAAACTAATGTTAAAAGAATGGTGAGCAGTTAGGTGCAATTGTACCCTGCCTTAACACTCATGAGACTGAGGCAGTAGCCAGGTGTGGTAATGCATGCCTTTAATCCCAGGATTCAGAAGGCAAAGGCACAGGTTTTCTGTTTGAGGCTAGCCTGGTCTACACAATGAGCTCCAGGACAGCCAGGACTACATAGAGAGACCAAAACAGAGGCTGAAGCAGGAAGACCACAGATTCCAGACAAACTTGGGTTACTACTACACAGTTTATAAGAATAAAAGACAGCAAGAGGTGAGTCAGCAAGGTGGCTCAGTGAGTAAGAGTGCTTGCTGCCAAGCCTGGTAATAAGAATTTGACCCCTACATGGCTGATGGAGAGAATAAATCAACTTTGATAAGTTGTCCTCTAACCACAGATAAGGCGTGACAGGTGACCACAACAGATCAATAAATGTAAGAAAAAAACATGAAAAGAAAAGGAGTGGTAGGGAAAGCATACGAAGTGCTCCATATCAAATGTTATTAGAGGGACAAACATCAGAATCAGAATGAGACAATGCTTTCCCCACTAGGATGGCGGGACTAAAAGATAATGTGGAGGACCACGGACCTTCACACACTCCAGGGGATATGCACAGTGCAGGTTTATTTGGAAGATGAAATAGTTTGGCAGTTCCTCAAGTGGTTAAACATGGAATGACCTGGTGACCCAGGAATCCACATCCAAGAGAAATGAAAGGAATATGTCAGCAGAAAACTTCGATGGAAATGTTCACTGCATAGTTATCATGATAGCTGACACACAAGAGCAAACCTAGTGTTCATTAAATTATGGTTCAATCCATACAATGAAATATTGAACCACAATGAAAGGGGAGAGTAAGTGGAGTATGGAGGGGGAAATACACTTGAGGTACATTTTTTTTTTTTTTGGTTTTACGAGACAGGGTTTCTCTGTTTTGGAGGCTGTCAGTCCAGCCTGGCCTCGAACTCACAGAGATCTGCCTGCCTCTGCCTCCCGAGTGCTGGGATTAAAGGCGTGTGCCATCAACACCCGGCTTGAAGTACATTTTATTCTTGCATGAAAATAGCCTTATATAAGACTGAATAATAAAAATGTATATACAATGAGCTATCAACATGCTTTGATATTTATTTAAAAAGGAAAGCTGGATAGATGCAATAAAATGAACATCCCTTGAGAGTAGACAGTCAGACGAAACACCATGTTATATGACTCCTCATATATGCAATATCCAGAGTAGGCAAAACTATAGCAACCAAAAGTAGGTCAGCGGTTACTGGGGTAGAGTTGGGTAAGGAGAAACAGGAGGAAGATAATCTATCTAAGGGTTCCCAGGTCTTCTGAGAGGCAATTCAAATGTTCTAAGTGATGGCAGTAGTGCACTGTCCTATGAATGGTTCTAGAAAGCATAGAATGGCATATGTAAGTAAAGAACAAAAAAGTATTGAGGAAAAGTAGGTAAGGACACAGGTGAGATACAATAGACTACACGACAATGTGTTTAAGTATGGAGGCTCTGCATCAGACCCTAAGGGTCAAATCCTGGCTCTGATCATGACCAACTGTGTGACCTTGAGAACATAAGCAGTTTAACCCTCAGTTTCCTCAAAAGTAAAATGGGGGAACATACAAATAGTGGACACCTGAGCCAGCCTGTGGCACACATGAGAGAGACGTTCAAAGAACACAACAAATCCTGCTTTGTCACCCGGCTCTTGCAGGACCCATTGCCACATGGGCACACGTGGAGGCTCACACAAAGCTTCCTGAAGTTTCATGCTCGGTTGGTCTTTTTAAATTGCTATCGTGCTCTTTACTGTGGCACTATCTTCAAATGGTTCTGAATTTTTGTGACTTAGTTTTCTTTTAGCTCACACTACAGACAGAGATTTAAGAAGAGTGGCAAGAGATGTAAGGAGACCCTTGGTAGCAATACAAAAATATCTGCACCAGAAGGTTGGGCAATCTTGCCCAATGGCCACCAATCAACAACAGACTCTCTTTGGGTGGAGACCTTAGGAGCCTAGCTTAACTCACAGGTGGCTGTGTGTTAATATAAACAGGCCTGTCTGGATTCTAACCTGGTCTCTTGCCTTGCACTTCATTTTTTGTACATCAACAGTGGCCTCCTAAGTCTGCAAAGTGCTCTGACTCCTCAATAGCAAAGGTATTATATACATCTAACGAATGAAACTATGACAAATAGGTTGCAAATGGCATTCTAAAAGAAGAGTGTACATCCATGCACACACACACACACACACACACACACACACACACACACACACACACACACACACTACATGCTCACATATGTTTTCAAAACAGGACTGCAGTATTTTATACTATTTAAATTTTCTCCAAAACAGACGTGTTAGAATTTTTTTGTGCTACATGTATTAATTGCACAGGGCAATCAGTCAATGAGATACTTAAGCATAAATTTCATGCCCTCTGAAAACATAACACAGCCAGGCAGCAATATGCTCTTTAGCTCTGCTTCCTGAGAATGCTACTCAGTCAGGCAAGGGCCATGTCACTCACTTGGCCCAAGTTCATAGCAAGGGCTTGTTTAAGCATGCAGCATACTGTGGGCAGGGGGTTAGAGTCAGGGACTCAGGGACAGGGGTAGACCCATGAAAGCTGCCAAGGAGTGCTGATCAGTGCTTCAGAATGCTCCCTCATAAGACTGTCCTAAAGACACTCTGGATTGCTGAGGCAATCAGTAAGCTCAGAGTGCAGTGCATGTGTGCATCTGACATGTGGCCAGGACAGAGGCTATAATTTAAAGTGAAAAATAAGTGTGCTAGTAATTCAGTAGACATTCGTTCCAATTTACAAGGTAAGCAAGCAATCCTACTGAAGAACAGAGCAAAACACCCTTGTTTCACTGTCATAATAGCTATAATGTACATTTATATTACTTGCCAAAAGGAACAATGTTCTTCCCATTTGCCGGTATAATCTTGGCTCCCTCTGGTAATTGAAACAGAACTGTGTATGGTGTTGCTTTTCAGAGACAACATCAGCACCGACGTTTGTAACCAAAATGCACTCCTGTGGGCACGGTACATCCTTGTGGAGTCTGTAATACAGCATTCTTTCCTGTCCGGCAGCGGTAGAGGCAAAGTTTTAAAAACCATAAGCCAGCAGTTCCACCATGTGGCACACTGCCATGGGCACTGAGGCTTTTGAAGGTTCAGGGGAGGCAAAGGGGCACACCATCTATTGTCACTTGACCTTTTCTCTAATTTCCAATAGGAAGTATCACAGTGAGGACTCCATTTAGGCTCAGGGATAGAAACAGGTGCAGGTCTAGGACCAGGTATAGTTAAGGGCTTCAGAGTAGATTCAGGACTACAAACTGTTAGTAGCATACTCCTTGGGGCACAACTATGAGGGTGTCTGTCTGACCAAGGCAGCTGTGGGGTAGCAATCAGCAGAGTACAGGGCTCTTACCCTACTACTAGGCAGGCTAGCACTACAAACCAAGGTCAAGGACTCAGGTTTGTGGGCAGGAAGCTGGGAGAGGCATGCACAGTAGTATGGAGTGTGTGGCTCCAACAGTCACATGACCCTTTGAACTTTGACTCTGCCATTTCCTGACTGAATGAGTGGGAGGAATTCACTTGAGCCCCAAATAATTCATGAGAGAAGTGATCTATATTTCAGAGCTGGTGCATAGTATGGCAACAAAGCTCACAACAGAAAAGTTAGTTATAAAAGTCAGTGTTATGTTCTCAGTGCCTAGCCTCTCCCTCAGGAGCCTGGGAGCCCAGGGGACCATGATGGTCCCTGAGCCCTCAAGGCTGAAGATGAAAATATGGATTATCCTGACTTATTTTTGTAACTGAATAACCTGGGTTCTTTGATATAATATTGCCAGAGCTCTATGGAGTTACTAACATCACTGGAGATGTGAATAAAGCTTTTTAGTGATGGGGAGGGGAAGGAAGAAGGACAAAAAAATGGCTTTTTAACCGTGCTGGCTCACGTGACAACTTAGCTTTAAATATGCTACTTACTTGTAAATTTATATAAACATTTCTTGATAAAATTGGCATTTGTAAATGTTTTAGACTTAAAAAAAACATACCAAAAGCTACAGGAGACCGCTTCCTGAACATAACACTAGTAGTAGACACTGAGATCGACAATTAACAAATGGGACCTCCTGAAACTAAGAAGCTTCTGTAAGGCAAAGGACACAGTCAGCAAGACAAAAAGGCAGCCCACAGAATGGGAAAAAGATATTCACTAACCCCACATCTGACAGAGGGCTGATCTCCAAAATTTACAAAGAACTCAAGAAGCAAGTCTCTAAAACAGTAAAGGATCCAATCAAAAAGTGGGGTACAGAACTAAATATAGAATTCTCAGTAGAGGAGTCTAAAGTGGCTGAGAGACACTTGAGAAAGTGCTCAACATCCCTAGCTATCTGGGAAATGCAAATCAAAACAACTCTGACATACCATCTCACTCCTGTCAGAATGACTAAAATCAAAAACTCCAATGACAGTTTATGCTGGAGAAGATGTGGAGAAAGGAGGACACTCCTCTACTGCTAGTGGGAGTGCCAACTTGTTCAGCCACTTTGGAAATCAGTATGGAGATTCCTCAGAAAAATGGGAATAAACCTACCACAAGACCCAGCAACTCCACTCTTAGGCATATATCCAAAAGATGCCCACTCATACAACAAGGATGTCTGTTCCACTATGTTCATAGCAGCATTATTTGTAATAGCCAGAACCAGGAAGCATCCTAGATGCCCCTCAACTGAAGAGTGGATAGAGAAAATGTGGTAGATTTACACAATGGAGTACTATTCAGTGGAAAAAAAACAATGGAATCTTGAAATTTGCTGGCACTAGAAGAAACCATCCTGAGTGAGGTAACCCAGTCACAAAAAGACAAGCATGGTATGTGCTCACTCATATATGGATTTTAGGCCTGAAAGAGAGAAGTGCCAGTCTACAATCCCCTCCCTGGGAAACGGGGAAGACCCTAAGAGAGATATGCACAGTAACCCAGAGAAGGGCAACAGGACAGAATCTTCTGAGAGGATTGGGAGCACAGCGGGAGGGGTGTGGAAGCTGGGAGAAAGAAGGGAGTGAAGAGGAGGAGAGAGGAGGACACGGGGGGAGCAGGAACGTTGAGTAGGGGGAAGAATAAAGGAGAGAAGGATGAGAGATACCATAATAGAAGGAGCCATTATAGGTTTGAAGAGAAATCTGGTACTAGTGAGATGTCCAGAGCCCTAAGAGGATGACACCAACTGGCAATCTAACCAATAGTGGAGAGGCTACCTTAAATGCTCTTCCCTGATAACATGATTGATGGCTTCCTTGTGTGCCATCCTAGAGCCTTCATTAGTGGCTGAAGGAAGCAGAGGCCGACACCCACAGCTAAACACTGAACTAAACCCCTGGAACCCATTTGCAGAGAGGGAGGAGTGAAGAGCAAAGGAGTTATGACTTGGCAGGTGAAACCCACAGAATCAGCTGACCTGAACAAGGGGGAGCTCATAGACCCCAGACTGACAGCTGGGAGGCCAGCATGGGACTGATCCAGACCCCCTGAACATGAGTGTCAGTGAGGAGGCCTCAGCATCCTTTGGGGCCTGAGGCAATAAATCAGCATTTAGCCCTGTCATCCAGATGGACTTTGGGAGCCCATTCCACTTGGAGGGCTGCTGTCTCTGCCTGGACACATGGGGGAGGGCCTAGGCTCTGCCCCAGATCATATGACAGATTTTCGAGATCCTCCATGAAGGGACTCACCCTCCTTGGAGAGTGGAGTGGGGACTGGAGAAGGGATTGGGAGAGGGTTAAAGAGGGGGTGGGAGAGGGAGCTGGGTTTGACATATAAAGCAGACTTGTTTGTAATTTAAATTAAGTTAAAAAATAAATAAAAAATCAGGAACATAAGAAGAAAACAAACAAAAAAACACACCAAAAGCTTGGGAAGGCAGTTGTCACATTGCCACCTCACACAGTGTCTCCTGTGATTAAGCTCCTATTAACTGATAAGCAAGTTTCAATCCCCATATACCGTTTTCTCAGAAGTCCACCCTTATGCAGATTTTATTCATTTTCCTTAATGTCTTTTTCCCTCCTCTGAAATTGAGGTGTGTGCTTAAGATTTCTAAGAAAAAAATAAAACTTGGAATTTTTTTTTTTTTTTACCAAACCAAAGGAAACTTTTTCACTGTGATTTCCCAGCCACTGGGAGACAGAAACATGGTAAAGGGAACTGTCTCATGGAGCACACCAGAGTTCCCCTACCAGTGGATGATCTTGTAGTCTGCAATATAGTGACAACAAGATACCTTAAAGAACCATGTGTAAGGCCCATCCCAGACAGGGCGTCCTCACAGCATCTTTGGCTGCACCCCATCTTCTGTTCCATGCCACACAGTCCACACTCAAACCTTAAGTCCCAGGCAAAGCAGAAGAAACACATACCCTTCCTCAGAGAGGCCACCATGGGACTCCTGACTTCTGGCTCAGCGTTCCCTCAAGGCTTGTTTACCTCACAAAGGCTCTGTTAAGGCAGGTAAGGGAAAGTAGCTGGCTTCTGAGTTGTTGATTTTCTGCTTTTCAACAGGGAAGGGGTATATGTGTGTAGGGGTGTCCTGAGCTCATCTGCCACAGGAAGCTTGCCTTGAGCTGGGCCTAGGTTCTCTACTGATGAAGTTGGGGTGCTCCAGTGACCAGCAGTCCCTTACCCACTCCCAGCAGGGGTCATATCTGTAGATTCCCACCTCTAGCAGATCACAGAACAAACTGGATCTTAATTAGCATCTACTGTTAAATGATTAAAGCTGGGACAGTGACAGACCAGCTGACCCCACACGCAGGGTTAGACCAACAGAAAGCACTCCGATAACAATGCACAGTGAGGCTCAGAGCACAAGGGACTCTCATACCCGGGGCAACTCAATGAAATTAAGCTGCTGTTCTCCACACTCACAGCTTATTACCTCAAGGACAAAGCCTCATCCCCACCAGACTGTTCACTGCTTAAAGCACACAACACACCCAAGACACTCCAGGCCTGCCCATTTTCATTCTAACAAAAGCATTCTTCCCACCTGCTATACCTGGGGAAATGCTCATTCCTCAAGGTTCAATTTCCATGTCACTGCTGTGGAATGTTACTCTAACTAGGCAAAGATGGGTTACATTTGCTTATGCTATATTTGCTTAACTGGGTAAAATGTGTTGCTTTGCCTGCCTAAGGCACCTGATTGGTCTAATAAGAGGCTGAACTGCCAATAGCAAGGCAGAGGAGACATAGGTGGGACTGGTGGGCAGAGAGACTAAGTAGGAGGAGAATCTAGGCTCCAGAGAGAAAGAGAAGAGAGAATGAGTGAGAAAGAGAGGGAGACCCCTGGGGCCAGCCCAGCCAGGCAGCCACCAGTCAGTCAGACATGGAGTAGGACAGACAGAATGAAAGAAAGGAAAACAGCCATGAGGCAAAATGTAGATGCTCAGAAACAGGTTATTTTAAGTTATAAGAGCTAGTGGGAAAAGCATAAGATAAGGCTGAATATCCATAACTAATAGTAAGTCTCCGTGTCATGATTTGGGAGCTGGCAGGTGGCCCAAACGAAAACCTGTTACATTTTACCCTCTGTGTCATTCTCCAAATGTCTAGTAACACACATGATAGCAATACAGAACTAGCAGTCAGAGCCTCCTCTACCCAGGTTCTCACAGCGGCACCCTGAGCTCTTGCTAAGCTTTCTTCTGTTTTGGAGTATGTGGTGCTGGGATAGAGATTGTGGTTTCATAAATCTCTGGGATCCCAAGACTAACAAAGGGTAGAGTGGGAGCTCCCTGTGATGTGCACTGGATAGACAGGACATGAAGGAAGACAAGCTATCCTGTTGGCAGGTTAATGTTTCAAGGTAGGGTGGCAGATGTTCTCTTGCATACCTGCCCATGGGAGGCAGGAAGAGTATCCTCATGGCCTATTCACTGAGGTATCAGCATCTGGTCATGTTACCCAACTGGGCGACTGTGGTATCCAAAGCCTTGGTTCCAGCCTTGGCCATCCCACCATGTGCTTGCAGTGACTTGGAGTATACCTGCAGGCCTGACCAGTATAATCACCGTTTCTAATCATACTGTCTGTCTCTGCCTCTTTTTATGTCATGTACGCTGACAGTTAAGCCTGATGTAGCATCAGGTTTTATGATGCTTAGCAGCTTATTGAAGGCCCTGATACCACTTTATTCTCAGATGCCAAATTTGTTTTTCAAATCTGTGCAGTATTGGAATAATGTTTGTTGCCCAGCCGGCAATAAGAATATGCTGTTATGAGTGATGCATGCATCTCCAGCATGGCATGGGGCAGCCCGTGCTGTGAACTGCAGGCAGGACCCACAGGAAACTGCATGGACACACTTGTTTCTTTCAGCAAACATGGCAACAAGGTGATGATATCCAGCAGGCCTCTAATCAAAGAAAGCGGAGAAAGGACACAGAGGAATAGGGCGAGCAGAGCAAACAAGCACGTACAGGCCCGAGCTGACTGCGCCTCTGCTAAAACAAAAACAAGACATTTCGGTTCATCAGGGCACATTGGGGAAAGCAGAGGTGCATCTGCTTGGGTTTACATATGGCTCTGTACCGGGACACACAAGCTTTGTAAAGGATGCAGACTATAACTTCAAATACTACCTCCACGTCTAACAAAAACCTCTAAAAGGCTTTCTGGCTACTTTCCCCAACAACATCTGGTAAATGGCAAGGCTGGAGACCAGTCATAGAAGTAACAGGAGTTGCTGAACACACTTCTCTGCTCAAATATGTCTCAGTACAGACAGTTAAAATATACCCTGCAATTACCAACTGGTTTGTAGCTGAAGGACTCACTCAGAAGCAAGCTAAATATCTTCCTAGTTGGAAAGTCAGCCATGTGTGCAGCCTTGGGGTTATAGGAACCTTGGGCTGTTGCTGTTAGGACTCCTGGCAGGGTCCTAGTACTAGCTGCCAGCCAGCCCGAGGACCTTCAAGTTCTTAAGAGGTCAGTATTTATGTTGGATGGGACAAGTCCTGAAGCAGCCATGACAGCAATGACCAGTGGCCAGTTGTATCAGAGGCATATGAGGATGATGAAGACATAGTCCCTGGCTATTAGAGACCTGTCATCTAACAGAGAAAAGACCAAGTGCCACTGCTGAACACAGAAGTTAAGGATAGTGATTACCAATGGAGTAAACAGCACAGTGCCACTTAGGTCTAGACATGGGAGTGGCTGCAGCAGAGGCACTCAAGGGTTTAGCTCAGATCTGGGGAGTATGACAGGCATTTATAAAGTGGGAACATTCTGAATCAGTTAAGGAGGGACTATGTATGTAGAAAATAGAAAGTAAGGAATATTATGGAACCATTAGGGTCACAAGCACCAGACCACAATCCACTTGGTTTAGTAGAGAGAATAAGAAGCACTAGGCATTCTCACAGAAGGTCTGCATCAAGGAAGAATAGCTAGACAGCCACTTATAGGATGGATTAGAAAAAACAGGCCCAGGAAAACCAGGAGGATAAAGGAGTGGTTCATACAGGGAGGAACTGCTCTGGGTCGCCCACCTTGATCAAGGAAGAAAAGGTGGGGAAAGTGGTTGGACAGCACAGAGGGCAGTGGGAAGGTGATGCTAAGGCCACAGAACTCAGGTGGTCACAAGGTAAACCCCAGGTGTCAGTAGATGAAGGCCAGAGTGGACAGCAGGCAGCTGGAGATGGGGTCCTAGGGTTAGATTAGAAACAAATATAGGCAGTACCCTGGGGGGTATGATGGAGGATGAGGAATGAGGGGAGGGAAACCAAGGCAAGCATCCCAGGGAAGTTTACATTCAGGAGGGGATAGGCAGTAGAGAGGCACACAGGCACCAGAGTTCCAGGCACACATATCTGCCAGGAAGGACAGAGTTAAGGCCAGGTCCCTCAGATGCAGATCTGATGCGGAAGTCTTTCTGTACATATGTTGTCTTATTGATTGATAAATAAAGCACTGTTTGCCAATAGGGAAGCAAGATAGGTGGGACTAGGAGTCGAGGAGGATTCTGGGAAATGTAGTCAAGAGTGGAGAGTCGCCATGTGATCCTGGGAGGGGAGGATGCAAGTCTGGCTTTCTCAGTAAGATAAGACCTTAGAAAAATATATATTAGTAATTATGGGTTAATAATTAAGTCAGAGCTAGCCATTAAGAAACCACAGCAGCCAGGCGGTGGTGGCGCACACCTTTAATCCCAGTACTCGGGAGGGAGAGGCAGGCGGATCTCTGTGAGTTCGAGACCAGCCTGGTCTACAAGAGCTAGCTCCAGGACAGCCTCCAAAGCCACAGAGAAACCCTGTCTCAAAAACACCAAAAAAAAAAAAAAAAAAAGAAGAAAGAAAGAAAGAAAGAAAGAAACCACAGCAAACAGCCAACAGCTTCATAATTAATATAGTGTCTCGTGTGTTATTTGGGGGCAGAGACAGCAGCAGGACCCAGACAGCTGGCAAGAAAGAGTATATAGTACATGGATCTGAGTGGATCTTGGCCATGCGTACTGGAGAGCCCCCCAACAGGGGGAGTCATTAAGAGGAGTGAAACCCCGTGGATACAGGAAGGGTATCCCTCAAGGGCTTCTTCCACTTCCTTTTTTTAAAGACTGAGTCTTGCTAGGAAGTCTAAGCTGGCCTCAAAATCATGAGCTTCCTGTCTTGGTCTCCCAGATGCTAGAAGGACAGGTATGTTCCACACCAGGCTGCTTCAACTCTAACAGAAGAAGGAAACTGTCTTCTGCGGTCACCATTTGCCAGTTCCAGAGAATCACAACTTCTGTGACCAGGCTGGGGTTTCTTGGCTTTTAAGGACCAATGAACTGAAGGGCTTCTGACACACACGTGAGCAACTGTTACTTAGTGATTTTTTTTAAAGGTTAATACACATTGGATAAGAAAAATGCAGGCATTCATAAAAAACTATCACCTTTGGTTGCCATGAGCAAGGATCTTACAGCGAGTCAATGGTTTGGGCAAGCCTCTTTCTTCTGAGGTGTTCCTTCCTTCTGGCCATGTAGTGTGACCACTGGTGATGACCTCTGTGTTCCTTCCAAGATAGCATTCCTGGGAAGAAGCCACTTAACAGTTTGGCTTGGGATAAATACAACAGGAAGTTCCTGAGTACCTCACCAGGGGCACCAGTTATGTGGAGAAGTATGCCAGCAGAAGGAGAAACAGAATGTCTTAGGGTTTCTACAGCCCTGATGGGACACCATGAGCACAGCAACTCTCAGAAAGGAAAACATTTAATTGGGGCTGGCTTAGAGTTACAGAGATTTAGTCCATTATCATCATGGGAAGAAGCATGGCAGCGTGCAGGCAGACATGGTGCTGGAGAAGGAGCTGAGAGTTCTATTTCCAGATCTGCAGGCAGCAAGAGGAAACACTGACTAGACAGTCTCTCAGAGACTCTTCCTACGTGGCTATAGATGGAGACAAATTGAAATTTAACCAGCACAAAAGTTGCTCACTATGCTTGTGTGTTGGACCCAGTTATAGAATTTGAGTATCAATCCTTCTTTGTTTTAGATCTCCAGAATGACTCTGAAGCCCTGATAGAGTCACTGACGGGAAAGAGATAATTGGGCATAATAGACAGTGGGCATGCAACAAAGTGAGAACTGCACTCATGATGTTTGACTTGGAGCCATGGCACTGTATGACACATAGTCCACTGGATTCCACAGATGTGTCAGTTTTTGACAACTAACTCCATTCTGTTTGAGGAGAATTTGAAGGGAAATACTTTACTTTCATGAAATCTTGTTTGTGGAAATGTTCAAGTGTGAACAGAGTACCAGGATCTCAGGAAAGCCGATGCCTTTAAACAAAAGTCAGTGTGTGTGGGAGCTATGCTGAAGTCCTATCGTGGGAGGGGTCTCTGCTGTCTCCAGGGGAGACTGGGAGGTGATCAGCATCACAAGGCATGCAGAAACTGTCGATCTGACCTCACCTCTCCAGGGTACTCTGTCCCACGTGCCTCCTCTTACCCTGTCAGCTCAGTGTGTATGGGAACATGGCAATGCACAGAAGGGAAAGGAAACCCAAGGTAAATTCATCAAAAATATTAATTACCTATAAAACTTCAGCAAACCATCCTCACACAACCTGTATGTGTCTGGTACTGTTTTTTGATGTCATATGGAGTATTTTGATGTAAGAACTTTCCAAAGTTCTGCATGGAGAGCAGACTGACCAGATCACCGCTTAGCTTCTTGAATTCTGCTGTTATTATTGACTTGTATCAATCCATTAGTGAGTTGTCTTTTCACCAAATTCTGGACACAATGATGATTACAGATCACTCAAGAAGCTACATTTTATTCCGCCCTTTCAAAGAAAAGAAGCACACATCACTATAAAAAGACAAGATCAAGAGCAACAATGGGTGGCATGCAGCTTAGCAGTTGACCCTTCCTGCCATGCTCAAGTCCCTGGGTTAGAGCTCCAGCACTTGGTGAAAGTGACAGATGATCTAGAAATGTAATACTTTGATTGACTCTTATTAGCTAGGGCTGCTCAGAGTTGATGTTATTACCTCTGTAGACACTGTCCTGGCCCAAGAGGATGCCCCCCCCATCCCAAAGAATTACCAGAATCTGGCTGACTATATACTTTGCTAACCAACTACTTGCAGTTTCTGATATTTCAGATCAAAAGCATAAAACAACTCCTAACAGTGAGAAAAATGCTACTGTTGTTTTCACTTTGTTTTTGTTCATGTGCTTGCCCTCAATGAAACATTTAGAAGCCACCTATACCACTAGCCTTCAAAGTCCTGGCTTTTAAGATACTGTGTTAATCAAAATTCCAGTCTGGGGTTATGTCAAGAGCAACAACACATAAAACAGAAGACACAGAAAGGCTAGACTGGCTTAAAAATAGCCAGTATAAATCTGAATAAAAAGTATAAAAACACATATATACGCAGACAGCTGTATTTTGTATATGACAAGTCATCCATGTATTTCCACCTACATTATCGCTCCCAAGGCCTACTTTAATATTTACCATGTTAATAAAAGTGGCTAATGAAGAGAGACACAACCCACATGCCACAAGCACCCATCAAAGGGCAGTATAATAAAAATTTTGTATTAGAGAACAATGAATTTCAATGAGTTTTTATTTACATGATCTGATGATGCTTTTCATTTATTTCATATTAATGACTGCTTCTCCTTTGTCTCTATTGTTCTTCTAGGGATTAACCAGACACTATGAAAAACAAAAGGGCTGTAATACTAAAACTGAAGTCCTTGGTGTCAGTGCATGTGACAACTGTGAGACTGCCTGTGTCTGGTTTCTGCAGCATCATTGGTCTTCAATTCTGCACCCGTCCAAAGATGTGTGCAGCATCCCTGCTCACAGGAAAAGACCAGCTCAGAGGGGTGCAGTGCAGCCGCATTCACATTTATGTTTCTGCCACCGACACATGCCCACACCTCCAGGCTGCTCACAGGCAATTCACAGTGACAGCCCTGAGGGAGAATGACAATGTGACTCACAGGCACACCACTAATACCAGTTTTCTGCCTGTGTCCAACAGTTTTTGCAGAGAAAGGCACACAGGACTCTGATTCTTTGGCTCGGGTAATCTGGAAAAGTGGATCCTGTCTCTGGGGACTGGGCCTGCCACAAACGCACACTTGTCACAGACTGGCAGGTCATTTTTCTGACATAGCCCACAAAATCCCACAGATCCTGCTGGGCCTTCTGCAATGAGCTCTTCATACCTCAGCTTTTATTTAATGTTCATACAGAAAAGCAACGGTACATAGTGTGATCATAAAAGTCTTGTAGAAAATTAACAGCACATGTGGATGAAAACATGAAGGAAGCCATTTATTCTCTCCTGAGGCTATTTAGGAAAGAAAACAATATTCTTGCGAGCCCCAGTCTAGCACGACAGGTGCTGTGGCAATAGAGCAGGGCCCTGTCCAGGAAGATGGGGACCCTGAATGTGCCAATCTTTTTAGAAAAGGAAAGGTTTTAATGAGGTCATGGACAATTACACCTGTCCCTAAATCTGAATGTCTCTCAAATATGTGTCACTGATCGTGAGTTGACATAGTGAGAGAAATTAAATGAAAACGACAACTGCTAATCTATCTACCTACACACACACACACACACATATTTAAAACTTCTCAGAGTTAATTAGATAAAACCAAATACATTATTTATTTCAATCATCTGTGTTATTTATTTTTGTAGTACTTGGGTTTGAACTCAGGGCCTCCTGAATCCTAGGCAAGTGTTCTATCACTGAGTTATGACAGTCCTACCTAACATAGTTTTGAATGTTAATAGTCAATGAAACATGAAACTATGGTAAATACAATGACTATCCTTAGGCAATTATTGAGGGGGAAATCTAGTTAAATTTTGTACATTTGGAGAATACTACCAGTACATTTTAGTAAATGGATGTACTTGTATCCGTGGTACTTGTAGCCATAGCATCTTTAAACGTGGCTGTCCTAAGTACTCTCCAGGCATGGGAAGAGACATACTGGAGTCCTGGGGTAGTTTACTGTTACGTATTCTGTTAGCATGTGTAACTGTTGGGCTTGATCCCCAACACATCGAAGAAAAAGGTATACACATTGTTTTGTGTCTTCTGAAAGAAGCTAAAATACTTCCTTTAAAAGCAGAGAGTGTATTTGGAGACCAGAGTCCAGTTGGTAACAGTTGGGAGGTGAGATGGCCCTGGAAAGTCCTGGGCCACAGTAAAGGTCTGTGAATGCTGTTTGAGAACAGCAGCGAATCTCAAATGCTGTACCTGACAGTCACCTGAGCTCGAGCAAATCCTGGTATAAGGTCTCTCTCCAGACCCAAGTATCCGGTATCTGCAATCTGTATTTTTCCCCTCTCAGCTTTCCAGGTAATTAAAAGTGCTGACAAATTTGAGAACCAGCACTCTGGAGACATGATTTTCTAACTCTAATGTACATAGATCTCCTGGACTATCATCAAGGTGTGCAATATGATCTACCACGCTGTAGTATGGCTCAGGAAGCTGCAAATCCATGCACCAGCTTGAATAACAAAACTAGGAGACAGAAGGAAACCTTCAGAAATCCCTGTGTGAAGGAGTGATGTTTCCAAAGATCAGCTGCATGAGGAGGCTTATGGGGAGGGGATGAGGCAATAGACCCTCCAAGGACTCTAGTGAGAAAGGTAAGACTAGAGTAGCTTGAGTGAATCTAGGAAGCAAGTGAAAGTAGAGTTACAGTATGCAATATTGCCCCACATGGGGCTGTTGCTGTGGGGTAGCCTTAACAAAGGCCCTACAGGGGTTGAAAAGACCCTATACCACTGCAGCCTTTGCTAGGTGTTCTGTGTCAGCAGTCTCAGTCACTAGCAAGATGCAAAAATGGATGCTGGTGTCTGCCAGTTCTTGCCCAAAAGACTTCATCCCCCACATCACTTCCTGTCTCCTTGTAGACACAGGTGGCCAGTGCCTTGCCTTGCCCTGTGCCCTGAAGTTGGGAGAGTCCCTGATTACTTGTGGTCAGTGCACAAGAGCCTCCATAACCCCAGCATGAGCCATAGGTGCTCATAGCAAGAGTACTAACTGCTAAATCACCAAACATTCTAGGTTATTTGCACTGAACCACGTGTCTGGCCAAATCATGCACAGACACAGACACTGACACAGAGGCTCTGAGACCTCTTGAGTGGTTTCAGGAATCTGGAAGATAAGATTTGTGGTTCCTATTGCCCGGATATCCACTGGTATGGAAAGATAGTTGAAGATCCTGAAAGTGACTCCCCTGACCTCTAGCCCCTGCAGGAGCGTGGCAAGGCCAGAGTTTCCAAAGGGTCACTAATGGTGGTCTCTTCCTTGTCCCCTGTACTCACTTTACTACGCAGCTTTAGTGTCCTCTCTGCACATCAGTTCAGACTCCATTCTCTATAGGCAAATTTCTAACGAGGGGGCATGGCACAAAGCTGTTAAGATTCGAATATAATCCAATGCTATTTTTTATTTAAAAAGCAAGTGTTGCTTTTAGGCTGAGAATATAGCTTGATTGTCTCTTCAGACCTTTCATTTCACACCAAACCACAGATAGTCTAGAGGTCTGTAATGTCACTCAGTTTAACTGCACCCTAAAGTGAGATATTTGAAGTCTGCAAATGAATGTAAAACAGGTTCTCTTTGAGAAGAGTACTAAAATAATGACACAAAGCCCTTTCAAAGGTGTGTCTTCAGTTCTGTTCTTATCTCATGGTTTGTCTTTGTTGAAAGCCAGACCCATGTCTCCAGTGAACACTGAATGATGCTCTGGGAAAGCACACTTGCATCACACAGTGTCACAGAGTGGGAAGAAGACTGCATAGCACACTTGTGTTTTTTAAATGGAGTTGATCAACTTGACCCAAATTTCTCTTTGGTAAAGAAAAGGAGCCAGATCTCTTTTTGTCTCCAAATTCCTATGCAAGAATGGTTTAAGATTATCTTTCAAAGCAATCTGAAAGAGTAACTTATTTTAAAACGATATTGGTTTATTAATTTTGTGTGTGTTCATATGAAGGTCAGAGAACAACTAGTAGGAGTCAGTCCTCTCTTTCCAGCATGTGGGTTGTAGAAACTGAACCCAGGTTATCAGCTTGGCAGAAAATATGTTTACTCATGGTACCATCTCCCATGTACTCTCCCATGCTCTTCTACAAACTTCCATTGCCATCCATTTTTATGTCTCCTATAACTCAAGTAAAAAAAAAGAAATAATTCTAATTCATTATCAACTTAGTCATTATGTTTTGCCACTTTGGGTAGACACACTTTTGTTACCCGTGTCTAAATCCACAGCCTGTTACAAAGAAAGCCCAGGAGAACTTACTGTGATCCTCCAACTCCACTCAGGTAAGCAGGAAAGGCAAGAGCTCAGAAGGCATCTTGCCAAAATTCTTGTTTTTTTCTAGTATCTGCTAGACTGAAAAAGTCATCAAAGCCAGTTAGCTTTGCTATTTTTTCCCTCTTCTGTACTACTGTCTATTTTCCATAGCTGGTGAATTCTGTCTGTTGGCGTGCAGTGATACATTTATGCAGGCTGCTTCCTGTACCCAGGGTCCTGATAAATGATGTCTCCTATACGTCCTTTGTGAATGAGCACTTCTTATACAATGTAATGTAGGCATATCATAGTGAAATATTTAAATTGTAAACAGTTCTAATTTTCAGAGATAATTGTTAATTATTTTCTTTGTATCCTTTTTTATGTTCTAACAAGTATAAAATTTGGTAATAGTCTATATCCCATCATATAACTGGATTCTTTCAATATATCTGTCTTTCCAATTTGTTGGTACACAGAATACAACACACTGACTGCTAGGATCCTCAATTATAAACTCTATGATTTACTCCATCCTCCACTGGCAAGCAGTTTCTGGTATTGTATATACCAGTGTAATATAGTATTCTAGATGTTGGGGCATGAAGGATGTTGAGTTCACGGTTAATCTGAGTTACACAAAGAAACTCTGTCTCAAAAGAAATCACAATAAAATTAACTCCAGTCAAGGGTAGGTTTTATATATATACATATTATTTATACATATAAATCTACACATACCAGGAAACTGCTTTCCAGAAGATTTGCGTTTTGTTTTTGTTTTTGTTTTTTTGTTTTTTTGTTTTTTGGTTTTTCGAGACAGGGTTTCTCTGTGTAGCTTTGGAGCCTATCCTGCACTCGCTTTGTAGCCCAGGCTGGCCTCGAACTCAGAAATCCACCTGCCTCTGCTGGGATTTTTACTTCTATAAATAAATAGGTGAATAGCATTATCCCACACTGATATTACTGAAGTGCAGCCACTTGAAATCTTGGAGGACAGGTTCTGTGGCACACCCCACACACCTAAATCCACAAATATCCATGTCTCTTATATAGAATGGTACAGTATTTGCATAGAACCTATGCATAGTTTCCCATCGTTAGATGGCTTATATTATCTACTTAGCACTGTAAGTGCTAAATATCTAGCAGGTGTACTGCTCTGTTCACAGTGAACAACAAGGGGAAAGTCCGTGCATGCTTGGTGTAGGTGTAACTTTTCTTCAGATATTTGGTCTACTGGCTCAGTCCACAGACTTGGAACCCACAGGTGAAGACTGCCAAGTGCATTATCAACCCTTCAAACCTTTTCCAACAGCTGAAAGGGTGACCTTCTTTACAACTTTTAATCACAGTTACACACTTATTCAGATAAAAAGCCATCCCAGATGTCAGGCGACTGACCCAAAGCGGCAGCTACTTTGTAGGCTAAATTTCAATTTAGGTAACACTGGCATATTGGAAATTAGCATTTTAGGTCTACTGTGCAGCTCCACTGACCTTAGTTACTGGAAGGCAAGTGCAGGCTTAGCTATTGGCTCATGGGAATCTACCCTGTCCACCTCTTACAGAAAAGTCCATTGAAGCATTGCAGTCTCTTTCTGGAATATGGATACTACATTATTTCCAAGGTCACCTGACTTTCTTCTGACAAGACATTGTCTACCAACCCTTTGAGAGATGCAGGTTGCAGTCCTGTCTTCTGGAACATTGTAGTCACAAGGACGGTTCTCACTAATAGAGGGGAGCAGAAATGCTGTGGGACCACCAAGGCCTTATCACAAAAACGGTTCCCTGTTCTCTCTTGAAAATACTGGCCCATAAATGAAGGTTCTCATGACTGAGAGTGCTCTACAACGAGACACTCTGGGTCATATGGAGAGACTGTGGGTTCTCCTGTCCAAACCCTACGAGTCCCAGGTGATAGATAGCTGGTGTTTGTTGATGGCCATGTAATTGATGGTCCTCAGTGCAGCCCTGCCACCGACTCCCATGCTGAGTTTGCTCACACAAGACCTTCTAAACAGAACAGAGAAACCATCTTGAGCTTAGTGAGGCCAGCACTGATCTGCTACAGAGCAACAGATAAACTAGACTTTCACACCAGGTTTATTTGAGAATGGCTACCTTGTAACTAGTGAGGAGAAATCTCCTAAAGTGCTGCAAAACATCCATGGGTACAGTAAACACATTGGCTACCCCTCCCGTTGACAGACCTTTCACTATCACTCTTTGGGAAGCAGGTTTCCATTGCTCCCACCCTGTGTCAGAGCTTAGTGCTGGATTCCCCAGGAACCATCAAGCATCTCCAGGGTCAGCAATAAGAGGGAGGGTCTGCTGAGGGCTTCCCATAAAGGAAAGAAAATACTCAGTCCATCTTGCGAGGGGCCTGTCACATGCCACAGTTGTCACCATAGGTTCCAGCTAATATTTCACAGTTGTCTCCATGGCTGTGCAAGTGTAAAACCACCTTTCCAGAGACTGTGCAAGATAACTGTCAGGCATGGTTTGCTACAAGTAAAATAAATGAATGGGATGTTATTGTGTCAAAACAGCATGATGATACTCCTTATTAATATGTATTCTGCAAAACAGATGAAATACGAGTTCTCTGCTACAGAACACTAGGATAGGAAAGGACTACAACACCGATTAACCTGCATCTGTGAGGATCCTCAATTCTGATGGCAGAAACAAACAAGCAAACACAGGCGCACACATGCATGCACACACGTGCCAGGAAGGGGGATAAACAGCCAGGAGACGAACTTCTAGATTTGGGAAGATAGGAGGCAATCGAGTGGTCTGGTTACAGTGCCATAGGTATGGCCAATTATGACAGGTTGCACATCAGGACCAGCATATAAGAACATGAATGTATGCATGTATCAGATCCACATAATCACGGTAAGTTCAATACATTAGTACAATAGGAGAATAATGGAGGGAGTTTGTGCCATTATCTACTATGGATATTTTGTATATTACAATACATTTTATCATTCCTCTACCAACATTGGTTAGGAATAAGGCCATTACAATTCCCATAGAGTAGTGGTTCCCAACATTCCTAATGCTGTGACCCTTTAATACATTTCCTCATGTGATGATGGCCCACTACCATAAATTATATTGCTTCCTCATAACTGTAATTTTGCTACTGTTATGAATTACAATGTAAATATCTGATATGCAGGATATCTAATATGTGACCAAAAACGGTGTTGCAACCCACAGGTTGAGAACCGCTACCCTAGACTAAGTTGGACACTGTTTAAGCCCATTAGTTTCTATGTGCATCTGTATCCCAAAGTTTTTAATAATCCCATTATGAAGGCCAATTTTGACTCACCAGTACCTAGCCCATATGTGGTAGTACCTGAGTACTTTGATAGTAGTTTTGATGGATAGGAATGGAACCCAGAAGCCAAGAAAGAGTGTGTTGTTTGATAGAAGACAGAGTAGTCTAAATCTAACAGATTTTAGATCTAACAGATCCAAAACCAGGGCTTGGGCAAGTTTTAAACAGTTACAAAAGGACATGGAAGCCAATGAACCTGCATGCCTTCTTCAGACAGCTGGGATCTCACTTTGGCAAGGAACAGGAGAGAGGAAGACCAACCTCAGTGCTCACCAGTTTCTTGAATGTACTTCTGGCCGCTCTATTTTCAGCCCAAGTATCATTCTCACCATGCCACATAACATGCCAGTCTCTAACCCTAAGCCCTAACTGTAACCCCTTTATTTATGTGGTCAGCTTCATCTAGGATAAGGAAAAAAAGGAAACAGAGCACTTGCCTTGACCATGAACATGACCTGAGCACAGGAACCAACACATTCAGCAAAAATTCTAACAGTGGCACCCAAATGTGATGCTCTGGATTCCTGGGGACTCATCACAACACTGCTGGCTTTACTCTTGGAGGAGTCTTTCCTGGCTGTGGGTTCCTGCAGAGTACTGGGGATGCAGCCCGAGCTGGCCAGTGCTGGCTTGAATCAGGGGCTTTATGAATATATCAGAGCCAGCTCATCTAAACACAGTATTCACTCCTGGGACTAAAATTAACAGTAACACTACTAGGGATCTGCTCTGAGAGGCAGATGGGCAGACATGCATTGGGGAGGCTAGAGTGGGCGTCTTTGGTTACACTGTTGTGATTAGCAGAGATGGGTCACACTAGAACAGCAGGCTCTTAGACTGCTGTCTTTCTACTTTCTGGAGACTCCCTGAAAATACAGCCACTAACTTAGGGGAAGTAGCAGCTGCTTCCAGGTAGAGCTGTAGACACCAAAAATTGTCCGTGCATCTCAAAAAGACTTCACTATTCCCTTGGCCATCCACTCCAAGTGGACACCTTCCTTGACCGCTGGCTTCTCAGACCCCCGTCAGCATGTCCTTTCTCCTTGGCCTTCAGCGTGCTGCTCACTCCCACCCATCACTTTTGCCTGGCCAGGCCCTTATTGTAACCTCCACTGCTAAAAGGCTCTAGCTGATCCTCCTCTCCCCAAGTCTCTGATAGTCCAATCTCTCCGCTGGACCATTTTTGAAATGCCTGACTGTTTATGCTGCTGAGGACTTCCTTTATTGTGATCCATTGAGCCTATCTCAGCTCAGTTTCTCTAATAAACACACCAGCTCTGCCCCTGCCTCAGGGGTGGTATCTTTGTGCAGGCTGCCTCCATAAGCTTCATGTTTCTCTCTCCTTTCCACCCATGTCACCATACTTTTTTAAAATTTACTTTTATTTTATGTGTATGGGTGTTTTGCCTACATGTGAGTCTGTGTACCCTATATGCACAGTACCTGTGGAGGCCAGAAGAGGACTGAACTGAACCTCTGGAACCCAGTGACAGAGAAGGAGGAGTGATGAGGAAATGGATAAAGAATGGTCTGGTGAAAACAGCTGACCTGACAAGGGTTAGCTCTTGAAGCTCAGACTGATGGCTGGGAATCCAGCATGGGACTGATCAAGACCCCCTGAATGTGGGTGTCAGTGAGGAGGCCTAGGTAATCTATTGGGCCTTGGATAGTAGATCAGTATATATCCCTGGCATACAAATGGACTTTGGGTGCCCATTCAACAATGAGAGATGCACTCTCAGCCTGGACTCTTGGGGGAGGGTCTAGGCCCTGCCCTGGATGAAATGACAGACTATGGACACCCCCATGGAGGGCCTCACCCTCCCTGGGAAATGAGGGTATTGGAGGATTGGTGGGAGGGAGTGGGAGGAGGGGAGGGGAAGGGGGAGAGACCTGGGATTGACATGTGAGCAACCCTATTTCTAATTTAAATTTAAAAATAAAAATTAAAAAAAAGAGTTAAATAGTAAAAAACAAAAACAAAAAAAACCAAACAAACAACAAACAAAAGAATGGGCTGGTGAAACCAGCAGAAACAGCTGACCCAAACAAGGGGGAGCTCTTGGAGCTCAGAACGACAGCTGGGAGGCCAGCATGGGACTGATCCAGACCCCCTGAATGTGGGAGTCAGTGAAGAGGCCTGGGCAACCTATGAGGCCCTGGGCAGTAGATCAGTATTTATTCCTGATACAAATGGACTTTGTGTGTCCATACCACAAAGAGGGATGCTCTCTCAGCCTGGACTCTTGGGGAAGGGCCTGGACCCTGCCCTGAACAAAATGACAGACTCTGGATATCCCCTATGTGGAAGGGAGTGGGGGTAGGGTGGGAGGCTGGGGGGGAGGGTGGCGAGGGGGTGCAGGAGGAGGGGAGGTAGAGGGAGCTGGGATAGACATGTGAAACAAGCTTTTGTCTTAAAAAATGTGATAAAAAATGAAAAAAAGGAGAAGGAGAAGAAGAGGAGGAGGAGGAGGAGGAAGAGGAAAAGGAGGAGGAGGGAGAGGAAGGAGTCCCTGGAACTAGTGTTAGAGACCTTTGTTGGCTGCTATCTGTGCTGGGAACTGAACCCAGGTCCTCTGCAGGAGTAGTCAGTGCTCTTAATCACTGCGCCATTTCTCTAGCGCCCCCCCCCCCCTCTCAGCATTTGATACTCTGTCCCTGTGCTCACTTTCACACTTGTTCACCGCAGGTGACACTGTATTCCAAATGAAACTGCCTACTCATATAGTGTCTGTTTTCACCAACATTCTGGAAACACATAAAGGGGCAGAGACAGATCCTTACCATCCTAGCTGCTCTGTGCTGGCCTACCCTGACAGAACCTGGCACACAGCAGGATTTAGCATCTGTTGAGTGCATGGATGAAAGAACACCATGCAAGTAAACAGGCAGACAGCCACACTGAGAACTGCAGTTACCCTGAACTGCAGCCCAGGCACTGTGCTGGATCCACTGTGCAGGAAGGCCCTCCTTGGCTGGAGTCCCAGCTGCCCTTAGGAACATCTTTGGAAAGGAATTCACTACCGCACTTTACTCTTCTTTAAAATTCAACAAATTAAGAAACTTTGTTAGAAAAGCACACAGTCAATCAAAGTTCTAGGTAGGATGAGTGTTCAGTGCTTACTACTGAACACTACTTGCTTCCTCTTCCATTAAATTACTTTTATTTCCCATGCTTCCTCCATATCCTTCCAATACAAATGAGCATTTTTACATTTTTGTAATGACAGCCAGATACAGTGTTTTTCATTTTTCTTTTGTAACACTTTTTGATACTGTTGGCTATGTAGTATTCCATCAAAGTGACGTACTACTGTAAGTCACTCATGCATTCTTCTCTCTTGCACATTTAGCCAACTTAGCTATTGAAAGTTTATGGAGAACAAAGGTACTGCATAAACCTAGGGGGAATGGGAAGTACCCTCTCAGTAGAACTCAAACCACATTTTGACCAGGGCCAAATCAAAGGCATACGGTCCATCACTGGCAGTCTTTACCGCGCTGGTTTATACGAGCAAATGGTAGGCTGTTGACAGGAAGCTCTAAATCACTTCACAAATTATTAATGAAAGAATGACTTTAACTGCTGACCAAACATAGCCACAGACTTAGGAAAAGGCAACAATGGAGAAGGGAGGAGCAGAAGGCAGACGGAGGAGGAAGCTGAGAAGACATTACGTAGATCCAGAACAGAGCTGGTTTCCTTTTTTGAGGTCTTGAGAACACTCATCAGTTTGTGAGCAGATGGGTCGATCTAAGTCAGAGGTGAAGACAGGGCTTGCGTGTCCTGGAGTTTCCCATCTTTCACTCTGAAGATGTTTCATAAGTGGCTGTAGTTCCTTGTTCATGTCTTTGGACAGGATTTCATGTAGCTCAGGGTAGACCCAAGGAAGTTGGTCTCTTAACTCCTGACCCTCCCTGCCTCCACCTCCCAAGTGTGATAGTGTAGGCATGGGACACCATCCCAGTTTTCTTTGGTCTTTCATATTTTAATTACACATGGAAAATGAGTCACTACTATTTTAAACTATATTTTTCTGATCACTAATGAGTTTGAATTTTTAAGTTTTGTTTTCAATTTAGATTAAACTGTTTGGTGAAGTATTTTTATTTTACTGCTCATTTTCCTATTAGGATGAAGTATCCTTTCATTGATTATTTGAGCTACTGTAACAATACTTTTAAGAAGCAAAACAAACCGCACGTTTATGCATAAAAAAGAAATGGAAATCAGATTGGAGGAAATTCTCTGAAGTGTTAATTATGGGTTCGGTGGTGAGAGTGGATACTTGAAATTTCTGCAAGTATAATTTAAAAGGTAAGCACAAAAGGCACACCATCTCTCCCACGTAAGCTCCACATGATGCCGCTGCACAGAAAACGGAGTGAGAGTAGTCCTACGGAAGACATGTTTTCTTTGCCCAACTTTCCATCTCTTTAGTCAAGGCTTTCTCTGCATCTGCCTCTGCAGAGACCCTCTCCTCTCTTGCCTGCGGGACACAGGGTGGTGGCTGCTGCTGTATAGGATGGTGAGATATGACCCACCAAAGCTTCACCATGGGTCACTGTCTTATTTTCCTGACTATGAGCACCTTGGCACTAGGACTGATACTAATTTTTACAGCCACTCAACATGCAAGCACTCACTAGTGTTCAGAGAACAGTCAACAGATCTAAGGATTTAACCAAGGCCCCAACTGTACCAGAGCTACATTGCTGTATTGCAATCAACTTTTCCTCATGTACCAGGAAGGAAAAATTGTTAAAAATGAACATCTGCGACAGCTGCCCACATTAGGCTAGAGGGTGAACTCAGCTGTGGACTGAGATCTGACCTTAGTTTTGGAAAGCACTCCAATTTCTTCATTAGGCAGAGGAAGGCTCTGCAGAGTTAGGCAGTTGAAATTAATGCTAACTGAGCTATGTAACTGAGTACAGGTATCACTGTGTAGTATTGTGAAAGAAAGAACGTATGGAAGACTGAGTCAGGTCATAGACACAGAACTCTCAGGGAGACTGGGCTTTTACTTGGGAGGCAGGAAATTTGAAATTTTTGCTCTAGCAGGCTGTCCTGGTATTGCCCTAGCTGCAGATCAAGGATGCTATGTGAGTGTCCCTGGTGACAAATCACTGAAAAGCTGTTAGACTGTTCTACAGAAATCCAACTGTAAATGGTGTCTCTATTATTGCTAACCTTCTGAAAGCCACTGTACTTTTGAGGGGCCCTGGGGAATTGGGGAGCTGAAGTGATCAGCCCACATTGTGAAGTTAATGCCAGGCAGGGAGGGCTGACACATGGAGGATTAATAGATCAAGGGGTCCAAAGGAAAGAATGCGAGTTGAAGAAGCAGAGCCCAAGCTGCCACAGGCAGTCTGGAGACACTGAGCAGGGAAGCTGGTGAAGGAGGTACTGCTTGTGCCTTACTTGAAAGGAAAGAGAAAGGCTCGTGACACTAGCGTGCACCACAGTCATGGATTTCACTGCAGTGGCCCATGTCAGTTCTGTGAAGACCTGGTTTTCAACTCATCACAGACATGCGGTCTACAGAGAAGGAGTAATGCTCCTAAGAGCATGCCTAGAGGAAGCATGAGAAAGGAGATCACTTTGTCACCTCAGTTTTCTAGTCTTCAGAAAGTGAGGGGCAGCATGTTATAGCTCTACTAGAAAAATAAATCTGTGAGGCCATTTCCTAAGGGCAGACCTCTGGCAGGATGTTCCTAGAGCTTAGCTTGTGATTCTAACCATGGAGCAATGTGTTTTAGGCATTTCTTCTGATCAGAGAGGCATCAATTCTGGGTGGAGACAGCTTGCAGCCACATTCATTGGATTATCAACCATGGTGGGCATGACTGCAGGGCAGGGCATGGTCGAGTCTGCTTCCTGTTACCTGTAGAACATTTCAGAGATACTCACAAGGCTAGTTAGAAAATTCTGGACAACAGGAGAGAGGCTGAAATGATCCAATGATTTATTTAGCACATTCTTAGTAACTCACTGTAATGGGGTTACCATTGCTGTGATGAAATACCATGACTAAAAGAAACTGGGGGAGGAAAGAGTTCATTTCACTTACATTTCCATATCACTGTTCATCACAGAAGGAAGTCAGGGCAGGAATCTGGGGTTAGGGGCTGATGCAAGAGCAATGGAGGAGTGCTGCTTACTGGCTTATTCCTCCTGATATCTTGCAGCACCCAGGAACACCAGCCCAGGGATGACACCACCCACAATGCCCTAAGGACTGCCTACAGCCCTCTCTTAATGGGAAACTTCTCAACTGAGGTTCCCTTCCTTCAGATGACCATAGCTTGTGTCAAGTTGATATAAAATTAGCAGTACACTCACAGACAAGGATCTCAGCAGAGTTGCTCCCTCCTCATTTACATGATGCTCAGCTAAGACTGCTTTGGCCCTTCAAGAAGAGGTAAGAAGGTGAGATGTCTGAAGCTCCAGGGTGACGTCACAAGAGACAAAATGGAGCCCAAGCAAGCAGCCCTTACAATTCAAAACTAAAGGTCAGCATGAGCTATAAAAGTCTATCTTCTTGGATGTGTACTAGCTGTTTCTGAGAACACTAAGGCTTGTGGGATCCACTGTATGTACAGCATGACAAACACATATAAAGGCAGACACATGGTTTGATAAAGCATTTGTTCTGATTTACAAATTCTATTCATCTTTGGTTATATACAAATAAATCATCCTTGGTTTATTTAACATTTAGAATATTTAAAATGTTTCAAATCAAAGGTAACATTTGATGAAACTACTTGAGTGCACTATTAGTTGTGTGGGCAATTTCAATATACATATAGCTCTGAACTTGAGAGTAGTAACCATCTCTTGGATGTTCCAGGAATGCCCATACTCTGGCATCCTCAAAAAGAACTGTACTTACTCCAGTCTGTCTATATTGACTAGGGGAAACAGCAAACCCCAGCAATCCCTGAGCAAGGAAGGGAACACTGCAGGTATAGGATCGGACTAACATTTAAGGTGGGTTACATGATTTTCTTTTTCTTATAGAGAACAATAGTACAAACCAAGCCCTATTAAGTTCAAGAGCATTTAATAGATAATTGAACAAAATGAAAGTTTCACATTAAGAAATATGACTTCATATAGTTTTTAAAGTACTCAGAGACTCTATCATATGAAATCCTATTGTAATGATTGAATATATTATCACAAGGCAAGGGGCACATACTACTTTAATGTGACATTGTAAATGTCCTTATGCTAACTTCACTTTCTGCAATGGTCTTATTAAAGTGTTATTGAGAATTAAAGCAGATCCCAAACTAGGGCACTACAGGCATGTGCAATGAAACACATTGTTAGTGTCATGAGTTAAAAATGGAAGATTAAATAAACCTGAATTTCTGAACATACATCCAGCCTGATAGGATCAATGTATGTAGCAGGTGCCACATGCAGCTGAAAGCTAGTGCCTAATCTGAGGATGGAAGACAGAATCAAAATAATAAAATCATCACAAACAGACATATTCACCTAACGCCAGATGATGTAAATCTCTTAGACATCTTTAAGAGTCGCTAAGAATGACTTCTTGCATGCCTCAAGGTGCTGTGTTAAACTAACCCTGTCCACAAGCCTGAGTCAAGCTGAGTTGATGGCTACTATTAGTTTTTATATGAATCTAACCAGGTTTAATATAAATTGTTGTTTTAATTCATATTTTAAATGCCACTTTCACCCAGTACAATAAAATTTCCATAGGTGGGAGACAAAGAGTAACTCTCACTAGAGGTCCATTATGGCACATGATAGAATTATGACCAAGGTGGTGCACAGCACATAGGGAAGGCCATCAGGAAAACACTTTTTGTGACATGAATAAAAAAAATCAAACAATGGTGCTAACCAATGAAAAGCACTATGGGAATGCACACCACTTGTAGCTTAAATTAGTTCTGGTTCACTTTATTTTCTTCTCTGAATGCTTTCCTTTGTTTTGACAAAGCAGCTTTTCCAGCCATTTACACAGTGCTACTCTTAATGTTTGGCCTCTCCACATGAAATATGATATGAGAAGTTTGCAAGCACTAATCGATCTTTCTTTCTATCTTATGCATGAGTGTTTTGCCTACATGTATGTATGTATGAGTACCACATGCATGCAGTGCCCAAGGAAGCCATGCAGTGGTTGTGAGCAGCCATGTGCATGTTGGAAACTAAATCTGGGTTCTTTACAAGATCAACAAGTACTTAACCACTGAACCATCCCTCTTGCACATTAGGTAATCACTAACTGAAGTGCTGACACTTGTTTTATGAACCTAATCTGGCAGGGTTCTTTTGAAAAGTTTTACTTGGTAGGCACGGAAGAGTAAGGAACATCTTCAGAACTAAACAGTTACTGTAGACAATGCTGTATTGCCATCAGAATGCAAGCATGCTGGCCCGCATGGCTTTCACAACCATTCTGGTAGACCATAGTTGAAAAGGAGTATATTGTATCATACCTTTCTCCCCAAACTCCCTGTGATGACAGAACATGAGATGTAACCTCCCTGGGCAGTTTTTATTTTTTATTTATTTATTTATTTATTTATTTATTTATTTATTTTTTGGTTTTTCGAGACAGGGTTTCTCTGTATTGTTTTGGAGGCTATCGGTCCAGCCCAGCCTCGAACTCACAGAGATCCGCCTGTCTCTGCCTCCCGAGTGCTGGGATTAAAGGTGTGCGCCACCACCGCCCGCCACCCTGGGCAGTTTTTAATCTCATCTCTCTCTCTCTAGCGATCTGCTGGTCTATCATGTCTGGCAGTCTAACCTTACATATTCTATCTATCTATCTATCTATCTATCTATCTATCTATCTATCTATCTATCTATCTATCTATCTATCTATGAGTGTCACATATTTCTACTGATCTACTAGTAAAATACATGAAAGTTTATAAACCACCTTCTCTGAAAGACATTTCCTGATCCTCTAATCTTTACTTTTTTCCATCTAAGAACACAGATTGTGAATATTTCTGTTTCTTTTCTTCTTTCCCTGCCCTGTGCTATGAATTGAACCCATGGCCTTGTGTATACCAGGTAGGGAAGTACCTTCCCCTGGAAACAAACATCTAGTCCTAAAAGTCTTTTCAACTTCCCCCTTGACTCCCCATAACTATTTGGAAATCTGAGGTGGGGCGCATTTAGCATCAGAAGTAAAAAAGGGAAGTGGTTCTGGCTTAGCAGTGCTGACCAGAGTTGGGTACTTTCCTTGCCCATGTTGGTGTCAAAATTTCCATTTGCATAATGAAGGAAACAGAAAAGACAGTATCTTTAAAAAAATCCTGAGTACAAAATACCACAGTTCCAAACATGGAAATGCTTTATAACAGTGGAAACTGACAAAAACAGTTCTTCCAGAAGAACTGAGCAATACTGATCGCATATAGGCTATAAGCATTCCTCATGAGACGACAAACAACATTTCACACACACTTTCTCCTCTAACAATCTGAGCCTAAGCAAGTGAAATCAGGTGTTCACAAAAATGTAAGTAAAAAAAGTAATGAGTGACCATGAACATTTGCAAATGTAAAAGACAACTAGTAATCTCTGTCTGCCAGGAAACAAGAATTCCCAGCTCCAAGACTAGATGGCTTCCCCAGAGGTCCACATCCTCCTTGTGTCCAGCAAGGGTCCACATACTCCCAGTGTCCAACACCAGTGCCCTTTATGTGTTGGTCAATTAGAAATAACACCTGAGCAGTAGAGTTTCCCCTTAATAAGTATGTTACCTGCATGAGACTATCAAGAAATGGGGGAAGTATGTTATCCTGGCTCTCCCTAATTTGACATTTAGAGGCGCATTAAAATGCATGGGAGAATCTATCAATGATTTCTCTGATTTACACCTCTGCCTGCCTGCTCTTCCTTCCCCCCCTCTACTCTTTTTATTCCCCTTCTCTTTTCTTCCTTCCTCCAATCCTTCTTTTCCCTGTCTTTCCCCATTCCTTCCTTTCTTCAAAGAATGCACTGAATGAAAATAGTCACTTTTAAACTGAGGAAAAAGGAAAAGGAGGATATATCTTCAGGGTGAATAGGTTTAGGTCAGTGTTCCACATACATAAATCTTTGGCATAATCCCCCCTTGGTTTCAGTTTAACTTAATTCTTGGTTGGGTTGAAAAACTATACAATAATTCATATGGATGATTTAAAGTTAAATAAGTAACATAACTAAAGATAGACCATTGCCCATTCATCCAGAGATGAGCTGTCTAACCTTTTAGTTTCCTGGGATGACATACACCTCATATATATTGTCTATCTGTATCTCAAATTATTCCCATAACGCAGACAAACCCAACTATTCAGAGACTCAGAAGATCATGGTGTTGGCATGCCATACACGTACACCTGTATACTAAATTGCCTGTGGGAATCTCTGCCCTGCACTGTATGTAAGTCTGTGTTCGTCTGAGATAAACATCATCAGGATGTCAGTGAAACAGATTAATTCCTTGGAAAGTGCCCATGTTTCTCCTTTCTGCCCCTCATTTCCTCAGAAATGGCATAAATTCAAAAGCATATAGCCAAATTTTGCACAAATGCCAGGGAGAATTCTTTGCTGCTCAAGTTCCATTTGGAAAATAAAACCACTGCAACTGTACCCTTGCTAACATACCTACATCATAGTGAACAGGCCCAAACTTGTGGCTTGTCACTGATGTCCTCTAGGAGAAGCTGAAACAGTGTCTTAACTGAGACCTCCTGTTGACAGAGGTAAGGAAGCAGAGTTCACAAGCAGTGTCAGCTTAATTCAGTTCCAAATTCATGATGGATTCCTCAAATATGTACCAGCAGAATCAGATGTGGTTTCTCTCCTTATGATGCAGAACTGGAATTTGGAAATGGACATGGGACCTGCATTTAGCTTCTTCATTTGGATTGGTTTCTCTGGTGTTCTTTTAGGGTTATTTGGTCATTTGTCCCTGATGTAAACCACAGTAAGATGACATAGGGAAGATGCACAGATATGGGGCTCTGATTCCAAGCTGCAGAGGTAGATGGACAAATTTCCTTCCTAGTGACAGGCTGCATAGCTCTTGTGTTAATAATGCACATGTTCCCCTGATAAATGGCTAGAAATTCTGTGTCACAGTGGGAGCCACCAGAGGGACACATTAATTCTAGTGTACCATCTTACCCCATTATGGCCACTTTGCAAAGGGGTTTGTTCTAAAGGCAAAATACATCAAATTCTGAGATGAGATCTAAGAGGAACAGCTGTTGGCAGTGGCCACCTATCTCAGCTTTCAACACAAACTACTGTTGCCTGACTCTGACAGGCTCAGTGGGAGCCTGGCCCTGGGTCACACAGTGCAATGACTCAGCCACAGGTAAACTGTAGACCAGGGTCAACCTTCCTAGTGCTGTGACCCTTTAACTCAGTCCTCATGCTATGGTGACCCCCAACCACAAATTATTTCATTGCCACTTTATAACTGTAATTTTGCTATTGTTGTGAATTGTACTGTAAATATCTGATAGGCAAGATATCTAATATGCAACCCCAAAGGGGTCTCAATCCACAGGTTGAGAACCACTGCTCTAGACGCTGTTTTAAAGGGGAGGTAGAGGGCTGCAGAGAGATGGGGTGGTAGTGGACAAAAGGTTTATTTTTTTCCCAAACTTTTTTAAGTTTCAATTAATTCTTTGTATTGAAACCAGTTATGCCCCTGAAATCACATCACCCATAGCACTTAGCATTCACATTGCTCTTGCTGCCAAGGCTGGAAACCACTTCTGTGGCCAAACTGGGCAAAACAGAAAAGAGGAGTCTACAGAAGAGCCTGGGCCCCAAGGTTTAGAATCAGAGCCCTCTGGAGAGGTAAGCTCTGTCATGCTGGAACTGAACATGTAAGATGTTACCAGGCACTGTGCGGTGGAGCAGCTGACTGGGATGGAGCCTCCAGGTGGCCTCTTCAGAAAAGCAAGCTTAGATTTGTGGTGGATTTAATGGATTCAGTGTTCTCCCCCTTTTCTCTTCTTGTGAACGGACTTTAAAAGGCTGTTCTAAAAAGTGTGCACTTCAAGGACACTTGTTGCTCCTTCTTTTATATTTGCCATGGAGTAATCCCCTTCCTGAGACAGAAGGCCTAAGGTCGCCTTGCCATACCGAAAGGAAAGTCATGAAGGGAGGGAGCCCATAATCTGCTGAGAATGCGTCCACAGTACCCGTTTTGGCATTATGTTCCTTTGCTGAGTGCAGAAACAGAAGAAATAACCAGGCAGAATACCAATCTAAAGCTGAAATTCCCTCACACTGGACCGTACCAGGCAATACTACAATGGGTCCATTAGCTCACCTCCTTCAGTAACAAGCACACCCAACTGGGGACAGATAGGACAAGTGGGAGTAATCCTGCATCATGTTCTGCAAGCTTAGCTGTGCAGCTTCAGTTTTCTTTCTGAGAACTCACAGCAAAGTTTCTCTTCCTCAGCTGTTGGCCAGTAACAGGCCCTAAATTAGTTAAATTTAACCATAATAAACACACTGCAAACGAATTATATTTAACCCTAGCATTCACTTCAGGGCTTGTCTTCACATGGATTAATTTTAGTTTATGCTACCCGAAGTCCCCTAACTATGGCAGAGAGTAATTACCCAAGAATTTACCATAATGAGCTCACTGACACTCATTATTTATTATAGTATGGGGACACTCCTATCATTACAGTTAGGAATAGACCAGACTTCTGGATATACAGACTTGGATGGGCATTAACAGGGTACTGAAAATAAATGTTCTAGGTACTTATGAATTCAGTTAAGACTCACCAAGAAGAGTCCCAACTTAGCCTTGCAATGTGAAGAGAACGGGGACTGCTAAAAACATGGGCAGTGCAAATCAAATGCCAAGGTTTTGGAGGGAATGGACGAAATGCAAACACAGTGTGTGTGTGTGTTAAGAAAGGAAAGAGGACTGAAGAGACATCCCAGAGGTTAAGAGCACCAGCAGCTCTTCCAGAGGATGGGAGTTTGATTCTCAGGACCCACATTGCTGCTCACGGTTGTCTGCGGCTCCAGTTCAGGGCATTTGATGTTTTTCCTGGTCTCCTAGGGTACCGGTATCCCTGTGGTGCACAGATGTACATGTGGTGCATAGATATTCATATGTAAAATGATGAAATAAATATAAAAACAATTCTTTTTTAATCTTTCTTTAACAGTTGTCTTGCAAAAAATTCCTAAAAATAGTATTATCATATATGGTGCCAAGGTGATAACTTACTAGGAACTGTGTGACAGGGTTGTTCTTTTTTTAAATTTTTTTTATTTTAATTTTAAATAGCTTGTTTTACATGTCAATCCCAGTTCCCTCTCCCTCCCCTCCTCCCACCCTACTGCCAATTCCTTCCACATAGAGTATATCTAGAGTCTGTCATTTCACTCAGGGTAGGGTCCAGGCACTCCCCTAAGAGTCCAGGCTGAGAGAGCATCCCTCTTTGTGCAATGGGCACACAATGTCTGTTTGTATTCCAGGGATAAACACTGATCCACTGCTCAGGGCCCCATAGGTTGCCCAGGCCTCCTCACTGACACTCACATTCGGGGGGGGGGGTCCAGTTCAGTCCCATGCTGGCCTCCCCGCTGTTGGTCTGGGGTCCAAGAGCTCTCCCCTGTTCAGATCAGCTGTCTCTGCTGGTTTTGCCAGCCCATTCTTTGCCTATTTGCTCATCACTCCTCTGTCTCTGTCACTGGGTTCCTTGGGTTCAGTTCAGTGTTTAACTGTGGGTGTTTGCCTCTGCTTCCATCAGTTACTGGATGAAGGCTCCAGGATGGTTATAGACATCAAGTTCATTATCAGGAATGGGCATTCGAGGTGGTTTCTCCACTATTGCTTAGCTTGCCAATTGGTATCATCTCTTTAGATCACTAGAGGTCACACTGGTACCTGATCTGTCTTATAACCTGATTCCCTCTTCCCCCTATCCTATCCCCCCACTCAACCTTCCTGTTCCCCCATGACCTACTCTCTCTCCCTCTTCTCCCCCCTCTCTTCTTCTCAGCTCCCACTCCCCCCACCCCTCGCCGTGTTCCCTGTCTGTTCAGAGGATCTTGCCTCATTCCTCTTCTCTTGGGTAGTATGCATATCTTTTAGGTTCTTTCCTGTTTCCCAGACTCCCTATCAGTGGAAGTGCAGACTGGCACTATCCTGATCCATGTCTAAAATCCATATATGAGTGAGTACATACCATGTTAGTCTTTTTGTGACTGGGTTACCTCACTCAGGATGGTTTCTTCCAGTGCTATCCATTTACCTGGGAATTTCAAGATTCCATTGTTTTTTTCTGCTGAGTAATACTCCACTGTGTAAATGTACCACATTTTCTCTATCCACTCTTCAGTTGAGGGGCATCTAGGTTGCTTCCAGGTTCTGGCTATTACAAATAATGCTGCTATGAACATAGTGGAGCAGATGCCCTTGTTGTATGAATTTGCCTCATTTGGATATATGCCTAAGAGTGGAATTGCTGGGTCTTGTGGTAGGTTTATTCCCATTTTCCTGAGGAATCTCCATACTGCTTTCCAAAGTGGCTGTACGAGTTGGCACTCCCACCAGCAGTGGAGGAGTGTTCCCCTCTCTCCACATCCTCTCCAGCATAAATTGTCTTCGGTGTTTTTGATTTTAGCCATTCTGACAGGAGTAAGATGGTATCTCAGAGTTGTTTTGATTTGCATTTCCCTGATGGCTAAGGATGTTGAGCACTTTCTTAAGTGTGTGTCTCTTGGCCATTTTAGCTTCCTCTATTGAGAATTCTCTATTTAGTTCTGTACCCCACCTTTCAATTGGATCCTTTGGTGTTTTGGAGACTTGCTTCTTGAATTCTTTGTAAATTTTGGAGATTAGCCCTCTGTCAGATGTGGGGTTATAAAAACAATTCTAAAAGAAAAACAGTAAGCAAACTTCAGAGCTGTGCCTGCTAGTGAGGATTCAAGTTTAGCTACATACAAAAGCAGGGCTTGATTCAGGAGCCTTTGGCTAGGACAGTGTCTGCTTTGGAAACACCTAGAAGCAATGGTAACTTGTCCAATGGATCGTTTCTTATAAATATTATGATATTCTACATTTCACTATTTTGAAATATAGTCCCGTTAATGTTTTAAAAACTTTCTTTCCTTTTCCTCCTTTATTCAAAATAGTCTTTCTCATACACTGTATCCTGATTAGGTTCCCCTCTCTCTACTCTTCATAGTCCCTCCCTACCTCCTCTCCCATCCAGATCTACTCCATTTCTGTCTCTCATTAGAAAAGAACAGGCTTCTAAGAGATAACAACCAGACATAACAAAAATATACTAAGATAGATATACAATACACTATTATAATTGTTATTATATAATTATAATACAGTGTTATAAAATATAATTAAACAAAACCCACCATATCGGAAGTTGGACAAAGCAAACCAAGACTGAAAGCTATAATATATAGGGCGAAGACCTGGTGCAGACCCTTATAGGCACTGTGCTAGCTGCTTCAGTCTCTGTCAGTTCCTATGAGCTTTGCTCTGTTGATTTAGAGGGACTTTTCTCCTGGTGTTTATTACTCATCTTTTACATATCATTGCATATCAGTTGTGGGTCACATATGGTAAGAATAAAGACTTAGATATCACAAGGGCTCTGTTCTCTGGAGGCTACAACTTTAGTTGGGACACAGCCGTGTGAACAGGTGATTTCCCAAAGCATGATATCTGCATTGGTTAGTGGTAAACACTGCTAGACATATATCAATTAAATGATTGTGATTGATTTACATTGAGAGGAAAAACCTAATTGTAACTTGGTCAGTGATCAAACCACCTATGACCAATCTTGGCCACTGAATGCCCCTTGCATACTAATGCATAATACCCAACCTTGGGTGCATATATGACTAACCTGCTCTATTTGAATTTCATAAAATTGTACCTTGTCTCACTTTCAAGGTGATTTAAAGTGGATAACAAAAGAAAATATGCAATAAAGTGCTTGATGATAAACAAAGAACCAACTCCAGGGAATGTCTCTGGCATTTTCCTGAAGTGGCATTTCACCACTTCTTTCTGTCCCTCTCAAAAGTCATGGCCATAAAGCATGTGAAGCCACCCAAGGTGTAGGCTTAGAAATGGTTTAAGCCAGTTCAGTCTCTTCTCCTTCACCAACTCCTTCATTCAACCTGACATCAAACCCAGGCCTGGTGCTCTGAGGCTGAATAGGTGATCCCCAACAGCTGCTCTGTTTCAACAAACTTAGTTCTTGGTGGTTCACAGATGTTCAGGTGACAAGAAAGGTATTAACTTTTTAAGTGGTAACTACAACATTATGTTATCAACCTTGCTTACAACACGTGAGGTCAACATGAGTATTTCTGAGACCAGGCAGAAAAGTAACAGTGAATTGCAAGCTTGAAGGCTGACACAGAATCAGCAGGGTCTGTCTCCAGCCAAAGAAGCAGGGGAAAGAGTTATGTGCAAACTGCTTAGTATCAGCTTTACCTGCACCACGAGGAGAGCTAAATTCTCTCACACTGAACTGGTAAGAAATTTCTCACAGAAGGTTTCATAGAGGCTTCCAGTGCTACAAGGACAAGATACTCAGCAAGGTTACTAATGTGCCTGTAGTAAGCAACTTCCTCTGTTTTTTCTTATAGGATCTGTTGATGGAAGCTAAGGTACATAATGTTTGAGAACTATTACTGACGTCCATGCTACAAAAGGCTACATTACCACAGCCAGTTTGATGTTAAAAAAACATTTATTTACTTATCTATTTTTTATTGATTCATTTTCTCTCTCTCTCTCCCTCCCCCCTCACTCTCTTCTTCTTCTTCATCTTCTTCTTCTCTTTTCTTTTGAGACAGGGTTTCTCTTTGTAGCTTTGGAGCCTCTCCTGGCACTCACTCTGTAGACCAAGCTGGCCTCGAACTCACAGAGATCCGCCTGCTTCTGCCTCCCAAGTATTGAGATTAAAGGCATGCACCACCTCTGCCCAGCGAATTCCCCTTTCTTTTGAGGAAGAAGATTAAACACCTGCTGTGTAGTATCACTATCATTACCACTGGAAGCATTTGAAGCCCAGAGAAGTTGCGTAGTCTGTTAGTTTATATACCTATGACAAGGAAAGCCAGGATTACACTAGAGATGCCTTCAAAGTCATCCATTCAGGCCCTGGATGTTCCCACATAAAGAAAAACAAGAAGTGACTTGCCTGAATGAAGTCATGAAAACCACGTGGTAAACATCAATGCATTCGGTTAATAAATTTTAGTGATCCTGTTCACTCTGGTGTATTTGAACCGACAATGGGCTAGCTCCTTCCATAACATCTGCCCATTTACACATTATCAAAATTGTGCTAGGTATCCACCAAGCTTCCAATGGCTCTGAAAGATTAGTTTCATTTATGTGAAAATAAATTAACATTTGCTTATGTAGTTGCTTAGAAAAATGCATATGAAACAGAAGACAGCTCACATCATGAAAGCAAGTCATCGCCATTTAGAAGTGACATGCAGCAGAACAGAAACCTTGGGAGCTCAGATCATCCCTAGGGGAAAGGTAAAATTTGCACATCTCTCATCTGTTTTCTGATCTATTTAATGTTGGAGAGCAGAGACTTCTGAAGGGGCCAGGCAGAGGAACAGTGAGCAGCAAGGAGAAGCACTCTGAGGGTGGTCATTGAAGGAACGTGGGCTGCCAAGCATCACGTGGCAAAGTGTGAAAAGCCTCCGTAGCTCAGGAAACCTCCACACCACAGACATATTCCACATCAATACTACAAAGTGTCTCCAATGCTGCACGAGCCTGTCAACAGCAGCCAAAACATCTTCAGAGAAGATGGCCCGTCTTTCCCAATCCAGTAACACGAAGGTGCTTTTCCACACTGCACACACTGTCCAAGAGAAGGGTGGCCAAGTGTTGCTGGTGTTCTCACCTGACAATGATGGATTGGAACAGACTGTTCCAGGGGCTTGTCTTGCTCTGATATTTGGTTATTCTGTGAATTTTAGCTGCTGGCTCTATATTTGGTATTTTATAGGATTTTCTTTTCTTAATGTCAAATGATACTTCTTCTCATTGGTAAAGCTTGAATTTGTTAGATATGATCTTAATCTTATTCTATTCCCTTTGTCTCTTTGATCTGAGTCCAAAGAAACGCAACATGTCCTGTGTCCTAAGTAGTGAACTGCTATTGCTCCTGAAGCTGGCAGGTTTCTTGGCCCTCTACGCATTGATAGGAGAGAAGTCAATCCTGTCCCCATGCAGCCATGGTGTCTACTTTCCTAAAGTGAATTCATGGGGCATTTAGGTGGCACCTCCTCAATGCTAAGTGCACTTTGGGAGCTGCAGGGATCCTTTTCCAGACAGTGTTAGCTCTACTCAGTTACAGACTCTGCCCTGTGTAAACTATGAAGTGCACAAGCATAGGAAGACAGATGACTTAATTATGTCTCTTTTCAGTAAGGAGTAAATGTAGGAGGTTGCGGGACTTCAGTTTCTTTGTACAACCCATTGTCCCTAATTCAGGCCATGGTACACAGGAGGATCCCAGAGTATTTCAGGGCTAGTTGAATGCAATCAATCAAACCCACAGCCTTTTTAATAAGTACAGCATTCTTGAGGCCATGGACCTGCCATTCCCCCTTCCAGACTCTCCCATGGAGCATTATGCACGTTCCCACACAGGGCTTCTTCAACACCAATGCCTCTAGCAACCCTTTCAAAACTTCTCAGGATGTAACTACATCAGTTCTTAACCTCGAAAAATGAGGAGAATTCCTCAAGATAGGAAACAGGAAGCTCTCACCTGCAGGCTGCTGCCAGGCCTTTCATTTAACCTATCTGAGTTCTGTCAGGGCATTTGTGGGAACAAAAATAGAAAGGCAATACTCTAAGTTAAACCTCACAGAGAACACTTAAAAGAATGACAAGAAAACATATCCATTAATTTTCTGAGTGGCATCATGAACTTTCTCTTCTGGGTTGCTAACAGCAGTGTGGCTCTGGCACAGATTTCCCAAGTGAAGGGAAAATGAATTCAGTGGGCTGTCTTTTTAGGAGCAGTCAAGCGCCTCAGCTGCACATAGCCATGTGCCTCTGTCCTTCTGTATCTCCCTGAAGCCCTCAGGGGATGTGTGGGCCAAGTCTCTAAGAAATCAAATAGCACCAGAGCCCGTGTGTCTACTCTGCTAGCACTCCTGCAGCAGGGAACTGCAGGGACATGGCAGCCTCTGTGTAGTCTTGTGTACTCTGTCTCCCTACTCTGCCATTCTGAACTGAAGCTTCAGATGTTGGTACTGAAAGGGGACTCTAAAGGAAGTCATAAGCATCCTAGCCAGCTAAGAACTAGGGCAGGTATCCTCAGGACAACAGTATGATCACTTGACTTTGCCTATGTGTCAAGAGTCCTTGCTTTCTTACAATTATTTTCTAAGATTTTTCCAAAATTGAAAGAAACTTTGTAATTTTATTCTTATGGTCCTAGAAGCCTCCAACATACTCCTCTTACATCATGTACTATCTCTTTAAATAAACCAACACATGCTTCACAATGTTAAGAACAGCTGATAGGACTAAATGAAAACAAACAAAATCAACTAGACATTTCATCCTTTCTTTGTGTAGATGCCCATGTCACTGTATGGCAGACCATGTAGATCTCCAGAGAGCACAGCTGTACATCCTTCTGGTGTGCTGATAAGTGTCCATTCTGAGGAAGCTTCCAGATTGATACCCGTAGTGCAGAGAACTGAGGTGAGGGTCCCATCTCATGATCTAGAACCAAGTGCAAACCAGCATCCACTGACTCAGACTCACACAGATTAGAGGCTACTCCATGCTGTTGGGAAGATGCTTTGATACATCAATAAAGCAGCATCAACACTGAGCCTGCAGGGAAACTATTGGAACAAAGGGAAACATCCACACTTCCCAGGTCTGAGGGTGGCAAAGGAAGGCATATCTCTTGGCCTGTCCCTGCCCTTGGGGGCAGTCTTGGTTGCTTGGAGGACATTTCCTCAATGGAAGGGAAAGGAGGGCTCACTGGGTTATTAGCCACTCAGATGGTCTTTGACTTCAAGCCCTTTTCTGTCCTCTCAGCATAGGCAGTTTCTGTTTTCAGCATAAAATTAGCATAGTGATGAAAGTATGCCAGGGAATTCAGAGTGAGTTGACACAGGAGATATTAAGTTTTCCATTTCTAAAGTGGAAAAAAAGTTTTTTTGAAACCCCACACTGCCACTTAATTTGTGTTCAGAATGTGCTTCCACAGGGAAGCTGTGCAGCGGAAGCATGAGGTGGAGGGCTGAAGGGCACACGGGCAGAAGAGAAGGGCTGAGTGGAGGGAAGACGGGGACTGAGGAGGAGGAGGCAGGGGTGAGGGGAAAGGGATGGAAGGAGGCCTGGGGGAAAGGAGGAGGGCTGGGGAAGGAGGGAGCTGGAGAGAAGAATTGGGGGAGGGGGAGGGAGGTAAAGGGAGAGTGCTGATGGGAATGAAAAATGGGTATGAAGGAGGAAGGCTGAGGGGCTATGGAGGCAGAGGGCTGAGGGAAAAAGGAAGGATGGGTAGAGGAGGAGGGAAGGCGTAATGGATGATAAAGAGGGAGGGTTGAGAGAGGAAGAAGGGGTGGACAAAGGAGGAAGGCTGATATGGAAAAGAAGGGTTGGGGATAACAAAGAGGGTGAGGGGGCAGGGAGAGATGAGGCACAGAGCAGGCTGGAGGGGAGGAAGAAGTTTGAGGAGGGAAGGAAGTTGAGCAGAAGAGGAGGCCTAAGGGAAGAAGGATGGAGCTGTAGAGGGGCTGTGGGGGGAGAAGGGGACTGAGGAGGGCAGGGGTGAGGGAAACTGGAGACTGACAAGGACTGAGAGACTTGTGTGGAGGTGCTACAGAGTGAGGAAGCTAGGGTGGGCAGAGAAGATGGGGGCCTGGAAGATAGCAACTATGGGCTTGGACAGAGTCATCTACAGTAGACAATGAAGAGTCTATTGACATGCCACCCGTCCATCCTTTGCCTCCCAAGAAAACAGGTGAACATGTCTAGGAACAAACACTAGCTCTGGAGAAACTTCAGGTTTTCTGGGTGGGACCTGTTCCAGCTCATCTCCATGTCTGTCTTTGGCTCCCCTCAAGTAATTTCAAAGACATCTTCATTGCTCTTTTGCCAGGATTTCTTACCTCTCCAGCCACTGGGAAGAACGTTCTGGGCTGGGAGAAATGACAGATTGGCCCTGAGCTTGCACCAGCTTCTGTCTCTTAACAGGGTTTCCCACATCTCTCCTCTCAGTTATTTTAAGCTCTCCAGTTCTTTCCACTCATTCTTTAGTGGATTGCTTCTGCTCTCGGGGGGGGAACATTCCTCAACTCATCCATGATAAAAGACTCTACAGAAGGCTGTTTCTGGATGGCTGGGAGGTAGGCCTGTCAGGGGCAGTGTCAGGGCCTTTCAATTAAGCAAGAACAGAGCAGCTTTGAACAATGCCACATTCCTACAATAAAGGATTCCACCCTAAATCCAAGCATACTATACTAAGGATTTTATTTTTTTAATTCAAGCATTTCATTCCATTGTTAAGTGCCAAGCTGGCTGAAGATGCTCCCCACATCAGGTGTGTGTGTGTGTGTGTGTGTGTGTGTGTGTGTGTGTGTGTGTGTGTGTAATGCAAAGGAATAGATATTGGTTACTGCATAGGTGGTAAACTGATACTGTGAAAAACAAGATTCAAAGTAACCAACTTTCAGAGTTCTATGTAACAAAACCAAAGAACATCCTAAATGAAATGGGCAACAAATGGCAGTAGGGACAATGAGAGCTGTGGGAAGCCCCAGTACTGGCACACAGTTAAGATGTTGAAGTGCTCATTATGCCTCCCTCAGGTGCTGTTCTACAGGTTCCATGTGAATGAACTCATTTAACCCTACGGTCATCAGGTGAGAAGACAAGTACTCTGTGTATTTTACAGAGAAGAAAACTGGAGTACATGAAATTATACATTGTCCAACTTACAAAGGGCCAGCCAATGGCTGGTCCAATATCCAACCCAGGACATGTGATTGGAGGGTCTTTCCTCTGTATCAAGGTGTCAGGGGGGATTTGTGCTGGAAGAGGTGGAAGGCTCCACCCTCCTCATCAGCACACAGCTCTAGCAGATCTTTACGTTGTTTCTCTGCTCACCCCACTTTTCCATGTGTTCCCCCAACCATTTCAAATATTGTCCAATACCCCCAGCCTCTTCTCCTTCTACTGTGGTCCAGTCTTTCATGTGTTAATATTGAAACAAGTCTCTGTATGGACTTCAGAGAGAAAATTGAGGCAACCAGGTGAGAACTCCATCACCTTCTAGTGGCTCAACTAAGCCCTACAGCTTTGGTCCCTGATCGCTTTGGTCTGAACTTTCTTCCCTAACTCTTAGAGTTAACCACTTCTACTTTTCTGTACTTTCTTCTTGCTTTCCCATACACTGAAGCTAGCTTCCTTCCTTCCTTCCTTCCTTCCTTCCTTCCTTCCTTCCTTCCTTCCTTCCTTCCTTTCTTTCTATAACACTTCTCTCAATCTGTACATTCACTCCAACTATGATCGCATCTCCCTCCTTGCTCAAATTCACCATACAATCTCCAGTTCTTCTATCCCATCCTTTAAACTTCTTTCTATCCCCTAAGAACAATTCTTTCCCACTATAGGTACTAAATAAAGACCCTCATATGTTGCTAAGCATGGTGTCTGTCTATCATTTATTTTATAGTTTCTTGGTAGTGTTTGATATGTTGGTTACTCTCACCATCTTGAAATCTACCTTGTACAGCACACATTTTCCTAGCCCCACATGCTCCATTCAAGTTCATTATCCTCTATTACATCAAAATGCTCAGGTTCTTCTCACTCCACACTTCCCAGGCCACCTTCTCTATGCCTTCAGTTACATATACATTCCAAGTGAGGATTTTCTACAAATGTATACACCAATTCTCATACACCTCTGATCTCTACATGATTCCAAATTGCCTTTGCAGCATGGTGAGTTGGGATCCAAGGACCCATAGCCCTCCCCCTGGTCCTACAGTGTTACTTTTGAAACCAAAACCAAAGTGTCACATACTGATACAGCCTAAGAGTCCCCCAAAAGCACACATGTTAAAGAGTCAGTTGGTAGGGTCCAGCGGAAAGAGTTTAAGTAATGGGGGTGAGGGGAAGTGTTTAACTAAATGCTGTAGAAGTGATTATGGGACTTTGATCTCTTCCTATCACTTTGCCTTCCCATGAAGTCAGCACTTTTTCTATGATTCTCCTGTGATGGCATATTGCCTTACCACAGAGCATAAAGCAACAAGACCAAGGGACCAGGGACTAAAATCTCTGAAACCATGAGTCAAAACAAATATTTCTTTTTTATAAGTTCATTATCTCAGTTGTTTTTAAACAGTAACAGAAAACTAACACACATATCCTTTGCTTTCAAAATTTCAGGGGAATCCTTGCCTGGATAATGTCTCACCAGCCAGCCTCATTACCATGCTGCCTTTTCCCAATTCCACTTGGCCTTCCTTCTGAGGCCCTGATGCATCCCCTCCCATCCTCCCTCTCTTCCCCACCTCATGCTCAACCTTGGTCCTCAGAGCACCACAGACAGCACTGCTCAGGTATCGTTTTATATTTGTACCTGTTGTTCAATTAAATTTAGTTCTGCATGCCAGAACAGACTCTAGGCTCTTGGAGAACAACAACCATGTCTGTCTTTGCTTTCTGGACTATCTTCAGTACCTGGCTCACAGCAATCATTCAGATGAATGAACAAACAAAAGAACTAATGAAAGATGTAAACAATGGAGCATAGGACCCTAGTATTTCTTCATGCTTCACCCATCTGTCCTCCAGCAGGACCACTTGTAGAAGCTACACACTCAAGATACACTTTCTAACTTCTGAGGATAGCAAAGTGTGTGAGGAGCTAGTATACACCCAGGACTGACTGAGATCCCCTTTAAAATGTAAATGCTTTGGGGAAGGAACAGTGGAAACTTAACTCTCACATGGGAAGTATCTGTGAAGACCTCAGTAGGATTTAGCAGGAATGAAACTGTGCCTTCTATGTATCTTGCCATATTTATATCATAGATCTTTTAACACATTTCTATATCTTACTCTGTGTGTTCCTGCCTCCTTTAGCTAGACTATAAATTACTTGAAGGCAAAGACCAGGATTATGCCCTCAGGCACATGTAAGTAACTCAGGTCTAACATAGTTCAGGGAATCCTGTGTTTTTGATGAATGACTCAGAAACATGAATGAATGGATAATTAGAGACAGACATCAAAACACAAAGTGCTTCACTTTACAACAGTGTGGACAGCCAAGCTGAAAGAGCTATCTACCAAGTGTTTACAGCACTCTCCACTCCAATGGAGGAACAGAAGCAGTGGCTGGACACTGGACAACTCTGTTACTGTTATCTGCTCACATGTCATTGTATCTGTGAGTTTCTCATGCAATACCTTTTCATTTATTCTTTGAGTTTGCTTTTCTTCTTCCCTAGTTACTAAATGAATGAACGTTTAGTCCCTCCTGCTCAATGTGTTTGAATTAACCTTGTCTGTAAAATTTTTCTGTTTTTTTTTTTACTTACTATAAGTCAATAGGGACACATAACTTTAAAGACCTTTTTCTTAGCTTTACATTTGATGAATTCTTAATTCAGTGTTCAAAAAAGTACAAAAGAAACGGGGAGAGTCAAGGCCAACACAACAGGTTATATATGACTCTACAAAACCTTCCAGGTTATTAGTCACTACAGACATTGCTAGTAAGGCTCACAGTATAGAAACAACTAAGCCACTATGGGCAATTTGCATAGAAATCTCCCAGTATTCCAAAATGCTACAGGGAGGAGTCAGGAGACACGGGAGTGAATGAACATAAGTGTTGGGTAGCCTGGCAGTGAAGAGTTTAAATAAAAAGCAAAGAAATTCTAAACTGGTGGAGAAAATGCACCTGGTACTTTTATCATCACTGTCCACGGAAAGGGTTGTTTAACAATTTGAAGTGAATCTTCAATTACCAAATAACTTGGTTTTGTCATTGAGGAAAACTGCTAAAATTTTTCTCCTCCAAATTTTTTATGACAGAAGAAATTGATTCTAAATTTGGCTAAAGATCTATTTCATTCTGACAAAAAAAATCAATTCTTGAATAGAAAATTCTTGGTGGCATTCTTCTAGTCTAGGAAGGTAACAGCTTCACGACTATGACAATGCTCTTTTCAACAACAGAGAACACCATACTTATTATTGTTCCCTCTTTCAAAAAGGATGAAATTGAAATCAAGTCACTTATCTATAGCAAACTGGTGGGAGTAAGACTTGAACCCAGGCAGTCTACTCTGGATGTATCTGCTGAGTCACAGTCAGCTTTGCTCATTCACAAACAACTCACCACCACATAAGGCTGGACAGAAACTAAGAGTTACATAACTGAACTTGAGTTTTGAAAATGATCTGTCTTCCTTTCAAGAACTCTCAGTGCAATTCAGGACTCATGTGGCTACACAGTATAAACCACAATGAAACACACCCTGGAAGCTAGGGATAAAGGATGCTAGAACAAGGCCTCCAGGACCACCTGCAACTCACCCACTTTCAGGACTGTAAATCATACATGCCTCTAGGATGATAAAAATGGCTGGCTAACATTCAAGGGATCTCAGGGGGAGACAGGACTAGAACCCTTGTATAATACATGTTTTCTAGGCTGTTATTCAGAGTAAATATCAGGATAATATTTTTCTTTTCAGAATAATATTAAATATCAACTCTAGAAACCACTTAAAATTGTAATTTAAACCCTCTGACAACATGATTGGCTAATACTATGACAGGATGGAAAAAAGTCAGGTGACCCATGGCCTGTCAGGAGAAGACAGGTAGGTGTGTCAGGTAGAGTGGTCCAGGTAAGGATGGTGCTATCGTTCTTTAAGACAGATGGCTCTGTTTGACACAGCAGGGCTTGGTATCCCTGAATTCTCAGAAGAATGCATGTGCCATTCACCTAAGGCCTATGGCTCAAGTCTGACTTAGGTCCCATGGCCAATGGTCTAGACTAGAATGTGTACTTGCTGTTGATACCACTCACTCCACAAATATCATTTGGTGTCAGGGAACACAAGGCATCAGTGTCTATGCTGGTCACTTCTGAGATCACCAAGAAAATGGTCTTTCCTTGCCGAAGGTAAATGCTACATGTGCATATAGAACACACAATCATACAACAGGTCATCAGAACTGAGGTCAGGTCTAAGTCAAGGAGATGTAGCTCATTCTTATCCCATAACCTTACCTGTACTTTCCTGAAGCCAGGGCTGTACTTTATTCACAGCTACATCCAACTATCCAGAGAGATCCCAACATATACCTGGTATGCACAGGTGTTGAGAAATGAATGAATTGTGAATATAACAGCATAAATCTCTAGGAATCAATTCATTTCTTTCTTCCTGGGCCCTGAAATGAAGTCTGGTTCCCACCAAGCTCCTAGGACAGCCTAATTGTTTCTTTCATATGCGATCCTTGTGAGACTTGCATTAGTGTCACTCAGTTCTAATGACTGTCCTCTTTCAAACAAGTACATAAGGGCTGAATGGTGAGCCTGTGTCATTCACCACTGAAACCAGGGAAGTCGGTGGAAAGCCTTCCACTCAGTGGGTGATCAATAACTACCAGCGGATTTAAAGGACTAAAACATCTTTTCTCCAGTTATTTTTCCGGAGGAGTGGGATTTGCACACACAGGATCCACATGCATTCAGTCTAGCATGGACTTCATAGTGAGACCCTGTTCACGAGCAAAACTCAGCAAATCTTTAGGAAATAAAGTCATTCTGTTAAAAAAGAAAAAAAAAAAACAAGAAAGGGTTTATTACTGAACAGAAGATTATGAAAATACTCTTTTTTACAAAACTGATTTTTATAACTTGTCTATAATAGCAAGAGCTACAAGGTTGTCCATTTTAAACTGAAAATTCTGAAATGATTTAAAATTTTTAAAGTAGCAATGTGATGTCACAAGGATGAATTATAATCAAAATATAGGTAGACTAAAACTATCACATAAATTTGCTTTCAGGATCTCCACATGAAGTACACCTGGAGCAAAAATAAGTTTTTTTTTGGGTCTCACCACCAAGGCATCTCATTCTGTGTATGAAAATATTTTGAAATCCAAAACATATTTGGTCCTAAGAATTTCAGGAAAGAATTAACTCAAACTATGTTTTTAAATACTGGGAGATAATTCAAGAAGACTGGGGCTCACCAAAACCTGGTGTCCAAGAAATTAAAAATATTTTAAAATGAATTTATCAATACATAAACACTTAACTGTACACATATACATGTGTATGTATATAACTAAATTGACTAATTAATACATTTTTCTTGTCTTTGAAGAAGAGATAAAAATAAAATGGCATATTGCATTGAATATGTGGCATATGGCATGCTTTATAAATATGCACACTGAGTCTTCTCTCTTTCCCTCAATACACAAAACCCAGACTGAACTTCATGAACCTGACCTCTTGCTCCAATTTGGACACCTCTGAGATTCTGGATGCCACCTTCCCTGCCAACTGCCCAGAGGAGATCCCCATTAGCATTAATCAGGAGGGCCTTGCATGCTAGACCCTGACAATGTGTCCAGTTGCTTTCTCTGACTCTTTCCATCACCACAGAGGTGGCTCTGACCAGATCATAGATCTGGCCACTGTCTGGGTCCCAATTACACACCCAGCAAAGTCCATGGATGCTAAGGAGCACTCATCAGTGTCTGTCCCCAAACCTCCTCCTTTCTTCCCCATTCAGTGGCCCTTAGCAGCCAAGACAGGAAAGGGGCAGAGCCACCTGCCAATTGTGACAGTTGTGTCAGTCAGTCCAGCCTTTTGCCTGTCCCAGCTTCCTGTGTGAGATATGTCTTTGTACTGGAAAGAAAGAGAAAAGAAGAAACTAACATTTGCTACGTGCTTAGGAAGAAAAAAATAACCAGAAGTATTTTATAATGGTACTGCAAGGTATTTATTCCTTTCAAAAATATGCTTATCATTTTTATCAAAATTATACCTGCACACATTTGAAAGGTCAAATATTTCTAGAAATTTACACAGACAGAAAGACTGTAGCGTCTGTTCCTTTTTGTCAGTTAGCTCTCCAGACCAACTTGTATTTAGTCCTACTAGATCATTCTTTTAGACAGACCTTCTCCATTCTAGAACAGGAATTGGCTTTCATGCACCACTCCCTGCTTCTGTACCATTCAATGTTCATGTGGGTGGTCTGTCAGATCACCAATCACATCACCATAGGTTAACAACTGAGCCTCACAGTAGACAGGAATTTCTTTCCCTTTTCTGTATAACTGTTGACTTTCTTCTTACTTTCCTCTATCTGTCACTGTGTCATCTACTTTGTTCCTCAGGTTTGAGAGACTGGTGGCTGTGGTGTGGGGGTTGTAAGCATGGACTGTTTTGTTACTTACAAACACATAACTTACAGTAAATTACTGGGCAATGAGTGCACCGTGTTTCCTCATTTGTTGTATGGAGAGACAACTGCCTGCCTACGTTGCTACTAACAGGAATTGGAGGAACACTCAGAAGTGGGTCCAACACCTGGGATACATAGTAGGTTCAAGGACTATGGCTTGGTACTTAGTGGTCTGTCTTTTGCAGAGTGTAGCATGCACAGTCATCCGTCTGGACTGTGCCTTTTTCTTCTGATTGATGTTCTACCTCAGAGATGCCAGTCTGGCTAACTTCTCAGTGAATACTCTGTTTAGCCTTCTGTAGGGAAGTTTCCAGAGCTCTGTTAATGAAGGTCTACTTATCACTGGGCTGAGGGATCCTTCTGCAACCCAGAACTGGTGATAACATCTAAGGTTCTGCTTTGCAAATGCATTTCCACTGGATTTGCTGGTGTCTGCCTCTTTCTACTACAATCTCCAAAGGAAGCAAGTGAGTTCATTCCTGAATCTTTGTGGGGTGGTGGTGGAGGTTCTGGCAGTTCAGCTTGGTTGAGTCTTGGCTTCTTCCACTATCCAACCCCTTAAAGTGGCCACTACTTTTCCATTAGTGATTTGGCTTCCAAAACAATATTGATGATTCTCCCTGACTTTCACTCACCCCATAATTAATTTATGCCTGGAACACATTACCTCACTTCTTCTATAGCAGTAGCTTGAAGGCAACTGAGGCTAATGCTGTGTTCAATCTGCTGTCATTAATCAACAGTCTATTAACCTTAGTTTTCTCTAGTAAGAAATTGAAGGAGAATGTGAATGAATGGTCAAAGCTTAGAGAATCTGTTACTAAACACCTAACCCTTCCATCTCTCTAGGAGCATAGATATCTCCCAGGTAGAGATTTGTACCACTTGAAAATGGATGCCAAGATAACCTTCAGACCTCTAAGACAAGGGCAATTTCTCAGATTTCTGCTGGAATCTCCCTCCATTCTGTTTGTCCTGGGATTGAGGTTGAAAGGGTTCTTAGAGTAAAATCAATGGGTCTTTTCCTTGCTTAGTGTATTATTTACACTACTGGTTTCCTTATGTGTTTCTCTAACAAAATATCCAGCAAAATCAACTTGAAACAGGTTGAGTTATAGTAATGAAAACAGCTTGGTATTGTCACCAAAACAGACATGTAGACCAGTGGAATCAAACTGAAAACCCTGATATGGACCCACACACCTACAAACACCTGATTTTTGACAAAGAAGCTAAACTTATACAATGGAAAAAAGAAAGCATCTTTAACAATTGGTGCTGGCTTGTAGAAGATTGCAGATAGATCTATACCTATCACCATACACAAAACTTAAGTCCCAATGGATCAAAGACCTCAACATAAACCCAGTCATACTAAACCTCCTAGGAGAGAAAGTGGGAGCTACCCTTGAATGAATTGGCACAGAAGACCACTTCCTGAACATAACTCCAGTACCACAGACACTGAGATTGACAATTAATAAATGGGACCTCCTGAAACTGAGAAGCTTCTGTAATGCAAAGGACACAGTCAACAAGAAAAAGTAGCAGTTCACAGAATGTGAAAAGGTCTTCACCAACCTTGCATCTGACAGAGGGCTGATTTCCAAAATATACAAAGAACTCAAGAAGCTAGTCACCAAAACACCAATTAAAAAGTAGGGTACACGGCTAAGTAGAGAATTCTCAATAGAGGAATCTAAAATGGCTAACACACTTAAAGAAATTGCTCAACATCCTTAGCCATCAGGTAAATGCAAATCAAAACAACTCTGAGATACCATCTTGTTCCTGTCAGAATGGCTAAATTCAAAAACACCAATGACAGTTTATGCTAGAGAGGATGTGGAGAAAGAGGAACACTCCTCCATTGCTGGTGGGAGTACAAACTTGTACAGCCACTTTGGAAATCAGTATGGAGATTCGTCAGGAAAATAGGAATCAGTCTACCTCAAGAACCAGCAATTCCACTCTTAGGCATTTGATGCATATTCATACAAAAGGACGTCGGTTCCACTATATTCATAGCAGTATTATTTGTAATAGCCAGAACCTGGAAGCAACCTAGATGCCCCTCAAGTGAAGAATGGATAGAGAAAATGTGGTACATTTATACAATGGAGTACTACTCAGTGGAAAAAAATGAAATCTTGAAATTCACAAGCAAATGGATGGAACTAGAAGAAAGCATCTCGAGTAAGGTAACCCATTCACAGAAAGACAAACATGGTACGTACTTATTCATATATGGATATTAGACATAAAGCAAAGGATTACCAGCTTACAATCCATACTGCCAGAGAAGCTAAGAAACAAGGAGGCCCATAAGAGAGACATACGTAGTCCCCCAGAGAATGGAAAATGGATAAGAGCTCCTGAATAAATTGGTAGCAGAGGGGAGAGGAGAGGGAGGGAGGGGGGAAGTAGGAGAAAGAAGAGGGGAGAGGAAAACATGAGGGATCAGGAAGGATGAATAGAGGAGAGCAAAAAACCAAAACCCAAAACAAAAAAAGACATACCTTAATAGAGGGAGCCATTATAGCTTTAAAGAGAAATCTGGCACTGAGGAAATGTCCAAAAACCCACAAGGATAACCCCAACTAAGAATCTCAGCAATAGGGGAGGGGCTACCTTAAATGCCCTTCCCCTATAATGATATTGATGACTACCTCAAATGCCATACTAGAGCCTTCATTCAGTAGCTGATGGAAGCAGAAGGAGACACCCACAGCTAAGCACTGAGCTGAACTCCTGGAATCCAGTTGTAGAGAGGGAGGAGTGATAAACAAAGGGGTAATGACCATTTTGGGGAAACCCACAGAAATAGCTGACTTGAGCAAGTGGGAGCTCATGGACCCCGGCCAGACCAAAGGACCAAAGCAGGGCCCTTGAGCTTGGGTGATAGTTAGGAGGTCTGGGCAGTCTATGGAGCCTCCTGCAGTGGAAACATTATTCATTTCTAGTGCACAAATGGACTTTGGGAGCCCATCCCCCCATGGAGGGATACTCTCTCAGCCTAAATACACAGGGGAGGGCCTAGGTATGTGACAGACTCTGATGATCCCCCATGGAAGGTCTCACTCTCCCTGGGAAGTAGATGGGGAGTGGAATGGGGGGGGGGAGAAGGGGATTGTTGGGGCACATGGGAGGATGGGAGGGAGAGGAACTGGGATTAATATGTAAAATAAGATTGTTTCTAATTTAAATTTTAAAGTTAATAAAAAAAGAGGTTGAGCATCATTAGAAGAAATGGATTACTGGAAACAAGCATTGAATTATAGCTGGATTCTAATTCCTGACTACAGACGCAATTAGGACCAGTTGCCTTATATTCCTGCCACCTTGATGTCTCTGCCATAATGGGCTATCCCCTCATATGGTAATATTCAACCTCCTAAAGGTTCCACAACCTTCCAAAGGAGTGCCACCAGCAAAGGACCAAGTATTCAAATACATAGAGCATACTGGGAACTTTCACATGCAAACCAAAATGCTTGCTCAATGACATGACTCTCAATTGAAAGCTGTCTGTGATTACAGTACTTGGAAACCTTAGAAAAAGTCTGGGACTCTTCTGACCAAAATGTCAATGGAAGGGATGATTTGAGGCATTATTCATGAATAACCTGGGCCACATGTGCCCAGTTTGTTCTGTGGGTCACCTTAGAACTGCCCTGCCCTGTAGAGTCTAATGGATAAGAACATGGTCCAGAACCACAGGGGCTAGGGTTCAATTTCCAGCTTTGTCATTCACTGCTTATATGGACCTTGGACAAGTTTCTTAGTCTTCATGTTCTCATCTCTAAGATGACAACAGTGATGGCATTCATCTTACAGAGTTATCTATTTAAATGAGATATCATAGTTAAGTACCAGGTATAGTATGTGGGCTGATGTCAGGCAGGGCCAACAGCACTGTATGGTCCTTCTTGTACTGGAGCCTGAGCACCTGTACACACAGTTCCTAGCTTTGTATGCCTTCTGGAGTCCAAAGAAGCTAGCCTTAAGTGTTCCAGGTCTCCCCCAGACACTTATTGTCCATATAAGGCATGCTGAGGACAGAAAGTTTGGATATGGAAAAGTTTAAAAGAATGAAATGATGCAAGCTACTTTAAGGATACCGGAGATAAACGATCTATTTATATTTTTATGGTGAAGACATAAATAGAAAAAAACACAGCACCCGAAGAAATGTTCCTTAAAATATATGTACAGAATGGTTGAGAGATACACTCTGAACACACAGATGCTAAGTAGATACCTTTTCACATCAGCCATAACTTTGCAAGACACATTAATTCAAGAAGATTTACCAGGCACTGATATAATTATAAAAATGAACTGTCTGACAAACTGGGGCATGGGATGCCTCAGCGACTTTTTTTAGAAGCTATTATGTAAGCAGTATGCTGGAACAGCCTTGACTCTTGACCCACAGACAATATTATTAAGCAGCGTCACATTGCTTTATCCAGCATTAATCCAGTCAACAACTGTTTATTAAGTGACTTCTGACCACCAGGCAGAACAAGTACTCAGGACAGAGCAAGAACAGCAGAGATTTCCACATCCGTAAGTGATGGAGACAGACGTGACACATGACCATGCTGGAAGAAGTCTTTCATTGAACAGTGAAGCTGTGGGGCCTGCTAGCTCACAATTCAAGCCTGACCATCTGAGTTTAATCCTGGATCCCAGAGTGAAGGAGAGAACCAATCTACACATGTTCCCTGGTTCTTGCATGTGTATGCACAAGCGCACGTATGTACAGACACACACACAAACACACACACACACACACACACACACACACGGTGGATTTTGGATGAAGCTAAGGCAGGAAAATGGCTCTTAAGCCTTAGAGTATGTGTATGTTGCTCTTATACTTTTGCTCTCATCTTTCTGACATGAATACATCAAAAACCCAATCTGAGTGTGGGGTCACAGAGGAGTCCAAAACTTGTGCCTGGTCCTTCCAAGTTTGTTAATCTCTTTCCATTCCCTTCAAAGATAATATTCAAATCAAGATATAGTTCAATTTATTTTGCTTATGACTCTAACTGAATGAATATAAAGTAACAACAGACGTGCCACTCAGGCTCACAGCCTTTCCCAAATAAATCCTCCTTGGACACTTGGAAAACATTTCAGCTGTTTCAGTTGTCTGCATGGAGGTAAACACACTCTGTCCAGTCCCTAATTTTATCCCAGGGGCACAATGACTGCCATTTGCTGCTTTAGAGGCAGCTAATATTTACTGATGGATGAAAGCTCTGCAGATGAAGTGCCTAAGAGGAATTTAAGCATCCTTGAAGGTAGGGAGGGAAGTACTGTCCTCATTGCTCAGTCAGCCTTTACAGCCAAGATGTTCAATACAGTATAGTCCTGTGGCTTGGTAATACTTTTTCAGATTCACAGAAACTGGGAACTGAGCAGATTTTCTATGTCCTGTTAGGGGAGTCCTTAATGATTCTGAGTGCATAGCTATTCCCGTTTGTAAACATCTTCAGAGAGAATGCTATAATAAACTACCAATCATTCTAGCTTCTCTCAGTGTTTTGCAGAAAAGGTAAGAAATTTGAAAACTGTATCCTTGCAAACTGGGAGAAGGAATAAAGTGAGGGGAGGGAAGTAAGCTGTTGGAGCTGTTGAATTACAGTGGGCGGGTCATGCATGGAGCCACAGAGCCTGACTCTGGGAAGCATCACCCAGCTTCTCAACAGAATCTCATGACTAAAGGTGCTGAGTGAGTCTTGAGGATTATATGAGTAGATCTGCTGTCAGTCTATAAACTGCTGAGAGACAGAATCAAAGATACCTGTACATGATGGAAGCCAAGTAAAAGAAGTTTGTGAGAGAGTGGCTGTGCTGGGTTCAGTGGAGAAAGAGCCTTTATCTTAATGACTAGTAAAACCACCACCTCTACACAAACATGGCCTCAAAGCAGGTGTGTGTGTGTGTGTGTGTGTGTGTGTGTGTGTGTGTGTGTGTGTGTGTGTATGTGCTCAAAAATTAAAAAGCTATTTCTCGAGCCCAAGTGAGCACTCTGCCCTCCTCGGTAGAGACCAGTCTTCACCACTACTGTGTTAGAATTAGGCCCAGTCTTTCCTTCCCCTTTCCAGGATTCTGGTGTCTCTTGTTGACTAGGAAAGCACAGGTAAAACTATTGCTGGGGCTGGTGGGCTGTGACAGTCTGTGCTTGAAAATTGGCTTGTAACCACAGGGGAGAAGCAACCTCTGTTACAGGGCACAGCTCCCTGGGTGTGCTTGTAACCACAGGGGAGAAGCAACCTCTGTTACAGGGCACAGCTCCCTGGGTGTGCTTGTAACCACAGGGGAGAGGCAACCTCTGTTACAGGGCACAGCTCCCTGGGTGTGCTTGTAACCACAGGTGTGTGCTTGGGCATTAGAGCAGCATATGCCAACTTACCTTATTATGGCTGCAAATGCTACCAGTGGTGCTCAAGACAGGCAGGGAATGTTTACTGGGTGAACACAGGAGCACCAGTGCTGCTATCTGGAACAGCCTTCCTGCTCATTAAACCTCCCCCAGCCTGTGCAGTTCAGCTTCTGCTTGAGAGTTTTCCTTCTTACAACCATTTTATGCCCCTCTGATCTCACATCTTGTTTCTAATCACAGCTCCGAGTAAAACACGTGTAAGGTAATTACTCCTTGGTGTACAGTGGTAGTGCTCATTGATTAGAAATAATTTTCAGAAGTGAACACCATAGCCAGGAACTTTGATCAAGCTGTGTTATTACTTCAGTTCTTTATCTCAGTTATATATAACTGCTTCTTTTTTCTGTAAGAAAATGTGTGTGTGTGGGCACACTCCCCATGCCTGCCTGTGTAGACAAATCGGGAGCAGTTCCGAACTGTGTCGCCCCACCCCATTCTCATGTAATACAGTTTGGCCTAAACTCACAGTGTAACTGAAGAATTTATGGCCTTCCTGTCCCTAATTCTTTGTTTTATTTTTATTTTTAAAGTATTATTATATCATCCTTCCCTCACAATCTGTCCTTTTACTCCTCCTATGTCCGTTCTTACCTCACTCTCTTTCAAATTTACAGCTTCCTCCTCTGTAACTACTGTGACCAACAAATACACCTGCTGTGTTTGGTCAGTTTTACCCAAATGCACGTTTCTAGGCTGACCATTTATTAGATGACCAGTTAGGGGGCTCAATCTGTTTCTGCAGTTGCTAAATGGTTGCCGTTGTTCAACTAGGGTCAGAGTTTTAGAAATTTCCCTTATCTGTGTTGGGATGTCAACTGTTGTTGGAATTGTTCATGTCTTATGAGGCAGCCACCTCAACAACATGGTTGTGTCTACTTCGTAAGTGTTGGAATTACAGGGGCATGCCATCAAATTTGAACACGTTTCTTTTCTTTTGGGAGAGAGTGGGTATCACTCTGCAGTCCTAGCTGGCACAAAACTCACTATACTGGAGTCTGTGATTACTTTCCTGCTTTGCCTCTAAATTCTGGGATTATAACTGCATACCAATAGGGTCCACACACCAGTAAATACATTGAACAAACAGATTCTGGATTTGCTTCTTCCTCAAGTTCATAACCTGAACCTGTGTGTCATTCTGCTCAGGCTGGTCCCTGAGATAGGCCTGTGTTCAAGTCAAGATTCAGTATGTTACAGAGCTAGACAATCTAGACAGTGAGACTCCAACCTCATTAGGACAGTGAATGCTGTGGTATCAGATCCCTGTGGGAATACTTTCAGAATTCACATGGGCTGTGGGGGTTTTTGGGCCCCCTGGGAACTGGCTTATAGGTGCCATCTTCATACACTTGCCCTTTGGGGCTTTCTTTGTAGGTGTATGTGTACACTGAACATTTTCTCACTGGGTACGATGTTTTCTCACTGCAGAGCTACATTTGAGGTCTGTGGGAAAGGTAGGCAGGAGAAAGTTCCAAAATTCAAAGTTGAGAAAAGTTACAGCATATAATATCAGTAAAAAAGACAAGGAAATGTTCAATATTATTTCACGAATGACTTACCTAACCTCAAATCACTGATCACCAGAAGCTGAGGCAGAAGTACATGTTTTTGTCAGTCACACTGCATAGTAGGACTTACTCAAAAATAAAACCCAAACCAGCTTGGTCCTGTGAGGATATGGATATATATATTTATATAGTTTTTAATCAAAGGCAGTTTAGCCTGACAGGGACCCATGTTTCTTGAACCCTCTCCTTTATGTTGACTGACCACTCCTGTCAGATTGTGAAGCTGCACTCCCACAAATGGAATGGAGCAGTGTCTAACCTATGATAGAAATAGCAGCCAGAGGCCATGTTGGCTGAGCAGCCTCACTAGCTGGTTTGGGTTCTAGCTCTCATTTTCCTGAGTTGTTTTCTCTTTGTTCACATGCTCCTTGGTACAACAGTGAGATTATTCATTTCCATAATCCAATAATAAAGCAGATATATAGAAATGAGCCTGGTTTAAAATTACAAAGAAATAAAAATTATTTAGAATTTATGAAATAGAACATTTATCTTTGGGGAAAATGTGGGCACATTAAGTACTCATCTGTGAAATGACAGAAGAGAGCAGGTGACCCTTTAAAGACCTCCAGAGTCCAAGCTGATGTCCTGGTTCTGAGAAGGAAGCCACACAGCTCCATACACCCTGATACATGGCACAGTGTGAAAAATGAAGGATTTTCTAAGTGGCTTGCAAGTTGGCTGGTGAGCAGAATACAGTGATTTCAAGAGCTTTCTTAGGCACTGCTCTTACCTGACTATTTGTAAACACTGAGCCACATGTAAAGACAGGAGAGCAGTTCTTAAATTATAACAGAATGTGGCCTTTTTTAGCCTTGGAGGGTTCCCTATAAGGCATTTATGTAAAAGACCCAAGGGAGGGACCCACTCCCTCTATTTAGGGAAGCAGACTTCTGATTCTTGAAAATTCCTATGAGTTAATATGCCTGAAAGGATTCCTGGGGATTGTTTAAGTGTAGGTTGTAAACACTGAGTGGGCAAATTTAAAATCATCACTGAGCCAGGCTTAGGAGAACAAGTCTGTAACCTGAGGATTTGCTGATGGGCATATGTACCCAGGCCAACACAAGGGTCTCAGGGACAGAAATGGGACTAGACACCTCCAGGATGTCTCTGCTGTACTCTAGGGCTATGGACTTGGAATAGATCAAGACTTGGCACTCCTCCCCAAGACATAGGAACCAGGGGTTTGAATACTGGTTCAACTCTTCTGACTCCCTTCTCTACTTCCATGTGTCTGCTCCATCCTCTTCAGGTCCTCCTCCTTCGGCCTTGTTGCATCAGAAGGCAAGCAAATAATGGGAAGTGTGCCTCTATGAAGAGAAACATGGAGGATTTGGAGAGGTGGCTCAGCTTGCTGGGCCATCACAAGAACTAGAGTTAAGATCCCAGGGCTCTACCTAATAAGTCAAGCTACACACAGATGGTTGCAGCACCATATAAGGAATCTCATGTCCTCTTCTGGCCTTGGAGCACATATAGGCATGTGTATAGGCACTTGTGCTCATATACCCACATGTATATATGCTCACACAGACACATATACACATAAAAAGGAAAGTTCGAAGGAAGATGGAATCTTTGTTACCACTACTTATTAAATTCTCTTCTGGAGGCCAGGATCTTAGTCCAATGGGATGACACTCAGGTTATAAGATACTTCAGGGCACAATATGGCCACTGCTCTTGGTAGGGTGGGATAAACAGTTTCTAGACAGGAAAAAGCACTGTGCTGATTGAGGTCCCCAAATGGTAGTCACCAGACAACCTGTTAGGCCACAGCTGTCAGAACTTAGAATTCTGAAGCCAATTTATCTCAATCCCATTATCATATGGGTGGCATTTCTTCACAAGGATTTTTACTTCCTTTATAATGTTATCATTTTATAGCCATCTGTGGTGGCACAAGACTATAATATCAGCAGGCAAATGCAGGGCAACCTTGAGTTCAAGTCAGTATGAACTATATGGGAAAATGCTGTTGCAAATAACCAAATCAAGCTGGGTGGTGGTGGCGCACACCTTTAATCCCAGCACTCGGGAGGCAGAGGCAAGTGAATCTCTTGAGTTCAAAGCCAGCTTAGTCTACAAAGCTATACAGAGAAATCCTGTCTCAACAAACAAACAAACAAACAATAAACAAAAAAACCAAATCAAACAAAAAGTTGCCATTGTCTTGGACTTTATCCAGCATTCTAAATTCTAAAACATTTTAAATTTGGAATGCTCAAAAGGCTGAAGTAAACTCAGGGCCATCTGAGGGGCCATATAGTAAAAGTTTCTTAATATATACATGACAGAATGAAATCTAAATGGAATCATGAATTACAGAGACAAAGCCCCAATTAGACATCTCTTCTAACCAGTACCACAAATGGGTTACATTTAATTAAGTTTTGGGCCAGAGGGACTCCATGGGAACCTCCAAACAATTCAGGTTTTTACTATCCACATTGGTGGACAGCAAGACGTTATTGCTAAAGACAACACCTACATAACTCACCTACCACAGAGAAATTGAGCTGATGCCTAACTAGAGCCATCACCTCTACTGAACAGTGGTGTTCACGGTACTGGAAGGTGCTCTGCAAGCTACCAGAGAAGTGTAAACACCAACCCAGCCACAAAACCTTGGTCTACAATGTGTGCCTGTGTAATACGCTGAAGTGACAGTGGCACAAAAGCTGTGAGTCAGGAACCTCTCTCTGATTAGACTTAAGGCCCACTCCATGAAATAGAATCCCCACCTGACAATGCCTGGGCGGCTAAGAACCTGGGATTAGATAGGCCATGGACTCGGGAAAACTAAGTAACACTGCTCTGTTAAAGAAATACAGCAACATAATGACTGCTAACAGCATTATATCTGTTATACCTGTAGATCAGGGTCCTGTCTGTTATTATCAGGAAAGCTTCCAGCTCATGTATACGGGGACAACTTGTCCACACCTGGACAATGTGTAAGGAATAAGAAATCTTGGAATACACAGTCTTAAATGGAATGTCTCCATAAAGTCCCTCACAACAGTACTCAGAGAACTTTGCAGGAGAGGCAAGGGGAGTGTAAGAGCCAGTGGGGACGGGAACCACAGCATGGCTGATGCACATATGAACTCATAGAGACATTGGCAGCATGCCCAGGGTCTGCAAAGGTCCAAGTCGGATAGAGTCCCAGAAGGGAGAGGAAGAAGTAGACACACTCTCCAACCCCTAACCAAGAAGCTATCTCCAACTGACAACCACTTGCAAAGGAAAATTTAGTTTCCTCCAACAGAGTCTCACTGGGTATACAAACCACACTCACCGGCAGGCCTCATGCCCAGCAGTAGAAGAAGTCCAGCTCAAAACAAACTCAATAGTATTTTGAGAAGGTTTTTTTTTTTTTGTCTCATGATATTTTGCTTGGGCACTTTTTCTTTTTTCTTTTCTTTTGGTTTTTAGCTGTACTGGTCTTCCACTTATACAATATAGTTTCCAATTTTGTGTTTTTATGGGTTTTTCTGTGTGTATGCATGTATGCATGTGTGTGCTTCTCTTGTTGCTTGTCTTTTTCTTTTCTTCTGTTTGTTTTGTTCTATTCTGGTTTGTTTTTTATTTTTATTTTTTTGTTTTCCAAAGAGTGGGGGGTGGAGTTGGGAGAGTCATGAGGTAGAAAGGATATTGGAGGAGATGAAGGAAAAAAAACATGATCAGAATATATCCTATGAAAAAAACTATTCTGAATAAAAAAGTACATTAAATCAAAAGAAAGGAAGGAAGAGAGGGAGGAAGAGAGAGGGGGAGGAAGAAGGGGATATTGAGAGAGAGAGAGAGAGAGAGAGAGAGAGAGAGAGAGAGAGAGAGAGAGAGAGAGAGAGAGAGAGAGAGAGAGAACGAGAACAATATTCAGGTATGAGGGCACATGCCTAGCTCTAGGGCAGCTGATGAAGTTCCAGGTCAGCCTGGGCTACTTGGTAAGGCCTGTCCCAAACAAGCAACTCAACCCATTTGTACTTCTTTAAAAATGTATTTCAAAGCATTGCTAATTGTAAGTCAGTATAGCAATACGGTTTTAAAACATATGGCTAGTAGTTGATGTCTTAGAAATCACTTTACTATGAACTGTATTTTAGAACAGCAATAGGTAATGACAAAATAGTGTCATTTCTTGAGAGTGACTGATGATCCTTGTTTCAGGGACAGTGACAACAGCAACTACTTGGTATTCACTCACATCATCAAATGACCTGCTCACTGAATTCCAAATCTGGCCACAGAGATCTGCAGGTCCCTAGGCTGAGTCGCTATGGGGTACTCATTGGGCCTGAACTGAAATGAGAAACAAAGGCCTAGGAGTCATGCTGTGGGCACTCCTCAGCCAAACCTTCCCAGTCCCCAATGATAGTTCCTTCCATCCCTCCCAGGCCACTTGGTCAGGCTGCAGGGATCAGGAAACACTGCTCTGCACAGTGGTGCTGGCTGCAGGTGCTGGCGCTGTCACGGTTTATCAGAGGCAACCAGTGCTTTTCTTCTATTGCATGTTCCCCTCAGGAGAAGCATGCTACCCACATGGTTACTATGCTGCAAGAAAGAAACAGACATGGATTTCCTTATAGTATTACACAAGTCTGGCTCACAGACCTAAGGCCACAGCTTGCGTTTCCTTATCACTCTCTTGTCCAGCTTTATCCTTTTCTTCATTCCAAAACAATTAACTCCTGAGAAAGTGACTGCAGTATGTAGAGTGAAATACCAGTGAAGCAAATTGATACCTATTTTGAATATGAGCTTTATGAGAAATCATCAGAACTTTGCTGTATTTGGAAGTCGCTCACCCTGGCTTAGAATTTGTTTCTCCCAGAAGAAATTCTCCTGTAGGATTTTATCACTGCTATCAGTATTTAATGCCTATTGGATACTAGTGTGCCATAGCCACAACTGTGCAAATGCCTCTTAGTCTTGAGCAGTAACACCTTTCCTTTCTTCCAGGGCTTAGTAGAATCAGACAGAGTACAACAAAGGTCTCACAATGAAGCTATGTGGCCCAAGTTAAGTCTCACTATAATGGCAGATTCCCAGGAACTTAGCTAATATCCACCGGGTCAAGGGAGCAATCATGTATAGCCCTCTGTCACCTTTGGCAGCACGGTAGTCTCAACAAAGGGACCAGGAAATTGTCATGGGACCACTCTGGTGTGAAGTAAGAGTGAGGTATCTTTTGGCAAGGATTGGAACACACGAAGACCAAGCCAGAGACAAACGGTTGTACATGCAAGCTGGTTCCTGGAGTAGTTTTGAAAATTTCATGTGGAATAACTGACTTTATGTCTTTTGTAAGAGATTCATTTATTGCAAATGGTTCATCTTCTAAGTGGCATCAGGGAAGTTGTTTAACTACTTAAGAAAATAAAAATATGATATTCAAATCTTATGATACAGTGGCAAAGTCAAGATGAAACTGGGAATAAATTTTAATAGTAACTTGAGACAATGTTAAGTAGTATCTACATCTTTTGGAAATGAAGGACTTTCTACCTGTAAAAGCAATGGAATAAATGGATGAAAAATGTTTCCTTGTGAAGATACAAAAATATCTCAATGTCTTGAATGCTGTAAAGGAAATAAATGGTAGGTAACTACCTGGAAAAGACTGGAAACAAAGATAGGAGGCATCAGTCTAGAATCTGGGCATATAATAGTTTACGATGATGGGTAGAGATGCTATTGTTTGTACAGCACCAACAGAAAAAACTACAGACAAAAACACTGCAAGTTAAGGCAGGCAGAGGAGATCCTATCCAGAGAAACTGTGTACCCAGTGCCTCTGGTGGGCTGCTGCTATCTGTCTTCCCACTGAATTTTAACAAGTAGAATTTCTAAGTTTTCTTTTTAAATGGGAAATAAGAAGAAAACCAGTGTTAAAAACATAATCCAAAGACTCCACTGATAAACAAATACAAAGTTTGGGGGAGATGTGGGTCAAGAGGTACAGAGTAGCAAGAGAGCAGGATGGCAGGCAGAAAATTCTAGCATGTGGCCTGGGAACCACAAGTGATGCGAGTGCAGGGCAGGCAGGGGTTCTGAGGAGGGCTGCAGATGCTTTTGCAACGGGGGAGAGATGGGTAACCAGGTGGATGTGCTCATGTGTTTCAGGAAAAGAAACCACTTTATTATACAAGAATCCCATGATAAGATCCTGCAGATCTAAGGTATTCTCAGTGAAATGTACTGAAAACAGTGTCACAATGGTAGACTGCTATTCTTTAAAAGCTATGTAATTATGAGTATAACTGACTTGTTAGTTTTAAATCACAGCATATAGTAGAAATGAAACCTGAGTAAAAGTATTATTTAAACTAGCGTAAGTGAGCGATAACTCCTAAATGCCTGCCTTGAGCACATCAGCACGTCCGCCTTCTGACCAGCACAGTGTACAGCCACAGTGCACAGTACTCTGGCTCTAAGATGATAGCCTGGAAGATGGTCATATTCAGAAAAGAAATGGATGATTGGGCACTGCTTGAAAGCTCCTGGTCCAAATCTCCGAGACATTTGAATCAGCTTTGAAGGTTAGGGGGACCTTGAGTTTGGGTTTTGGATTAACAATGAGAATTTTTTATCTTGGATATCTATATTGATCTCCTTTATTCATACAGCGCTAAGAATAGCACACATTCACTTCAGTCTTCTCAAGAATTTGATCTGTCTAATATTGCAGGTATATTCCAGCATCAGACACTGTATAACATTATTTCAGATTTACGCAGCTTTGTGAACAGTAGAAATCCCAAAACTAAGATGTTGGAAACCCGAAACTAAGGTGTCCTATGGAGAAATACTCACCCCTTCAATCTAGGGGAGAAAAATTTTTCATCACCCTCTTCTATTCCCCACTCCTTCCTTTCCTGGAGTCTTTCTCTCATCTCAGGGAAGACAGAGGTGAGCAGAGGTCAGGCATAACCTCAAGAACCATGTGTACTTTGCATTGTGTTTCACTTTGGTTCCCAAGACCTGAAGGTGACAATTCCACACAGTAGGTGCACAGACTCCCCTGCCATGTAAAGCAGTAGGGAAGCATGTACAATTGTAACAAGAGTTTTTGTTTCCCATTTTGAGAAATGCTGATTAAACTATGGTTTAAATTCCATCTGAATTTTCATTTGCATGCCATCCTTTTAAAATTAGAGACATAGCTAAGAGTTATGAATTGCGTTTAATAAACAATGAGACTTAACTTAGGTGGGTCACCTCGGTGCTAGGAAGTTGTTCTCTCTCTTTCCAAGATTCATTTTATTTGATGTAGTGAGTGTTTTGCCTGTATGCATGGCTGTACAATCATGCATGCATGGAGCCCGAGGTCAGAGGAGGGCATTCTTCCTCCTGATTTTCTTAGCCAGGCACTCCAAGGACCCTGGGTCTTCCCTGGAGTACCACGTGTTCAATCAGTATGCTTTAGGACCGGCTTCTCTCAGGAGCTCTGGTGGCCATATCCCCAAATTCAGGAAGTCCAGAACAACCAGGGCATTGCTCCTTCCGTCTCACTGCTCTCCTGGTCACATGACCAAGCAACACTTATGTCCATCACCTCTCCAGCTTTCCTCCAATAGCTTGCCTTTCCTACGGATTTCATATAAATATTCTTCCAGTCAGCTTCCTCCACAGAACCTGGCCCTGTCTTAGCCCAGACTCTTTTCTCATCCAGACTCTTAAGGAAAGGTTTTGATTTTAACTATATGATGTGTGTACGTGTCTACATGTCAATACGTGCATGTGAGTGTAATGCCATGGAAGCCAGAAGGATGCTGATTCCTCTGTAACTGCCGGCACAGGTGGTTTGTGAACTGCAGGTGTGGACACAGCGTACTGAACTTGGATGCTCTTGAAAGAATGGTACATGCTTTTAACTCTTGAGCCATCTCTCCAGGGGCTCACTCAGATTTTTGAGGTTTGCCCCAATCTGTTGTGGTGTTGTCTGCTTGTAACTGCAGGAGGACCTCAGTAAGTCTGAGGCCAGTCTGGGCTATCTAGAGAGTACTTGTCTCAAACAAACAAACAAACAAACAAACAAACAAACATGTTTAGGTTGTGCCCTATGCTAAATTACTCCAGATGGTGTAAAATGATTTTTTTTCAGGTCACACATTGCCCCCAAGGGACTCTATTTTACAAACAGACTTTGAGGAAGAAGGACAGCTATGCACCTGTGTGGACACGCAAATAGCACCATCTGTTTGGCATGGTACCTGACTTATTCTGGGAGGAAAAAGGGTTTGTTATAATGGTGACCTCTGATTGTAGGGTCATATTAGCATATTAAAATTGTATCAGAAAAACCAAGCCCAAGAGCTTATCAGACATACCAGACTGAGGAAAGGATCTAATTTCTTAACTTGCACTACATAAAAAAGTAGATACCTACTACTAAGATGACATGACACCTTACTGGCACCCAGTACATGTATCACAGACCATGCACATCAAGAAGCAGTATGTCAGTTAAGGGCCAACAGGCAGAAAATTAGAACCTGTTCCTGCTGCTAACACAGCCTACTCAGCTGCTGTCTGCTTGTCCTCTGGTTAGCCCATCAGGATCTGCCTTTCATCCAATCACTGGTTGCAGCTTTGAACCTGGTCCTGACCTTTCACCTCAACGTGGGGCTCATCTTTATTCTCTGCCCAGAGTATAGTAGCTGGTTCTTTCAGAGTGCTGATTTGGGTTCCTTACCTCAGCAATACAATTCCATTATATGTCTATCAGCACTCCTCAAATCTCTTCAAACTCTATAGCTGCACCTTTAGCACACACACACAAGCAAGCAGGGTTATCAGGCAAACTGCTGCTTGTCAAAGTAACTTACACTGTAAATTTGTTATTCAGTACATTCTGACATCATGGAAAGACACAAGAATGTTTTTCTGTTTCTGGAATAGTATGTTTAAAAAAATAATGAACCAGACAGATCAACAGACATCCCTCAACTTGTTTCCCAACTTCAAGTCTTTATCCAGAAAGAAGGAAAGGTAATCCTTTAAAAAGGCGAGTAGAATTAGATCAACAACTTTCCCGATTTTCTACCAGATAAGCCAACAGTTCTATAAGGGAAACAATCCTTCTCCAGAGGCTTGACTGCATCCCCCTAAAAGTTCACGTTAGAAACTCATCCCTCAAATCATAGTTGATGGCATCTGGAGGTATACTTTTGAAAGTATAATGGCTAAACTTGGTTGTCAACTTGATACAGCGGGAAAGAGGGGACCTCAATTGAAACATTGCCACCACCAGACTGGCTCTGTGGGGGCATTTTCTTGATTGCTAATTAATAGAGGAGGACATAACCCACTGTAGGAAATGCCACCCTGGGTAGGTGGTCCTGGGTGGAGCAAGCCAGAAAGCAGCATTCCTCCATGGCTTCTGCATTAAGCTCCTTCCTTGGATTCCTTTGAGGATGAACTGTATCCCATAAAACTAAAATAACCCTTTCCTGCCCCAGGCTGGTTTTGGTCAGTGTTTCATCACAGCGACAGAGAAGCAAACTCGGACAGGAAATAATGGTGATGAGGAGATGTGGGAGAAGGAGTCCCACAATGGGATTATGGCTCTCTGAAGAGTCAAGAGCCAGCACGCTCCTCTTTCCCTCATGCTATGATACAGCAAGAAGGCCCTTGGTAGATGTTAGCACTGTGCTCTTGGACTTCCCAGACTTGAACCGTGTCATAAGTGGATCACTCATCATTATATTCCTTTCCAGTAGCAGGAAGGGTCAGGGGCAGCCTCTAGCTCCTTCTCAACTCGCAGCTGTTTCCCTGAACATTTTCCATGCTTTGTGATGTGAACATTTTCCATGCTTTGTGATGTTGCTCACATCTCTGTCTTTCTCTCTCACACATTCTGTTCAGACTGCCTAAGATTTACGGGGGGAGGCGGTGGCTTCCACTTTAAACCTCCTTTGTCCTCAAGATTTGGCTGAACCATGACCTACAAAAGATACTCAAGGATTTAAGGTAGAGCAGGTGCCACCCTTCATTGACACAATGGTGCTTGCTTATTTAAGGCCTTTCCTTTAACTTTTCCTGCAGACCAGAGCAGGGCTGAAGGTCATCCCACAGAATCCTTTGGCAAACACTGATGTGCTAGGGAGATCAGGTGCTGAGGGACTAAGTTAACTGCTTCAATTTGGCGATGCTGTGAGCAAAGAGGCCTGCTGTGTGGAGGTGATGTGGTGGGCCCTTCATAGGATCCTGGAAAAAGGCAGCTTGGAGAAAGAAGAAAGGTAAAAACCGGTATCCAAGCTAAAAATAGTTCCTTAGAATTGCTTTCCAGGCCATCTGAAGCACAATAAATGTTCTTCTGCCCCTGGAGCAGCACTGCAGCAGAAAAACAGAAAAGGAAGGAGGACAGGTGAGTTCAAAGGCAGACCTTGCTGCCTCTGGCCATCCCTGCGGTATTGCATGTTGTTATTTTCAAGGGATACAACTTATGACAGGCTTTCTGCACCCAGGGATTTCCTAAGATGAGCAGACTATTGTTATTTTATTACTATTATCATAATCTTTACAAAAGATTGCTAAGGAATCTGTAAGTTCAGATAGGGCACTCACTTGGCTCCATCACTAGACCAGAAATGACAGGCAAACCAGAAGTTACCCCATCTGCCCCTGTCTACAGCATTTTCTCAGCCCAGGACCCAGTGAAAAGCCACAGTGGGTACACAGTTCTGCTGGTCAGTATCGAGGCCACTTTGCAAAGGTTTTCCTCTCTCTCTCTGTTTAGAAACTCACCCAAGCTTGATGAGCAAAGGGGTCAAGACTGGGCTTGTTTAACCCACAGAAACAGCTGACCTGAACAAGTGGGAGCTCTTGGACCCCAGTCTGATGGCTGAGAGGCCAGCATGGGACTGATCCAGACCTCCTGAATGTGGGTGTCAGTGAGGAGGCCTAGGCGATCTATAGGGCCTTGGGTAGTAGATCAGTATTGATCCCTGGCATCCAAATGGACTTTGGGTGTCCATCTAACAATGAGGGATGCTCTCTCAGCCTGGACTCTTGGGGGAGGGCCTAGGCCCTGCCCTGAAGGGAATGACAGACTCTGAAAATCCTGCATGGAGGGCCTCACCCTCCCTGAGAAATTAGATGGGGGGCTGGGAGGGGCTGCAGGGGAGGAGGGAAGGGAGAGGGAACAGGGATTGACATGTGAAGCAAGCTTGCTTCTAATTTAAATTTAAAAAATGAACAAAACAACCTCACTCAAGCTGCAGGGTAAAGACACATCACTGGATGAACAGATTTACTTCAAGTCCAGTTCTCGCTCCCAGGACTTGAAGTCATAGGGAGCTGGCTGCCAAACCCAAGTCTCCCATCTATCCCAGGAATGTTTAGAAGTTACTGTTTTTTGTTTGTTTTAAACAAAACAATAATAGCTAATTATTTCAATGTATTTCCTACAAATAGCTCTATTTTAAAGCAACCATTCAAGGAAAATATCACTTATAATAGCAGATGAGGAAATAAAAGCTCAGAACAGAATATTATACACATGAGTTCAGGACTTGATCTACAGCATCCAACTACATGTTCTAGGCTGCTTCTACTAAACACAGCACCTCTTCTTCTATTAAACATGTCATACACTAAGAATTCTTCTAAGATTAATTATCAAGCACGCTTAGTGAGGATAGTAAGGATCTTGCCACCATTATAAACAAGATGGAAGTGAGCTACTCTGGTCTTAGTTTATTTTTGCTACTATAACAAAATACCTTAGCCTGGGCAAGACTTGGGTTGCTGACTCTGTATAGGCTCCTCTTATAGACCTCCACAGGGCTGGAGGGACAGAAGGACATCAGGACCAAGATTGTGTCTACACATGATGGATGAGAAGCACAGGATGGGCAGCTCTGAATCCTCTAGGAGGGCAAGAACCTCATCTTTGAGGGATGGCCTCATGCTCACCCACGCCTCTAAAGGTCTATGTCTCCATACTAACACAGTGGTGATTAAACTTCGGCACAGTTTCAGAAAGACAAAAGATTCCAAACATAGTGTCTCCTTCAGAGTAGCCCTCAGGAAGCCCTCATCCTAAAATAGCACCTATGTTAATGGAGTCGGAGACAGGAGTGAGCAATGTGAAGCAGTCACAGGGTCTGCACATGAGAAACCTGGACAGGGAAGGGAGGTAGCACTTGTGCGTTGGTCTGAAAAAATTTCCCGTCAGCCCTTCTACTTGAAACTGTGTCTGAGAGTATAAAACAGCAGGGCTGTGTAACGAATGGCCCTCAACAAACCCAACACTAGATTCTGGCCTCACTGTCATCCACAGACTGTGTAGAGCCCCAGAAGGGAGCCCGATCAAAGCACTCTTCTCCGCAGTGGTGGTAGTGAACTCCACTAGTTGAGCTATGGCTCTTTCCAAAGCCACCATGAAATAATGGAGGACTGTCCAGGGAAAGCTGAGGGCCATGAGGACAGGTTAACATATATGTATGAAGTGGGGGAGCTGAACACAGGTCTGTTGAGAAAAAGGAGAAAAGTGACAGAGTCAAGGTACCCAGACATAGAGGGTTTCTGACCTTTAGATCTGCTCTGTGTCAGATTCCAAGACCCTTGCAGTTCAGATTCCAGTAAATGCTTAATAAATTCCTACTGTCCCAAGACAGCCAGGCTGTCACCTGGGGAAGCACTTCTCCTAGTGAAGACCCCTTGGGAACCTGTGAAGATGACAGTATTTGGGTACACCCTCTATGACAATTTAGTAAGTGAAGTGACAGGTCACAAAGGAAGACACAATCTCTAGGAAGCTAAGAAGAAAAGTGACACCCATCTTGAGTGAGCCATGGGACAGGATTTATTCCAGAGTATCACAGCTCTGTCCAACAAGGTTCAGAAGATACCACAAGGACCACATAAACGGTGGCAGTACTGCAGTCTCGGAGAGATGTGTCCCTGAGCAAAACCAGTGTGGAGACATCAGTGTGTCTGCTGCAGTAAGTGTCAACCCAAATATGTAAAAAAGAACAAAATTTTAATTCTCTCAAAAACACATCCTAAATTCATCCTATTTGAGGCCATTTTGTTTTATAATTTATCTCTATAATTCACAACAACCTGCTGCCATCTCCAAATGGAGCGTGAGCCTGGAGAAAATGGTCTGGTTTTTCCAGCTTCTCTTTACTCTCTCTCATGCCCCAGGCTCGAAATAATTTGAACAATTGTGTTGTATAAGAAAATAAACTTGGCACTATAATTCTTAAAGCTGCATGAACTCAGAGGGTAAAGATGACTGATGCCTCCCTAGGAAGCTGAAGGCATACACAAGATGACTTATGATTTGACTTCATTAGACAGGACGTGCCTAGAGAGCAACAATCCACAGAATCCTGGACAGCAACCCTAGGAAGGAGTGGCCACTATTGAATTTGTAGTCAGGTTAAACTTTTGAACTACAGAGTCCATTGAGTACATTAAGTGGCCCAGAGAGGAAGTCACAGTGACCCTCTGGAAGGAGGTTCTGAGTGACCAGCTAGAATCTAATGCCATTTTCTCCTAAGCTGTGCATCCATCTTTCAGCAGGGGACAGACTGTTATCTGTAATTGAGACAAAATTCCTCCATTTGTTGAACATTATGAAATTAGCCCCATATTCAGTAGACTACGTTTCTCTCAGACATCCTGAGATGTTCTCTTGCTCAAAACACAATACACAATATGTTCAGCACTTATTTATCTCAGAGAGGATAGTTTGTGCTTCTTCCTTTGGGTGTGTGTTGGATGTCAGGCAGAGAAAGGGTCCAGGCTCCTCTGTAGCATCTTCATTTATGTCTGCAGAGAATGCTCTCAATGTGGGCATCAGCAAGTTCACTCTAGGCAGCTGTTCCCTCCCCACCCAGCCATGGGGCCCTCTGATGGGGAGAGGAGGTGGGATGCAGGATGCCCAAGGGGTCTTCCATGGGAAGAGGCAGGTGCAGAATGCTCCGGGCATCTTCCATGGGAAGAGGGGTACAGGGTCATCAGGAAAGAGAACCACTCAGGTCAGGACTGCAGACTCAGAGTGGGGTCTTAGGTCAGCAAACTGTAGCCCACCGGCCAGATCTGACTCCTACCACGGTGTGAGGCACAGCCAAGTGTTGGCATGTACATTTTGTTTATGGCTGCTTTTACAGTGGCAGTCAGGTAGTTTGAAAGACAAGAAAGCTCACAAAATGAAAACTCCCAACAGTCTTGAGTGAGCAATACAGTTGAAGAACATCTTTCCTCAGACATGTTCCTCAGGGGTATGAACTAGGCTTACTTTTAGATGTGAAGGACAAACACCTGTATTCAATAAGATGCTTCACTTTCACCTATAGATCGAGGGCTGAGGTGACAGACCCCAGAGCCAGGGTTTAGGCCTTCCATGGTACTGCTCTCCTGGACAGCTTCTCACCTTGCTACAAAAGAGCTGCTAGAGCACCAGACATTTCATTTCAGCCAGGCATCTTGGTAAAGTTAGGAGGCCAGTAGCACATACAGGATCCAAAAGTGGAAATCAAGTAGAAAGCCAAATGGATAAGACATACAATGTCTTATCTCAAAAGATTCCAACAAACAGCTTTGCTTTTACTGGAGAGCTGAGGTTTATAATCTGAAGTGCAAAGAAAGCATCAGTAAAAGTCCATTCTGGGATGAACAAGAGTGCATCTGCTTGGGAGAAGTATAGAATTTGCTTTGCGGGCAGGAATGGAAGATGAAGCTGGACCTGGCAGTGTGAATTTGCAATCCTAGCCCCTCAGGAGACTAAGATAGAAAGATCTAAATTCAAGTTTGCCTGAACTAGCGTGAATTCAAAGCCAATCTGGGCAACTTAGTGAGACTGCATCTCAACATAAAAAGCAAAAACAAGTCAAGAAACACAGCTCAGTGGTAGAGTAGCAAGTGTGAGGCCTTGGGTTCACTCTCCAGTACTGCAAATGGTTAGTTCTTGGGAGTATAGGGAAAAAAGCCTTGCTGGTATAACAAGTTACCATGAAAGAGGAACTGAGTCTCCCCTGGCCAACTCCCAACCTCCCCTGCCAAGCTTGAACAAGCACTTGATCTAGAATGAGTGACAAAAAGGCAATCAAATTCCCACCACATGCTCATCAATCAAAACAGAGTGAAAGGATAAATGAAGAAAGTGGTAGAAAAGCTGACTAGGAAGAAATGCTAAGACCAAAGACTGCCACCCCTGGAGCTCAGACAATTTCTGACTAACTAATTTGCAGTGACTTGTTAAAACCAAGCAAAGCAATTTCTCTATTAAAGAGGGTGATAACGCAGACATAGGGAAGCTGAGCAGTGGTGGCACACTCCTTTGCTCCAAGAACTCAGGAGGCAGAGGTAGGCAGATCTCTGAGTTCAAGGCCAGCCTGATCTACAGAGTAAGTTCCAGGATAGCCAAAGTGTCAAACTACACAGAAACCCTGTCTTGAAAAACAAACAAAACAAAACAAAAAACCCCCCCAAAACAAAGAAAACTAAACCAACCAACCAAAAAAAAATAGACATAAGGAGGAGATGACAAGGTTAAGATTAGAGGAACAGAGCTGGGCAGTGGTGGCACATGCATTTAATCCCAGCACTCGGGAGGCAGAGGCACGCGGATCTCTGTGAGTTCGAGGCTAGGCTGGACCGACAGCTTCAAAATGATACAGAGAAACCCTGTCTCGTAAAACAACAACAACAACAACAACAAAAAGATTAGAGGAACAGGATGTGAGCTCTCAGGATATCACAAAGGTGAAAGCAGTAACTGAAGATGAGTACAGATGTGTAGACAGGAGAAGAGACAGAAAAGACATACCTAGGGCCAGAGAATATCATAGAAAGGAGGCCTACCAGGTGAAATGGAAATGAAAAGATTTAAAAGATGAGAGAAAAGTAATAGGAACAGAGTCAGATAAAGGATGTTCTCAGAACAAAACTATAAAGACAATTTAAGAAAGCTTCCCTAAAGCCAAAGCAGAGTTTTCTGAAAGATCGCACATCAGGAAGAGTAGGTTCCCACTGAGGGGTACCATGATCAAGTAAGTTAACTTTTAGACAACAAAAGAATCCTTTGGGACAAAAAGCAAAAATGCCCACGTTGTGGCCTTAAATTTCTTTATGCCAAGCTAAATTCAAGACATCAAGAGATTATTAACACTACACATTATGTTTGACCCAAGTGACACTCATTTAGCTATAAACAGACTGCCAGTTTTGAAAACACACAGGGTCACAAGATACTATTTCCACAAGTCTTTGAGCAAACATTGCCCTTGACAATAACGTTAGGGTGTCTAAATAGTGGGAGAAATGAGGCAAGAGCTGGAAGTGAGAGTACCACATACATCTAGGAAGGGAAGAGTTAAAAAACAAAACAAGAAGCACAAAGAGGGACCATGTTCAGCAAGGTAGACAGTGAAAGTGCAAGGACAACCGCAAGGGACTAATTCAAGTGTGAAGACCACGAGTGGGCAGGGGCGGGTGTTAAGTCAGATTCGGTGACCATCCAGCCTTCAACAGCTGGGAGTCAACAAGGATCTTTGGAGAAAGATGAGACGGGAAGATGAACATCTCACCATCTCTCCTGCTCACACACACTTCCAATTACAGTGAGTGTAAAAGCCAAGTCTTAGGCTTTGCACCTTCTGGCCCTGCTTGAGCCTGTGGATACATCTCTATCTAAGACTCACCTCTTTTTATTTACTTCCCCTGAAGCCTCTAGTCACATGTTTTTGTTGCCTTCAGCATCTTGCATGTGTTATTGTCCAACCAAGAGAGGATTCCATTTGATTTCTGTTTTGTTTTATGTAGGTTAGTTTTCTATTTTTAAAAATCTTTTGAGACAGGGTCTCACCATGTAGCCCAGGCTGTCCTTGAACTCCAAGCAATCCTCTTGTCTCAGATTCCAAGTGCTATGACTATAGGCATGAGCTATTATGGCTGCCTTTCAAGCCTACTTTCTGGAATGTTCTTTTCCCATTCCTAGACCACTCACCATACTTTTTTCTGAGTGTTTCCTATGGTGCTAGAGATTGCCTCTGGGACTTCACACATGCTAGGCCAACGCTCAACACTGAGCTGCATCCTTGCTCCTTTTTTCATTTTTTAAAATTTGGGACAGGATCTCATTAGTTTCCCAGCCTGTCCCTGAACTTACTCTATAGCTCAAACTGACTTTGAACTTGCAATCCTCCTGCCTCGATCTCTGAAGCAGCTAGGATATTATAGGCAGGCACCACTAGGCCATTGCTCATCGTGTTCATCTGCTCACCTTCAACATCTTCAAGAGCTGCTCCATTACCACAGCTGGCATGAGCTCTTTGATCGATAGTGTATTTTCCTTCATTACACTGCAAATGCTTGCAGTTATTTATTTAATACATGCCCCTTCCACAAGACAGCAAACTCAGAGAAGACACTGTTGTCTGGAGCACATTGAGTATGAGGACCGACAGTGGATCTCGTCGGAAAGTGAAATGTGCACTAAGGTTTGCTTCACAGACTTCCCATCTCATCAACTCTGCATCTGCAGAGTGATGTGGCTAGAAGCCACTTCGAAAACAAAGGACCTTTCAAACATTCTGCTTCATGTACTTCCTTTACCAAGGCAGAAAAGGATAAGAATGCATTCTAGGAAATCTTCTGAGAGAACTGAGACAAGTTGTCATACACACCCTCCCTTCCAGTATGAATTCAGAAGACATTGTGTTTTGGTGTGATGGGTTTCAGCAAAACTCTGATGCAAGTCTCCAGGTCCCATTTGTCACACAGAGATAGTAAGGGATAAGATCAGAAAGCTTTTCACTTACTTTGGATGTTCAAACTTGTCTATAAGATCAACCTTTTCCACCAGGTCTCCCCCGACTGTTCGGACGATGTCATAGAAATCATTCTCCATGTAATTCTCTGAGGGCAGCCAGAATGAAATGTCATTGAACACAGCAGGGTACTTGCTGAGAGGCTAGCAAAATGGGAGAAGAAAAGACACATTTGTTAGTTGCTGTGAATACATTTTTTTCATGGACGGCTTCAGTTGGGAAATTAGGAAATAAATACTTGTAAAACATTACTTTAGTGTTAGAATTTTCAGAAACAAATGAATTTAACAAACAAATCAATGTCCAAAATTAGGAAATTCTAGTTTGAATGTTACCTACAGACTCTTATTCATATGTAACACTATCATATATCATATTTACTTTGTCACTAATGGTCAATTTACTAAAAAGCAATTTGAATGTATTGTATTTCAGGTTTTTTTATAAATTGAATACTGCAGAAAAAAATTCAAAACTAAAAAAAAAGAAAAAAGTTCAAGCCTAATTAACAATGGATTAATTAACTTCTTGTTGTACTTTCAGGAAGCCATCTTAATAGGGAAATAAGGGCTTGCCAAAACTGAAATCTCAATTAGTTAAACCATTCTTTGTTATAATTTCTAATTATTAAAACTAGGGCTTAAATTGATAAGTCATTATTTAGAGATTATTTTTTAATTATGCCTTTAAAATGTGATAAACACAAATATGTCATTTCCCCCATTTTTTCCACTTATTCTTGATTTAATAGTTCAGTTGTTCATCATATTAACCATTTAAAATTAGTTATGTATGCTTTGAAGATGCTGCATTTGTATTCATGCCTATATGTATGTATACAATTACAAATATAGACACACACATACAGACTTTAGTCTACAAGTAATGCCACAATGAAAAACACTGATGCATTTAACTAGGAAATGTTACAAGTATACCTGCTAAGTCTGTACATTTGTTAGATGGGTAGATGTATAAATTGACTCATGCTAAAGGTGGTATTACTACAAACCCTTTGGTGAATCACTGATTAGATGAAATGTAAAACTTTTAAACGGCATAATCTCTGAAGAGCTAAAGACTCATACATAAGTGATTACTGAACTTGAAATGTCAATACAGTTGTCAAACAAATGAGTCAGTTTGGAACACACATTTCAAACAAGTGTGACAAAGCTGCACGGTGACTGCTCTCTGCAGAATCCCTGGATCCTGAGAAGCACCCGTGCTTTCCCTCCCTAGAGGGAAGGCAGGATGCTGTGGTCACAACCCAGGGACAAAAAAGCAGATGGCACTTCTGTGGCTATGCAAGAGGCTTTCCATTTTTATTGTCCCCACTCTTCTTTTAAGACACATCGGAATTCAGGGAGATTAGATACTGAGGCTACCAAGACTTGCCATGAAAATCTTTTCTTTGATGGGTCCAACCTGAGGTACCACCTTTCCTGAGTTCGGATGAGAGGGGAGGTCACAGAGGAACGTACCCCAACAAAGCATCTGGGCTAGTAGCCTGTGGACAAGCCAACATAGAAACACTTGAAGCATAATGTCTTCCCACAGGTATATATACAGATTATAATAAATATTGCTTCAAAACCAATATTGCACTTTAAAGTAACAAGCCATACAAATAACTGCTTTGTAATTTATTTTGAAGCTAAGAAATATAAGAAGTCTAAAGTGCAAGGTTAACTAACTAATTGGAGTTTGAAGATTGGTGTTGCCAACTTGGCAGAAAGGACCTCTGGGAATCTTGTGGAGAATGACCTTCATTGTGTTAAGTAAGAAGACCTGCTAGTGTAGGCAGGACTAGTCCCCGTTCCCTAGCAATGATCCTGAGCTTTATTATGGAGAAAGGTGCTTTGCCCAGTGCTCTTGACTGTGGATTTGATGGGAACAGCTGCTTGAAGCTCCCTCCTCCTTGACTCCTGGAAGGGTGTATTCTTGAAGGGTGAGCCCAAGCAAACTCTTTCTGCCTTAAGTTGTTTTGTTAGGGTATCTTACCACAGCAACAGCAAAGGAGACTAAGACAGGGAGTGTTTATTTTACTAACTGGCAGGTATCAATGGGACACCTAGTGTTTTTTAACAGGAGTTCAACTCTACTTTGTAAATAATGACATTTGCAGAGTCATGATTCCCAAGATGTGGACCTTTAGGTGTTTAATGGGCTGGTGGGGGTGGTGAGTGGCTCCATGGTAGAGTAGTTGTTCAAAAAGAATCAGACTGGCTTTCAGCAGAAAAAAAAGAAAAGAAAAGAAAGAGAAAAGAACAGAAAGAGATAAAATAGAAAAGAGAAGAAAAGAAAAAAAATCACTAGTAGTAGATCCTAGGATTGAGTTCTGAAAGTTAAAAGAATCCCCCAAAGTCTCTACCTTTGTTGACTTCTCCACATTTGGAAATGTAACAACAGTTGTTCAAAATATGAATTAAACAGATAATGTCTGCTCATGACAGAAAATTCAAACCAGCACCTATAGATTGAATGAAGCTACTTTTCAAATCTTACAACAAAATGTTAGACTGGTGGTTCACAGTATGGTTTATCTGGTGTTTAAGGTAAAAGAACTCCTCTCTGTATATAAAGCATTTCATAGGACAGAGAAGGAGGTAAGCTCAACAAATTTTACAAGAATTAAAGACAAGATCAGACAAGCACAGTACAATTCCTAAGACTATTGTCCATCAATTTATGTTGCAGCCTATATGTGCAATCCTGTCTTCACAACATTAATAAATACAGGTAAAATATATATTAATATGAAGTTTCAAGATTGCCAAGGAAGGGTAATTCTAAAATTACAGGAGTGATTTTAGCCAAAAATAATTAATATGCAGAGAAAAACAACCTATGATTATTTCATAAGGAGGAAATATTTGATAAATTCATTATTAATTCATTATAAAGGAAAACAAGAGGAAAATTAGAAACAGAAGACAACTTCCCCAACTAAAGTTGGTATCTTCTACAAACTGGCAGCAGACAGAAGATTTAACCATATAATTTTAGGAGCATCTCTAAAGTTAAATGTAAGAATTAGCACCTGTCACATGGCAGATCACACCACAGCAGTAAATAATTAAAGCAGGCTAGGGAAATGGCTCAATGGTTAAAGCTCCTTCAGTACAATCACAGAAATGCTGGGAGGGTGTGTCAGCCCATAATGGAGCCTCAGAATCCAGCCTGGTGGAGCCAGGGCCCAGGGCAAGCTGGCTAGGAAGACTAGCCACTCGGGAGAGCTCTTAATTTCCTTTAGACACCCTGACTCAATACATAAGATGGAGGAGTGATGGAGGATGATTCCAGTCATCAACCCCAGGACTGCAAATGCAAAGCCATTCATATACACAAACACACAGAAAACAAATTCGAAGAGTCTTTAAAAAAAATGAATTCAAAGCTATGAACTGAATTTCAAGAGGCAAAACCCTGTGACATGGAGTTGGCCTTTTACACAGTGAATTGAAGACACACACTAGTATTGCATTCATGACACAAACTTGCTCATCCTTACATTATATGGTGGCTGCTGTTTTTAATGGGCTTGGAACAAAAGCCTTGCTATTAGACAATTATTGTTTTGCCAATTATTGACATTTAGCACTTTCTGAGAATTCTGTTCAACCCTTGCTGGTACAGAGTGGGGAGGTGGTAGAGTTGTGTGCTTTCCTAGCCTGAGGCCTGAATATTTAGTACCTCTTGAGCTCATTTTCATTCTGTCCTCTAGGATGCCATGCTCTGCCCATCTCTGCAGCCTAGCACCTTCTGACAAATGACCCTTGAACTCTTGCTGAACCCATAGTGCTTGAGGGTCCATATCCATGTCCAAGTTCTCAGTGCAGTATGGAGTCTGAGGTAGCCATTCTTCATGCTATCTGGGCTACATGAGCTCGGCTTCTAAAGAGGGTGCTGTTTCTCTCCTTGCTTTCTTTGAGACAGAAAAGCATCAGAACACACTTTCTTACTAACTTCTCCACAAGTTCATTTACCTTACCCCAGTTTTTTTTTCTTCTCATCATCAAAGGTTTATTCATCTAGGGATGCAGTTCCCAGACTTGGGGGAGTCAAGAGATCAGTTTCCAGACACCAGTTATTATTAAATGGGACATAAATGAAAATGTGGGAAGTTTATTTAAAATCTCAATTACTTTGTCTCTCTTTTTTTAGATAGAGTTTCAGCTGTAGTTGAAACTTGAGAACTGCTGTTTCTCAGCCTTGAGTGCAGGCACGCGCAAAGCCTGGTTTGATTTTTTTTATCATCTTGTTTCACTGGTTTCCATCCGTTCTTTTTCTATATGAAAGATTAATTTACACGTTTGAAGGCTTTCTTGCCCAGAAGTAAGAACACATGTTTCTAAACCGTTTTAGATATACTGGACAGCTTACTATGATATTTTCATTGTTAAGCTTGAAATATTAGTATTTTATATCACTATTTTTACTTTACATGGCAATAAATCCTTTTAGTTTTCAAACACATTCATTTAAATACCTATATCTATTATAAAACATATTTATGTAAGTATAAATATAGATATATTTCTGTACTGGAGATCAAATCCCAGTTATCATGGAACTATCTTCCAGCTTTAAAAATAACTCTATTGAAAATTTCAAATTTAATTGCATTGACATTGAAAACAGACAATAATTATTTCTGGTTTTGTTGAAACTTGCTGTATAAGTCAGAACATGGTCAAGCGTGCACATGCTTTCAGTGTGCTTTAAGACTTGACCAGCTTCACTTGGGCATAGAGTTCTACACATGCATGCACGCATGCAGGCACACACGTAGGCACAAAACTCCTTCTCTTTACTGTACAGTTCAAATCTACATCCCTTTCATATTTTATGTGCTGGATTTTTCTTGACCTATCAGTTTCCAATAACAGATAATAAGATTATCCACTATTGTCACTTCATAAACTTTTCATAGTAATTCTATCAGTTTTACTACATTTTCTTCTAATCTATGTTGTTAGGTACGTAACAGCTCATTCTATCTTCAGTAGTTGAGAGAACCCCTGAGTTGTTTCTCAGCACTCACATAGGTAGCTCATGGTCAACTGCAACTGCAGCTCCAGAGATCTAATACCCTCTTCTGCCTCCACAGGAAGCTGCACTCAAGTGTATGTAGCCATACACAGACATATGCATATGAATAATTAAAAATAAAAATCTTTAACTTGAGTTGAATAACTTTCCTTGTGTGTTTCTTAAAAAGTTAAAACTCAGAACAACTGCCTTAGAGAACACAAGTGTTGGAAAGGGGTTGTTGAAGAAAATGAAGATTTTTGTCTTATTTAGGAAGTGAGTAAGGCACTGACTATACTTTAGACTGAATATATAAAATTTATTAATTCTTTAAGAATTCTGTACATGCACACAATGTATTTTGATGATATTCCTCCTCTCCTCCCATTTATTCCCTTCCATCCTTCCAACTTTGTGGCCCTCCCCCCAGGTTGAGCTGTCCATATATTCATGGGTATAGGGCCATCTACCAGAGTATAGCCAATCTATCAGGGGTCAAGCCCTTAAAGAAAACTGACTCTCCCTCCCCTAGAAGCCATTAACTGTGCATAGCTCTATAATCTGTGGTGGGCCTCATGAACTTCTCTACCCCCATGCCAGAATACCGAGTGGCTTGGCCTTGTCTAGTCAGCAGTTGTTGTGAGTTCATGAATACAGCAAGCCTGTCATGTCCAGAAGACATTTTCACTGCAATCTTCCCTAACATTTGGATCTTACAGTTCTGGCCCTTCTCCTGAAAAGTTGAGTCTGTGGGGAAAGGGGACTGAAGCAGATGTGCCATTTGTGGCTGAGCACTTTATACCGAATCTCTGCTCTTTGACTAGTTGTGAGTTTTCATGTTAACTACCATCACTTAGACAAACACCTGATGAGGTTCAAGACCAGCCCTAATCTCTGGATGGGCAGACAGATAAGACTGTCCAGGGCAGTTTATGTCCATACCATATCCATGTTTACTTTTGCTGAAACACATTTCACAGCCTCTTCTGTCCCAGAGGGAAAACTATTAGAATAGTTTTTAAAATTAATCAAACCGGAAGAAGGCAGATGAGGAGAAAATGTGAAGGCCCACATTGATCACAGCCTTGTTCCAGAATATCACTGAAGAGCAATGCTGTTCCACCAAGGCCTGACTGTGTGTGTGGCACTGGGATTACACTGAGTTCTCATGCACACCAGACAAGATAGCCAAGGGTTTGGCCACTGAGCTACACTGCCAGTTTGTGTAGTACAGGACCTTGGAAGACACATGCAGTTGCTCCTGGGGTGAGATGGGGTGGGAAGAACACATTTGTTTCCTCAGCAGAATGACAGTGACAGTCTGTCAACAGTGCAGCATCTCAATAACAGAGAAGGAAACAAGTGACCAAAAGTGAACATCTGAAATACATGGAGGCTTTCATAACCCCACTCTACAGTTTACTCATGGGATTAGGGATAGGAAGACCAATATGAAGAGGACATCCTGCTGCCTCTGCTGAGAGTAAGGAAGCCGCTGCCCTTGAGGAAGTGCTTCCCTGGCATTCTGTTCATATCCATGAAGCTAACCTGCAATCAGAGTAAAACCCTCTCTAGGTATTAACACCCTTCTTACCTTTCCCTTCTGTGGCAATGTAGCTCAAATGACAGAAAAAGAAGGATGGTTTTGGCTCATAGTCTCAGAGCTTTCACTACAGGGGTGCTTGGCCTCAATGTCTTTGGGTCTATGTAAGACAGTATGACCTCATGGTAGGAGAAAGTGAAGAAGTAAGACGCCCACCTCAGGGCAGCCTGGGAACAAAGAGAGAAACAGGAAAGGGCGGAGTCCCAGGATCTCGTTCAAGGATACTTTCCCACTGACCTACCTAACTTCTCCTACTAGGTCTGACCTCCTATAAACTTTGTCCCAGCAGATCACAATCTGGGGGCCACATCAGTAGCATCTGGGCCTTTGGGCTGTTATCACAGAGCACATGGTTTTCTCCTTTGCTCTTTTTCATGAATATCCTTGAACAGTTTTTTCTTAATTGAAAATAAAAGTCTGTGGCAGGCAAACCATCCCCGTATTTCCACATCTGAAGGCCCTCACACTTAAGTCATTTGGCAGTGCACAACACTGTGCGCTTATGCATGCTTCACTGCAGCACTTTCAGATGCTGCATCCTGGTACCTATTAGTAATGATGACAAGTCTGCTGTCAGTTAGTGTTATTCCTTCACAGGTAATGTGTCTCTTCCTCCTGACAGTCTGGAAGGCTGCGTCTTTATCCCCAAGGCTCTGCAGTCTGGCTCTGATGAGGTCGGGTATGCATTTATCTTTATTTATTCTATCACTTTGTAGAGGGTTCTCTCAATCAGAGAGCTTGGGTCTTGTTTTAATTCTGAAAAATTCCAGTCACTACTGCTCAGCCATTCCTTCCGTTGTTTTCCAGAACAGCATCAGGACTTTCTGGGGGAACTCCTGAGCTTGTCTTCCATTTCTATTAAGTGATCTTCGGATGAATTTTTGTGTGTCTGCATTGTTGGTGACTTTTTCAACAACAGTCTCATCTATGTCTCCCTTAACTGAGACTCATAGCACCTGTGTACTTACCCGCTTTGCTTCAATGACTCTATGACTTATTTCTAATATTCCAATTTTTCTTCAATCTACTATTCATACTTCATTTCTACATGCCTTTCCCCCCCCATTAACACTTTCTTGCTGCTTTATTTGTTTTACAGTTATTGTTCCTCCATCATTTCTTCCTTTGAAGATATGAGGCATTTGTTTTAAAATTGTTTTTGACTTGACTTCAATTAAAACCTGGCTGTTGATGTACAAGGGCAATGTAGGGTTTCCTGAGAAATGTGTGACAAGAGTATGCAGGCTGTTCTTGACTGAGAGACAGTTCCTAATGTGCTGCCTATTGCTCCTCTACTTGCAACTCTAGGCTCTGAATGGACATGGCAGTCGTCTGGGTCTCTGTCAAATGGTCCCTGCTGATGAAGCTGCACCCACTTACATCATCCCTGGCAGAGCAACCTTGTAATCTGTTCAGCTCTGTACTTGGATCAAGGCTCCATGTAAGCTAGAGACCACAGGTGACAGTAGTTCTGGGAATCCCCCCTATTCAAGCAGATCACAGGCGCTGGAAAAGCAAGCCACACTCAGATTGCCTAGTCCTGGTGCATCAGCAGGACTAAGCCATCACCCCTCTGTGACAGCTCTGGAGAACACAGCATTTCCAGTCTCACACACTCTGCTCTGTGTTTGAATTTGTCTTTTGCCCATAGAAATATGTGTTTTTTTAAAGTGCGGCTGTGGAACCATGATCGACTTTTTAATTTTCTCTTTTTAGATTTTAATTAGTTCTGTGTGTCTGGAGCAGGCAAAGAAGTGCAACCTATGAAACATCATCAAGTGGAGTATTCCTTTATGCAGCATCCCTCACTCTGTGGAGTAAGAGGGCACAGAACATATGATGTGAGATTTCAGTCCTGTTTCCATAAGGAAATTATTGTCAGTAATGCAGACTTTTATAAAAGACTTCTAACATTGAAAAGTCCAGTGATTTTGACAGCATGAAATAAGAACTAACTCAATGCATATGGTGGTCGATTTGTCAACCTGACATGAACCTAGACTTAGATGAGAAAAGTGAATCTTTTTTGGGGGGAAATGACTCCATAAGATGGGCCTACAGGCAAGCCTGTGGGGCAATATCTTGACTAATGATCAATACAGGCAAGTCTGATGTGGGGAGGACCCAGACTACTGTGGGCGGTACCATTCCTGGGCAGGCTGCGTAAGAAAACAGACTCAACAAGCAAGCCAGAAAGTAGCACTCCTTCATGGCTTCTACTTCAGTTCTTGCCTCCAGGTTCTACTCTGCTTGTGTTCCTGGCCTAACTTCCCCAGCAATAGAATGGTTATTTGGAAATGTAAGATGAAATAAACCCTACCTTATCCAAGTTGCTTATGGTTATGGTGTTTTGTCAAAGAAATAGAAGCCATAAGTCAATGTGCAATAGTCACAACTGAGGCATGAAGTTCAAATAGAGATATGTGGGATAGTTATACTAAGGAAGTAAAAAAAAAATTTCTACTTTACCAACAAGTCATATTTACATGGGTGCATGTACCTGCATTGTAAAGGATATAAATGATGACAGAAGTATACATCAAAACATCATTATTGCCTTACAGTAACTATTATATGTGCTTAGCTTTAAAGTCCTCCTTTGGGATGCAGAAGAGATGCTCAGTGGTAAGAGTACTTGCATATAAACAATAGGACCTGAGTTTGAATCCCCAGAACCTACATAAAAGCCACCTATTATTAGTTAGGGTTCTCTAAAGGAACAGAACTGACAGAATGAAATAAGCAAATAAACAAACAGCAAACATATACAGGGGATTTACTAGATTGGCTTAATTCAACAAGACTGGTACACATATAAAAAGGAGCAATCCTTATTTTAGACACAGGTACATATGCAGAAAAAAATAATGGGATGATAATGACAGAGATTGGGACCACATGTCTGAAAGCAAGCAAATGCCACAGATGGCCAGCAAACCACTAGAAGTTAGAAGAGAGGCATGGACTAGACCCTTAGAAGTCATTAACCCAGTGACTGTGGACTTCTAGCTCCCATTCTGGGTCTACGTGTTTCTGATGTTTAGCCTGCCCTGTCTATTTGCTGGTTAGGCTCCAACTATGACAGCTAATCTCCACTGTATACCTGAGGAGACCTCCAATCACCCGAGAGACTGGCCTCTTGATTAGGTAAACTGAGGTAGGAAGACATAACAAGTTTGGGTGATGGAATCTTGGAGTGTTTAAAAGTAGAGTGAGGTGAGCAGAGGCACTCATCACTCCCTGCTTCCCGATGTGGGTGACAGGCTACTCGGGCTCTGGACACCAGGCAGGACTCACCTACCATGCTGGACTTTACTTTCAAATTGTGAACAAAAATAGACCTGCTTTCCTTAAGATGCTTCTGCCAGGACATCTCACCACAGCAACAGGAGCAGTAACTATAACACACTCATTCCCTGTACTTGGTTCACTGTAGTCCTTCCTGAGAGAGTGGGCAGCTCTAGCTTGTCTTCATCTGTGGCTAGGTAAATGAAAAAAAAAATCCAAGTCTCCAGGGTCCTTCCCATGCCGAACCAAGACCATTCCACAGTGGTACAGACAACACAAGTGACATCATTCATGAACACACATGCAGTAGCTTTTTGACTACAATGTTGACCTGGACAACTCAATGAACATATAAATTTGTAGATGTGCAGGGGCAGTTATGAATTTTATTTGTCAAAGAGAATGGATCAAAGTTCTAAAGGTGAAATCCCATTTTACCCTGCTCGTCTACACTGCCTGGCACCTGCTTCAGGCTCATCCGCTCCCACATATGAATACAAAGGTTTCCAGGTTCTTCTTAGGATACAATCTTTAAAGGTTCTCCTGTTTTCATTCTATAATAAAACCAGAATCTTCATGGTTTTATATAAACATGCTAAAGGAAAATCATCCCGTAAGCCAAGCTGGTAGCACAGCCTGGCATAAGACCCTTATTTTAGTGGTTTGTTTCTACATGGAAACCACCCTCTTATCTTACATCCCTCTCTTTACTATTCCTGAGACAGGATGACAGAGCCCCGCCCTCTACTATACAGTTTTGCCTGCCAATCATCATTAAGTCCACCTCTGAATTTTCTTCCATTTAGGCTGAGTTATGATGCTTGCTTTGGGGCTTGGGAATGGGAATTAACTTTGACCAGCAGTCCAACAGAAAAAAGGGTCTTGTTCCCACAAGTTATCCAAAGTTCTGCAGCTGTCAAGATGACTTTCAGTTAGCTTTTAACCTTGCCAAAGTTGACCCATTGAATTCTAACGTGATTGTATTCTTACCTACCCTTAACATTTCTGGGGTGCTGTGTGCCAAGCAGGCACTTTATGTGCACTGTCTCATTAATGCACAGTGCAGTCCTATAACACAGCTATTCCCACCACATTCCCAAGGGACCTGATTCACAGAGACTTAAGTACTTTGCCTAAAATCAAACAGCCAGGAAGGTGGCAGATCCAAGGTCGAATGTACATCTACCAGAGCAAGGCTGTATTGTTAGCATCTAGATTGTAAGGCCTCTCATTTGAAACTGAGGGCTGAGTCTTAGTTGTTTTTGCTGAAACCAAAATGCCACAGCCCGACGGCCTTAACAACAAGCAGTTCTGGAAGCACAGTGAGAAGCTGGAAGGCCACCTCCTCCTCTCTCAGCTCCCCGACTCCATGTGAATATGAGAAAGAGAGAGACTGAGAGAACACATGCCACATGTGGAAGTCAAAGCTACCACTCTCCGCCCCATTGTTTTGAGACAGTCTTTTACTGAACCTAGAGCTAGGTTGGTGGCCATCAGACCCAAGTGATCCTCCCATCTCTCCACCCTTAACCCACTCCAACATCCATGGTGTTACAGTGTGTTTGGCCATGTCAGCATTTTACATGGGTACTAGGATCCTAACTAAGGTCCTCAAGCTTGTGAGTGCGCTCTCATACTCACTGAACCATGTCTGACGGCCTCCTACTCCCATTTCTGAGGACTCTATATTCTCTAAGACCCCCATTTCCAAAAATCACATAGAAAGTTAGGATTCAGTAAAGACACACACATTCAGTCCACTACAGCCTCACAGGAAATGGCTCAGTTCCCTCTACTGTTTCCAGAAGTCTATTCAGCCTAATTAACAATTAGGTAAATAAAACCAAATCTAACATTTATCCCTGTGGTGCCTTTCCTGACATTTCCTTCTCAAGTGATTCATGTGCCTCTTAGACTAATTATCCTGATATAAAGTACTTCCAGTCTGTTTACTGTTCATGAGATTGTGTTCTTATCTAAAAGAACTTAAAAATCACTTTTAGTTACAAAAATAGTATGTGCTATCAATTATTTGCTTTTACATTCAAATGTTTGACAGCCCTTATTTTAATTCCATCTAGTCATTTGGTAAATAAAAACTGCTTATTAAATTTGGCTAGTGTTAAATGTTTGGTATATTACGGATGTAGATTTTTTTTAACTCATGACTCTGTTGCCTTGATCTTTATAGATTTTCTTGCCTTGTTCCAATATTTTGTTTTTAATCTTCCTTAATTTCCTTGAGTTTCAGGCCCACACTGTGGTCAGAGGCAGGCACAGTTCCTACTCAGGCAAATTTACTTCTGTTTCTTCACCAACAAACTGCGCAAGGTTCACTAAGTTCTCAACATTCATTCTAACTTGGGGAGGAAGCTTCCGTATTTATTGTTTCCTTGTCAAATACTTTCAGTTCTTTCTGAAGATCACAGAAAATAAAGTATTTCCATTATGGAGTCATGTGGAACAAACATGGTGGACTCAGTTAACTCCCAGAGTGTGATGTGTCTCCAATTCTCTAATGAACACCAAGGAGAGGGACAGAATTTCAAACCTCTCTGATCCCTCTTCACATTTACTTTATACCCTGGGAGGTTTAATTTAGAACAGATCATACATTGCCAACATTTGGAAAGTGAAGATTTGGAGTGGTGTGCTCCTGTTGTGTTTTTTTTTCTTTTCTTTTCTTTTTTAAACTGGAAAGCGATTTTATGTGCAAGTGAAAGAGGGGAGGGAAACACCCCCAAAAGACCCAGGGTAAAACCATGCAGCCTAGCACCCATCTCTGAAGGCTTGCCATCCCCACCATTCTCCATGCCCAGTCTGTGTGCTGAGGAGTAGGGATGGGTGTAAAAGGAAAGGCCATCAAAATCAGCACTCCCATCACAGCCCAGACCCCTTCCAGGGGCCAGTGAGACAGACAGGGAGGCAGCCCAGAGAGTCACAGGGACAGACCACCCGAGGGGCCTCCTTGCCCACATTTCACCTCCAGCCCTGGTACTGAAACCAACCTGGGCATGTACAGTACTTCTTTGAGTCTAACTCCCAGTCTCTCCTCATAGGAAATTTAAAAATAGCCATCGGTTCCTCCATCTTCACCAGCCCCTTCACCACACCCTTTAGTTTGACTGCAGGTGCTGCACAAAGGGGGCTGAGAGAGGTGGGCACCCTCCCTCTGCTCCCATCTGTCAAGTTGGGGGATGGAGGGCTATCAGTGTCTTGTGTGCAAGATCATCTTCTTGGGGGGGCCTGTCCCACGACACCCTTTCTAGAGAAGCTGCATTCCACTCTTGAGAAAGGAGTGAGGCAGGAAGAGAATGGGGCAGGGTCCTGGGAACAGGGCCAGTGCTTTGTGCTGGGGGAGCCAGTATGAAGATCACCCACATCAGGGGAGTCCCTGGCAAATTCAGAGACTCAAGGCCATTGAAAGTAGACATGTAGTTGTCACGGAGATCTGGGGTCCCTTCTGACTTGGAGACCAGGCAAATCCTACTAAGGGTCACCAGATCCCTTGCAGGCTACAGAAGTGTCCACCTTCTCTGCATCATTTGCCAAGGGCTCTGGCTGGGCCCTTGGTTCCTCCCACCCTGTCTAGGTTCAAGTCCTTTTCCACAGTACTCTCCACTGCTGGGGAGCACAGTGTGTGTCTGGGTTCAGGCTAGATGGTGGGGGGCCTTGAGCATACCCATGACAAAGGTGTCAATTGGGGTATCACCAATGAGCTTGAAGAAGAACAGGTGCTCCAGACACTTGAGGTCAATGGTGCTCTCCTTGTTAAACAGTGTACATGGGTATCCCAGACATCTCAGCACATTGTGCCATAGTCTCTGGGGTTCCTGGGGATCCAATACGAATTTCAAGTCCCCTGCCTGAATGCAATTCTCTTTAACTTAAGGGAAAACAAAAAATAAGAGAAAAAGAAGGCTTTGACACCATTGTTCAAGCATCACATATAATTTTAGCTAAAGAAGTAAGTGCGGAAGAATAGGGGCCCAGAATAGAGAACCTCATTTGCTGCCTCAGAGCATCCAGCTGAGTATCTTACACAAGTGAAAATGCCAAAATTAAATTAATTTCTTTTGGAGCCATAAAAATGTTCTAAACTTGATAGCAGAGATGTTCATATACCTTTGTCAACACACTAAAAACCCCACTGAATCCCAGGCTGCAAAAGGTGAATTCTGCACTGTGGATTGCATCTCAGTGCAACTGTTGTGAAAGTAGCACATGAACATACATATTAATAGAAGAAATAATCATGCCCTTCCCCGTAGAGAGCGTCCCTTTTCTATCTCTTTAAATCAACTTAGAACATATCAGATGCTATCCCCTCGTTATTTTTAGGTAGAGTAATCTAGCTTTTCTAGAGACAGAACTTTTCATTCTCAAAGAGGGGAAACATCTGCAGAAGGTTTGCCCCACTGTTGAAGTCCTCCACTGAATGTTGTATATGCATCCGAATGGTCTTATACCATCATAGTATTTTAGGCGATTTTTGTCTCATTAATCATGTTTACCATCTGCTTCCCTTAAAGTGAGTAGAGTAGTTAGCTTTAAAAAAACAAAAGTAAAGGAGGAAGCTAATCTGTCAACCTCTGTTATGGACTGAATATGGTTTGTATTTGCTAAAGCACAATGCTGAAGCTTAATCCCCAGGATAATAGTATTTGGAGGAGATATGATGCTTAAGAGCTGGGATCTAGGAGTAGGAAATCAATCCAAAGGTGCAATCTCACAGGGATTAATAAATGTCTCTCGGAGGTGGGTTAGGTCACATACAACTGGATTAGTTACCAGAGATTTTATAAGTTGAGGTCCCTTGGCACATTTTCTTCCTCATCTGATCACTGCTGCATACATTCCTGCCAAGTATAGCTTTTTGCCTTGACAACATACAATAGCCAGAAGACAATACTAGTACCATCCTGCTGCGACAGCACAGACACCAGAATCACAAGCCAAATAAGTTACTTTTCATTTTAATGTATCCAGTCTCAGCAACCTCAAAATGTTATGTCTTGGTTTACATTCTCATTCATATCATTTTAGTTCCTTCTCATTTATGTCATCCTAGTTTCTACAAAGTCCCATATTCTGAGACTGTTTTATTCCGTGAGGTAGAAATGGGGTCTCACTAGGGAAGGTAACTTGAACATGCCTGAATCATTCAGAGGGGATTTTTCTGACTATCTAGTCCTCAGAGAAAAATGAGGAAAACCAATATGAACTGGGAGTTTATGCAAGTTTCCAAAGGCTTTTTCAAAGCTGGAATAAAGAAGAAACTCGCCTTCAGGAGGACTCCTTTGGGTCTGACTCCTTCAACCTTCCCTTCCTCCATATACAAAAGACCTAGGTGCCTTGGAGTCAGATCTCTCCATGTTTGTGAAGCTTCTTTCTGATTCCTATTTATTCTCTGAAGTGGTTGGTCTCTACTGTGAACATCTATTCTAAGTCTGTTGGGAGTTTTGTTCTCTATCACAAATACACATGAAAAGCACAAATACACAGGAAACATAGATTTAGCTAAATTAATTACTTTTAAAAACATTTACTAATTTAGCAATTCTGGAATGTCACTTCAAAAATCAAAGGGTTGAAAGGAGATAAAATCTAAACATGAGCACTCAAAGTTCTAAAGGAAAACAAACAGCTTAGCTGCTCTGGGCAAGCACAGGAGGGTCTCAGGGATGGAAAAGTGAGTGAGATGGAGAAGAAAACACCAGTGAATGCAACAGATTGGGGACACCTGTCATTTTTCACTGCCATCTACTGTACCACAATGTTGTGTGATTTAAATATTGTATATTTTCTAAAGAGTAAATACTACATAGAAGAGACAGTTACAGGAAAAATACATTAATACTTACAATCCCAGGGATATTATAAAGTGGTTAGGGAAATTTAGCTGTAGCCCACGCAACTGAGTTTTCCTCTAAATCACTATTTCTTTACATAAAATTCTAGTTGTTAATATTAGAGTTGGGTCAACAAACAAGAACCTCAACTGTCTTACTTTAGGAACAAATGTGAAAAGTATTATTTTCTTTGGTACCACATTCAGACAAATCTAATATACAGCAAAGTTCATAGATGGTCATAGTTCAGAGTAAGACAAAAGTGAACCCGGGTTCTACGAGGCCCCTGCCATGTGCTTTGCCTGTGCCGCTTGCTCTAACCACCAAATTTCACTCCTACCTCCCAAGAACCCACAGACTGGAGTGAAGGCAACAAAACAAACGCTCAGTGTAAAGTGTGATATGTACAAGATGTGTTCAAGCCCCAGGAGCCCAGGCCAGTTTGGCCATCATTGTAAATGTCAAAGCAGCTATTGGTTCTCAGATTTCTTCTCTGATTTCCAGGGACAACTGCACCTTCTATACAGGAAATGGAGTCTCCTTAAGGTAAACTCATCTGAAGCACAAACCTTGGGGACATAGTCAAGAGGATCTGGCCCACATGGAAGGACAACAGCCAGACTTGACAGTGAGAAAAAGACAGCCAATCTGTACTTCCAGAAAAAACCCTTCCCTTATGAAGCAAGGCTCCTGGGTCAGATCTAGGTCTTCGACCCAGCTTAAAACATCAACCCTCTGTACCCAGGGCTCTTCATCTGAAAAGAAAGGTGCTCACACGCTGCTGTCAGATGAAAACTGTCCCAGAGAGTGGCAAGAGGGTACCTTGAAAGAGCTGACCATTGTCAAGTGTATCTGAGAAGCATGTCCTTCCTAAATCTTAAATTGAAAAGGTTAAGTGAAACTCAAATTTTAGGTTCCTGTAGATACCTTAGCCCTGCCATCCTGCCTGGCAGAGGCCAGAAGAGACACCAACAGGGACATCTGGTGAGTGCACTGGCCTGACTTCTAGGGTGATCTCATCTTTCTCTTCTACTAAATCCTCCACCTGCCTCTCCAATGTACCTGAGCTTAATGTTTAAAGTCAGGAAACAGCTTTTTAGTGTTCTATCAAATTCTGAGATTCCCAGCAAGCTGGATTATTAACTTAAAGGTACCATGCCAAGCCCATTACTCACTAATTCCCCTCTTCAATATGTTCAAAATGAGTGGCGTGTACCCAGGACCAACCCTGAAGCCACATGCTCAGATTTCTTTTCTCTCAGACTTGCCCTATATATGTTGGTTATCTCCATAGTATTCAACACTCATTTCCCATCCTCACGGAGCAGCATGGCAGATGGTGCGATCCAGATTCTGCGGATGGGGAAGGGGAAGTGCGGAAGGCACTGTGCTCAAGGGTGCATGGTAAGAGTGAGAGGAGAAGGGGATCCACACATAGCATGTGATTCCCCATCCTCCCCACAGCCACACATCACAGCACACCCACAATGTGTGCCCTCTTCCTGAAGCCCTCCCCGATCTGCTGGTCCCACCATGGTTGTGCTGTTTCTTCTGTCTCTCAGGCTCCCTCTATTTCTCTACATGCAGTGAATTCCTTCATCAGATTGTTATGAAAATTAAATGAGGTAAAATACAGACAAATGTTCCTCTACTTCTGATGAGTTACATCCTGACAAGCCCATTACAAATGGAAGATATCAGAAGTGGAAAAGACAATTAATTAATGCAACAACTGAACAGCCAAGCTTAGTGACCCAATGTGTGCAAAGAATCAGTTGATTCCCTTTGTGATTGAGAAACTGGCCATGAGAGTGGATCTTTGCTCAGAAGAGCCAACGGATTGGACCACATAGAGGTACCCAGGGAAAAGACACAAATTACCAATTCAAAGCAGAGTTTATATTGAATACCATCACTGTGATAGCTCTCATACTAAAACACCCAACACATTAGAAAATGCCATATAAAGGTAAGGTAAGATGTGATAATTGTAAGCTTTTTTTATTTTTTGGTTTTTATTTTTTTTTGAGACAGGGTTTCTCTGTAGACCAGGGTGGCCTCAAACTCACCAAGATCCACCTGCCTCTGCCTCCTTAGTGCACCACCTGACATAATTGTAACCTTTTAAAACTGTCCATCTAATCTGATGAATAGGGAAGTGCTACCTACTCTTCACTCTATGCCAGTTTCCTAATTGAATCTTCAGATGGAGCATATGCAGGAAGTCACTAGGCTGTCACAGTTTGCTAACTTTTATGACTTTGGGCAGTTCTCCAGTCTCCCATCTGCAGTGGAGGTAATCATCATAGTATTCCTTCAGTAGCACTGCCATAGCGTCGGATGTATGAGCATGTAGAGACCACATGACAGAAACATATTTACTGTTTGCATTCATGCTTAGACCAGCTATGAGTGAACTCAAACCTAGGTGCTTCTCCCATGTTTTTATGCTATTCCATTTTCAACATGGTCTATAATCTACAAAGAGTTTAACTGTGCATGCAGCAGAGAGAATTTAATGAAAAGAACAAATAATTGAAGGATTAGGCAAGACATATGACCAGTCCCACTACCCCCACCGCCCCAATACACCATTAGAGGATTAGGGGATATCTCTCCCCTATTGGAGAAATGAAGGGATTAGGAAATGGAAGTTTGGACCTTGAGAGCTTGTTTGGAGGATCTAGTAGGGGGAGTGCAGCTACTCATATATCCTTGACCAAGAACTAGTCCTCCTCTATTTGAGGAATAGTGTTCATTTCAACTGAGCACAACATTGTGAGGGATGGACATGAAGTGATAGGTAGGAAGGGAATACCAGCTTAGCCAGAGAGATCAGCCTAATCAACCCTGGAGATCAATGGGGTGACAGATGTGTCACATCAGTCACATCACACATGGAAGACCCTAGGAAGGGAAAATAGTTAAGATCTCCTGGGTAAATCTGAATGGAGGTAGAAGGGAGGGGATGGGGGATGGGAACATGAGAGACCAAGAAGACTGAGTTGGAGGAGGGACAGAGGGAGAAAGCAAAAAAGAGATATCTTGATAGAGGGAGCCATTATGGTGTAAAGGAGAAACCAGGAGCTAGAGAATTTTTCAGGAATCCACAAGAATGACCCCTGAGAAGACTCCTAGAAATAGTGGAGAGGCTGTCTAAACTAGTCTTCTCCTTTAATCGGATTAATGGCTACGCTAATTGTCAATCATAGAACCTACATCCAGTATCTGATGGAAGCAGATACAGTGACCCACAGCCAAGCACTGGGCTGAGTTCCTGGAGTTCTGTTGAAGAGCAGGAGGAAGGATCATATGAACAAGGGGAGTCAAGATCACGATGGGGAAAATCACAGAGACAGCTGACCTGAGCTAGAGGGAACTCATGGACTATGGACTGACAGCTGGGGAACCTGTATGGGACAGAACTAGACCCTCAGAATGTGGATGACAGTTATGTGAGTTGATCTGTTGGGGGGTGGCTGGCAGTGGCACCAGGACCTATCCCAGGGCCATGAGATTTTATTTTTTTGGAGCCCACCCCTTATGATGGGATACCTTGATCAGCCTTGATGCAGGGAGGAGGGGCTTGGTTCTGCCTCAGCTTGGTATGCCAGACTTTGTTTTCTCCCCATGGAGGGCCTTACCCTCTCTGAGGAGTGGATGGGGGTGTGAGGAAAGGGGAGGAGGAGGAGGGGAGGGGAGGGAAGGAGTATATAAAAGGAAAAATGAATTTTCTTAAGTAAAAAAGAAGAAATGGAAAATCAGAGGGGCTTCGTACTTGATTTGGAATGTCCAACAGTGAAACATGGAACTGGAGAGCAAGAAGCAGACAGACAGCTTTATGCTCAGCATAGCTTTGAAGTAGGTATCAGGATTTCCTTTGAGAATGATGAAGCCAACCTTCTCTCGTCCAGGTGCTAACGTCCTATTGCACAGATACAAGGCTACCTATGTTAAAAGCAGTGATGGGCTCTGCAAATCAACTTTCAACTTTGCCAGGGGAGCTGCTGGGCTCTGTTAATGGGACTGCAGGATGGATTTAGGCAGAGGAGCCCACTACTCCCTGTTGGCTTCCTCTCACGAGTTCTCAAAATACCATGTCTGTGCAGCATCAAAATCAGTGTGGCCAATAGCAGCAGCTGAACCCACGCTCTAGTTTTTCTAACTCCTGTAGAACTGGCCTCATCTGAGGTAGGCCCCAAGTTGGACAGCCAATTCTGAGAAATTTTCCTCCACCATGGTAAGAGATGCATTAATATCAGTATCTTCCTTTGTTATTTCATCTCTTTATAAGAGTATCCTGCACCTGCAGGTCCAGGATTCCTTCCTTTCTACTTCCTCCTTCAAAGGTTGACACATCTTTAGAATAGCTTCGTTATACTAAAACCCAATCATTGATATGGTCTCTGCCATTTGCCTAGACCCCAACATCCCCAGGAAGGAAGGGACAAAGAGACTAAGTAGGGTCTGTAGTTGCTGGTTCAAATCAACAACAGGAGATTCAGGAAAAACCCAATTCACAGCAGAAACCCAAAGAAGGGAATGGAAAGGCAGTATTGATAAGTTATCCAGGGATGGCTAAACTTTCTCCAGAGCAAATCTTCTGGCCATTTGAGGGAATTCCAGAAACACGAACTCTGAGCCCTCATATAGCACTTAACACTCTGTAAGTCCTAACCATATTTAAGGTAACACACCCCTGCAAAGGAAAAGACCACACCCAAGTTAGACAGAACTAAGTGATGTTAGGGGAAGCTTCAGGCTGGGAAACAGATGCAATGCTGAGTAACAGGACAGACAACATGAGGATGGAGGTTGATGGAGGAGGACTGGGGAAGATGTCAGTTATGCCTGGCAGGTAGCAATAGCTCCTATCCATGGGTTCTCAGTCAGGGATTTATCTGTTGCAAATCCATCTGTTTGCTGCCCAGGACCACTGTTAACAGCAGTGACAACATGCAGCCCCATACGCTTATTAGCCCAGAATTCTTGCACTTCCCCAACCACAGCCTCTTTGCTGCCTGGCAATGTCATGAGGAATTTAGCCTAAGTCTGAATAAAATGGAATCAAATAACTTCCTATAGGCCATTCCTTGGAACCTCTTCCCAAAATAAACAGAGGACTCAACATGGTTTGCAGATCTTCACTGTTATTCCCTCTTGATGGGGGCTCTGATCCTAAACCTGATTTTGACAAGCCTGACAGGACAAAATTTCTTCTTGGCAGTATTTTCCAAGGCTCTTTTATTTTACTCTTGATTTCTTCTTCCCGCCCTCTCTCTCATTGGGTCTCTTTTTGGAGATGGAGGCTGTGGAGGGTGGGGAGAAAGGGAGGAAACTGATTCCTCACTGGGTTATACAGTCAGTCGAATCTGACTTCCTGGCTTTCCTTGCTTTAACTGCTGTCTGTCTCAGAGTTAGGAGAATTTGCGTGTTGATGGGCAGAGGTCAGGGAGGGCAGAAAGCTGGGTCCTGCATGGAGGTACACCATCTGAAAATGTTTCCAGAGAAACATGTGCTAGTGCTGATTTCTCAAATGGGCTGTGGACTTGAGACCCCAACCAACTCAATCCATCTGGGTATTTGTCACCTCTGAAAGATGATCAAGAAAGCTCAATGGAGCCAAGGCTGAAGCACCTTGGGATCTCACTGTTCCCTGGCTTCGCATGCATCCTCTCCACCCTCATGCCTACCCACGAGACCCAGTTGTGCAGAACTGTCAATTGTTATGCTCTTTCATTGTGGTAGGTACTCAGCTAAGGAGTCCATATATTTTAACACATAGTGATCAGTACCCACCTTAGGAGATATGAACTATGGTTTCCTCAGTTTATGGAGGAGAAAACGGTATGGACTGTTTTCACCAAAGTCACACAGTTTCTAGGTAGAGCTGGGTCATGACCCCAGCCTGTGTGACATCAGAGTTTGTGCCTGTAATCATTATGATTTGCCAGCTCATTTATATCTACAGAATACTTAGTTTTTTCAAATATATCCAGTATTTCCACACATAAAACCTTTAAATCATATTTATCCATAAAATGCAGCAAGTAAAATTTCACTTAGGATATTTATGCAGCGTCTATTTTCACAAAACACCTTCTGACTGTGCGTTTTCAGTGTCAGCATCCAGACTGAGTAAAAGCCCACTGGCACTCGCAGACACGGTGTGTCCCATGGCGCTTCATCTAAGGCTTACGAGTCACTGCAGGATGACTGCAGCCTGGCGCATCTGCAGAGGTGACCAAAGCCAGTCTACAGATTGAGCAGGCGTTGAAAAACAGAACACTGCTGAGTGAAGCTATGGGAGTTTTGCTGTTTTCAAAATTAAAAACGATTCTTCTATTGTTGTGGTTCCTGGCAAAGACAAAGCAGTCTGCTGAGCATTGTATGTTACAGTGCGATGATTAATCCCAGGAGTCTTTACCATGTGCTGACTTTGTGTTACATGCTATCCTAGTGCTTTCCAAAAAGCCCACACCAGACCCCCCACTATGGATGCTGACATGGAGCAGAGAGGCTGAGGGGCTTGCCGGGATTGCATTCAGGCAGTGCAGAGCAGGGCGGCACTAGGCAAGCCACCTCCAGTCCATGGCTCCTCATAGACATACAACCCTATATACATGAGCCCCAACAATGTCTTCGAATATACCCAAATAGAATGAGTCATAGCTGGCCTCACCAGCTTTACAGAGACCCAGGGCATTAACAGCAGTCTACAGTACAAAAAGTGGATCTTACAATTAAGTGATGAATACCTTTCATATATTCATGAGTATTTTGAAGGCAACATCATCCCGTGTAGAGTGTAGGCTGTTTTGACTCATGACTACACAGCTCACTAGGGCTGTGGTTCCTTGCTTGCTGCCTAGTATCACAAGAGAGGATGAGAGTGCACACTGCTAGCCTGGGAAGAGATCCAGGTTAAAATACAGGCGGATTCAGCTCAGTTGGAGAACTCTTTGTCTAGCATGTTCCCTAGCATCATGATAGGCAAAGGAGAACACGAACACACACGAACACACGGGGACACACACACACATATACATACACACACACACACATACACACACACACACACACACACACACACACACCCTACAACTATGGTTTCTGCTTTGTTTTGGGGACAAGTTCTTATTATATTTCCCAGGCTGGGCTCAAACTGACAATCCTACTGCCTTAGCATCCTGAGGGATGGGATTACTACAGGTATGTGCCACTATATCCAAACCAAGATAGTTTCTACTGAACATACATCACCTTTGCAACACTCCTACCACAAACAGGCAAGGAAGGTGTGTTCCAGACTCTATGACAGCTGAGAAATATTCACCACAACAGCCTGTTCAGTAAGGGCCAGCTCTCAGTGTCTAAGTCTACAGGAAAAACATAGAAAAGGTTAAGCCGGGATGCTATAAAGAAATAGCTCATCTCATACAGTATCAATTCTCAGGAGCCCACCCCCAACCCCATATCCAAGGTATGAAAACAAAGGCGCACAAAAGGATGCAGATGTGCTCTTAGGACACAGCTGGACCTCAGCTGAATTGGTGACTCCTGAGGGCCTTAGGGTTGCTCAGAGATTAGAGATTACAGCATTAGATTAGTGGATCCTTACAGGTAAAAGGATCTAGAATGTCTGTTCTGTACTGACACTGAAACAAATGTTGATTACTAACAAGAGGTACTCAGAGTAAAGCCTCCTGGGATGAGGAAAAATCTAGTGGGCAGAATCAATGGAACATTCTGGTTTAAAAGTAGAAACAGGCTTTCCTAGAGTAAGACAAAGGACAACAGGAAAATTGGAAGCACCAACAATCTCATTGTCAGTGTGCTTTGGTTTTCATACAGAATTTGTAAAACTGGCAGCTCATTGGCCAGTATTATATTGCTTTGTGTTTTTAGATGCCTAGCACAGGAGGGTCAGCATCACCAGTGCCCCCAACTTTCTTTGTGGCAACAGAAGTGCTGCATTTGAAAGGGGCTGCAATGCCCTACTGTCAACAACCATCCTAAGCCCCTATGCCTGTTACACTGGAACACTTAACTTTATATTTAATGCTTGGTCCCCCGAAACACTGGCATTGACACTAAATTCAAGCACCAACAGCAGGTCAGGATAAGGCTGCCCAGTGGGAGAAATCAGGGCCATGTTTTGCAGTGGGGGAGATCCATTCCCATTTTTACTGGAAAATAAAACACCAGTCATAACCACTGGTCCTTAGTATTTTCAATCTTTCCTCCCTTTCCACATCAAAAATGAAATTTTTATGTTTTTAAGCACATAGTTTAATACAATATATAATTTAATAACACATGTTAAATGCACGTATGTTCCCACTTAACAACCCAGTGAGAATGTACATATTTCTGTCTCCTAAGAATATTGAGTATGCAAGTAGGCCAAGGTAGGAAAATGGAGATTTGGACAAGGGCAGGACACACCCAAGATTTTGAGTGAGAATGGGATGTTTAAAGAATGTCCACAGATGTCTTATTTAAAGGGCTAGAATAGGTGACTGATTACAGTTTGGGAATTAAAGGGATTAAGAACATTTTATCGCCGGGCGGTGGTGGTGCACGCCTTTAATCCCAGCACTCGGGAGGCAGAGGCAGGCGGATCTCTGTGAGTTCGAGGCCAGGCTGGACCTCCAAAACAATACAGAGAAACCCTGTCTCGTAAAACCAAAAAAAAAAAAAAAAAAAAAAAAAAGAATATTTTATCACATAATCTTTTACCTCTCCAACTTTGAAATGATTAGATTAACACCACAAACCTCTCCTACTATCGGACATGCGGATTTTACTATGGGCTGGACTTGGTGTCTCAGCAATTCCAAGGACAGTAGCCCTACCTCCACAGCAGGGGTTCTCTGGGCAAGGGAGGTTAGGGAAATCCCTACCAGAAAATTAGTGAAAAAAGAAATTGTAGGGATTTCACAGGCAGGATTCCCAGGGCTATCACCAGCACTCAGTCTGGGAAAGGCAAAGCTTCAGGAGCTAATCACAATTGGCCACCAATTGCTCCTGGCCCCATGGGCACACAGAAATTGTGTTTAGGTGGAATTTGTCTTAGCTACCCACAGCCACAGAACAGAGTTCAGAAAATGCCATACACAAGGGGACCTGGGAGTCCACATGAGAAGAACTGGACCACAGAAAAGCAATACTGAATGCAGCTTGTACCGGGACCAAGGAGACCAGGTAGAAGATCTGCCAAGGACAGACATCAACATTCAGGCCAGTGATCTCATTTCCTTATATTTCCACTCAGTACTCCTTCTCCACTGCAGCTGTTCTTCACCTGCAGGGATTCCTGTATGTCCTTCAGTTTGCTTCCTTCTCCTATAGCTGTCATATATACAGGAGAGCATCGTAGCCGGCCAATACTGTCCCCTACAGTCCATGACTCTCTTGTCTTTGTCTCTTTCCCCACATTTCAAACTCATTCCCCTTGCCATCACATTTGTCAAAGCCCAGAGGCTGACCTAGTTATAAAATAAGGGTACATACCTTTACTTGTTCTCCATAGTCTACTCTTAACCAAAAGCTCCACACAACTACCCCAGTTTTTTCACTGCCACAATTATTTTGTATATGTCGTTCTCTTCTATTTGTCATTTAAAACCTAATACTTATCACTACTCACCTGACTGCTGCCTATTCTTTTCTTTCTCTTTGTAGCCAACTAGCATTTTAGTTTACACAGGAACATTGAGGTCCCTTTACTACCTATAAACTATTCAGTAACTAACAGATTCTGTTCTGTCGTCACTTGCCACTCAATTATTGGAATGGGTCAATTACTGGACAGTGGCTGCTGCTGCAGGAAGTAAGTACTCAGCCCATAGGGGCAAATTATCTAATGCCTGGAACACCAGTCTAACAGACAAGAACATCACCACAACTGTTCTACAATCTAGACTCTCCCAAACAATAAAAACAGACCCACTAAAAGAATAAAGGCAACCTTAATTAAAAAAAAATCAAACAGTAGCAAATGTTAACCAATAATCTAACCCAAGATGGGCAGATCCCAGGAACATGTTATTCAACAACATGAAAAAAACAAGATAATTTGTCCTCCCCAAACTACAAACTCCATATTAATGACTGCTGATAAAAAATAACTCAGATGACATGCAAAATTCAAAGGAATGATTGATTATATGAAGCATTTACTTAATTATTCTTTATCAAGAAAAAATTGGGAGTCAGATATTGGGGTAAGAATCCAAATGATCAGAGCAGCTGTAGAGAAGCCATCAGTAACCTCCCACCTATTTTGTTCCTCCCTCTATAAAGGCTGAGATCCTCTCTCAGCCCTGTCTTACTACTTCATATCTGTCCTCAGTCCTCCAAAACCTCTATGGTTAGCTTTGGTCAGCTAGTGGCTAGCTCCACACTCTGATTCAAAGAAAACTTTATTGTCAAAATGCAATCAAAATATCACACAATTATAAATGTGGTAAAACAACTCAAAGAGGACTCCAATATTTTCTGAGGATACAAGGACAACTGAATGAAATGAGGAAGTCAATCCACAGCATAATAACAGAATTTAATAAAGATATATGGAATTTAACAAAGAAGTACGGAAGAAAACCCAAATCAAAAGAAAATACCAAGGTCAAATAATAAATTTTGTAGAAAGCCTCACCAACAGAATATCAGAGTATAAAGACAAAATAGAAGAATTTGGTAAATGACATATAAAAAAAGAAGAAAATTTCCAAAATTGAAGGAAAGAAAGGCCCATCTAGATACAAGAGGCACACAGAACACCAAACCTATCCAAAAGAGAAACTCCTTGTATCATATTATAGTGAAAACATTAAATATATAGGACAAAGAAAGCATAGCGAAAGTCACAAAAGAGAAGGGTCAAGGCACATACAAAGCAAGCCGTCATAATAACTTAACTTTTCAGTCCAAACCATGACATGGCAGGGCTTAGATTCATGTCTTTCTAGTTCCACATTAATCAACCAGGTCTAACATACCCACAGAAACTACCTATCCTAACTGATGGTGAAAGAAAACCTTTCTAGGATAAAAGCAGGCTAAAGGCTCTCATGACCACAGAGCTAACCCTACAGAGCAAACTAGAAGGAATGCCTTAGTCTGAAGAGAAAGAGAAACACATTCAAGAAACTAGATGAGAAAAAAACAAATGATGCTATGACACTCTGTATTAGTCAGGGTTCTCTAAAGAAACAAAATTGATAGAATGAGTATGTGTGTGTGTGCTAGACTAGTTTACAGACTTATGGGCTGTGGTCTGAGTAGTTCAAAAATGGTTTTCTTCTGAAGATCAAGGATCTGGTAATTGCTCAGTTCATAAGACTGGATATCTCAGCTGTCCCAATCTGGTGCTGGAGTCCCAAGAAAGTCCCAAAGAGGTGCCAGTCTTCAGTGTACAGTGGAATCAAGAAGTGGGTTCTGATCCAGCAACAAGACAGATGAACTTGCCAGTGAGAGTAAGGGCAAGCAGGTAAAAATAGAAAGCTTCCCTTTTCCATGTCCTTTCTATGGGCTGCCACCAGCAAGTGTGACCCAGATTTAGGGTGAGTCTTCCCACCTCAAATAATACCAAAAAGAAAAATCCTCCATAAGAGTGTTCTACTGCTTGGTAGTTAGTCAAATCCAGAATAGTCAAGATGACATTAGCAGCATACACTCATAAAAGAAAATTCCAGACACTACAAAATTAACAAGGTGACAGAGAACAATATATACTTGTCAATACTAATTCTGAATATCAATGTCCTCAACTCACCCATCCAAAAAAATACAGACGCAGACCATATTAAAAAGCAGAATCATTCTTTTGTATGCCTATAAGAAATCCAATTTACCACAAAAGATGCTATCTTAGAAAGGACAGAAAAAGTATTTTAACCAAATGGAACCAAGAAACAGGCAGGTAGTGCTATTCTACTATCTGACAAAAAGACTTCAAACCAATTCCTACCTAAAGGAGGGTTCCATCATACTGAGCAAGTGATCAATCAATCAAGAGGAAATTACAATTCTAAACATAATCATACCAAATACATGCACATCTAATCTGTAAAGTAAACATTACTAGATTTAAAACCATAGGTTAACCTCAACAGAATAACACTGGGTAGCTTTAGTACCTTACATCATCATTAGACAAATGAACTATACAAAAACTGAATAAATAAATAAATGGATTTTAATGAAACATTGATCAAAGGGACTGAATATATCAGTAGAATATTCCATTGAAATACCAAAGAATATACATTCTTCTGAGAACATCATGGAATCTACTCTTATTAGGACACAAATCATATTTCAACAAGTATAGGAAAATAGTGACAATAATTCCATATTCTATCTGACCACAATAGGATGAAACTACAAATCAACAGATCAACAGCAAGAGACTCTAGGAAAATACACAGACTCATGGAAACCAAACAACACATTATTATGAATGTATCATTAGTGAAATCAAGAATTAATACAGCCGGATGGTAGTGTTGCACACCTTTAGTCCCAGCACTTGGGAGGCAGGGACAGGCAGATCTCTGTGAGCTTGAGGCCAGCCTGGTCTACAAAACTACACAGAGAAAACCTGTCTCGATAAAAAAAAAGAATTAAATGCCCTATAATTAAATGATAATGAAAACACAACTTATTCCAATCTACAGGATACAATGAAAGCAATCCTAAGAAGGAATTTTATGGTTCTATGTTCCTATATTAAAAAGTCAAGCCTGTTATAATGGCACACACCATTAATCTCAGAGACAGAGGCAGGTGGATCTCTTTGAGTTTGAGGCCAGTCTGGTCTATTTGTCTACAAGTGAGTTCCAGCTACAGCTCTGTAGAGAGATCCTTTCACAAGGAAGGAAGGAAGAAAGGAAGAAAGGAAAGAAGGAAGGAAGGAGAAAAATCTGAAATAAATAATCAGATGACTAACCTTAGGACATTGGAAAAACTAGAGCATGCCAATATGATCCCAAAATCAACATATGGAAAGAAATAATGAAGGCCAGAACAGAAATCAATGAAACAAACAAACAAAACAAGAAACAACAAAAGAATCACTTGACTCTTTGAAAAGATAAATAAAATCTACAAACTCTCAGCCAAATTAAAAACAACAACAAAATAAAATACTCAAATTAATAAAATCAGAGCTGAACAGGGAAATATTACAACAGATACTGAAGAAATTTAGAATCATGAAGACATACTTTAAGAAATGTACAAGCAACTAAATTGGAAAAGCTAAAACCAATCAGTAAATTTCTAAATGTAGATGATCTAATGAAGTTAAATAGATGAAGCACTTTAAACACACCCATAACAACTAATAAGATGGAAGCAGTAATTAAAACTATACCACCTAAGAAAAGGTAAGGGCCAGATAGTCAGTGCAGAATTCTATCAGATCTTTAAAGAATTAACACCAATATTACTCAAATTATTCCATAAAATAGAAAAAGGAACATTTCTAAAGACTTTTTAGGAAGCTAGTATTACACTGATAACAAAATCTGATAAAGATCCAACAACAACAACCAACAGGGAATTACAGACCAATCTCCCTAATGCAAAAATTCTAAACAAAACAAAAACAAAAAACGCTTGTAAATCATATTTAAGAAGACATCTGTAAAATCATTCACCATGATCAAGTCAGCATCATCTAGAGATATACGGATAGTTCAACATATGCAAATCAATACATACAGTTCACCACCTAAGTGAACTCAAGGACAGAAATCACATAATCATTTCAATTGATACAAACAAAATAGGTCTTTAACAAATCTAACATCCCTTCATGACAAAAAACCCTGGAGAGACTAGGGATGGAGGGAACATATATCAGTATAATAAGTCTATAACAAAATATATAATTACCATCAGGTTAAATGGAGGACAACTAAGAGCATTCCTACTAAAAACAGAAACAAGACAAGGTATACACGTTCACCTCCCTTGTTAAATACATTCTAGTTAAGAGCAATAAGAAAAGGAAACAAAAGGGATATGATAGGGAAGGAAGATGTCAAAATACCTATATTTGCAGATTACACTGCAGAAACAAGAGAGATCCCAAGGATTCCAAAGAGATGAAAGACTTATAACCTGAAATAAATTGAAAACATAAATGAAAACCTATCCACCCTGTATTCAAGAATTAAAAGAATATGCCAAAACACTCATGGTTGTGAAAGTAATCTGTATAGTCAATGAATTCAATCAAAATTCTAATAGCACTTTTTCAAGATGTGGAAAAAATAATAAAATTGGTAATTACACAAGGGCCGTAGAATTCCTGAATCCACAAAACAAAAGAAATGAAATCATACTATCTGATTTTCATACAACATACAAAATTATAATAACCTAGACACTATTGTAGTAACATAGAAAAAGAAGAGTTGAATAAAAAATAGAAATCTCAGAGACAATCTTATTTAGATGGGATAATCTTTGACACGTTTCCAAAAATACACAACAGGAAAAGCACAGGCTTTTCAAGAAATGGTGTTAAGACAACTGAATATCCACATGCAAAGAGAAAGAACTTGAAATTTTATCTTAAATCCCATACAAAAATCAATCCCAGATTCTTTTAAACATTTGAAGATTTGAAACCTTAACTTTTCATATGACAAGGCAGGAATAAAATTCTTTAACATAGTTGTGCATGTATGTATATGATATACAACACCAAAAGTACAGATACAAAAACATTTGACTACAGCAAAAAGCAATTCACAGCAAAGGAAAAATAACAAAAGGGCAACATGAGGATGAAAGAAAAATATTTGCAAACGTTTATCAAAGCAAAACTCTACAGGTCAAGGAATTTCCAACAAATAGGAATATTGAGCCATTACATATGGAGGCCAGAAAATGAATGAATGAATGAATGAATCAATCAATGAAGGAATGACTCAGTCCTTGGTCCTGGGACAAGATCATATAAGCTGCCAGAAGCATAAAGCCATCAACCTTTGGGAGACGTTTGTAAATTAACTTCCTCTATCTGTTCTTTCCTTTATCCTCTGACTTTCATAATTTAGGAAATCTTAAATTTTTCTTTTATCCAAAATATATTAGGAACTACATAAAAATAACAAAGCTAAATAGATGGCTGGAATTATAATTAGTTATAAGACCTGAATAAACATTTCTCCAAAGGAAGCATATAAATTTCAAACAGTATTTGAAAGGATGTTCAATGCTAACCATTCAGACAATGAGACATCACCTCCTATCTGCTATGATGGCTATGAAGATGTAGAGAAAGGAAAACATCTGCTGTGGGTAAGTGCTGGGTTTCATTATGAAAAACAGTACAGAGGGGCCTCAAAACTGAAAGAGAACTACCTTATTCTCCAGCTATGTCATGTCTGTGAACATCCAAATCAAGATCAGAAGACATAAGATCTGAAACCCCATGGACATTCTTACAGCACTACTACAGCAGCTACGCTATAATACCAATCTAATGTCACCAATGAATGGATGGATAAGGAGAATGCAGAGTACACACACACACACTATCTCTGAACAATGGTGGATGTGATAATTTGACTGTAATTATTAGAGTAAAATCAACAAGTCTATGCCTTGAATTTATATATTTTATTTCAATTAAATATTTCTAGATAAAAATAATATTAAGAACAGAATAGAAGGTTTTTAATCTACAGAAGTGTCAACATTTAACTGAGACAATTCTTCCTTTTTACACACAGTCATTCCTAAAGGTCTCTGGCACTGTTTTGATATGACACTGAATATAGGACAAAGAATATTACAGCATTAAAAACGAAGCATTTTTCTTCCCTGGGTTGCTCCTGTCATTTAGTTTCTGCATATCCTAATTCATATTCTGAGCAGAAAAGGAAATGAGGACTGGGGCTTTATTAACCCGTCACAGCCCCTACTCTCAACACAGCACTGCTGCTTCTCATTATGCCTCTCACAGAGGAGCACCCCTGGCAGCTCTCCACACACTGGATGCATGATGTTGCTTTTGTTTTCAGAGATTTATGTCAAAGACCTCTTTATTAAATGCTGTGGGAGGGCAGATACATGTCTATGGTAGGTTAAAACAAAGCCCAACATGCTAATAAAATAGCTATCCAGGAACTAAGGGTGCAACACACACACACACACACACACACACACACACTCACACACACATGGAGTCATGGAGAAAGAGAAAGAAGAAAAAGAGGGGGAAGAGGAAAGAGAAGGAGTAGAAGGGCAGACAGGAAAGCAGGGATGGGGGGCAGTGCTTATTTTTAAAAGGCTTTTTAAATTACTTAAAACACATGAGCCTCCTATGCAGAGGGAAGATCCATCTAGGGACAAGGGCCAGGGCTGCAGTGACACCTGGTGAGGAGGATGTTGGTCTGACATGCTAGGGAAGGTCAGAACTAGGATATCTGAAAATTTGTAATTTTAGGAACACACACACACACACACACACACACACACACACACACACACACACACACCGGTAACACAGGCCCACAGAGGATGAGCCACTTGCTTGAGTTCAGGTTGACAGTGCTCAAAGGACTACAGACTAGCCTAGCTCCACAGACTCTACCTGTGGTACGGGACCTGCTATGTTTCCTGTCTCAGTTTCCTCTTCGTAAAATGAGACCACTAACACTTCAACATCTAGGCATCTGACTTTTCATGTCATGCTTACAACAGAGCCTAGAAGCATGAAGAAAGTTGTGCTAAACAATAGCTCTAGCATGGCAGGTAGTGCCTGCCTTTAATCCCACACCGATAAAGCAGAGGAAGATAGATCTCTTTAAGTTCTAGGCCATCGTGGTTTATATAACAAGTTCTATGACAAACAGAGATACATAGTGAGAGTCTATCTCAAAAAAAAAACAACAACAAGAAACAACAACAAAAATCAAATAATTCTATTTGTAAATATAGATGGGATGGAACTGCATTTCCAATAAGCAAAGAGTTTATTAATAATTTAAATAGCATCATTGTTTTTCTGGAAGATTTCAGAATGCCATGTAAATCAATAACTAGGGAAACAAAGGCAGACTTAAGCATGCTTGATTCTTCTCCAAGTCGTGCAAACACAGCCCAACTGGCTGGGACCAGGGCAGACACTCAATAAACATTGGTGGCCCGAGATCTACCTGTGCATTTAACAGTCAAAAACAGCCTTTTTTTTGGTCTTAATTGCATTCACATTACAGAGGTAAACAGAACCATTCTGTGCAATGAAACTTTTTAAGCATGGGAACAAACATCCACTGGGGTACATTTGTGTAGAGTGCATGGCTGTAATGATGACAGAATGAGGCTTGAAAACACATTGACAGACATTGCAGCAGCTATTTCTTAAAGCCCCTCATGTGGTGGCAAAACTCACAGGATATGCCTCAAATGTCTCTAGGTGAGTGCTGCCTTGAATACACTCAGTTGTCAAAGATAAGAGCATGGCCCATTGCAGTGTCTGAATGGTTTCAGAAACTTCATTAGTCTTTGTCTCCGACTTTCAACTCAAGCAAAAAAGAACTGTCATATTTTTCTGAAAGACAGTGCATTTTTTTAAAAATTGAAAAGGTCATTTTGTTCATCAGATAAAATATGATTAAATGTTACCCAGCTGTTGAGGGGCACACAGAGGAACTTAGTTGTCTAATGGCCAAGGTTCTGCCATAAACCATAAGACTGAGTTGTATGGAAGTTAGTTGACTGTTTTTGGATGTGTCAAAAAGTTTTTTTTAAATGTTTCTACCTGATAGTTGTGTAACTCTGGTCAAATTTCTAAATTCTCCAAAAATCAATTTTGCCTTGTGTAAAACAAGGACAGTCTTAGTACCTATGGTGAAACTGTAAAAGTCATAGACAGCACCTGGCAAGCACCTGGCAGTCACTGTGGGTACTTGAGTACTTATTAAAAGTTAGTGGTTATTCACAGTAAGGGGACTAGCATCTGGCTCTGAGGCTGACTTGGATGCCTGAGCAGAGAGTGTCTCATTTGGGTTTAGTTTGAAAAAACACGGCAGAAACAGCCTCCCGTGCTGGCCCTGCTGTGCACAGGCAGAAGGTGCTTGGCCTTGTTCTTTCTCTCTTTGGCACTGAGAGCAACTTCAGCAAACCAGCTGCCAGCTGTGGAGGAACCCAGGGCCCAAAGCAAAGAATAAGCATAGCCCACACCTGGCTGCAAAACTGCCTGCGTGAGATGCCCAGAGTGATGGTGCCCTGAGGGACTATGTTCAGCAACACACAGGTGGCTTTTTCAAGGGCACCATTTGCAGGCTACACAGATAACTGATTGGGATTTTAATACAAAGTATAACAGAACCCTGCTAAAGACCTGCACCACACCATAGGCTCCTTTCTTTTCTCCATATGTGTATTGTACTTTTCAATTTGAAGATTTGCCTTACACGAAAGAGAAGGGGGGTGGGGGACGACGATGGGTGGGAGGGAGGCAGGCCAGAAGAAGCCATCATATCTCCTAGAAGTGGAGTTTATAGGTAGTTGTAAGCTACCCAATCTGGAATACAGAAACCAATCTCTAGTCCTGTGTAGGAATAGCAAGCACTCTACCTCTGATACACCTCTCCAGCCCAGCGTTTGCATTTTAGTAAATGTAGCCTCCTGCATTCCTAGTCTAAGGTGCACAAGATAGAGCCTTTGAAAGGGTTTCTAGTGTGCGGACTTCCCTCCAGCTGCAGGGGTGCTGTCTAAGGCTGAGCCGTTCTGAGTGCTAGGTGCACACAGCCTCTAGAGGACCAGATGGTGATGAGCAAGTGCTACAGCCCACTTGTGGGTGCCCTCATCACCTTGCACACCTTCCCAATCCTCCCACACAGTCTTTCTCAGCTTGCTGCTGTGAATCCAGAGTCCGTAAGTCTACAGACTCAGGATGTTCCAGAATACACAGCTCTCTCAACAGCACTGCTTATCTTTCATAGATTAAAAAATATTTTTGGCAACCCAAGCTTTTCACTAATCACATATATCGACAGATTTCTATCTGCAGCTGGCAACAGAACTAAAAGCCAGGATTGCAGTGTAAGTATAACAGCTACCTTGAATGGGAAAGTCAAGCCTGGTCTCCCAAAATGGTGGTCTCTAGAAGCACAATGATAATTCACACAATGATAATTCACATCTTGAGGACAACATCAAATTCTGGACTTTTCACAAAGTGAGTTCATAGGAAAGGTCTTAATCACTGCTGTAATATATGCAGGGGCAGGCATTAGGTCTAACTCACAGAGAATTTCTGGTTTATATGTCTGCCAGGCCACATAGTGGACCAGACTGCTGCCCTTGTGAGCATTTGGGCTGCATGAAGGAAGGTACAGCCATTAGAAAAGGTGTATTTTGGTTTTGTGTGATTGCCTTTATGGAAGTTGAGTAAATAGCATAGAACCTTACTTTCTTCAAAGACCAATCAGAGGTAACACTACCTAGAGAATCAATTATCTTATTCCATACTCTTGCTATAGGCCCTAGTTCTAGCAATTAAAAAGTAATAAAATTATCAGTAGAAAAAGTAGGCAAATGGATGGCACTAGAAGACACCATCCTGAGTGAGGTAACCCAGTCACAAAAAGACAAACATGGTATGTACTCACTCATATATGGATTTTAGACATGGAGCAGGGGATTGCCAGTCTACAATCCCACTGCCAGAGAGTCTGGGAAGCAAGGAGGATCCTAAGAGAGATAAGAGAGGGTTATAGGAGATCTCCTAATTGGATTGGGAGCAGGGGGAAGGGGAGGGGAGAGGGAGATGGGAGAAAGAGAGGGGGAGAAGAGGAGGGGAGAGGAGGACACAGGAGAGCAGGAAGAGAGGAGAGGAGAGAAGAATGAAAGATACCATAATAGAGGAAGCCATTATAAGTTGGAGGAGAGATCTGGCACTAGTGAGATCTTCACAGATCTACAAGAATGACACCAACCGGCATTAAGGGTACCTTAAATTCCCTCCCATGATAAGGAGATTGATGACTACCTTATATGCCATCCTAGAACCCTTACCCAGTGGCTGACGGAAGCAGAGGCAGACACCCACAGCTAAAAACCGAACTGAACTCCTGGAACCCAGTTGCAAAGAAGAGTGATGAGCAAAGGAATCAAGACCAGGCTGGCGAAACCCATAGAGGCAGCTGACCTAAACAAAGAGAAAAGCATGGATCCCAGATTGATGCCTGAGAGGCCAGCATGGCACTGATCTAGAAACCCTCACCCCGAACCTGGGTGTCAGAGAAGAGGCCTCAGCAATCTATGGGACCTTGGAGAGTAGATCAGTATTTATTCCTGGCATACTAATAGACTCTGGGAGCCCATTTCACATAAAGGGATGCTTTCTCAGCCTGGACCTAGGCCATGCCTGGGATGATATGACAGACTCTGAAAATCCCTCATGGAAGCCCTTACCCTCTCTGGGGAGCAGAGGGAGTATGGAGTGGTGTGGGGGGGGGGCTGAGAGGGTTGGGAGGCTGAGGGAGGAGGGAGGGACAGGTAACTGAGAATAACATGTGTAAAAAGTTAAATAAAAATAATAATATAAAAAAAGAAAAAGTAGAATAACATAGGCCAGGATTTGTGCTTGATCGTAATCGTGAGAATCTGTTTTTAAAAGGCTATACTGTGTTGCAGCAGATTTGCAGGCATATGTCTTACATCATCAATCAATGAATGACAGTGTTGTCATGGTAATACCTTATATATTTTTAAAAAATTAGAAACTATTAGTGATTAATTAGAAGATGTCAGTCACATACAGCCAGGTGCAAAATTTCATATTTAGTAGACAGTACCTTAGTGGCAAAAGGAAAATATTAGTTGGGAAAAAAGAATTATGTTCCACTAACGCAAGAGAGGAGGTATACAAAGACAAGACGGTGGGCAAAATTTTTATTGTGAAAAAAGGTGGCAAAACACTATTTCCATTCATTGACTGTTACCTTTAAATTTACGTAGTAGTGCTTGCTATTGAACAGCAGGAGAGTTTATGTGCCAACCTCTAACATCCCCATTTAAGTATGTGCCAGGTATTTATTTGTTATACTAGCACAGACATTTACAGCTATATTTGAGATTTACCTAAGACTTTTTATATGTTGGCACTGTGCTAAGGATTTGTATTGTATTTGATCCCCTTAATCCCCTTAACAACTTGCTCTAACTAGGAGGAATTAATATTTTTCAGCTTTTACACGTGAAAAAACTAAGACTACAGCAGTGACTTGGGACTTGAATTCAGATGGTTTGCTCCAGAGCTCACAACTCACTGTCAACCTTACTGTTGCTTCCCCCAACATGCTGAAGCCTCTTTACAGCTCTTTGTACAAAGAGGAACATGCAGTTTGGGGCTATGAAGACAGTTTAGGCTGAGTTCAGCCTCAACACAGCCCAGAGTCCCCTCACTAGACTGATTATAGCCCAGGAAGTGTCATTCCAGATATGTCATGGTATGTGAGGGATCAAGGCCTAGTGTCCTCATGGAAAACTCCTTGTGGGACACTAATGCTCAACAGGTGTTAAGGAAGAGCTACTGAGGAAGGTTCCCCATGACACAACTACCACTCATTCTTACTCAAATGGAATGAAATGGCTATAGAACTTCAGGAACCACCACCTAAAGTCAATGGAAACCAAATTAGTTTTAGGCTCAAACTACTACTTCTTGTTGACAAGCAATACTTTTGGGGTCCATGTTGATTGAGGGAAGGATGTTCTTACTCCTCTGCAGTTTCAGGAACACTGTATAGTGAAAGATCATTAAACTTTATAGATATCTACCGTGAAAGGAGAAACAGGAAAATATCAGACTCACATTAAGTTCAGCATAATATTCCAGGTTCATCACCTTCTGTTTTTCCTCCCCTCCTCTTAGATTAAGTCTTTTGAGTGATTGAGTCCTTCCTCTTCTTAATGGAAAACAGTATTTAGAAACTGAGGTTATCAGGGTTGCTCTATGAGCTAACAAACACACATGCACAAACACTATGTTTAAACAAATATATTCTCAAGGTCTGCCTAGGCAATCTAGCAAGACCTTGTATCAAAAACTAGGTATGAGGAAGGATGTTAGAGAGATGGCTCAGTGGTTAAGAGAACTTGGTGCCCTTGCAAGGACCTCTTGCAGAGGTTCTCAGCACCAACATAGCAGCTCAGAACTGTCACTCTAGTTTTAGGAGATCTGATACCTACTAGGGTACTGTATAGACGTGGTACACACATACATATGCAGGCACACCACCCTTACACATAAAATAAAACAAAATTTAATTAAATAAAAAACACAGGGGCGTGAGTGTGGGGATACACCTTAGTGGTAGAGCAGTTGGCAATCATATACAAACCTTAGGATCAATCCCCAGCAATGTACACAAATGTGCATGTGCGCGCGCGCGCGCACACACACACACACACACACACACACACACACACACACACACACCCCTAAATAAACCAACCAAACAATCCACAGATCCATATTAATTTCCCTGATTCTAACCTAACAAGGGCTTATTTTTGCCCTTCCTATTATTGTATGTATGTATGTATGTATGTATGTATGTATGTATGTATTTTTGAGGCAGGTCTCACTATAAGTCCTGGCTGGCCTGGAATTCACTAGATAGATCAGGCCAGCATTGCATCTGCCTCTGCCTCAGGAGTGCTGGAATTAATGTCTTGCACTACCATTATTTCTATATCTCTAATTCCTTTGGAATTCAATTTTCAATCTTTTGCTTTTCTAAGAGGATATAAAGCTATATATAGAGAAAAGTACAGAGCATGAGTGTTCATCATTTCATAATGAACATTCCTGTCAAAATACAAAGAATTTCCAGTGACACCAGAAAGTACAGCATGTCTAGGAATAACAGAGACATGTACACGGACATAGAAGACAGTTGAGCACACAGTGAGAGTCACACCTGCCACTAAGCTGAAAAATGCTGACTCGATGAATCAGTAAACCATTCCCTTCAACAAACCTAAGTCTAGAATTGTCAAAACGGAGGCACAACACATGCTTTCTCACATGTGTAATCTAGACAAAAAGAGACATGAAAGTATAGGGGGGCATATTCTGGAACAGAAAGGGCATTGGTGGTAGCAGGGAATAGGGATGGATATGACCTAAGTACAGTATGTTCATGTATGAGGACATGACAGTGAGGCCCACTATTCTGTGCAATTAAGGCACGCTGCTAAAAAATGAGAGTAGGTATAAGGGAAGCACTAACAAGAGAAACTGGATAGGAAGGAATAACTACTGGGCAAACAGGCTAGATAAAATGGTAAGGCAGTCTAAGTAATGGTGATTGTTGAAAAGGTGAAAACAGGACAGGAGCAACAGCAGCAGTATCACATGGAATAGTAGGAATGGGAAGATCCAGACTCATGGGAAATAGGTGATTACTATGGCAGTCTGATTTGGGGCTTCCAACTCTGATGCAGGAAGAACCTCAGAGTTTGTGAGGAAGCAAACTCCCAGATTCCATCACCAAAGGCTCTGACAGAGGACCAAGGGTGGACAGAAAATTATAAGAGAAACTCAGAAAGGGAGAGGAAAATGGAGGTATTAGTATCTACTACCCTTAGTCTCAGCCCCACCTCCATTGAGGAGATGAAATTACTAATGATGAAGAAGTAGTGCCAGGAAGTTGCTAAGCACACCTTAACATTGAAATAGAAAAGAGCCATTTGTAAAGGGGTTAATTAGCTCTGCATTACTAGTTTGAATCATGTTCAACATGGAACAAAAGATCCAAATAGGAAAAAAGATTTAACTTTGGGTTGATACAGAAGATTCCTAACAAGGCCAGCAGACATGAAATATAAAATATCATGCCTCTAAGTCACACAGGAGGCATGAAATAGTGAAAATAAAATAAACTCAACATCTGCCTGAACACATGCAGGTCCCCACTACAGGTTTACACATTTCTACAGGTTCCCCTCCAATTACAATAAAACTAATTAGTCAATGAATAACATTTGAGGTTCTACCTCATTCGTTGAAGTTCAATTTACATAGTAATTGTTGTATATTTGCCTTTAATAGATGCAGTGTGTGAAAATAAGTATAATAAATGAATATCCATTTTAGTGTAAAGTTACTATGTCCTTGTGAAAAAGAGGAAAATAGAATAGCCAGTTAATCTGTTTATTTCTTCTCTGGTACAAAATAAAGCTAATCCCAGGATGAGAAGATAAATGGAAATTATTTTGTGGTAGTAACATAATGAATGTTATTCAGTACCTCCTTGGAAAAGAAACGGGGTGACTATGATGGGAAGGGCAGCTGGTCTCCTGTAGTTTGGAGCTGCTAATGCCTGCAGGTGCTGCCTCTGCTCCAACCTACAAGGATCTTTCCTGTAGTTGTTCTAAAATGTGTTGAGCAACCAGCATCTCCTAAGATGTGGAGGGTATACCACCAGGGGCACCATGGTTTGAAGTTGAATAACAAGAATATGGTTTCTATTCCCTCTTTTATTTTTAAATGAAAAAGGTTAAATGGAAAAATATGAGTTCTGTGTAGCAGGTGCAGAGTTAATAAGGTGCTAATTGGAAAATTGGGTAACAAGGAGGAAAAACAAACCACCTACACAAAACTAGGAATCTGAATCATGGAACAACAGGGATGGAATTACCTCCAGACAATGTCAATGTCATGGTAATGCTAAAGATGCTAAAGAAATATTGAAAACTGTTTTAAGTCATGCCCACACCCTATGGCCCTTCAGTGTAGTCTTTGGAAAATCTTTTAAGCCCAGAACTGCCTTTCCATCTCTTTCAACTCCTACTTGGTCTCACATCTTTCCTATGGTTGGTCTTAACATGGACTCCCACCCACACTTCTTTCTATTTAACACTGGCAACTAATGTGGGAATCTGATCGGGAAATGGAACACTTCTAGACAAAATGCAACTACAGGCTTCATCCCACAGTTTTCTTGGCCCACATTTCCCACCCTACTTCAGAACACCCCCCCCCCCCCGAAAACACCCTAAACTGGGCTGCATCCTGCCACCAGGCTGCTGTCATGCTTCTTTTTTCTCATTATAGACCTGCCCCCTCCTGCTGTGGATAGATTCTCTAGGAAGCCACCCTGCTCTATCAAAGCCCTACATATGCTGCTGTCCACTACCACCATGAGCTATCAGAGGGCAGGGACTTCTCTGTATCCTCAATGTGGAGCACAGTGCCTGACATACGAGTAGATGTTCAGAAATGTTTTGGGAATGAATAATTCATCATGTTCTTGTGCTTGGGAAAAATCCTGTCAGATTTCACATACATCAACTACAGCCTCAATAAACAACAGGGAAATGACTTCCTTTGTGGATTCCATGCAGCCCGAGACCATTTCTTCCTTGCTGTGCTGACAACCTAACTTGAATCAGAATCACATATTAAGATGGTGACAGGCACAGAGTCACCTAGAAAAAACATAGTGAGAAGAACTGAGATAAAAAGATGGAAGAGCAGGGTCAGGCATAGGGAGAAGTGGAGAGAGGCAGAAGCTCAGCCTTATCAGGTTGTCATTAGCCCAGGGCCACAGCATGACCCTTTGGCAGCTACAGAGGCAGCTACAAAGAAAGAGTGCCACGCTGAGAGGGTCTTGCTCACATGGTGCTTTACAAATGGCTCTAGAGGAAATGGTTGTAATAGTTAAAAGATCTGGCCCTCCTAACCCCATGTCATAAGACCATTCCTTCTTGCCTCTTCATGATCTAAAATATAATACATTTTTGAGGATTTTTGTCATCTGGTATGACCTTTTCAGAAGGATGGGGACCAGGGACAGCCATGGTTTCCATTTGATTCTCTTCCTAACAACCTCCCCCCCCCCCCGCCTCCAGCCTACCACACTCAGGAGGGTGGTGGTGGTGGTGGCGGCGGCGGAGGCGGCGGCGGTGGCCGTAGTGGTAAGGTTGGCAAGATCACCTCAAAAGTGATGTCAGGAGTTAATGAAATTTCAGGCAGACAAGATGGTGAAGAGGAGTCCTTTTCACTCTCCATTATCAGAGAGCATAAAAGGACCTTAGAAAATACAAGACAAGGAACAATGACACAGTAGTTACTGAGCAGTCAAGATAAAAATAAAAGCCAATGAGAAAGCAAATGGCTCTTTCCATCAAGGCTTCCCAATCCCAGGTCAAGTCCTCTAATAGCACATTCAAACATCATGTTGCACTGGATCTGAAAAGAATGTCACACCTGTGTATGAACAGATGTACAATCAGAAAAGACGCTGGAATCAATTCTCTATCTTCCACCTACCACCAGAGATAGGATGATGATAATAGAGCTATACTCAACAAAAGATAATACTATGTACAGAGAAAAAAAACTGATTAAGACCTCTCCAGAACATGGGCCTGAAGTATTAGTATTTTCCAAATGTTAAAGAAGAATGACTACTCTTCAAAAAAAACTTTTTTTAAAGACATGGTTACTCTGTAGCTTTGGAGTCTGTCCTGGAGCTCACTCTGTGGACCAGGCTGGCCTTGAATTCACAGAAATCTGCCTGTCTCTGCCTCCCAAGTGATGGGATTAAAGATGTGTGCTACCACTGCCTGGCTGTTCTTCAACAATTTTATACCCTGTTAAATTAGCATAAGATGATGAGTGCACGAGAACTGGTAGTACAGTTCAGTGGCAGACCATGTGTTCAGTACATGGAAGGCCCTGGGATTAGTCCCCAGCCTAGAAGAGCACGAGGAGGAAAAAAAAAGAAGGATGTGGAGAATGAGCAAGTCTAGAAGGAGGAGAAGGAGGAGCAAAAACCACAGTGATGCAAAAATGTAAAAGAAGACTTGTTATATAAAAATGGCAACAGCACACATGCTTAATTACTAATTAAGATTTTAATGTAAGAATAATCAAAGATTATAAACAAATTTATAGCAATATATCTGAAAATGTAAATGCAAAGGACAGTTCCTAAGGAAGAATATACATTAATAAAACCAATACAAAACTTAAAATTTGGATAGTCTAAAAACCCACAAATTTTAATTTCTAATTTAAAACATCCACAAAGAAAACTTGAGCCACAGATTATTTCACTGGTAAATTTGATGTTTAAGAAATACCATCATGTACAAAATACACTTTCAGAGACTACAAAAGGAAAATACTTTCACTCTAGCTTCATGAAGAAAGCACAATCTTAACACCTGACCCCGAGAGGAATGAAACAGATGGAAAACTACAAGCCTGTAACACTTGAACAAAGACTTAGAAATCCTAAACAAATATTAGCAAATCAAATCCACAACTACATAAGGAAGGTAATATAACCAAGCTCATATTTGTGTTTTTCAAGAATAGAAGACTGGTTTAGCATTAAAAAACTAATCACCATCACTATTGTAAGAGAATAAAGCCCCAAATGCATGAGACTACCTCAGAATACATGGAGGGTATTAAAATATTTTAATACTCATTAATGATAACAACAAAGTTCTCAGTAAACTAGAAACACAAGGAAATACTCCTAATTTGATAAACAACTTACCAAAATATTGCACAGCAACCACTTTAAATAAATAAACATTTCAAACTTTCGAGATCAGACATATAATTAAGCTTCAATTTTACATTACCATAGTGCATTTAGTTCAATCTCCTCAATTCAATTTAGTTCAATAAGAATCAAAGAACCACTCATGGTAAAATGAGCTTTTCAAAGGCTGTAAGCTAATAAATTCCCTTTTGTAATCAGATCCCCAACTCCCAAACCCCACCCCAGAATTCATTTATAACTAATGAGGAATACAGGGTCATTTCTCCTCTTTACCATAGGGATACCCAATTAGCCCGGCTATATCTACACAGACTATTCCTTTCCTGCATGCCCCATGTTGCCTTAAGCATGGTACTATGGGGGCAGATATGTTGTTGTTCAGAGATCTGTCCTCCTAAGTACTCTAATAGAGTTCCACATTTCCTCCAGTCATATATAAAGCAAGAGTCAGGCTAGCTTAGTTGGTAGAGCATATAACACTTAATCTCAGTATTGAGGGTTCGAGCCCCACATTGGGTGCCAGCTGAAGTGAGAACCCACAAAAGTATAATAACCAACGTATTAAAGGGTACAATGAAAAGACAAACTCACAGATACAGAGCAAAGCGGATGCCACTGCTGATCCCACAACCTTCATCCAGCCATTCTGCCTAGGGGTCAATAGCAGCAACCATGCAGCCTCAGTGCTTGTTCTCTGACCACGCCAAGCTTGAGAGAGCCTTCCCCTGCAGCTTATCAGTTTTCATGTAGCAGATAAGATCACACCCTAGGGCTGGTACTACAAGTCTATAGGTGGAATGCGTTCCCACAACACATTTTCAAATCAATTTTAGAACTGGTTTTCAAATTCTCATCAAGTTTCTCTGGATTTTTCCTTTTAAACTGCATTCATCATATGACTAAAACTTTGAAGCATTCTTACAAGTCAGTTTTAGACATAGAGTGCAATAATAACAAGAATGACAGGCATGGAGATGAAACAAGTGGTGACACTGTTGGGGAAAGCAGAAGGGAATGTCACTTGGAAGGCAAAGGGGTCTGACTAAATTTCTTATGATTTTTCTCTTTCAAAGGAACAGATGGCACAAACTGAAAGGGACTGCTAGAAGGAGACTTACAGGTGTACTTTGTGCTTAGCAAATCAAATTGATAAATACTCATTTTAGATGTTTCATAATTTTAAAAAAGGAATAGAAGGAAATACAAAATTAACTCTCAAACAGCAGTTAAGATGAGGCTCAAACTTGCCATGCAGGCTTCCCCAAAGGCAACTTCGTCATACTCACTATCCTGGGTAGTGCACTGCATCTTAGAATTCTAAAGTATGCATCTCACAGAGAACCCTTGAGAAAATAAATTCTTCTCTCTCACTGGGAGAAATATTTGATTCATTACTTAGCCAAGTGAAAGGAAAAATAATTAAGCCATCCACTATATAAACTAGTGTTTTCTCTAACCATTTTTGAGACCACAAAATCACACATAAAAATGTCAGCATAAACACATAGTTTGAAAAGCTGTGTCACAATTTAATTGCAAAGTAACTGTCATTTCTCTGTCTTAACATGAACATATTTTAAGTCCCATCATCTCAGATGAATTTAAAGTTACCTCTCATCCTTGGGGAGATGTGTTTGTTCTTATGAACCAAGAAGTAAAGACATGTTAAACTACACTTACCTTCACTACTAGTTATTTTTACAGGTAAATTGCTTTATCTAATTTGCTCCTTGTTGCTCCCTAATATGAACTTTGAAATTTCTTCTGCAATTGACTGATCAACATTTTTAGTTCCTTTAAAACTCTGAGAAAGTGCTCAACATCCTTAGCCATCCGGGAAATGCAAATCAAAACAACTCTCAGATACCATCTCACCCCTGTCAGAATGGCTAAAATCAAAAACACCAATGACAATTTATGCTGGAGAGGATGTGGTGAAAGGGGGACACTCCTCCATTGCTGGTGGGAGTGCCAACTGGTTCAGCCACTTTGGAAATCAGTGTAGAGATTCCTCAGAAAAATGGGAATAAACCTACCACAAGACCCAGCAACTCCACTCTTAGGCATATATCCAAAAGATGCCCATTCATACAACAAAGATGTCTGTTCCACTATGTTCATAGCAGCTTTATTTGTAATAGCCAGAACGTGGAAGCAACCTAGATGTCCCGCACCTGAAGAGTGGATAGAGAAAATGTGGTACATCTACACAATGGAGTACTATTCAGCAGAAAAAAGCAATGGAATCCTGAGATTTGCAGGCAAATGGATGACACTAGAAGAAACCATCCTGAGTGAGGTAACCCAGTCACAAAAAGAGAAACATGGCATGTACTCTCTCATATATGGATTTTAGACATAGATCTGGGGAGTGCCAGCCTACAATCCTATGGCCAGAGAGTCTGGGAAACAGAAACTTTATTTAGTGGCTGATCGAAGAAGAGGCAGACTCCCTTGGTTAAGTACTGAGCTGAACTCAAGAAAGCCAGTAACAGAGAGGGAGGACTGATGATCAAAGGGATTAAGACTGGGCTGGTTTAACCCCCAGAAACAGCTGACCAGACAAAGGTTAACTCTTGAATCCCAGGCATTAGCCTGGGAAGCCAGCATGGGACTGATCAAGACCCCCTGAATCTGGGTGTCAGTGAAGAGGCCTAGGGAATCTATTGAGCCTTGGGCAGCAGATCAGTACCCATCCCAAGTATACACACGGACTTTGGACTCCAATAGAACAATGTGAGGTGCACCCTCACCCAGAACTCTTGGGAAAGGGTCTAGGCCCTGCCCTATATGAAATGACACACTATGGACACCCCCATGGAGGGCCTCACCCTCCCTGGAGAAATGAGAGGATAACGGGGGGGGGGCACGGGAGGAAGGGAGGGAATGGGAGAGGGACCTGGAACTGACTTGTGAAGCAACCTTGATTCTTATCTAAATTTAAACTGGAAAATAAAATTAAAAAAAAAAAACTCTGAGAATCACATTCCTACGCTGAGTGACCTTGAAGTTAGTATTTCAGACCTTTGTCCTTTGGGCTAATACAGTTAATCTAGTCAAAGGCTCCAAGATGACCTTTACTTTAAACAAAAAACAATGCTCCATAGGCACATACAGCACAATAATCATCTTCCATTTGTTCTCTGAAAGTAAACAACTCTAGACAAAACAGTCAGTTCTAGACAGAAGGAACAGAAGGAACTTTCTATTTAACTGGAATTCAAAGAGGAAAGTACGGCAGACTTTATGCATTAGTCAGAAAGAACGATTTCAGGCAAAATTAAGTTTTAAGTAGTCTCTATCATTTTATTTCATAAATGACAATCTATTACAATGGGGAAGGTACAAAGCTGCATCTTTTAGGAGTCAAATTGTATGCAGCTGATGATGTTGATTGTACAGTCTTGCAAGTTTAAGCTTGCAGACAAGAGCATAGTCTACATATTAGAGCACAGCAGGTGGGCTTCTAGACCATGGCAGTCAGCTACCTTGAGATGAGATGTGAGAGAAGTCAGAGGAGGCCCCCTGGAAGGCTTTTCCTCATACAAAAAAAAAAAAAAAAAAAAAAGAATGAAAAGCATGTGTTTTCTTTCCTATTGTGTAACTATTGATGCTTCTGCTGCTATCTTTCAGGCTTGACTGGAACAACTGTAAGCAAAACCCACTCAGGGTTCTGGAGGACAGGCATTGGTGCAGGGTCATTTTCACTGTTTGTAACTATGCCATTTCCAATTGGATCTTCTCCTGGTTGAAGCCAAAAGCTTTCCTATCACTATGATCTTCCTTGTTTGCAACAGTCTCTTCCCAAATTCACATCTGGAAAAAAAACATGGGCCTGCCCATCATCACTTAGATGGCACATTGTCTTTATTGATGTCAGTTCCTGCCTACTCTGATTATCTCTTTCTAAAACCTTGCCATCAGTTATTAGTGTCTATTTAGATGATTCTGCACAGCAAGTCATTACTTCTTTTCTTTCAACAACAGAAATAAAAGTGTTTATCTAGTCGGGCACACAATTCCTAAAATATATTGCCCATTAGTTACTTTTATGGATTTTGGCAAGTTTTAATGTTTAACATGTAGTCTACCCACAAGAACACAAGAAGCATTTGTATATTCAGTTAAAAACTTATAAAAGATCAGGAGGCCCCACACCTACTTGAGGAACTATAAGCAATTCATGGTCACTAGGGGAAATGTTTCTTCAATGGTGTAGTCACTGGTAAGTTACAGGTGCTCATATAAATAACTTCTCACCCACACTCCCTTTAACAATTACAGTGAAAGTTCCCACCTTACCCCAAACAAAGATGAAAGTAAGAGGGCAAACTGAGAAGAGCATGGGAATCAGCAAAAGTGGGAGTGAACAGGAAAAAGGGCACTAGGGGTAAAAACAGTAAAAAAGATACACACGCAGAATATAAGTGGGACACCACATATGTGTAAATATCACCAAGCACACATACTTGCAAAACAATCATAGGAGATAATACTGAAGTGTGTGTGGGGTACGCATGAAGGTCCACGTGAAAGTGTGTGTTTTAAAGTCCTTTAATTAAAAGAAAAAGGCAGTGGTTATAATTCTCCAAACGTAAAACATAGCAAGAGCTGCTCATTTTTGCAGTTCAAAAGCAGTCAGAAACCATAGATTTGTGAGGATAGATTCCAATAAAAACATAGAACTTCAAACGACAGGATAAGATGGATTGTGGACAATGAAACAACCTAGCTCAGGTTGTGGAAAATCAAGGCTGTCAAAGGAAGCTGGAGAGAGTATCTGAGGGCATAAAGGACCAAAAGTCACAAGGACTAAGTTGTGGCCCTCAGAAGAGCCTGTATTCTAACAGTGGTGGTCGGGATACAATATGATGCTGGTGAACACATGAGTAATAGTGTGTATTAAACACAATGAGTGAGAGTCTCTTCGAAAGGATTTATACACAACTCAATAATGGTTCCCAAAATGTGAGGTTGGAGAGATGACTCAGCAGCTAAAGTATCTGTTACTCTTGTAGAGGGCCCACGTTCAATTCCTAGCACATATATGGCAACTTATAACCAATCATCTGTAATTCTAATTCCATTCATAAGCCCCTCTTCTGGACTCTGAGAACAGATGCTTCCAGGCAGAAACCTCATACATATAAAAGGAAATAAATCTGATGAACAAAAGGGTCTGGGTGGAAACAGAATGTGTGTCCTGGCCGAAGCCTGGAGGTCAGGAATTCTAGGGTACAAGTTCTGGATGTAGCATCTGGATGCCATCTGAGGATGAGAACACACTGGAGGCTTAGGGAGAAGAGGGAAAACTCATCAGGTTGGGCTGGAGCACAGGGTATGCTGGCACAGATGGACAAGGGACAAGGTATAGTGAAGAAAGGTGGCTGGGCAGGTTCAGAGCCAGTGAGGTCATAGATCTTAAAGCAGATACATACATACATATGTGTATATCTATATCTATCTTATATATAAGAAAAAGAGGCTATGAATTGGAAAGGGGTTAGAGTGAGGAAAGGGAAGAGGGAAAATGATACAATCATATTTTAAATTAAAAATAAAAAACCTAGCAACAACAATAAGAAAAACTGGTTTCTAAATGTGTCATCTTCCTGCTGCATTGTGCACCATCTGCAGGGCAATTATGCTTACCAAACTTGCACAAAGCCCTTTGCTTTCCCATCGTCCCATACATTCCTGTGGCCCCTTCTTGTTGGATGAGCCATCTCTTTTCCAGCAAAAGAAAATGCTTAATTTTGACTGAGTTGGAAAGAAAAATGCATATGGTATCAGTTAAAAAAAGGTGTCATTACAACATATTGAGACTTCTGTGATTCTCACAAAGGGATTTATGTGAACTAGAATGAGGAAATACTGTGGAATCCTACATTAGGTATCTATTAGATACCACTTATGATAATTACAGCAACACCATATCTAGAAGCTCTTTCAAGCCAGGAGATTAATACATAATCAGGTGAGAGCCCTGAGACATGAAAGAATTCAGAGAATCAACTAGCAGAAAAGGATAAAAGAAAGGAAAAAGGAAAGTATGACTTCCACATTCACTGGTCAGTATTACCCTAACTGCAATCGCCTATGCTCTCTGTTATCTTATGTATCTTAGTAAATCTGCTTCTTCCTCTAAATCAGAAACTTCTTGGAGTTGGGAACTAAGAATTTCACCTTACTGTCTCCATGTCTACTAGTACTAGTTAAAAGTAAAAACAGAGTTTACAAACTATAAACAGCCGTGTGGATTCAAGCTTGGCTTAAAAATTCTGGCTATCACTGAGTAGTAGAGTTACTATGGTTATGTTTTTTGATGACACCAAGCATCACATTTATGCCTACAAATTATATTCATAAAATCAACCTAATCCACTGGAGTGCAACAAAACTGTAAATAGGCAAAGTATTAATTCATGGTTTGCATACAACATTCTACAAGTGCCAAGTGTTACAAGGTTTTAATATGATTATGTACAGGACTCGGTAAGATGGTTCAGTAGGTAAAATTAATTACAAGCCAAACCTGACAACCTGAGTTGGAACCCAAGAACAACCCACAATGGGAAGAAAGAAGCAACTCTCAAAAGTTGTCCTCTGGACTCTACCAAAGAGTGAAGCAAGTATTTGTGTCCCTCCCCCCCCTTCTCTCTGTTTCTCTCTCACACACACATACACACATAATATATGATAATCACACAATTATGTATTGAATCATGCCTACTCAGCATTCTAGATAAATAAGGGGAAAGAACCAGCACACAATACTCCCTTAAGAAAGCTCCAGTCCTCAGATAACACAGACCCCACTGCTGATGATTGCTACTCCTGGAAGGCACAGACAAGTTTCCCTGGGGGACTAGGATAGTTGACTCCCAGCAAGACTGATTGATAAAAGATACCTATACAGCTGCCACTTTATGATGCCTGAATACCAAATTCTTTGTCTATTTCATTTCTTCTTTAAAATTATTATTTTATCATTTCTAGTTGATACTTATTCTGATTTAAATGCTAACTTATAGTCTCTTTAAGCATAAAAATAAAGAGGGATACAAATACCAATAAAGAGGGAGGAGAGACACAAGGACAGAGGGAAGGAGGAATCTTATGTAGCTCATCAAAAATTTAGAGCATAAAAGTAACAATTCTTAAGAACTTAAAAATATTACGGCAAGAAAAAATTTTATAGATCTGCTTATGAAAGAGTTATGCAAAATTCACAAGAAGAGTGCACCAGAGGAGGAAGTCTCAGACTCTGGTCAGAGGTTCTGGCCTGATTGAATAGATAAGGCCCCTGCTGCCACCCAGAGAGTGTGGCTTGTGGACTTGTGGCACTAGCAACAACAGGCAGGTAGTAAGCAAATGCTCATTCTCCGTTCACACACAGAAGCAATGAATCTGGATCCAGGTTTAACAGGGTCTATGGGTGACTCATCTGTACATCAAGTTTGAGAATCATTAATGTATGTGGTTAGCTGTGATTAGATTAAAAAAGGAGGTTAATATGCCATATGCTTTGGCTATGAATTATCCTCTATGAATTTTAAGTCAATTAAGTTTAAAAAAATAGCTCCCTGTTGTCCTGATTGACAATACACTATGCTAAGGCTGATACTGAAATGGGTCCATTTCCTCATGTATACATTGGGGGAGTTATCAGTATTCAATTCAGAGGGTTGTTGAGAAGGCTAAGAGCATCACCCCGGTTTAAGAATAGCATAGTATGCAAGAAGGTAACCTCATCTGGCAGAACAAGAAATAGTTACTATTGCTAAATGACTGGTCAATTACTATGGGCAGATATGCAATTAATGACATTAAAGCAATGTATGTAAATAAAATGCATGATGTATTAATACTCTGTATTGCTAAATAATGAACTAACAGTTGTAGATTGTTTCAAAAATTGTGAAGGACACAATTTACCATGAGGTGATTTACCATGAAAGCGTGACTTCAAGGGAGTCAGAGAAACATCCCACAAGGGCACATGCAGCAGGCAGAGAGCTCTTTTGCAGAGCAAGAGGACACTTGCAGGACAAAGCAACCACATTGCTTGTCCATGTACCTCAAGCATTATCTGAGTGGGCTAAAGAGAGCTGTCATAGGCAAAGTCTTTGATCAAAATATGCAAGTCGAAGATCAAAAATAAAATGACATAACTCAAGTTTTCTACTTACTAGGTCTAAGAAATGGCTCTCAAGGTATTACAAGGGTCTCCTAGATAAGACCTTAGGGTGCTCTAAATTGAAGTGTGCACTAGAAGCCAGAGCACCTTCACATTTTGGAGCTGATTTACAAGACCACAGAGACTGCAGAGGATGTGACTACTGAGGCCAAGAGAGCTTGGACTATGAGTTAGGAGGGCCTAAGAGAAGATAAAGAAGACAAATCTCTGTCTCCATACAACAAGATTCTGGAAGTTCCTGGCCAGAGAAGTCACAAGCCATAAAATGACAGCTGCAGAAGGCTTTTCTCAACATTTCTCCTCCCCTTGCCTGGGCGAGAATACTCCTCTCATCTGGGATTACAGACAGCTGCTTCTGTGACAAGAGGCTCTTAGCTCCCTTTTCTGGAGAGAAACATGACAACTCTATGAAAACAGTAAAAAAGTGCCAATAGCAAAATTAGCAGAGTTGATGGCAAGCATATTATGTTAAAAGGAGAGAGTTGCAGGTAAAATATGCTCCCTAATGACATCTGGAACCCTGGATTTGCCAATGTGTTCATGTACCAATTTACAGAGGCAACTAAGAAAGGTCTGGACAGGCTGGGCATAGTGGTGCAAACTTTGAATCTCACCATTTGGAAGGGAGAAGCACATTGCTATCTGGAACTTACAGGACAGCCTGGTCTATTGCTGTGAAGATACACTATAATCTCAGAAACTCTTATAAAGGAAAACATTTAATTCAGGCTGGCTTAGAGTTTCAGAGGTTCATTATCTTCATGGCAGCATGAAGACAGACTTAGTGTTGGAGAAGGAGCTGAGAGTTCAACTTCTTAAACCTCAGGCAGCAGAAGCAACTGTGTCATTGGGTGTGGTTTGAGCATATGAGACTTCAAAGCCTGGCTCCACAATAACACATTTCCTTCAACAAGGCCTATTAGTGTCGCTCCCTATGGGGCAAGCACTTAAACATAGGTATCGGGGCCATAACTACTCAAATCACTACAACTTAAAGAAATGCTCACAGATTTCTTTCTATGATGACTTTAAAACCCATAAAGTGGACAGTCAAGATTGTCACCCAGATTTTTAAAATATTATTTAAAAATTGAACAGTTTTCAAGTAAAAGATGCTCCTATGTTTTGAGGACCATTTTTAACAACATTATCCTAATTCTTATAATCATCCTACCTGAAACTTGACCCTCTGATTGATGTCTGACAGGTGGAACTGCTTCAGGAAGCGCTCGTCCTCACTCCAGAAGAGACGGATGTCAGGGATATCATAAAGGATCATAGCCAGTCTTTCTAACCCCAGGCCAAAAGCCCAGCCAATTCGATCATGAGCACCAGCTGTGATTAGGAACAAAGCAAAATGTCTATTTAGGAAAACATCAAGACCACAAAGATGCCTGGTGCACTCTGATCAAGACTGACAATGCCTCTGAGTGGCAGAGCTGAAGAGTTCTAGGGACTGATCTAAGACAATGTTCAACCTTATCTTTTCCTTCATGTCCACACTTACAGCTCCCTGGAAGCTCTCTGGAATCGTACCAGCTGGAGCGCATCTTTAACTTTTCAATAAAGTCAACAGGGAAGTTTGGTTATGCACGTGTCTCCTCCCTTCCTCCTCCTCTGTGTATGTGTGTGCACATTTGGGTGCATTTGTGCATGTGATTGTGTGGAGGCCAGAGGTCAACAACAGGTACTTTCTTTTTAAAATGTTATTTATTTTTATTTTATGTGACTGGCTATTTTACCTGCATGTACCTCTCTGCACCACATGCTCCTAGTGCTCACAGAGGCCGAAAGAGAGCATTGGAGCCTCTGGAACTGGAGCTCCAGATGTTTGTGAGCTGCCAGATGGGTGCTCGGAACTGAACCTGGGTCCTCTGCAAGAGTAAAAAGTGTTCCTACCATTGGCAGCATCTATACCTTATTTTGGAGATAGGATCTCTTAATAAACCTGAAACTCGCTGATTCAGTGAGACTGTCTTATCAGCAAGCCCCAGAGATCCTCCTGTTTTCATCTTCCCAGCACTGGGATGACAAGCATTCACTGTCATGCCTGGCTTTTTATTTGGGTGTGGGGAATCCAAAGTCAGGTCTTCATGATGGAATAGCAAGTATGTTACCTACTGAATCATTGCCCCAGCTTCAAGTTCAAGCCTGGGCTCCTGCTTGTGAACTAGGATTTTCTGTAATCTGGGTTTGCTCTAATTCAAACATTAGAGCCCTATATGCAGACTACTTAAGAGAATGGAAGACAAGTGGCTTGCCATACAGATAAAAGTCTTCACAATGTGACAAAGCACATGGCTGACATTTAGAAAACAGTATCAGGCCTTTAAGAATAGGGCACATGCCCCACATCCCTAATACAGAAACTATCATCACCAATTGATAACCACTTACAAATGAAAATTTAGTTTTCTCCAAGGGAGTTTTGAGGGGGAAACAAACTACTTTTAAGGGTAGACTGCATGCCAAGCAGTGGGTGGCACAAAAATTTAACTCAACGGCATCTTTGTAAGTTCCTTGTCTCTTAATGCTATACCAAAGCTTTTTTCCCCATTAATTCTCTCCTCCAGGCCTCCCTGCCCTTCCCTCTTTCCCCTCTCACCACAGAGATGGAGTGCATATATATATTATGGCTTCTGGTGTTGTGTTTATGGCAGTCCTAAGTGTATAAAAGAGCAGGCCTCTGAATCTGTATTTGTTTCTTGTGCCTTTTCTTGGGCTCTCTTCCTGTTTGCTTATTTTGTACTATTAGGATGTGTTTGCTTTTGTTTTATCATTATCATCATCATATCATATTATAATTCCTTAGGAGTCTGTTTGTTTTCTAAAGAGAGACACAAAGGGAGTAGATTTGGGTAAGAGGGAAGGTGGGGAGGAACTGGGAGGAAGAGTGGTCAGGGAAACTATAACTAGGATATATTATATAAAAATATTCAATAAAAACTTCACCTTAATTTTTTTTTAATCCTTCATGACCTATCTCAAGAATGTAGGGAGAGCAGGCAATGTGTATCCCAAAGCATTTATTCCTAAGGTAATGTGTCCTGTTAAGATTATGACACGGCCATGAATTTTAAGGCTGTATTTCACATAGATGAGGCAGAATAAGAAATACAAAATGCAGAGGAAGACATGGGAAAACTTCACACAGCTAGAAAAGCTTTTATAAAGAACTCATGAAAGGAACACTATTATAACTGAACACCAATGATGAACAGAGTTCCATGGCAGTCAGAGGTGACCCCAAGACCCTCAACTCCATGCACATGTCCTAGAGAAAGCCCTCCCTGAATGTGATGAGGACCCATAAAGAGTGAGATTTCTAAGACTCCATTTTCACAGACGAGAGATAGTGGACTTTGTTGGCTATGAGCAGCTATATATATGGTCTTGGAAAGCCTCAAGGATCTGCAAGAGGAAATAGAAACCTCATTCCTATAAACCTAAGGACCAAATTACCCCAACAACTTGGTGTGCTGAGAAGTGGCCTTGTGAACTACAGATAAGCATTTTATCAATGCCTATCACAGCAAGATTATTCTCATCATTGTTCTGGCCAAAAGGCTTAGGCAAGGGGCTTGAGAGTAGTTAACAGCATAGACTGATCTTGTAGAAGGACTGCACTTTTGATTTCCAGCTTCCACATCAGGCAACTCACAACACCCTTAACTCCAACATTAGGGGAAGCTGACATCTCCAGCCTCCAGAGACATCTGTAATCTCAATCTGTCTCTCAACCCCTCTCTCTCTCTCTCTCTCTCTCTCTCTCTCTCTCTCTCTCTCTCTCTCTCTCTCTCTCTCTCTCTCTCTCTCGCTCCCCCTCACACACACTGTGTTTTTATTTTATTTTATTTTATTTTATTTTGGTTTTATGAGACAGGGTTTCTCTGTATTGTTTTGGAGGCTGTTGGTCCAGCCTGGCCTCGAACTCACAGAGATCAGCCTGCCTCTGCCTCCCGAGTGCTGGGATTAAAGGTGTGCGCCACCACCGCTGGGCGTGTTTTTAAAAAATATAAAAGTTTGCTTATGTTGTGACATCCAATCATCATGGAAGGTTTGTTGAGCTGTAATAAATTTCATCTTTAAAACACTTTGTTTTGGTCCCATCTAGACTTATATATGAAATATACTCAGCACTCTATCATGGTTCATTAAATTATTAAGACACTGCCAGCAAATCCTGTTAGGGATGCTGGTTACCAAACATAGTCTTCTTAAAGGAGGCTTCAGGAAATAAATAGATCTCAGATCTAAGAAAATTCCTGTGAGTCTTATGAACAGAAAAGGCTTCCTCCAGAACAAATGGGCTGTTTTTAACTTTGAGGATCCATGCATTACGTAATTGGTCATAATAATTCACTCTTTATTTCAGCCCTGTGGAAACTTGGAGCCAAACATGTACATCCACTTAACAACTTAAAAAAAATGCCCAGGATGTAAGTCTATGTGACCCCCTACCCCAGTTTTATTTTCATATCATGATTTCCATGTTGCCCTGATTATTCCAACTATTTATTTTACCCTCTTCTATGTATTTTATAACGTGCTTCAAATTATTTGTGGAAGAGAACAAGGCATAAATAAACAACATTGGAAACCAATGTCAGGGACAATCTTCAGCTCTTTGGGATACTTGCTTTAATTGATTGACAAGTGTTCAAAGACAGAACTTACAGAAGGATTTCCCCCTCTCATTCTAGAACCATACACTCAGGGAGCCAGAGTCACCAGAAGAGAGAACTCTGTGCAGAAGGGCATTGTCACTAACAGAACCCTTGTGATGAGAGGCACCAAGCATCTAATTAATGCCATTCCACAATGACTGAACGTTCTATGAAAGAATGTTCATGTTTCATTGTTGCTGAACATCGTTATAAGAAAGCCAGTCATGCATGTGGGAAAAGAGAGGAAGAGTAGGAGTCGGCAATAAAAAATAGGACAGAAAGATAGGATCACTGTGAAAGTAGAGAAACAAAATTGATCTCATGGTTTAGCCGATTCTAACCTATGGATGTGCCTATGAGATGGCTGGCCCTCCAGGCCCTTTCCTCTACAGCTATTGAGAAGGGATTGAAAAATACCAGCCCATTAAAATATGCTATTTAAGGAGCAGATTTCCCTCCAGAAACTACAACATAAAAACAAAGATTGTAGAACTAAAGATAAAATTTAAAGTAAAATATAATTCCAGGGTGGGGAGGCTAGAAAAAACACACATGCTTAACAGTGGGAGACTGATCCCTTCTTTCCTCAGAAGCCGAGAGGTACTTTCCTCTTTCATCTACAGTTCTTTATCAATGGCCTACTCAACCCTTGGGAGACAGTAAAATCTTCTCTTTATTGGGGCTACAACTGAGGTCTAAGGAAATGGCTCAGTGGGGCATGTGCTGATTCCCCAGAGGTTCTGAATTCGGATCTCAGGACCCACGCCCAGCAGTTCACATCATCTGTAGATACAGCTCCAGAAGAGCCAGCGCTCTCTCCTGCCTCCAAGGGCAGCTTTACTCACATGCATCTGGCAGCCACACAGTCACATGCGTATGCACTAATAAAAATACATCTTTCAAAAACCATAATTACTGAAGCTTTCTTGGTCTCCTTTAATAGTTTTGCATCCTTAGCCCTTGCCATGTTAACAAATGACAGCATGCATCTTTTGGTCTTATAAAAAAGTAAAGGAATTCCCAGAAGACATTTTTTTCAGCAGTTATAACATGCAAGTAAAAATTCATTAAAACTAAAGATAATAGAGTTTTAAAGTAAAATTTCAGAGGGGCATGCTAGGAAAAAAAAGACTAATATCTCTTATGAACACAGATGAATAAATCCTCAACAAATTACTGGAAACCAAATTCAGCAGCATATTAAAAAGATTATACACTATGATCAAATGGGATTTGTGCAGGGATACATGCAAGGGTAATTCACAATATAAGACCCAATGAAAGTAATATCGCAAGCTAGTAGAAAAAAGGGGAAAACACACACCATTATCATAATTAATGCCAAAAAGATTTTGATAAAAATGAAACATGCTTTCATGATTAAGTAATTTTCAATAATTAGAACACAATGGAATTTCCTCCACATAGCTAACATCATATTGAGTGGTGAAAAACTGCCAAGGGTGTTAGCTACCCCCACTTCTATTCACATAGTACTGACAGTTGTAAACAGAAAAAATTAGGCAAGAACAAGAGATAAAAGATACCCATTTGGCCAGGCGGTGGTGGCGCACGCCTTTAATCCCAGCACTCGGGAGGCAGAGGCAGGTGGATCTCTGTGAGTTCGAGGCCGGGCTGGACCGATAGCCCCCGAAACAATACAGAGAAACCCTGTCTCGTAAAAACCAAAAAAAAAAAAAAAAGATACCATTTGAAAATTACAAAATATAATTATATTTATAGATTACTTCATGAAGAAACATGAAATTCAGAAAAGTTGAGTAATACACAAACAAAATTGCAAAAAATATATAATCAAATTGCAAAAATCAACTATATGTCCAAATATCAATAATGAACAATTTGAATTAAAAAAAACTTTATTCACCAGAGTATCAGAAGAACAAAGTAGAGCTTGACAAAAAATTGCCTTTACTTGCTGAGCCATCTTGTCTGCCCCCCACCTGACACTTTATTCAAAACCTAAAATAGGTCAGAAATCTAAATTTAAGGCTTAACAGTTTAAAACTCTTCAAAAAAATACAGAAAAAAATCATCCCTTGCCTCCAAAAGCTCACTAAAGAAGCTGAGTTTCATCAACATTTAGATTTTTTTGTACATCAAGACACTTTAGGAAAATGAAACCATAGCCTACAGAATGGCAGGAAAGATTTGCCATGTGTTCGATAAATGTTAACTGTTCACGGAAAAAAAAAAAAAGGAATTCCCACAGGGCAACCATAGACAATCCTATTGAAAAGGGGACAAAGATTTGCACAAAACTCCCAATACATAAAAGGCCATCATTTCACCCATACTGTCTTGATTTTGTGCTCCACAATGAAGCCATCGAAACAGTCAGGTTGGTATCTAGGCTTTATCAATGCTGGAACTTAAATCTTTGGACAGCTCAAGTACACATCCAGTGGCTGGTTCCCCAGATTCATGTTGAAAAAATGCGTGAATTTAGGTCTTTCCAAACACCTGAGAGCCACATTCCATCTGTGAGCTTTCTATTTGGAAGTGCTTGTTTCAAGACTGAGGTTGCCAGAGTCCATGAAAACTAGCAAAACAGCTTACAGGATTTACTCAGGTGTACCAGGAGACTTCAACGTTGGGTTTGGATACTCCAAAGTTGGCCTTTATGCTGGACCTGACCTGAATATATACACAGAACTCATCCTGGTTGAGCTAACAGGACTAGTATTTAGCAGTGGCACTGGATAAAAAGCTTTTGCCTCCCTGGATCATTAGTTACAATGACCATCACAGGAACAGCAGGCAGCACATTGCCCAAGAGAGACACTGCACACAGAGGCTGGAATAGAAAGACCTATGTAGCCACATCAATTCTGATTTCTCTTCTTCCTACCTAGGATGTGGTCCTTGACCTCCTTCTTTCAGCTACACTTCTTCAATGGTTTCCTCTGAGACAGGCCACTGGATGACTGCCTTTCCCAGCTGAGCCTCAAGATCGATCTCCTGCCTGAAAACCTTCTCTAGCTGCGCATATCTTTGGCCCCACACACTTCTGTCAATAAGTCCCTCACATGATCCAAAGGCAGACTTTTTAGAAGTTTTTCATGTCTGGGAACAGACTGTGGACTGGCCAGGAAAAGTTTTCCTTAGTACACTCTGCACTGTGCACTACTCACAGTACACACACCATCATCTATCTCATAGAACTCACTTTGGTCCAGGCTCTTTCTTTACTGGGTCCAAAATTTGGCTTTCTGTACCTAAAGAAACAGAAGTTTCTGGAGCACATGCCAATCAATAGCACATAAAGTGATTGCCAGAGAGATTCCCCTCCACAGACATCCTCAGTTTCCAAAGTCAAAGTATCATTCACTAGGAGGAGATGTGTAGACCTAGAGACCAGGTATCAATGACACTAGACATGAGCTTTGAGTATTAATAGTATTATGAACTTTCAGTGTAAATAGCAATGAAAATAGATCAAGGAGCACTTAGGGAATTTTAGAAATAGAGAAAAAGAACGGAAAGGAGGGAGGGAGGGAGCGAGGGAAAGAATGACATAGAAGGAAACCAAAGAATATTACAGAGATTCATCACAAAAGTGTTAAGACTAATAAATTAATAGATATATCACTGGACACTCCTGACAGGAAAAGACTTGAATCACACAGCGTCAAGGACACCCCAAGAGGACAGCTATGTGTTTTAATTTAGCTGTTTTCTTTAATATACACCACAACATAAAAGTAGAACCCCTTGGGAATAACGAAGACCCCTTTCCCTGTGGAGTAAAGTGGTATTTACTATCTTAGTTAGGAAAGATGTTAACACTGCCATTCCTAGTAACAAAATTCCACAAAACTTACATAAGGTCTCCATGATATGCTCAATGAGAAGGTACAAGAAATCCGATGGGATCAACAAGAAAGATATTAGAATTAAAAACAAAACCCTAATGTCATAAATTGTAACCACTTCACAATGGACAGAAGAACAGCAAAGGGGCTCAGAGCCTAGGACTATAGTCTGAGGACCAGAAACAGTGTTTTCGCTGTCAGCTTTACAGAGCTCACATGTGACATTCATTCTTCTGGCGCATACCAATGTATACAATCTATAGAAATGCAAACATACTCTATAAAGATAGACATTAACTTCTCTTTGGCAAAAGAGGGTGGCAGTAGCCATATCAGCCATCACTTTATATATTCTTTGGTAGATCTGCATGATATATTTGATTCATAGTCATTGATAATAACACAAATTTATATTGATACTGACACATCTGTAAATATTCATTGCATACTATAGTAACTACAGAAGTCATCTGAGATTGGCTGACACAGCATATTTCTTGAACCCTTGACATGAGTTGTATATTTTCTAAACAAGAGATGAAGATTTCAAATTGCACAACACTCTCACCTAATTCGAAATCTACATTCCATTTTTGTGTCTCAGTAATTATCCCACAACATTTTTCCTTTTCAGTTGAGGACTATATATTATCCTCACAAAGCATGTACAATCTCTGTTAATCTAGAAACAGTCTTAGCTTTCTCTTGTTTTACATGATACTGAGATGACATGAGAACCCAAAGCCAGTTGTGCAGCACAGTATCCTGAATGTGGGATTGTCTGGTAGTCTTTTGTGACTGAATTCAGGTTCTGGAACCTAGCAGAAACCTACAAGTGACATTGTTTTTTCTTCAGGCATCAAGCGAAACTCATGGTACCCATCTTTCAGGCTATTATTCCTAGTGTTTACTTTTCTGATTAAAACAAACAAACAAACAATCCACTGCTACAACTTTGGAGTTCATGAGCTGCAGAGTCGTTGATCCTGGGTTCTTTAGTTCCTCACCACGTACACTTAAGCGCATGTTTAAGTGAACTTGTGCTCAGATGAGGTCACATGGATGCTGTTAGCTGTCTATTGCTGGGGTGTTTTGATCCTTTCACATCATCCAGTAAGCCAGTTTGAGTGCTTACACATATGGTTGCAGGGTTCTACTTGCATCAGGAGTACAAATCTTGGTATGCAAACACTCTGCATGTGTCTTTTTGCTGTTAACCTGACTGACTAAAGACATAGGGCCAAGCCACATATGAGGAGTAGAAAAAGACTGCCAAGTTAGTCATTAGCAAGCCTGTGGGAGGATAAGTTACAGTTCCTAACATGTAATGCTTTATGCTAATATCCATTTATCCTTTCAGCAGATATTTATTATGGCTTATTTTTGTAAAAACGAAATTAATGTGGTGGATGCTTCCTGATTAGCAATACCAAATAAGATAACAAAAAAATAGTAATTACTTGGTATGATAAATCAGAAAATAAGATTTCATTAAATCTCATGTCATTATGCGACTGTTATCAGCTCTATTTCCTAGTAGATAAGAAAGCCACAGTTTAAAGGGCTTAACTAATTTGCTCAGGGTTATACAACTATCTAAAAATGCTTCTGGTTGTAAGGAATAGAAAATCCAAATGAAAATTACATGCATCATGAACACTTGATTTCCACAAGGATTCTGGAGGGGGCCATTTCCTGGGTTGATAAAACATCTCTGGGATGTCATGGACAATCCTTGCTCCTTTTATCTTCCTGTCCTGTTCTTAGATGGCTGCCATGAGTATTGCTGTAATTACCTGGTGCAGTACAGAGAGGTAAAGCATTCCTAATACTTCTTTCTTCTTAAAGCCACCCCCCTGAGCTAGTTTGCTGGGCCACTGAGTTTTAAGGGGTGAAAGAAAACATAGCTGCCTGGCTTCTCTAAATCTAAAGTGGAAATGTCTCTAAGGAGAGCTGGCACTGGGGTTAGCTGGCAAACACTTAGTAAGTGCCAGATCTCGGATGTGAATCAGGAGCATGGAGCTTGAGAGCTCATGCCCCCAAGAGATGCATGCTTTCAAAGCAAAGAGACAAAGAGCTTTTAGTCCTATGAGTGCTAAAATGAGGTTCTTTTGGGCTGCAGAGGAAGAAGGACTTACTTTAAAATAGCCTGAACAAGTCTATTTGGAAAAGGACATCACAAATGTTCTTAAATGACTGCAGGGTGTTGAAGGTAAGATCATCAACCAGAAGCAAAAATAAGGTAGGCAAATGGAGGAAGAAGCATGGCATTGAGCCAAGCTGACCAAACTGGACAGCTCACAGTGCAGGAAAATTCAGAGCTTTAGAAAACACAAGAATATCATACAACATGCCTCTTCTGGCTTTTAATAAGTATTAAAAGATAAATACAGTGATATTCAAGGCACCAAACTACAGCTCATATCTCACCTGTTAATGCCTCTCTCAGAAAGTCCCAAAATACAGTGCTTACATTTTTTAGCTTATTTACTTCAAATTCATTGTAAAATCCTAGATTCCCAAAGAATTAAATGTTGCAAACAAGTTATAGCAAAAGTCAGTCTCCTCATAGTTTAATAGCTTTATTTCATTGTTTTATAGTTTAATAATAAAAATAATATTTCCCATTCTTTTATATAGATACTGTGATTTATTTACTGCTCAATTGTTTCTTTGTGGCCAGGATCTCGCTAAGTAGCCAAAGTTGGCATCAAACTCTTGCATCTTGCCTCCCCCACTGAATGCTGGTATTACAGGATTGTGCTACCATCTGACTTGAAATGAAGGGTGGCTTTTTATTGTAGTTGTTTTGACACATGGTCTCATGCAACCCATGCTAGCCTCAAATTCTGTAGCCAAGGATGACCTTGAAACATTTTACACTCCTGGTTCTAGCTTCCCAGGGCTGAGATTACAGGAATTGGCCACCATGCCTGGTTTTATGTGGTTCTAGGAACTAAGTCCAGAGCCTCAAGCATGCTAGGCAAGCAATGTACCAAGTGAACTGGATCGATAGCCCATTTGTTTTGAGATAACTCAGGTTATCCTGGAACTATGTAATTCAAGCTGATCTCTGATTCGTAGCAACCATCCTGCTTCAGCTTCCCAAATGTTAGGATTACAGGCATGAATCACCCAAACGAGAGACAGTTTTCAGGTTATCACTTACTGTGTTTTGTTTTAAACTGCTTAAAATGCATACATACAGATATTAAAATAATAATATACTCTTCCAAATTTGCAGGTGGTCCTGAAAGAACATGGGTAATACTTAAAGTGCACTAAAGTGACTATTAACTTTCAATTTCAACTAAATGTGGAATCTTTATATGCTGCTTTTTATAAGGTGAGTCACACCCATAAAAAGGTGCTTGAGAAAACACTCCAAAGCTGCTGAGCACACTTGGCAGTGCTGGGAAATGCTTCCACTCACACCAAATGTCATCACTAGATTTCTTTATTAACAAGATTTACCAAAACAAGGCCACAAACAGAAAACAAAGCAGAAATTAGTGAGTTTGCTATAGTATAAAAAGTCTTTAAAGAAAACAGAGCAGAAATGGAATGACTTTCAGGAAATCCCCTAAGCACAAATTACCAGGACACTTTGATTGTAGGAGGCCTGTCTTGGACAGAAGGGCAAACATAGTCTTTCTACAGAGAAAACAGCCATGTATTGCCTGCTGACACTTACCAGAAGCATCAAGTCCCACCTGAGAGGATCATCTGACCCAACCCTTTGCTGGCCAACAAAGATAAGCCCAGGAGATACCAGCTATAAAACACAACATAGAGCCTAAATAGAAAATATATACACGTAAAGTATCTACCATCTATTTATCAGTCCACTGAATGTGTATCAACTCCCACATACCCACATACATGCATGTTAAACACACATATTGTGACACATGTCATGTGCATATTAAGAAGAATATCTATGTCTTTATGGGTGTGGAAGATATGACAACATACTAATGTCCCTTTCAGACATTTTAACCAATAGCTAGATCCCTAAAGTATTAATTTAGATGCTTTATCTCTTTCTCTCTGAAGAGAAAAGAAATGACAGTTGCTTTCATTTATCCACCAGAAAAAGTTTTCCAAAATAAAAGTTAACAGTGCTCTATTTCTTGTAACACTGTTGTAATTTTTTTTAACCAGGAAAGGGACTTAATTTAGAGTAAGTAATGCCACTGCCACTTAAGTCTATGAATGATGAAAGGAATGTCAGCTGTTCTAATTCCATAATTCCCAAGCACTGACAATTAATGAAACACTCTTTACTAGTGGGAGTTGTTTTAAGCAGCAGATAAAGGAGTCACTGAGCCTTTTAAGATTTATTCTCATAACCAAATTACATATCTCTTCACCATTATCCAATATATAATTAAAAGATGACATTTAAAAACAAATCTTAAAAAAAATCAAACTGCATCCCACTCGCAGCGGGAAAGTAAGTAGGAAACAGGGTTTGTCTTCCAGGAGTGATGGGAGGACCTGCACAATAAAGTCCATCTTGATCTTAGTCTCCCTTTGTGCTACAGCTGTCACCCTGGGCATCAGTCTTACTTGTCAATACAGGAAATGTTAGATTGTATCATTGAATGCTATTGGACAGATATTAATTGTGCTGTTTCACTGCTGAAGAAATATTCGTTGACCTTTCCCAACAGAAAACAAATCAATAGGAGGATCTTATGAAAACTGCTTCCTCCCTGGGTTTGCTCCAGAACTTGGAAATTTACTGAGTTACGTATTTGTTAGACCATCTGCTTCATAAGCATCTACATCAAGAGAAACGGTGTTCTTTCATGTTAGCCCAAACACAAAATCCAAAGATGGCTATAATTCTTTGATTGTAGTCATGCTAATTATCAAAAGACAAAATTTCTGAGGACAAGATGAACAGTTTGACACTGTCTATCCCATATATCTAAGGACATCTATATGAATTTGCCTCGTTTCAATCTTAACTCTCTAGTGTCTCATCAACACTAAGCCAGTCTACTTTTGTCCTCATCATCACCAGAGGGCACATCCTCATAAAGCACAAGAGATTAGGGTAAGGAGGGAGGATCATCACTGGGTTTTCCAGGGTTTGGCCTCCACAATTGTATGCAATTATTTATAACAACATCTGACAATACATGGAACTAGACTAGAATAACAGTAACAACAGTAACAAACTTTTCTCTACTAACACTTCACATATATTAACCAATACTTTTTAGTTACAGTGTCTGGTATAAAAATTAGAAAAAGTCAACCAATCCTGAGAAGGCCAATCCATCTACAAACAAGGTGCCTCAAGTAAGTGACAGATATCCTTCAACAAGTAAATGATCATAGCAACTGCCACACACATCATGGCATAATACTGTACAAGATGGGATGAATATTCGATAAGATACACCAACCCCTGTGACTCTTCAGGGAATTTCACCAAATGAAGAAAGCTAATATTTAAAGACTATATCCTATATAATTCCATTTTTGTGGCAATATGAAGCAATATAGTTTTAGAAACAAAGATATCGGTAGTGATCAGAGTTAGGCAGAGCAGCTCGGGGGAATGGTGACCATAGTCATGAAAAGCAACAAGAAGGATCCTGGTGGTAACAGAAGGGCTTTGCATTTTGACTTTGGAAAATCATTACAGGGGCTGGAGAGATGACTGAGCACGTAAGAGCACTAGCTGTTCTTCCAGAGGAAGGTTCAATTTCCAGCACCAACATGGCAGCTCACATTTGTCTGCAATTACAGTTCTAGGGTATCTGATACCTTCATAAGACATGAATGTAGGCAAACACCAATGCACATAAAATAAAATACAAAATCATTACAACTAAATACACATGCAAATGACATCTAGCAAAAGTTAGAGATCTTTGGGAAATCAATTAATTGTATCACTATCAACTTGGCAGCTTCTTTTCTAATTAATACCAAGGAGAAACTGGAGACAATTACTGTGGCTGTTCTTACAGCTGCACATGCATCTACAATCTCCACCCCAAAACAAGTATAAAATTTCTACATCTGTGAAGAATCTTGCCTATCATAACCTTCAGAGTCTAGTGAAAACATTGTAATAAGGGGCCTATAGTTGTCACTCTCCCCTGAAGGAGAAAATTCATCTGAAGAAGACCTAAGTCCCCATTCAGTCATCTTCTTCCCTTCTTGTTCTTTCCCTTTTTCTCTCTCACTTTCTCCTTCCTCCTTCCCTCCCTTCTTCCTTCCTGACCGTCTCTGCCTCCTGTGTGTTGAGAGTAAAGGAATGTTCTGTCATACCTACCCAATACTGACAAACAGTAGTGTTGACTGGGTTCCTGAAGGAAAACAATGCTATGCTCCCATGCTCCTCAATGTGAACCCTGGTTCCTAACAGCCTGAGTTCTTACCTTTCCTGGACATTTCTAGACTCTCAGAGTTAGACTGAGAAGAAGACAGCCTCTCGACACAAGTGGCAGGTGAGTTCCTGTGGGGGTAGGGAAGCTCTACTTGCTTGGAAGAAGGTGAAGTCTGAGTACAGGTAAGGATGTGGTACACATAGGCTATGTGTCAGCACTCTCCATCACCTAGAAATTCCCCAGCAGAGCATGTCCAAAGGAAGGAGGGATTCCAATGCTTCTCTGCTGCACAAAGGCACATTTAGTGGCCAATTCCTGCTCAGATTCTTACACATGGTAGCATCTGCTCTTGAGGGGTGCAAGGACATACGGGCCATAACAGAAAGCTGCTCCCACTTAAAAAGTAGACTAGTTAAAAACATTGACCCTGGAACCAGACAAATACAAGCTATACCACTAACTATCAGGTAACCTAAACAACCCATGAAATCTCTCTCTGAGTCAATGTCCCCATTTGTTAATTGAGGGTGATTAATAAGTTATTAAAGGGAAAAGGCCCAGGACAGAAGCTGGAAGAAGGGAAGTACCTTATGGTGACTATCATGAAGAGTCTGGGAAGGTTGAGACATGTCACTTAGCAATGGCTATGCTTCTTTTATATTTTTGGTTGGTTATATTTTATCTCTCCAGTTAGCCATGCTTCTTTTAAAACCTACTTTGCCTCAGGCTTCTCTGTGGGAAAACAGTTTTCAGCACACACTCAGAACTTTTCTTATGCTCACATAGCATCATATGGGCAATGCAAGAAAATCTGGAACTCTCTGCAGTTCCCTCTTCCCATGAAACAGTCCTTAACTATGAGTCTGCTCTGTCTGTGGAGCTCTGTGCCCTCCTGATGCCTCTCATCTACACAAAAGCTTTGGCCCTGGCCATGGTCTACATATCTTCTTTTGGACTTCCTCTTTCATGTGGTCTCAGTTTGTGAACTACTTGGTGGGATGCCCAACAAAACACTGGCATGTTGGTAGGTACCACAGTGGTTTCAAAAATGTGCTTATAGAAAAGTGTTAAATGGAACCCTCGCTAGCATCAGTAGGGTTTCCACAGTCTAGGAAACACAGATATTGGGGACACATGTTAGGTTTCCATCACAACAAAATGGTCCAGATAACTTATATGAAAAGGTTTATTTTGGTTCATGGTTTCAGAGGTTTAAATCTGTCATCATTTGTGCCTCTGATGGTGCAGCAGAATAAAATTACTTCCTTGTGTCTAGGAAGCAAAAGAGAGAAGCAGGAATCCCATAGTCCCTCCCCTTTAGGGAAATGTTCTCAATGGCCAGCTACAGGGTACTATTATCTCAAAGTCTTGGCATATCCCATGCATGAGCCCTAGGGAGCAAGCCTTTGTGGTTATTCAAGATCCAAACCACAGTAAGCAACTGCAAGACAGTGAGAATGGTACATTCACCTCTACCTCCATGTGAGTTGTGTAAAAGGGTTCTTTGCCATGTGTCCTCCTTTGAGGACTTATTAACTAACTGCCTTCCTCTGTCTCCTCAGAAAGAATGTAATGCCATGTCTCATGACAGAAGTAGGGGGAAATGTAATGACACTTGGAAAATTCTAAAGGCCAACAGAGCAGTATAAAGAGCCATCAGAGGAGCTGGAGGGCGTGTGTTGGTGCTGTAGTAAGACCTGTGTGTGTTGTGGCTTCAGGGGCTCCAAACAGAAAGCAACTCTCCACTTCAGGCAACTTTACCCCCCCCCTTTCCTTCCTCTCCACACCAAAAGGCCTCATTGAGTTCCATCTTCCTTCCTGCTTCCTTTGCCAACATTTTTCCCTATCATGCTTCCTGGTAACAGGCAGTCATCCTAACTAGAGTAGCACATAATAAATGGAGTAGACATGAAAGAAGGGGAAGTAAAATATTGCAAGTTAATGGGTTCTAATTCGCTAACTGTATTCCCTTTTCTTCTAATGTTGTATCTTAAAATGTTATCCATTTCATCAAGTCACTCTCCACAAACAAATCCAATATATCTTTTAGCCACAGATATGGAATATAAGAAGGAAAACAGATGGAGAGGGAACTTAAAAGGACATTAGATAAAAATAAGATCATCAGTTGGCAAAGCCAAAAAGCATACATCTGCCAATCTGAGCACATAAAACTTCTATAATAATATGTGCTAACCAGGCAGACCAAATCAGTAAAATGTACTCTGTGGAACACAGTGTCAATGGTCCTTTCTACAAAGTAAAATGATTAAGTCACACTAACACCAACACTTAAGGTAAATGCTGTTTGGAAGGCACACCTTCATTTTTCTTCCCAGATATAAAGGAACCTATAGCTCACAATCCCTTTGCAAACACCACAAGCCCATGCACTGAAGGTCTGTTGCTGATCTCCAAGCAAATAAAAGTTTGTTCCTTGGAAACCATCCAATTCTCTCTTCCCTTGCTGTAGGAACCTTGGTGGTCACACATTTCAGATGTTATGACTATTATGGGAAACTCCACAATAGTCTGTCTGAGCAAAAAGTAAACATCCAGTGAATTAAGTCATTCAGATTTAAGGTATGCTGTTAGTGCAGCAATGGCCTAACCTATCCTGACTACCAATCAGGCTTCAAATTCTGGTGAATGGAGGAATCTAAAGTCACTGAAGGGTGACATAACCTTGGAATGGTACCACATTATTAATATCAATGCCATGTATCAATTACAAATAATTTAGTAACTCAGTATAAACTTTTTACTTAGGCTATGAAGGAGATCTACAGAAACACAGTCACTTATAAATAGTTATGGAGAAGATGACATTCCTAAACTGTAAAGGTTCATTAAGTAAGCATTTGGCTAAAATGTAAGAAATAAAATCCCTGAAAGTGTAAAGAGCAATGCAATGAACAAAATACTCAGGGCTGCTGAATCATGACTTCTAGAAGTCCCCATAATGAAGACTGACAACACAGTCTTGGCTATGTCAGAATTTAGTTAGTCCCCTAGCATCTACAAATCTTGGTCAGGATACCCAGAAAAGCTTTTCAATTTTATAATTCTTTGTTATGGCAGTAGCTTTCTGTTTCAGGATGCAAATAGAAGGACTTTGGGTGTGCTTTCACCCAACAGCAATTCAATGTATACTACCTATGGAAACAGTGCACAAGGATCACTAGGGTACCATAGAGGTTGCAGAGTGTCTTCAGGGGAGTTCCATTGCTGTGAGGAGACACAATGAGTACAGCAACTCTTAGAGAGGAAAACATTTAACTGGGGTGGCTTACAGGTTCAGAGGTTTAGTCTATTATCATGATGGCAGGAAGCATGGCTGCACACAGGCAGACATGGTGCTAGAGAGGAAGCTGAGAGCTCTACATCTGGATTGGCAGGCAGCAGGAAAAGCAAGTGACCCACTGGGCCCACCTTGAATTGAAATCTCAAAGTCCACCCCCTGTGACACACTTCCTCAAGATAATAGGGCCACTACCTCTGGGCCTATGGGGACCATTTCCAAGCAAACCACTACTCAGATTTTCGGCTTCTTCATTCACAAGATCATAGGCTAAAGGAAATCCATATTTGTTTGTTTGGTTTTCTTTGGGTAGGCAAGGTTATTGCCATACATTGAACATTGCTTCTCACCATCAGTGCCAACTATCAACTGCTACTCCAGATACCAAAGGTCACCAAATATCAATGCAAACAGATCTCTACTGCCACCAAATCACAAATCTTAGATAAAATAAAATATCAAAAGAAACCTCTGGAACTTCTTCCAGCCTCTAGGACTTGGTCATTTCAGAAATTAGAATCTAGAAAAATTCAAGAGAAACAAGCAAAACTGAAAAACAAAAGTGTTACACAGGAACAGGAAAGACTTCTGAGAACTCCTGCAAGTATGGAAAAGCTTCCCAGAACCACATTAATACTGGCTTTATCCAGAATGAGGTAGGAACAGAGATGATTCTTAATGTTAAATCTATCCAAAGAAGCCTGACCCTGACTCCTTCAAGTGTAGCAGTGTTACATCATTCAGTGACCAATCAAAATCCAACAGGATGTCCAAAATATTCCAAATCAGTAATATACATATATATTGATATTCTCTGATTTTCTATCATAATAAATTTATCATGATTTTAAATCAATATTTTACTTCTTTGGGGAATATATTTCTTTGAAAACTCATTTCCATGTGTTATCTATTCTCAGAAACTCCAAAGGTAATTTGAAAAATATAGTCCATCATTTTTTACTCAACAGGATTGGCCAAAAACTTCAGTGTGACACTGAAAAACATTAGCAGGAAGGTAAATTAAATGGTACTCTCATATATTGCTGCCTAGGTAAGGAGGGGAACATAGGAGGCTGCATTCCTATCTGTAACATATTCTCAGAAGTGGTAATGTTAAACTGAATGTGTATGATATTATTCTCAATATTAGGTGGAATGTTTCACTTTTTCCCCAATTCTGAGATTACAGATGTGACCTATCCTCAAAACTTAAATAAACATATATATATCCATCTATCCTCGGGGTCCAGAAAGAAGGTAAAGACTAAGCTTGCTAACTTGAGTTCAATTCCTGTAACCCACATACACACACACACACTTTAAAAATCCAACCCAGGATGATGTTCTGTGTTTGACCTAGATTTATGTTTATGATATTCAGGTTTGGCTCACCTTAGGGTCCAGCAGGAGTCTTTGATACACAGTCAAGAGAGTAGCGTTTGGATCCAAGAGAGAAAACTATTGTAGACTTTCTCAAAAATCTGCTACTAGCCTGTCACAGTGGGAAATGGCCAGGTCAGGATATGACAGCAATTTTAAGAAAGTCACCAAAGTTCTTAGTCAGAACTGAGCTTGGACAGAAACACCCATTTGTCTACTTAAACAACATTGGGAAGAATTAAAATATTCACTTTATCAACACAATTCAGCAATAAGACAATGTCTAGATCTATCCAATCCAAAACAATGGAATAAACACTATACTGGCACTTACAACCAGACAATAAAACCTGATAATACAAGAACAGCTTATTTACTTTCATATATATTACAATTGTATTAATATTTTTAAGAGTACTGGAAAAACAAAAAGAATTCTTGAAGTACAGAACTGCTGTTTGCTTAGAATATCTTCTGTCTTGGCTTCATTGGGAATTATGACTGGAGAAACTAGTAGCATTCTTTCTATCCCAAAACCAGGCTTTCCCCAGAAAACTATTAAAATCATGACCATCTCAAAAATATAGTATTTGCATGTTACCTTTCTATTGCTGTGATAAGATATTATGACTAAGGCAAGTCACAAAAAACAGTTGATTGGACTTTTGTTGTTAGGAGGTTAAGAGCATGATAACAGAGCAAAGGCATAGAGGCAGGAACAGATGAGAGCACATATCTCCAACCACAAGCATTCACTGGGACAGGCATGAGACTTTCAAAACCTCAATGCCTACTTCCAGTGACTCACCTCCTCCTAATCCATCCCAAGCAGTTCCACCAACTGGGGACCAAATATTCAAACAATGAGCCTATGGGGACCATTTTCATACAAATAACCCTACTATACCCCCGGCCCGAATATGTTGATTGCCATATCACAATGCAAAATGAACTTAAACCAGTTCCTATAGTTTTTCTATGTCAACATTATTTAAGAGTTCAAAGTTTAAATCTCTTCTTGGACTCAAGGAAATCTCAATTGTAACCCTTGTAAATAAAATAAGCAGATTACACACTTTTAATATACAGTGGTACAAAATATACATTACCATTCCAAAAGCAGGGAATCAGGTAATAGTGAGAAAATACTGGGTCAAAGGAAGATCAAAGAAAGTCCTACAGAGAAAACTCTAAACATTCTGAGTCTTCTATATCTAAGGACTTAGATAGCTCCTCCTTGCCATCTTTGTTGCCTGCAAGATACCACTTGCTGTCTGGCTGGTTCCACTCATCATGTAGAGCTCACTTTGGCAGACATGCATGACTCTGGCATCTCCAACAATGCAATTCGGGGTTCACTTTCATAGCTTCACTCAAAGGACTCTCAGAGCATCTGTGCAGAGACTATCCTGACACATGCCTGATCTCAGCAGCTCCCCTCAACTGGGGAGGAATATTCTACAAACTCTTTACTAGTACATCCTTCATAACTCTAAAGGCAATGCCACATGGAGAACACAGACAAGTATAGCTACCAACTGAGGTGAACACTAGCCCTCCTGAATGCATCAAGGATGGATTTGATTTGTTGTGGCTTTTCAGGGGCAAAAAGCTCTTTAGACCATTCCCTTTCACCAACTGAAAACATAGCTGGGCAGGGTCTTGCCCTGAGGGCACTCCTCTCTTTATTCTAAAGAATATCAGGCCACTCCTTAATGTCATATCTTTCTGCACAACCATTGCTTTTTTCTTTTCAAAGTATACATTTCATTTCCCTCTACTCCATTTTTTTCATTGTAGACCTACATAAGAGCAATTACTTATAAGCACATGACAGAGATGATATTAGTCTGTTTTGAAATGACATCCACCAAAAAATTACCTCATTAATTTCTAAATTAGACTCAGGCAAATTCTTAGGACAAGGGCAAACCATAAAAGGAATGACCTCAAGCCCAGTTGCTATTAAAGCCCTTGCTTCCTTTTGATATCTCTTGAGCCTAAATAGTTCACAAAACTCTCAGCACTACTGTCTTCCAATTTTCTACTATGACACATTAAACTCTGCTTACAGCATTGAATTGCTTTTCCAGTACGAAGTCCCAAAGTCTTCCATATTCTTCTAAAAAACCATGTGATCAGGTCTGTCAAAGCAACAGTCCACTTGCTGGTACCAACTTCTTAGTCATTTTTGTATTGCTGGAATAAAACACATGACCAAAGCAACTTACAGAGAAAAAAGTTTATTTGGGATTTGAAGGTGATGATGTAATTATATCACTATAACACAAGACAAATGATGAATGAATGTTTATTGAGGAACAGTTACACAAAAAAAACCAAATAACTGTAGGAACATTTCTCTGTGCTTCCAACTGGATCCTCTGACCCACCAGAAAGAGCTCACCAAGGAAAGCCAAACCTCAAGCTCCTCTGTTTTCACATCTTTCTGTCTAAAACCACAGAAAGCGGTGTGGCCACCGTTACAGGTCCACAGACCAGATGCCTACAGGGATTCCAAAGACATAAGAGCCTGAAATGTTAATCTAATCTAATGATTTTTAATCAAATGGGTTAGACATTGTTAATGTACTTATTGCCTCTACATAACTGTATATATTGTACTTATTATAGTTTTTCTATGTTAGTTAAAAACCTTGTTTTATTTAGACTAAAAGGAGGTAAAGTGTGGTATGTTGTTTGTGTTCTGACAAATAAGGCTTGCTTGGAGTCAGAGGGCAGAGCTAGCCACTAGTTAACCATAGAAGCTTGGAGGATTGTAGACAGAGACACAAGAAGTGATAAGGCGAGATTTCCTCTATGCCCTTTTTGGACAGAGGAACAGAGACAGGTAGGAAGCAACTGTAAGCTGTCCCCACTTTTCTGATCTTTCAGGTTTTCTCCCAATATCTGACCCCTGGTTTTTATTGCTTATGATTAATTAGATTAACACTTCTTCTGGCCCCCAACTTAAGAGCCCATAACCATCATGGTGGGGTGCACTGGCAACATGCAGTCAGGAGTTGCAATAGACAGTGCTCACCTTATTCCACAAAAAGGAAGCAGAGAGCACCCTAGAGATTACAAGAGGCTTTTGAAACTTTCAACCCACTCCCAGTGACACACATCCTCCCACAAGGCCATGACTGACTCTTTTCCAAACAGCCATTAACTGGGGACTAAGTATTCAAATGCCTGAGACTTATAAAGGACATCTCATTCAAACTACCACAGTATTTAGATTAATTCTTGAGAGTTTCATACATATATAAATATATTTTGACAACACTCACATTTCATTCCTTTCCCGACTCTTCCCAGATCCAACTCCCCATACACAACTTAGTGTTTTGTTTTTTCTTTTATTAAATAACTCAATGTGTGATGCCCATACACCCATGGGCATAGGGCTGTCCAATAAAGCATGGCCATCCAAACAAAGGTCACAACTTTACAGAAAAATGACTCTTCCTCCTCCAGAAGCCACCAGCTGTCAATAATTCCTCCACTAGGGGTTGAGACTCATGAGCCCCACTCCCTTCCAAGCTAGAATGTTAGCTGGCTAGATCTTGTGTGCCTGTGAGTTCATGAGTGCAGTAGTTTTTTCCAGAAGATACTGTTTTTCTCTGATTCTCCCCAACATTTGGCTCTTACAATCTTTCCACTCACTTTTACACAATAATAATAATATTTCTTAAAATAATGAATGTGTTTTAAGGTCTTTAATCATGGGCAAGAAAGATGGTTCAAAAGGAAAGAGCAATAGCTGCTCTTCCAAAAGAGCCAAGTTCAATTCCCATCATCCACATGATGCTTGCAACTGTCTGTAATCCAATTCCAGGAGATTCAATACTGCCTTCTGGACTCTGCAGAGACCCACTATCCATGCGGTAGACAGATATATATGCAGACAAACATCCATACAGATAAAACAAATAAATGAAAAACTAAAAGCCCTCCAATGGTGAACAACCCTTTGAAATCTTTCAGTAAGTAGAATTTTTACTGCTTCCCTTCTAGACAAGCTTTTCTAAAGAGTTGCTTAAATTCAGTGTTCCAAGTGCTCAACTATCATATATTCTTTGGTACCATCAAATTTAAGTATCATGTGGCCTCTAGGACACTATTGTTTTACAATTACTTTACTTGTCAGGAAGAGCAAACTTGCTGCCAAATATAAAGCAGTTCCGTCCTTTGAAGCTAGCTACAGGAAGTCCACTGCTTCTGATATGGAGAGAATTCTTCTTTTGGTTTTGATTAACAGGTACAGCTCCCATACTCAATATGGACTTGTGTGAGATAATCTTTATTGTCAACTTGACCATATTTGGAATAACGTACAAGTCATAACTCTGAGCATGTCTCAGATTATTTCCATGAAGGTTTAAGTGAAGAAGGAAGACCCACACTAAATGTGAACATCCACATTCTATGGCTTGGGGGTCTAGAGTGACTGAAAGGAGAGGAATGGAATACCAGTATGTCCTGTCCTTTGTTTCTTGGCCTTCCCATATGTGAAACATCCCTATATGAACTCTTTTGCTTTCATAGATTGTACTATCTTAAACAATGAGCCAAAATACATCCTGTAACCTTAATATGCTTTTTATACATGTATACTGGCACACCATTGAGAAAAGTAAATAATAAAATATACCAGGAACTTTTGTTTATTCAGTGCAAGAGCCTATTCACCATCTGTTCATGTATTTTGAATGGTTTTTCCCATAATATTTTATATGTAGCATGTAATCTCAGACATTATATTTTAGACGTAAAAGTCTACCATAAAATAGAAATTCTGCTTTGGCTAAAAAATGGTTCAATAAAACATTGGAAGTATTATATCAACCCTTACTATTTTAAAAATCTTTTCAACATTGACAAAAAAGTTCTGGTGATACATCTGTTAAAAATTTTGATTACTTCAGAACACTTACACAAAAATCTAATTATTAGGAATTAGATTTTTAAGTAATAGTAAGAAAAAAATCAAGAATAGTTTTTATTAGGAATTATGACTTTTGAGTATTAAAATTATCCAGTAATCATAAAATATATTCCTTACTATTAATGAGAATACTATATTTTAAAAAGTTATACTAAAACTGGCAATCCTTGATGGGATCCATCAAAGTCATATATATATTCATACAATTATCTCTGGTACTTCATTGAGTATGGGTAGTCTTCATGCAACCATTTCTATTTCCTATAATTTTCTACCACATTCCTTCTTGATAACCAAATAAATGCTACTGTGTGTGGAACAGTAGCAGGTTTGCCCAGCTCTGACTTCCCTGGGCATCATGAACTTAACTACTCTAAATTTCTTTTAATATACATCGAGTCACGTCTAATTATTGTTTCTCCCAAATGCAAAGTTTGTCTGTAACGCAACTATCCACCAGTCATCAAAAATTGAAACACAGAGTGGGTTTTCTCCAAATGCCAACTCCAGATCACCAGAGCTAGCATCACTGCCCCTTTACAACTCTTCATGAACATATGCCCACCATAGACTGCAATGGTTTCAGGTTGGTGGCCTAGCCTGTGCTCCAGAGTATGTACATCAACTAGATGTACAAACTTCAAAATTCTCACACTGAGCAACTCCAGTTTAAACAGGTAGAGTGCAAAAGGTTTAGAAACGAGCCATAAGAATCTTCATGTCCTTGAACTAGTCACTTTCAGGAGATCAACAGCAACATTTAACTAGGGCCTCTGAGGCTGGACAGGGCATCTTGAAGACGAGCAAATATCTAATGCATTTCCCCATATATCAAATTTTATAGGGCCTTGTTTCCCTCTCCAGACTGACTCATAATCATTACTATAGAATCAATTCAGACAATCCTTCCTAATTCCCTGGGTATGCCAAGTCCTGAGAGTCACACTCTATTCAGTTTCAGGTAGAATACCATCATGCTATCTGACTGATCATGGGCCAGTTTATACTTCTGACTCTAACACCCCAATTCCAGCATCTCCAGAATGAAAGTCAACCACATCTGCTTGTATTTATGCTTCAAGCGTCTTGCAAAATCTTATATATAGCAGCAGGCAAATGAATCTGTTTTAAATGTAATGGATCAGAAAAAAAACATGTACCTCTCCTAAATATATCAATGGTTAACTTAAAAATGTGAAGTTCTGCTAGGCAGTGGTGGCGCACGCCTTTAATCCCAGCACTCGGGAGGCAGAGGCAGGCAGATCTCTGTGAGTTCGAGGCCAGGCTGGACCGACGGCCTCCAAAACAATACAGAGAAACCCTGTCTCGTAAAACCAAAAAAAAAAAAAAAATGTGAAGTTCTATTCTAAACCAAAACAGTGCTCTGGCAGGCTCTCTTTCAATTACACACCTATGATAATATTGTACCTCTAATTCAAGCTCGAGTACAATAAGTAGATTTAAGTCTTCTAAGATCTGATCTACCTTAAGAATAAGGAGACATTGGTTTACAAAATTTAAGTGAAGATACAAATTTAGTGAACATGTAATAGCACCACGTTCAAGTGTCTAGTCCCTTAAGGCTTCTGTCTCACCACTTGACTCATGTAATTACATCAACTTTGCATGTTAAGCAAAGACCCAGACCCCCTGAATGTGGGTGTCCGTGAGGAGGCCTAGGTAATCCATAGGGCCTTGGATAGTATTTATCCCTGGCATACAAATAAGACTTTGAGTGCCCATCCCACAATGAGGGATGCTTTCTCAGCCCGGACTCTTGGGGGAGAGCCTAGGCCCTGCCCTTGATGAAGTGACAGTTACTGGAGATCCACAATGGAGGGGTTCACCTTTCCTGGGGATCGGAATGGAGATTAGGTGGGGAACTGGGGGACCTGGTAGGAAAGGCAGGGGAGGAGGGGAGGGAGAGAGAGCTGGGACTGACATGTGAAACAAGCTTGTTTCTAACTTAAATAAAAAACAAAACAACAAAACAAAAAGTACACTTAAAAACAACAGAACACCCACACTACTGAACCTTGTTTGTCAGAATGGCATGGCATAGGACATTCTGTTCAGTCAAAGTTCATGGTGCTATATTCTCAGATCTTCCTAGAGCCATGTTCTATTTCTAACCCATGAAGTAGGTGGGAAAAGACACATGTCACTTGTGGTATGAGGCACATCTGCATTTCTATGCCACCAAAGTGCTTCTTCCCTGACCTAGGACCTGACTGAAGGGCACTGTTACAATGTGGAAGTGGCCTGCACTGCTGAGTTACCAATGGTCTCTGCTGACTCATATAGCATTTTTGAGAGCAGGACATACACATTTGTTGTGCTAAATGACTGGGATTCTGAGAAGTTTGTGTTTTTCCTGCCACAGCAGTCATGCTTAATTACCCAGACTAACACAGACAGCAAACTAAATTGCATACATAAGGCTGTGCATCTCCAAGTAGAATGCCGTGCCAAATGTAATTAATACCACTCAAGCTACTGAATATAAATCTACTATACAGATATTTTGTTAACATTTTTTACTTTAAAATGGTGTGCTAAATTATACACTAAATTTAAAATGCCACGGTTGTGTAAAACCTGAATAAACTCACAAAATTGTCACTGTAGAAAACACAGACAGAATCAAATATTGAATCGGGTTTCACTGACATTCTCCCAAGAGGTGCCAGTACCATGCTGCTGTCTGAGTCATTACATGTGGGTATTTACGCCATGAGGAATTCCTGAGTAGACCTCACCTGTCCTGAGTGAGTACCCTCTATTTTATTGCCTATCATTTGCAATACTGAGTAGCACCACCACTTGTAATAATCACAAAAGTTACAATTATTACTACTGACTTAAGTTTTATAGTTCACAAATTATTTCATTCCCAGATACACTACAACATGGGGGACTAATGATATTCACTGTGCCTCTGGTACGATCCCCATGGGCATGCTGGTATTTAGTCTGTACTAGAACCTTTGGGGGGAGTTGGACGTGGTATCAGATAGGGCTGCTCACAGCAAAGTGATTTTACAAACTGAAATTTTCTTTCCTTTGTATTTCAGCAAAAATAGTTTAGCCAACTAGTAGGTGATTCCTGAAGACCAGCATATCCAAATTTCTGAGATATGCAAGATACCCCAGAGAAGGGGAATGAAGCCAAATTTCCTGAACAGATAGGGAACATGGGGAGAGGAGAGAAGGAACCAGGAAAAAGAGAGGGGGAGGACAGGAGATGAAGACATGGGGGAGCGGTAAGATTGAGTCGGGGGGGGGGGGAATGGAGGAGACCAGGATGACAGATACTATAATAAAGGGAGTCATTATAGGTTTGAGCAGAGAGCTAACACTAGTGGGATATCCAGAGATCTACAAGGATGACACCAACTGGCAAACTAAACAATAATGGAGAGACTACCTTAGTTGTCCCTTCCTGATAATGAGATTGACGACTACCTTATATGCCATCCTAGAACCTTCATCCACTAACCCGATGGAAGCAGAGGCAGATACTCACAGATACACTGAACTGAACTCCTGGTACCCAGTGACAGAGAGGGAAGAGTGATCAAGAGAGAGGTAAGGGGTCAAGACCCTGCTGGTGAAACCCACAGAGATAGTAGACTTGACAAGGGGGATCTCTTGGACTCTAGAGTGATGGCTGAGAGGCCAGCATGGGACTGATTCAGAGACCCCTGAATGTGGTATCAGTGAGGAGGCCTAGGCAATCTCTGGGGCCTTGGGTAGTAGATCAGTGTTTACCATGGCATAGGAATGAACTTTGGGAGCACATTAAATATGGAGGGAACCTCTCTCAGCCTAGGCCCTCCCCCACATGAAGTGACAGACTCTGGAGATCCCCCATGGAGGGCCTCACCCTCCCTGGGGAATGGTATGGGGGTTGGGTAGGGGTTGGAGGGATTGGTAGAGGAGTAAGGGAGGAGGGGTGGGAGAGGGAGCTGGGATCAACATGTAAAGCAAGCATGTTTCTAGTTTAAATAAAAAATATAGTGAGAAAAAATAAAGGCATGACTTTATTGTTTGAAGTTGCCATTAAAAAATTGATACTTTAACACAATCACACTAAATTTTCATATGCTTCAAGTTTTCAATGGCACCGAGCCTCTCAGATAAAATTATACAATCACCAGCTACTATTACAGAGTATATAGGACTCAGCTATCCACATCTACGAGGAGCAATCTCTCTGTCTCTGTCTCTCTCTGTGTCTCTCTGTGTGTGTGTCTCTCTCTGTGTCTCTCTGTGTGTGTGTCTCTCTGTGTGTGTCTCTCTCTGTGTGTGTCTCTGTCTCTCTGTATCTCTCTGTGTGCCCCCCCCCCCGTTCCTCTACCATGTATTTCCTTTCATTAGAGAATGTGTACTTGGTTGAGAAGAACAGTCATGCAATTCGTTTTAACTAGATGGCTAGCAGATTACTTGTGCTTCATTTGAGTTTGGCTGAATATTTTGTGAATTTACAACAAACAGAACTATTTTAAAAGTCACAAAATACCTGGGACAGTCTTAGATTCCCTTTATTCTTTTTTTTTCCTACCCTGATTTTCACATTCATTTTCTGTTTTCTCCCAATGCATTTTATGTCTTTCTATAGTCATTCTCAAACCTTGTGCATAATGAGAATATGCAAATGACCATATGAAAGGATGCAACAACACTTTACCTTCATTAGTAAACATGTAAATTTTTTATTTTATGTGTATGAGTGCTTTGGTTACATGTATGAATGTGCACCATGTGTGTTTCTGGGACCTGTGGAGACCATCAGATTCAGATTCCCTGGAACATGAGTTGTAGGAGGTTATGAATCATGTGAGTGCTAAGAACCAGATGTGGGGCCTCTGTAAGAGCAGCCATTTCTCCAGACACTAAACACTTTTTTTTAATCTAAAAGAGTTAGTTTTGAACATTTAGAATGTGTAATACCAAGTAAAGACATCCATGATCTAAAAACCCAGCAGGTCTCTGTCCAGGACCTAAGTACAGTCTGAGACAACTTACTCCAAGGACTTGGTGTTCATTTTCTGTGTTTGAAGGCTGCAAAAGAGACTGTAAACACAACTGGGTAATAAACAGTAGTTACTATGACAATCTCAACCCACTGCCTCCTTAGATACACAAGAGGTTCTGGAACAGAAGGCCAAAAGGAAAAGCCAGGAAGAGGTTGGGGGAGGCAGCACTGAGAACAAGTGTTGGGTGTCACATATGAACATATTACATATTCCTTGGCAAATTTCAAGTCATTCTTCAGCTAAATGGCACTTCTTGAGGTGTTCTTCAATGGCCTTCTAGATTAGGATGGATTCCCATTAACTAGTTGTTTCATAATATCTGATAATCTCTTACTGCTATTTATGGAAGCCTTCCACTGAGTTGGGAACTACTCCAAGTAAGAAATGCAAACACAAAGAAAAGCTCTGCTCCTTTCCCGAGTTCCAGTCTTTAGTTAATAATTTCACTGCCCACCCTGGCACCCAGGACTCTGGAATATACTCTTCCTCTTACTAAATAAATCGTCTATTCTACCCCATTCTGACCTGTGTCTCCTGATCCTAATTCTACAGTAATAATCTACTAGTCTCCATCGTTTTCCATAATCTCTGACTTCTGAGCCTCCAGTCCCTGCTCTTGGCAACCCTAGCTACACAGCTACACCCAGAGAATGAAAGTTAGAGGGTGGTGATGAGTCAGGCTTTGTGGTACTCAGCAGGGCTGATGGCTGGACCCAGCTACCTTCTGATTCCTCCAAAGGAAAGCTTCTGCCCAATCAATCGTCTGCAGTTCTCCACCTCAAGACTACTTTTTTAAATGCCCAACATTGATGCCTACTCTGCCTCCTATTGGCTACTAGGTGTAGAACTCTTATTTGCTGCTGATAAGAATGAACAAATGAAATGAAACAGCACATTTGCTATGAACCCTGCTTAGTTATCTTAATCTGCAGTTTTGTGTCCCTTACATCTATTTCCCAAATGCCTATCACAGTATCTGTAACTCAGGAAGTACCAAGTAATGTCTTTAGGATGAATGGGTGAACAAATGGATGGATATCTTCAGCTGAAGACACAGTGGGTACAAAGAGATGATCTGCTTCTTCATGAAGGAGTCCAAAGGTATTTGCCAGCTTCCCTAAAGAGTGTGGAATGTGCAGGCCAAGAGGTGAAATCAGTATAAATGACTCCTGGGAACCCAAGTAGAGCTGTGCTCTTGTTCCACTTCACTTTTAATTCCTCTGATATTGATTGCAATAGTGTAAGGGTAGCACAGTATAACAGACAGAGAACTGCCTTGGGAGTGAAAGGACCTAAGATAAACTTTAGTACTCACTCTGTTACTAATTAGCTTTGTGGACAGGATTCAGCTGCATCATGAGCAAGCCAACACAATTGCCCTTTTATTTATGAAAGCAATCAAGCTCCCTTTCAATTTTTACTTTAGTTGGGCTTCTGACTATTAAAACTAAAGAGTGTTAATAGCCCACTTTTACTGTCCATTATGACAGAATTAGCATTATGGTATCAACACAAAATAAAACGAGGGCTTGGCTTCTGAAACTTGTTGAACCAATAGATGCAAAGGAACTGAATGATGAACATACACGCTAGGCCACAGGTTCTTTGCATCATATCTGGCCCTGACCTATCCTATTTTATTTGTGGTTCTCAGTCAACATTTGAAGAAATGATAACCCTGCTTGTCTTACTTTTGTATCCTCAGAATCTATAAAAAAAAAGTTAAAATTAACATGTATGAACAAAGACTTGATGGCCTGGCAAAGACCAAAGAGGACAGATTTAATAAGGAAGATAGACAAAAACTCATTTGGGGACATAGGTCTCTGAAATGATTGCCTTAATCCATCATACTTTATCTGACAATTACCTATTTTATGAGTCAGTTCCCACAGACAAGAGAAGAGTGGTGGAGCTCAGGTTTGGATCACATCCTGCTCCCTACTTTGTCTTCCCCTTCCCCTAAAACACACTTGGAAACATTAGATAACTTAGGAAACAAAATCCTTCTGTTTTTCTTTGCAGCTTATAATGAAGTTTCCTGCCTAGGTGTGTATTTTTATTCTTTGTGGATAGGGCATTATTTCTTAATTGTAACTGTTTCTATAGTTACTTAGGAAAGTTGCCCATAAGTGATTAATTAGCTTTTTGATTATTGTGTATTTAAGGGCCTTGAGGTTTTTAGGCATGTACACCTGAAAATTAAAATTTATCAACATTAGCATAATGAAATAAAATGATTTTATGTAACTATGATTTATATTTATTCAGTAAGTTAGTTAAGTATAATTTGTAGGTTATTTTTCCTCCTACAACTGCTTTTATTCTCTTCATTTCCATCTTCAGGGAAATTTCCATATTTCTAAAATCACTGTTTATATACAACATTTTCACATTGGAGTCTATCATTCTTGTCTGTCCCTCTATGCCCCTTTTCATTTGTTCTTTGCTTAGAGTTCAAGCAATCAGAGGTGGGCTATGGGGCACTTGAACTGGGTGGCTTCTCATTCTCCTACTCCATCCTGGTGTGAATGAACAATGATAGCTCTGATTTTTATGGCATCTGTAGCCTTGAGGAAAGACAACCAAGGTGACTATTAGATTCCAGCCCAGTGAGGCAGCTGACCCCGTGCATCAGCAGATCCCCATAAGACAAGTCAGTTACCAGGCACACACCCAGCTCTTACGAATCAGTCAATCATGTCTCACCTGCCTATTGTATGCATGAGTTCAGTTCTGTGGCAGTGCATTCCCCGAAGGACAAAGGGGTGGTGGTGAACTCAGGCTTGGAACATGCCGTACAACACATGTGGCCAAGGTCATCATGTTGTTTCCCTCTTCACACATTTGTCTGTGTATACAGTAAGCACCCCTTAGTGTGCCAGGCCCAGGGATTACAGAGACATAACTCTGTCTGCACTCTGCTCAGAATCCTTTCAGTCCCTGGGCAGTGTGCCCACAGTGGGCAAGACACATGCTCCCGCTCTGGAGCTTTAGAACGCTTGCAGATGAGAAGGGAGGGTAAGCCATGAAGTGGAGAAACAGAGACAGAGCTCTTGGAAGTCAGGAAGGAAGAAAACTGTTCCAGATCCCTTATGCAATGGGGCTGCCTAGACAGAAGTTGGACAGGATGTTGTCCGGCCACAAGAAACCAAGGGAACCAAGTGGAGTATCCACTAAGCTACCACCTAACATGCCTGTCATCTCACCAGGCAGAGTGACAATCTTAAAATCTACATTCGGTCCCAGTTGTTGAATTCAGATTTTCAACAGATATGGGAATAACAGGTGCTGCAGAGTTGACATTGGTCTTTACTTTCCTGAGTCCCTTGGTCATACTTAGGCCATGATGTAGAGAAAGGCAATATCACACATGCATTCTGTGTCATGCTTTGGGAGAAACACGGTCTTTTCAGAGCCCAACCAAAGCCTGAAAATGAAGAAAAATCCCTCACAAAGCCAATCTGGGGGCTGGCAAGATGGCTCACTGGGTGCCTTCCCCAGCATCTTCATGAAGGTAAAAGGAAAGCATGCACCCCCCAGAATTGTCCTGTGATCTTCATGTATGTGGCACAACATGAGCAAGACCCCCTCCCATGAAAAAGTTTAAAATGAAGAGAGAAGTCAACTCTTTAAAAGGTCACTCTGATGCACAAGAGGATGGCCATTAGAGAAGAAAAGAAACCATCAGTCATTTTCTGGACAAAGTTACAAGTTCCTCAAGTTTCAGCATCATTTTCTGAGAATGGATATGCATGATTCCTGATTATTCTCTTTATGACCTCTTTGTAGCCCTGCCTGGCTGTAGCCTAATCCTATTCCACCAGATGCTCTTCTTTTTCCATTCCATAATTCACTCCACACATCCGTCTCTAGTTTATGGTTCAGCCACTACTGCCCGGGATTCAATTATTTTCTCTCTCGTAAAACCAAAAAAAATTATTTTCTCACTAAACAGCCTTCTTCTACTAGATTTTCCATTCATTTTATAGACTTCAGTGGTAACAAAAATGAAATAAACAAATGAAACCCAACATTTCAGCAAAGACTCAGCTATGAAGAACTCATTTTAGGGATGTTCCTCTTAGATGTGTAACACACACTTAGATCACATTATAACAGGTGAACCACCTACATGCCAATCAAAAAACTCATCTCCATACATATAGCAATAAAGTTTACATTAGGCTCAACTAGTGTAGAAGATAATTAGCATTTGTGCTTTTATCTACTCAAAGAGCTACTTATCTCCATTTGGAATACATTATATATAACAGAGCAGTAAGGTATTAGAAGAATTAAAAGATACCAATGAAACATAATGTATATTTTCACAAAAGTTACATCTTTTTTATTTTCCATATCTGCACATTGCAGCAACCAAAACAAATCACTGTTTGCTCAGCAGACAGACACAAGAAGACAAACTGAGATCATCAGGTATTTAACAGGCTGAACATTTATGAATAAACATCTGTACTCCTAACAAAGTAACAAAACCTTGCTGTAGAATCCCTAGCAAGGCAGCTTGGAGGTTTCCTCCCCTGCTGCTGCTTCCTTTTGTGTTTGTTGCTCTGCTCTCTCTTTGGGGTTCTTGCCATATGCCACAAAATTACGCCTGCTCTGGCTACAGAGTCAGCCCTAACATCCTGGAGGTCACCAACTGCTGGACTGGGCTGAGATGAGCCTGATTTAGAAATCCATCCCGGTTATGTTCTCTGGCTCTCTTCAAAGCCATCACTGTCAACAATTAGCGTCTCAGCCCTGTCTTTATAGTCTCTTTTAAAGCCATCCTGAGCCTTAGCCTTCCACCATAGCCCATCAATTACTCACTCTTGGGTGGGAACTCTCACTTTTAACTGCTTTTTTCAAACACAAATTAAAGTACTGGAAATTAATAGCTGGAAGGAGATGAAAAAGAATTTGCTTGAAACTCATTTTTAGCCATTACAAGTCAAGAAGTGCTAAACGTCAGGTGGGGACTTCTTTTCCGAGGGCAGGTATGGCATATGTAGGAGATAGTACAAATGTGTGTGCCCATTTCCCAAATAAATGTTAGCTGGCATGACACATGTAACAACGTCAAGGCCAGTCAGGCACAGCAGAGTTAAATATCTGTTACTGTCGATGTGTTAGCAGTCATGGTTTTTGCTGCCAAATTCTGAAGCCTCTGTTTTTGAAAGGCTATAGGCACTGCATTCACAGAGAAGGCAGGTGGTATAAAGGGGTTGGTGAGGTTAGATGTTTTTGTGAATTCGTTTTAGAAAGATCTGAAACTCTGGATAGCAGTGTGCACACACTCAAATGTATAAAAGTGGGAACAAGTCACCCTGCACTGTAAAATCAAAGCCATGTACAGAACACCCACAATCAGGACAGATTCAGTCTTTAAATATATAGTTAGCCTTTTGACTTCTCTCTGTGGAAAATGCTAGAATGCTAAAAACAACACTGAAAATTTATTGTTATTATCAAATTTTCCTGCTACTCACTTGTCTGTGGGCTTTTAGAGTAGCTTGCCATTTAGCTCTTTGGGATTATCTAATGATCAATTACTGTAGTACAGCCTCTCCTCACCAGTAGCCATGTTCATTAGCTAACTCTGCTCCATGTATCTGAAGCAGGTCTGTGTGAGAACTAGAGTAGCATTATCAGTGTTAGGAACATTAGTAGATGTCATCTTTAGTATGCTAAGACAACCTGGAATCATAGTCACCAGTGAGAACTTCTAGCAACAAAATAGAAGTGTATTAACTTATCACAACCAATTCGAACAGATGGGTATACCCTAGTTTTATTCGACAGGCTGTTTCTGGCCCAACCATACCTATAAGCTAGTTGTCCATCTGAACACTGCATATCAGAGAACAAAAGTGGAGTGTTTCCTGATCTTCAGTCTAGGTCCAGCTATTACAATGGCCTTGCAGTGCTATGTTAAAATTTCTTTTCCTGCCGGTCTTGTGTTTTTATCTGTAGAGAAAAGTCAAGTACAATGACAATTTCATAAATGTGCATACAGCATTGTGGTTACACCTTCCCCCACTACAAGTCTCTCCTCCATACTCATGACTTTTGTACAGAGTGTAACTTGTGAAGTCTGTGTGGCCAATGGCAGGAAGATTTTCTCCAAGAGGAGGAACTCTTGTACCAAAAGACCTCAAAGCAGAGAGATCTGCTTTTCCTCTATACTCTCACCTCACACAGACTATGTCTTTTATACAGACATCACCACTCACTTCAGTGAGCAGAAATGGAGAAGGGGATGGATGGGTAGAAGTGACAGCCAACCCTCTGGATGTGGATATAAAGCTGTGTCCAGTCAGCTTATGAGAAATAAAGTTAAGAGAAATTGTGGTCAGTGATAATCACCAGACTTTTATGTGAATATCAAATGTTGAAAGGTTAGACAGTCAAACTCAAGTTTCTGGAGAAACTGCATAATTCACTTTACCTTGGAAAGAGCTCAGAAGATCGTTATCCAAAGGGTTTGTGAAAACCAAATGTTCCATTGTATAAATACCCCACATTTTCATTTTCCACCCATGAGCTGATGATGATATAGGGAATTTCCATTTCTGACCATTGTGAGTAGAGCAGTGATGAATATGGATGCATATGTAACTAAACAGTAAGATTTAGAGTCCTCTGAGTATCCCAAAAGTCATACAGTGGGATCATGTAGCATTTCTATTTTTAGCTTTTTGTGGAAGCCCCATATTGTTGTCCATAGTGGTTGCATCAGTTTATATTCCCAAGCAGAGAATAAGTGTTCTCCTTTCCCTATCGCATGCAGACCAGTATTTGTCATCAATGTGTCCTGACAGTAGCATAGGCAAAACCTGTGAAATCCCAAACCAGACCAAATGCCAACATGGAGATGGGAATTGAGCATATAAACGTCTCTAGCCATGGTCAGCTGGGAAATGAAGGGTGGTTTTCTCTAAAAGTGTAGCTCCAGGTAAACCAAACAGGCTCTCATGAAAGAGCACACATCCAAGAACACACATTGGTACTAAAGTTTTTGGTTTTGTTTATATTTAGTTTTAGGACACAAAGTTGGGTAAATAGGTAAAAATATGATTTCTGTGTACCCTTTAAAATTCATTATCACCCCACTCCCCAAGCACAAATGCTATCCTGGCCTTTTTCCTATACACATTTCAAACTGTCATTTGCTACAATTGACTGTTGGCCAGTAGCCAGGTCATAAAAAGTAAGGAGTGGTGGGGTCTGGTTGGGAGACAGCTGGAAGGGTAACAGTAGAAAATATTTTTCCCATACCAGGCAGAGTCATGCTACCGAACTCAGTCATGTCTCAGCACACTATCATTTCCCTGGTGCCTACAAAATATAGGGCATTGTGAGGAAGGAACAAGAGGGTAAGTGAGACCTCTCCAGAAATGCTCTATGTGCACCTGGAGGATGCTCTACAGGGGGGAGGAGGGAGAGACAAAAAAAAAAAAAAAGGCCCATTAAGCCCACACTGACTTACTGCCACCCAATTAAAATAATAATTCTTCAGCTAAAAAGCCAGAAAGTAAAGACAAGAACTGGGAATGCCTGGGTAAATTGAGACGTGTGCCCCCTTACTCTCTTAGTTAATTAATTCCTAAAGTATGCAATAAACATCTAAGACAACTGTGCTTACTGCCTCAAGTTTTTCAGGCTTTGTCTTTTTCCATATTTCCAGTAGGAGGGACCATAAAATGGGTATTATTTCTTCATCAGGCTTAGACTTTTTATTTAGGGATACAAAGTCAAGGTATTAGAAGCACTGCCTGCCCAAATTCTCTGAAATTTATTCATTTATTAATATGACATTCCCCTATTCCTCTGCTCAAAAACCTTCACTCCCTGTTTTTATAATACTAGCCAAATTTCCTGTGCATGAAACAATTTCATGTATGCTAAGTATTACTCCCCTCTTCTAACCACATCACACATAAAAGATCAAGACAAAACTGATAATTTCTCTGTATGTGAATTGGATCTTGACCAAACTGTCACAAAAGCAGAAAACATTCATGAGAGTTTCCTTGAAATTTCTGTACTATATAGTAGAGCTATCTCTATTCTCATGTTTTCTAGACAGGCATAAAAATCAGTTTGCTTCTTTGCCGTATGTATATGTGTGTTATGTATGTGTTTGTATGGCATATATGGATGGATGCTTGTGGAGGCTAGAAGAGAGCATTAGAGCCCCTAGAACAAGAATTACAAGCAACTGTTATATATCAACTGATGGGGCTGAGATAAGAACTCAGGGCTTCTGAAAGGGCATCAATACTCATAACTGCTAGCAATCTATCCAGTGCTTAGGCCTGTAGCCAGCACTGTGTCCCACTCATTCCCACAGACACATAAAATAATCACTCACAGGCTTAATATTAATTATAATTGTTTGATCAATGACTCAGGCTTATTACTACCTAGCCCTTACATATAAATAAAACCAGTTCTATTAATCTATGTAACACCACATGGCCCATGGCTTATCGGTAATGCTTTGGCATATTAATCCTCCAACAGCTGCTGGCATCTCCCTCAACTCTGCCTTCTTTCTCCCTGTATCTCTGCTTGGATTTCCTACCTAGCTATATTCTGCCCTGCCATAGGCCAAAGCAGCTTTATTCATCAACCAATAAAAGCAACACATATATACAGAGTACAGGAGGACATCCCCAAGCCTCAGTATTAGGCTTGCCTCTTTGATCAGTTCAGAGAATTACTTGGTGTTCTTTCAAGCTACTCCTTCATTTTTCTGAAGGCAGAGTATCCAAACTCAGTTGGTAAGGCTCTGCCTTCCTCATAAACCCAGAGTCTGTGCCTCAGCTATGGGTGTCTTTCTCATCCGGGTCCTGGTACCAGAAAACTTGCATACTGAGTTGCTTTGTAGGGAAACCACAGGAAGTACAGTACTACCTGCTCAGCTGCAAGTCAACACTGAGGCCCTGTCTCTGCCCACGCTCTGCTGGCTTTGATTCCACAATGGATTGTCCACTAAAAATATTTTCTTCTTTCTCAGGATTCATTTAATTCACATGCTGCTTCAGGCAGATTGTAGGCAGCTATCAATAGCCCTGAAACAAGTTTCATTCCCATGAATCCTTCTGCAGCCTCCACACTGGCTGGGAAGTCAAGTTGCCATTACCAGAGTTTCCCACTATACTATACACATTTAACTAACTACAATTTCCTAGAGTCAGAATGAGCAGGCATTTGACTAGATCTTCAACGAGCTATTTAAATGAGGTCAAGTGACAAATCTGCTGATACAAAGAGTCGTGTAGAAGTCATGTCTTCATAAGATAACACTATTTTTCAAGGGCACTACTCTTAAAACAGTTTCCAAGCTGACTCTTGCTTCCCCATTTGCTTCTCCCTGAGGTTTGGATGACCTCATATTAACTTATATATTTAGGGAAGGGAGATGGAACCAAAAACTGAAGCAACCACATAGAGAAAATTGAAAACTAACAGCAAAAGAACAGGAAATGTAGGCCATAGCTAAACCCAAACTTTAAGTAGTTAGTCACTACTATTTGAGTCAGATTCAGTTTTCAAAAGTAAAAGAGCAATAAATGAGCTCATCAGATATTCTGGCACATAGAACCGAAGAACATGCAGTTTTCTATTTCTGCATGTGATGACATCAGGAAGCAAAAGAAAAGAAAACTGGATGAGAATGATCCTGAAGTTACTTCACACTATCATAGAAAGTTATAACTCCATAGGCAATTTAGGGAAACTGAGTTTTTAAATGCAAGCACCGTGGAGTGGGCATCATTAGCTCTCAGTCTACTGAGCTCTGGATCTGAATGGATCTGAATGCTGAGGTCCAGACTGCACAAACATAACAGATGCAACTAATAAAAATAGTATGTCAATGACTAGAAACCAAGTCCTATGACTTTATTCTTTTCATCACTTTAAAATCTACTCTTGTTGTTGCATTGAACAGCACTACAGTATACCTTTCATCTCACAAATTCTCGGGGTGGGGGGAAACTCACAGGAGCCTCCCAACCTCCTAACAGGTGTGACATACTTCCCCTTTTTTTCTACTTCTAAGAAACTTCTTCCTAACAAAAGTTGCACATTCCCATCTCTTGGGTTCCTTAGTGTCTTTGCCAGAACCAAGTTTGAGAACCATCTGTGGCTTACTAAGTGCTCACTTCACCAAAGCCTTCTTCAGTAAAAAATGATGATGCTGCCTTTGGAGGAAGGCTAACCACCTTGTTTCAGTTGCCAGCATCTTGACTCAGATAGCTGTGGGTTCCTCAGTTGAATGGAGGTTCTTCTAACTAACCCAGTAGTCTTGACATTCTCTTCATGCTGTTGTCTCACTGTGAGGGGCAGGAAATCTAGTCCAAACAGTAGCTAAATGTGCAGTTGGTAGTTAAAGGGATGTTTTTAGGAAATCTGAAGAATTTAGCTACAGCAAAGATAAGCCAGCTCTATTTTCTGCAAAACAGTAACAAAAAACCAGCAACAAAAAATATGGATCATAAATCTAAAACAACAATAAAAAATTCATCTGTGCTAACATCTACTTAGTGCCCAGTGGATATCATCTATGCCGACATTAAGGAGACAGCAATGAGTGGATTTCTCATGAAACAAACCAAAACCAAGAGGAGAAACAGAAACAAAATGAGCTAACATCTACAGCTTTAGGTAAAATAACCTCCATTAAAATTCTCTAATCAAAGAAGAGGCTTTGCTCAGCCCATGCCCCTTACCATTTCCTTTCTCTGCCCATGCTCTTCAACAATGACACTTAAAAAATGAAACAGATAAATGTTTGGTCAAAAGGATAAGAGAAAAAAAGTAAAGATCTTGAAACTTCCATCCACCAGATAATCATATCTTCTGGAATCAACTGTTTTATCACAGCAATCATGTTTCCAATTTAGAACTATGAAATATCAAAAAATTAATCATTTCCTATTTTTTGAAGCTTTGTCCTAGATTCCATTTAGTGAAACTGTGAGTAGTATAAATTGCCTAACTCAACAAATATGTAAGTCCTAAATACCACAGAGAGGCTCCCTATCCTCCAGACTCACAGCACAGGCAGTGGTAGCAAAGCATTTGGGAGGTGGTGTTTATCCATCTCAGAACTGGCTCTAGAGCTGTGTAATTAGCTACAATTGCTAAATTATAGCAGCCTAGGGAAAGAAGACTGAAACTATTTGTTTATCCACAATTAACGATAATGTAAAACACTTAATTGCTTTCAGATGCCACAGCTTCTGTACAAAGAAAGGTCAATGAATTACTAATTTAGAGTAGAAGAAAATAAATTTAGGAATTACATTTTTCAAAGAGACAAGGCTGAAAACTCTACTTAAAATGAAACTGTGGATAACCAAATGACCTACATCTCTAGCTCACAACCAGAACACTGATAAAACATTCTAAATATATTTAGAGAACTGTAAGAAGTAGCAACTCTCAATGATTAAGCTGGTATTCATTTTTCATGTTAATAGCTTTTTGATACTCTGATAATAGTTAATACAGGCAGGAACTGAAGGCGTGAAGTGGTGGTAAAACACTGTGGTTTCTATTATTAAATGAGATAAACACACAATGTTCTTTGTACTCCTTTTTCTGACATTTAATCCATGACAGAGAATCATTTCAGGTACGACTCAACTTGTTCTTCAACCCACATTAAACACATCATTCTCAATGTACCTGGCAAATGAACCCTTCTTCAGATCTGCTCTATCTTCAACAGGGTGGGAAGCACACTGGGCACCTGTCCAGTCAATTTCTCTGGTACTCCAGTAACAAGCATCAATGATACTCTTTCCTTAAGTAGGTCCAGTCTTACCCAGTAAGGCTAGTAGCTTTGCCTCAAACTAATCATCATATTCTCTACTATTATGTATTAATGTAATAATGAGGCTAGCACACTTACATGTAGGGATATGGCTTTTTAAAAATCTTCACACACAAGAATTTGAGTCTCAGTACCTTCCTGAGAAGATATTTTTCCATTCAATATTGTTCAGAGCTATAGGATTACAGCTTATTAACTGCATAGAAAATGCTAACTGCTTCTTAAAAGCTCTTATCTTGAAAATCAGAGATAGGAGAACTTAACTACACTAGAAGAGGACTAATTCATTCAAAGAAAGTTACTAGAATGAATCACTTAAAAAGTTATAAGGACAGTAGTATATACAGTGGGAAAATGCATTAGGACACCTGAAGAAGTTGCCATCTATAAGCCAAGGAGAGAAGGAAGACTCAAACAAATCAGCTCTGCTGACACTATGGTTTCAGGCTTCCAGTGTCCCATATGCTGGAACTGTTGTGGCAGCCTAAGCCACACCATCTCTTGACTTTTCTGTAAGAATGCCCAGCTTTCAGGTAGTGTGAATTCAATAATTTCACAAAAATCCTCCCTATCTTGCTGGCAATATTCTGAAAGCTGAACATCTTATGAGGTCTCATTTGACTTCATCTTAACCTGATTTCTATAATGCCTGCCACCAGGAATAGTGAGTGGCAGGTGACTTCATAAGAACTATTGTCTCCTACATAGCAACCACAGAAGAGCACAGCATTTTGGACAGCTTGAGTAGAAATAAAGCCTCCCTTCATTCCAAAAAAAGTTTTTTGAAGGAAAGATGCCAGTGAATGTGTTCATAGTAACTAGAAATTTACCAGAAGAATCAGTGGAAATGGGGGAACCTTAATGAACAACTGGGGCATTGTGATTTCATAAGATTTTTTTGGTGTTTTGTTTTTATTTGTTTGTTTTGAGACAGGGTCTCACTTTTAATCCAGGCTGATCTAAAACTCCAGACATAACCTAGGATGGTCTTAAACTCTCAGTAATTCACCTGTCTCGGTTCTAGAATTGTAACCACCAGTCACCATAACTATTCCTGACTCATGATTGTAACAAGGTAACTTTTCTGCCATAGGCAGACCTTAAAGGGCTGGCTATGCATGGCCTCACAGTGGTCCTGTTAGACTAAGGATTTTAGTCTGAATTTTAGACTTCTCAGCTCTACACTCCAGGCAAACACTCAATTAGGGCTAATCTACAAGTTGCACCCTATTTACCATTTTTGTGTGGGGCATATTTAAATAAAATTCTCAAATTACAAATCATTCTATTGAGGACTCCTGATTCTTGATTACTTCCGTGGGGAAGATAATTACTGAGGCTCAAGTCAACCATGCACTCATGCTCTTCTGACCCAAATCCAAGAGCAGATCTTGAGGATCCAATCCAGAGATTCAAGAAGGCATGTTCCCTTAGGGCCTCATTTAATCCAAAGATCAGGCTCCATTTTTTTTCTACATATCCCCTGTATCTTTTGTTCATGACCTTTCACAATTCAATTGGACCAGACGCCAGAAGCATCAGCAGAACAGAGAGAGTGCTCCATTTCCAATTCATTTTGATCATAGAAAACAGTTGGCAAAATATCAAAGGCCAACGTGTGAATTCCTGTGGTCTCAGTAGGATTAGAGGGCTCACCAAGAAGAGCAGAGTGAGAGTCCTATAATGATGGAAAAAAGAAAAGATAAAATGGAGGTAGGAGACCATCACAATTTGCATCTTCAGGCTGGCAGGTCTATGGTTGCAAAGGAAAAAACTGCATTCTAATTTAAGGTGGCTATGACTTCCCCCAGGACTACCCAGAGTCACGTTGCTGACCTCTATTGTTTCTATAGTTGGAAATGGTTGTATTATTTGAGTGGGAAGAAAACAAAGGTAATGAAAGATGGAGAGGGAAAACAACAAAGTTCCCCATTCTGGCTGACCTTCTTCCCCCAGAAGGATAACCCAAGCAGCTAGTCATTTTACAGAGTGTGTTCTGAAATTATTCTTTCCATGGGCCAAAATGTGCATTTGTTTAAAAGGGTCAAAAGGAAAGAGTTTCGTCTAAGCTATAAGGAAGCTTATAATAGTTATTTTCCATTACTTTTTCCCTTGATAGTTTTCTTTTGACATTTTAGGCTTCAGGGACACCTTGAATTAGCTCTAGGGGAAAGGAGAGAAAAATGAAAATAATAAGACATGTCTCCATACACACTGTATTTGAAATTTCATTTACCAAACACATGAGCTCATACAGACAATATAGAAAGGGGAATATGGGAAGGTCAAATAAGGAATCAACATGGTATATACAACAAAGGGGCCAATCCACTAGAAGAATGGGAGGGTGTGGGGAAAGAGATTTGTAGGCCTGGAGCTAGTTAAGAAGAGGATCTATCATAAAGACACCCCACCAATACTCCCACCCCCAATGAAGGAAGTCTCCCCAAAGCAAACCTTAGAGCCTTAGAAAAACAAAAGTAATGAGAACATATTAAATATCCACTATATGTCCAAATTTCTAATCTGTGAAGCATGCCAAGCAGTAGGGAGCCCAGGTGGCAAAAAAGGATTCCAAGGCCCCATGGGCCAGCTTGAGCAGACTTCCTCTTGCTGCACCTCATTTATCAAATTTAGAATGGACGAGGGGTAGTATCACCAAGGTTTAGACTTCACTTCAATAAAATTTATGGAACCTAAAATCTAGGAGTTTTGCTTTGTGAATGTAATCCTGGCTCAGCAGACACTGTGTACTTCATAAAATATGTTACCTGTCATTGATTTTTTACTACATTTATAACAAAATTGTAGGAAATATTTTTTTTAATTTTGAACAAATATTTAAGACATGCCCATTCTGTGTGTTTTCTTTTGGTACTCAAAATATCTGTATAAGTAACTAAGAATAATGTCCCTATCTTACAGATGGGAAATATGGCTGAGATCATAATCTGAATCCTAGCTTTGGTCATCTCCCTAGGAAACTGAGGCCTCGACAGACTATTACTAATATATGGTCAATCTATTGTAACTTTGAACTAACAACACAAGCAAAGGCATTTACTTGAACATCTGTCATGCAGACACTTCTTCCACCTAAACAGTATTTCTAAAACCTTCTATATTAAAGCATTGTGCCAAAAGACAACAAAATTCCTAATTTCAAAACTATTAAACTTTGTTAAGAAGAGGTATAAATGAAAATTGAAAATAATTATGCAACAATTAAATTAGCAAAGAGCAATATTAACAGACACCCTTTATCAGCAAGGAATGTGTTTGTAGATGCCCATGAATGCCTGAAATCATAGGGAGTACCTAATCCCATATACCTTTTTTTTCCTAACCACATACACCCATGATAAGGCACATTAAGAGATAAATAATGACAATAAAATAGGACAGATATAGAAATATGCTTAACAAAAGAGAGCTCATCACACTTCCACAGAATGAGTACAACTTAGAACTTAGGACCTATTCAGCTGTGGTTGACTGAGGTAAGTGAGACCTTGGACATGGGACACAGGAAGTGCTACAGGCAGCTCACTTCCACTGAGCAAGTATATGGAACATTTATTGCCGTTGGAACCCACTGAGACCACCTCATGGATGAGAGGTAGGCACAGGCACCTAGAGTATACAGTTACAGCCGAAACCTCCACGTGTGGGTGGCTGGTCAGAGCAAGCTCTGCTGAGTTCAACACAGCTCAACTTGGCTCTGGTCACTGAGCAAATGATATACATGAAAGGCTGTGGGGAAAAGAACAAATTGGTTTAATAACACAGACTAGATCAAGTTAATGTGCCTTCTCAGGCTACATCAGTTCGAGCTCCAATTATATAAGGAAGATGTATAAATAATGAAATTACATAGAGACAAACACATTTGACAACAAACAAAAATGGAAGCAAATGCACTAATAAAGTTAAGCGATGTAACCTGGGTCAATGCTGAACTATAGCCAAGAGTCCACAAACATAAAGTGGGATGATGTCAGATGCAGTTCAGTCCCATAACATCCAAAAGGTGTTGGTTCAGCAGCAATTGAACTCTCATAGCATGGAGGTAGGAACATGAAGAAACCTATGTGCACCAGTTCTCAAAGACTGCTCTGTGTGCTGCCTCGTCCCTCTCATTTGGTAATAGTCTTCCCTCAATCTCATTGTTGAAATTGTACAAGGCTCTCAATTTTGCTCGGTATTAATCTTTCAGAAAGTTCTTCCCAAGCATAACTAACCTGGAGCTCCCAAGGAGCCACTTCCTGCTTGTCATAGAGTATCATGTGGGCATACTCAAACTCCATGTCTCCCATCCAGCCAAGAGCTGCCAGCCTTTAAGAGTCCTGGTTTAACTGTTTTCATATATCCACTATATAACACTTTGTCTAGAAGACAGTGGAAACTCCACAAATACCTGTTGGATAGAAAATGAATCAAAATTCCTGGAAGATATATCAACTGACAACAACCATATGTATCGAAGAGGACAACGATTATCAACACAGAGCAGATTCTAAACCAATAGTCACAGATATGATAGTATTGTTGGTGGAACTCAAATCCTGTGCAGAAAGTTGTAAGGAAATGCCCATTTTAACAAAACCAGAAATAAATAGTCTATGCTACTCTTTATAAAATATATTTTCCTTTTTAGCCTACCTTTTATCTCTATAGTTAGGAGAGATAACATATTATTGTAATCAATTTTTAACAACAACCCTGTGAGGTGCATGCTAGAAAACTACTAATCTAGTCAACTTTTAATTTCAGTACAATTCCTCTGGTTAGTGATTAATTCTGAGATGTTAAAAGAACAATACTAACCATATGATAGTTGAAGGGTACGAAGCCATGGTCATCAAAGGGACTAGTGAAACAAAATAAGATTATGATAGGGACAAAACTTTAGACTCAATTACAAACAAAGAATGAGTGAGAAAGGTCAGATGTGATGTGTATGAAACATGACACTGTAATTTCTAAGAACAGAGAAGCATCACCTAAGACAGGATACTAGATATGAAACAACTAGTTGCTGGCAAGAGATACACTTCTCTGCTCTGGAAGAGACTATGCAGAGGTATGAAGCCCAGAAGCTGGGCTCAACAAGGCTATATTTAAGGCTAGCTACCACTCTTTTTTTTCTTTTTTTTTCTTTTTTGCTTTTTGTAGGTTTTTATTATTATAAATGAACTCTACATTTATTTATCTTAAAATTATTTTGCTACAATCTGTTGAGTTATGTATATGTATATGTACTTGTAGCATGCAAGATGTGAAGAATGCATCTTGTAGGAGCCAACTCCAATGGGCATCATCCTCGAATGAACTCAGGTCATTAACTTTAGTGGCAAGAGATTTCCCGGTTAACTCTTCTCACTAACTCTAAATGTCTTTTCTTAATGTTCTTGTCATCATAGACAATGACTGCCAATAAAAGTGAAAAATGATTCTGTCTTCAACTTTGTATTTGGCCATCTCCCAATTGGTAACAAGATGACTTATATGTATTGTGTATATCAAATTATCATTTGAGTAACTGTGGCTATTTTTTCACTACAAAACTATCCTGTTTATAGTATTGTGGCGTTGTTCACTGCTACTGTGTACAAAAGTCTTTAGTAGGATGGTGGTAGGTTAAAGGAAACCTGGGAACACCCAAATAAAGAATGACAGATATACATTTGGGAGCACTCACACAATGGTGGTAAATAACTGACACAGTCTTCTGTCCCTGGAGACACACCATCTCCATGTAGGATGATCCAACCACCACCCAAGAGAGCCTAAGTGAGCCCCTCCTCATCCTTATAAGGGGTCACTTCTTCATACCAAAGCCATGCCGTACGGCCATTACCTCAAGTCTATTGGTGCAACAAGATGTCACTACAATAGGACATTGAGTCACCATGTGTTGGGATGGTAAATAATTATTGTGTGGTGACAGCAATGCTGTCCATACAGCAGTTGATGAACGAGCAGTATTTTGTGTTGTCACTTAGCTTAGAGATGAGCAGGAAAGACAACATGAAGATGTGAGTTCAGGGTGGTACCATAAGGCTGCAGTAAGAGTGTGCAATGGAGCCTGTAGGATGAAGCAGGAGATGCTACATGCATGAGTGAGAGGTTCCCAGAGACTATGTAGACTGATGTCATTGTAGGATATCAGGTGACTAAAGAGTAGAAATTGTGGGTAAGATTATGAGGAAACACCTAAATGTGAGGCAGCGCTACAGCATGCAATTATCAGTGCTCCTGTTTATAGGGTCAATATGATTACATATAAAAAGTGGGGATCAGTGCGGACACATGTTGTAGAGAATGTTGTAGCTACCACTCTTAATCCCTGCTCATGGAAATTATACAAATGGTTTGAAAACTAACCAAATTATATTTTATACACTTAATCATACAATAAATTGTAATGTGGTCATCATGTGGGTTGTGGTTCTGATCCAAATCTGTAATGGTCTTCTCGCTAGCATGGTCCTGATATAGTACAACATTGTATGTTAAGAAAAAGAAGGTGTGGGTAAATGTGTATCCCTCTGGGTCCTTCCTGGTTTATGGTTTCATTCTTCCCTGAGCCCTTTCTAGCTTGCTTGCTCCCTTCTTCCCTGCTCCATCCATCACTCATTCCCTGCTTCTAATTTCCTCCCTGGAAAGCAACCAATTTTTAGTCACTAAAGCTCTACCCTGAGAACTTCATCTAATGCTAACAACTTCCCAAAGGCCCTACCTCTAAACACCACTATCACATTAGGTTCTAAGTTGTCTATACCTCAGAATGGAAATTCACTTGAATCACTGATGTTGGAAGGGGCAAACTGTATTCAAACCACAGCAAATTGAAGTACACACATGTATTCATCCACACAAAGACATGTACATGAATGTTCACAGCAGCACCACACCTAAAAGCCCTAAGTAGGGAGAAATCTAAATGTTCATTAGCAGATAAATGCCTACACAAGCTATGAAACATCTACACTATGAAATATACTCAGAACATATAAAGGGCAAAATATTAATACACAGCAAGTGAATCTCAAAAGTACTATGTGAAAGAAAGAAAGGATGAAAAGAAGAAAGGAAGGAAGGAAGAAAACCAAAAAGAGAAAGAGAAAGAAAGAAAGAAAGCCAAATTCATTTATACAAAAACTCTACAAAAGGCACAATAAAAGGACAAAAGTCAAACCTATGATCGCAAGGAGCGAGGTCAGAGAAGGAGATAACTCCAAGGTCAGCAGGAAGTGTTTTAGGATGAGAGAGCTTTCTATCTTCTATGTCAAGATATAAAATGTACTGTAAAGATTATGTATCCACTTATGAAAATTCATCAGACTGAACATTTGAAATGGATTTTAGGTTATGTAAATAACTTAATCAAAATAACATTATCTTCATAATACCATGATATGATTATGAACACCAAACAAAAAAATGGAAGCATATTACAAATGTACAAAAATCTCACCATCTAATTACTAAGGTATAAGACACAAAAGCCTTTCTAAGCAGCAACAATGAATACTCTTTACAAATCAAGCTTAAAAGAAACAAGTAACAGGCAAACCTGCTGGAGATTCACAGAGGAACGACAAAAACCTGAACACAAGTCATAGCTCCATGAATGAACAGAGATACTAGGAAGGCACTGTATACCAGCAGAGCTTATTGAATTTCTTAATGGACTGGAGACAAAGAAGAATCAAAGCACATTCAAATACTGGAATACCTATACAGGCATTTTACCTGGATGTTACTGAAGAAGGAACTAGATCCCATGTTAAGCTGCATTGGGTGAGGCAGTGCTGGAGAGCTCACCAGGTAGAGATGATGAGGAAAAGCTGGTAAGCTTACCAACCCAGCTACCACCCAGGCCCAGAACAGGTCTATGAGTTGGCCCACATAAACAGACACTGAATCTATAAACTGTTGGAGCATGTGAAGGGGATGAACTGACAGATTCAAAACAGCAGAATCTTCACAACACAGGACAACAGGATATCCAAGAGAAGCTCGAGTGACAGCCCAATATCAGTGGTGTAGCAGAAGCCAGAAACCTTGAACCAGACCAAGAACTTGTGGCAATGAACACTTACAGGTAAAAATGAATAGACTAAAGGACAAACTGTGTGTCTCAACAGACCACACTAGACAAACTTCTTTTGGTTTCTGGTTTGTTTTCTTCAGTTTGGTTCTTGGTTTTTCTTTTAAATTTGGTTTTGTTTTGTGGGGTTGCAAGGGCAGATGTCGGATGTGAGAGGATGGGGAGATAAGTGGGATCCAAAAGAATAATGTGAAATCTACAAAGAATCAATAAAATTAAAAAGAAAAAATATAATACCATTGAAACATCAAATGTCAACTTCACTTTTGGGCATCTGCTGACTGTCCCATTTTAAACCAAAATATACCCACCCACCGCAACTCCCACACTCAGAACTTCCTATTATTCTTTTCTGCTTCATTTTAAATTGTGTCATTTAGGATCTAAAGACATCAGATAATATAACTTACTTACTTAGTTATTACTTTTCTCTCAGTAACAGACTAAGTTCTAAAAGGCAATGTAACCCGCCTTACTCACTATTTGATACCCATACCTAGTATGCAAGGCCAGTAATACTTAGCAAATGAGAAGAGAGAGAGAGAGAGAGAGAGAGAGAGAGAGAGAGAGAGAGAGAGAGAGAGAGAGAGAGAGAGAGAGAGAGAGAGAGAGAGAGAGAGAGAGAGAGAGAGAGAGAGAGAGAGAGAGAATGTATGTGTGTGTGTGTGTTTGAAAAGATCAGGAAAAAATTGTGTGTTCAGAATTGGCTACATCAAGTATGAGACATTCCTAACTAAAGAAGACCCAGGGAATACAACAGATAATGGCTAAAGCTATGCAAAGACATGGGATCTAAAGATGGACCTCTATTTCTATAAGTACACAACTAAACTCTAAATGTGTCATTAAACCCAACCAAAAAAAAATCCCTATTACTTCTCCAGTGCTGAACATAGGTAGCTTTATATAACCAACTTTACATACTGCCAAGTACAATTAGAGAGCAAATAATTCTGGCCACACAATCATATATATGGAATCATTCAGGTAATTTCAAAGTAGATACTCATTTTTCTGCATCCTTCAGTCCTGGCAGCATTGTAAGAACTCTGGGTCCTTAATACAAACCTGCCACCAGGAAAACAATGGCAGACTCACTGCAAAAAGACTCTGAAGGATTCTTACAATTGGATTTAGCCACTTCCTTGAATCTGGAATTTGAGGATCACTTTTATTCAAGGGAGCAGATCCAGAAGAACAGAGGTAGACAACGGGTGGACATTTAATGCATAGAACATGAGAGACATATTTGTAATAGGATATCGCTGACCAGAACCCCTACTTTCTGCTGAAAAACAATGTCCCAAAGTATCCTCAAAGAAAATGGCTTCTTCAGGAGCATAAAAGACCCCAGAATAAGCTCTAGTCCTGCAGACCAACTGCCCCGCCCCTGCCAACATGGAATACAGTGAGCCAGTCTGCTCATTTGGTATTCATGAAGTCTGACCACATGGCAAATGCCCAGGGGGAGCTCAATTGCTGTAAACAGAACTGTGCAGAAGGAAGGCTGATGATTCTAGGAATTAAAAAAAATATTACAGTAAGTTACCAACTGAAGGGACTTTATAAACATCTAGTCTAACCACTCATTTTCCAGGAGAAACTCAGGGCCTGTGTCAGCAGTTGGAGACACAGTGGCAGAAGAAACCCCCCCTGTGTGGGCCAGACATCAGATCTGTCATCAGACCACCTGGGGCTGAATGCAGCTAGCCAACAATTAACACATGGGTTTTGGGCAAGTTTCCCTCTCTAAGTGCTCCATCACCAGTGAAATGGGAATGGTAGAGTGTCAAACAGAAGTGGAACAGGATACACTGCAGTACACTTTAGTATGATGCCTGGCATGAGGCTGAAGAGCAATCACAGTTGTTACTACCATGACTGTCAGGGGTCATTAAAGACCAGTTCTTACTAAGTCTGTTCCCGGGTCACTGGTTCTCATGCTAAACTCAACTTCCCCAGCTTGTCTGTCTAGATAGCTTCTTTGGGAATACTGGAACCACATAGGAGACTTTGCACAAAAGGCTGTTCTCTCCCTAACACCTCCTAAGCAAGGGTTCTTCTAGCCCATGCCACTGGGCAGGGTGAGGCACCATCTGACTTCAGGCTGGGAAGGGCTGGGTGGGAACCCTCAGTCCCAACCACTCATGATGATAAGAAGTTAGCTCCTTGGTGAGCCCAAAAGCCATTAACAAAATACCAGCAGAACAAAGAAAACAGCAAAAAAACAAAAGTCTTTCTGTGTGTGGAGAATAATTGCAGCTAAGCATCATCTTTATATAGGAATCAAACTTTGTGATTTATTTCAAATAATTGTCTATGAACATGAGCAGTCAACATTCAGTCACCTTCATTTTTTAATCTACAGGGACCTTCTGATATCCTGAACATTGACACAGACAGCATGGAATATGTAAATCATACAATTGAATATATAAATCCTAAAATCCACCTGTGAAGGCTTCATTTGCTAACAATAGTGTCATTATCGTCTGTCATCGTTTGATATCTGTTGCTGTGATGAACACCATAACCAAAACCAACTTAGGGGTGAGAAGAGGGTTTATTTCATCTCACATACCTTGTTTACAACTATCACTGAGGGATGTCAAGGCAGGAACTCAAGCAGAAATTGAAACGGAATCCACAGAAGAACACTGCTTACTGGATCACTCCCTGGTTCATGATTATCAAAATTTCTTATACCTAGGCTGGTACTACCCAAAGTGGGCTCAGCCCTCCCACACCTACTAGCAATCAAGAAAACGCCCCACAGACATGCCCACAGACCAGTGCAAAGGAGACAATTCTTCAGTTGAAGGGCATTCCCCCAGGTATGTCAGCCAAGAAGAGCCATCATATCAGCTTGATATCATTAGTATTTGAACACCAAGAGTTTTCTTCAGTGAAGACAGACGCTGATCCCTTCATAAAAAGATAAAAGGGTTGGCTCCTAGTGGGCAGTTTCCATACTCATATGATATAGTCATAGTTATATAGTCACGAAAACTATGAAAGGAAGGAGAGAAGCAACAGGCATACAGGGCCAGAGCTGACATCACATTTGGTTTGTCACATGATAAAGAGTCTGTTGCTCTGCAACAAATGATGACTAGAGGGGCACAAGGAGCCAGTCAATACAGTGTTGGTTTTAATTCTGAATAAGCAAAGGTAAATCAATAATTTACTCTGTAATCTCAATAGTGGAGTATTCTCCCTTGTGTGAGAACTTTTACTACCTCTAAGCCAAGAAAACATTTACTGAGGATTTTTCTCAAAATTACCAGACTAAGCACCCACCTGGTAGATGGTTAAAAGAAAACAAGCTGTAGAAATGACAGACATGAATGGATCAGAAATCCAGTCAGAGCTTAGAAGAAAACTTTCCTTTCACTGGCCAGTTACTGAAACACAAAGCTACAACCTGCTACTACTACACAAATGTCCTGACAAAAAGGGTGGTGTTACCCTCTTTGTCAAACAACAGTGGGTTTAGCAGCAGCAGTGTAGTAGTAGTAGTAGTAGTAGTAGTAGTAGTAGTAGTAGTAGTAGTAGTAGTAGCAGCAGCAGTAGTAGCAGTAGTAGTAGTATAAGTTTTACTACAAATAACAGTAACCAAAATGCGTATTTGTCTATTTGATACTAATAGCCAGCATTTACCAAGTGCAAATGGTCTCATATGAAGAAATTTATACTCATTAAATTCTGTCCACATCCTTCAGAGAGGTAAGGTAATACTTTCCACTTTACAGTTGTGGGAACAAAGCCTTCAGAAAAGTAAATAACCATCTGAGTCCACAAGGCAAGTGAGAAGTATGGGATTCCAGTGGTCATGGGAGTAGGTCTTTCCAGGGAACCTTTTCTATGCTCTGGAAATGTTCTCTAACTGTGCTGTCAAATGTTGGCTGCCGGCCAAAACATGTCTACTAGGCACTAGAAAGGTGGCTGGTGTGACTATAGAATTGAATTTTCATTTCTGCTTAAGATGGATTGATTTACATTTACACATCCATGAGGGACTATAAGATGCACACTGGACAGGCACCCTGGGCCAGTAGCTGAAAGCTAGTGCTGACTGTGAGCTAGGAGGGACATTCAAATTGTTAAAAGAAAAACAAGGACCAGATAAATGGCTCAGTGGTTAAGAGTTCTGTTGTTCATTCACAGGACAAGACTTTGGTTCCCATCACCCATGTCATCTGGCTCACAACTGCTTGAAGCTCCAGATCGAGGATCCAGCATACACACACACAAACACATACACACACACACACACACACACACACACACACACACACACACACACACACACACACACACAAGAGAGAGAGAGAGAAAGAGAGAGACAGAGAAAGAGAGAGAGAGAGAGACAGAAAGAGAGAGAGAATGTAAAAAATTTAAAAGACTAAAATAAGTACTAAAGAAGTCTAGGCACCCATGATCATAACTCTTGAAGGAAAAAAGATTAAGCACATGTCTTCCTTTAAATATTAATAATAATAAGATGACAAGAACTATGAGAGCATCTCCCTATTTTCAATTATATTATTTAAGTGACCTGAGTCTGAACTAAGACAAAAATGTAGACCAAGACATATCTCAGCTAAGGTCTAGACTGCTCTCCTCTAAATAACATGTCACAGTCACTACTTCTATGTTCCTTACCTGTGTTTGATATATATATATATATATATATGAAGCACTCTTATTTACATATCTATCCCACATGCCCTCACTCTCCCATCCTCCCATGCTTCCCACTGCCCCCACAAACCAGCCACCACCCAATCCCCAGGAATAGTGAGGCCCTCCACATGGGATAATCAAAGTCCATCACATCATTTAGAGGAGAGCACAGGCCCTCCTTCTTGTATCTAGGCTGCAATAGTATTTCTCGGTAGGTAATCAGTTCCCAAAGTCCATTTGTGATCTAGGGATAAACACTGGTTTCACTGTTAGAGGTCCCATAGACTGCCTTGGCTTCCTAGGTGGCACCCACATTCAGAGAGCTTGATTTGGTCCAATGCTGGTTCCCCAGCTTTACAGCTAGGGACTCCATGGTTTCATTAGATCAGGTCAACTCTTTCTGGTGGTTTCTCCAGCACTATCTTGGCTCCATTGCTCATCTCTCCTCCCTCTCTGCAACTGGATTCCAGGAATACGGCTCTGTGTTTAGCTGTGCATGTCTGTTTCTGCTTCAGTAACCTACAGGGTGAAGGCTCTAAGAATGGTAAACAAGGTAGTCATCAATCTCATTATAGAGGAAGGATATCAAAAGTAGCCCCTTCACCACTGCCTAGATTATTAATTGGGGTCATTCCTGTGTAACTCCTAACATTTCCCCTGTGTCAGACCTCTCTCCAAACCTGTACTGGCTCCCTATGTCAAGGCATCTCCTTTCTTGCCCTCCTCTATTCTCCCCTGTCTCAGTCTTCCTGTTCTCCTCCCCTCTCCTCTTCTCACACTCTCCCTTTCCCATGTCCCTCCTCTCCCCACCCCTACTCCCAGTTTGATTAGGGGTTATGTCCCCCTCGCCTTCTTCAGGGGACCATGTGTTCTTCTCTTGGGGTCTTCATTGTTTCCTAGCTCCTCTGGTGGTGTAGATTGTAGGCTGGTAATCCTTGGCTCTATGGCTAAAATCCATATATATGAGTGAGTACATACTATGTTTGTCTTTTTGTGACTGGGTTACCTCACTCAGGATGGTTTCTTCCAGTTCCATACATTTTCCTGCAAATTTTAAGGTTCCACTTTTTTATACACTTAGTAGTACTACATTGTGTATATGTACCACATTTTCTCTATCTATTCTTCAGTTGAGGGGCAACTAAGTTGCTTCCAGGTTATGGCTATTAAAAATAATTCTGCTATGAACATAGTTGAACATATGCCCTTGTTGTATGAATGTGCATTCTTTGGGTATATGACAAGGAGAGAATTGTTGGATCTTCAGATAGACCGATTTCCATTTTCCTGAGAAACCACCATACTGGTTTCCAAAGTGTTCATACAAGTTTGGACTCCCACAAGCAATGGAGGAGTGTTCTTCTTTCTCCACAGCCTCTCCAGCATAGACTGTTATTGGTGTTTTTTATTTTAGCCATTCTGGCTGGTGTAAGATGGTATTTCAGAGTTGTTTTGAGTTGCATCTCCCTGATGGGTAAGGATGTTGAGCACTTTCTCAAGTGTCATTCAGCCATTTTAGATTCCTCTATTGAGAATTCTCTATTTAGTTCTGCACACCACTTGTAATTGGATTGTTTGGTGTTTTGGTGGCTAGCTTCTAAAGTTCACTATATATTTTGGAAATACCTCTGACAGATGTGGGGTAAGTGAAGATCTTTTCCCATTCTGTGGGCTGCCATTTTGTCTTGCTGTGTCCTTTGCCTTACAAGCTTAGGTTCAGGAGGTCCCATTTGTTAATTGTCGATTTCAATGTCTGTGCTACTGGTCTTATGTTCAGGAAGCATTCTCCTGTACAAATTCATTTAAGAGTACCTCCCACTTTATCTTCTAAGAGTTTCAGTTTAGCTGGATTTATGTTGAGGTTTTTGAATCATCTAGATTTAAGTTTTGTTAATGGCAATAGATATGCATCTCTCTGCAATCTTCTACATGTCTGCATCCACTTATGCCAGCACCATTTGTTGATGGTTTCTTTTTGTCATTGTATAACTTTAATTTCTTTGTCAAAAATCAGATGTTCATAGGTATGTGGGATGATATCAGGGTTTTCAATTCAATTCCATTGGTCTACCTGTCTACGTTCATGCCAATACCAGGCTGTTTTCAGGACTATGGCTCTATAATAGAGCTTGAAGTCAGGGATGGTGATGCCTCTGTAAGTTCCTTTATTGTACAGGGTTGTTTTGGCTATCCTGAGTTTTTTTGTGTTTTTTAAAAAGGTGAGTATTGTTCTGTGTTGGGATTTTGATGCAAGATTGCCATTTTTGCTGTTAACCTACCTTTCCAAGAGCATGGGAGGTCTTTCCATTTTCTGGTATCTTCTTTAATTCCTTTCTTTAAAGACACAAAGTTCTTACTGTACAGGTCTTTCACTTGTTTGGTTAGCATTGCCCCAAGATATTTTATGTTGCTTGTGGCTATTGAAAGGGTGATGCTTCTCTGATTTCTTTCTCAGCACATATATCATCAATATACATTAGGGCTACTGATTTTTTTTTAAGTTAATTTTGTATCCTGCCACTTTGCAGAAGGTGTTTATCAGCTACAGGAGTTCCATGGTAGTTTTTCAGGTCATATCAACTGCAAATAGTGAAAGTTTGACCTCTTCCTTTCCAATTTGTATCTCCTATTGTTGTCTTATTGCTCTAGCTAGAACTTTAAGTACAATATTGAAGAGATATGGAAAGAGTGGATATCCTTGTCTTGTTCCTGATTTTAGAGGAATCACATTGAGTTTCTCTCCATTTAGTTTGAAATTGGCTATTGGTTTGCTGAATATTGCTTTTTATCATGTTGATGTATGTTCCTATTATTCCTGATCTCTCCAGGGCTTTTATAAGGAAGGGGTGTTGGATTTTGTCAAAGGCTTTTTCAGCATGTAGTGAGATGATCATGTGGTTTTTCCTTTTCAGTTTGTTTATATGGTTGATTACATTGATGAATTTTCATATGTTGAATCATCCCTACATCCTTGGGATGAAGCCTACTTGATCATGGTGGATGATTTTTCTGATGTGTTCTTGGATTCAATTTGCCAGTATTTTAGCATCAATGTTCATGAGCGATATTGGTCCATAGTTCTCTTTCTTAGTTTTATCTTTGTGTGGCGTGGGTACCAAGGTAATTGTAGCCTTGTAAAACGAGTTCAGCAATGTACCTTCTGCTTCTATTGTGTGGAACACTTTGGGGAGTATTTGTATTATCTCTTCTTTGAATTTCTAGTAGAATTCTGCTCTGAGGCCATCTGGGCCTGAGCTTATTTTGGTTGGGAGACTTTTAATGACTTTCTACTTTTTTATGGGTTATAGGTCTATTTAAATTGTTTATCTATCCTTGATTTAATTTTGGTAAGTGATATCTATCTGGAAAATTGTTCATTTTCTTTAGATTTTCAAATTTTGTAGAGTACAGGTTTTTAAAGTAAGACCTGATGATTCTCTGAATTTCTTCAGTATCCGTTGTTATATCCCCTTTTCATTTCTGACTTTGTTAATTAGCATGCCCTCTCTTTGCCTTTTGGTTAGTTTGGATAAAGTTTGTCTATCTTGTTGATTTTCTCAAAAAATCAACTGTTTGCTTTATTGATTCTTTGTATTGTTTTCTTTTTTTCAACTTTATTGATTTCAGCCCTCAATTGGATTATTTCCTGGTGTCTACTCCTTCAGGGTGAGTTTGCTTTTTTTTGTTCTAGATCTTTCAGTTTTTCTGTTAATTCTCTAGTGTGACTATTCTCCAGTTTCTTCATGTTGGCACTTAGTGCTATGAACTTTCCCCTTAGCACTACTTTCAAGTGTCCCATAAGTTTAGAAATGTTGTGTCTTCATTCTCATTAAATTCTAGGAAGTCTTTAATTTCTTTTTGTATTTCTTCCTTGACCCAGGAATGGTGCAATTGTGCATTGTTCAATTTCCATGAGTTTGTAGGGTTTCTGCAATTTGTATTGTTGTTGAATTCTAACTTTAAGGCATGGTTATCCGATAGGATACAAGGGGTTATTCCAATTTTTTTGTATCTGTGGAGGTTTGCTATGTTGCCAAGTAAGTGGTTGATTTCAGAGAAGATTCACTGTATAGCTGAGAAGAAGGTATATTCTTTTGTGTTTGAATGTAAAGTTCTATAGATGTCTGTTAATTCCAATTGGGACATAACTTCTGTTACTTCCTTTGTTTCTTTGTTACGTTTTTGTCTGGTGGTCCTGTCTAGTGCTGAGAGCAGAGTGTTGAAGTCTCCAACTATAAGTGTATGAGGGTTTATGTGTGATTTGAGCTTTAGTAATGTTTCTTTTACAAATGTGGGTGCCTTCAAATTTGGGACATAGATGTTCAGAATTGAGACTTCAACTTGATGGACCTTTCCTGTGATGAATATGATATGCCCTTCAGCATCTCTTTTGATTGATTGTAGTTTGAAGTCTAATTTGATATTAGGATTGCTACCCCTGCTTGTGTCTTGTGTCCATTTGTTTGGAAAATGTTTTTCCAACCTTTTACTCTGAGGTAATATTTGTTTTTGAAGTTGAGATGTGTTTCTTGTATGCAGCAGGATGGATTCTGTCTTCGTATCCATTCTGTTAGCCTGTATCTTTTTATAGGCAAATTAAGACCATTGACACTGAGGGATACTAATGACCATTGATTGTTGACTCTTGTTTGTTTTGGATTTGATGGTGGTGGTGTTATTATGTGTGGGTCCCCGCCCTTTTATGTTTTCATGTTTGGTTTAAGTGGGATTATCTATTGCCTATGTTTTTGTGAGTGCATTGATCTTCATTGGGTTGGAGTTTTCCTTCCAGTGAGTTCTGTATGGCTGGATTTATGGATATTTATTGTTTAAGTCTGGTTTTGTCATGGAATATCTTGTTTTCTCCATCTATAGTGATTGAACACTTTGCTGTGTACAGCAGTCTGGGCTGGCATCCATGTTCCCTTAGCGTTTGCAGAACATCTATCCCGGTCGTTCTGGCTTTCATATTTCCCATAGAGACATCGGGGTTATATGGATAGGCATACCTTTATATGTTCTTTGTTATTTTTCTTTTGCTGCTCTTAATATTTTTCTTAACTCTGTAAGTTTGCTATTTTGATTATTACATGGTGAGGGGGTCTTCCTTTTGTGGTTCAGTCTATTTGGTGTTCTGTAAGCTTTTTGTTCTTTCATAGGCATATCCTTCTTTAGGTTAGGGAAGTTTTCTTCTATGATTTTGTTGAATATGTTTTCTGTACCTTTGTGCTGTATTTCTTCACCTTATTCTATTACTATTATTCTTAAGTTTGGCCTTTCCACGGCATCCCATATTTCCTGGATATTTTGTATTAGGGATTTGTTGGACTTGAGATTTTCTTTCGTCGATGACTATGTATCTTCTATTTTCTCATCCATCTCTCATATTCTATTGGTTATACTCATATCTATAGTTCCTGATAGCTTTCCTATCTTTTCTATTTCCAGTATCCCTTCATTCTGTGTTTTCTTCATTGTTTCTATTTCAGCTTTCAATAAAAGTCTCACCCACATGAGTTCATTTCATGAAAAAAGTGAGTTGCTGTTAACATCTATACTGAAGGAAGCACAACTCCAAGTCTACCCATGTAGAAGAAACAGATTTCTGAAGAATCTGAAGGGCCTGGTCACAGAAATATCTGGTAGTTTTGACTGATGAATACAGAATGCCTGAGAACCTGGAATTTCCCCATCTAGGAGAAACAGCCTCTATTGTAACCATCAAGTAACTGTGCACAGAGGGAAAAGTGAGACAGGACTCCCTCAAGGACAATTCTCATAGCCACCTCTGAAGAATGTGGTGCCTTTTCAGATGTGGTCCTGAAGTTGAAGGGGGGAAGGGTGTACTAGCATCTCATTAAGGGCACCAACCATTCTCTCAGCAACAACTGAGGGTACATACATTGCCTACTCATCAAGCAAAGGAAGAAAAGGGAAAGTACATCCTAAAACACAGTCTATTGGAAGATCACAAGCCTCTGCTCAGGCTTAGGCTTTCCAACAGTTAATGACAGGGAAAGGGGACCAGGGGAAAGGATTGTAACTAGGCACTATAGAGCTCTGCATTCCTTATCTTATTTCACTTAGTTCAACACAGGCCCCAGTAAATACAACCCTAGTTCATCAAATCTAACATTACACTTATTATAACCACATTATTTTATTTACCAATAGGAAAGAAAATGCTGCCAAAATAACTGAAAGATGATGTGGACCAAATGACAAAACAGTCTAAAATACAAAACTGGGGCAGACAAGGTGTTTCCTAGATTTTTTGGAATGTGATATTTTTCAATATAATTCCAAAAGAAAACTGTCTAGTATTTCCTTGGCTTTGCTCCCTCTCCACTTTGTCAAGCCTAGTAGTCACTCTGGAACAATAATTCCCCAATAAAGTCTCTTAATAATTTTTTATGCTTAAAAGGCATTTCCAAGAATGACCATGGGTACTTTAAAAGGAGCAAGACACCACCACCACCAAAGGCTACCTCTTCAGGACCTGGAGGATATCTGGAACCAAGGGAGTTGTCCCACCAGGCCTATTGTTCCACTCCTCCCCCCACCCCATCCCCATAGCACAGGTTTATTCACAGAGGCCTCCAATTTGCAGGGAAAGGGTTTGGATAAACTCAAGGGCTGATTGAGGAATGCAGGAGGAAGTTCTCATGATGATAAGTAGGCTAGCAAAAGCAAACAACAAATAAGACTGTGTTCTTAGAGACATCGGATGTGATGATGGAAAATTACCTCCAATTTTTGTTTTCTTTTAAAGAGTCAATTTGTTCTGTATAAACGCTGGGCAGCTAGTAAAAAATGGCTAGAGAGAGATCACCCTTCCCCCTTCTCAAATGTGATAATACAAACTGAGAGGACTCAGAGGATAGGAAGAAGAAAAAGAAACTGTGGTTGTAATTAAATCAGCCCTGTGTCCAACTGACAACTTTGTAATAAGACCCATGCCTCTTTATATCCCATTTACATCACCATGGACAAGCTTAACCAGCTAATAAATAGGTGGTTGTAGTGTAAACTAGGCATAGCTTCAGCACCATCCCTTCCCTCCCCTTCCTCTTAGCACACTGGTCTGGCACCATGCATACATCTCCATGTGTCATACCTCCAGGAAACACACGGTAGGTTCCCCTCGGCTCTGGAGGCACTTGGGGTACTCATTCTGTATCAAGACAAAAGGATGCTGGTGCCAGACAATTTTTCTGTCCAGGTGTGAGGGACTGGAAAAGGATGTAAGATGCACAAAAGACTGGCTGCTTTCTCCTGCTTCCAGTGAACTGACTGCAAGAAGAGTTCTACCTTCATTAACTGTGCAAAATAGATTTGAACCTCTCTCTCTCTCTCTCTCTCTCTCTCTCTCTCTCTCTCTCCATCCCCCTCCCCCGCCGTCTGTCACACACACCCCTCTGAATTTTTTAAATGCCCACAGGATCCTACAGATTCCCACTTTCAATTCCCCATCATTTCCACGCAGGAGGCAGAAGGTGGGATATATTTCAATTTAGAAGAAAGATGCTGCTTGGTGGCCTTGTTTTAGATCGCAGACATAGCAGAAACTTGGAGTGACAGAAAGACAGGAGGGGCAAAAAAAGACCTATCCTGCTTCAGGGTTCTAACAATTTCACCAAATGTGTTTTGAAACACTCATTTCCATTTCAAAGAATGTGTTTATAAATTACGTATTTCAAATTGCAGTTAAATTATTTTTCCTTAACTCATTAAAATGCCATTCAGTAACCCTACACTGTTAGTAAACCTGTAGTAAGGGGTGGGGTGCAACAACACAACGAGCTATGTCTGGTCTTATTTTTCATGGGTTACATATGTGTTTCCATATTATTACCTACATTCTGCAGTAGACTTGTCATAAGTTAACACAGATTGAATTTGTGACAAATTACATCCTCTCCCCACCCTGGAGTTGTGCAATTAATTTTCTAAACCTAATTTGAAGACTTTATATTTAACTTTACTATTTTTCACCAGGTTATTTCTGGTACATTTCAGGCTACCAAGATTTTCTTGACTCAGGACAAAGTCACTAATCATAATTGCTATCCTTTCCAGCCAGATGCCAACTGCCAATTTGATAAACATGTCTTTATCAAAGTCATTGATAAAAATCATGAACAAGACAGGTCTGAGGACAGGGTCCTGAATCATTCTACCAGAATACTTATTCATGTTAATATTAAGTCAATAATCTACACTTTGGGAAGATATGTTCAAATAAAGACAAATATAACTAAGTGCATTCTTCATGGACCCAGACCACATTCTTTGTGCTGCTCACAAGGCATCTGAGGAGATTTCAGGAGATGCCCTTTGGATAGCTGTGTGGAAGACAAACTACATGGTTTTATTCTCTACTACACAAGTTAAGGTTCTGAGCTGAGGAAGAAGTTAGGAGAAGAAAGACATTTTCAGGTAAGTCTGGGTGGTCCCATGGGCATGAGTGTCCAGTCACAACTGTTGCCCCATGGGTACAGTAGGTCTTCTAATGAAGGAATAACATTTCAAAGCTCTTAGGTAATTTCTTTAACTGGAGAGTGTGGACTCCTAAAGATACTATGCTTTCCCTATAATATGCGTATCTACACTAAAGACTATTTTATAAAGCAGGAACTCAAGAGGTTAACAGTTAAAAACAATTCTAACTGTAACTACATATGACAATACAGGTACACAATTGTGGCCTTTCTAAGTATCTGCTTCAGCTAACTTTTATGTTTCTATGATAAACAGCATGTTTTTTTTTCTTTTCTTTTTTTTTTTAAATTTTATTTTCCAGTTGAAATTTAGATAAGAAACAAGGTTGCTTCACAAGTCAGTTCCAGGTCCCTCTCCCTTTCCCTCCCCTCCTCCCGTGCCCTCCCCCCCCCCCCGTTATCCCCTCATTCCCCCAGGGAGGGTGAGGCCCTCCATGGGGGTGTCCATAGTCTGTCATTTCATATAGGGCAGGGCCTAGACCCTTCCCCAAGAGTTCAGGCTGAGAGTGCACCTCACATTGTTCTATGGGAGTCCAAAGTCCCTGTGTATACTTGGCATGGGTACTGATCTGCTGCCCAAGGCTCAATAGATTCCCTAGGCCTCCTCACTGACACCCAGATTCAGGGGATCTTGATCAGTCCCATGCTGGATTCCCAGGCTGATGCCTGGGATTCAAGAGTTAACCTTTGTCAGGTCAGCTGTTTCTGGGGGTTAAACCAGCCCAGTCTTAATCCCTTTGATCATCAGTCCTCCCTCTCTGTTACTGGCTTTCTTGAGTTCAGCTCAGTACTTAACCAAGGGAGTCTGCCTCTTCTTCGATCAGCCACTAAATGAAGTTTCTATTTCCCAGACTCTCTGGCCATAGGATTGTAGGCTGGCACTCCCCAGATCTATGTCTAAAATCCATATATGAGAGAGTACATGCCATGTTTCTCTTTTTTTGACTGGGTTACCTCACTCAGGATGTTTCCTTCTCGTGTCATCCATTTGCCTGCGAATCTCATGATTCCATTGTTTTTTTCTGCTGAATAGTACTCAATTGTGTAAATGTACCACATTTTCTCTATCCACTCTTCGGTTGAGGGACATCTAGGTTGCTTCCAAGTTCTGGCTATTACAAATAAAGCTGCTATGAACATAGTGGAACAGACATCTTTGTTGTATGAATGGGCATCTTTTGGATATATGCCTAAGAGTGGAGTTGCTGGGTCTTGTGGTAGGTTTATTCCCATTTTTCTGAGGAATCTCCATACTGATTTCCAAAGTGGCTGAACCAGTTGGCACTCCCACCAGCAATGGAGGAGTGTCCCCTTTTCACCACACCCTCTCCAGCATAAATTATCATTGGTGTTTTTGATTTTAGCCATTCTGACAGGAGTGAGATAGTATCTGAGAGTTGTTTTGATTTGCATTTCCCGGATGGCTAAGGATGTTGAGCACTTTCTCAAGTGCCTCTCAGCCATTTTAGACTCCTCTATTGAAAACTCTCTATTTAGTTCTGCAGCCCACTTTTTAATTGGGTCTTTGGTGTTTTGGAGACTTGCTTCTTGATTTCTTTGTAAATTTTGGAGATCAACCCTCTGTCAGATGTGGGATTAGTGAATATTTTTTCCCATTCTGTGGGCTGCCTTTTTGTCTTGCTGTGTCCTTTGCCTTACAGAAGCTTCTCAGTTTAAGGAGGTCCCATTTATTAATTGTTGATCTCACTGTCTGTGCTACTGGTGATATGTTCAGGAAGCTGTCTCCTGTACCAATTCGTTCAAGGGTACCACCCACTTTCTCTTCTAAGAGGATCAGTGTGGCTGGATTTATGTTGAGGTCTTTGATCCATTTGGACTTAAGTTTTGTGCATGGCGATAAACATGGATTGATCTGCATTCTTCTACATGCCAGTCTCCAATTATGCCAGCACCATTTGTTGAAGATGCTTTCTTTATTCCACTGTATATTTTTAGCTTCTTTGTCAAAGATCAGATGTTTGTACGTGTGTGGGTTAATACCCGGGTTTTCAATTCGATTCCATTGGTCTACCTGTCTATTTTTGTGCCAATACCAAGCTGTTTTCAGGACTATAGCTCTATAATAGAGCTTGAGGTCAGGGATGATGATGCCTCCAGACGTTACCTTGTTGAACAGGGTTGTTTTGGGTATCCTGGGTCTTTTGTTTTTCCATACAAAATTGATTATTGTTCTTTCAAGGTCTGTGAAGAATTGTGCTGGGATTTTAATGGGGATTGCATTGAATCTGTAGATTGCTTTTGGCAGGATTGCCATTTTTACTACATTGATCCTACCTATCCAAGAGCATGGGAGGTCTTTCCATTTACTGAGGGCTTCTTTAATTTCTTTCTTTAAAGATTCAAAGTTCTTACAATACAGGTCTTTCACTTGTTTGGTTAGCGTTACCCCAAGGTATTTTATTTTGTTTGTGGCAATTGTAAAGGGTGATGTTTCTCTGATTTCTTTTTCAGCCCTTTTATCATCTGTATAAAGTAGGGCTACTGATTTTCTTGAGTTGATCTTGTAGCCTGCTGTTGGGGAAGTCTTATGTCAATAAAGTACTGTTGAGCCTATAGGGAACCAAGATAGGAGGGACTAGGAGTCCAGGAGAACTCTGGGAAGGAGAAACACAAGAGAGTCAACATGTAATGCTATGCGGGTAGGAAGCCCGGGACTATTCTCCGGTAAGAGAAATACTTAGATTAACAATTATGGGGTAATTACTTAAGTCAGAGGTAGCCAGTAAGAAACAAGCAAGGCCAACAGCTTCATAATTAATATAGCCTCCTGTGTGTTTATTTGGGACTGATGCAGATCTAGAACCAGGCAGGCAGAAAGGCTCCACTCATAGAAAAAGCTTCTTTTTACAGCCTGCCACTTTGCTGAAGGTGTTAATCAGCTGTAAGAGTTCCCTGGTAGGGGGACATAACAACAGACTCTGAGGAAATCCAGAGAATCATTAGGTCACACTTTGAAAACCTGTACTCCACAAAATTCGAAAATTTAAAGGAAATGGATGACTTCCTGGATAGCTATCACTTGCCAAAACTAAATCAAGAACAGATAAGCAATTTAAATAGACCTATAACCCCTATGGAAATAGAAGCAGTCATCAAAAGTCTCCCAACCAAAAAAAGTCCAGGTCCAGATGGCCTCAGTGCAGAATTCTACCAGAAATTCAAAGAACAGCTTATACCAATTCTTCTCAAAGTGTTCCACACAATAGAAGCAGAAGGGTCTTTGCCAAACTCTTTCTATGAGGCTTCAATAACCTTGATCCCCAAGCCACACAAAGATACAACTAAGAAAGAGAACTTCAGACCAATATCCCTCATGAACATTGATGCAAAAATACTCAATAAAATACTGGCAAATCGGATCCAAGAACACATCAAAACAATCATTCGCCACGATCAAGTAGGTTTCATCCCAGGGATGCAGGGATGGTTCAACATACGAAAATCCATCAACGTAATCCACCATATAAACAAGCTGAAAAACAAAAATCACATGATCATCTCACTAGATGATGAAAAAGCCTAAGACAAAATCCAACACCCCTTCATGATAAAGGTCTTGGAGAGATCTGGGATAACAGGGACATACTTAAACATAATAAAAGCTATATACAGTAAACCAACAGCCAACATCAAACTAAATGGACAGAAACTCAACGCAATTCCTCTAAAATCAGGAACAAAACAAGGCTGTCCACTCTCTCCATATCTTTTCAACATGGTACTTGAAGTTCTAGCTATTGCCATACGACAACAAAGGGGGATCAAAGGGATACAAATTGGGAAGGAAGAGGTCAAACTTTCACTGTTTGCAGACGATATGATAGTTTACATCAATGACCCAAAGAATTCTACCAGGGAACTCTTACAGCTGATAAACAGCATGGTTTTAAAAAAAACTTGAGAAAATAAAGGATTTACTTCATTTCCCAGGTTATAGCTTAGCTCCTTTCAAGTTGGTATTTGGCATCCAATAATCAGATTGGAATACAATAAAAAAATATAGTTCAAACAATAGTGACTCTTTTCAACTATTCTACAAATTTTATATGTACAATTCCACCTGAATTGAGTCCACGTAGAGGGTGCTGGCAATTGTTTACCTCTGCATAGATCTGTGCTGTAAGTGCATTTATTGTAAGAAGCTACAGTAACTATAGACATATCATCTATAGATCAGAGCTGATGAACAGCAGTAAAATTTAAGAAGTAAACAACTATGTATTAGAAATAGTTTTATCCTGCTGAGTAAGAGAAATACCTGTAGACCTTCCTTCAGATTTTTAAGAAAATTCTGACCCTGGCTGAACACAAGGACACCTGAGAGAAATGGAACTCAATTCTGGCTCCATACACCTAAATACTCTAGGCCATGCTGCCTCGTTTGTGGTAGTACTTGAAGTAGGGTACAACAGTTTTGTTTCTTTTAATAGAACATAACTATGCCAGTAAGAAAGAGAAGGCAAACCTAACACATTCCACAGGCAACATGCTAAATGGTCTAGACCTAGTGAGGATTTTCAAATGAAGGGATCAAGGAAAAGACGTGCATCTAGAAAACTCAATCCAAATGTCCAGGCCTTTCAGCTGACACAAGGCTTCACACTCTGGCCAGGAGGCAAACACAAATGACTTCCTCAAAGATTTAATTCAATCACATAAGAAGTCATGTAAGTGGCTTACTATATTTCAAATACTACAAAAAAATGATAAAACTATGACTTGTAGATTTTCATAGTCAAAAAAATATAGAAAGTTTCTAAGCACACTTAACTTGAAGCATACTCTGTCTTACCCATAGGCCTTAGCACCCTCAACTGTGCTCAGGGGGAAGAGGGGCAATCCACATGGTCTTCAAAAGGACATGAGCAAGCCAGTGTCTTGTCCCTCATAGCACTTATACTAAGATAGACCAAACTATGGACACTGGGATAACTAGTGCAAGTCCCCTGACTGCCTTATGTTACTTCCAAACAGCAGCATACTCCCAATGGTGGATGGGTAATTGCAAGTTGAGCTGCTCAGTCAGCCTGAAAACACCATGGCAGTTTGAACGTTCCTTTCTTACTTAGGTTTTGGGCAGAATATTCATCAAATAGGCTGGGAATGAAAGATTAACATCTCCAACTAGGGTCTAGGAAACTGGGGTCATACATTTTACTTGTGCACTGCTTATTATGGATTTAATGTGATCTCTGTGGAGGGGCAGCAATAGTACTAAGGCTTGAACCAAACATCCTGTTCATGCAATGCAAACAGTCTACTAATAAATTATTACACACCCCCAGTTCTTAATGATTCTTAACCTTGGTGTCTAAGCATCCAACCTCATGACTAGAAATAATATTACTTATTCTCCAGGTGAGAATAAGGACTGATATCCGTGAAAAAAACTGCCCCTAGGTCTCATAGAAATGTTATACTCATCTAGAAAGCTACATCCATCTCTAACATTGGAAATTTACCTAGAATTGGGAACAGTTGACAGACAAAAACAGGTTAAACAGCATCCAAAGACTGGTTCCTGACATACCTTCTAAGTGTTACCACTACTTGTGAGAAGGGACAGTCAAGGTCCTTGTCTTTGTGTGTCTTGTTTGTTTATATTACTGTAGACCGAACACTGGCCCTCTTGCATGGTATGTAAGCTCTTTTTTACTGAGCTAAGTTGACAGCCCTCATACTATGTTTTATTTTGCAACAGCCTTACTAAGTTGCAAAATATACTTGAATAACTGTGTACTGGGTTTAAAATCCTCCTACCTTCAATCTCAAAGTGGCTAGAATTATATATCTGTGCCACTAGTCTTGGACTTGATTGTTTATTTTAATTGAGAAATCACATAAAAAGTACTGTGAAAGCATACGCATTCAAAAAAAAACTGCTGGGCCTTGGTGACACACGCCTTTAATCCCAGCACTCAGGAGGCAGAGGCAGGTGGATCTCTGTGAGTTCGAGGCCAGCCTGGTCTACAGAGCAAATTCCTACGAAACAATACAGAGAAACACTGTCTCGGAAAAAAAATTCGGATATACAAAACTTAAGTCCAAATGGATCAAAGACCTCAACAAAAACCCAGCCACACTGAATCTCTTAGAAGAGAAGGTAGGTGGTACCCTTGAACAAACTGGTACAGGAAACCGCTTCCTGATCATAACACCATCAGCACAGACACTAGGATCAACAATTAATAAATGGAACCTCCTGAAACTGACAAGATTTGCAAGGCAAAGGACACAGTCAGGAAAACAAAAAGGCAGCCCACAGAATTGAAAGAGATATTCACCAACCCCACATTTGACAGAGGGCTGATTTCCAAAGTCACCAAAACACAGAATAATCCAATTAAAAAGTGGGGTAAAGAACTAAATAGTGGATTCTCAATATAGGTTTCTAAAATGGCTGAGAGACACATAAGAAAGTGCTCAATATCCTTAGCCATCGGGGAAATGCAAATCAAAACAATTCTGAGATACACCTTACTCCAATGACAGTTTATGCTGGAGGGGATGGGGAGAAAGGAGAACACTCCTCCACTGCTGGTAGGAGTGCAAACTCGTACAGCCACTTGGAAATCAGTATGTCGGTTCCTCAGGAAAATGGGAATCAGTTTACCACAAGAGCCAGCAATCCTACTTTTAGGTATATACCCAAAAGATGTACATTCATACAACAAGGATATCTGTTCCACTATGTTCATAGCAGCATTATTTGTAATGTCCAGAACCTGGAAGCAACCAAAATGTCCCTCAACTGTAGAACGGATGGAGAAAATGTGGTATGTATATACAATGGAGTACTACTCAGCGGACAAAAAAAAATGGAACCTTGAAATTCACAGGCACATAGAGCAAAGGAGTACCAGCCTACAATCCACACCACCAGAGAAGCTAGGAAACAAGGAGGATCCTAAGAGAGACAGACATACATGATGCCCCAGAGAAGGGGAAAGGGACAGGATCTCCTGAGTTAAGTGGGAGCATGGGGGGAGGGGAGAGGGAGTTAAAAGAAAGAGAAGGGGAGAAGAGGAGAGGAGAGGAGGACAGAAGAGAGCAGAAAGATCAAGACAGGGGAAGAATAGAGGAGAGCAAGAGATACCACAATAGAGGGAGCCATTATAGGTTTAAAGAGAAATCTGCCACTAGGGAAATGTCCAGAGATCTACAAGGTTGACTCCAACTAACAATCTAAACAATAGTGGAGAGGCTATCTTAAATGCCCTTCTCTGATAATAAGATTGATGATTACCTTATCTGCTATCCTAGAGCCTTCATCCAGTAACTGTGGAAGGAGAAGCAAACATCCACAGCTAAACACTGATGTGAACTCTGGAATCTATTTGCAGAGAGGGAGGAGTGATGAGCAAAGGGGTCAAGACCAGGCTGGAGAAACTCACAGAATCAGCTGACCTGAACAAGGGGTTGCTCATGGACCCCAGACAGATAGCTGGGAAACCAGCATAGGACTGTTCCAGACCCACTGAAAAAGAGTATCAGTTTGGAGGTCTGGTTAATCTATGGGGCCTATGGTAGTGGGCCAGTATTTATCCCTAGTATACGAATGGACTTTGGGAGCCCACTCCACATAGAGGGATACTCTCTCAGGCTAGACACATGAGGGAGTGTCTAGGCCTTGCTCCAAATGGTATGACAGACTTTGAAGAACTCCCATGGAAGGCCTCACCCACTCTAGGGAGCAGAAAGGGGATAGGATAGAGGGTTGTTGAGGAGTGGGGGAGGAGGGGAGGGAAAAGGAACTGGGATTGACATGTAAAAGAAGCTTGTTTCTAATTTAAATTAAAAGGGGGGAGGAGAAAACAAACTGAATTGGACAAGGTTCATAGGCAATATTGAGTCACACATAAAAACCAGGAACACTGATTACCAGCCCTAATGATAAAGAACTACATTTTCTTCTGCTGTCTTCATGCCTAAATTTTCAACAACAAATACATACATCTCCACACTGATAATACTAAGTCACATTTAGTAGTCTACATTTCAAAAATTTACCTCCTTCTCCAGAATAGCACATGGTCTTCTTCCTATAACCCCCATTCCTCCCAAACACACTTGGTACCAGCCAAGGAATGTCCCTTTTTTTCTCTGGCTGAGGACATCTCTCTTGCCCAGTCCCTCACCAATGCTACTGCAACTCCAATAAGCAGGCTTTCACTGCTCTGTAGAATTTCTCTGCAATTACAACCACTTTTCACCAGCCATCTGCAGTAGTCCTATATGATATTTTATAAAAAGGTTAGAGTCATTTCCAGGCTTCACTTCATTCATTGACGCATCTATCTAGCCATCCATCCATCCATCCAATAAATTTTTATTAGTCATTCATTTTATGTCTTCATATTGGCTAGAAGTTATGGATTTGACAGTCAACAAGACAGAGAATCTCTTGCCCAAATGAAGCATAAATTCTAGCAAGAGTGACAATAAGTATAGAAATAAACAAAATAACTCAAATATTGCTAATTTCTATAAAGAAAATAAAGATAGACAATACCAAGAAAATACCACCAGTGAAAATGCTTTCTGCTCAAACAATAGGGTACCTAACAAAGAGCCTTGAAATGGAAATGATTCCTCAGACCCTGAAGAGGGTTCTGGGTCAATTCCACTGAATCCCTTACACTTTGAAGTTCTATGGGGCCACCTGCTTTCAGGTTTTGGTTTTAGATAGTCATCAGATTCAGACACTGTCCCAATGGCTTCAACTTTCAGAAAATGAAAGGGTACCTCACCCAGTGACTTTCTCAGAAGTGAGAACATTTTCTCCCAAAGGCCCTGGTTGACAGCCTCCTACTTCTGATTGGTCCAACTGTGGGTCATGAAGTGATGAAACTGGTTATTAGTAAAAGGAAAAGTACTTTGGTTCCATTTGACTCATCAGAATCTACCCTGATGAGAGATAAGAACACCATCCCAAAACACCAAAGTGACAACATAAAAACAAACAAACGAACAACAACAACAAAACAAACAAAACAAAACAGGGGAACAACTACCTGAGCTCATGACATCAAGACATCTGAGGCTGAGGGCAGAGAAGAAATAAAAGCTACACTCTGAACCACACCTAAACAAAGACACAGAGGTGGCTATGCAAAGCCCCCAGAGGAGTGTTTTCCCAATATGGGAGAAGCAAGGTCAGTCATTTCGGACACAAACAAGGAAGGAAGATGCAAAGAGGAGTCAGAGGCCATCTCTGCAGGGCCCCGAATGGGGGCAACTTTCTGGGAGCACGTGCTTCCCAACAGTCACTTGTGTGTCATTTTACCACAACTCAATTCACTGACCACAGAATGGAGTTCAGACTCTGTCTGAGGCTCTACTGTCATCTCTGATCAGGACCTACACTGTGCTCACAAGTGTTCAAATCAACTTTTGGTCCCTTGTCATGGCTGAAGCATTACTACAACCAAGTTCTTATACCATTCATGCATAGCATATATTACTTTTCCATCCTGTAAAACCAGTTCAAAACATGTAAGGAAATGTTGAAAAATAGTCTGTTGACTATTGGCTATGGTGAATTAAAAACCTATTCAAAGATTCATACCAGAAAACCTTCCAAATGTCTATGGGACAATTATTTTTCCTGTATGAAACAATCACATCATTTGATCTAGTGTGATTTTATAGCAATTTCCATTCTCACTTTGCTTACAGTTCTTTATTACTTATCTATCTCCATACTCTACCTGCGGCATAACATAAATGTCTATGACTTCATTTTATACTTTTATGTCGCTGCATGTGCCACACACACTTCCTGATATATGCCGTAGCGTCTAGCAGATAATAAATAAAAGAAGTGACACTTTGAAAAACAAGCAAATGGACAGAGATTTTCTGCATGTACTGGACATTAAGTTTCAAACTAAATGGACAGAAAGAGATGGTATCACGGCTGTTAATGAATACCTAGCCACAACAGTGGTTCAGGAATGGAGTGCAGTGAGAATGAATGTCATTTCATGAGGAAGTACTTTCCACTCTTCAGTATGAGGCTAGTTTCATGAGAGCATACAGTCAGATAACCAGCAGGGCACAGAGGTTCTAAGGTTCCCTATTATCTATCAGCAGATGAGCTGGTGCTCTAATTTGGTGCTCACATCAGTGACACCATCAGTAGTTAGGGACTAACACAACATTCTTCAGAAATCTCACAGGGCAGCAAGTCTCTCTCTACTTGGGCTGATGTTCTGTCTTTAATTCTATTTTGTTGGAAGATGCTGCTCTCCTCATTACAAATAAACTTTTATGTTTACGTACCTGGGAAGGTCATGCTAAACTGTAGATAAAAAGACAACCCAATATAGTCCTAGGAGGATGAAAAGAGTATCCTCTCAAATTCAATTTAAGGAAATGCAGCAGCCTAGGTGAAAGATGCACGGCAAGGAGGACTGTGGATAAGCATGTGTATGCAACTCATTGTAACTTTCAATGCCTTCTGAATCGGGGGCAAGCAACTCGTCACTCAAAGAGCACATCCCAGGCACATGAGGTAAAAGCAACAGGCTTCGCTTATGCCGCATTGTGTTACAACCTCCTTGGCATTATTTCAGCATAGTGTTTCATAAGCAAACATGGATAACAAATAATCATCTAAATAAAGAATAGAGCATGTTGTTTAAAAAATACAACCATAGCTTTGGATGACAAGCATTACTTTGCTATGCTATGAAAACGAATTTGGAGACAAGTACATCCAAATGCTTTTCTTCCTTTGTGCACAAAATTTTCTTTGTGATACATATAGAATTTGTGTTCTCTTATTTAACGTTTGGAGGGGGGGGTCTTATTTCTTCCAAACAACTAAGCAGATTGACATAACAGACTTCTTTTGCTTGGGCAGATTATTGAACAAACAAATATTTATTCTGGGTTACTCAGCTGTGATACATGAGGGGATTCACAACATGCTATTTCTGGTGCCTGCTTAGCTCTTACAAGATAATTGCACTTTGGACCACCTAGAACATTGTGTTCAATGGAGAGACAGATTTAAAAATTCAAAAACATGGTATGAGCAGAATTTAATCAGTCACACCTCCATCAAATTAAGGCAGATATAAATAAATGGGCGACAGAAAGGTGCAATAAAACCAGGATTAATCAAACCGTGATTAATTCAGGATCAGATTAAAAACCAATAGTGCCAGCTGCATCAGATCTACTCTGTGGCAATCGCCTCTCCTACTCCTTTTTATCACCATGTTTCCCCACCTTCACATCCCACTCTGCTCTCACCCTGAGGGCACTTTCCTCGGCTGGATAAACCGGCAGGAGAGTTAATTGTCACATACATGGATTTAATCACATTGTCCATCACATTTGGGCCCCTGCCTTCAGTGATCCATGACTAATTGTTGTGGTAATTTTTCAATCATTAACAGCAGCACATATGCTGCAGACAAATCCCAAGGTGCCTAGTAAACCCCAGTGACAAGTGGACCACAGGCTCCAGAAGGATTGCCACATGCCTCACCCCAGCCCCCAACCCCAATCCTATTAGTCATGCTTCCTTGTTAATGCACACTTATCCCAAGGATATGTTAGGCTGCAGAAAGCTTGGAGAGGCTTCAGCGCGCCTTATGACACAGCCTTGTTTTCAATCTAGATTCTGAAAAAGGAAGAGGAAAGAAAAGGAAATTAAAACTCCATGTGGGACAAGTAGCTGAGGGCCTATTCTGAATTCCACTTGTTTTTCATTCACTTTCACACAGGCTCCTGAGCTGTGGCAAGTGCCCTTTCTTTGAGTTTCAGCAGTATTAACAATCTCCATGGCAACCACCAGCTCACATCTGCTACACCACACTGCAGTATCTCTGGCTCAATTCTCAAGTTGCCCTGGTGTCAGACAGGGCATGCCATATGCACTGGTGGGACAAGACCCTGCCTTGGGGAATCTTTCAGCTGATTGAAGCTGGCTCTAATCACCACATAAAATGAACGAACAAGATCACAGGGAATATGATCTGTCTGCACTAGGCAATAGGATGCCAGGAATGCTATTTTTTTTCATTTTCTTTTTCTTAAGGGTCTTTGTTGGTTAAAAACAAAGAGACACTAACTATCTAACTAAAAAGGATTAATTTTCAAGTAGGTGCTACAATGTTTCAAGTCACTGATTTGTTTAAAGCCTGTGCCTCATACACCTTTCCTTAAGGAATCTATTCAAGAAGAAATGCAAATTCCTGGGATTTCCATTTGGGTCTTCTAAAGAAAATGGCTATCTGGCACATCAGCCAGAATGTGGAAAGGCAAGACAAGGATTCATGGATTTCATTGAAATTTTTATTCCTCATGCATAGTCTCAGGAAATTCCCTTTTATACGAAGTTTTCCCAAGATTAAAATACTTTAAGGCACTTAGCCCCAGATCACAGAAAAAGGTCTTAGCAAAACTTAATTAATATGAGTAATTCATGTTTAGCTGCTCAAAAGAGAGGCAGTTGCTGCAGGTTCCATTACTGTGAAACGAGGGATCTAGCGCCCTCTGCTGCTGTTTCCAGGTCAGTCTCCCCATATCTTGAAGCCCACGCTGAGGGTTCAGTTTTATTCCCATGCACACTTACAAAACTGCTTTAAAAGGCATTTCCCGATTGGTAAGAGGAACAAGAGATCCAGATAACAGCAGACAGGTGGCTTTAAAAAAAACAGTCCTTGGGACTGGTTATTATTAGTAACAGTCCAGGAAAGAGCTTGAGAAAACTCTTGCTGACTCCATCATAAACACAAATCACAAATTAAAGAATTAAAAAGGAAAAAGAGAACTTGCATTTCCACTCACATTCTTTCATGACATTATTTCTACATGAACTCATTGATTAGTATATGTTCTAGAACAGTCAGTTGAAAAGAAAAAAAAAGCCATGTGCTTAGACTAAATTTCAACTTCATTTCTGAGTTTACTTTGAACAAAGGTAGTATTGTGTTTACATTGCAATGTACAAAATTCACTTTTGAACAAAAACCTAATTATCATAAAAATTACAGAGGAAAAACTCAAATACACTACACATTACTTGCAATCTTTTTATATAAATGACGGCAACAGGCATTTACAACTTCAAATACTTAGTTCAGCTTAGAGTTCAAATTAACTCGGCTTAAAGCTAATAATACAGAAATTGTGCTTCTTTACTACAAATTAACCCCTTCCATAATGTCTAAATGAAAAAAATAATCACAATACACTAGATAATATTCTATTAAAGTTCAATGCATGGTGGATTCAAATTCCACATCACAAACTGCTCTGAGAACTACAGACATTCTTCAATTTTCACAACTCGTTAAGGTCAGTGTCAATGTTATCTCCATCGAATGAAATTAAACTGATCAAGAATTAATGAATGGACTGGGATTGAGGGCACAAAACTTTAATCCCAGCACTCAGGGTGCAAAGGCAAAAGCAGGCTGGGTTCTTTGAGTTTGAGGCCAGACCCTGTATCAACAAACAAACAAACAAACAACAGAATTAATGAATGGGGACCTGAGAGATGCTTGCTGGTAAAGAGCAATGCCTACTCTTAATTGAACCTAGGTTCAATTCTCAGCACCCACTTGTTAGCTTATAACCTTCTCTAACTCCAGTTTCAGGGACCTGATGCCTTCTTCTGGTTTCTACAAGCATCAGGCACCAATGCAGGGAACTTACATGTATATGGGCAAAACACCCATGCACAGAAAATAAAAACAAATTTTAAAAATAAGAATCAAAGAATTAAAATTGAATTAAGGAGAAAATGAAACAAGTGAGACAAATATCTGGTATAATATCATTCAGTTGATGAATGACAAAAGAATTCAAAGTTAAACTATCTATATCTGACTTAATTACGGAGCTCTGTTGAACAACACTGAACGGAATCCTATCCTGTGAACAGATTCAGTGAGGTGAACTGTGGAATCCAGCTCCCCTGGGGAGTAGTGTATTATAAACCTCTGATTACCTTGTATGAGTCCTCTTCACACCATCAAATCCAAGCCATGCCCTTTTTAGAAGCAAGCACCATAATGTCCCATGCCCTCTGACTTTCTTCATGATATATCGTCATTTGAAGTGAGCCAGCATGAGGAACAGAAATCTAGCTCAATGACAGGACACCAAGACCAGTGCATCGAATAATCTCGATGACCAAGTTCCACAACCTCACTGATGATCTGTGTGCTCTAGAACAGCAATTAGTGGGTAACTGCTAGATTGTAGCATGGTAAGTGTTGGAGTAGAGGGGCATGAGGGGTCTTGCCTGTGGGCAACTGTCAATGGAGAAAGCTAAGAAACTACCAGGAAGGATTAGCTACTATAGCCTATTCTGGGGTCACTTCACTCAGTGACAGTGGGGGATACAGCGTGGGGAGCAGAACACCGTTAGCTGCTATGAGAAGCATGGGTCCTAGGTAGAATGGTACCACTGCCCTGTGTGGGACAGAGCCCTGGGAAGGCTATGGATGACTATAAGAAGGAAATAACAAATGGATACAAACTGAGAAGCTAACTGGAGCTTAATACTGAAGCACAGAAATGGTCAGAGTAATGGTGGCAAAAGCTAAGGATGGGCATGGCATTTTCTCTGGGCGGCTCGTGGAGGACACTTTTCAAGGATCCAGAATCTTGAAATGATAAGAATTTAGCCAAGACTGGCAGGAAGTTTCCAAGTGTTCCCTACTGAACAATGCCTAAGGAAGGAAGCTCTGAGATGCTAGAAAAAGCATTCATCTACATTTACAGGTACAAATTCCAGACACAGAATTCCCTAACCACATCACTCTAATAACACATGGTCCACACACTAATAAATGACATTACCACTTTATCTTATCTTACTACTACTTTTCTATACAGGAACAGGACCTGAAGCATCCTCGGCACCCTAATTGTAGGAGCTGTGTGAATAATTTGTTAACTGTTAGGAAATGAAATACATTGTTGATTATGTTGATTATGCAAACATAGAAGAAAGATCAAGCCCTCATACTCAGAATGGAGGCATACCATTTTATGAATGAATGGCTCTTTGAAGTAGATCTAAAGATTTCTGGTCAAACTGTACTTCAGAAAATAAGTATCCTTTCTATAGTATAATGAATTCTCTTTAAATAGTTCCTTTTAAAATACAAAGCACTTGATGAGAATATGAAAAGGACTTCCATTCCTTTTATAACAATAGTACTTCACCAGCACATAAATTCTCCTTTGATTTCATGATATGTCTATTTTTTTCTCTATTGCCAGTCAAGAAAGAATGGCTCTGATTGGCACACCTGAAAATCTTAAACAGAGCCTTACTACACATATTTAATTTCCTCACGCTTTGGGAGATTATTCTGCAGTGCACTGCAAGGTGACAAACACCACTCAGAGCATCACAGCTTTGATACTCCTGACATAAAGGGCTTCGATGACTTCCTAGTGCTTATAAATAAGTTTACTTGGGTGTATGCAACACATCACCAAAAAGTTCAGGGTTGAGAATAGCATAGGCTATAAGGGACAGAGAAGATGCCCTCTGAGGTCGCTCTTAAGTAGTATACTCAAGCTACAAGATTCTGTTTCTCACTAAGGAAAATGGCTGGTCACCACTGCATCAAAACACATTCCATCTAGTAAAATTCTGAAGTTAACCACATTAATAAGAACGTAAACATCTTGAAATAGAACTCATAAGTCTCTTGTGATAATTTTCTAGGTAAAAAAAATTACTATAGTTACCCAACTTACTTTCTAAAAATCACAGAAACATAAAAACAAAGGCATAAGATATCTAAGAAACAAAACTTTAACCCATTCATTTTATTGATGAGAAACTAGAGAATGATGAAATGACAACAATGACAGTGATTATTTTATCAAACTAATATTTGCCAAAGGGCAGCTATGTTCCCCAATTTCAAACATTTTACATATACAAACATCTATAATTTTTCTCAAGTCCTCTAAGAGATAAGCATTATATTACTATATCAATTTTCTTAGACATGGAAACAGAAACCAAGGAGGTTAATTCATGACTCCACTACTATCTCCATCCAACAGACAGCAAGTGGGGAACCAAGGGTTGGAACCCAGCAATGCAACAACTCAGCACCACAGGAAACCAGGAGAAGCCACAGCCCTTCAAACAAGTAGACCAAATCAATACAGTTAAATTAACATTATCACCTAATGTAAGATGGAATGGGGCTGGCAAGATGGCTCAGCAGGTAAAAGCTGATCAAGCTTTATGGCCTGAATTTAATTTCTAGAACCCACATGATGGAAGGAGAGAACCAAGTCCCCAAAGTTGTCTTCTGACCTATGTGTATACACCCTAACAGATGTGCACCCCTATAAATAACAAATAAGGATGAATAAGAGAAAAAGAATGAATGTATATTTCAGATTCTATAGCAATATATTTTGAAATTTTTCTGTGCCAGCTACCAGACATAGACAAAAGTTTACAGGGACACACTAACGTTACAGAAGCTATCTTCTTCACCAGGTTTGGTGGCACATGCCTTTAATCTCAAAATTTTGAGACAAAGGCAGATAAAGATTTGAGCTCCAGGAGAGCCAGTGATATGTAGTGAGACTTTATCTCAAAAGAGAGAGAGAAACAGAGACAGACAAAGAAAAAAGAAAGGAAGGCATGAAGGGAAGGAGGGAAGGAGGGAGGGAGGGAAGGAGGGAAGGAAGGAAGGAGGGAAGGAGGGAGGGAGGGAAGAAGGGAAGGAGGGAGGGAGGGAGGGGAGGAAGGAAGAAAGGAAGGAAGGAAGGAAGGAAGGAAGGAAGGAAGGAAGGAAGGAAGGAAGGAAGGAAGGAAGGAAGGAAGGAAGGAGCTAAGGTGAATATACCCAAGGACTATGAGCATCTAAAGAAATAAGCAGCCAGTAAGTCCTATAGTTCATGGGCACTAAGCTCACATGACAGGCATATAATCTGGTCAAATCCAGGCCTCCACAGCCACAGTAGTATTTGGTAAAAGTTCTACGACAGTTAAACCACAGGGAAATCCAGGGCTCTGTAATTAGGGGGCAGAGAAAGAATAAGGAGAAGGTCATGTCTAAGTGATACCTGCTGTTTCACAATGAAGATATCTTTCCCTTTCATATTATATATCATTGAGCCCAGGATCCTACAGGAAATGTGTTTCCTCCAAAATAAAGCCAGTTTTCAATACCTCATGATGAGAAAACTCAGCCATGAAGTAGCTAAGGTATTGTTAGATGCTCTGGAGGGAGAAGAAAAACTTACTGAAAAAGATGACTGCCCTGCTAGAGTATGCCAAAATGGAAGACGGACAGCCAATAATACTGAAAGTTGACATTTTTAAGTACATCACAGAGGAATATTTCATTATGACCTCAGAACCACTATGTCTTAGTTCAGCATGTAAGAGTTCTCAGTGGACATACAGGGATCATAATTGAAACTACTTGGGCAAAGATCATGTAGACATTCTCAGAAACTAAGCAGACAGAATAGGGGCTTTAGAGAGTTATGGGTGCTATAACCTCAGTAAAACATTGTTATACAATGTTTAAATTATCCAGTTAAAAGCTGCATTTTGGTGGCACACGCCTTTAATTCCAGCACTAGGGAAGCAGAGGCAGGCAGATCTTTGTGAGTTCGAAGCCAGCCTGGTCTACAGAGCGAGTTCCAGGACTGGCTCCAAAGCAATACAGAGAAACCCTGTCTGGAAAACCAAACAACAACAACAACAACAACAAAAAAGAACAAAAATATCCAGTTAAGAATAGCAACTGAGAAATTGAGGAGTGATTCTTCAATTTACTAAAAATCTTATTACTGGTATCTCATTGTCCCTTCACAAACCTTATTTTGTATTAAGAAGAAATCTGCAACAGACCAAAGACTATGTGGCCCTCTCTATTCTAGTCAAGAAACTCACAGGCTGTGCTTATAAAGTAAAATGTCACTACAGTATATGAATGTCCATGTGCTCCTCTAGAGAGGAGCTAGTGCTAGTAGCTGACTCAAGATGGCTCCATCACCAATGCTAATGCTTCTCAAGGCATGTGTAGATATGATAGGGCAGATGTCCAGAGAGTGGCACAGAAATATGAAGACAGGCCCCATTTCAGCCTAGAATGGGGACCGGAATGAAAACATGGAAACTGAACTGAAGCTTGTTAAGCTGTGGATGTGAGAAGCAGGCTGCATCTTTACAGATGAGTAAAAACTGAGGGAGAAAAGGACAAGAGGCAGAAGGAATGGTCTGAGATGGTCTGAGGTGCAGAGATGGGGGACATTCAAAGAGTTGCACAGTCTCAAAGCCTCTTAAAAGGAAAAACAAAACTAAACTTTGTAGGAGTTGTATGTTAGGTGGGAGGTTTCCAAAGCGTATGAGGGCCAGCATGGCACCTGATTCTGGAGTCTTAGCTACTTGGAGGCTGAGAAAAGACAGGTTCTTGAGCATGGGAGCTTAGGCTGGTCAGGGCAAAACAGTGAAAACTAACCTTTTAACAGACAAAGTGTGTGAGTCTAAAAAAGAAGCATTTCTGTCCTGCTGAGTATTATTTGCCATAGGGTTGTGGTGATGCATTAAAAATAAAGTGGATTCCTATATAATGAGCATTTTAAAATCTCAGGACAGGCATTGTGTGTGTGTGTGTGTGTGTGTGTGTGTGTGTGTGTGTGTGTGTGTGTGTGTGCGCATGAGTATCTGTGTGTACATGTGTGTATTCACATGTGTGAAGGTATACATGTAGGTTTGCCTGTGTGCATACATGTCAATGTCAGGACCTGTCTGCCTTACTTTTTCTTTATTTTTGTATTTAGATTTATTTGTAGTTTATGTGTATGAATGTGTTGCCTGCATCAGTGTATATGAACTGCATGTATATGTGGTGTTCGAGGAGATCATTAGCACCTTTGGAATTGAGTTATGGGTGTTCATGAGCCACATGTGGGTGTTGAAAACTAAACCAAAAGAGCAACTAGAGCTCTTAATCACTGAGCCATCTCTCCAACTACACCTTCATTTTTGAGACTAACCCTCTCACTGGGGCTCAAGGATGAGGCTAGACTGACTGACCAAAAAGCTGCAAGGATCTGCCTACTTCCAACTCCACAGTGCTGAGATTACAACAAACGCTGTCATGCTTATCTTTTTTTACATTAGTCCTGAGACTAGAACTCAGATCCTCATGTTTGGATAGCAAGCACTTTAGCAACAGAACTATTTCCCAACTGTGCATGCATGCGTGCGTGTGAAAACATACTTATGGCAAGTTAAAAGTAAAATATATATATATATATATAAAGACTTTTAGACTTACTGGAGAAAAAGCTCTCAATATTTTCAAATGACTCCAACAGATTATACAGATACAGATACTAATACAAGTACAGAAGGTTTTCCACTGGCACTGATGGAGAAGTGGGTACAGACCAGATAGGATCAGGGATGAAGAATCAGAAGCACATCCATTTCTGCATCTAAAGGGAATAAGACACCTAAATTCAATGCCTTGATTGGGGTCTTTCCAAAATCAGAAGCAAAAACAAGAAGGCAACTGGGAGCCAGGCTGAAGCTTTGGTTTGGCTTAGAAACCAATAATCAGACTGCTGAAGGGTACAGGCCCAGGTAACTCTCAGTGAATGTTACAATGAAACAAGGAAGCAAGTACAGCAACATAGACAGCACTAACAGTCACCAGGAGGCTTCTACTCTGACACCAGACTCAGGTGTCATCAACAAAAACGTTGCATGATGTGTGTCTGAGCACACCACAGGATGAAGTACTCAACATCGTTTCTCTTCATATTGGTTTTTCCCTTTTGTTTTTTAATAAATGAATTTGACAGATAATCACTGTCAGAATGGACTTCTCCAAGAATGTCCCACAAATCTACTGCTTTTGGGAGGGCACCATTTAAATTCTTTCTAAGAGCTGACAAAGTACTCAAGATGCTCACAAGGTTCCATCTACTAGGTACTGGATATCAGTCTTCCCCATTTCCACAGCGAGAAGTTGAAGTCGGCCGGCCTGGTATCTAAACTGTGGCCTTCATGCTTCAGTATGGACGATTCTTCTAGTTGTATTTTCAAGAATACTTGAAAAGGCATTCTTTTTGGAGACAGGTTCCAATTTTGCTATTATCTGCCTGTTCAAGCTACAACAGCTAAACAATTACACTGTTGTTCTACCTAAAACAAAATTGTTTCCACTTTAAGAAGAGGTCCTCGTTTCTGGTTTAGTGTTGAGGTTAATTTTAATTTGTTAAAAAAGCATTATAAGATGTTGGCAATTTCATAGTTACATGAAAATAATATATCTCCTTAAAGAAAACAGATGTGATAGGTTGAGAAAGAGCTGCGCACAATATTAAGAAATGTTTTCATCAATGACAACAAAATTAAAGAGTATGTTCTAAATCTGGCATGAACAAAACAGTCGGGCAGGTCTGGGAAACGTTAACTACGGCAAAGAATCACTCTTCCTACACAAATCTCTAAGTGTGGGGAGAACTCAAGGACTTCAAAGCTGGTAGAAGCCCAATGCTCCTGGAGACAATAGCCAACCTGTTCCACCAGACTTGAAGACACTGGCCTGAAAGCAGGTCAAGGTCATGACTATCCAACCAGAGAAGTGAGAGGCCAGCACATAAGGGAGCCAGCTGTGGAGGAAGCCAGCTGCTCAGCAGTCACCACCTCTCTGCTAGCTCAGTAAGGTAGCAGTGTTCCAGACTGTTCTGTCTATCCTAAACAGAACCCTGGCCCCTTAGCTGGACTGCCTTTTCTTTTCATACATAGGAAACTTTCCCCAGCAAATGCTCATTCAAAACTGTGGACTAAATGAATACGTTGGATACTAAGTTAATAAAGGAAGAACTGGACAATCACTAGGGAAGCAACCCTAAGACTCCAGGTGTTCTCGCTGGTCCAGATTACAATCACATTGAAGAAAGAAGCAGATAAACAGCGGCTAGGGGTTAAGCCTTGGTCACTGTACAGTCCTGCCCTGAGTTCCCAGGGCTGGGAATACTCCGAAGCACTCTTCTTGTGTCTAGTATATTGGATTATCAGCAACATTTTAGCAAAGACTTCTCTTAACTTGAATAAGATCTTTCTTAAAATATCATTACCAGAAGGAAGCCAGTGACGTAAACTAAAAGGAAAAGGGCTGTCACTAAGAGACTGTACCACCAGAACCAGCAACATGGCTCTGTGCACAGAAGCAACAGGAAATGGCATGTGTGACGAGCCATAACCCAGCATGCTTTTAGAAAACAGATCTGCTCATAAATAAAAAATAGCTGAGCCAGCTCTGAAAATGCTGCTTATATATTTATAGCACAGGCACATTAAACAAAATCTGCAGATAATATTTATTATTAAAGTTTATCACACCCATTATTGTTGTAAATTTTTCCTGCAATATTTTCAGTAGGGGTATGATCATGTAGCAGTGCTCTTTTCTTTTCCTTATAAAACAAAACAATTGAAACCACACAAAACTTATGACAGAAATTTTCCAATTGTCAATTTTGAAAGGTTGACAAGAGAATGGGGCCAACACATGGGTGATGGAGGGCCCACATCAATGCAACTAATGTATGGTTTCCAAACTTTTGAACAGAACTAGGTCGGTCAAAATTCTCAGGAACCTCAAAAATCTTATAAAACTGATCAAGAGATTTTGCAAGATTATAGAGCACATGATCAAGATGTAACATTTAATCTGTTCTACCCACCAGCAAAGGGAAACTATAAAACGATTCTAAAAGAAACTTCGCTCACAACACCATTAAAAACAGTAAAACATCCAGAAATAAATTTCTCAAGTGAGCACTTGTGAAAACTACAAAATACTACTGACGAAATGAAAATAGATCAAGTCAAGGTTCAGATTTAGCAGACAAAGTGTTCCTGAAGCAGCCTCGCCTGTTCGCCAAGCAGCTCCAGCTGCAGAGCTGGGTCACTGTGACAGTGTGTGTGGCTCCCAGAAGAAAACATTTACCAACCTCAAAGCCATACACACCATAATGTGAACTCAATACTAGTAAGATGAGAATTTCTTTAACATTACCTACAGATTCAATAACTGGCAAGTATGATTTTTTGTGTTGTTTTTGCCTTTTTCTAAAGCTGGCAGGCAGATTCTATAATCTGCACTGAAACAAAACAGTTTCAAACTGCCAAAATCAAATTTAAAATGAACAACAAAGTCTGAGAAGTTACATTTCCATATTTGTATAATGCTATAAAGCTGTATAATCAAAACTGAAACTGCTATGTGCGCAGCATAGGTTTTCCCCGAAAACGCCAAAGCAATCCAGTGGGGGAAGACTCTCAGCATTTCAACAAGTAGCACTGTACAAAGGGGCCTTCACAGAAATAATGTGGAGCCTTCCCTTACACTGGGCACAACATTTAAATCAAAATCACCTTATGCCTAAATATAAGAAAGAATACACTTCTAGAATCTTAACAAAAAGAACATATAAATAATTAAATTTTAGGAAAAAAACCAATGAAAATTAACACAATATTTGAGCAGAAATTTCCCCTGAAAAGCTATATATGTGAGAAGATGTTTCAGTCCTCTTGATGAGGAGGATGTTAAGTTACTATAACAGTGTTTACTGCTATATGTCACTGGATGGCTAACATCAACAAGTCCGTCAACATCAAATGTTGTTAGTTAAGGAGGCAGAGAAACTAAAGTGCTCGTATTTTGAAGGTAGAAATCCAGATGCTTTTGTTGCTTTTGAAATGTTTTTGTAGTTTCTTTAAGAAGTCAATTGCAAGTTTACTAAACAACCAAGCAATTTTCTCTAAATAATTACTAAAGAGCCCCACAAAAGATAGCAATAAATGTTCACAGCGGCTTCATTCATAAAAAAAAAAACTAAAGTGAAAACAACCTAAATGTCTACCTCATAGGAATAAATAAAGAAAATAAGATATGCATGTATTATTCAATGATGTGAAAAGAAGAATGACTGAGATATGGTAATAGGATGGACCACAAAACTTCACTAAGTGAAAAATGTCATAGGATGGTCCCATTTACGTACTTTGTGTAGAAAAGGCAAAGTTATAGTTACACGGAATAGATCAGTTTTTGCCTAGGGATAGGTGTGTGGGGAAAAGATAAAGACTGACTACAAATGGGCAAGGGTTAACTTTCTGTGATGATAAAATGTTCTAAAACTGGATTTCATTGATTACCACAAGCAAAACTCCAATAAATGTACTAAATAATCCTTAAAGTATATACTTACATATATGTATAGGTATTTTGCCTACATATATGTCTATGTACTACATGTATGCTTAGTGCCCACAAAAGTCAGAAAAGGGTCAGGACTCCTAGAACTGGAGGTATAGCTGATTGTGAGCCACCAAGTGGAAGCTGGGAATTGAAGCTGGGTTCTGTGAAGGAGCAGCCAGGACTTTGAACTGTTGAGCCATCTCTCTAGCCCATAGGGGGAAAATTATACAATGAAATATTCTTCAACGTAGCTATAGAGGGTATGAACCAATTACTAGAAATTAAAGTTTTCAGAATTCCAAACACAACAATAGCATATATCCTCTCTCAGAACATAATGGGGATAGAAACCATCAAGACAGAAGAGTGAATACACAATACGTGCATGCACACAGGCACACACGCATGCAGTAAGGAGATAAGACAGAAACAGGCCTGCTGTGCTATCTGGAATAGTATAGCACCTACCACACATTCTATTCCTCTCTGTCCTTCTAAACTGCAGAACTTCCCACTATCCAGATTCATTGTGTAACTAACTCAGTTCCTTCCAATTAATGACAAATGAACAAGGACAGGAGAAGCCATCCTTCTGCAGCTTTTGCCTTCTCTATTGGTCAGCATGGCACAATGGGGGGTGGGTGCTGTTCTACAAAGGCTACCATGTCTTATCGCCAACAGCATAGGTATCACAACATTAAAAACTGCAATGGGGTCTGACCCATCACCTCAGCTACAGCAGAATGTCCTTGAGAAGAGCAGTCACAGGAAGACCTCATGATTTCCTCTAACATAGTGAGTTATCAGAAGCAAAACCATTGCTGGCTGGCAGCTCTGTAGTTTCCAGGCAATCCAGGACACCTAAACTGAAGCCTACACACCTTTGTCTTCTCCAACTGAAGCACTGCAAAGAAAATAAGCTATAAAGAAAGTCACACAAAACAGTATCCCCACAAGAGAACAGCAAAAAGGACACCATATGGCAAAAGAGAAAAACCGAGATGGCAGCTGAGAGTCTGACATGGAGATGAACCAGCCCAGGCAGGAGCAGGTTCTCAGAATGCTTTGAGGACATCAAATATCCAGAATGGTGTAGGTGTGTGGGTACTGAGTGGATGCACACTGTGGGAAGGCCCCGATTCTGAACAGGGGAAAAACTCACAGAAGAAGAAAATCAACAAACAAAAAAGCCTAGAGTTGCATAGAGAAGAGGTAATCACAATTTTACCTATGGATAATGTTCACCTTAAATACTAGTGTATCCCAATTTAGCCCACAGCTACAGCAAAGTCAGTGGAATGATAGTTGGCTGTTACAGTGTGTTAATGTGAAGAAACAGCTAAATATCAATTAGGTTCATATTGTACAGTCATAAGAGAATATTTAAAATGAAAAGAAATCAAGAGGTAGTGGTGTGGGCTAATTAGAGTGACAGATTACAAAGACTCATCATAAGAACACTGATTCTCAAAGTGTGGGTCAGGACAGTTGAATGATCCTTCCACAGGGATTGCATAAAACCACTAGAAAATAAATGTTTGCATAATGATTCATAACAGTAGCAAGATTACAGTTATGAAACAGCAAGGAAAATAATTTTATGATTGGAAGTCACCACAATGTGAGCAACTGTATTGAAGGGTCATCACATTAGGGAAGGTTGAGAACCACTGCTCTAGGAAATGGAAATGGAGAGATGGGAAGGCATCAAAGGAACGCAGAACAAGAATTCTGCTAAATGTCATAGAAGTGTTTGGCTCTAGAAACCAGACTGAATAAACGTTAACAAAAGGAAAAAAAAGTCTTTTTCTGTAATACAAAAATCATAAAAAGGCAGAGAATGAACCCTCTGATTCATTCTATGGCCAAGACCACAGTGCTCAGAACAGCTGTTCTTCCTAATCTTAGGTACATCAATGTAGGCAGAAATCAACTAGGCACATCCCATTCTTGTCTGTAATGGTGGCCCAGCTACTGCCAGCTAAGAAATAAGCAGACAGATGAGAGAGACTCTCAAAAACAACTGTGCCCGTGAAAGATCAGATTCAAGAGGAAAGTGCTCTTGTAGCAGGAAAGAGGAATCTCACATAGAAAAATCATACATTGGTTTTCACAGGTAAATAAAGCAACTAAAATAACAACTTCCTCTTACTTAAAACAGTTGTTAAAAAAATATCAACATTTTTCAGCTGAATACAAATGTATCCATGAGGTATCCAAGAGTCAACACTTCCAGAAACACATTGAACAGATTGGCTTGTCATAATAAGTAGCATAGATCTATGGCTTGGATCTTCCACTATAATGTACAGAATCCTGATTCCCTCCATTCCCTCCCCGTGCTCCAATGTCACAGTTCTGTTAAACAACATGGTTGATAAGTTAATGCTAAAATTTTATACAGACACACATTATGGAAACAGACCCCATATAGTCAACTCAACCCATTTCGTGTATTAATCTTTAAAGCAATCTGAAAGGCTAATGTTTCTGTAAGAACAAAGGAAAATAAAAACTCCCACGTCTATCTGCATTAAATTTTATCTTCAGCACAGAATCACACCATTTACACAGGACTGGCCTTTCACCCCACAACAGATAAATTTGCACTTGCCTGAACAAAATTTCATTCCCCCCACAATCAAATAGCTACCAGCATGTTTTGTGAACACTATAAATCAGCCCATGTTGATTCATGAAATGAAAAATATCAAGGGAAATAAATAATCCTTTACTCCCTGCCATTCCCAGGAATAAGAAGCTGCAGACATACTGAGGAAAGAAAAGAAATAATAAAAGGTTTCCCTTAGCAGGCATCTGGATGGGAGTGGAGCCTCCGCATAATCCATGTGTGCCAGGAGTTATGTAACTGAGGACTCAGGGTCTGATTGCTAGGTAGAAAACAGAGTTCTGGTTTTATGTTCTTAATTATTCATTATCATTAGCAACTGTGGGAAGAGCTGACCACCTCTTGTTCTTTCCATTTATGGATTAATGTTCAGTTAGAGAGGCCCTGGATCTGGCTGGCCAAGGAGCCAGAGAGCAGGCCTCTTCTTGGCCTGCAGCACCACTCAGCCCTGAGTAGGAGACCAGCTTCTGCACACCCAGGTCCCCAGCACACCTGGTCCCAATATAGCTTCCAGTATTCTAACTACTGCACAGTAAGTTCTTGCCCAAACCTTCTTCTGACCAAGTTGATGATGCATTTCCAAGCTTTCCAGGCCACATTCTAAATAATTACAGAACACCAAACCTAGACAGTTCCAAGGAGCAGAAGGCAGAGGCAGGCTGAACAGAGCCAAAAGTATGAGAGCCAATGGGATTTGGACATAGGAACAGACGTACAAGCTGTGCCCTGGAGCTGATCAGAGGACATAATGGGATGGGCAGAGGACAAGGGTAGCCACACAGAAGCCAAGCCAGTTACTCAACCCAAAACTCCGTCTCTCCCCTCAGTCATAGTTTCTGCAGATGCCAGACAAAACTGCTAGTCTGAGAAGGCTTCCACCAAACAAAACACAATCCTTACATGGGGTATACATAGATACCTGACAGTCTTCACATGGGGTGTCCATAGACACTTGGCCATCCTTCACGGGGTGTACATGAAGCCTGACAGTCCTTACATGGGATGTGCATGGATGTTTGGCCATCCTTACATTAGCCACTTTTCAATGGTGCATACCTATTTTTTCACTAGCCCACCCATTTCCTCTCTAGCTGCATCCCTTCATTCACAAAGTACTTAACATAAATGATATGAATATAAAATAATATGTAATAAAATATCATTAAGCCCTCCAAATGCTCCAAAAATATAAGACAGAAGAAAAGAAAGTTCACTTGTTTGCATTCTAATGTATCTCAAGGACCTGGGAGAGTACCTAGCACATAGTAGGTATAAAAACAATCCTCATTAAATGAATGAACAAGGCTTGAGACATGAAAGCAGTTGCTATCTGAGGATACAGCAATCCTAAATATCACCTCTAATTGTTTCATTTTGTAACTAAGGAACCGGACTGTGAAGCTGTCAAAAACTCCCTCGAAGGTCACAGTACAGCTGTAGAGGTGTTAGTGGGTTTAACTGGGTCCACAACTCCTAACTGCTAAACAGAATGCTCCTCCTTCAATCCATATTCAGACCCTTGTACTGTCAATGCCCTGTAATTAAGAGCAATGAAATTAGAAAGGAGGAATTTATAGATCTCCAAAGAATTTTATTATAAAAATGATTAGAGGCAGGACTACAAGGAATATCAAGGAATTGAAAACAAATGTGAAGGATGGGAGAAACCACCTGAGTTTGGGTCAACGAAATGAAAGTCTTGTACTCTCAGTTTTGCAATGCTGCTGCTTAGAATTCCTGAGATTCCCTCCAATACTCTGCTTTGAAATTGTTCAGTAAGCTACATCAGATATTACTCAACTAACTCTCTCACAGTCTAGCCTTCCCTGCTGGCTCCCTGGAGACTAACACATACCCAACCTTCAAAAATTCTCCCTTGGCATTAAAAGTGTATATATTTTGAAAGGCAATAAATAGAGGTTTGTGCCATCTTTGCAGTAGCTTTTTGGAATCTTCTGCAAAGATTTAAGAATCAAAAAGCTGCTTGGTAACCATCTGCAGGGTAAAGAACAAGTAACAAATAAGCAGTCCCCAAGACATTTCTGATGACTAGGAGAAGGGAAACTCTTAGCAATAGTGATACTGCTTAAAAATAACAATTGCAACACTTGCATTTGCACCATACACTCTGGGCACTGTTGGAAAGGGGAGAGGATCAGAGGAGAAAAATCAACAAGACCCTTGCCCCTTTGGCACTACAGTGATAGAAAAGTGGTGCTAGAATCAGAGACACCATAAAGACATGATCACAATTGTCATTCAACATTAATGCTCATACAGAAGCTAGAGAGGCAGTATGGTGGTGACCCACAGGGTTCTCTGACTCACAGAAGCCATCCTGGCAAAGAAGGTGAATCAAAACTGCTGTGCATGGGAATGCCACATGCCAAGGGAATTCTAGGCTTGTGATGCTATCTGGCAGTCAGGGACAGAGCATGGCAGACTCTGGGACACTGACAAGGGCCTATGAGCAGTGAGAAGGCAAACATCATGCATAGCAGATCACCATCATTAGATCATCCTCAGAAAAACAATCCTTTATGTTTGTACAACAGTACAAACAGCTAAAATGAAGCAAGGGTAATCAGTACATGAGGATTAGTAGATAGCTTAGCATTTAGGAATGACAACAGAAAGTCGTGTCCACAAGTCCAAGGAATGGATGACAGATGCATTAATTCTAAATGGGACAAACACAACCCAAATCTAAGTATGTGAGCAAAAGAATCTGGATCTTCCTGTATAAATCATAGGATATACAAAGTAATAACATATAAGTAATAAGGTGTGTGTGTGTGTGTGTGTGTGTGTGTGTGTGTGTGTGTGTGTGTGTGTGTGTGTTTCCAGTAGGGCTGTGGGGCTCCTCTGGTAAGGTTTATACACTTTGGTTCCCTGAGGCACCTAGCAACCTGCCACACAATATCAAGAACTGACTGGCAAAGGTAACAGACAAGTAACAAAGAATGGCAGATGTGGGTTATAGAGATAGTTCACAATTAATTCCATCATGTGTCACACAGAGAAAATCAAATCCCAGCACTCTAGTAAGAAGTCGGGGAGTGTTGGGAAGTACGCTCTGAACGTCACATCACTTGTATTATAAAATGTTCTGTCTCACAGATAAGGGGCAATTTCCCTCAGCTTTCTGTGTCAAGAACACTGTCTTCCCTGAAAGAATTTTTATCTTGCAGGCACTATAGATAGTATTCATGAAATGTTTCCCTCTTCCCTTTACTATGGGGAGCTGAAAGGCAAATATATGTCTCTCTGTAGCAACACAGAGAAATGTGTCTCTTTGTTGCAAACTTGTAATAGCTTCATTATTTAACTATTCTTATTTCCTCTTTATCTCCTGCTTCTCATTTCATCCAGACATATCTATATCAATAGATGTCACTGCCTCATAGCATTAATATATAAAACTGTGTATAAAGAAATCTGTAAATAATATTTAAGCATACTATGCCTTTGAGTCCCACAATTTACTCCGTAGTACAGTCTTCGGTGGTTATTTTACAAACCAAGGCAGTTAATCCACAATTAAGCTGACTTCCAATCAGAATACAGGAGGAGACTCCCTGTGGCTCCTAGAAAGCATCCAGAGAATACCATGATCAAACAGGTTCAGAGGTCTGTTTCCCACTGCTCAGCTCCCTCGGCCCTTCACAACAGCTGCTCACTGCCTGTGTTCCACCAGGCCTACTTCCCCAGCTCTCCGCAATCTATTTCCTCCTTTGACTTTCCATTGTCATGGCTGTAATTCAAGCTCTCACCCTTTCTCTCCTCAGCTACTGTGGATACCCCTGACCAATATCCATCTCCCAGCTCTGCTCCATATGATCTGTCTTTCAGTCCACAAATGCAGCTTTGTTCCAAAATGAATCCATCCATGCACTTACACAATAAATTTCTACTAAGAATCTACTAAAGGTTAGGCATGTGTGAAGACTTAGTGACAAGGAAATAAAGAAACCTGATCTCTTCTCTTAAATGTTTTGTGAATAGTGCAAAAGCAAAACAATAAACAACACAGCACAGTTTGACAGGCAAGCACTAAGAATTCCCAGGGTGCTTCTGGGTGTGCTGAACAGCAGGTGTGCTGCATACTCATGAGCTCCCAGGCCCACAGTGCAGCTACAGGCAAGATGGAGGGAGGGTGGTGTCCATGTCACTAATGCCTAGCTCTTTCCTTAAAGACTCCAAGCAAATTGCATCCATAGTCAAACTCACTACTCCCCTCAACCAGTGTGTGACTCCCAGCCCACCCACCCAGTCTCTGAACCTCAACACCTAAGCCTATTTTCTTCAATGTATTTTAATGTCACAACTACTACTTATGAATTAAGTATGGCTCCTACCTCCAGATGTTGGAGCTTTGTAGAAGTAAAATGCAAAATAGCCATCATATAGCTATAAGATATGGAAGTGCCACATGGTAGGAATGTCTACAAAATAATTACTTCACTGCAAATAAAAATATACATCTAGGGTCAAATACAGAATCCTGCACATATTTTAAAAGAAAAGCAGCATTTAAACTAATCCTTGTTGGGTAAGTCAGTTCTAAACAAGCAGAAGAAACAGTCAAGACCCTCACTGACTACTTCTATTTTCAAATCTCACTATGCCTTGTCCACAGAACAAACTAAAAAATGAAGCATATGTAAACATAGTAGATTCCAAAATAATACATTAACCATGTGAACATCATCCTTAAATACCTATCAGTCTTAAGAAGCATCTAGGATTTTATACCAGCCCAATGCTACTGAGACAAAAGCCCCTATAACTTCAGTTGCAGATTAGGATCCCCAATGAAACTGCAACTAGCCATTTCTCCACCAATTATAAAAAGCAAGCAATGTGCTCCAAATTTCCAATTCTTAGGACACTTCAAGAATCATCATACTGATGTATTTGAGAACTAAATACTAAGTAGAACATGTTTCCTAGAGACAGGAATAATTGAATTTTCATGAAACAGAATGCAATGTTTGTTCATTCTATGTAAACATATACAGATTGCAAACAAGGCTAGATTAATTCCTTCAAAGCACAGTAGATTTCTACAAACATAATGAAGCTGTCTAGGGTAATAAAGACTTGGAAGTCAACATTTGATGACTTTTTCATTTATTTCCATATACCTGAAGTGGTGAGATAAAAAGGAGACGAAAATATAAAACTTTTATATGTAAATTGATACGAACTCTTCCAGGAAATACACAAAAAGCTCAGAATCAAACAAACCACATAGGCATACAAAGAGGTGAGCAAGGGCCTCGGAAGCTTGAAGTTCTAACAGAATCTACAGTCAGATCAGAACACTATGTCATTACCAGAGAAGCCAAGCCTTTCCCAAATCTTTCCAGGAAGGAATATGAGAACAAAACAACAACATCGAAGACCTCAAACACCTTGCAGAGATGGAGACTGTAGATGTAGATGTTGCCAAAAGGTATGGAACTGCTCCCCATGGTGTCATGAATCACCCGTGTACTGCTGAAGAAAGTGGGTGCTACTAACAAGGAGTCCATTGCACAGAATCCTGCAGTACTCAGCCAACCAGCCACACAGCAGGCTAGATCAGTTTTAGTTTAATTGCACAATTAAAAAGTCCAGTAGTTAAAGAAATAGAGCTGCACACAGACATGTTCAGATCAGCTTTGGGCATATGTGTTATCTAGCTAGTACAGACTACCCATCCACCAGCAACTCTCCAACAGACAGACATACCCAAGAGAGCCTGTCCAAGGAGAGTCAGAATGATAGTCTGGAAGAGAGAGGAGCCAACTGAACAACATGTGTTTCACTCAGGGTACACCCTGGTTGTATGTAGCACACAGCCAGTGTGATTCAGTAAAACTCTATGGGAATTAAGTTTCATGCTGCTTTAGGAAGTTTGGGTGGGAATTGGTCTCCAATGACCCCATCTAAAACAATGCCTCAGAAAAACAAAAATGCTGTGCTCATTAGTACATTTGGGTGACTTATGAAACAGACTGAGGAAGAAGAGGTGTGGAACTTATGTGATTCTACACTGCTCAAAGGCACTCTGTGTTCATCATTCTTGGAAAAGTCACAACTGGAACTAAATTATCCTTCAATCTGTAATTCATCATCATGCTCAGACTGTTGTCTATTTACATTGTCTCCTATAAGACACTGCCACTTAGTCTCCCTGTCTGCCCATTGTCACTTTCACCCATTATATCATGTATATTTCTAGACTTTAAAACTTGGCCACCTACCCTGTGAATGGGTTGTTATACTCACACCATAGCAAGACCAGACTCGGAACATCAAACTCAGCTCATTGTCTCTCTACTTAAGTTCTCTCAATGGATGGCTACTACCAGTAGAATGAGATGTATTGGCTTTGTTTTGCATGCCAAGCCCTTCAAACACTAGAGAGATGACTCAGTGGTTAAGTGAGCACCTGCACAACAAGTCACAGCCACCTCTAACTCCATACTCAGATGATTCAATGGCCTCTTCTGACCTCCATGGGCACCATGATTGAATGCAGTGCACAGACATTCAAACATTTATGCAGGCAAAACACCAATCCATACACATACAATAAATAAAATTTTTCTTTACAAAACAAAAATGAAGAACTGACCCCGTTGACTTACTCACCATGTCTGTGGATATACCCTAGCAGGTTCCCCAGAACATGTGCAACTGCCTTTCCCTGCTTTACTCAACCTTGCTGCTCACCCATAGCTGGAAATACAACAAAACTGACTTTATACAACCTCTCCAGTAACCACTTTCTGTCTCAACTATTCCTACGGAACCATGGACACTGTGGCTTCCTCATCATTCTCACTCCCAGACTGTCTATATCTCAAAGGCAGATACTTTCCCTGTGCTGTACCCAGCACCTAGCACAGAGCCTGGCACACAGATGATCACTAGAAAGCTAGATGAATACAAGATAACAGAGAAGGGGTCCAGACAGAAGTTTTGGACATGCATGACAGACTTTGAGAGCTTTTCCTTAATGCCTTTTAAAGCCCAAATGTTGTACTTGTACAGGTACCACATTCAACCTGCTAAATAGGTTTTCTAAATTGCCTGTGTTGATATCAAACACTTGTTACCCTAAGGGCACACATATAGGTAAAATTTTAAGAGTATCTCATAGTCCATCACTCCTTTCCCATAATGAATTTCTATCTTCCCCTTAGTTTACTGTCAACCTCAGTAGCCAATGCAAAGCACATTCTTTAACTCTCCATCTTAAGGTGTCTCCCATGAAAGGGTTTTGGCTTTTTATTTGGAGCAGATTGTAGGAGGGAGATATGTGACAGGCTCCCTGGGATAGTAGATTTGGGAACAGCCCAGTACTCACATTTCACTTAGGGTTACCTTTTCATAACTCAGATGTCTTAGAGTCAAGTAAAACAGTGCTTTCAACTCATCAATTCCCACATTGAGAGCTAATAAACAACACTCTGTGCTTGCATATGTGTAGAAACACCTAATAATATCCAAATCATAAAATGCCAATTAAAAAGTCATAATTTTAAAACATAGCAAAAATCATGCCTGATGACAATACTTCACATCCCTCTCCACCACAAGCATAACATGCCATTTCAGGATATCGTTGCTTCTAGCCTAAATTGCAGAAATGAATCTTGAAAAAAAAGACACAAGAAAAGATCTTAGTAGATGGTGTTTACACTCACAGTATCATAAATAATTCTTAAACCACTAAAATTGCCTTTTTACAGGGGAGAAAATAAAATTTAGCCACTGGAAGCAGATCGCACCTGCCTGCAGAATGGCCAAGATCCTATAAAGCAAGGACTACATAAATACTTTACATACAATTCAATTATATGAGCATTCTAGTTCTTCTATTTTGTTTTATCTCTGAGGATTTCTTTAAAGGGGAAAAAGAAACCTCCTTAACCAACCATATATAACAAACTGGTCTGATCTGCAATTTTCCACATGATAATACAGAACAAAATGTGAGGCCCAGATGACATTTAAAAATGCTGGGTTATTTAGAAGACCACATAGAAAGGGAGAATTTAAAGGAACTCTAGGTACACTGTCTTAGGCTACTCATTTTTCAGTGAAGAAACTTAGACTCACATGACTTGCCCAAGACCTGCAGCCCAGAGAGCAGGCCCCTGTCCTGAAACCAAGGCCTTTGTGCTCTCACTAACCATCTTTATTAGCCAGGATCACACAGAGAAGCTAAGGGCACACTGGAATACCAGGTCCCTTTCCTTCCCACCATTCTGCTTCTGTGAGCATAGAAAAAGAAGAAGAAGAAAACCAAAGACCCTATCAATTACCATGAAGGTAAGAGGCTCCTCTCATGGATCCTGCCATTCATTCTGGGTTTGTGTACAGGCAATAACGATGAGATAAGCACTGACCTAGAAACTCAGAATATCACAGTAAACAAAAACAAAAACTGAACCTGTGCCCTCAGAAAGCAACTATTGTAGTGATTTCTGAGTCTTCTACCTGTGACTGATTAAATTCAAATGTCTGATCTTTAACTTGAAGAGGATTATATCAGAAACACTGTGCTATCCAATGTTCTATCACTATCACTAAAGACTTAATGTACTCAAATAGGACAGAAGAAAGATTGATTTTGGCGGCTTGAAGTCATGTTTGGTAGGCGCTGTGGCCTCTTGGGCCTGTGGTGAGGCAGTATGTCCTGGTGGGGGACACTTGGCAAAGGACTAAGCCCAACATCCTCTTCAAGGGCATGCCCACAGTGACCAGAAACATCCCCTAGAGTCCATCTCTTCAAAGTTCCACCATCTCCTAATTGTACCCTGATCCTAGTATACTGGTCTCTGAGAAATACATATCCCAAACCTAGCACAATCTCCATATTAGTAGCATGTAAAAACACCTGAGGGGGCAACTCTCCAGATAAACTGCACTGCTAACTGTGTGGTGCACATCCCAAAAGTACACCTCATACCGAGACACTATTTAAGTGGCTGCTGGATAGTAAGAAGGAAATAGAAAACCCCACACTCTTCAGCCATCTTTCCCACTAAACTAAAGAAAATGAGGTAGAAATGCCTGGAGGAAAAAATGAGTGAGGTCTCCTGAACTTTCCGTGACCTTGGTCAGCTGAAATGAACACACAATACAACCACCAAGTACATTTCGTCACTCCGTAATGACATTAGACAACAAATCAGTATAAACTCTCAGGGCATGTAACAACCAGCAGGCATCTCTGGGGCAGGGCTTTAGGGTTGGCAGTTGGACTAAAAAAACTCTATGAGCCTTTCACTGTTATAAAACCAGCCAACTGCACAGGGAATGTTCCCTTATTACAGCAGTATTAAAACACTAGCCTGTCTTTCTATCATATCTGCTAATATCCCCTTGGCCAAGCAGTCAAGAGGGTGAGCATGAAATCAGTAGGACAGAGAAATATGCTCCTCCCACAGCATAAAATGCTTCAAAACCACAGGGCAACATGAAAAAAGAAGGAGTAGATGGTTGAATGAAATTACAGATTAGAACAATCTAAACTGGCCAAATATACAGACTTCTTATTTGGTACTTTCCAGTCTACTTCATCAGTTTGATAACATGGATGGGAAGTGAATAGGGAACTGAGAGGCAATGATGTGGTACAGTCATCAAATATACACAACTGTAAGTGATGAAAATAAGAGTCCTAGATGGGTCTTCTCTCCATTTCCCCAGCATACAGTGTGCAGAAACTCATCTGTCAACACTGGGCATGCAGTACACAGCAGAAATGCTGCAAAACGCTCCCAGGTGCCAGCACATGCCCCACTCCGAAGCCAGAGTTGGAGCCTTCACTTTTACACTAGCAAGAGAAACACTGGAGGGTGACAGGATTAGAAGCAGGATTAGGGAGAACTAAAAACTCTAGTAGGAAACAAATCCAATTCCCTGCAAAAGGCATAATGGAAACCTCAGGCAAGCTTGAAGCTACATTTCCAAATTGAGCAAGAGCACCCTAAAACATACCTTCCCAGCCAGGAGAAACTGTCACAGAGAGTGGAACCAAATCTGACAAAATACTATGAGACAGAGGAGGATGCCAAAGAGAATTAAATATTTAGAATCCCAGTGTTGAGAATATGGATGACATGACAATAACATGAGAGACATAAAGCTACCAGGGCTAAGCATGAGAAGCAGAGGGGTGATCTACATGGCGCTTATCAACTTCCACCCACTCATATTTCCTGTAGGAGGGATTTTTAACATTCTTTTTATTTATTTATTTATTTATTTTTAAGTTTAAATTTAGATTAGAAACAAGGTTGCTTCACAAGTCAGTTCCAGGTCCCTCTCCGTTTCCCTCCCATCCTCCTGTGCCCTCCCCCCAACGCCCCCCCCAAATATCCCCTCATTTCCCCAGGGAGGGTGAGGCCCTCCATGGGGGTGTCCATAGTCTGTCATTTCAACCAAAGCAAGGCCTAGACCCTCCCCCAAGAGTTCAGAGTGAGTGTGCATCTCACATTGTTGGATGGGAGTCCAAAGTCCATGTGTATACCTGGGATAAATACTGATCTACTGCCCAAGGCTCAATAGATTACCTAGGCCTCCTCACTGACACCCCCATTCAGGGGGTCTAGATCAGTCCCATGCTGGATTCCCAGGAATCAGCCTGGGATTCAATAGTTAACCCTTGTCAGGTCAGCTATTTCTGGGGGTTAAACCAGCCCATTCTTAATCCCTTTGGTCATCAGTCCTCCCTCTCTGTTACTGGCTTTCTTGAGTTCAGCTCAGTGTTTAGTCATGGGAGTCTGCCTCTTCTTCCATCAGCCACTGAATGAAGGTTCTGTTGTAGAAGGGATTTTTAAAGAATGATAGAGATATAAAGAAAATAACAGCTACTCAAGGGAGAACCATATGTAGTTCATATATGTGTGTGTATATATATATATATAATATTACTTTTATGAACTAGCAACTGAAAAGAGAGGACAGTCACAACCCTGTGAAATAATACATACAAATAACAAGTGAATAATATCTGATATAAATGTAAAAAGCCTGTCAATCAGTTTAGAAAAAAATGCGAAGACAAAGCCCAGTTGAAAATGAAGAGAAAAACTATAAATGTCAAACAAACACATAAGAATATGTTCAGCCATAATACGACCAGGTAACTGAGAACCACATTGAGCTATTTTTACACTCCCCAGAAAGATGAAGCAGAACAAGGCTAGGGGCTGAAGATGACAGTAAGCAACAAGGGCTGTTTCAAAAAGGGAGGAACACTATGTCATATTTGAACAGACCTGGTTCAACAGGCAGTCTGAAAATACACAAAAACAAATGACTGCACACAACACTGACATATACCTGTGGGCTTTGTGGAAGGGCAGCAAGAGGGCCAAGTCTCAGGGCAGGGAGGAGCTTCAGGGAGGTCAAAGAATGGGATGGGGTGGTGGCAGCCAGACGGAGCTCAGACAGTCTTACCTTACTCTGCCTCAGAAGCACACTAGCCTGAATCCCGAGTAACAATGCTGACAGACCAAATATGCAGCGGCACCAACACAACCACATGTTTCCATAGTACTCACATGCTCGCATCATGTAACTGTCCTTTCTCCTGTAGCATCTGCACTGTCTCACCTGCAGGTCACTTCAGTATACTGCTAGCCCAGATTAAAAACAAAAGCTCTGGGCATGTAAACAAAACAGCCAGTGGAGGACTCTGGGAAGCAAGCCAGCAGAAAATTATGAAGGATGGGCAAAACCTGGCAATATGATGCACAGCAAGCATTTCTTGGCTTTTTGTTTGTTTGTTTATTTGTTTGTAATTTGTGCTATTTTTGCCCTAAAGGTGATTCCCAACTGCAGAGCCACAGGTGTCACAGGCACTGCACATTTGGGAGAGATTTATGTCTGTATGAAGAGCTGAGGATTTACAGGAGTAGCACAGAGAATATCCTCACAGAGGGTCAGGAAGCAGATGCTCTAAGTCTACATGTGTAGAAAACTCTCATCCCAAGTATTAGTCAAAAGCCTGAGCAGCACATGCTCAAACCTGTCCAGCAAATGTCAAGCAGACTGACCTGGAATGTGAGCCTCCTTCCCAGGTTTCAGACTTAGAAAAGTACATAGATCCATACAAAGTACTCAGATCAGCACTGCAAAGACATTAAGACATGAATCACTGTACACAGAAACACACCCAAGGTTCTTTACCTATTGAAATCCCAACTGTCACTACAGGATTATAACTAGACAAGATTATACACAATTCCCCTTCATAGTGCCCTCATACAATACACAACAAGTGCAAAGAAGTAGAAAGGCATGATCCATTCCACACAGGTTTCCATCTCAAGATGCCCCAGGGGCTGAAATTATCAGGCAGCATCTTTAAGGTGACTGTTATAATTTTGCTCACAGAACAATTCATTTTTTAAGAATAAAATTCAGGCATTCTCAGCAGAAAATACAAACTGTGGAACACAAGCAAGTATCAATTACAGAGGAACAAAAATGTTATGGAAAAAAGTTATTTGATGACCAGCGCAGCAAAAGTGAGATAACAGAGGGCACAGGCAGTGGATATGAGGTTATCCAGGTGTTAACCAGATCTGAAGGACAGAAGAGAAAGAAAAGAGGAGGGGAAAGGAAAGAAAGGGATAGGGAAGGAGAGGGTGAGGAGAAAGGGGAGGGGAGGAGAGAATGGAGAGGAGAGGGCCCAGAAGTTAAGAGTTCATCCAGAGGACCCAGATTTGATCCCCAGCATCAACATATATCATGTCTTCAAACCATCTTTCACTCCAGGTCCAGGGAATCTGACGCCCTCTTCTGGCCTCTGCAGACACCAGGCATGCAACTGATGAACTAACAGCAAATACAAGCAAAACTCTCATACATATAAAAATAACAATAATTCATTTTTCAAACAAGGATCTCTGTGAAGGAATAAAGAGGAAAAAGGAGTAGTAAAGTAAATTCAAAGAAAGCTATCTAAAAATATGAAAATCACACTTCTGGAAATCAAGAATGCAAAAAAATAAAAATCTTGAAAATGACTTTAAAAATAACACAAAACACTGTAGAGATGGACAAACGATTATTAGGCATTTGAAATTATTACGTTTTTTAACGACATAGGCACAATACAACATTTTTTAAATTACTAACAGAAAGGAAAAAGCCACCAATCCATAAGTCTGTGTTCAATAAAAATATTCTTCATGATAAAGAAGGGAGGTGTGTGATGGGGGGTGTTCTTCTGTATGCTGTGAATATCTGTTTCTCTTGCTGGTTGGTGAATAAATGCTGATTGGCCAGTAGCCAGGCAGGAACAGGCAGGGCTACCAGACCAGGAATACAGGGAGACCTTCCAGGGAGATGCTGTGTAGCTGAAGAAGGAGTAACATTCCAGAGTTTTAAAGTAATCCCCAGCCTCATGGCAATACCTAGTATAATAGAAATGGGTTAATATGTAAGAGAGAGCTAGCCAATAAGAAACCTGAGCCATTAGCCAAAAAGTTTATAATTAATATAAGCTTCTGTGTGTTTATTTGGGATGAAATAGCTGTGGGAACAGGTGAGACAGAAATTCTGTCTTCAGATAGGCTCAGATAAAGCAATTCTAAGGAATTTACCACCAGCAGACACTGCCTGTATAAATGCCAAAGAAAAATTTCCACACCAAGGGAAAAGAGGTAGAAAGGATTAAATACACACTGAATTATGAGGTTTTCAATGTAAATGTAACAATAAAAAGGGTAATTAAGGAAGAGGGATATACAATATTTTAATATAAATAAGCTTCAAGAAAGAATTGTCACAGATAAAAACATAGATCTCACAAGGATAAAAGGAACAAGCCCTCTGCAAAACATACCAGATGTAGAAATATACGCACCTAATAACAGTGCCAAAAAAAAATAAGGAAAAATTGACAGTATTAAAGGACACGGTATAGAACTCCACAACCACAGCAGAAGACGTTTTTTCTCAGCACTAATGGAATACTAAGAAGAGGAAAAAAATCAACAGGCATTAAAAATGTGAACACTAGGCAATTATTTGGATGTTAATGACACTTAGAGAATAGTCTATCATGGATTTCTTCTCAAACACAGAATCATGTTTTACCCAAAGGTTTTTACACAGACAGTTATAGCAGCTTCATAATTAACTGCCTCAAACTGTGAGCAATCCAAAGATCCATCAAAAAACTGAATGGGTAAGCAGACTGAAGTGTATCTACACAATGGAATACTAATGAAATAAATGGCAATAACTAGTACAGCACTGACTGATACATTAACAAAGGGAAAACTTAAAATTGCTATATGCTAAGTGAAAGAAGCCATATAGTAAGAATACATAATGACCATAAGACAGCAATTACAGAACATAGTAGAAAAGGAAGGCTGAAATGGCAAAGCATAATGATACAGTTTTGGAGGTACCAGTTCATGGTTAGTTGGCTCAATATTTTAGACTAGGGGTATAGCAGCACACTATGATAAGAACATGTGGTAGAGTACACTATTCACATCATTGAGATCAGAAAAAGGAAGAAACCCAAATCCCCTTTAAGGGAATGCCCTCGGTGACCTAACTGCATTGCCAATACACCACACATCTAATAGCACCAACCTGGGGACCAATCCTTGGATACATAACTTCTAGGGATATTCTGAATACAAATTACGATGTTGTAAGTTTTAACAAGGAAAAGGTATGTTTTATTATTTTTGTAACCTCTTGTCTAATACCCTCTCTAGCATTTTTGGGGGGGCGGTGTTTCAAGACAGAGTTTCTCTGTATTGTTTTGGAGGCTGTCCTGGAACTTGCTCTGTAAACCAGGCTGGCCTCAAATTCACAGAGATCCACCTGCCTCTGCCTCCTGAGTGCTGGGCTTTAAGGTATGAGCCATCAACGCCCGGCTCTCTCTAGCATTTTTAAAAATGTTGTTAAACAGTATGTCTAGTGTACCTAACAAGCCAAGGCCATACTAAGGCTGATGCCCTTTAAAAGCTGATTAACTTAGACCACTAATACTAAATCATAGGGAGACCATAAAGATGAGCTATCAAAGAGGGACAAACAAGAAAAAGCTTCACATTAACACAGAGAAAGCAGGATAGGAAGACCAACTGGGAAGCAGCAGTGACGACAAGGATAACTCTTGGGAAACAGGAACCTAACTTATCATCAGATACATTTCCAACCTCTATATCATATGTTCCATCCTGAAACTTTCACTGTGCCTACTACTCATTTCTCTGTTACAAATACTTTCTACATGGTACCATTATCGTTTCTATATCTGTGTGTCACGGTAGTCTCAAAGGGACAATATTGACTCTATTCCCTATTTTCTTAGAAAGACTGCAAGAAATATTTTATATACAAACAGGCAAACAATAACTGTGCACTAGAAACTGATAATGAATGGATTTACAAAGGTTTCTCAAGAGTCCATTTTACAATTCAACAAGGAGGCAAGGAAATTGTAAGTTGAGTTCTCTACAGGAACACAACTGATAGAATGAACATGTATATTAAAAGGGGATCTATTAGAGTGGTTTTCAGTCTATGGTCTGGCTGGCCAGTTCAACAATCAGTATCTCCTGATGGAAAGGCCAAGAGCCTAGTACTTGTTCAGCCCATGAAGCTGTATGTCTCAGCTGGTCTTCAGACTATGTTGGAACCTAGAATAAGTAGGCTCAAATCCCAGTGAAGAAATAACTCAGCAGTGGGATAGATAATTTGCCAGTGAGAGTGAGGGCAATCAGGTAAAAATAGAAAGCTCCATTTTTCCATTTCCTTTTGTGTAGACTACCACCAGTAGATGTGGCCCAGATTTAGGGTAGGTCTTCTGGCCTCAAATAATCCATACTTAACGCAGGCCATTATGGTGATATATTGTTTGTAATTTAATAAAGATTGCCTGAAGTGTCAGAATGCAAAGCCATCAGAATGCAAAGCCAGCTACACTAGTTAGTTACAGAAGCTAGGCAGTGATAGCATCCACCTTTAATCCCAGGACTCAGGTTGGATCCCTGTGAACTCAAGGCCACCCAGGGCTACACGAGAGTGGATCAGTCTAAAAGATTACCAGAGCCCATGCCTTTGACCCCAGTTCTAAAGAGGTGTATAATAAAAGACAGGAGTCCGGAGTCTCAGGCTGACTTCTGAGATTTAGTCTCCAGCCATGTTGAGGAGAGGCAGCAGTCTGAGGCTTGGTGGAAAGCTCATGGAGACAGACTCATCCCTTTGGAGTGAAGTAGAGGTAAGAGCTAGTGGCTGGTTACTTTGCTTTCTGATCTTCAGCTCAAACCCTAATATCACTCTCTGAATTTTTATTTTTCATGTTACAGGCCATCCCACATTAAATGATCCAATCAAAGAAATCTCTCACAGGTGTACACAACTACTTAGGTTCTAGTTGATTCCAAATGTGATCGAGTTGACACACCCATCAGAGACATAGATTCAGAGTTTTATTTTCCACCACAGACCTTTCCCTCTGACTTGATCTATGTACAATCTTCTGAACCTCACAAGGGGTCAATAAATGATAAATTCCTTCCTGGCACAATCATATCCAGTCATCATCCCTTGGTGATGGCTTTAGATGTTTGCATCTCATACCCCATGCTAATAGATAGAAGCAGCCTGCGTCATCCCAGTAGGAATCTGTGTAGCATTGGAACATGACTCAATATTGTCCTCAAAGCATCAGGGGGTGTGAGGTGGTTAGCCAAATCATCATGAGAAGAGACAACATTCATATCACAATTACTAAGTCTAGGAGCCTGAAAGTCACAGCGAATATATAGAACACAAGCAAGAAAAGAAAGGGTAAGTGATTTGGGGGAGAAATGCTCTAAACATGAAAAATACATAGCAAGGCCAAACAGAGTGTGCATGTAAACTAACAAGTTCATTTCATGCTGTAAGAATATGCACTGTAGAGAGAGTGACCAGAGGACCACCAGTCACCACCACTATAAATGGCTGGTGGAGAAATGGGAGAGAAACAAAATCAAGCAAGAGAAGTTCAAGTGCTATGGAGAGAAGCAGAACTGGAAACATGACAGTGACAAGGAACAGCCTGATCTGAGAGGCCTGCACTGCCACCTGAGACCATGTGATATCTGGGCCTGTGCTGCCACTGAGGGCCATGTGTGGTTCTGTGGTCCTACCACAGATGAGGTCTATGTTGATGTCCCTGGTCCGTGTTACCACCATAGACCATGCAGATGCAAGTGGTCTAGACTGCCACATAAACCATGTTGATGTCTTCAGGGCATGCTGCTGAACTGGCCCTAGGAGAGCTGGCCCCACCCCTCGCTGGGCTCAACAAGCAGGAAAACTGATCTTGCCCCTCACCTGAGGGGCCCAGCTGACAAGCTCAGGCCTTCATCCAAGGTTTTGAGTTGGTCCACCCCAACATCTACCCCATCTATGCCCTGATCTGTGAAGGGGCTGCCCAACTACAGTCTGATCTCCATGATATTAGACACCAGCAAGTGGAGTTTCATGAGGGTACAGTATTGACAGTTTACCAGAAGACAGGCCATGAACCGGATGAACAACTTATTGCATGAACATTTGCAATTAAAGCAGATCAGGCAAACGGTATTACTGTGAGACATATGACAGCTCCCAAGGCCACAATGAAGAAAAAATATGTGCCAGAAATAGGAGGCTTTTCTTTGTGGGAAAAGCTAAAAGGGTGTAGCGTAGACATGGAAGAACTAGGAAATGAGTGGGATTGGGATGCATGATGTGAAATTCACAAAAGAATCAATAAAAACATGATTTCAAAAATATGCACTGTATCATAGGAGATGTATATGAGGTAACAGAGCCCTTCTTCTATGGTAACTAATTACAAAACAAGTGAAGATGTGTGTGCCTTGTAGGCTTCATTAGTTTCCATTCTTCATTTCATGTTAGGAAGAATGGGTTGTTCAAAATCAATTTTTTTTATTTTTTATTTTATTTTTCAGTTTAAATTTAGATAAGAAACAAGGTTGCTTCACAAGTCAGTTCCAGGTCCCTCTCCCTCTCCCTCCCCTCCTCCCGTGCCCTCCCCTCAACCCCCCCTCATTAACCCCTCATTTCCCCAGGGAGGGTGAGGCCCTCCATGGGGGTGTCCATAGTCTGTCATTTCATATAGGGCAGGGCCTAGACCCTTCCCCAAGAGTTCAGGGTGAGAGTGCACCTCACATTGTTGAATGGGAGTCCAAAGTCCGTGTACTGATGGGTACTGATCTGCTGCCCAAGGCTCAATAGATTACCTAGGCCTCCTCTTTGCAAAATCATGTACTTCATCATTTGGGTAGCATCACTTGGTTGCACTCTTAGTTTGGTTTCTATGGCTGTCATAATGACCACGACCACAACCAACTTGGAAAGGTTTATTTCACTTTATAGTTTCATAAAGAGAAGTCAGGACAGGAACTCAGGAGAAACCTGGAGACAGGAACTGAAGCAGAAAACATGGAGGAACATTGCCTACTGGCTTGTTCCTCTTGGCAGGGTCAGTTTGTTATACTATACAACTCAGGAACACCAGCCCCGAGATGGCCCTGCCACCAGTGAACTTGGCCCTCCCATATAAATCATTAACGAAGAAAATGCCCTGAGAGACTTGCCTACAGAATGATAAATGTATTTTCACAATTGAGGTTCCTCTTCCCCGATAACTAGCTCACGCTAAGTTGAAAAACTGTGACAGTGGTTAACTACAATCAGAATAACAGGTACATACCACAAACAGTAGCAAGCTAGCTATTTGATGAGGCTCTCCTTTATAAGACAAAATCAAAGTGGGGATTATGGCAAAATAGCCCTCAGAGTTTTGCTAGCATGTTTATATAGGAAACAGCATAAAACGCATATGTTCTGAAATAGCAGTGCATAATCAGGACTCAGATGGTCTCTGTTACTAATCATCACTGCTTCATCATTGGCGCCTTTGCTCTTTGGAGATCTAGGCACTTAATTAGTCTTCTATAATACCTACAACTGATATATACCATATTGTTTCTAGTTTTCTCTTAAGCTGGTGCACAATTGTAATCTCAGCACTCAGAGGACTGAGACAGGAGAAGCAGGAATTCAAAGTCAGTCTACACAGCAAGTCTAAGGATCATAGGGGAAACATGAGACATGATCTTAAAAACACCAAAACAAAACAGAAAATTCTTTCTTAGGAGAAAAATGACTGTGGAGGGATAGAGAGATCAGGAAGGGAAAGCAGAGAGCAAGAAAGGGAGAACACATAGAGGAATAGGCAAACAGCATGATGAAACTACAAGGATGCTGTTCACACAACCAGTCTCTTCAGGATGCAGATATTCAGAAAATAAAATCACTTGATTTCAGCAAATAATGTCTGTAGTTAGGACTGCCAGGCACATAGTTTAAAATTCCTATCTATAAAGTTCAAAAACATTCAAGTCTAAGAACACAGGACTTTGCCCTCCTAACTTCAAGTCCAAGCAGCAACTCTTACACAGACTTGCTTTCATAATATCAAATCTTCTTCCATTGCTTCAGTCTCCCCCTCTCTAAGACACTAAAGTTTCATAAAAACAACTTTGCAACAACTTGAACACATCCTATCATCATCACACATCACTAAGTTATCACTTCATTCTTATTTGTTTGTTACTTTGCCATTACTTTCAAGGATATCTGGCAAGGATCAACTTCCATAACAGCAGTGTCACTAGAGGCCATTAATGACTATTCTCAGCCAATTACTGTGAGAGAAAACATCACAAAACTCATAAATGAGAGATTCCAAGGAACAAGCCAATTAGACATGATTTATGTCTTAGCTTTGAACCTCTGAGGGAGAAAGCCTAGAACTCATTCAAATCTTTGGTTTAAAAACAAGGCAAACAGAAGGCCACAGGAACATCTGAAGTCCATCTCCACAGGCAACTTTAGTGTTACAACCCCTACAGTGTTCACATATCAGATATCAAGTATATCAGATAGTTACATTATAACTCATAAGAATAGCAAAATTATAGTTATGAAGTAGCAATGAGGATAATTTTATGATTGGGTGTCACAACATGAGGAAGTGTTCTAAAGGGCTGCAGCATTAGGAAGGTTGAGAACCACTGCTTTAGACTCGGGGTACTTAGCATTTTGTTCTCTACTGAAAACCACTGTGTCTACAGGCTTCCTTCCCTTCTTTCTTTCTTTGCCTCTCATATATATCATCTATTCAAAATGGACACAGAGATAAATACAGGTAAGGAAGTAAGGAGTTCTACTGAGTAGGACACAGACTCTCTCATAGAAGGCGGCTTTTGTAGCACATCTTATTATGGAATCCCTCTGTTGATAAATGGCTCTAACCATTAGCAAAATTGTAGATATCGCAGCATGAAAAATTAATCTCTAATGAATTGTTACTGAATACCAGACTTTTCATTAAACATCTTACACACATTACCTCAACTACTTTTGACAAAGATTCTTTAAAAATGGCATTGCTTTGTCCACTTCAAATACAAGAAAACCAAGAGTCACAGGACGTGAGTAAAAATGCCTCTTATATTCAGCTGTTGCAGATCAGCGCCTTAACAATCAGTCTGAGATTCTGAACACCCCATGGCCACTCAGGACTTTTATTCTCAAGCTCTATTTCCACCCTTCATTCCTAGGTCAGCTTTCTATACATTTGAAAGCTATCTATAAAGCGTTTGGCTCCATGTAGAGCTCTCCTGGAGAAAGAAAGACAGGGAGAATCTGGACAGATTCAGGGGCTCCCCTGGCTTCAGGTCATTCGTTGTGATCATCACTCATCAATCATGAGGTCATATATCTACATGGTACAACCTCGAGCTTTGTTTGCAATAACATTGCTGAGATGTGGTCACTGTGCTAAGATCTGTCAACTGCTTAAGTAGATTTCCAGGAATTGGAAGACTTTGGGCTACAACAAACAGATTGAAGATAGCAAGCCTTCATTCAGATCACACTCTGATGAGTGACCTTAGATTGAAAGACCCAAAAGTCCACCTGGAGAAAAACCAAACACCATCATTTCCTAAATAATCATCTTTCGAAGAGCCATGAGTACAACACTCATGAGCAGCAGACTGAGCAGCTCACTCACCCCTACCTTTTAATCCCCTTTCGCTCTTTCTCAACCATCCATTTCTTCATCACATAAGTACTCTATGGCCCTATTCTTGCAGAGGCAGATTAGAGGTTGGGGCTCCTGCCTCCTCCCATATAGCCTCTTAGGAATGAATTCTCTTTCTTTGTTCGAATTCATCATTTTAGTAATTTCCTATCAGGTGAAGCAGGTCTCAGTCAGTAACAGAATAAGAAGAAGGATCAGGCATTCAGTCTCTTACTCAAGAGTTCCAACACTCATGCCACCTTCTTTCTCCTGTCTCACCTCATCATGAACTAGTACCATGCCCTTAATCATAGTCTGTCCAAACATATTAGCCACAAAGAATGACTGATTCTTGTCTACTCTGAAGCAGAGGACTCTGCACCCAACCCAAGCCAAAAACTGCCTTTTAAGACCACAAGCAAATGCCCCTTTTCCAGGGCTAAAATGCAGAGGGCGGGGGACATTCTAGAGGACAATGAGCAGAGAAAGGTCCACAGTTCCTCTCTATTTGGTGCTTTGATGATCAGTCTCTCAACATTCACTAAAAAAAAAAAAATCAGAATAACAATATATATCTACAAACATATACATACTTATTTTGATGTGTTTGGGGCTGTTTCTGTTATCACAGGCTGATCTTGAACTCACTACATGGCTCAGGATGCCCTTCAACTTCTGATCCTTCTCCTCTACCTCCTGAGTACTGGGATGACAGCCCTACATCACCATATCCAGGTTTATTTAGTACTCGGGATCAAATCCAGGGTTTTATGAATGCTAGGCAAGTCTTGACCAACTAAGCTACAACCCCAGCCACTAAAAAAATTATTTTATAATTAAATTCATATAGTCAGATTCTTAAAATGAACAGTTCTCGCTGGGCGGTGGTGGCGCATGCCTTTAATCTCAGAACTCGGGAGGCAGAGGCAGGCAGATCTCTGTGAGTTCGAGGCCGGGCTGGACTGACAGCCTCCAAAACAATACAGAGAAACCCTGTTTCGTAAAACAAAACAAAACAAAACAAACAAAAAAAAAATAGACATTTCTCAAAACAAGTCTAAATGCTATCATTTTTATTAGGCAACAGCCCCACAGAAAAGAGTTGTGAAGAACTTTCTCAAGTTTGGTTAGAATTTAATTAGCTACGTGTGTTTCTAGGTTGTTTCACTTGATGGTAACACCTTTGCTGATGGTGGGGAGCAAGTAGATAGCATGGGCCTGTGTGGTTTTATTTTGTTCTGTAGTGTAGTTATCAAATCTCTCCTGAATTCTGGCTACTGAATGGAATGCAATAAGAACAAAAGAGGATTATATACTAGCTTTATTCTTGAATACCTGGGAAGACAAACTACACTCATGTGACACATATCTAAATGCCTTCAGGGCAGTTACAAAATCTTCCCCTACTCCTAAATGAGTACAGAATCCTACGATCCAAATCTAGCTGCCAAGAGCTAACAAGTAGGAATCTCCAAAGATAAGACACATTTGCAAAATGAGGAGTGACGAGCATAGCATCAGAGATGGGTCTCCTGGGCATTCTTGGAGGGGCTGGTGATGCTGCCCCTGGTGAGATAACTGTAGGTGATTATGAAAATGAGATCACATGAGAACAGAGAGGTCCTCAACAAAACCTGTAAATGCAGTGTGGGGTTCTTTCCTACCTGAATTGACAAGCTGCTGCTCCATCACTCCACAGCCAAGGACTTCAATCCATTCTCCACCAAACTTGATCTCCAGCTCAAAGGAAGGATGGGTAAAGGGAAAGTAGCAGTTCACCCACCGGACCTCCAACCCTGCAGAGAACCAGAGGAAAGGCACACTGAAGTCATAGGGTAGCTACCCTCACTTGGCACCAAATTTGTCTTTTACCTACCTACATCAATTACAACATTCTACACAAATCAAACAGCAAACAAGCTCAATTTTTTTGCAATATGCTGGGGCAAGATAATAAATACTAAAACTTATGAAAACCTGGGCAAGTCTTTTCAAAAACAAACAACAAAAAAAATCTTATGCCATTCCAGGACCCTCTAAAAACAAATAAGTCAGCTGTCGGTTCTCTGTAAATGCATAGCCTGGGAAAGCATTAGGCCTAGACCATGAAAAAGCAGGGGACACTGGTGGTTTCTGTGAGTGATAGTGGCACATATGAGTAAAGAAACTATACTTCCACTAGACTGCCCTCCAAATGTATATATCAATGTTGAAATAACAATTCTGGGTGTCCTAAGTTCAACTGCAAAGACCTAGGGTGGTATGCAGAGCAAACAGAGTGAATCACTTCACTGCTGCACAGGCTCCTTTCTGGGTGTGTGCTGAAATTGTTGACTTGAAATCCATCATGCCTGATGCAAGCTACTCTCACTAAGCCCAGAGCTGTTGTGGGATTTTTGTATGCTGTGAAGATATATTGCTATGATTGGTGTAATAGAAAGATGAACATCCAATAGCTAGGCAGGAAAGACAGATGGGACTTCCGAGCAGAAAGAGAACACTTGGAGAAAGAACAAGGTTGCCAGCCAAACACAGAAGAAGCAGGATGGACAGTATATATAGAAATATACATGGCAGAATGTAGATTAATATAAATGGGATAATTAAGTTATAAGAGCTAGTTGAAACAAGCCTAAGCTAAGGCCAAACTTTCATAATTAATAATAAGTCTCCATGTGATTATTTGTGAGCTGGTGGTACAAAGAAAAATCCTCATAGACAGAGCTCATATAACACACCAATTCAGAGCAGCACTCCTTACAGAATGACTTCCAATCCCAAGATCTTTCTCTAGCATAATATGGTCCTAATCTAAAGGCAAGGAGACTCAATGTACATGCTTACACCTTCTTCAAATTATATGATCAAAAAATGCCCTTCCAACTGGCCCAGTTGATGTACTTCTATTAGCTCCATATTCCTGCTGCTGGAAATCTAAAGAACTTAATGTGGAATGCAGTCTGTTCTCTGGCTAATATATGCAATGCATCAACAAACTCTTGACTTAGAGATCCCCGCCCAGTTCCAGAATTCTGTTTTCACAAACTACAATGTTTAGCTGAGAAAAAGGAGACCAAATTTCACTCTCCCTGAAGGGTATGCTGATAGTTTTATAAATTATTAACAACTAACAAGTTAATAAAACAAAGTCTTCAAATGTAAGCAAAACATTTAAAAATATCAAACGTTTTTCTACATTAAATGGCAAATAGATTTTAATATCAACAAACAAAAAGCAATACCTACTAAATGTCAGAATTGATCTTCAATAATCAATCAGAAATATGGTACTTTTGAGCAATGGTATCATTATTTAGCAAAGAAAAAGATTAATGGACTCAAAACAATGATGCCTGAGAAGAGTGGAGGTGACCTGAAAGTAGAGACCATATGGGAAGTCCCCTAGTGGCTTGACAACTCTATAAGGAACATAGAAGAAACACAACTCACATGAGTTCCTGTCCCTCCCTGGGATGGTCCCTCTCTTCCTCTGTCTGGCAATTCCACAGAAACTAACCCACTGTGAACCTAAGGCACTCTAATTTTTTGCTCAAGACCATCTAACTTTAAACCCCATAGAAAGCAAGACACATAATAAATGGAAGTGCAAGCAATTGCTTTCATCTTCTGAGCACTCACTATGTCCCTCCAGTCCTGTTTCACAGAGAAGGAAAAACCAAAGAGAGAGAGTCTACCTTACCCAAAGTCACACAGCTAGTGCAGGCAACTAAATCAAACCTAGGTCTGCTCTACTCTAAATCCCTGACTTTGACAATTTAAGCATAATTCTCTGACCATCAATCCAAACTCAACATAGAAGCACAGCTGTGACAGCATAAGATTGTCAAGCCAGCACTTCGGAGGGACAGGCAGAGGCAGAGGCAGGAGAAATTACCAATAAGTTTGAGGACAGCATGGTCGACACAGCAAGTTTCAGACTAAGGCTACACAGTGAAACACTGTTTTAAAATAATAAAATCATACAGAAGCAAAGTCATAAGACCTGGTGGCTTTTTTGTGAAAGTGTAGTTTTCAGTTGTTCTGTTCAACATGAAATTTGTTTTTCTAGTAAATTGCTGTGTGTGCTGCTGACTAATTTTTGTTAATAATGATAATTTATTTCCCCTTCTGGTGTATACATGGTATAACAGAAAAACATTCTATTATACATGTAAAAAATACACAAACTGACAGATATTGGCAGATGTATACATACATGAATCTGTAACCACATTCAAGTTAAAGAAAGAGCCAGGAATACAGACACATATCTGTAATCTCAGCTACCTGAGATAGTAAAACAGGAAGATGTCAAGTTCAAAGTCAGTATAGGCATCTTAGCAAGATCCTGTTTCAAAAAAAAAATTAAGTGCCTGGTGATGTAGTTTACAGTCAAGAGTGTTTAGCTACTATGTGAGGGGCCCTGGGTTCAAGCCCAGTATTAAACAATAATAATAACAATAATATAATCCTATGCCCTGGGTCCCTAAATCCTTAACAATCTTTCCATCACTCCCATGGCACTTGCACCTACTAGGATTTAGAAGTGTGACAGCACATAGAATGCACTCTTCTGTTGTCATGGTCAGTCTAAGATTCGTCCACACTGCTATAGGTACTCATTTCTAGCGCTGGATAGATCCAGCCAGGGATCTAACAGGGGAGGCTAGGCTCCCCACTCGGGGCCACTGGAGAAAAGTCTACTGTGGCCAGAACTGTTGAGAAGCTGCATGTGCCAGCAACTGTTTTATCTTCAGCTGTACTCCAAGAAGGGCTGTGTATACCTGTTCACCTGCCCCTGGACAAGTCCAACAATCCCTAAAAATATTTCTATGAAAAACTCCAGAGGCCATTCTGCTAGCAAACAGAAGTGTGTGGAGCCAACAAACAGAAAGCTATTGATAGGTGGACAAGAATACAACAGCATTTTGTGTCCTGTATAACTCCTAGCAGATAGGCACAGGTTGTGTAATGAAAGCAGTTAATGAAAACAAGATAGGTGTACATGACTTTCTATAGTTGGACTGACTTCTACCAAAAACACCGCTGAGGGTTTACATTATGATCATTACCATATAATTATCATCTAAGGGCCTATAACATGTTAAGAGGATTCTACACAAATCAATTATATTCTATGACCTTAAAATAAAAACTGTTTTGAGCAGACTAAAGTCCCAATTACAGACAATGGCAATGCAAAGGGCAGCTCTCACCTCAAAAGGTAAAAGAGGAGAGTTTAGTCTTAGGCCAAATAAAAGTGACCACAGCCCCAGAACATGGGTTCACATACCATGCTCTAATGTAAATACAATTTCATATTATTTCTGTAATTGCAGAACAAAAGAATGCCTGCATCAGGGCACTTTTTAAATACACTAGTATAAACATCAGAAAGGTGGTTACAGCAAAGTGTGGAAATGTCCACTATAGGGTTCAGATTCTATCTGATGACTCTTAGCTTTGAGTTTTGTGGAATCCAGTGATCTATAAAATCAATACCTTTCAGAGTTTTACATGACAGTCAAAAGGAGTTAGGAGAGACACACAGGTGGACAATGTGGCTACTAAAGGGGATGAAGATGACCCAGCGCACTTTGGTTCTAGATTGCAGCTGTACTCTCGGAATTTCACACTTCAAATGTCATGGACTCCTACTGATCAAATACAGAACCTTTAAGGCATCAGTAAGCCTTCAAAATAATACTAAATGCATGTTGTGAAAAATCCCAAGGCAAAAGGGCCTCAAGGGGAGGTGGTGGCTTGCTTGGCGGTGTAGCACTGCCAGTGCCAGCACAGCAAGGAGGGAGGCCTGAGGCAGGACTCCTCTCATTGCAAGGCTTCAGGTTTATCATTTCTTCTATAACTATTAAGGAACGTTTCAGATTGGATTGAAAATTTCTGCAACAGTGAACACATTTGTAAGGCCTTTCCAGCACTTTCCATCTTCTCTTGATGCTTTAGGCTGAAGACCCCAGCAACCATGACCTTTGGGTTCTTTTCCTCAATCACCCTACGGATGTCTCTTTCATCAGAAACTGCTGAACACTCAAGCTTGCCTAGAGCAAAACACACTGGGCAGGAATGCCAACCAAACCTTTCAAAGGCCACAAGCAGGAATGGTAGTGACCTGCATGGCAGAGCATGTGGAGCACAACAGAAACTTTAGAAGACGATGGTTAACAGGTATGGCTGACATCAGGAAGACTCCAATGGATTCACTACCTCAGATCCTTGGAAAGTCCCTCTAACCTTGCTGAGAATGCAGAGCCCACATTCTCCATCTCCTTTGCTCCAACAACTCTGAGCACTTCCTTGGTTGCTATGTTTACCTTCTTTGCATAAACAAAAGCCCAAATCTTTTGAACCCCACTTCTGAGCAGGGTGTAGCTATATTTCAAACCAAAGCAGTAATTATAAAATAGTATAATATTGACAAAACTATGCCATATTCTCTTATATAGTAGAACAATTTAAACTTGTTACTTTGACACATGAAAAGCGATATTTTTAAACCACTGATAACAGAATCACTTATAGAAAACTTAGATATTAGCACTAAAACTTATTTTCTTCTTGTTTTGTTGCACACTCTCAAACTTGTTTGTTAAATGATTTATAGAGTAGTTCAGTGTTAGCATCAAAATATGCTTTTCTTTGCTCTTCTTCATGACCTCAACATTTCTGTATTAAACCGGTTTTAAAAACATCTTGCATGCTTTCTATATCAACAATATGATATTAACAAATAGCTGAAATTATGGCTTATTGTACATATTAGGTATCAAAAGTAAAAATATTTACTAAAAAATGACAAATTTAGGGCTAAGTATGTTCAAATCACATGGACCTTACTCCCTTATCTCTTCTGGGGTGCTTGATGGAAATTAGCCTGTATTATAATATAGCTACTGCAAAATCAAGGTTTTTTTTTTCTCTTTCTTCTGTTTCTTCTCTTGGCAAAGAGACATAATAATTTACATTTATAAATAAAGCACAGGGGTTTCCAAATCAACTTCAGACCTCTGTACATGAAGGCAATTATCCAAAATTACACCCTGAACTTCCAGCCTAGAGCCAACTACAGAAGGACCATTTCCATAATAAATGCAGACTTGAGTTCAAGCCTACAATTTCTAAGGTAGGTTAATTCACCCTTATGGGCACAGCTGCCATATCTCCATGCTATATGAAGACAGTAGAGGTCCCCCTGGCAGAGAGGAGACCTAGTTCTCTCAGGATACAAGCTACTCTGGTTAGACGTAGACACAAGCTACAAGGAGAGGTAGATGCAGAGTTAGAAAACACTTGAGGTGGATACCTATGAAAATGTGAATCAAAATTCCTTTTGGCCAGTGGCATGAGCCAATGGGGAAAGGACCATAAGAACTCCAGTTCTTTCTCACCTCTGTGAAGTCATACACATTACCTACCATACTGCCCCAGAAAACAGAGACCCAGGACGGCTACACTGCAACCCACCCAGGAACCAGGCTCCCAACTGTTATATTCTTACCAAGAGCACCAGGGGATGCAGAGCAAGAGTGAGTGGGGCACTTTCTATCTTACTTTGCCTCCCATGGGAAGCTCGAGTTTCTAGCACTTGGACAAGCACACTGAATATGAATACAGTGGTCTTTCTAATCATCTCCCTTTTACCTTCACAATAAATCCCATACTTAATAAGTAATAGCAACATTCAAATTCCCTGAGTAAAGGTTAAACAGATCCTCCTGCTGGCTCCTAGACCCTTCACATTTAAAATGGACTCTGCCATAAGAACCCTTTCCACAGGTAGTAGATTGTAAATGTGAAGTACAGACCCAACGAAAGCATATACAAAGGGTTTGCTAAATCCTTCCAAGGCCACCCTCCACTGAAGCAAATAATTTTTAAAGCTGACTACACACATGCCATTAATCACTGTGTGCGGCATTAATTTTTCAATAGGTCTTTGCCATGGTGGTACCAGGTACAAATAGTAAAGTGTAGCAGTTTAAAGCACCAGATCTGGATGCTTTCTGAATAGCATGCAGCAGGCGTCCATCAGAGCAAAGGAAGGTGGGTAGAACAACGACAAAGGATGTACTCTGGCTGGAAATAAGCTCCTAAAAAAGTGGCACTGGTTCTACATTACAGCTCATAAAACATAAATAAGTGAATAAATGAATAAACAAACAAATAAATAAATGTAAATGAAAATATTTTTTAAATTGACAATATGATAGAAAACCACAGTGTAGCTAAAGAAATAACTCAATCCCACTGGAAAAGGCACCTGGCAACTCCTCTCCCTTATTTCCCAGAAATTCCACATTCCATGACCACAGTATGCAATAATGAACATGCAGGCCATGCTTTTCAAACTTCTAAGCAGTGTTCTATTTTAACACTTTTCCTTTTTTAAAAAAATCTTTTAATACATTGACAGGAATAAATCCAACTACATAGCAAGCCTTCAGTAAGGTGCCTCCCTCACATCCCTGTCTCTGACTCCTTTGCTGTTCTGACCCCTTACATAAACTTATAATTTCTTTTAATTACCAGGTGTAAGCAAACACGAATAACCATTTCAATTTTCCTTTTCCTACATAAAAAACAGAATCCTAGCCACAATATCCCATACCATACATTGGGTATGTATGAAGGCCTCTCTGCATACAGGCAGATTACTCACTCATTTCCTTCCTAGTCTCTCCAAAGCACTGCACATGGCTACCTCGTATTCACAGAAGTTTCTGACTGGTATGTGCTTGGAGCACAGACAATATTTTGCTATTCAAAACAATGCTACTGGGCCCAAGAATAAGTGTTTCTATAACAAGAATAAATGTTGCCTCCTTGTTCTCTATAGATGTTACATAACATATTACATTAACATTATCTCAATGCTTTTCATAGAAACCAAGAAAGACAGCTAATTAGTGGCCATGTCAAATTGATGTTCAGGTCCTGATGAAGACCCAGGGAGTTGCTGATAAAAGACTATCAGGCTGTCCCATCTGAGGCAAGAGATGTAGCCAAAACGGACAGGATCTCGAGGTTCCTGTTTTTCAGAACTTGCTATTTGCATGTAGTCCTTGTCTCTCCCCTAGCAAAGAAAGAGTGTCTTCCAGAATTAGCAACTGTGTTGCTAGTGGTTATGAGGAAGAGGAGAAACATTTAATCTCTGAAGCATCCTTGTGGGAACATGAGTGTGAATTCCATTTTCAAAGAAACAAAAACTCATTTGTGGCATATCCCTCTTTCCCAACTAGGGCCTCACACAACAATCAATGCCCCCACTGTGGCTATTTAGTATATCACATACGCCCTCCACATTGACACAACCTCTTGCCAGGAAGTTCAATGCTGAAGAGTGCAACCACCACACATCATAAAGTCCTTTGGTGTAGATGTCTCCAAGCACAAACCAGAAGTTACTGCTGTGTCAGCACAGTGACCCTTCTGCAAATATAGGTACAAAATAACAAGGAAAACTAAGGTTTGGCAAATTCCCCCACCACTAGAAGTGGCGCAGCTGATCCCATACCTGTCAGTGTCCTTCGTGTTGAGAACCAGCATTTCTGTGAATGTGCCTGGGAGCCAACTTCATAGGATTCCTTTAGATTGGGGCTAGGATCTTGAAGATGAATCCATTCATGTACCTCACCATGAAGACAGAACTATCCACCAGCAGTTTTAATGCTGAGTATGTAGTCAGAGGTACTAGGACAGGTGGCTCACTCTCCAAGGCTGTTTATTAAGCAGCAAAGGAAAGAGGTAATCACAGATCCTTTGAGCCCCAGTGATCCTCTACAATACAGGTTAAAATGTAATCAACTTCACACCAGAATGCAAAGTTGATCACAAAAGCTACAGGTGGGTACCATAGCTGTCAAGAGCTACCACAGACATATGAGTTCCTGGATGCATTGTGTTTTATACCTTAACATCTTGGTGCCTCCGCTCATCCAAATGATGGTTTTATGGCCATTTAGTAAGGAAAGCAAGCAAAGAGCACAGCATAGGGCCTGGCCTTAGTAGACAACATGAGTAGTTTCAATTGAAGGCCATGGAAGTAAGGTCCCAGAGTTCTACACCTCCTTACAAACCATGAAATGAACAGTTCTAAACTGTGTGTCCCAAAGTTGAATAGCATATGTTGCTCAGTTAATACATATTAGGCACCATGTACATATCATCTCATATGCCTTCTCTAGCTTACTGCTACACATTAGCTCTGACCTCATCCAAAAGGCACTTACAAGGCCAAGACTATAGGATGGGCCTTTGTTCTACCTTTCATGAAGCAACAGATAAAACAAAACAGAGGGGGAGTAAACCAGCACTGGCTAAGTTCCGAGACAAGAGAAACATCTCCAATGGCCAGAAACAAAAGAGAAATGACACTCAGTGAGAAGGCAGACCAAGCTCTGCCTGGTTCCAGGTCCACACCAGTAAGAGCTATGAGCTTGGCCTCTGCAGATGGCATACTGCTAGCTTTGGACTGGGGAGTGCTAAAATCTTCCTCAGTGCTAAAATCTGCTGGTAGGGAGGGATGACAAAACTACCACCCAAATGCAGCCGGGAGCTGTGGCTCAGAAGAGCTGCAGGTTTACAGAAGGCTATCCACTGGATCCCTTTCACATCTGCATCCGTGGATCAACAGGTTCTTAAACCATGCTCTAGATTACTGTAATGAAAGCATGTAAGTACTGCCAACCACTGTTAAAGGATTGGTTGTGTAGAGACTAATAACGAGAAGAAAACCATTTCGTTTAGGAAATAATTCCAAGAAGAAAATATCTGTACATAAAGAGTACAGAAGCACCTTTTTACAAAAAACTAAATAGTTTGGTCCTCAGAATGCTGAATCCACAGGTACATGATCCATGAACAATGCAGAGCAAACATGAACAAAACAATGCCATTCACTGCACTGGGCACCAGGGAACCAGGAACTTATCGCTGAGAGAAGAGACCTAATTCCTTTCAAGGAAGAAAGCAGAAAGCAGGACTGCTAGCACAGCAATAATTCTGAGTTAGAGACATAGCTGTCTGGACTACTTACAGGGACTGGAGTGCATGGGGCAGAGTGTAGAGTGAAAGAAAGACACATAACTAACGAGCTCTAGGGATTTGCAAAATATCACCCTCAGAGGATGCTAACCACTGTGTGCATGTTAAAGAGCCCATCTGCAGACAGAAATTGACCTACACAAAAGGATTAAGGGGAATGATGCTCATACAGGACCAATAATGGTACCAGTTCCCAGCAAGCAAATGGAAAGATACATAAAACACTGGTTATCATTCAGAGTACTCAGAAGCCCCTGCATCAGTATTGGGAGAAAACAGTCACATTGTAAATACTGTTCCAGTCCTGCCTAAGAAGGAGTAAAAAGAAGATCATAAAAGGTTCAAACAAAGCTTATGGGCACTGGTTAAATAAGAATTACCCACTGCATCACAAGGTGAAATAAGCAATACTGGTATCACATAAATAATTGCCAGGCAATCAAAAAAGAAAAGCATACCTAGGGAAAAATCAATAGCAACTTACCAAGAAATGACAAATGACAGAATTAGGAAACAAACACATCTAAACAAATACTACAGTTATATTCAGTATGTTCAAAGAGTTACAGCAAAAACTGGGTATGTTAAGTAGACACTGGGAAGATAGTAAAGAAAATGCTCATCAATGAATGTGATTAAAAAAAATGTACATGACAGGATTAGTAGCAAAGTTGACCCTTCAGAAGAAAAGAGGTAATCCTGAAGATATGGTAACAGGATGTATCCAACATGAAACAGAAGAACTAAAACAGGCTAAGATAAACAAAAGAAAGGGGAAATTCCAAATGATAAAGCACATATAACTAGAGTCCCAAAGGGAGGAACTGATAGGAAATATCTGAACATTGCTCTCGGATTCCCATGGTGATGTCCTATATCCAATAAGCACTCTGCTGGCAAAATGCAAAGCAGTTCATGTCTCCATTGCATAATGATCCAAAGCTTCAGAAAGGCTAAACACACTGGACACTTTTAAGTTTTAAATATATCTTGCTGTGTATTACAATCAAGCTACAATGAACACAGTCAAGTGACCACTGCTTGGTGCAGAGTGATTTGCTACTTCACTATCTTGGAATATTCTGAAAACAACTGTAATGGTATGGATGAGAAATGCATCACCATAGGCCAGCAGTTCTAACCTGTGGATTGTGACCACTTTGGTGGTTAAATAACCCTTTCACAGGGACTGCATATCAGATATTTGCATTATGATTCATAACAGTGGCAAAATTACAGTTATGAACATAATTTTATGGTTGGGGTCACCACAACATGAGGAACTGCATTAAAGGGTCACAGCATTAAGAAGGTTGAGAACCACTGGTTTAGGGGAATTGTCTATATAATGGTCCCTAGGCAGATCTGTTAAGCAGGTGATCTGGGTGGAGTCAGCACCTGTGGAAGCACAACAATGTAAGGAGGACATTAAACATAAGAGGAAGAAAATGACCTGCTGTCAGCCTCACAAAGCCTTGCACTTGCAGAGGTAGCCATGGCCATCACAACAGCATCATAGAAGGCACTCCTCCCATACTCAGACTCTGGGCATGGGAAGAGATGTCCTCAGACAAGGGAGCTCATAACAGCCACAGTTGTCTCCTGAGGCACGGCTGGCTGGATGCTCCTTGTATATAAGCAAAGGGATCTTTGGAGATGTGTTTCAAAAACCACTGCTACTAGAGAGAGGCATGCTTCCCTGTAGGGACAAGGGAAGCAAGGCAGCAGCTTGGGCTGTCTCCCTTGACTTATTCATCTAAACTGCACCGTGAAAGAAAATTGAGCTCTACTAGGAAACACAATGTATGCCAGACACTGCTCTGGATAAAGGCTGTAAACACCAAAGGATACAATAAGAAATTAAACTTCTAGGAATCCTAAATCCCCACCTTAGATGATATAAAAGAAATGATTACAAAGCAGGGTACAAAATATAGAGAAAAAAATAGAGATGTGGAAAACAATAATGTATTCCATGAGAATAAAAATAGTCTAAAGCATTATTTTGTTTCTTTCTAATTCTAAAGTGATAACCTCTCTTACATCGGCCTTAGGATGCTGGTAAAATTAAAATTTTTGCAGAAAATAGTAAGCCACATTTGGAGATGATGAAAAGCTGAACCTAAAGCTACAATAACAACAACAAACTGTCACAAGGACAGGATGTGTTCTAATTTTTAATTTTGCTTTTCAAGTACAAAGGAATCCAATAATAATAAGTGGGGAGTATTGGCTATATAAACAAATATAGAAAGAGGCTGACAAACTGTGGCCAATAATTAAATATAGAAAGAAAGAAGTTTGGGTTTTTACGTGTCCTTTGGTACCCAAAATGTAATTGAATATGTAGCAAACAGAGGCTATGTGACAAGCTGGTCCAGTACAAGAGGGAGAGAAAAAGACAGAGGCGGACAGGAGGGAAAGACCCATTTTAGTTAGATTATCTGACTATTTCTTTGTATCATATATCTCATTGTCTCAATCTCAGAAATAAAATTAAAATGACTAATATCTCTCATTTACTCACATGCCCCTCCTTTTAGTCTTTCCTGGAAGGTTCTTACCTATGTGGCCCTAGGTAACTTTGATCCTCAGCTTCCCAAATTCTGGAATTAGTAGCCTGCATCATATAGGTTATTGAAATGGTTTATTTTTATTCTTTTAAGACATCTAACCTCTCTACAAGGTTCAGGAGTTCAAATCTTAGGCTTCACATAGCTGCAGGAAAGAACAATTCCTTCTGCAAGTGCTATCATATCTGCAGACTTAGATATTATGTATTCCCCTTTCTCCCTGCTGTTTGGTTGTCTGGAGTCTTCCCTATTAATTCTCCCTCATTCTCTGTTGGCTATTATCCACCAGGTGCCCTCCTGAGGACAGGTTCCATCCAGGATGAGACACCTCCTCTGAGTACTCATAGTCAGCGTTGCCTTGGTAGAGGATGAAGTTGCATGCCTCCTTGAAGACAAGAATTATGTCTAGATTATTCGACACTGTGATGTCTACAACCTAGTAGAAATCAAGTTCATAAAATCTCACAAACAGCAATAAGAACTATTTCCTTACAGAAAAGTGTAAAAAAAAAAAGTATGATAAGGAGGGCAAAAATTTTCTTTGTACATAATTTGACAAATGAATAAATGCAAATGAAATCCTGGCATGCTGTGTGAAGCTTCGAGGCAGAACATTTCTTCTTAACTGGGATCCATTCTTCTCTACCCTGCCTCGTAAGTGTCTGAACAATATAATCTATCTCCCTACATTTCAGTGTTAAGTAGATTATACTACTGCTAAAATTACCACAATTCCTTTATTATAGAAGTAAAGAGGGGCTAGATATAATGGGATTTTCACATCAACAGTCTTGAACTGAAATCTGTTTCACATTATACCATTTAATATGAAATGCTTCAAGTCTGGAGAGAGGAATAGAAAATAGCAACCATCCATGCACTCATTATTCTATTTTATCAAATCATAACATTTTGTCATATTTTACTTCATACTTTTACAAAACAAAACATCTTGAACACAGACGAAGACAGTTTCCCACACCCTCCCATTACTATTCTTTACTGCCTAGAAAAGTGTAAGTCTGACATCAATGTGCAAATTTAAATAATGTATGCCATATAAAGAATGTAGAGGGCTAGTTAGTGGCTTCTTAAATGTTACATGAATTATGTATCTGATGATATAGAAATAAAGATATTCCTACCAACCTTGTTAAAACAGAGCAGCAGAGCCTTACTAAATTACAACAGGAGTCATTTTAAACATACACTTGAGTTCATATGTAAATAGGGAAGTATGAAGGAATGAAAGCATAGAGATCAGCCAAGATCAGTGAGCTCTAGGATTCAGATCAGTGTGCTCTGGGACCCAGATCAGTGTGCTCTGGGATTCAGATCAGTAAGCTCTGAGATCCAGCTGGAGATGGAGACTGTGGCTCCCACTGCAGGAAACATCAACAATATTTTCCCCCTTGGAGGAAGATTTGAAACATGTATATAAAGTGAGAGCCAAATCTGAACAATATTATATTTCCTATAGAAACTCATTTTAATATCTCTGCTATTGACAGTAGTAGTCAGTATATCAAATGTAAGATTGTGTCATGGAATATTCCACATTGGGAAGAATCTTGTCCATGTGATGTAATAATACAGAAACAAAACCAAGCTAACCAGACTCTTTCCACTGGTAAAAAACTAGTCCACCAACACTGTTCCTACTATAGCTAATTCTATTCTATACCTCAAGTTGAAAGAACCAAGAAATCCACATACTCCCTCCCATCCACCTATATAACTTACACAGAACCAAATCAACAACAAAAAAACCTTAATACAACCAGCCTCAAGGATCTGTTGCAAATTGCTAATAACTTCTGAATGATTAAATCTTCCAACACAAAGATAACTGAGTACCTACCATCTCCAAAAAGATGTGTCATAAGCCTGGTCAGTACTTGCTTAAGGTCAAACTCCACAAGCTTCACGGCCTCCATGGTGTGAGTCTCTTGCTTGTGAGCAGAGCGAGAACTTTCTTCAAAGAGCTGCAAGCTCTCTCCATCCTTTACACCAGCAAATAACTGTAAGCCAAAAGGAATGATAAAATGTGTAAAAAAAAAAGAAGAAGAAAAAGAAAAACAAAGAAAGAAGGGAAAAAGAAAGGTCATCTTCCATCTCTGTCAAACAGCATAGAAATTCTGGAGATAAGAATTATATCCTAACAAAAGCATTAAATTAAAATTTAAAAATAATTAAATTTTATAACTAATATGCACATTGAAATTAACAGTGCTTTGTACTAACTAGCCAAGCTCTGAGCTACCTAGACAGAGTAGAGGGTCCCTGGGGAATTAGAGACACTGCTCAGATCTTTGCTGATCTGTTTTACATTTGCCTGAATTTACTGTCATTTCCTTACAAGAGACACTATCCTCAATTTTAATGGAAATACCATGTTTTAGAATCTAAAAGAGTACCCCTAAGTGTCCCACAGGATCATCCCAATGTGATCTAAGACTAAGAAAGAACAGTTTAAGAATTAGTCTTAGAATGTCTATGAAAACAGGAAGCATGCTGGAGTTTTAATATTCTATTTCTAAAACCCATTTCAGGGCTTCTCATATATTTCTTCCACTTACTGTACACAGTATTAAATGATAGTTAAGCCTCAACTCATGATACATAAAATGGGATCATGCTGAATTCAGATTTATATGGTAAGTAATGGATGAAAATACAGTGCACCTGGTACAGTACAACAACTAAACAAATGTTCCTTAGGGTCATCATTAACCACAGCTGTCATTAATTATGTAGAGTATCTGGGGCTGATGAGATGCCTCAGTAAGTAAGTGTTTGCCACATAACCATGAGAATCTAAATTCAATCCCTAGCAACTGCATGGAAAAGCAGGCACAGTGACATACACCTGTGATCCCAGTGCCGGGGAGACAAAAACCGGAAGCTCTCTGAAGCTCACTGGGCAACCAGGCTATCCAAGGCAGTAAGCTTCAAATTCAGTGAAAGACCATGTCTCAAAAGCTAAAGTGGGGAGTAATAGAGGAGGTCACTAGATATCCACCCCTGGCTAATGTGTGCACACTCGTATAGACACAGGCATATACCTCTCCCAACAACCACACACACACACACATACATACATACATACATACATACATACATACATACATACACACACACACACAAACACACACACACACACACCAACATTCAACTGTGGTGGCATAGCAGATCAACTTTACCTATGAGGAAAGTTAAGAGAGAGAAATAAAGCCAGGTGGTGGTGGCGCAAGTCTTTAATCCCAGCATTAGGAAGGCAGGGGCAGATAGATCTCTGTGAGTTCAAGGTCAGCATGGTCTCCAGAACAAGTTCCAGGACAGCAGGAAACCCTGTCTCAAAAAAGCCAAGGAGAGAGAGAGATAGAAATGAGCAAATGGCCATCATTGTTTACACCTGAGTCTCATGGGAGCCAATATTTTACTAAAGGTTTGTCAGATCTAGAAATGTTGTATTGAATGATTAGAATAATCTTCATACAAAAAAGAAACTGCTAAAGTCACAAAGTAAATAGGGATTACTAAGTAAAACTCTACAAAATAACATGAAACCAGCAAAACATTAGGCAAAAATTCACTATGAATGCCTGCCTTCCCAGCACACCTAGGGCTGAGCTGTGTCAACTTAGCACATCCAGCAAGACAAAAGTGCAAGCCCAGTAGCTGACCAAGCCAGAATGTATGCTGAACATCACAGAAAGACTCATTCTACCACCCCATTCCACCCACAAGAACTAAACATATGTAAAACAGAACTTGGGGAAATCTCCAGTCAGGTGCCACACCTCCTGGACAAAAGGGGAGATCTAGCTATGATCAAAAACCAAAAAAGTTCCATACTGAGTTCTCCTCTAAACGCTAATAAAGTCTTTTCAGAATATCTCACTGCCCTGGGCCTTAAGTGAGACCCATGAGTTTTGAAAATAACCTACCCTGTATACAATTAATACAGTTCAGAACTCAAGCCAATTACAAAGGAGCAAATTGCGCCTTTCCCATAAGATGCAGGAGGAATGCAAAAACAAACAGTCCTCATGTACCTGCAAATGAATAACTGAAAGATAAACCAGGCACTGAATAATGGACTGGCTACAGGGAGCTGGCAGAAACAAAGGATTAACAGGTGAGTGGGGAATGAAGTGTGAAACTAGGCAAGGCACAAACAGTGAAGATTCTCTAAGTAAAACTTTTTGTGTAGTTCTAGATTTGAGAATGAAGTTAATATTTAACCAACTCAAAGCATGAAAAAGAAAGCCAACAGAGGTGTGGAGAACCCTAAATTGACTTTCATTTAAATAGCACAGTCACAGAGAGAAGAGGAGAGCACTGGCTGCAGTAACTTTAAAAGAACAGTGTATTAAGTTGCTTTATAAGGTTAAAAATGTAATTATAAGATAAACGTGGTACACAAGTCAGTCATTTTCTCAACAAAAATACATGGTGACAATTCTTAAGTCACCCTAAATTCCTTTTATGAGCCAGGAGTTAGTGGCGCATGCCTTTAATCCCAGCACTTGGGAGGCAGAGGCAGGCGGATTTCTATGAGTTCAAGGCCAGCCTGGTCTACAGATCGAGTGCCAGGATAGGCTCCAAAGCTATACAGAGAAACCTTGTCTCGAAACTAGGCCCCCCCAAAAAAAGCTCCTTCTATGGTTTGTTGTATATTAAATGCATTATGGGTTAAAAACAAGATCCTAAAAGTCACTAGCAAGGGCAATGGAGAGGGCCAGAAAGGGCCACTTGGTGTTGACTTGGGACTGAAGGCATCCACATATTCAACACCTGTATGTAGATTTCCTGGCTGTGTCTAACAAGGCCTAGATAAAATGCATTGACTATAACAATAAGCATAAGATTTGTATGACATTTTCAAATGAATTTGTGATTCCCTCTTTCTCCCACACCCCCTTCTCCTTGTATTCTTCTATGTCCAGTAGCCTCATATTCACTCCTGTCACCTGTGTTCTATTACCTGCCTCCTTCCTTAAGACCTCCTTTTCCCCTTACCACTGCCCCCTTCTGGTTACATGAAATCTACACACACACATACCCACACTTCAAGCCAGGCTCTGCACATAAGAGAGGACATGTGGTACTTGTCTGAAGCTGGGTTACCTTGCTTAATGTAATATTTTCCAGATTTACCTTTTCCTCGCAAATATCATAATTTCATTTCTCTTTACAGTTGAATTAAATCCCATTGTGCATATGTACCATAGTTACATGATCCATCCATGTACTGATGAACACCTAGGTAGTCTGGTTCCATTGTCCTGCTAGCACGAGTAGAACAGCAATAAGCATGGATGGACAAATATCTGTGAGGTGAATACACACAGTGCTTTAGGTATCTGACCATAGATGGTAGAGCTGGGTCATATTAATACTTTATTTCGTTTAGGTTTGTGATTACCTTCCACACTGATTCCCACAGTGACTACACCAGTTCATAATCCCACCAATAATGTGTCTTCTCCCTCCCCCCATCTGCGACTCTTTGTTTGAATTTGGATTTTTTGACAGTTCAGAATATTAGACACTTTTAAAAAATATTTAATGGCCACTTGAGTTTCTTCTTTGGAGAACTGTCTGTTCATTTCATTCATCAATTTACTGACTGACAGTTTTGTTCTTTCAATGTTTAACTTTTGCAGTTCTTTATATATTCTAGATATTAACACCTTGTCTGGCAAAGATCTCCCATTCTGTAAGCTGTCAACAGAGCAGAAAGCCTACATATATTTTTTAATGTCCTAATCACCTTATGCTTCTCTATATTCTTAAGCTTATCTCCCCTCCTTACCACAAATGGCATTATATCATTAGCAAGAAAAATAGAAACTTCTCGCAAATTAGCATTAGAACTGAGGAGAAATATTTGATATTGCAAAAAGTCAAAGCCTTCAACTTTAATCCAGTGTGGACATTATGTTGGTTATCCTGAAACAGCTGAGAACAGACACACCAAACAATACAGTCTAAAGCCAAGACTCAGCCAATAGCTTCACACAATGCTATAAGAAGGCTTGTTCTCCTAAAGGATCAGCATAGAAGTCATGACAAAGGAGGCTGGCACAGCTGTCAGTTGCTACATAAGAAAACTAGCTCTACCTCTGGTGTACCTTTCTCCAAACTCAAATTACTTTCTGATAATATTAATGTATACCTCACATTAGCAAGGTGCACTATCACTGTGAAAGCACATGCACCACACACAGCTCCTGCCACTGCTCACTCTGCCCCCACACCACCTCCTTACACAAATGGAACCTCCAAGTAGAAAGTCTGTATCTTCGCCAAGTTCTCCAGTTAGCAGAGAATGCTAGGAGACAAGTGATAGCCTACGGAAGCCAATTATGGGCTATGGCGAACCACTTCAACAAATCAGCAGCACTGGATGTTTATGCAGATACACCAACATGTTTAATAGGGGAATCCCCATTAAGGATTCATTAATAAAAGTATCATCAATAAAAGTATTAGTAGTAGTATCATTAATGAAAGAATTTAAGAATGGACTCAGGCAGAAGCACAAGAACAACCTTATTAGAGTTAAAAAGAAAAAACACAGAACAGGCAAGCAGCAAAACCTTAGCTGCTGCCTAGAGGAGTAGAATGAAGGAAAGAAGGAAAAAAACCTATGCCACTGAAGCTTAAGGACCAGGGAAGCTTTAGAGAAAGAGGAAGGAAGCTTAAATATGGGGGGATAATTATAAAAAGAGACAGAAAGGAGTAAAGGAAAGAGTACTGCTTTATTGAATAGGTCAGAAAAGCGGGGAGACCTAGGACCCCACTAGGGTTTTGGAATGGAATAGAACTGTATCACATTATTCTGATATTATTATCAATGAATTATAATCAATAAATTATTCTATCTCTTTAGCATGGCTTTATAGGAGTCTACCTTCCTAGTAGTGATACCTTAAGCAAAGTGAATGAGCCAGCCCAACTGGAACGCTGGAACAACACTCAGGCTAGGGATTCTATTCTCTTACGCAGGAATTTTTTGACAATGCCAAATAAAAGAAGTCAAGCATCACAAGGCTATTATTTTCAAAACCAGTAAGGGCTACAAAGTGAGTTCCAAACCTCTCTGACTCCCAGAATACGTGAGTATAACCAAATGTATCTGGAACATACACAAAACATTGAAGACTGGAAACCACCCAAATAAGGTGAAAGTGCAACGTGTGAGGATCTGTACAGTATAGCACAGATGAAGATCAAGATCATCTGATCAGAGCCAGCTAGTATTTCTGATGAAGTAAACTCTGGGGCAGGAAGACAGAAGGATTGCCTACACCCACCTCAAAGAAGGAAAAAGACCCAGAGGGATTTACATCCAGCAGGGGTAAGGCCACCCAGACAGAATGATCTCATCCCAGTCGCAAAGACTTTAAAGGTAGTTCCTCACTTAACCTGGTAGTTGAGAGACAGACAGTGTCAATGAAAACTTACCTTTTCACTAACCACACAGAACAGGCTGCGACAGCTGTTTTTATATTAGCTCTTTGCTTATTTCTGACATTTTCTTAAGTATCACTATATGAACTCAAAATGATCCAAAATACAAATTCTAGCCTTGCTGCAGAAACCAGGGGAAGTAGTTCAAATGAGAATAGAATAGGTAAAAGAAATTAATTCACATATGATCTAACAATGAAAGTGGGTAACAAAACCAGATTATATTTAAAATTGAGAAAGCAAAAAAAATGATTTTTCAAGAAGTCCTAGAATTTAAGCAAAAATTATAAAGGGCAAATTTAGAAAAAATAAAAAGAATGGTCAGAATAATATATAAACACAAAAATTTCCAAATGGCCAAAGTAAAGGGAGTCAGATGAAAGAAGAATTGCCCAGACCCTTTTCTATTTGCTCATTTAAGTATCCAGAGACCACTTGTTCCTTATGAACCACGATCCTTGCATGTGAGTGCTAAATTCTATCTATGCAGCTTATTTCTATGGGTTTCTATGACAGAGTTTATGACATTCTGCTGCTACTTACAGAGCCATCAGTGGATGACAACAGGCATTGTCTACCTTATCCACCACATGGTTTCACTGAATGTCATAACACCATATCCCAGTTACTCCAGTAAAAACTCAGAGGTTTGAGAGATTAATGGAGGAGCACCATTGCATAGTAATTGATGGTACCTGAATTCAAACCTAACTTTATGATTGTGATCCACTCAGGGACCCAGAGCCCTTTCTCTAACTTCAGTAGAGAAAGGACCAGATAAACAGGATGAAAATTTCATATAAAACATGGGACTGCCAGGCCCCATACACTTACATTTCCTGAGACACTGTCCATAAAATAATTATAGTTTACACCAAATAAAACAGGTTTATTGTATAAGGATCGATACATTTTATTATTATTATCATTATTATTATTATTATTATTATTATTATTATTATTATTATTATTATTATTATTATTATTTGCAGTTGGGAGATAGCCCAGTCTGTAACGTGAGTGCACTGCAAGAATGAGGCCCAGAAACTACACTAAAAAAAAAATCAGATATAATGATGTATGCTTATAATTCCAGTGCTAGAAAAGGAAAAACAAGCAGATCCTGGACTCTCTGGCTAGCTAGCCTAGTATAGCTGGTAAGTCCAAGTTTAAAGTGAACAATTCCTGAAGAATGGCACAAAGGCTGACTGACCTCTAGCCTCTACAAGCACATGCTGCACACACAGACATAATGTAACAACAGGTTAAGCTTGCCTTTTGGGTACACTAAATAGCTGTGAACTTGCACTCACATGGACAATCTGGGAACCATTCAAGGAATACTCTGCACACAGAAGGGGTGCTGTAGTGCTCCATATTAGCAGTACTTGAAAAATGGCATGTGTTAAAAACCACGTGAACTTCTGGAACAATGTACAATATGGGAGAGCATCTTGGCAAGTCCTGGCAAGTCCTGGTGTGACCTGGAGCACCCTGGAGCGTCCTGGAACACCTGCTTTATCCCCTGTGTTTGACTCCAACGATCTCAGCCTTTCTTCCTAAACTGAGGAAGAGAAGTAACTAAAAGAAAAATAAAAAGAAACTAAGGCAAGGAGTATCTTGGAGTTGTACAAATCATATACAAAGAGACCAAAGGGGATTATTAAACAACCTCTCAAATATAAGACTAGTTCAGAAGAATTCCTCCAGAAGAATCAAGTCTATGATATTCTGCACCTTGTATAAAACTCTGAAATATGAGGTGTCCAAGAAAACATTCAAGAAAGTCCTGCAGAACTTGTCTGGGTGGACCCAGACACAAATGTGAGGGTCCTTCTTGGGCACTTGGCAAGGGTATCTACAGAACATATCTAATGCATTCTGCATTAACACAAAAGTGCTAACAAAAACAATCTAACTTTTCTGCCATAGTCCTGGGCCAGAAGAAGGTGAGAAAAGTGGATGGTCTTCTCAGCCTCAGAGGGAAATCAGGCATTAGCAATCTCTTTGTAAACAGCCTCCACATTGTCAGGCATGATGCTAATCTAGCACTCAAGAGACTAAAGCTGGTAGATTATAAGATTGATGTAGCCTGGGCTAAATAGGGAGAGTCTCTTTCAAACAATCAAACAATATTTTGGGAGTGAAGAGACCCTGCAATAGCCAGGGAAGTGCTGGAATAAGAAACTGTGATAGAAGTAGAAGTAAGATTAAGTTTGGGAAAGGCAAATGTGAATCAAGTGTAACATTTTTTAACTCTTAAAAAATATTTTACTATGAAATTTTTAATTCAGGAAATAAGGGAATATAATCAACTCCCAACCATTCGCAGGCCCACTTGGAACAACTATTAACATTCTGCCATCTTATTCCATGTGTTTTCTTACTTAATTTTCTATTTTTATTTGCTTAATCGAATTTAGTTTTAGATCTATTTTATCTTTAAGTATGTGTTTGTGTGTGTTGGGGAGGTACGTGCACATGGGCGTGGATGTATAGGGAAAACAGAAGCAAGTGCAATATTTTTAAACTGCAAGACATTTCTGCATCACAACATTAAAATAGATGTTATAAAACCAATTCAATCACATGGAAAAGTTGCAAGCCTTTGGTAAAACAGTCAGCCACTATGAGCAATTTGGCTACATGGAAGCTTATAAAGTGATGCTAGTCTGAGGTAATAGAGCAAGGGGGCTACATACAGGATGATGGGCATGGCATATAGCATTTTTTCTCTGCATGATAATAAATGTAAGAGAAAGTAACATGAGAAATTAACAGAACACCGTGAATAATGTAAATGGAAACTATGGCTGGGACCTGTAGCCAAGCAAAACAGTTAAGTATAGACAGTGGGCAAAGAAAAGAGAAAGAAGAGGCAGGAATGACTTCAAAACCTGGGCAATAGTCATCAAGTGAAATTCTGGCTAATAGCATGCTTTGTCTGCATCATGCTGCAATTCTGCAGGTCATTTTGTTTAAAAGTTTAATTAAGTCACATGACTTTATTTGAAAGTGCCTAATAGAAAAGACTCAAAGATTCATGGACAAATTAAGCAGGACAAATGGTTACTTTCTCAGTAATATGAGAAGTCTTAGACAACTGTGGAAAATTAGGAGATATTTTGTATCAGATAAAAATAACTGAGGTGCTTGGAAGTGAAAACATAAGAGGTCCATGAAACACAAGACAGTGGCTAAGTACTTCCACATGATAAGTAGACTCCTTCCTATCTTCCTATCTTCCTTCCCACATTTTGCAATTTCCCAGGCCTCGGAAGCATTTGTCAGAGAACCGGGTTATACAGTGAGGAGTCATTGAGAACAACTGCCCGCTAACAACTGATAGGGGGACTTGGAGGGAACAGACAGATCCATTATTGATTGGCTGGAATGAGCCTGCTGCAGATTGCAGGACACAAATAATGTGTGTCATATAAATTCCCCAACACTCATGAAGGATTGTGTACCAACTGAACACTTTACAGTCACTACCAGAGCGCCCCAGTTCTATGTTCTGCTGAGACAGAAGTGAGTACTAAGTGCACAGCAACAGAACACAGGTAATGCCAGCCTGACAAAGATATTTTCATACCAAATCCTGTAGCTTAAGCATTGTAGGCCAGCATGAGACCAGTGCCATCTAGAGGCAGAGGAGAGGGAACTGCTACATCACTAGCCAGGCTACAAGATTTGTCATCAAAAAAGATTTTCCTTTATTTCCATTTTCAAAAGATTAATGTCTAGCAAATTGTATTTGTAATACCTTTTAATTAAAGCCAGACATAAGTGACACAAGGGGCATATAAACTCATTAAAGTGCCAGATGATTTTTTTCTGCATTTTTACCCTCAATGGTATAATTTCTGAAACAGATAAACAGTGTTTCAGAAGACAATCCCAAAGAAACAAGGAGACAGACAACACAAATCACTGGCTTAGCTCTGCATTTGCAAATTGCCAGATCCTTTCAATGCCAAGAGACAAGAGCAAGAAGACTTGGAAATTTTAAAAAAAATGAATACAGGTAGTAATAAAGAGAAATTGCACTAAAGAGTCTAACACTTGCTTGAGGACAACAGAAAGACACCGTCTTAAAAGAAAAAAACAAAATACACAAAACAACAACAAAAAATACTTTAAGGTTGACTGCTATGGTTTGGATCTTAAATGTTTCCGCAAAGACTTGGCTGCAAGGTCAGGGACCCAGTCTGTGATCACTCCTGAAAAGCAGTAAAGGAAGACCTGTTGTTGAGGCATATTCTTAAATTATGAAAGCCCAAAGGCTTCGTCTATCTCTTTCCTTCCCACCTACTACAAAGTGAGCATCCTGCTGTATGAGACGTTACCACCAGGATGGACTGAGTCACCATGGGACAAAGTCAACAGGGTCAAGTAACCAGAGACTAAAATGAGCCTTTTTTTCAAATGTTGATATATCGTAGGGATTTGTTATGGTAACAAAAAGCTGACGACTACCTTAATTATGATAAATATGCCACACTAACTTAATGTCTTTAATAGTGGGAAAGCTGGTGGTACAAATTCCAAGAGATCTCTCTATTGTTGAAAACAATTCGGCAACCAAAATCTATTCTATAATAAAAGTGTGATTAAAATAATGAATATGGAGATGATATCCTCCTTTAACTGAAATCAGCAAGACAGAAAGAATTGGAGACCCAACAGTCATATCAAATCCTCACTGTGACTGAAGATGGATGACCATGATTTTCCAATAATTTCAACACTACCAAAAGTCTCTGGGTACCAGCAAAACCTCCAGAGCAGGGACCATTACCACAGTGCTTTCATCACCATATGAAGCACTGCAGATGCTGAATGTCATCGCTACCAATTACTCGATTAATTTAAAACGATCTCAACAAGTCCACACTGAGTAAAGAAGCACATTTTGGGGTTGAAAGTTTTAAGTGTTCTATCCAATTAACATCAAACATTACATTAAAAACACATTCCACTCCTTAGAATAATCCTACCCCTCTATCTTCCCTTGAAAAAACAAAAATGCTGGTCCTACCCTCTTCCCAGAGAACAGAAGCCATCCAATAGGAAGCCTCCCAGTGTCTAGTCCTCTATCTGCTTCCATAACCATCCCTGTTTTGATGCAGCCAGGCTTGAATCCTTCACTCTTCCTTGACTGTAAAGAAGGCAATTGTTCTTTGAAGTACAATTTCCTCTGGGCAGGCTCTAGACCATACCCATCCTCTGCCTTCTAGATATACTATATCCCATTACTGTGTCCCTAGAGTTCTTAATTACAGTTCATGTTGTCAGCTCTATGGCCACTGTCCCTCATCTGGTTCTTATCTCAAGAAACACATTTAATTCTTTCCTCTAAACAAGTGAACCAAAGAAATAAAAACTGGCTGTTAGGACAGATCATATTCCCCCGTCATGTGTTCACAGTGAGGGTGCACACCCTTCTGCCATCTTCCTCACAGATTCTTTCCCTCTACTGTCACTATGTACTTGTAAGCCATTAGTCTCCTGCTCAGCTTTCTATACTCCTTCATCTGCACACTGTGCCTTAGATGAATGGATTCACCTCCTAACTCCAGCTTTCAACTATGGGCCAATGTCTCTGAGTTTAGAAGTTCAAATGCCCAGAAAGGTACACAGGAAGCTCTTCATGAAGTTGCTGGTGCCTCCGTACTTACATCCATTACCTACCATTTCTTCATGTGCCAGGAACTCCATAACACATGTTCTAGGGATGTGTCACAATTGTCATATTTTGATGCTATTAAATATGCTACTCCTAATACCTTTTCTGCAACTATAATATTTTGTTCAAGATTTTTCAAAATTACTTTTATTTATTTTTATATCAGAAGTGATTTCTCATTTCTAGGTGCTGACCATCTCTCTCAGCATACTAATTGCTTGGCATGGAGCCTGTAGCTTGTTTATCTTTCACAAGGCCATGAACAAGGAGCAGTTCTGAGTCAAGATCTTCTTTCATATCAATCCTGCTTAGTATTAGGTTGCCAAGAACATGGAACACAAAGGTAAACTATATCCAACTCAGCTAAACCAAAGCTTTGGGTAAGTAAATGACCTCTGAGTCCCAGGACAGGACAGAAATAAATAAATAAATAAATAAATGCATATATACATATATATATATATATATATATATATATATATATAGAGAGAGAGAGAGAGAGAGAGAGAGAGAGAGAGAGAGAGAGAAAGGGAACACGCAACTCAAGTAAGTACTACCTCATCTATTAACCCTTGGCTCGGAAAGAAATAAGTAAGAATCCCCTCGAAACAGAATCACATGCACACAGGAACTCCCAGGCCTTCACATCCCATGAATGCAGCTAGTGAATTCAATTACGTTATTCAAATCCGACTAAAGCATTTCAGCAAATATTAAGTATTCAAATCACTTTGGAGGAAGGATTGGGAGATTTTATATTAAAGGGATAGCAGACTCATCTAAGTGGATTTGAGCTGCTAATTTCCAAGGTTTTTAATTTCTTTAAACAACTGGGATCATCTGCTTCTCATAGGGGAGGACTTGTGTTTGAAAGGGCCAGTTAAACACCACTCTGTCCTCAGGTCTCTGTGGGAAGTTCATTCTTGCTTCAGCTAATTGATATCGAACTGGCTTTGTCTTTCCTTGAATTTTCTGTAATGCACCACATGCCAATTAATCAAATTACAGAGATCAGCACAGGGGAAGGAACGCACTGAAACTGTGTATTGCAAGAAACAGACTCAATTCTCTCCCTGCTGCTATCTTATTTCCTCTCCTTGTAATGAGACTTTGTGGCAGTGGAATAAGGCAAAGAGGTCCAAAATGGTTAAGATACTGTAACTGAGAAACAATGACTACCAGACAGCCAAGCTAAACGTTGTTGTCGGGGTATCCAATGTATACTGATATATCCAACTTCCACTGAACACACTCTTCTGGCTTCAGTCTAAACTTCTTAAGAGAATGGTCATCCTTCATTCAAAGTGACCTTTATTTCCAAACTCACATGATCGACCCAAATCTTCCAGCTTCTATAATATAAAACTCAACTTGAATAGTCAGTTGAGTAACCCGAAGATATGTTCCTCAGATGCCAGGTTCAACAAAAATTCTCAGGGAGGCAGGCAGGCTCACCAAACATGACTCCATAGAGTCATTTTCTTGGCAGAGCTGATCATCCAATGTAGCACCATCAGGAATTCCTGAACCCTAGGCCTCCCCTCATATCCTGCTTCCAGTTATCCTCCTACTTTTATTAATTCTCACACCAACTTTTTAGCACCTTCCTTCTCTTGTGGGTTATCCCAGGGATACAGATGGGAGAATTTTGCTCTGGCCTATGCAATGAAAGCAAAGAAACTTATATATGAAGGAAGGTACAGACAGCTGTACACAAAGAGCAATAGATATTCAATGTGTAGACACACTGAGATAAAAAGTAAGCATGGTTACTGAGATGATTATTCGGTCACCCACCTATGCCTGTGATCCCAATGCTAGGAAAGTGGAGACAGGAGAGTCTAGACTGTGGCTTTACCAGCCAGAGACTAGCCAAATCCGTCAGTATTAGGTCCAATGGGAGACCCTTTCTCAAAAATTAATGTGTTGAGCATCATTGAGAAAGATATCAAATATCACCTCTGTCTTACACAGGAACACGCATGCACATGTACACACTCACACACATACCCCTCTGTATGCACATACATAGAAATAATTAAAATAAAATAAAAAACAACAATCAACAATGGCAACAACAAAAATACTACATCCCCATGTGAACTGGTTCTCAAAACTAACACAGTTTAAGGGAGAAAGGAACGCCCATTCTGCTTCCTCCTACAGTAGATGGGAATAAATATTATGGAGACCCACAACTGAACAATATGCAGAGGGTGAAAGACTTTAGAACACTCAGTCCTAAATAAGACGTCTCCATCAAATCTCTCCCCTCAGGGCTCAGGGAGCCCAAGAGAAGAGGAGGTAAAAAGATTGTAAGGGTTTTTATGGGATTTCTGTGAGTGTATGTCTGTATCTATATGTGTTTCTTGTGCTTTTCTTTGGCTCTTTTTCTTCTCTTTGTTTTGTCTCAGTCTTGTTTGGTTTTTATTTCATCTTATTATTATTTTTGTCCCTGTTTATATTCTAATGAAAGAAAGCAGCAGAATGGGTTTGGGTGGATGGGAAATTGGCAAGGATCTATCTAGTAGAAGTTGGGGGAGAGGAAATCATAATCAGAAATTATTAAATGAAAAAAAACCTATTTCAATAAAGCAAAGATTATACAAACAAAGGATAGAGGGAGGGAGGGAGGGAGGGAGGGAGGGAGGGAGGGAGGGAGGGAGGGAGGGAGGGAGGGAGGGAATACAAACAAGGAGACAAGGTGGAGGAATCCTGAGGACACCTAAGCTTCTATGGGTTCTGTTGTTCTAGAGAACCACAATCAACATACACAAACTCCTAATCCTTGAGACACATTTGGAAAGTTGGAATCCCCACAATTCTTCTGAACGAAACTAGCAGCAGATCTTCATTGATGTCCTGTGTTGTTGCAGGTTCCAAATACTGATGGAGCCTTCCAGTAATAAATCACCACTAGTACAGATGATTCATTGTGGGTGATTTTGTTGTAGCTTGCTTGATAAATCCTACAATATAAATTAACATATGACTGAATCAATATCTAACAATCTGATTCTAAAATGATATCTCTGGCACCCGCGTTCAAATAATCATTTGTACCATTACTGCCAAAGCAAGTGGATGCATATTCTACATAGTCCCACCACAAGACCTCCATGAAGCTATTACTGGCCCCGCAGTATAGGTACCCACATTCAGTGCATCACATGACCTATCATCACTCCATGTACTAAGAAGCAGTGTTGAAGAAACCTACACACTAATTATACTCAGAAACTTTAAATTAGTATTCACAACAAATAAGTTTATTTCTCTAGGTGTGACTTTTCCATATCAACTCACTTACTGGACGAATAACAACCTATCTCGCAAAATGTGTCTACACAAGATGGAAAGGAACTACACCCACTTTGCCAGTTATTGCTTTATTGCTTCTCCACCATCAAGCAATCCCCCTTTATCTGCTCTGTGAGAACCTGGTAGAGCCCCTGAAATATTTTTCTTTTGCCAACTGACACAATGTGAAGCAGTTGGTAGAGGCTGCTGGAGACATATCACAAAGGAAGGAATTTTAAGTCCCCTGGGCTACTCCGCTCTGCTTTGCGATAAGGACAAAAAGGGGTGCTGGACTCCCCCAGTGGCTCCCTCAGAGACCAGTGGCTTCCTCCAGTTCCTCCCAGACATTTGCTAACAATTTTCTGTCAGGCAATGTTCCCAAGACAGCCTTTGCTAAAAGAGTTATTTTTATTACATAATGTGTGGTTTCTTCCTCAGGGCTGGGTCCTTACTACACTTGCTCAGATGGAAGGAGAAATAGCTCCAAGAACGCCTGACCAGAAAAGTAGACTCACGATTCACCATGGATTTAAATGTGTTAGTCACCATCTTTTGCAGAGCAAAACTGATACTCTGGAGTGAAGGAGACGTCCAAGTTCTGTACCTACTAACAGTATCTCTGTTCAGGATTCTTGTCAACAAAAAAGACACAAAACAGTCTGGCACCTTCAAGGAACCTACTAATCTGGTGGGGACACCAGAGATAAACAAAGAGATATTTCAAGACAGTAAGCTTGCACAATGCAATAGTGAGCACCAAGAGCTTGTATATAAGGCTGCATGGATCTCAGGCTAAGAGGCTATAAAGTTTATCTTACTGCAATAAACAATGCATTATCTGCAAAAGACATATTCCATAGAAAAGTCTGGTCTAATCAAATGTGCCTCCAAATCCCTCAATGTCTTTCAGTAATAGGTACTACCCAAATCACATGAGCTATAGATTCCTGTGATCGGTAATTTCACTATCAGAGGAAAAAGGAGGTAAACATCTGGGTAAAGAGGAAAAAACAAAAAGAAAAGCTGTTTCTAGTAAGCGTGCCTTTGACAAGAGCCCTGCCTAAAAGATTTTTAAAGAAGAGATTAGAGAAATGTGGTGACTGTAATCTATCAAGGCGAAATTAAAATGCCCTCAATAAAACTCCTCCACATGAGGCTATTACGGAAACCCAATAACCACACAGTTGAAAATAAATAACCATCATTCACTGAAAGACAGAAAAGTGATTTGGGGCTGAAAGCAGAAATAGAGAGTACCTTTGTCTCACAGTAAGAGTGACAGTGGGGAAGCACAGAGATAGAAGCCCAAGAATAGAAGGGCTCTAATGAACCATCTGGAATGAAGGCAACAGTATCAAAGGGGAAGAAGAGAAACTAATAATGACTAGTAGTGACTTCTACAAGCAATCTATACTGGAGACCAGAGAGGTGTTTAAATAAAGGATATACACACTACTATGCTTCAATGAAGGGTACACTGCACTTGATATCATGACAGTCAAGGGGCACAACTGAAGGAATAATGCCTTCTTCAAGCTCCTACCTTCAGAAAACGCTCAATGACCTCTTAAAAGGCCGTGTATGGTATATGGACTTAACACTAACATCTCGATGAAGTGCTATTTCAATAAATGTGTTCTGCTTAAAATTACATCAAAGCTTTCTTAGTATACCTTCACATATCTCCTCTGTAAAAGTATTTCTTTCTTTCAACATCAATATTCATGAATTATATGCTTATATTAAAATATTTATAAATTCCTTATAAATTGTGTCTTCATTTATTAAGACTTAAAGTTTTATACTTTACAAAAGAATAAGAATATCAAAATCATTCTAAGGAGTAAGGTAAAAACATCTTTATAAATAAATAAATAAGGCTTTTTTTGACAGAAGCAGGCATGACTTTAAAATACTATTTCTAACACTTCATAAAAGAAAGTAAAACAGCCCTCAAGAAAGTATCAAAGACAAACATAAGTAAATATAATTTTATGGAACGTATTACATCGCTGTTGTGGTTTCAGATTTCCTGTAAGATCAATAATATCTTATACTAACAAGGAGGATGAGAATCAAAACAGATGCACACATTATTACATAAATTGTGCATATAAGTGGTTTTTGAAACTAGTTAATACAGAGTGGCAAGTCTCTTCAAATGGGATAAAACTTGGAAGCAGTGAATGCAGATGTGCATGTATGAACAAAATTTCGAATGCACCTCCCTCAAGGCATGAGGCGGGGGATGCAAACAAGCTTAGGAAACTCAGATTGTGCAGCCGTGACTGAAACACAAACTTCAGGACACCTATCTCCTCCACAACTTCACAGTTCACTAGTACAGACGACCAGTGCAGGCAGCTGGGAAAACTGGATAGAGCACCTTCAATCACAGTGGAAGACAGAACAGTTCTAAGCACTGCTCAAGGTATGTATTTTTCATTGATATTTTTAATCAAGCTACATTGATTACTTTTCAACATATACCTGAACCCCTACATATTACCTTATTACGCCCACTTTTTCGACTTCTACAAATGAAACCATATTACCAAAGTTTCTGTAGCTTTCTTTTACTTACTGCTCAATACTGCTTCTCCTATTTATTACACTGACAAAATTATAATGATCATTTCTACAGGTCCATGATCCTGTGGAATCAAACAAATACATTCCAATTTAGTTCACTAAATTGGCATTATTCCAATTTTCATATAAGTCTAATAGTTTTATAAAAAGTTAGTATCTACTTCCTGGTAAATAACACACAACCAAACAAGGCTTATCTTAGTTTCTTCAATATAGTCTGAACATAAATGGCCATGGACAGAGACTTCCATGGCAAAGGTTAAAGTAATTCACCATTTTTTCCTTTCTGGAGCTTTTTCCCTTAAAGAATCTCATATTTCAGATATTAAATTCCACTGAGATAAGAACAAGAACCTCCTATATTTTCTTCCACAATTTTTAGAGACTTTCATTTCATAGATGGATTAAGTCACCCAGAAAAGAATTTTGCATCCACTGAGAGATCAAGATCAATTATCCCATGGATCACTGTTACAAAACAATTAAAACAGAATTTAGTATCTTCCCATTTTTGTAACTTCATTCATATTTTGTAAGTTCATAAAAATGATTGTTTCAAAAGTCTCTAATTTTTAATAAATTATGTATTTATTTACTTACTTATTTTACATCCTGGCCGCAGTTTCCCCTCTCTCCTCTTCTCCCAGTCTTTCTACCAACACTCCCCTCTGTTCCCACCGCCCCAATTCACTCCCCCTCCGTTTCTGTTTATAAAAGGGCAGGTCACCCATGAGTACAAAAAAGCATGGCACATCAACTTACAGTAGAAAAATCTCCATTTTATAAACTTTCTGCCACTCCTAAATCATTTTACATCTATAAATTGCATGTCTTAATATCTAGTAAAGAAAACCTTTACACTTAATACTGTGCCCTGAATTTTATATCAGTCCTCTTTTCGAATACCCAGGAGTTATTGTCAGATTTACATAAGACAGAAGAATTACCATCTTCATGGCATTGTTTTCATGGATAAAACTACTTATATATAACATACATTTCTTTTATCCTTTTATTATATATTTAGTGGCATTTAATTATTTTATCCATAACTATTTTGAGTAGTTTATGCAGTATTTATAAAAGGACTTCAAAGTTTTAACTGGCACTTTGAATGGAATCTTTATATCATTACATTTTCTATTTGTTATTGCTTAAGATAAGAAATATTAATATTCCTACATTTGCCTTGTGCCCATTACCCTTGCTTAATTGTCTTTGAATTGACTTCCTAGTCTGGAAATTCTATTAAATTTTTGATATGCATTTCCCTAATGGCTAAAGATATTGAGCACTTTCTCAAGTGTCTCTCAGACATTTTATACTCCTCTATTGAGAATTCTCTGTTTAGTTTGTACCCCATTTTTTAATTGGATCCTTTGGCGTTCTGGAGACTTGTTTCTTGAGTTCTTTGTAAATTTTGGAGATCAGCCCTCTGTCAGATGTGGAGTTTGTGAATATCTTTTCCCATTCTGTGTGCTGTCGTTTTGTCTTGTTGACTGTGTCCTTTGCCCTGCAGAAGCTCCTCAGTTTCAGGAGGTCCCATTTAATAATCGTCAATCTCAGTGTCTGTGCTACTGGTGTTATGTTCAGGAAGTGGTCTCCTGTACCAATTCGTTCAAGGGTACTTCCCACTTTCTCCTCTACGAGATTCAGTGTGGCTGGATTAATGTTGAGGTCTTTGATCCATTTACACTTAAGTTTTGTGCATGGTGATAAGATATGGATCTAACCGCAGTCTTCTACATGCCAACATCCAGTTATGCCAGCACCACTTGTTGAAGATGCTCTCTTTTTGCCATTGTATAGTTTTAGCTTCTTTGTCAAAGATCAAGTGTTCAATGGTGTGTGGGTTGATATCAGGGTCTTCAATTCGATTCCATTGGTCTACCTGTCTGCTATTGTGCCAATACCAAGCTGTTTTCAGGACTATAGCTCTATAATAAAGCTTGAAGTCAGGGATGGTGATGCCTCATGAAGTTCCTTTATTGTACAGGGTTGCCTTGGCTATCCTGGGTCTTTTGTTTTTCCATATAAAGTTGAGAAGTGTTCTTTCAAAGTCTGTGAAAAATTGTGCTGGTATTTTGATAGGGATTGCATTGAATCTATAGATTGCTTTTCTTAATATTACCATTTTTACTACGTTGATCCTACCTATCCAAAAGCATAGGAGATCTTTCCATTTTCTGGTTTCTTCTTTAATTTCTTTCTTTAAAGACTCAAAGTTCTTGTTATACAGGTCTTTCACCTGTTTGGTTAGAATTACCACAAGATATTTTATGGTGTTTGTGGCTATTGTAAAGGGTAATATTTCTCTGATTTCTTTCTCACCCCCTTTATTGTCTACATATAGTAGGGCTACTGATTCTTTTTTAGTTAATTTTGTATTCTTCCACTTTGCTGAAGGTATTTATCAGCTGTAAGAGTTTCCTGGTAGAATTCTTTGGGTCATTTATGTAAACTATCATATCGACTGCAAATATTGAACGTTTGACTTCTTCCTTTCTAATTTGTACCCCCTTGATCTCCTTTTGTTGTCTTATTGCTCTAGCTAGAACTTCAAGTACAATATTGAAGAGATATGGAGAGAGTGGACATCCTTGTCTTGTTCCTGATTTTACAGGAAACGCCTTTAGTTTCTCTCCATTTAGTTTGATGCTGGCTGTTGGTTTACTTCATATAGCTTTTATTATGTTTAGGTATGTTCCTGTTATCCCAGATCTGTCCAAGACCTTTATCATGAAGGGGTGTTGGATTTTGTCAAAGGCTTTTTCAGCATCTAGTGAGATGATCATGTGGTTTTTATTTTTCAGATTATTTATATGGTGGATTACAAAAATTTTTTGATATGCATTTGTATTATATAAAAGAAAACAGGTTTAGCTCCTATTATCCAGTGTTTCTACCTTCTTTTCTCTAAGATTTCTTATATATGTGTATGAAAGAGAGACAGAGACAGAGGCACACAACAGAGAGACATAGAGACAGAGAGATGGATATGTATAATGGTATGTGCATCTGAGAACAAGTGCATGAGGAGGCCACAAGCATTGGATCCCCATAGAGCTGGAGTTACTGCTTGACATAGATAATGGGAACAGTATACACTCTTAACCACTGAGCCATGGCTCCAGCCTTCATAATCTCTTTCTTTCTGTTTTGTGGAGGCTTTGTAATTCAATGAGTAGAATCAGGGAAGCAGGTGACTCTGAACAGAAGCTGATTTTGATAGCAAAACGCATAATGATTCATCATTAGTTATAACAGCTGCTGCAAGTGACTGACATATCATTTGCAAAGTTCAGGAAGTTCCTTTATATTCTTAGTTTGCTAAAGTTTTTACCATGAATCATTAAATGTATTTTTAATACTATGAGATAAGTAAATGTCAAATTATTTTCTACATCTATTAAGATAATCAGATGCTTTATTCTCTTTGTATGCATTAATATGGTAGAATACAATATATGTAAACAATAATGGAATGGGACGATATTGAATTAAATCTATAATTTCAGTCAATAAATGTTAGCCTGTTAATTAAAGAAGAATGACTGCTACCCATAAAGTTAAATTTCCAAAGTTTCCTTTTCATTTAGCATGAATATAAACAAGTATAACCTCATAAGATGAACTTGATGGATGTCTTTTTTGTTTTCTCCTTTATAAAACAAATTACATAAATAACAGTTTGATAAAAACACACCGAAAATGAAGAAGCTATCAACTCCAGACTGAATGTCTTTCAGGTTTCTATTGTGTGTCATTTATATTCTTTTCTTTAATGTGTCCTAACTTTAAAATGAATTGGTGGTTATGTTCCCGTGAAAGAGAGGGTCACCTTACAGGACATGCTGAGGCAATGTCACTTAGACTGACTGGTCTCAAAGTTTTCTGTGTTTTCATTTTGTAAGAGATGAATCGTATACACATATAAACACACAAGAAAGATAATTCCACATGCACACAATACCCAAGAAAATTACAATTCACACCAATCTCCTTACTTCCGCCATAAAATGCCAAAGTCACTTCTAACATTATTAGGAAGAAAAACCAAAGACCCTGTATTTTCCATACTTGTGTTTCAATACGCATCTCTAAAATAAAGACTTTATAAAAAGCTTACATTCTCATCACATTATAAAAATAAAAGAGCTTACTTTCAGGTGTTTCATTAGTAATCAAATTTCCAACCACATTAAACATTGTTTCCCTTTTCCTGTAAAAAAAAAAAGAAAGAAAGAAAAGAAAAAAGAAAATGTTTTGCCAGCCAGGTGGTGGGGGCCCACGCCTTTAATCCCAACACTTGGGAGGCAGAGGCAGGCGGCTCTCTCTAAGTTTGAGTCTGATCTACAAAGCTACACAGAGAAACCCTGTCTCAAAAATCAAAAAAAATGTTTTGCCTTGGTAGGATCTACACTTTAGGATCAGACGAGTCAATCCTGCCCTTATCACTAAGTTCCATTTCCTAATATTTTGTGTTTCTTGCCATTTGCTTGAACTGAGTCGTTCATTCTATTGAGTAACACTTCCCAAACAAAATCAAAGGGATAGTCTTAGATTTCCAATAGGTTATGAACAGAGCAATGGGCCTACTACACACAGTTCTACACACAGAACTCACAGGAAGCACGTAAGAGCACATGAACCCCTCCACACTCTGTCCAACAAAAGACCTCCACTAGCAGCATGATAGAAAATGATGACTTCGACTCTCCAACACCTCCCATTGCTTAAACACTTTTAAGTGCTTGCTTTTTTTCCTTCAACTTCATTCTGCAAGTCACATTCTGAGCAAACTTGCTGCCATTCCTTGCAACCAGCATTTGGAATACCATTTCTCTGTGCCATACCCTCATATGTTGCTCTCTTTTTTATAGTTCCTATAATGTGACAGATGGAACCAGAGTTTCACTGTGTTCCAATCCAACTGCCATGGCAAGTCTTTACTATCAGTGTCACACCGCTCCCCCATCAGGAGACATAACTCTGAAAGACATCTCCTGTGTGTGTGTAAAGAGGCACACATGCGTATGCCAGTGTGCATGCACTTTGAGACCAGGGATTAACCCAGAATATCATTTCTCTGGTCTCGTTCACCTTGTTTATTGAGACCATCTCCCCCTGACCTAGGGCTCACCAACTGAGGCTCCGGGATCTTGCCACATCTGCCTCAACAGCACTGAAATTTCAAGTGCATGCTTACACTTCTAGCTTTTGTAAGAAGATGGGGATAGAACTCAGGTTGTCATGAGGGCATGAAAAACACTTTACAACCCAAGCTCCCTCCTGAGCCTGATTGATTCTCTTCCTATGATTACTGACATTTAGTCTTACCAATGTTAAGAGTATGTCATGTCAAAGTGCCACCAGCATTTGGTAATGCAAGTATTGCTCTCTGAGCTGTTCTTTAGGAAGGTCTCCTTTTCCAGGCACTACTGTAGTTATCTATAAACTCATTCTCTAACACAGGTCAGAACTTTCAGCATCAGAAGTGACTTCCTACACAAGGATGCTCTTAGGGTAACCCTGTCATCTAGTTAGCTATGGGTTTAGTTTTGCTGTCCTGGGCTCAGTTTTCTGCAAAGACTAGGGGATATCCAGAACTGTATACCCATTGACCTTCTTTAAAAAAAAAAAAACAATGTGTTATACTTGTAACATTTTAAAAACAAATACTGATTTCATTAATTGTAAACAATCTGTAAATAGAGACAAAACAGAGAATTTGTAAAGGTACATCAAGTTTGTTAATAACATTTTCTGACTTCTATACCTTTATTCCTTTTGTCTAGATAATCCACAGGTCTCTGACTGGAAGAAATCATTTCACATCTTTGACCATAACCATGAATTTGTCAAACTCGACCTTTAAGTCACCAGTGTTACTTCATGTATCAAGGTTATAAGAGTTGCAGAAGAAAGTTCATAATTCAGAAGGCTTCTTAGGTTACCTATTTCAGGTTTCATCCAATTTGTCTTTTCTTCTATAAGTTCTCTAATGTTAATACTGCTGCATCTGACACCTTGGGGAAGCATCTACTGGACAAACCTTCCTGTTCCTCACCCCACCCTCTGGGGTGCTTCTGTTTTCAGGTTCTCTGAACATCCAACCTGATCATGCGTTTCTTCACCTACTAAGCTTAGTCAATGTCAGTGTGGAAATACTCAAACATTAGAATTAATACTACACTGATAATTTGGGCTTTCTTTCTTTTAATTCTGACTTCTATTGCACTTCGATCTTTCTCTACATTACTCCTTTTTCTGATGACTTTAACAAAGTGTTTCTTTGTGTCCTTTCTCAGCACTACAGCTTTAGAAGACTTACCTGTTAATTACTCTGCCAAAACTGTTATAGATGTTACTTTCATTTCTCTTTCTTCAAAGAACCAAGGGGCTATTTTCGATAATTACTAAATTAATATACTATCATTGTTATCTGTTTCACTCTCTACTTTTTCTTCTTGAGATCTTCTTGAGAAGGAGGCCTTACTATGTGGCCCAGACTAGCCTCAAACTTGAAATCCTTCTGCCTCAGCCTCCCAAGTGCTGAGATTGCTGGCACATGCACCACACCCAGCATGATTATTTCTTTTACTCTATAATTCTTGTAACTTGTCTTGTACATATAATAATGAATATAAAGTATATTAAATATTAGTAAAATGAAACAATCTATTGTTTTAAGTACATATATACACATAATTTTTAAAAAATTTAAAGTCTTAATCATAGAGAAATGAACAAAAACAAAGGAAAACACTTTCCGTAGGTTAAGAATAGAGATTGAGAATCAAAACTTCAACTGGAATCCAATTGTAGAGAGGAAGGAGTGATGAGCAAAGGGGTCAAGACCATGCTGGGAAACAGCTGACCTGAGCAAGTGAGAACTCACAGACCCTAGAGTGACAGCTAGGGAAGCCACATAAGACCGAACCAGGCTCACTGAATGTGGGTGTGAACTGGGGGCCTGAGCAGTGGAACCAGTATTTATCCGTAGTGCATGCATGGCTTTTGGAGCCCCTTCTCTATGGAGGGATACTCTCTCAGTGTACCTCGGTACTGCCCCAAAGTAATGTGACACACTTTGATGATTCCCCCATGGGAGGCCTCACCCTCTCTGAGGAGTGGATGGGGGTGGGATGGGTAGATGGTGGGGGAAATGGGAAGAAGAGAAGAAGAAGGAACTGGGATTGGTATATAAAATAAGATTGTTTTCAATTTAAATAAAAAAATAATGAAAGGAAAAGAAAGTTAAAAAAAAGAGAAAGGCCAGTATTGAGAAAACAGGATGAGAAGAGACAAGTAAAAAGGAAAATTTGTTTTGGATTTTACAATTTGCAGTAGTGTGAGATAACATATGAGGCATACTGCAGCTTGGGAGACTAGTGTACAGAAAAGACTTCATGAAAAACAGATGGTCTATAAAGGAAATAAAGATCAAGGACAACTCTCTGAATTTCAGCGATCACCAATCTTCAATGACATCAATACAAATGTCTTCAACAAGGAGACGTAGCTAGAGACTCACCTCATGCTTGGAGAAAAGCCGGACGCCCTCCAGCTGGTGGAAAACTGGGTAGTGCTGGGAATCAATCTGGTCACGACGATACACATCGCCCACCACGAGGAAGGCATTAAGTCCTGCATGCAGCAAGTCCCACTGGTGAGCTGATGTGTGTGCTCTCAGCATGTGCCCCCGATTCAGGTAATAGTTGTCTCCCTTCTTCCTGCTGGGGTGGTCCTCTGGGATTAGCAGGCTATCAAAGTTCTGCCATGTGGTGACCACTGGAGGAAGCTGGTCATAGACAGAGAACAGAGGGGTCCTGGGTCGGCCCATGTACTGCCGGTAGAAGTGCTCCTTCACCCGCTCCTTGATCAGCCACAGAGGGTGGTACTTCTGGTTGTGCAGGTTCCTGCCGACCTTGGAAAGGACCTTCGAGGTGAGGTTGGTGTGGTCATCCTGAGGGTAGGATTTTCCCAGCAGCTCTACCACACGGCCTGGAGCACCTTGGGCAGCAAATTGTGATGCAGCTGGCCTTGAGCCGCAGGCCTGATGCTGATGGCACCTGAAGACATGACTGACCTTCCTTACTAGGAAGATGTGTTCATGGGCAGCTCTGATGAAGGCTGAACAGACCATTATAGAAACTTCTCACAAATTCTGGAGAGAGTACACAGAAAAAGCACAAGTAAAATTTCATTCTGTAGACAACAATGCATGCATCCTTGTATTCTCTCAACAGGCTCACTACTTTCCTAGTGACATATACGTGTCCCTGACATCACGTCCACATCACAGTAAGACAACTGAGAAAATCTACTCACAGACTGCTATAATTTGAATATTCTCCCCGGAATTCCTGTTGAAATTTCACTGCCATCTAATAGGACTAAAATGTGCAAAGCATGTGGGCCCTGCCTCTAGAACATGAGTGGGTTACTTAGAGTGGGAGAGGGCTCCTCATACAGGAGTAAACTCAAACCTTGTCCTCTCCTTGCCACAAGATGATCAAATGAGAAGGGCCTAGCTTCATGGCAGTGCCTTGATCTTTGACCCCAAATTCAAGAGCAGGGAGAAACAGCTCCTTGTATTATACATTATTCAATCTGTGGTATCCTGTTATACTAAGAAAATAAAATGACTCTCGCTTGCTGGTGCACACCTTTAATCCTGCAGTCAGGATATGTAGGCCTTTTTCTCTACAGAGCAAAGAATTTAAATGACAGGAGAAGGACATCTAGAAATTAGTGACCTATAAGCATCTTTAGTATTCTTCTGATTTAGTGCAGTAAACACTAAGGCTTTGTCTTAGCATGTTTTCTTTGTTTCATTTAATTAATTAGTTAAAATTTTGAGGCAGGGGTCTTACTTTGTAGCCTTGACCTGCCTGGAACTTGCTATGCTAGACCAAGATAGCCTCAAAGTTATAGAAATCTACCTGACTTTGATTCCTGACTGCAGAATTTCCCAACTAAGAGCCATTTCAGCAGTCATGTGGGATAGACCATTGACTTCTCAGGTAAAATATGAATACCCAGGAATAGATGCACAAACTCTGTGCCTATTAGTGGAAAGACTGTGATCTACTAAGACTGTTTATTTTTTCCATCTGGTGTAATTTAAAAAGAAGCACTCAAGAGAAAGATGTAATGTGATATAGCTCATGTTGAAGGTTTTTTATTAGGGGAAAAGGAATGGGGAAAGGGGCAAGGTAGGGGGAGACCAATATGGGGATAGGAGCAGCAGAGAAGAGAGCAGAGAGAGAAATAGAAAGACAGGAGGTGGACAAGGCTTTTTAAAAGAAAATGTAGTGAACTTGAATAGGTTGTACTCTTATTGGCTGCAGCTAAGGATGTATTCTGTCAGAACCCCAAGAGCAAGCCAGTATAGATGCCTAAATACTAACAATATCAACGAAAGTAGTTTTGAATTCCCCCAAGGACCATAATAACCAGGGTAACTAGAGATCAAAGTTGAAAATTCATAAATAATTTAAATTCTTAAACTTAAGTCACTTGATTTTTTTCAATTTTGAACATTCATTATTAGCTAATTTAAAATATGTAACTTGGTTACTTTCCTTCAATTTCACCAAGAATACATAACTCTGTAGTACACCAAAAGCCTACCTCACAAGTACCTGAGCAGCACAACTACCAGACTCAAAATTCCAGGAGAGAAGAACTTCCAAGAAGCCTATCCCTAGAACTGTTGTGATGAAGAAGCTTTCAGAGATGCCCAGGAACACTCTGGATTTATGCACATGGCATTATTTAGTCACAGTTGTTTCTAGTGTTTTTGGCTGAGCTTCAACTGAAATCTGTCTTCCCATTTATGTTATTCAGTAACTCGTCCCTGCAGTAGATATGAATTTCAAATTTGCACATGCAGCCTTCCACATTCAAACACAAAGCCACACTGTTAAGCTGCTAGTTACCGAGCTCAGTATTCTTGGCAAGAAATAAGAAAACATTTCTTTCTTCCATAGGCATATACTGTTATACAAAGTTCAGGATTGCTTGAAGGGGTACCTTTTTATGGTTATTTATGGTTGCCAACAGTGTTTTATTTTATCAATGTCTTGTCCCACACATGACAAGGTTCCTATAGATGAATGCTATCCTAACATCCTGTAACAATCTTCTCATATGTTAAGCTTGTCCGTGAAAGTATAATTTTTTCATCCTCATTTTGTAACTTTTGATCCATCTGCTCAGCTCTAATTTATGTTCATACTCTCAATTTTGATATCCAAACAATAATTCATTCTTTCTATTATCATCATCTCCTTCCAAGAAGGACACATGACTGGGATTGCTTTTTGGCTTTTATAAATTGAAAGCCTTCCCTCTGCCTCTACCAAATTTTCCATGGGAAATATATTATCTGAAAATGCAGGAGGCCCAGGAAGGCATCCCAAGTGCTGCTCTACTGGTGCAGGGTACTTGCATGTCACCTAGTCACAGCACTGGGTAAGAATAAGGAAACTCTAGCCAGTACACATGCAGTAATTTAACATAAACAAAGTTCAGAGCTCTAAGCAACTTAAGTATTTTTCGAAGGCCTAAGTCTCTTAAATATAGTCCCTTTCCTTAACTTTAATTTTACCCAAATAATGTAGGTCAAATAGTGCAATAAATAATTAAACCAAATAAATTCATAATCTTCAATGTAAGAAATCAAATAAACATTTAAATAAATGAACAAAACAATCTAAACCAAAGGTTAAATCAGCCCCAGGCTTGTTTTTGTACAGAAAGCTTCCTAAAACACAGCAAAGGGCTTTTTTCAAAGCAACTTTTTCAATACATACATCCCCCATGACACAAATAACCTCCAGCATGATCTGGTCCTTTATGAAAAACATTTGCAAGGCCACACTTTAACTTAACTCACTGAGAAGTTTTGTTGTTGTTGTTGTTGTTTTTGTTTTTTGTTTTTTTTTTTGATCTGCTAGTAAAATCGCCTTACTTAAAAATATATTTGTAGACTAAACACACAGAAAGTAGAAAAAGCAGTGCATGGATTAAGTATTGAAATTAATACAAAGGACAAAGGATGGCATGTGAACAAAAGCTGGCAACTTTACAGAAATAGTCATGTGGTTTAATCCTTAAGTCCTTCTCTTAAGTTCTTTGTCATAAAACAGAAAAATGAAAATACACACATCTCATAAAGACTTAATCCAAACCCTTTTCATAAAGTACTCCATTCCTTGCCCAATGAGCTGAAGTGAAACTGACCAGAGACGTCTAGACATCTATAATGCAGAAAACAGCCATACTGTTCACTGAGACTGAAAATTTTGTTTGTTCAGATGATTTTCTATATGTTGGCAGGATGCAGAGGGACTGCACATGAGCAAATTACAAATGAACTAGTTATGCTGCAATTTCCACAAAATAGTAAGAGATGTTGGGCAAAACTGAGGTAAGAGATTAGTTCTAGCAATGTTGACCTTGGGGCTGGCAAGATGTCTCAGCACGAAAAGGTATTGTTGCCAAGCTGAATAATCTGAGTTCCATCCCCAGGACCCACGTGATGAAAGGAGAGAACAGACTCCCAAATGTTGTCCTTTGATTTCTGCACAGGCATCACAGCACAAACATGACCCACAATGCATACACACGCAAACACACTAAAATAAATACATGTAAAAAGGAGGGGGTGCAGTACTGGAGAGATAGCTCAGCAGCTCAGAGTGTTTACTGCTCTTCCAGAAAACCAGAGCTCAGTTCTCACCACTCATGACAGGTAGCATGTAACAGACTGTATGTAACTCCAATTCCAGGGAAACTGATATCCTTGTCTTGCCTCCAAAGGCACCTACATACAAGAAGCATACACTCACACAGACACATACACAGATGAAAATAAAGCTTTAAATTTTTTAAAATATAAAACTTGGACACTAGTGGTAAACAGTAAACCTCGAAATTCTATGCACACAGCAATCAAAACCAGTTCTTGAAGGGTATGATATCAACTCTATCTTCCTATCACTCAAGAGGCTAAGGCAGGGGCTTCTCAAGTTAAAGACCTCTGGAGATATTAAGCAAGACTGTAATAGATGGGCAAAAAACTTGATTCCTAAGATTGTATGTTAATACATAAACTATCTTCTCCAACATCATGTGAATTGTATCCTTCAGATAATAGAAAAAAAATCAGTCTGAAAGGCCCTCAGAAATCATTCAGTCCAAAACTCAGATTCTATACATTAGGACATGCAGGCAACTAGTCAGATGATCTGAGTAGATGGCTGTGGTGGTTTGATAAAAATGGGCCCCATCGGCTCATATACTTGAATGCTTAGTCACCAGGATGTAGAACTCTTTGAAAGGATTAGAAGGATTGGGAGGTATGGCCTTGTTAGAGGCAGTGTCACTGGGGGTGGGCTTTAAGGTTTAAAATAGCTCAAACCAGGCAGCCTGAAGATGAGGATGTTGCTCTCAGTTACAATTCCAATGCCATGCAGGTCACCATGCTTCCTGCCTTGAGGATAGTGAACTAGCCCTTTGAAACTGTGAGCTAACCCCTAATTAAATGCTTTCTTTTATATGACTTGCCTTGGTCATGGTGTCTCTTCACAGCAATGGAATGGTAATTAAAACAATGACTTTCCCCATGTACCTGATTCCCAGGTAAAAGTCCTTTCTAGTTCATGTTATTACAGTCTCCATCTTCTAACACCACTATTTACTAGCAGAATAAAGTTGATCTTATCATGCTCAGTTAAGAGGAGCCTGTTAGATCACTGTTAGAATTGGGTGAATTAATAGACAGTACCTGAACCACACAAAATTCTCAATAAATGGCAGCTATAACTGCTAATAGTTAACTTACCCAAATACATTGGACATCTACTCCCTGAATCACCTAATCCAACAAGGGCTAAGACAGCAACAGGAATCCAAGCCTCCAACTACCTCTTCCATATGGAGCTGAGGGAGGGTTGTACAACTTCAGGAATACATTAGGAGAACTTATTAGCATCCTTATATATCACCTCCCAAGTAGCCACTCTTCATACTCTTTCTTTTGCAGTGTGTGAGTAGAAAGGGACTAGGCACACTCAGGGAATTTCCATATTTAAAAGGGTGAGGCAGGGAGATTATCATGACTTCAAGGCAAGGTCATCCTGGGCTGCACAGACACACTGTCACAATAACACAGGAGGAAGAACCTAGAGCTTCAATTTTATAGCCATGGATTACATCTCAATTTTAAAGGTTGTTTTAGAATATTGGCAACATTAATAATAATAGAAACATTCTTTATTACAACAAATCTAGCACAGTGGCTAAACTAATAAGACAGCACTTGGTGTAAAGTTTACTAGGGACTTATTATTTACATTTACTTAGTTTTAATTGTATGTGTGCATGCATGCACATAAGCATGAATGCAGACACCAAGGACAGCCAGAAGAGTTGGAGTTACAAGACTTATCAACCACCCAATGTGTACTAGGAATTGAACTTGGGTTCTCCGTAAGCATAGCACATGCCCCTAACAGCCGGGCATTCTCTCTAGCCCTAATATGAATTTTTAATGGGGCCAACAGTCCTCTCTCCTCACTCTTGTGAACATCTAAGCACTTACTAACTTATCAGAATACTGGCTTCTCTGAACTACAGTTGCCTTGCTTAAAAGGATCAATGTTGAGTAACCACAGCCCACATGAGGTTACTACTGTGCAAAAACCATAAAATATATGCTATAATGACAGATATAATATATAGACTACATGATAAAAAATATGAAATTTGACTGTTTCAAAATACATATGTACACTTTACTAGTTTCCATTTTCTCTCAAAAAGGATCACATCAAGAGAGTATGTTTTGCATCCTGCTGACAAGGATGAATAGCAAAAAAATGTCTAAGCAGGCAGTTTCCTCTATTACCTGTGGGAAAGTTATTGGCACAAGCTTTCTAGAAAGCAATTCAGCACTCACTATCATGAAATTTAATACTGTTCACACCCTTCAGCATAGTAATGGAAACTATCATAACTACCAAAATGAAGGCAAGAGTTAAAAATGCAGTTTTATTTAACATTTCTATTAGAAAAAAGTTAAAAAACAATGAGTATCCCAAAACAAAAGAACAATTAAGCAAATTATAGAATAACTACTCAATAAAAGATCATGTAGCCATTAAATATAATGAATTTTGGAAAGAATACTAAAGATGAAAGAATATACTAATATTAATTTAGGCTATATAATTGTATGTATAAAACCTTACCTACATAAATACATGCTTATTATGTATACAATGTTCTGCTTGCATGCCAGAAGATGGCACCAGATCTCCTTATAGATGGCTGTGAACCACCATGTAGTTGCAGGGAATAGATCTCAGGACCTCTGGAAGGGTAGCCTGTGTTCTTAATATCTGAGTCACCTCTCAAACCTCAAATAGCCAGGTGATAGTGACTCACACCTTTAATCCCAACACTTGGGAGGGAGAAGCAGGGGGATCTCTGTGACTTCAGGGCCGGCCTGGTCCACAGAGTGAGTTCTATGACAGTCAAAGCTACACTGATAAACCCTGTCTCAAAAAAATAAATAAATAAATAAATAAACTAACAAAAAAAATACATGGTTATCTATAACACTGAGAAGAACTATATGAAAAGTTTAATAGCAGTTACCACTGGTTCTTTATTCTATTTTATACTTCTATTAAATTTTTCTATACATGTGTATTGTATTTTAAAGTTCATTTTGAAAACATAGCTATTACAAGAAAATCTTCTTTGAAACTGTCCAATTTTAGACACTGCATAAACATGAGAGTCAGTGCAAATACACCCTTAGCAAGATAACTACATGTGATGCCCACTTCACTACTACTTCTTATGAGAACAAAAGCAGACTGCTAGTGTGGAAAACTTTATACCTGCCCAATGATCTCTGTTCAGCCATAAATCAATTGTCATAACCAAAAGAGCAGCTACCCAGTGCTACTTCTTGAATAGTAAATTTTAGTAAACTGACCCAATGTAACCACATTTCTCAATTATACTCATGAAAGAAACCTTTAATAAGTGCGAAACCTCAAATGCTATGAGGCATCTTAGTAAAGAAGGAAACACTCCTTACTTGCAAGGAAAAGATTCATGAAAGTCACAATGAAACTAAGGCAGCCCTGCTGGGGCATGCTGAGGAAGTAGGCATGTCAAAATCCAGTGGTTCTTTTTTTCTTTCTCTTTCTTTTTTATTTTTTCTTTTGTTTGCTTGTTGTTGTTGTTTTTCAAGACAGTGTTTCTCTGTGTAACAGCTCTGGCTGTCGTGGAACTTGCTTTGTAGATCAGGCTGGCCTTGAACTCGTATCTGGATCCAGAGGTTGTTAATATTGCCTCATTGGGTAGAGCATCAGTAACAGCACAAGCAGCACTGTGAAGGCTGGGGATGCAGGGAATCTCTAGCAAACCTATGGTTTCATTTTGCTTTAACTATTGTAGACCTGTTCTTCAGGAGAGCCCATTCTATCTTTTTTTTAATAAATTTTTATTTAAATTAAAAGCAATTTTATTTTACATACCAATCCCAGTTCCCTTTCCCTCAGATCCTCCCATGGCCGCACCAACCCCACATCCCACGCCCTATCCACTACCCAGGGAGGGTGAGACCTCCCATGAGGGATCATCAAAGTCTGACACATAATCTGGGGAAGGACTTAGCCCCCACCCCCTGCACTAGGCCATCTTATAAAGATGTTTCAGTGTTGAGAAATCAAATACCAAGATATCATTTTTCACACTGAGCAGAAAAGTGGGCAGAATGCAGAACTCCCTAAAGATCTACTTTCACTTTACCAGGCCAAGCTTAGCTCCTAGAGCACTTACAGTACGCAGTTGAAATGATATGAAAACATGCACTCCAGCAACCTATGGTTTCATATGTAAATAACAAAGTCTAAATAAGATACATATTGCTTTCAGAAATCTTGACGTGGGTTTTCTGTATCATCTTCAGCCAACTTGACTTAGGTGTGTCTGCTGCCCTAGGATAAGCTCCTACAGGCCACTCCTTACTAATCTCCCTCATTGACAGGGCATTCTGTATTCTAAGTTGTCAGAATTAATAAACCACGCATTGGACATTTTCAATTCTTCAGATCCCAACACTAACAATGCAGCCAACATCTTTATCTATCAGTTATATAATCCTTAACCATTTTCATTGTTCCCAGTAATCAGTGTCACTGAAAAAAAAGGAAAAAAAAAAACACTCCATAGTGTGCGCATTCTAGTTGTCTCACTGCAGTGCTACTGGACTGAGGACATCTCACAGTCACTTAGTAACAACTCTATTCTCTGTGCTGCTGCTGCTGCTGCCAGATGTTTCGAGCTCCCCTTTTCATCACTTCCAGTTTGTCAACTCCTTCAACATTTTAATAATGCAATTAAATTGAAAGTCAGACAGACAGAGAGAGAGAGAGAGAGAGAGAGAGAGAGAGAGAGAGAGAGAGAGAGAGAGAGAGAGAGAGAGAGAGAGAACAAAAGACACTGCTATGACCCATTCCCTTCCATACTAAAATGCATATGTCAAATCAATGCAAATTTTGTAACCAAGTAAGTTTTGGAATCTATTTAGAAGGGGAAACAAATTTTTCTTCAGGGCTTTTCTCAGACCTAAGATTACGAATAAGAGATCTTGGGTTCAGATTTCCTTGCATCCACTGCTTGCTGTCAGTCAGGTCCCGATGAGCCCCTTCTCCCAGCTTTAATCTTTTTACTCTAACAATGGAGAAAACATGAGGGTTACCTCTGAACACATTTGCCCACAACACTTTTCTGCTGAAAACCCTATCACAGTTGCAATACTAACCTAAGGCTTCCTATGGCGCGGTCCCTGCCTACCGTGCTTGCCTCTTCTTGGAATCCTTCCCTTGGCAAGCACCCACTTTACTACTCAGCACCTATGTACTGAAGAATAATTCCAGAAGGCTGTCTTTCCATGAACAGTATTTTCACTGATTCTGGTGTTTCAATACAGATGTTAGGAGTAGTATTATAATTTTAATTAATAAAAAAAACTAAGGGACCTTGAAGTAGTTTCATCCCATCTTGCCTGTGCTGCCTAGATCTTGGTCAACTTGACATCAACTAGTCATTTAAGAAGGAACCTCAACTGAAAAGATACCCCATCAAAATGATCTGTGGCACAGCCTCTGGGGCATTTTCTTAATTAATGATTGACAGGAGAAAGCCTAGTCCACTGTGAGTGGTGCCACCCCTGCATTTATTGTCCTTGATTATATAAGAAAGCAGGCTGAGAAATCCATGAGGAGCAAACAATGCTCCTGTATGGTTTATCCATCAGTTCCTGCCCTAACCACCTTCAGGGATGGAGTATGAGCTAGAAAATGAGGGCTGACTGGTCTCTTAGGGGAATGCCTGGACCCTACCTGGAGTGAAATGACAGACTCTAGATATCCCCTATGTGGAAGGAATAGGCAATAGGGTGGGAGGCTGGGGGGGAGGGGAGTGCGGGAGGAGGGGAGGGAGAGGGAACTGGGATTGACATGTAAAACAAGCTATTTAAAATTAAAATAAAAAATGATTAAAAAAGTTAAAAAAAAGAAAATGAGGGCTGAAATCAATAAAGTAGAAACTAGGAAAACAATACAAAGAATCAATATAACAAAGAGTTGGTTCTTTGAGAAAATCAGCAAGATAGACAAACCTTTAGCCAAACTTACGAAATGGCAAAGTGTGAACATGCAAATTAACAAAATCAGAAATGAAAAGAGGGACATAAGAACGGACTCTGAGGAAATTCAGAGAATCGTCAGTTCATACTTTGAGAACCTGTACTCCACAAAATTTGAAAATTTAAAGGAAATGGACGAATTCCTGGATAGCTATCACTTGCCAAAATTAAATCAAGAACAGATAAGCAATTTAAATAGACCTATAACCCCTATGGAAATAGAAGCAGTCATCAAAAGTCTCCCAACCAAAAAAAGCCCAGGTCCAGATGGCCTCAGTGCCGAATTCTACCAAAATTTTAAAGAACGGCTTATACCAATTCTTCTCAAAGTATTTCACGCAATAGAAGCAGAAGGGTCTTTGCCAAACTCTTTCTACGAGGCTTCAATAACCTTGATCCCCAAGCCACACAAAGACACAACTAAGAAAGAGAACTTCACATCAATATCCCTCATTAACATTGATGCAAAAATACTCAATAAAATACTGGCAAATCAGATCCAAGAACACATCAAAACAATCATTCACCACGATCAAGTAGGTTTCATCCCAGGGATGCAGGATGGTTCAACATATGAACATCCATCAATGTAAGCCACCATTTATAAACAAATTGAAAAACAAAAATCACATGATCATCTCACTACATGCAGAAAAAGCCTTTGACAAAATCCAACACCCCTTCAAGATAAAGGTCTTGGAGAGATACGGGACAACAGGATACACCTAAACATAATAAAAGCTATACACAGTAAACCAAAAGCCAGCAGCAAAGTAAATGGACAGAAACTCAACACAATTCTCTAAATCAGGAACAAGACAAGGCTGTCAACTCTCTCCATACCTTTTCATTATTGTCCTTGAAGTTCTAGCTAGAGCAATATGACAACAAAAGGAGATCAAGGGGATACAAATAGGAAAGGAAGAGGTAAAACTTTCACTATTTGCAGATGATAATGATAGTTTATGTAAGTGATCCAAAAAATTCTACCAGGGAACTCCTACGGCTGAAAAATACCTTCAGCAAAGTTGCAGGATACAAGATCAACTAAAGAAAATCAGTAGCCCTACTATATACAGATGATAAAAGGGCTGAGAAAGAAATCAGAGAAACATCGCCCTTTACAATTGCTACAAATAACATAAAATACCTTGGGGTAACACTAACCAAACAAGTGAAAGATCTGTATCACAAGAACGTTTGAGTCTTTAAAGAAAGAAATTAAAGAAGAAACCAGAAAATGGAAAGATCTCCCATGCTCTTGGATAGGTAGGATCAATGTAGTAAAAAATGGCAATATTGCCAAATGCAATCTACAGATTCAATGCAACCCCCATTAAAATCCCACTACAATTCTTCACAGACCTTGAAAGAACACTTCTCAACTTTATGTGGAAAAACAAAAGACCCAGGATAGCCATAACAACCATATTCAACAAAGCAACGTCTAGAAGAATCACCATCCCTGATTTCTATTATAAAACTATAGTCCTGAAAACAGCTTGGTATTGGCACAATAGCAGACAGGTAGACCAATGGAATCAAATTGAACACCCTGATATTAACCTATACACATATGAACATCTGATCTTCAACAAAGAAACTAAAAATATACAATGGAAAAAAGAAAGCATCTTCAAAAAATGGTGCTGGCATAACCGGATGCTGGCATGTAGAAGACTGCGGATAGATCCATATCTATCACCATGCACAAAACTTAAGTCTAAATGGATCAAAGACCTCAACATCAATCCAGCCACACTGAATCTCGTAGAGGAGAAAGTGGGAAGTACCCTTGAACGAATTGGTACAGGAGACCACTTCCTGAACATAACACCAGTAGCACAGCCACTGAGATTGACGATTATTAAATGGGAACTCCTGAAACTGAGGAGCTTCTGCAGGGCAAAGGACATAGTCAACAAAACAAAAAGGCAGCCCACAGAATGGGAAAAGATATTCAGTAACCCCACATCTGACAGAGGGCTGATCTCCAAAATTTACAAAGAACTCAAGAAGAAAGTCTCAAGAACACCAAAGGATCCAATTAAAAAGTGGGGTACAGAACTAAATATAGAATTCTCAATAGAGGAGTATAAAATGGCTGAGAGACACTTGAGAAAGTGCTCAACATCCCTAGCCATCAGGGAAATACAAATCAAAACAACTCTGAGATACCATCTTATTCCTGTCAGAATGGCTAAAATAAAAAACACCAATGACAGTTTATGCTGGAGAAGATGTGGAGAAAAGGGAACACTCGTCCACTGCTGGTGGGAGTGCCAACTCGTACAGCCACTTTGGAAATCAGTATGGAGATTCCTCAGGAAAATGGGAATCAGTCTACCACAAGACCCAGCAATTCCACAATTAAGCATATACCCAAAAGATGCATATTCATACAACAAGGATGTCTGTTTCACTATGTTCGTAGCAGCATTATTTGTAATAGCCAGAACCTGGAAGCAACCTAGATGCCCCTCAACTGAAGAGTAGATAGAGAAAATTTGGTACATTTACACAATGGAGTACTATTCAGCTAAAAACAAACAAACAAAAAAAAAAACAATGGAATCTTGAAATTTGCAGGCAAATGAATGGGACTAGAAGAACCCATCCTGAGTGAGGTAACCCAATCACAAAAAGACAAACATGGTATATACTCACTCATATATGGATTTTAGACATGGATCAGGGGAGTGCCAGCCCACAATCCCCCTGCCAGAGAGTCTGGGAAACAGAACCTTCAACCAATGACTGATGGAAGCAGAAACAGAGACCCACAACTAAACACTGAGCTGTACTCAAGGAACCCAGTGTCAGAGAAGGAGGACAGGTGAGCATAGGGTCAAGACTGGACTTGTTTAACCCACAGAAACAGCTGACCTGAACAAGGGGGAGCTCTTGAGCCCCAGACTGATGGCTGGGAATCCAGCATGGCACTGATCTACACCCCCCTGAATGTGGGTGTCAGTGAGGAGGCCTAGGGAATCTATGGGGCCTTGGGAAGTAGATCAGTATTTATCCCTGGCATACAAACTGACTTTGGGTGCCCATCCCACAATGAAAGATCCTATCTCAGCCTAGACTCTTGTGGGAGGGCCTAGGCCCTGCCCTGAAGGAAATGACAAACTATGGACACCCCCCCATGGAGGGTCTTACCTTCTCTGAGGAAAGGAATGTGGATTGGGAGAGGGGGGTGGGGGGTTGGTGGGAGGATGTGGGAAGGGGGAGGGAGAGGGAGAGGGAGCAGGGATTGACATGTGAAGGAACCTTGTTTCTAATTTATATTTAATAATAAAAAAGACTTAAAAAAAAAGAAGATGAAGTAAACCCTTTCCTACCCAAGATGCTTTGCTTACGGTATTTCACAGCAATAGAAAACCTAACAAGATATAGACTATCAGTGACATTAATCAAAGAGAAATGTAACTCAACATGACTGCAAAACTAAAACAGATTGATAGCAGGGACAGTGATGGATTTAGGAGAATGGGTTCTAGAATTCATGCTATTTTTAAAGAAAGTCACAGATCCCATTACAAAATGTTTACTTTTCCTGAACCAAAAAACTTAAAGTCAAAAGCATAGCTGAAACTTGGTCAAATATGACAAATGCCAAAAAATTAAAAATTAAAAGGATGGGGATAGAGTAATGTCTCATAGGTTAAGAACAGTCCGGTCTTTCTATGGCCTAACGAGATTCTTCCCTGATCCCAGGGCCGTGTCAGTCCCAAATGAATATGCAGGACGCTATATTAATTATAAAGCTGTTGGACTTTGGCTATGGCTTCTTCTTGGCTAGCTCTTGGCCTGGCTAGCTAACTGCTAATCTGAGTAGTTCCACATGGTCTTCTCTTACCACAGAAAAGGTCCAGACCTCTTACTCGTCTTGAGTCCTACATGGTAACTCTCTTGACTACATTTCCCAGAATCCTTGTTGACTCCTAGTCCTATCCTATTGGCCAACAGTCAACCAGTAAGACAAACATATACAGACGGACTTCCCCCATCACTGTGGAGACATGTTTGATCTCCAGCATCTAGATGGTAGCTCACAAACTTCTCTAACTCTAGTTCCAAGTTATCTAAGGCCCTCTTCTGGCATCTGAGGGCTCTGCATGCACATGGTACACAGGCATACATGCCTGCAAAGCACACATAACACAAAAATAATTCATTGATTAATTTTAAAATTAAAGAAAACTAAAATACACAAGCTCAGGGTCTTAGCTACCCTGACCAGAGCTTCTTTCTGAGAGGAGAGAAAAACCACGTGCCAGGAAGTTAGTCATGAGAGACAAAGTCACACAATGATATATAGATCTCAACTTTGGAGAACAAGGTTCTCAGAGGTTACAGAGGAACAGCTTTGTGCAATGCACAAAGATCACCAAAAAGGCCAACTTCAATGTGCATAGGAACAGAATTTTCTGTTACCTAACTGAGCACCAAAAAAAAATCATCTGCTATTGGCTTCTTGAAACCACTGGAAGCAGCACTGGAAATACTCACACATTTACATCAAGTGATCTAGTCAGTAATCACTTGTGAACATGGATTTTGTTCCACTGAAAAGGAACAACTTTGGAGCAGAAATCATTTGTTGTATTATTTCTGTGAGGTGGTAATGTGCACAAAGTACCTGTACCAAAATATTTCTTCAAAATTAATGACTGAACAAATGAATAAACTCCCACTCTAAGTACTCACAGAATCACTTCCATGAGCCCAATATAAAACAAGTTGCTCAGTAGGAATACCATGAACTGCTTAGGAGGACATATCAATACCCGTGAGTGGGTATGGACAGCACCCACCCTCAAACACATACACACACACACACACACACACACACACACACACACACACATCTTCTCCTTGTATTGTCTATTAGGCAGGTATACTTTTCATAGAAGCTGGTGCACCTAAGTTCTAGAAATGGCTGCGGCCTCTGATTAGCAGTGGCCATGTTTCTGGGCTGAGTACTTCAACATCCTTGACAAGCATCTAGTGAATAAACTATTCTGTAATAACTCATCACCATGTGTTTTCCTGATTGACAACAGAGCATACATGGACAACAAAGAAGCTCTCAGAGCAGGCAACTGCAGGTCCCACACATGAGGGTCTCTAGCTGGTAAACAACGGCTGCCCCTTACCATGTATCAGTGCTCTTGGATTACATGTGTTAAGTGTAAGTAATTTTTAGTTCAAATACTGATTTTATTTGTCTACCAAAGGCTTCAAGGCATATTTAAGGCAAGGTCTATAACCATCAACAAGAAACTGGCACTGGGCAATGCTGCCTGAGGCTCAAGGCTCCCACTGGTTGGCAAAGACCCATTACAATATTAATGAGAATACCATTTGTCAAGGTAATTATGCATGAACTTGACAGCTACAGAAGCAGATATCTATGTGAAAGACAGGCCCAGGGCATATGGATCAGAACTCTGAGAAATCCCTTGGTACATCTGTCTTTTGTAATAGTGGCCTTTTGTGTAGAAAATGTCTTATTAAAACATTAAGTCTGAGTGAGGAAAAGTAGGGACAGTAACAGTATTAGCACAACTATTATCTGTGCGCATAATCCCTCTTCCCATTTCGAAGACTATTTTCATCAGTATAACTCAAATGAAAGGGACTACCAATACCAGTCTTTGACAATAAACACCATGATTTCAGTAATGAGAATTCTGAAAGTGTTTTCCAAACTGGGAATATATTTATTTATGCAAGAATAAAAGAGCACTCAAGAGAAAAGTGTCATGTGATGGAAACAAAAGCATGGGAACAATACCACTTTGAAAGGTATTTCTCTCCACACCCCCCACCCTTAAACACAAGTTCCAAGAGAAATCAGTTTGGATATCTTGAGCCAAAGGTTAGGATATGCAATTAAATGAATGCACGAGGGACTGACTGTACACCAAAGATCCTACAAATTAATTGGATGACGGTTAGCAAGTGACATAAGATATCACTGTATTTGGAAATGATCACTGTCACTATGTTTAAGTTCTCAAAGTGTCATGCAAAATTACATTCATGTTATCAGTTTCTATTATTATGAATGCTTTCCTAAATATGGCAAGGAGAAAGCTCACCATGCACAAGGTACACAACACACACACACACACGCACGCACGCACACACAAACACATGCACACACGTACGCACACACGCACACACGCATGAACACCAGTATATATACCAAGAGCAAAACAAAAATACTTCAAGCTCCTTACTATCTCAAGAAACTCAAGTGAAATAGCAAATTGCTAGTTCATTTCAACATTTATCAGCTTCTTTCTTACTCACATTATTTTCTATAAAAATAATTTAACTGGACTATAGTTCTATATAATCCATATCTGGGGAGGCACAGTGCAATTATTCACAAACTTCAGCATTTTAAAAAGTTTCATAATAATTTTAGTAATGTATATACATAAAAGTTTTAAATTTTTAAATGCTCAGCTAATGAAAGAGAAGATTTTCACCAAGAAATCATTTAGCAAGCAGAATGGTAATGGCAAATAAAATTAAAAGTTGTTTCAAGTCAGCTCATTAATTGCATTAAAAAACTATATTAAGGAATTATAAATATTACTGCTACATAGGAAAATAACATCAGGGTTAAAATTTTTCTCTTAAGTATTCTAAATAAGCTGATTTTTATCTATGATTTTCCAAATAAGTTGACTGCATATAAGTAATGCTGAGATGCTGGGCCTGACAGAGAAGAGAGTCAGTTACAGCACATGGACACAGCACTGGCAAGCACAGGCCAACAAGCCCAATGTGCCTCCCTATAAAATGCGACTGCAGCATCGGCCTCAAAGCCTCCACAGCTTATTTCTTATTCCGTCAAACTTGAAAACATCACAAAGTCCCATCAACTGACAAGATAATGCTACATTGAAGCACTGGGTTATGATTCATCCCAGCTGCAGCCCACCCTGCACTGTCCCCTGCCTGGCCTCGCCAACAAACACCAGCCTATCATGTTTTATTCAATATGTTCTCTGTACAGTTTCTTCAAAAATTGAAGCAATCTTTCCATATGATTTAAGACTCCACTAATGTTTTATCTGCTTTAAAAACTGTCTTAACTGAATGTATGTTCCTGTAATCCCAGCACTCAGAAACTGAGGTAGAAAAGTTTGAGTTCCAGACCAGCCTGAGTTACACAGCAAGAACCTGTTAACAACAATAAAATAATAATAACAAGAAGGAGAAGGAGAAAGAATAGGAGGTCATAGGAACTGAGCTATCTGCTCTTTGTTATGGGTTTGTTATAAGTTTGTTATATGGTTCATGAAAATACTTTATCTGTTAAGACTAATCTCTCTGTCAGATCTTAAGCTACCTGAGAACAGAGAAAATACTTTGTCATTAAGAAGGAATGCTTTTCCAAGTCAAAAGGAGTAACATCTAAGGTGACAGATTTCCAGATTAATGTTTAGTTAGTCAAGAACCCATAACATCCACTCACATCACAATGACCTTACATGACACCATCTATTATCCAGAGCAGCTCTCAGAGTCAGTAATGAGGAAAGCCAATTACAGTCAGTGTAGAAAGCCAACTGCAAGCATGCAATCAAACATCACTTTGAAGTCAATAATTCAAAGATCTTTATAATGCACACAGCACATTATAAGCCAGAACATAGCAGAAAGACAACAGCAGCCTTGCACATCCCCATATATTCTCTTTTCCACCTAAAATCATCTTATATTGCTCTACGATCTCACCAGTTTTTGTAAGGGCAACTAATATATAAAGGTGTTTAAATTACCAATATACAGAAGATACTCACTCATGATAGTTCATGTTATCCTACAAAGCCACTGTGATTACAGACTTAGCAAATAAAGAAGCAATGTGCACATAGAGAATTACAAGGTTGGTTTTCTGGAAACTTCCAGTCATATCATTGCTGTGTGATCAATACATAACCTTGTTCTATGTACTCTGCTTAAATGTACTTTATATGGTTAATATATTACATTACCAGTGATTTCATGGTCAATACCTAAATGAAACCTCTAACACGTGTGATTTCTCAGTTGTATCTCACAAAGTTCCTACACTCACAGGTTCTAGAAGGAACTTCAACACAATGGTTGGTGGTCACTATAAAAAATAAAATCAACAAGAAAATCCATTATCAGTATCCAAAATATGATACCAAATAGACAAAGCAAAGGCTCCGTGCTTCAGTAAGAGAGATGAAATGTGAAGGCAGAAGACTGCCTAGTTCAACCCCAGCAGCAACGTGCATGTGTATCAACCTACCCTCATTGCCCCTGCTTCTGCTTCATGTTATCTCAATCCCTGATATTAGGTACAATTACTCCAGAAGAGTGAGCAAATACACATACAGAAAGCTTGCATGATGCTGACTGAGTGCACACCAAGACACTGTTCACAAAAGATGCCTCACTGAAAGGGAAATGGGTGACTAGGCAAAAGAAGGAGAAAAACTTTCGTTTTACTATAAGGCCTTTTATCCTTTGCGTTTTGCAGAGAGAGGGAGGGGAAGAGGGAGAAAGGAAAAAGAAGAGAGAACATTCACATGTATGAACTTTATGATGATATGTGTATATAAGAAAATAGTAATAAACACATTTAAAAATTTACAAAAATAGGTTTTGGTTTTGGGTTTAAATAGTAAAAAAAAAAGGAGAGCTGAAAGGCAACTCTAAGAATACTTGTGTGAGGAAATAGCATATAAAATGACTTAAAAGCAAATAATACTAACAACTAAAGTTCTCAGTTCCCACAAAAAGGGGAGGCCACAAGAATATAACACATTTGGAAACTGTTTTCAAATAACTGCATCAGAAAAATAGCTTATACTACACCTATGATCTCCCAGGAAAATTAAGTGTAATATTTTGTACAACATTTAAAAATTATTCTGTGTAGAACAGTAGCTGTTCCCAAGACCACCAGCAACAGCAGCAGCAGGTTCCTGAACAGATACTGAAAATATGGGCAGTTGGTACTTTAAAAACCTCAGAACAGATTCGGAGGTCAATTAAAATTTGGGTCTCATGAAAAGCTATTAGAAACTATAAGCTTTATCTATCAACAATGGTTGATTATTAAAAAGACCTGTGGCTATTTTATGCAATCACATGAGAGTCACAAGTCATATATACTGTCTTTATGGAGTTAACATAATAGAGAAAACTAATCTTTGGTGAAAAAAATTAGAGCACTACACTCCTCTGGCAAGCACCAGTGATGAATAACTGGAAAGGTGCCAGAAGACACTTCTTAACACTTACAATGATGTTTGATACCTTGATAGGTTTGAATTACACAGGCACAGATATTTGCACAAAGTGATGGATGATATGCCTACTACCTGTGCATTTCATTGTATGTAGATTTTGTGTGAGTAAATCATAGTCACATTCGTCTATGAGCTCCAGTTAGGTAGTTATCTGCATTTAAGAGGAAGCCAGCAACTCACTCTGAAAATATGCCCTCATGAAAAGAAAGATGGATCTGTAGATGGAGAGTAAGGAAAGTAGACTGGAAAGTACATATAGTACCATGTTTACTGAAGAATGCAGGTAGGGCTTCGTGGAAATGCACCATGAAGCTATTACAACCCAGTCTGTATGCTTGAAACCCTTCAATTAAATGTTATAAGGATAAACAGTAGGTGCTGGGTTCTACCAAAAGTACCATGGTGTAGTCAAGTGTATGACTCCTACCTATGTGCATGGGTTTCTGGATCCTTGAACACTGTAACAGTGGCTTAGACAGTGAAAAGTGACAGGAAAACAGGGCTCAGACTCTGATGAAAACACAGAAGATTTATTTCAGAAACTGTCATTTCATGAAAAATAGGCATAGGCTACAATGACAAAAGCAATGTGAATACATACACAACAAAATTTTAGCTGGAGATAACGATAAATTACACACACACACACACACGCATGCCCATGTGTTCACATGCTTGTTTTTAATGTTCCAACTAACAGGTCACTTTATCTCCAATCCAAAACAGTTGATATGCTATATGGTAAAAAGTAAAACAAGGTAAGTAAGCATAGTCACTGCAACCATTAACAGTGCATGGAGGAAGTAAACATATGAGAAACAATGGGAGCTTTAATAGTTTGCATATGAAAGGTCACCCACAAACACCTGTGTTTGAACACTTGTTTCTGAGCTAATGGTGCTTTGGGGAGGGTTTCCCCCACCTTTAGGACATGTGACCTACCTAGCACAAGTGGGTCACCTTCAAAGATACATACTGAACTCTGCTGTTGCCTAGCATCTGCACTGTGCTCTTGCAGCCCCGTGAAGAGCTCTACTTTTTGTTCCCAATGCCACACCTTCTCCATCATGACGGACAGAAAGCATGAGCCAAAATTAAGCACTTGTCCCAGAAATTATTACTTTGAGTATTTTGTCAGACATATGAGAAAGGTTAGAAGGAAGGGGCTAGTTTCTTTCTCTTTTCTCTTGTACACTCTGTACATCCCAAATGGTGGCTCTAACTAAACACTGTGGCTGCCACACTAACAATTTTTTTTTTTTTTTTTTTTGGTTTTTCGAGACAGGGTTTCTCTGTAGCTTTGGAAGCTGTCCTGGAACTCACTTTGTAGACCAGGCTGGCCTTGAACTCACAGAGATCTGCCTGCCTCTACCTCCCGAGTGCTGGGATTAAAGGCGTGCGCCACCAACGCCCGGCCTAACAATTCTTTAAAACTCCCACAATTTCCAGTTGCTTGGGCTTGTGTTTTTCTATGTTTTAAAACCCTGAACTACATTAGAGCTAAGATTATGTCTACTCTCAGAGTATTTGTCCCAAAGAAGCAATCTTAGCTTTGGATTTATTTTAATCCCCTCCCCACAAAAGGCAGTATTGCGTAAATAAGATCATTCAGGAGGAAAGCAGCTGAAATCAAATCAACTACCCATACACCTCTGCAGTTGTTCTATGAGGTCAGACAACAGCTCTGGGCTAAAGAATTAAGTAGTTCTCTGCTTCTTCCAGTCTCCAGAAAGTTATCAAGCAAGTGAAGCCAGTGCCTCTAAAGTCACAAGGTCCCAACAATAAAATCTATTCTTGTCTCTCCCCTTCTTTACAAAGTATCAAATAAACACCCAAAAGAAGAAAAAGGTAAAGGGTGAGTACAGGTATCTGCAATCTGAAACATTCATTGTGCAATATCACTATGTTAAAGGTGATTGTGTTGCAGAGAAAATATTAGTCATTTTCAGGTTCCACTTTGCCAAATATTATCAGCTGTTGCATTATTACTCATACAACTTCAATAAAAAATTTCACAGGCACTGGGCAGTGGTGGAACATGTCTTTGATCCCAGCACTCACGAGCAGAGGCGGGTGGATCGCTGTGAGTTTAAGACCAGACTGATCTATAAGAGCTAGTTCCAGGAAAACCTCCAAAGCCACAGAGAAACCCTGTCTCAAAAAACCAAACAAACAAACAAACAAAGAAACAAAAAAAATCACAGGCTAAACAACTCAATATAATTTGGTTTCACCTAACAGCAGTGACAATAGTTGATATTATAACCAGTTGGTAGTTGTTCAAAAATATGTTAATTTCAAACTAAGAATATTTGTTCAAAATAAGTACTCAACAGTTTCTATTTGAGTGAGATCTGTGCACTTAATTAAAATGATTATAGATGTCAATACTGGTCAAAAATAACATCAGCACATAAGTACAAGACACAAGGAATAAAAACACATCTATTAATAGTATTATAGATACAGCCCATCCATGCATAAGGCTTCCAACATTAAAGGAGAAACAAAGTATTTGTGTAGTGTTAATTGTGAGCTTGGTCACCTGGCAAGTGAACTTGCTTCTTGTTGCCAAGTCTCAGGAGAACACTTATGTCTCAGTAAGGCCTAAGCTAGGATCAGAGAGAGACACAAGTAAAGTAGACAAAGTCTTTGCAATAGATGAAACACTGAAAACAATAAAAATTCCCAAAGTTTGACATGGATTTAAAAATAGACATTCAGAACTATAGCTCTACAGGGTATGGACTCATGTCTAGGAAACCTAAGCTCTCAAGATCAAATGTTAACAGATGATGACTTGTCCAACAAACCAAAAACACTTCTGTTAGTTTCACATAGTCATGAGATCATCAGAGAAATAACCAAAAGGCAGGATCAGACCCTGATCAATATTGACACAGAACACCTTGCTTTTCAGATAGAGCTAACATGCACATAAGTCATAGGCAACATTGACCTGGGTTCCAGAAAACCAGAGGACAACAGGGTTTACCTGTCAAGACTATCACATCAGCTAGATACATTCTTTATAATTTCTTGACAATATAACTTTTCTGACTAGTTTCCTTAATGTTAAGAGATTTATAATTACTTTACGTTTAAAACCAATAATGGAAGACGTAAGAGGTGAGGCTCCAACCTTGTATTCAATGAGTCAAGAATAAAGAATTCAACGCAGAAGGGGAGATACAGTAAGTGCTACAGGACAAGAAGAGCCTGGACAGAATTCAAAGTCCATACCGATGGTGACAGGACATGCTCTTGGTCTAACCTAGCTAAAGGATGGACTGGCTAGGAACAGATGGGTCTTCTTTAACTTACCAAGGGGCAAGTCAAATAACACAAGCAAAAGCACTAAAGAGCACAGAAACACAAATAAACCTTTCCCAAAAAGTGTAAAAAGCCAGGCATACTCAGAGGTAGAAAGTCAGAAAGATACTAGCCTCTGCTCCATGTACACAGATCATCAGTGAGAGCTGCTTCCCTAACAAGCAAGACCTTTAGACACATTCTAGCCTAGAAATGATGCAAAGCAAAATGAAAACAAACTGCAACTTTCCCATTCATTATTTTATATACTAACTGTATCTGCAGTTCAATCATTTAGAACCAGAGGCAACAGCATGCTCTAGCCAAAGTAAGACAAGTGAAAACATGCAGGTCCAGGAATATGGCTCACAAATGATGGCTGAGTTCCACATATAGGCCTTTTTGCATCTTACCCATCTCAAGCACAACCAAAATACTGCACAATATTTAATTATCAGATCTTTTAATTCACTCTCTGATGTCTCTGATATAACTCCAACAAATTACATAAAAGGTATCTGAAGATGAAAAATACAAAGCAATTCAGAAAGCAAAATGGTGCACTTTGAGTAAAACTCAAAGGTTCATATAAACACAAATCTCTCTCTCTCTGTCTCTGTCTCTGTGTGTGTGTGTGTGAGAGAGAGATGAGTGAGAGAGAGTGTGTGTCTCTGTGTGTGTGTGTGAGAGAGAGATGAGTGAGAGAGAGTGTGTGTCTCTGTGTGTGTGTGTGAGAGAGAGATGAGTAAGAGTGTGTGTGTCTGTGTGTGTGTGAGAGAGAGAGAGAGAGAGAGAGAGAGAGAGAGAGAGAGAGAGAGAGAGAGAGAGAGAGAGAGAGAGAGAGAGAGAGAACGTGAATGCGTGCTTGTTTGCGCATTGCTCCCATGTAGGCACATGTAGAAGCCAGAAGCTTTTTCCCCACCTTATTTTTTTGAGGCAATGTCTCTCACTGAACTTTGACCTTGCCATTTAGGCTACACTAGCTGCCAGAGAACCCCTGAAAGTCTCCCATCAGCTCTTGCTAGCTCTGGGACTAAAGATGTATGCCATTACACCTAGCTTGCAGTGTGGGTACTAAGGACAGGAACCTGGATCCTAGCAAAAGCAAGCACTTTCCCCACTGAGCTATTCCATCAACTGTAGAACAACATTCATGGCATGGCCCATATATAGACCTAAGACTTAACTCTGCTAATTGTATCTGTTTTAGTGAATAAAAACAAGCTTGCCATCTTCTCTATCCCTAACACTAACCACCACATGCCTTGATAGTACTGCAGATCGGCACTTGTAATGTTTGTATTTCTACAGTCATCAGTAAGCCCTTGGTCTTAATATTAAATGCATTATAATGACAAATATGGTTGAAAAACAGAAGATTGCCCCTATTTTATGTTTTCCCTATCTGACTCTATAACATAACATAACAAGTTTATACCACCAAGTGAATTAAAATTCAGATTGTTTGAGCGAGCACAATTTTAAATAAAGCAACTGATGTTGACCTGAGTAGATCAGCTACTTCAGTATACTAAAATCATCAAATCATCCCAAAATTGGTAGGATAGCATTTTTAAAGGACATTCATAATTTGAAGATTCTTAACAACATGTTTTCATTTAGCCATTCTACATCTCTGCTGTGTTCTTTATAACCATACACTTCTTTCTATTGATCCTGAACACTGCAGACATTGATATGAAACTACTGCCAGCTGAGATAAAGTCATACATTTATGAAATGCTTCCATGAAGTCCTTTAAATTAAGAAAACATAATAGCCATGCATCTGTGCCCTGCTTCTGTGAAGTCATACAAATGAAGAAGACATGTAGTGTGGGTAGCTTAATATGTTCTTGTATCTCCAGGACCCCACAGAGTGCTGGCTACGCACCTGGCACTCAGTGAAACCTGTTACCTCTAAGAACCATAGTTTCATATCTAAAAACCAGATATCAAGAACACCCATCTTAGAACTGACGAGATCACTCAGTGGATAAAGGTGTTTGCCACCATGCCTAAAACCAGAATTTGAATTCCCAGGAGAAAACAAACTGTTACTAGTTGCCCTCTAACCTACTCAAGCACATGTACAGCCACACATACACATGTGCACACAAAATAAATAAATATAATGGAAGAGGAGGGGGAGGAAGATAATGATGATGGTGGTGATAATGATGATCCATTTCAGAGTTCAAAGCCAGGTTGGGCAACACAGTTAAGAACCTGTCAATAAATACATCAATCAATCAATCAGAGTATCTATGGAAACTAAATAAATGCAGTGACAATATCAAATTAAAGCTAATGTTTACTAAACAATGAACATATCGTCACACGAACTTTCTACCTAGTTATACCTTAATAATATTATAAATAGAGGGTACCCAGTGACTATGAAAGGCATTACCTTTACTTTCTATGAAGCAACAATATTTTCAGCCATTCACCTTGACCACTGGAATATTTCTACACCTTGTTTCAGGTTCAGTTATATCAATGTTACTCTCCCTAATTTTTAGACTCAGTGCTAAGTGACCGAGTTACAGTCCCAATTGCAGTGAGTCCTGGATAGCTGCTGTTCCGGTTCTTACATGTCCTTACCAATCTCTGACTGTTCATTATTAGCCCTAACATCACATGGAAAGTACAGGTGAATGTGAACAAAATGTCCAATAAATTCCTTTACATGGTCAAAGAAGTCAAATAGGCAAGTCACTTGCAGAACACTAATATTTGGATCCTCTCCTATGACCAGGGAATCCCAAGTAGCATGACACAGTTAACCAGACATGAGAGAGGCAGAGGCATGTGAATGATCCCAGAGTTGTGATCTCTAGATCACATTTACACAGCATCCCAAAACTGCAACCCCTTAGTCAGGTAAAAACTTTATGAAGAAAGTAACACTAAAATGAAAACAGCCAAGCAAAATAGGAGAAAATTTAATTTTTCAATCAAAGATTACCTAAGCATAAGCTTGAAAATAGCAATCTATAAGAAATAAGACTGCAAAAAAAGTATGCTGGATAATCAAGAATTATCAAGTTACTATCGACCACAGCAACACTTAAGTCCTTTAGAGCATAGTGCACTGGAGTACATACATATTCTGACTACTCCAATCTAGCTATCCATCAGGGTAGAAAGAAAAATATATAATGAAAAATATACTTTGTAATAATTCAAAGGATTGTGAAATTTGACTGATACTATCTTCTGGTGAATTATTTTATGTTCCATAAGATTCCTATATATGTCCTAAGGTGAATAATTTTCCTCCTAAGATTTGAAACTAAAGAGCAGTGGACATTTGCCCCATTAATATGTAAGGAAGGTCTTACACACACACACACACACACACACACACACACACACACACACACACACACACAGCTATCTTAAATACCCCTGCAACCAAACATTTAAAAAAAGCATCTTCTTCCAGGCAGTGGTGGCGCACGCCTTTAATCCCCACACTCGGGAGGCAGAGGCAGGCGGATCTCTGTGAGTCCGAGGCTGGGCTGGACCGACAGCCTCCAAAACAATACAGAGAAACCTTGTCTCGTAAAACCAAAAAAAAAAAGCATCTTCCTACTTCAGTACATAATACTGAGGCAAAAAGAACTACTATAATAGAAACAGCACCTCTTCCAGCCAAACATGATGGCAGACACCAGTATATTGATACTCCAGAGGGAGAAACAGGAGGATAAGTAGCACAAGCCCATTCTGTAGTGAGTCTATCTCAATAAGTAAAATAAAACCAAGATATATAATGGAGGAAAGTCAAGAGGGCCTTCACAAACCTACACAAAGAACTACAGGCAACTAAGGTGACAAGAAATGCTCTTCCATAGAAAGAGCATGTCAATTATAACATAGCCCGGAAATAGCCATACAAAGAACTTTATATGGACTAATTATATCTTATGTAATTCAACATGGGAAAAAAGAGGCCATTAATTTGAATGAGAGCAAAGAGGAGTAAATGGGAAGGTTTGGAGGAAAGGAAGGAGAAAGGGGAAACTATATAATTATATCTCAAAAAAAAGAAATATGTTTTTAAAAACTAAAAAGACAAAAATCTACATAACCAGGCAGTGCTTAACCAAATTAAGTTTCAAAGAATATTTACCTGTGTGGAATATGAAAATGCCAGGCAGTGTCAGAACTGTCACAACAAATGGCAGAGAGGTAAACTACTGGTTGATGGGTTAGGGACAAAAATTTTGCATCACAAGTGTTATGAAAAAGTTACCTGGAAGGTATAGCACAGCGTTAAGCAGAGTCAATACACATACTGGAAAATTCACTCCCCATTTCATCATTCAAAATTCTAAACCATTATCTGACAGTGGGAGAAACTCAGTAAGGTAAAGCACTACCTAAAATTGTCTGACCTACACTGATGAACTGTTTCTAAGTTGGCTGTTAGCGACATGTTTTTCCATAATAATGATGTTCACCAGAGGACTAAATATAGAATAACTGAAACGGAGGAGTTTCTGAATTCAGGAAGGTACCCATCAGAAGAAGGACTGTATCAGAAAAGGAAAGACACAAGAAAGTTCTCAATCAGGACACTCAGATGGGGAATTGCTCCAGGACTGCCTTCAACAGGAAAGGCTGACTAGAGAAGGCATACGTGGTAATATCTAGAGACAGGTACAGGGAAAATGAGCATGGAACAAAACCCAGAAAATATGCCAGAAATTCATGGAGAAGCAAGACTGTTCTTAAAGATTGTAGACCACATGGAAATCCACACAATTAACTAAACTGGGCTCACAGAGACTGAACTGGCAGCCAGAGAGCTTGCATGGGACTGACCTAGGCCCTCTGCACATATGTTATAACTGTGTAGCTTGGTCCTCTCTTTGGGACTCCTAACAGTGGGAGGAGGGGCTGGCTGTCTCTGACTCTCTGCTTTTGGGACCCTTCCCTCCTACTGGGTAGCTTCATCCAGCCTTAATAGGAGGGGAGGAACCTAGTTTTACTGCAATTTGATATGCCATGGCTGACTGATAGACACAGGAGTCCTGTCCTTTTCTGAAGAGAAAGGACGAGTGAATAGGGAGGAAGAAGAAGAGAGGGTTGGGGGAAGCTCCTGGGAAGACAGGGGGGAGGGGAATGTATATCCCAGGCTGTCATTTGTTTGTTTGCTTTTCAAGTCAGGGTTTCTCTGTATATCCCTGGCTGTCCTGGAACTCACTCTGTAGAACAGGCTGGCCTTGAACTCACAGAGATTCGCCTGCCTCAGCCTCCAAGTGCTGGGATTACAAGTGCTGGGATTAAAGGTGTGCACCATCACTGCCTAGCCTAGGTGGTCATTTTCAAATATAGTCCATAGTGAATTTGAGGACACAAAAGTGATAAGATATAAGACAAACCAGTCTCCGGCTAAAATTAAAATCCTTTTTCATGTTCAAAAAAAGAAGGGTGGAAAGATAAAGAATCTGGAAGCACTTATTAATGACACTCTATTAGAAACCAGTAAATCTTAAGATCTACTAAAGAAGGTGTCTTAAAATGATCAAAAAGGATTCTTTTTCTTATTATGATCTCTGAAATAGGTAAAATTTTCCCAAAGCTACTAAATCAGTAGTATGAGCCAGTGGCCAATATGCTATTTCAGGAAAGCACAGTGCCATTGGACTCAACTCAGGGAAAATGGTATTGGAGACTTAGATACCCACTCCTTAAGGAAGGAAGATAGGAAAGGAGACAGAAGAAAAAATAAACTCAGAGTATGGTATGCAATTATCCAGGAGGTCACTGTAAACCCAAAGTAAATTTCCCTATAATATACAAAATCTAAAATGGTCAGTCACTAACTCTTACCTACACCTCAGCTCAGACAAAAGGGGTCATCCTCAAACTGTTCCCAACTTCACTGCTCCTCAGATTCACTCAAATTGCTATACTCTCAGCGTGGCTAGAGAATAATTCTGAGACTGAATGTCTCTACCTTATACCTCTCAAATCCTGGGATTAAAGTTGTGAGCTCTAATTCACTCTCTGGTAGCCCAGGGTGATCTTGGACTCAGAGATCCATCTGCCTTTTTCCTGAGTCTTGGAATTAAAGGACTGTCTAGCTTCTATAGCTAACTAGTGTGGCTGGATTTGCAAACTGATATCCAGGGGCTTTACTAGATCATAAACAATATATCACCACAATTACCTATTACCATTCCCATTACAAAACCTACCCCACCAACACTTCCTCATGTTGTCTCCTTTGATGGGCTTTGCTTAGGATATCCTCTCCTTCTGGAATCCTACTCCTCCATTAAGGATTGGCCAAATCTACCTCCCAGAACAGCTCAATTCCACCTACTGGAGCACTGTGTGGACTCAGTGACTTTAAAAGGAGAACACATGTAGTTGTGAGGAAGAGTGGTAGAGGAAGGGGTATAGAAGCTTATGGAAAGGGTGATCAAAACCCTATATTCTTGGAGGAAATAAATTCTCAAACAGTACATTTTAAAAATGTCTACTTATGAGAAAACCAATGAAGTTATCAACAAAGAAAACACACACTAAACAGAAATTCAAGCAGGTCTGTGCTATAAAAGCTGTGAGCATGACCTGAGAATCAGATAAAATGATAAAATACAGCCCTGAACTCACTTTATCCAGTGTGTGTTCATGGATGAGTAGAGAGCAAAGAAACCAACAATAATTCAGGAAGTATCAAGGAAACCACAGCTAGTTGGCAGCAGTCTCTTGTTGACTCTAGCAGATCCCAACCTGATAACAAGGGATGTTTATAACAACAAAAACAGGTGACATTTGAATATACTGTCATCTGTAGAGAAAGCTCTGAAGCTTATTTTGAGATGTAAAAGTTACATGCACACTGTTGAGACCACAATATCTGACACAAATGAGAGAAGGATTTATTTGCAGCTCAGAGATTCCGAGGGTGTCAGTTCACCCTGGTGGGGAAGGTCTGCTAGACCAGTTTATTCACAACCACAGTAGCACACTGCAAGGGCTGTTCACATCACTGCAGACCAGGAAACAGAGGCCAAGTAAAACCTCTAAAGGTCTGCCTCTATTGACCTGATTCCCAGAGAGGCCCACTTCCTGAAGATTCCAGAACTTTATATATAGTGAGCCTGCAGGGACATGACAAATTCAAACCATAACAGAGTGACTGGTTCTTTGGTCTTTACAGATCAGCTTGCCTTGCTTCCCACAACATTTCAAATAGGCACACATCTGTTCCAGAATCCTCAAATCCTGCCTACTCATCACAGATCTGTACTTTCTAGTAATTTATACTGCCCTATTAAACTGCTAAGCACAAGGTGTCCAGGATGCTCATGCCATGCACCCCTCATGAAGGCCCAGGTTCCTACAGAATAAGCGGCTAAGAGCCTAAGCAATGGTCTTTTGTCTGGCATTAAGTTTCAAGTAGTTATTTCAGTACTTTTTACACATAGTAGTTACACTAATTTTTATTTGAACCCATTTGGACATGTTGAAATTTATATTTAGAACCACGGCCTTGAAAACCTGAGAGATGATTCTTCAGGGAACAAGAGCACAGAATAGAGGGCAAGAACAGGCAGCTCCACATTTTCTAGCACATCCTGAGAATAACCCCGGTTTTCAAAATCCTCCACAATGAGCACATTCCCCACGGCGAGAGACAAGCTACATTTTTGAAGCTTTGATATTCCCTTGCTTTTTCTGCTGTCTTACTCTAATATTCTGCACCATTGTTAACGTCTTTCCTAGGCTGGTAATATTGTCTCCAAATATCAAACAATAAGGCCTCAGACAATAAAGGCAATTCCCAGTCGATTTCTCAGAATTTTCATGAAACTTAAAATGAGAGTGTGTGAAAAAAAGGTCTTCTGAAACAGAAAATATCACACAAATCTAAGTTACAAAACTTATTATGGATTAATAGTAAGTAAAACCCAGAGGAAATTCTCATTGAAAATGTTATGTTTTAATTTCGGGGATAAATGAGTGTATTATGAAGCTGCCATACTTCTGAATTAAAGGTACATTCAGAAAAACTGAAGCTTTATTCATAATTTGAATTGCTTGCAGAAGATGGTCCCAAGTTATTTGCTTTTGTCAAAATTACCTACATGTATTAAACATGGTAGATATACAGAAAGTTCACAAAAAGTCAAGGAGCTTTATGTTCCTTAATTTGTGTTTGTAGATGAAGGTTTGTATCATAAAACCCATGAGCATTCAAAGGATTCCACAATGTAAGGAAAACTAGTTAAGCTAAATTACAACCCCAGTCACATCTACAATGAGGAAATTCACATAGGACCTCAAGGGATATGCCACAATGAATCATAAGTGAAACACCGCTACAAAACGAAACAAGCTGGGTAACTGTTTCTACCTCAATTTTAACAAGGTCAAACCTAAACAGGAACCATTCCTTCTCATTCTTTCAAACTGTTCTGACCCACCACTAAGCTCATGATTAAAACACAGGTATGCAACTTTCTCAGCTAATCAAACCAAGGTCGGAAACTGAGCAAATCTAAAGCTAAGAACACTTTCACATATTCCAAAGCCAAGATAAAATAAGTAAACTTGATTAGTGAACACCAGAGCAGCTAATAAAGATCATTTTGCAGAAATTTTTGACAAAATAACATTTAAATTGCATGTTATGTTTCACTGCACAAAAATGAAAAGAAAAAGCCCTGCAATGACACACTTGGCTGATCTGTTTGGAGGAGCTAAGCGTCGGTGACAGGACACATGTCAAACAAGTGGAAAACCCTAGGTTTGTCTCCGCCACAAACAAAAAACAGACCTTGTCAGTTAGTGTCCCCTGATTCCCCAACACACACACACACACACACACACACACACACACACACACACACACACACACACACACAAATTCAAACCAGACCTCTCCTCCATTTTTGTCATTTCTCATCATTTTTCCTAAAACAGTATACTGTGAAATATCTTGGCAGAGTGAAGAATACCATCTAGTAAATCAATTGGTAAAATATCCTTTATGTTTCATGACACATCCCGTTTTGATTTAATAACAGCTTGTCTTGGTATCCATAACCTGGTGGCACTTCCAGGGTTTCCTCACTCCCAACCCAGCCAATATGTGGTTTGTATGCTCTGAGAGTTGCCAGGACTCTGTTTCAACAAGCCTTCCCAAATAAAGGCAAGGGCAACAGAAAAGACTGCTGGAGAAAACCATGTTCTGCTCCACTCAGGTAAGAGTCCTTATAAACAATATTCTCATTCACTCATTTCCCCATGGATTTACTGAGCCCTAGTATTTCTACACATTCAGTATACAACAATGAATTTCATTTAAAAATGGAAAAAGAAAAAAACCCCTGACCTCATGTCTGATAAGAGGCTAGCTTGCCCAAACTCTCATGAGCAGGTAGGGAGCTTCCCACTGCCCTGTCTCACTAGGCAATGACTCACTGGCATACCTGTCTGCTACCTATCCATGAGCCTACACATTTGAACTTTTTTATTAAACTATAAATGCAATCTATTTGATAGCTTTTTCACTATTTTTATAAATTATATGAGTGTAACTAGCAGCCCCTCCATTGTTACATATGTTATAAAAATTACCAACTTGTATATGTTTTCTTAATCAAACCAAAAAAAATAGCATATAGTAAGCTTATCAATGAGTGTAACATCAGAGCATTATATCCTGCTTAGTGGAGGCTCTTTACACTAACAAACTTATGAATAAACCACCTGTGTCTTTTATACAAGTTTTTATGTTTTATGATTTTTATGCTTAAATCTTTTATTGCTCTGGCATCCACCTTGATATAAAGAAAGAACTTGAAATAATGCCCTTTGTTTACTGTGGTCTCCCTAAACACCTATGCTGAGGGGGAAAAATGTTTTTCCAGTATTAATTTGAAAACCAGTGTCATAATCTAATTCCAGGCCCATTTCAGGTATATTTATGAACAATATTTTATTCCACAGAAATGTTTTCCTGTTTCTTCTTCTGTAGCAAGAAACTTAAATTACTCCACTCCAATGCTTAAATTACTACAGTATCATAATGTCTCTAACACACAGTAAACTTAGCTGCCCTCTGTAGCCTAACTATTTTTAAATTCCCTAGTGATTTGCTCTCACAATTGATTCCTATACTACACTTTTAAATCTCTCCCAAACAAACAAACAAACAAAACATTAAAATTCCTCTAATTTTCTGAATTGGAATTGCACTGACTATATAGATTAATATATGCAGAGCTGCCCTATTTCTATACTGAATATTCTTAAGCCTCTTCCTTTCAAAGTAGTTCTTCAAAGCTACTATCCAAGTTTTTCCATTATATTTAACTTCCCCATTTTTTATGTCAAGTTTCTCATGAGAATTATATCTTTTTTACTTTCTTAAGAACTCTATATTAGATGCCTGGTGTGATGGCACATGACTTTAACCCCAGAACTCAGAAAGCAGAGACAGACATCTCTGACTTTCAGGACAGTCTAGTCTACATAGTCAGTTCCAGGACTACATAGTGACCTTGTCTCAAAAAACACAAAAACAAAATAAAAATAAAAAATATTTTAAATTCTCCTGAGTGAGGCAACCCAAACCCATAAAGACAAAAGTAGTATGTACTCACTTAACAGAGGATATTGGGCCGGGCGTTGGTGGCGCACGCCTTTAATCCCAGCACTCGGGAGGCAGAGGCAGGCGGAGCTCTGTGAGTTCGAGACCAGCCTGGACTACCAAGCGAGTTCCAGGAAAGCCTCCAAAGCCACAGAGAAACCCTGTCTCAAAAAACAAAAAAAAACAGAGGATATTAGCTGTTAAGAAAGGATAATCATGCTACAATCTACAGACCTAGAGAGGCTAAGTAACAAGGATACCCCTAAGGGGAATGCATGGATCTCTGTGGGAAGAGGAAATAAAGTACACTTTGTGGGTGTAGTGGGGGCAGGTGGGAATGGGAACAGGAGGGACCAGGTAGGGGAAGGAGGGACAGAGGCAGAGAGTATAGAGGAAAATGACTACAATTGGAGGAGCATTTAGGGAGCAATGTAGAAAACTACAGCAGTGGAAAATTCCTGAAACCTTTGAGGGTGACCCTAATGAAGACTCCTAGTAATGGAGGATATGAAGCCTGAACCAGTCATCTTCTGTAACCAGGCAAGGTATCCAGTGGTGGGACAAGGTCACCAATTCAGTCACAAAACCTTCAATCCACAACTTGTCCTGCCACCAAGATGTACTAGACAATGGTGTCTCCGAGAGCGTGTGGTAGTGGCCAACCAGAGACTGGTCTAATTTGAAGCCCGGGCCACAAGAGGGAGCCCATGCCTGACACGGACTGGATGGCCAGGAACCAGAATCTGGAATGACCAGAGATGTAGAGTAGAATCAAACACTACTGGTCATAGATAGATTGGATGGATGCTCTATGATTACTTTCTGTCAACTGGTTGCTTACTCAGCCTCCTGACCCAAGGTTAATTTTATTTAATCAACACAAATACAAACTCAGGGTTCACAGTGTCATCTGTTATCCAAATAGGTCTGTAGCCATTCAGTTCGGGGTTTTTGTTTGACTCTTATCAGTGGGAGTGGAGGTGTCTCTGACTCTTGTGCCTGCTCTGGGGATCCTTTTCCTCCTACTGGGTTGCCTTCTTCAACCTTCATGAGAGTTTGTATCTAGTCTGTTTTTAAATAATTTATTTATTTTTATTTTATATGCAATATCCAGGTCCTCGGAAGGAGCAGTCAGTGCTCTAAACCACTGAGACATCTCTCCAGTCCTGTGTCTAATCTCACTGTGTCTGGCTATGCCATATTCAGTTAATGTCTCTGGGAGGTCTGCACTTTTCTGAATGGAACTGGAAGAGTAGTAGATCTGGGAGGTGGGGAGGTGGGAGAGAAACTGGGAGGAGTGGAGAAAGGGGTGGCTGTGGTTGGGATGTATTGTGAAAGAGAAGAATTAAAAAATAAAAGAATCCTATTTTAGAATACATTTCTTTGGATAGGTAAAACATCGGCACCAAAATTCAAAATTTCCTCCCCACATCTGCCTAAGCCACCAGATTCTTTTCCTAGTGAAAGTATCACTTACAAGTGACTTCGATTTGCTATCAGCATTGGGATATAAGTAATTTTACATGTAAGAAATTCATACCTACCCAACACACACACAAAATGTTAAATACTAAAATAATGCACACAAAGCAATAAAGTCTCAAGATGAGGTCTGCAGAAAGCCCCACCTGTCATTCAACCTTGAGTCCCTCCTTAAATGTTCCACCTCCAATCAGCCCAAGAGAATCTACCTCCAACATATGCCTCAGAGTCACCCACCATTTTCCCAACTCTTCATTTTAATAATTTAATTTAATAATGACATCTGCTTTGTATTATTGCTAATAAAATGAACACCTGCATCCCTGAAAAGGCACAGACTAACATTCTCACTCTGAGGTAATGCTCCTGGAGGTAGTACATCTGAAAAATAACTATGCCATGGGTGGACCTCCCTCACAAATGTGATCAGTGTGTATTAATGAAAAAAAAAAAAAGAACCCACCATACGAAGACACAGGAAGAAGCAAGCACCTTGGGCTGGAGAGATAACTCAGAGATTAAGAGCACTGGCTGCTCTTCCAGGGGTCCTGAGTTCAATTCCCAGCAAATACACAGGGGCTCACAGCCATCTGTAGTGAAATCTGTATTTCAGACAGAAGACTGTATACATAATCAATAAATAAAAAAAATTAAAAGCCAGCACCTTCACCTTGGATTTCCCAGCCTCTGGAACTGTGAAATATATTGTTACCAATTACCCTTTCTAAAGAATATGTTCTTGATTTGAATCATTTACAACTGTGCCTTGACTTTTGGGAACACAAGAACCTAAATTGATGCTGGGGCAGAACCCAGAGAAAACTGGAGGCTTCCCCATAACAAATGATTGGTAAGTTTTCATTCATCTTTTATTTCTCCAAAATTTTCAAAATATTTATATCATTCTGTGAAGAGTGTCAATCCTAGAGACAAAGCAAAGCTACACACTATCAAACCTGCACTCTGCCACTTACCAACAACAGCAGCAAGACTCCAGTTTCTCTACAAATACAGACTTGAGCTTTGCTGTATAATCACTATTATCCTTTCTCACAACATGGGAGAAATGTGCTTAGAGACTTCAATAGACATTGGTTAGAGAAAGGGTCCAACGTGCATAGGCCTAAAAATTGGTACTGAATTCCAAGACATAGTCTCCTATTCTATAAAAAGTTACAATGGCTATAGGGAGCAAAGGAGACCATGACTGAACAGAGTCCTGAACGAAATGTATGTTGTTGACATCAAAGGTAGCCATGTCAAGGACTCTAAAACCTAAGACCCATGAGACACTGGTAAAGCTGTTACCCATATGGCCCAGGCTAAGAGACATGGCAAAGCTTTCATCTACTCTGAACAACTGATCAGTATGTGCAAACTAGCTTCCAGCTCCCAGATGCTTACAGCCTGGCACTGCTCCCCTACAAAGACCTCCTACTGAGATTACCAAACCCTTCCCCAGGTGCTGGACTAACAAACACACAGAATTTGCCACTTAGCAGCTTAACCAGGAATGTGTCTGTCCTCTCTTCATTCCCTCACTGTCCCTGCTTTCCCTAGAAGGTTCCAACACCAAAGCTACAAAGTGAATGGCACTTGGCATCATTTATGGGTTTACAAAGCAGTTTCTAGTCCAAGCAGCCACAATGCCTGTTGTTCACAGAAGACTGTACACTGTGAGTGTTAGACAAGCAGAGAAAGATGACGCTGTCAGCTAGGAGGAATAACTGGATCACCTATGACCTGTCCCAGGGAGAAAACACAGACACTCAGAGTGGGACACCCTGGACATGGTTTGGCACTTGTACACGCTGCATATAATAAACTATTCCATCAAACCAAGAACAAAGTGGCAAAAACGTAGCAAAAGTCCTCTGAAATACAAACCTCCATGAATTCCAAACCTGATCATAAAGCACTGACAACTGACCAGGTTACCATCAATTGCCAGGGGCCTTGGGAGGAGTGAGTTCTAATCTACAAATTCTTCAACTCTCAAGGCTAGGAAAAGCTAGTACACTGAAGATTCTTCTCCTTTGTCTCCTAAGTCCCTTCATTTGGCATTCATCATGAACACTTGCTTCCTATTAATGTGATTATATTCAGAATTCAATTACATAACTAAATATGCACAGTGCACCAGGTCAAGGGGTTATGGAAAAAGGAAAACCAACAAATGGCAGAGGCAATATTGAAGCTGAGCTTTCAGTCACAAGAGAAATCAAGAAGCCCAAAGTTAATGCTCCCCTGACAATCTATATCATTTCTCTGGGCATGTGGATCATAATGAGAGTTTTATTAGGATCACAATTGTGGAAAAGACACATTCAAAACATTAGTCATACTCATCACTACACACTGTCCATTTAAAACAGTAACACTTATTACAAACCTAGAAATAAACCTAACTGTGACTCTGTATGTAACTGCACTGTGATCCTGTACCATCAATCTCCAGGTCTGTACCACTCTGGATACTCTCTAACAGAGTCCATTGAGGCTATCATCCTACACATACTTCTGCTCTACGGCAAGAGAACATGTGTGGTTCACAGTGAAGTTCAATACGTACTTGCTGAGGATGCTGGAGGAGGCACAAGTTCCAAGACTCCCAAAGATTCCCCATAAGGTAGAGAGCAAAAGAGGCTCATCTGGGGATCAGGAGTCCCTCTTTGGAGTTCCCAGTCACCCACATTCATCCTACTGGGCTCAAAGCCACACAGAAGAAGGCAGTCCAGCCGGGCATTGGTGGCATACACCTTTAATCCCCGCACTCAGTAGGCAGAGGCAGGCGGATCTCTGTAAGTTCGAGGCCAGCCTGGTCTACAGAGCGAGTTCCAGGACAGCCTCCAAAATAATACAGAGAAACCCTGTCTCAAAAAAAGAAGGAGGAGGAGGAGGAAGAGGAGGAAGAGGAGGGGGAGGAAGAAAAAGGAGAAGAAGAAGGAGGAGGAGGAGGAGGAAGAAGAGGAGGAAGAGGGCAATTCAGGCATCTTTGCTGAAGGCTAATTTTCACTGTCAACTTGATTGGACTTAGAAATAGCCATGAAAACAAACCTCTGAGTGTTTCCAGAAAAGTTTAATGGAAAAGAGTAAATTCACCCTGAATGTGGGTAACAGCATCTCATGTGCTGGAGACTGAATGAAAAGGAGGAAGTGACCTAAGCACTTGTATGCATCTCTCTTTTCTCTCTGCTTCCAGACTATGAAAACAATACGATCAGGGCCTCACACTCCTGCTGTCATGTCTTCCCCGTGATGATCAACCGTAGCCCTTCAAACTATAATGCAAAATACACCCTTTCTTCCCTTGAGTTGCTTCAAGGCAAGTGTCTCAGTTACTGCTCTACTGCAGTGATGAAACACCATGACCAAGGCAATTTATAAAAGGGAGTGTTTAACTGGAGGCCTGCTTACTGTTTAAGGGGGTTAGTCCATGAGCATCACGGTAGGGAGTACAGCAGTAGTCAGTTGGACATGGCACTGGGAGAATAGCTAACAGCTCACATCTGATCCACAGCATGCAGGAAGAGACAGAGACACTGAGACCACTTCAGAGCCCACCCTGAGCAACACAATTCCTCCAACAACACCACACCACCTAATCCTTCCCAAACAGTTGCAATAACTGGGGGTGAATCATTCAAACAGGTGAGTCTATGGGAGCCATTCTCATTCAAGCCACCACCAAAGGTCTCAGTTCAGAAACGAAAAAGGTATCTACAACACCTGCCCTAAATTCTTCTGTAGAAGTACTGTAGTGAAGTGTGATGGAGGGTTCTCACATCAACAGAACTATGGGATCTGTCGCTGCATCACAAGGCTTTGTGCCATCAGGATCAAAAGAACAAAATATTCGTTTCCTTTATTCATCCATTCAAGAGACCCAAAGTCACCACACACACATCACTCAAAACAATGCACTAGACATGCTAGGGAACCAGCATAAAATTCACCATTTTAAAGATAACAGTCCCTACCTTATGACATATGTTTATGATTCAACAGGAAAAACAATAAGTTGAAGAAGATCTAAATGAAAAAGGTCAGAACAAACTGCCAGTCATCCACATAGCAGTAGCAGTATCGCAGAGTGCTTACCTAATAGACAACGTGTATGTGCAACCCAGGTAAGGCATTCTCCTGAGCACAAGCCCACTGTTTCAACTGCCCTCCCCCTAAACCAATTCCCTCTGACCACACTTGCACATGCAAGTCATAGGGTACTCCCAAAACCAGACTCCCAATAGGAATCAAGTATTTATAATTGAATGTACTTATCAAGTCACCTATGCTAACTCAAAAAAATTACATTTATTTACTTATTGGAGGGAAAACATTCAAGTTCTGAGGCATGATTATGGAGGACAGGGACCAACCAGTAGTAATTGGTTCTCCCCTTCCACCTTGTGGATGTAAGAATCCAACTCAGGTGGTCAAGATACATACTCAACACTTTCACCCACTGAGCCATCTCTCCAGTCCACCCACTGAGACACTGTGTCAGCCATGTGTTCAGTTCTTCAATTGTCTAAATCCCAGAAGAGCAGGAAACATCTGTAATTTGTTCTTTCACACATGTGGTGCACTGTTCTACCAGCCCTCTATGGGACAGCTAGTATGCTAACAAGATGATGGTATATTCCAACTTACGAGGATAATGCCTGGTAGCATCAGGATTTTAGTCAATAAACAGATGAATTAGTAAGTTACATACACATACACAAATACATACATACATGCAATGCATGCATACATACATACATACAGAGACAGGGAGAGAGGGAGAGCACTCCCCTTCATCTCCTTCTCTTAGAAACTGCAATCCTAACCCTGGTTAACCATCTGGGAAACAATTGCCTTTGTGATGGCCTTGTAAACTGGTTTGAGCCTCAGGAAAGCAATCTGACAGTATATCTTAGAAGCCATAAAAATGTTCCTTCTCTCACTCAATGTTCTAGTTTGCTTTCTATTGCTGTAATAAACACTATGACCAAAAACAATGGGGGGAGGGAGGATTTATTTGGCTTTGATATCCCAATCACAGTGCATCACTGGAGAACGTCTAGCAGGAACTCATGCAGAAGCAAGAAAGAACCACAGGAGAACACTGCTTATTACTTGTTTCATGGTTTTCTCAGTCTGCTTTCTTATACAACCCAGGACTACCTGCCCAGGGGTAGAACTACCCACAGTAGATACAGCTCTTACACACCAATCATTTATCAAGAAAATGCCCACAGTGCATATCTAATGAGATATTCCCCCAATTGAGGCTCTCTCCTCCCAGACCTCCCAGATTACTTTAGTTTGTGTCAAAGTGACAGAAAAAAACAAAAACAAAAACCTAACAAGCACACCACCCCATAACACTGCTTCTGGAACTCTCCGTCATAGGAAACTGAGTGTTATTAGTAGTTGAAAATCTGGAATATATGTGTCAATAACAGATTTAGGAAATTAACAGTATAGCATCACAACAAAATATTATATAGTCATTAAGATAGCAATATAGCTATTAAATAGCAAAAAGGGAAAGTGCAGGTATGAAACAATAAATTTAGACAAGCAGTGGTGGTACATGCCTTTAATCCCAGCACTCAGGAGGCAGAGGCAAGAAGATCTCTGTGAGTTCAAGGACAGCCTAGTCTACAGAACTAGTTCCAGGACAGCCAGAGGTATTACACAAAGAAATTCTGACTCAAAAAAACCCAAATAAATAAATAATAAAAATTAAATTCAGCTAAGAAAAAATCACTAGGGAAAGGTTACTTGAACTGAGAATGGTTGTTTCAGAGTAGTGAATGTGGGTGTGCTTTCCTATTCCCACACTTTGTAAAAAGTTGGAACAATGTTTCAGTAATTAAAAAATAATCTTACACAGTTAAAGGACATGGCATCTCTGACAGAGAGAGCCATGGGCTACAGTATAGAAGCTAACTTGCTCAGGAGGAAGGTAGCCATCGTTAGTCTAACCATACACAGTGCCTCTGGGACTGGGATACAGAGCCCGGGAGACACACAGCGTGTGGGGAAAGCAGGCACATGAACAAGCAAGAGATGAGTCATATGGTGGGATGGGAAAGAGGGTCATAAGGGTCAGACAACACAGAACCTAAGAATAGAGGTTGGTACTCAGGACCTGATAGTCAGGCCATACATAGCAACTCCTGGAGAGCCACCTCACATGATGTAAGTATGAGTAGCTGGCAAAAAAAGAAAACAAAAGAACCTTCTCTGTTCACCACAAAATTACCTGAGCATTTAATTATTCATCAAAAGAGCATGGGCTTTTACCTTGGGACCACTGATGCACATTCAGCTTTGTGACCAAAACTGGAGTCCTCTTCCTTCATCAACCCTGCCACCTGAAGATGAACAGCACAGTCTGACTCTGACAATAAGATTCTCTACCACCCAAACTATGCTGACCACACACCTGTACTCTGCTTGCCTTCTGGAGAAACTCTTGTCCCTGCACTTTGAAACACTCCACTTACCCATCAACAATCATTCAGTGCTGACAAACCATACCCTTGGGACTCAAGCCATGCTCAGTCACTTACTGTTTAACTTAACTCCTAGAGTACTTAGGCCACAGTTACCAAGATTAGTACACATCAATCTGTATGTTGAGTGAAGGGAAATTGTCTTTGCTACTTTGTGACTCCAGGATGATGTGGTTCCACAGTCTGTGGTTACTATGCAGTCCACAACAGAACTGTATCAGCAGCACCGAGAAGCCCAGGAGACACTAGTGTTAAGTCCCATTCAGCTACTGAAACAGAGACTTCCTGGTTTACAGACATCGCACCTGAACCTCTTGTTCAGCAACACAGGTATAAGTGGAGTCTGAGAGTCCAATGATCTAAGGACCCCGGTAGAGTAGCCAGGATGGAAATTTCCAAACAAAAAATGCCTCAAAACATGAAGACTGTGCCCAGGATCTGCAAGTGACAAGGGAGATGGGGTGTAACCGTTAACTGGGGAAAAGCCTTTCTAGGGGTTCTTAGCAGCTTAGAGTGAGCTAGTAGACCCCCAGAGAGAAGGAGACACATTGAAATCCAGCTGTTGGCTCAGCTGAACTCCTCACATGGAGATATCCATGGAAATCTAACACTATTTTCTGGTTCTCTGGGTCCATCAACTAAACTGGAATATTTGTTCATTTGGCAAAAAACAAAACTATTTCATATTGATCACCCTTTCATTCTCTGTCCTAACACAGCCTGAACATCCTTACATTTCAAAGTCAAAAATGCTCCAAAATCTAAAACGTTTTGTTACAAACATGACACTGGGAGTGGAAAAGTTCTATACCTGCCCTCTTGGCTGACAACAGTCAAAATACAAGTGAGCAAAAGATAGAGTACATTCAGTCTGTGTTGATAGTATACCCGAGACCCGATGTATTTGTATATCAACATGGGCTGCATGTCAATTATTTCACTATTTGTATATATTCAAAACCACAGAACACAAAACAATACAGTCCCATCAGGAAAAGGACACTCAATTCATTTAACATTTAAACTTCCTATCCCATGGTAGACTCTGTGAGTTCAGAAAAGACTCCTGTAGAAATGATGCTGTCTTAGAAAGTCCCAGGAGTTGGCAAGGTGAGCATGACATCTTATACTTAATCCTAACACTTAAGAAGATGAAACAAAAATCATCAAGAGTTTGGGGCCAGGATGATCTACATAGCAAGTTCTGGGCCAGCCAGGTCTGCATGGTAAAATTCTGTCTCAAAAAACAAGGAGGGGGAAGCACAGGGAAGTGGGAGAAAGTACCAAAAGAGGAGGAGGGAAAAAAGAAAAACCCAGGAGCTTTCTGTAGAAGAAGAGGGGCTAGCAGAACATCTCCAAGAAACAACCGGCTGGGTTTAAAGAATATTTACTGTTGCTTTGCTGTCATTTTTATTTCCAATTCCTACAATATTTGTTTTGTTTTGTTTTGTTTTGTTTCCAGACAGGGTTTCTCTATGCAAAAACCCTGGCTGTCCTGAAACTCATTTGGTGGACTAGACTGGCCTTGAACTCAGAGAGATCCTCCTGCCTCTGCCTCCCAAATTGTGGGATTAAAGGCATGTGCCACCACTGCCCAGCTAGAATATCTTTTTAAAAGACAAAAACAATGTTATGACATCAAAAAAGTCTGTAACCTTAGACTTTACATCTAACTAACAAGCCCACAATCAACAATCTAGGAATAACTAAAGGTAGATGCAAGAAAGATAACTAAGTGGAGCCCAGTAAAGCCATGCCAGCTGCTCCAGGAGACACTTGGAAGCCCCCAAGGAAAACAACCGCATTTTCTAAGACTTTAGAGATGGCCAGATGGCACAGGCCATTATTTAAATAATCTGTCTCATATCCATCAGTCTCACTCTCACCTCTACACACACCTGTCACCTCAGAAATTAACCAAGGGAAGAAATCTACAGAAAGGTTAGAGGAACTATTTCCCAGGTCCTCACACTGCTAAAAGATTTTCTAAACAAGAATGTCACGCCAAACACAATAAGCTTCTCTTTGAAAAGACCACACAGAGTCAGCAACGGGCGTCCCCTCTAAAAGTCATAGGCTAAAGATGAGAGAGAACTTTGATATCACTCTGAATCAGCAGGTACACAGGGATACAAACAGTCCTAACATTCAGATATTTTATAGTTACATACTTATATGTCCACGCATACATCCAGTTCATAGAGTTATCATCCGTAAGTTTAAACACATACTGGTTAAAAACAATTAGGGCAAAAAAATAATCCTGCATATGTACTAAACACATACAGACTAATAATTGCTATTATTCCGACAACACAGTGTAACATTTTTCTGAATAGCATTTACAGTGTATTAGGAGCAATAAATCATCTAGACATGCATGAGCATATTCAGGAGGATGTGCTCTGGTGATACACACACAGTACACTGCTGTAGTACATGTATGCACTTTGGTATCTGTAGTGGCTGGAATCAGATTCCCAGAAGACAGCAGACACTGTATGTATGAAGGCTCCAACTACATTGAAAATGGGTTTGGAGTGGGTAGACAAGTCTTTGTCCTTAGCCACTCAACTCAGTCATTTTTAGCCACCAGTCAGATCTCTAAGACATTCCCCGTAGGAAGCCCACAATCAGTCATGCACTTTTGTTGCTCCAACTATGAACAGCACTCTCACAGAAAAATAGGAAACAAAGTAGTGATACCATTTTCAAATATTATACCTAAGCATTCTTTCATTTATTTTTCATTTTTGAGACAGTCTCACTATGTGACCCACGATGGCCCTGAACTCATAATCTTCCTGCCAGTACAGAAGTGTGCCACCTTGTCCATCGTAAAACATTTATTTTTAAACAACCCCAAAATCTGAGGAAATTTCTACTAAGTAACCTTAAAGTCACAGTGCAATGTGGCCATTGTCCTTAGAGAAAGAAGAAATGTAAGAAACACAGCTTGTTTCCTTCTTTCCAAATGTCAGAGGACTGCAATGACTCTGTGGTCCACTCACACACAAACCCAGGTCTTCTGCTTTAGTGACATAGCAGGTTGTTTCCAAACACAGGAAGCAGAAAGAGCTGGGACAGTATGCTTCAGGGGAGATAAACATTTAAATGAGAAGTCTTCAGGTACTATCAGAAATAACAGCAAAAAGGCATCAGTCTTCACCTTACACAATTAAGTCACCACCTAGGATGGCTATTTTTGGTTGTCAACTTGATTATATCTGGAATTAACTAAGCCCAAATGGCTAGGCACAACTGTGAGATTTTTTCTTAATTAAATGTTAAGTGGGAAGACACACTTCTAATTCAGATCTCTGAGGTGGTAAGATACAACTTTAATCTACATCTTTTGAAGTGAGATCCCCTTTAGTCTGGGACACATCTTCAGCTGTCAGCCTATATAAGTGACATAAAAGAAGGAATTTCTTGATCTCTCTCTTTGCCTGCTTGCTCTCACTCTGACTAGCAAGTCAATTCCTTTACTGGAATTAGAGCCTACTTCTTCAGGATTCCAGTGTATACTGAAGACCAGCTGAAATATACAGCCTCATGGACCAAACAACGACTGGATTCTTGGACCATCCATTGATAGACAGCCATCGTTGAACTAGCTGGAACATAGTCTATAAGCCATTCTAATAAATCCCATGTCTAGATGTGTAGGTGTGTGTGTGTGTGTGTGTGTGTGTGTGTGTGTGTGTGTATGTGTGTGTGTGTGTGTGTACAGGTTCATTTTGTATCTCTAGAGAACTCTAATGTCTAGGTGTGTAGATGGGTGTGTGTGTATACACAGATTCATTCTGTATATTCTGTTCCTCTAGAGAACTCTGACTAATAAACCACCAAACCCAGAAGGTGACATAGAGCTTGCACTGGCATCCAGACAGGAAATTCTCTGCTCTTCTGTACTTTTGAGCACATGGCTCTGAAGAATAAACTAAATCTTTCTGCTATAGCAACCATCACTAAAGCAAAGAGAAGAGTAATTTTCTTCCACAAGTCAAATAATAATAAAAGAGATTTCCTTCATATGTGAGGAAAATATATAATATGATGAGGATAGCATGAGAAAAGCTATTTTTGTGACTCATCCTAGTAAAACTTTTAACTAAGACCTTGTGGTGGTTTGAATAGGAATTGCGCCTAGAGACTCATGTTTGCATGTTTGGCCCATATGGAGTAGCATTATTAGGAAGTGTGGTCTTGTTGAAGTAGGTGTGTCTTTGTTGGAGGAGGTATGTCACTGAGGGTAGGCTTTGAGGTCTCAGATACACAAGCCATGCCCAGTGTGGCAGTCTCATCATATTGCTTGTGGATCCAGATGTAGAATTCTCAGCTCCTTCTCCAGCACACGTCTGCCTGCACGCTGCCATGCTTCCTACAATGATGATAATGGACTAAACCTCTGAACTAGCCCCAGTTAAATGTTTTCCTTTATAAGAGCTGTGATGGTCATGGTGCCTCTTCATAGCAATAAAACCCTAAATGATACAGATCTAAAGAACATATTAGAAAGAAGTTAAGGAGAATATAGCCAAGTCCCCAGTACCTTCACCATATGTTAAAATCACAAAGTTTGTTTAGTAAGGGACCAGTCAGAGTGAGGATGAGACCCTGGTATCTCTCTGTCTGTTTCTATGCCGTTCTCTTTCCAGCACTGAGACTGTACTCAGCCTCCTGCATGATAGGAAGTATTCTGTCTGAGCAACATCTCAGTAGGATGTGAGCCATGGGCACTGGGATAGGATGTCTTTCTCTCCTCTCAACACTGTAGGAGGAGCTGAGGACAGAGTACACCTAGCTCCCTGCTTATGAGGCAGCCCTGAAGAGGCCAGCTCCAGGAGACCTCAGGTACCCTCCTTAGTATCGATGTGAGGTACTGGAGATCCTGTGACATGAACACACCTGCTGAGCTGGCCCAGAACCCCTATGCAGGCTCCATTTTTGACAGTCGCATAGCCCCATGTGACCCTTTGAGAAAGAACCAACACTTTCACAGCAGAATATATGCAGGAGAATGAATATGTTTCCCATTTTTCTTCTGTGGATAAAAGCTGTAAGTTCACTTTATCTGGATTTAAAAAAAAAGCACGTATGTTTACCACTGCTCCCCTCCAGGCTTCCCCAACTTAAAATGGCTTTAGATTCCTTGCTTAGTTTTATTTGAAAGCACACTTCTGACAGAGAAGGATAGAGCAGAGATATACTTTAAAATTCACTAGGATCAATGCATATTTATTCAAAAGGTGTAAGAAAAAATTTACTCAAGAAAGTCAAAAGAAAAGCAAACACCTCTGACATTTTTAAGACAATACTTTAAATAAAAGAAACATGCTAAAGTATAAATTCAGAGAGTCAGGGAAAAGGCATATAATGACATTTAAAGATTACTTTATTTTAAATAGCATTTTTACATAAAGAGGGTAATGGTTAATACTAGCCTCCTTCCCACCAGTGACTCTGAATCCTGGCTCTGCTGCTGCTTAGTCTTCTATGCCTTACTGCCCGCGTGTCATGAGACATCATGTTGGAGTTTGGATGGTGAGTGCAAATTCCAATCAACACATATGAACTGACTTCATCTACGTGACATTCACTTACCTTCTCCCCTTCCTTCCTGCTTTCTAACATTAAGGTCAATAGTACCTACCTCCTAGGTAGAGACTGGAACCCCTGTAGACTTGATTGTGGGACTGCAAAATCAGACTGCCACCATAAGGAAACAGTATAGAAGTGCCTGCAAAATTTAACACAAAATTATTATATGGTCCAACAGTTCCATATTGCGATGTATGAGCACAAGGACTAAAAGCAGAGGCATAATGAGATACCAGAAACGCACTGTTGCCTGGCGGTGGTGGCGCACGTCTTTAATCCCAGCAAGGAGGATCTCTGTGAGTTCGAGGCCAGGCTGGACCAATAGCCTCCAAAACAATACAGAGAAACCCTGTCTCATAAAAACCAAAAAAAAAAAAAAAAAGAAACGCACTGTTATAGTCATTTATCTAAAATAGACAAAACCAGAATCAAAACAAAAGTCCATCAGACAATGCATGGATAAATAAGATGTGCTGTATATACAGAATGAAGCATTCATCATCCTAGAAAGGGAAATTGCTAATACATGCTACAATATAAATGACCTTGAAAACACTATGCCAAGTGAAATGAAGCACTCATGAAAAGACAAATGCTGCATAATTCCACTCAGACAAGGTACTAACAGTAGTTATACTCATAGAGAAAGAAAGTAGAACAGTGGCTGCCGCAGAGCGGGGAAGGAATGGGGAGTTAACGTTTAATGGATGCAAAGGTTCAGTGTAGGATGACTGACTTGGACGGTGGTGAAAGAGACACAACTATGTGATATACTTCATACTAGCATACTATATGGTGAAAATGGAAACTTGTGTATTTTGTCATGACAGAAACATTACATTTTATGTTATAAATACCCATATATTAGGATTAACATGCATGTGCCAAGACCTGCACACCTTTGAGATTGACCTGGCTGGGGCAACAGGGAATGAAGAATGACACAAGTACAGAAAAGCTGGGATCATGTGGGTCATAGGTTATAATGGAGAAGCACCAGCATCCAGGAAACTCAGCACATATACACTGAACAGAGGCAGGTCAGCTAGTTTCAGTAGGGGGTCTCTGCAAGGGAGCAGTCTCAGATGGTAAGTGATCTGGGAGGATGAAGTCATAGTTGACACTTCCTATGCGGAGTGTCAACTTCTATTCTCAGACCTCTGGAAAGTCTTGCTACTCCTCTGAGTCTCACCTGGGGAATGAAAGACCTTACCATTCGCATGGGATGGGAGCATTAGGATGCTCAACTTAGCTGTGCTCATGTCAACAACATACATTTACTTAAGGGTTCATCGATTGCCCACACGTGTAGGTTGTGAAGTATATGCTAGCACATAGTAGATATGTCCATGCTAGCGGTCTGTCTTACTTGTCTCCTCTCTTGACTCGCTGAAAGGCTAGTCAAAGCCTGATCCTCCACCTCTGAGATGCAAGCCTTCTATGAAGAGCCCCTTTCAGCATTGGGCATCTTTGTCGGGAAAACGCCCTTTCATGAAAACATCCATTGCAGGGGAATGAAGACAAAGAAGCCACACATCTCCACACTCTGAACCTGACTACAGATATCACAACTGATTGCCAAACTTCATTTCCAAGATTGCTTACTAACAATCATCTCAAAAACAGGCTCATAGGCTAAGGCTATCATACAGAAGTGACAGCAAGAATGAAAAAAGAATGTTCCCTGCTCTTATCAATATTCTTTTACTTGACAGCAAGTGAGAGACTATGTTACTTCTATTGATCCCCCACCCCCGAGACAAGGTTTCTCTGTATTGCCTTGGCTGTGCCAGAACTCTCTTTCTATAGACCAAGGGGCCTTGAATTCACAGAGATCTCCTGCCTCTGTTGTCAGTGCTAGGATTAAAGACGTTGAGTCACCACAGCCCAGCTTCTATTGAGGCTTTTAAAAGTACTTTATCACAAAGTCCTCAAGAAAAAAATGAGAATAAGGCTCAAGCAGACCAGTGCTCAGGCAGCCAGCAGCACACTACATTTTTAGCCTTTACAGACTACTGCCACAGCCCACCACCCCACACGCCCTCCTCCTCTCTGCCCAGTGAATGCTGCAACTCTCCAGCCTACAGACTTCCTTCCTTCCCCTACCACTTCCTCTTAAACAAGGAGCCATAAATCCAAGTGCCTAATCACAAATCTAATAGCATGGAAGACCCCAAATATAAAGACAAATATAGTTAATGGCTAACCTGAAATAGTAGTGTAAGTGCCAGTCTCTAAATTAAAAGTGCTTGTGTATGTTTAGAAACATAAAGAAACACTGCTTTGTATATCTGAATTGTCCATTACTAAGTATGCCTGCTTATGTAGGTCATTCATGGGTGTGGGGGGTGGAGGTGTGTGGGTGTGTGGGTGTGTATGCGTGTGTGTAAAACATAAAACTTCCTTTTTGATGACCCAAGAAGTTTTATCTGCTAATGAGATTCATTTCCTTGTAGTACTTCTCACCTGTGGCAAATCTGCCACATCTAATTTGTTCTAAAAGGAATTTTTAATCACCCAATCAATCAAACCCTTGACCTTCAGCCTTCACAGCCACTTTGCTGTGGTCAAAATCAGCACTGAAAATTCATGGTGAAACACTTCTGTTGTCCTCAAGCTCCAAAATGCTCATGACAAGAATATAATTTGAGCAAGTCTTCTGACAGATGAAAAATGGTACATAGAGTCTTGAAATTGGCTTGTGCAACACTAATAAAAGTAAGCATCTACATTACCATTAAGTAATAACTTTTCCTCCACTGCGGTTTGAGAGCTTAGGAACAATTTAAGTTTCTAGACTATGAAATCTTTAAAATGCAGCCTATTTTGGAATTGCAGCCATTTATCTTCAGGATCCTTCCCACTCTCATCCCACCTCCAAGCACCCACTCTCAAACACATGGGTGCCTATTCTTTCTCCTTCCTCCTGTCAGTAGAGGAGGAAGAGTGCATCTTGACTAGGCCAAAGCCTCATGGCTCAGTCACTTCAGCATATACACAAACCCACATTTCTCCCACTATGACCAAAAGCACCTCTCCCTTGCCAATGCCACCCAGTAGCAGCTCCCTTCCTTCTCAGGGATCTATCTCTTTCTTTCTCAAGAAGGAACAGACTTAGTACTTAAAGGGAATTTCTTAAACATTTTCCATTCACAACCCTTTCACACCAGAAAAACTTTACACTGCCCTGGATATACAATATATAAAACAGATACACAAATCAAATATTTACTGATAATAAATTATTACAAATGTCTTAGAACATTTCTTAGTATGCATATAATTTCACTATTATATGAAGTTAGTTTGCATAATAATAAAAATAGATGTGCTTATTTATTTTTCAATCTCTCTTGAAAGTTTAATTCTCCCTAGCACAAATGTAGGGCATCTTTAATGTTTTCAGAGTTGACTGATATTTTGGTTTTATAGGCATTCCACTTCACACAAATATGCAGTAAACAACGGCAGAAGTATGTTCAGCACCACTTCAGAAATTTCTAAAAGTATGTCCTAATACTGGGCCAAAATCTATGGAATGGTCTTTTATGAAATCCAAGTCAGTGAATGAAACTATTTTTAAATCATACATTCTAACACAAACCAATCAAAGATAAACTAATTTAATCATGCTGAAGAATGAAGGTAGAAAATATCATTTGTTCCCATAATTAAAACATTTGATTTCTATGAGGGAAGAAAAATGTGTATGCACAGTAAAAAGAAGGCAAACACTAACAACAACCACTGCAGTGCAATGTGACCATGCTGTGTGCTCAGAACCAAGGAAGCAGAAGTCACATGACAGTGTAGGTGAGTGTGGCCAGAAACATGGGAGATTCAGTAGAGGTTGGATTTAATTTTTGGTTTCTGCATTTTCAAAAACTGCTGCTGTTGCCAAAGCCTTCAGAACTCCCACGTGCCGTTACACGAACCGGCATGGCATGGCATCGCAGTTTTAGGGAACTGACAACTGAAATAGTCACCTCCGATTTCTCATCCAGCTGTCTGTCAGCACAGGGAGCACTTGGCCTCCACACACGTCCTGGAGCGGTTTTCACAGTTGTCAGTGGCTTCCTGTGTGTTACACAGTAGTTCCCTCTGTGCGTACCTCACTTGAACTCTGCAGAATCCCAACAAGCCCTGTACGCATTCCTTACTTCTTTGAACATTTCAACTCGGTCTCCTCCCAAGATTTGTCCTCCAACCGTCCCTCTCAGAGTGCCATTGACTGCTATGTTCTGTTCTGGTCCCTGCTACACCCTTTTATATTTTGGTGTTTTGATCTAAACTATCTTCAAATATGATGAGCTTGAAATGCCAATAATATGTTAAAGTTCCTCAAGGCTTTCAGTTCAGTCCAGCATCCCTTGGAGTCTCAGATCACATATGCATCCATGTGAGGGACCTCCACCTGTGAGTGTCCCTGGGGATCTTCTACTTGGTAAATCCCCAATCTTGCTAATTCACCAACAGGGAGAAAGCTAACAACAACCGCCTGGGCATCCACCCTGAAAACTGAGAGGCATCACTAGTCTCCCATCTCTCCTTTCCCTCTACTGCTGCTGGCTCAGACCATTCTTACCTTGATTACCAGAACTTACCACAAATACAGGCCTCTGCTGCCAATCAACACATGTGCCCCTGACCAGTAATTCAAGCTGCTGGCAAAATGATCTGTGTCATAAGGCCAATTTCTACCTAAAAATCTCTAGAAAGATGTAAAGAATTTTAGATTAATAATTTGTTTCCTGAACATCTGACAAACCTGTCTTGGCATCAACTATCCCTCTCCAAACAACAACCAGCTAGAAGTATAAACCGGTACCAACAGTATCCTCAACCAAGAAAGCCCATCAATGCCTCCTAGCCAAGTCGTGCTCTCTCTAACAATCTCCAGGAAAAGCCTCCTCTGCCTGTGTGTAAGGCTGACCCTGCCCTCAGCTCTCACATCACCATGGCATCTACAGACTTGGCTGAAGTTGTTGACATTAATCTCTCTCACTAAAACATCCAGTCTTAGAAGGAAGAAATGTGTCTTATTAGGCTTTTTATATCTAACTACCACATATTAGTGCAATAAATCAATGAATTTTTGTAAAGAAACATTATTTTTCAAATATAAATATATTAAATATTTAACTCTAAAGGCAGCAAAAGTAGATAAATCTCTAACCCATTAATAGTACCAAAGACAATAAATAATTATTTTTCATAAAGCAGGCTTAAAACTCTTGTACTATAATTAATAGAAGGTGAACCAATTTTTCTTACTCCCACTGAAGTTGAGCAATCTAGGGATATGAAATTACCCAGCTTCTTGGACCACCTGCTCCCCTCCTGCCAGTCCTGTGGCACTTTGCTTTCAGAGAAGGGCTCCAAGCAGCAGTGGATTTTAAAATGGTGTTGATAAGAAGTTAGAGGAATAAGTTTACCATTAAAATCTTCATAATAAATAAGTGAATAAGGGTTAGAATAGCAGCTTCCCATGCCAGCTAAACAATGTGGCTCAATGGGTAAAAGCCTTGCAAGCCTGATAGCCTAAATTTGATTCCCAGGTCCCTCAGTGGAAGGAAACACCTGACTCCTAACTGCTGTCTTTTGACTTTCATGTGTGCACCATGGTATAAGTGCACCAGCACCTGCACTGTCACATATGATAACATATGCTAATAATAAATAAATAGGCCATGTTCCTTACATTAGAAAATGTTAACAAGATTAAAATTATAAAAATAATAATAAAGACTAATTGTTGTGTATAATGCTCAACACGTACATGACCATGTATATATGTTTTATACCTGCTTCCGCAAAGTTTCAAAGTGAGCAGAAAGGAGCATTCATATATATTATATGTCATTTGCTTCCAGTGAGGCATTCCAGTAAGAATTCCATGGAATATTATCACACCCTTCTTTCTGAAATTGTTTAAATTGGTACCAAAGAAGGTAAGGAGGATATTCGCAACAAAGGCTAACCTTACTGGTATCAACCGATCATATATCACCTACCCCATGGTAAATCAACATCATCCAATCTGTCCCCCAAGTGCTCTATAGTTCATATAGAAAAACAGAACAACACTCTACCTGAGAAAACACAGTTTCTCCTGGGCTGTCTTGTTTTCAAATCTTGAAGTTTTACAGATAATCAATATTGTGTGTGTACACACGAACGCACATGTGTGTGTGTGTGTGTGTGTGTCCGTCCGTCTGTCTGTCTGTCTGTCTGTCTGTGTCTGTGTGTATGTTACTAGAGACTGAACACAGTGTCCTTGAACATAATAAATAAGCGTTTTATCACTGAGCTACATCCCAAATCAGTGATTTTTAAATTGCCAATGAGTTATATATCCAAATCACATGAAATTAAAAGTTTCTGTATAGCAAAGGAAACTATCAACAGACAAACAGATTAAGCAATGAGAGAAAATCTTTCTCAGCTATAATTCAGACAAGGGGCTAATATGCACAATATGTAAAGAACTATAAAAAGTAAACATGATAAAAATTAAATGTCAGTTCTTAAGAAAAAACACAAATGTCTAAATTGTAGTTTAAAAAAACTCAACATCCTTAGCTATCAGAAAAATTCAAACCAAACACATCAGAGATTTCATCTCACACCCAACAGAACGTCAACAATAAAAAGAAGAGAAAACACTAGTGAGAAAAGAGAAATCTGTATCCGGGGTTCATGGAATTGTAAACTAGAACAACGATTATGAAAAGCAAAAGTTTCAAAGTAGACCTACCACCTTATCCAGCTATAGCCAGTTCAAACACAAAGTACACTACATCTTGTCACAGAGGTAACTGCATATCCACATTTACTGATGTATTATTCACAGGATCAAAGAAAGTCTAGACGTCCATCAACAGACAAACGATGAAAGTGTAGTATATATACACAGTAAAATTTTAGTCAGCTATAAAGCAAAAATAAGCCATTACATTTATAGGAAAATGGATGAATCTAAAATATATTACACTGAGAAAATCCAACCTCAGAAAGACAAAAATCATGTGTTCTCTGATAAGCCAACCCTACTTTATATTGTTTACATGTATGCATGTAAGTGGGGGTGAGTGTGGATACTGGGTATGAAATTAGAAAGGAGACCATGAAGGGAGGAAAAAAGAAGCAATGAGGAAAAGAAGGGCACAATTGGAAGGACACATGTAACATAAGTAGGGAAAGAGACAAGGAGATGGAAAGGTACAGAGAGGGAGAGAGCAGTGTTAGAGGATGTGGAATGCACAGGTGAATCCCGCGGGCAATATACTGTGAATGGGGAGAGGTACTGACCACTAGAAAGCTATCCGTAAACATGGGAAAGCTGTTTCATTGAGGAATCAGATATAAATCAAACATTCCTAAGTGCTACTTCTTAAAGTCTATGCAAAACTCACAAATAAAATATTGACAAATAGAATCCTGTTAATTGCTAATGGAAAAACAGTGTGGCAGGGGAGTGTGAATGTAACAATAATTGTTATTGGAAATTCATTCTACCAATCATATGCCCCACCCCCAGGCTCTCTAAAGGCAGCAGATAAAAGCTGAGTCACTTGTGATTAAAACAAACAAAACTATAATAATAACGGACAAAGAGATGACTACTGCCTTCATGTTATTCCAATGCATAAGGCAAAACTCCATGAGAAAGCGCTACAATAGTAAGCACTTCACAGTCCAACTTCTGAATGGAAAAATGAGAATCGCCCAGAGGCAGAAAGTCCCCAAAAATGAATTGCAAATACCTCTGAAAGTCACTCCATGAAATGTCACTCCACTCTAGGAAAATGCATATTCAAATGATAAGATCATTTTAAAATAATCCGAGATTGGGAAAGATCCAATAGTCTAAGAAAAAAATGCTGATAAAAATTTAATAGGAAACAATTTAGGAATACCCATCTAATTTTTAATGCACAAATACTTTAATCAGCAATCCCATCTGTAGCAATTTGAACCTGTAAATAGACCTATTAAGATAAGGAAATAATTCATGAACAAGGACATTCACTAAATGAATAAAAAAATCTTACTTTGTATGTCTAGGGACTACCTAAGTAAATTAAGAATAGGGCCACTCCTCATTAACAGCTCCAACAATGAAATGGCTTCAAACATGAGCAGAGTACTCATGTGTGTGCGGGCAGCTGACCTTGTGGAAGGAATGCAGAGCTTATGTGGATGCATAGGAAAATGCCTAATGATTAGTGAGAGCTGAAGGACAGAGAGGAGGGAGGCTCACTGTACCACACACGCACTACCCCTTCAGGACTTCACAAATGTATCACAGCCTAATGCTCCTGACCTGGTGCTCTGTGCATCCCCTGCAATGAACAGCTGATAGGGTCACTAGCCTTACAATTCAAGTCACTTTGTCCCCTGCTTTCTCTCTCACTAGAACTGACACAACATAAAGATCCTCAGTACTCACAACTGACACCAATCCTAATCTACCTTTCAAAATCACAGGCTTATTTAGTTTCCAAAGACCAGTGACTTCTTGGGCTATCACTTGCTCCATAGGCTCAAGTCTCCATTTTCTCCCATGAACTGTATCCCACACTCTAGCTCAACACAACAAACCCTAAGATTTTCCTAGAACCAAGCCTAACTCTCCTGTTGTCCTCTGCCAGGGTTGTATCATTCATTCCATGTATCATTCTTCCCCGCCTGCACTGTTAAAACAGTCTGCAGTTCTCATCACCACAAAGACTGCCACTTACTCAGAAGCCTTCCTTAATGCCCTCTGCAAACGCTACAACCAGGCACAAGCTGTCTTTCGGCTACCCATTGCCTCTTTCCCCTATATCCCCAGGCCAGGGTACCTCCTGCTCTGTCCTTGAGTCTCCTGAATTCAAAGATGTGCCCACAGCAAATCTCCAGAGCAAGGCATCTGGGGAAGAGAACACTCACTGTCTAAAATTCCAAAAATTCCTGTTGCTCATTAAATGGCTCCAAATCCATCCTGAATTCACTGATTGAGATGCTGCCCTGCAGGGTGGGCCAATTTAAATATGGAACATACTTTAAAAGTGTGACTGTTTCTGTCTTGCTCAGTGGAAACTGGTAAAAGTTTGAATACCAAATAAATACTCAAGAACGTCACCTTTACCACCTGTCACTTAGAAGTAATTTTCGAGAATTATTATTTTCTTAAATGAGAGAAACGATCAGACTCAGGGTGAGATGTAAGGTCAGTGATGGCCAGAAGCAGTGACTAAATTGGATGGCTCCGTGTCTGTAACAAGAAGTGTCTCCCATTTCTCAATGTGAGGCAATTAGTGGGCTACAGTCATTTTAAAAGACATGACCCCTGGAGACACTCAGGTATCAGTGCCATATACTGGCCTGAACAATGGCTACTGACACAAGTTTAACACACATGTCCAAACTCTCAGGCAGGAAGTAGAATGATTACCAAGAGAGCAAGAAATGGCAGAAATTGGAATTGTTGTATACAAGATTCAGAACTTTGGTCTGAGATGATAAAAAAAAAGTTCTGAAGAAAACACAGTGGTAATATCTACCCCATACTGTCTGTGAATTAAAGGTCAGTTAACAGTATTTATTAAAAATGACTAAAGTGGTAAATGACAACAAAAATATCCATTGTGAAACATGGCTACAAAGTTTATCTTTAACAAAGGAAAAGTTACAACTTTAAGCTCTTTTCATCTATTATCTGAAGACTTGAAAGAGACAATTTAACGTAACAGCAGCCTAAGAAAGATACTCAAACCTCTACTGTCACTTCATGTCACACCACCCTGGGCCTGCCTAACCTCTGCAAATATAGTTAAAGTCTATTCTGCTAATTCCTCATTAAATCTTACCTTAACTAGGAAAGTGTTAACATGTTAGTCTAGTTCAATGTGACAATTCTCTTTTTAACTCTTACTTTGCACTTGAAAAGTTGTTGTCCTCTAAAATCAATCCAGGCTGCTAGTCACAGTCACACCTTAAAAATTAAAAATCCACACAAAGGAAAGTGCAGAACATCCAAATGCAAAGTAAATCCAAGAGTATTACAAAAGGCATAGTCTCTCACACTTAAGCCCAGGATGGCTCCAGTCAAATTAATATGATACAAATAGAATAATAAAAGCAATGAGTAGAAGAAAATGCAGTAAAAGTCCTAAGTTATTGTGAAGACTATATGATCTTCTACAAATTTCAAACAAAATATACAGCCTAACAACTATGTATAGAAAATGAGTTATATACATAGTACTACCTTTACATGGCCTTTCTGGCTCCAAAAATTACCAGTATTTGCTGGCATAGTACTTGGATACAATATTTTTAATTGTCAGAAATCAATAAAATTTCATCCTGGAGACATGTGTTATCGAGTACAGTAATCACTAGCCATCTGTTACTGGTTAATTAAAATGATATACAATAGAAAGTCTGTCCCTCTGTTCCAGTCAAGCTACAAGCAGTCCAGAAATGCTTGTGGTGGTGGCTGGCACACTAGAGCAAAATAAGGAACGTGCCCAACACCAGACTGTCAGCTGGGTACTCCTCCAGAACTACTCAACACACCGAAGTACCTTTTTTTCTGAAATTTTCCTATTTCCTTCAATGAATATTTGTGGGGTACCTGTCTGTGATGGGCATTGTGCTAACTGCAGACACATACCAGGAAAGAACTCTGCAATTTAAGAAAGAGAATAATAGAAACCTTAAAGGTGGGAGTGGGAAACCAAATTTTTTAGATAAAAAATGGCTGAGGAAGCACAGCTAAGGAAGCAAGGTTTAAGCCAAGATTAGACAGATAAGTCTTCAAAAAGACAAGACACAAACCAAGTTTCAAGACATAGGAAACTGAGTACCATGGTACTCAGGGTAGGAAAGGCTACGCATATTCTAGACACTAAATTTAGTACATCTTGTAGCTGTCTCATTAACTTGAAACACCAAGCAAAGTATTTAACTGACACTCAAATCTATTCCACAAGGGAAGGTAGAGCACAGCCCATATATAACCCAAGGCAGTCCTCCTTCTTCCTCTAAATCACCTGTCTTTTTGTAATCTCATTTCTTGAAGTATGAACTTCTGAGTGGGCATGTACTGAAAGAGCTATTAATTTTGCTGCTTCCTAACAGAGGAAAGAGAGACTTAAATAAGTTTCTAAATTACTATGAATTTTAACTGACTGTGTCTCTCCATGCCACTATTAACATGGGCAATGGGGAAATTTCATCACAGGTTGAGCACCTTCTATTAAAGGCTGTTTAAATCAAAGTTGAACAACCCCACAGTCTTCAACAGTGTCAAGATGCTTAGAGTAACAAGACAAGGTGACCAATCCTTCCCAGTTGGTGCAATGTGGTAGGCCCCTCAGCACAATCACTATGGGAATGGGGGTGGGGAGTCCTCAGCCTTTATAAGACTAGGTTGATGACAAATTTTAACCCCTCAGTGCCCATCTGAGAGGTCCCTATAGGTATCCAGGCAGGGGAGCAAACCCTCAAAGAGATAAGAATGAAAACTTGGTGCAAATTGACTTTGTCAGTCTGGAACAGACTTCAGAGAGTCTAATGCCAGGCAGTTCATTGTCAGCATATTTAAAGCAGTACAATTTGGGAAGAGATTTCCAAGCAACAATCAGTCCAATTCCAGATGTACATTAAAGCTTAAGGTGTGCCTATATAGAGACTCTTACACAGTACATGTGACCACGAGGGTGAATTCTATAGCTAAAAGGCCTAAAGTCTAGTGTTGTCTCTGACCCATAGCATTGAGGTCAGAGGGACATAAAGTACATGTGATATCTCCCCTAAGGATGGGCAATGGTCTAGGGAGGAAAAAGTCTGGGATAATCGTTCTGGGGAATTGGAGTGAGGTCTGCCTCTATAGCAAAAGGTGGATGAAGTCTACTTCCACAGACAGCAAAAAAGGTCACCAAGTCATTAACAAAATCCACTTTCAGCTTTCTGAATAGAATACAGCTATTTGACTTTTATCTCCTCCAAATGAAAAATCAAATGCAAAAGGTGTGCCATAAAAGGATTTTCATTTTGTGCTGGTTTGGTTTGGGTTTATTAGACTTTTTGCACTGAAGACATAACGAGGGTAAAGAGCTGTAAATGATAATGCTAAAGAATATACTTTAGCCAGACGGTGGTGACGCACACCTTTAATCCCAGCACTCGGGAGGCAGAGGCAGGCGGATCGATGTGAGTTCGAGGCCGCGCTGGACCGACAGCCTCCAAAACAATACAGAGAAACCCTGTCTCGTAAAACCAAAAAAAAAAAAAAAAAAGAATATACTTTAAATCCACACATCAAAACATTCATGGGCAGAGGCTTTCTATCTAAACATATTTCATTAATTAAAATTGGGCTTCTTTCAAGTAAAATGACACTATCATGGACATTCTAAGAAAATTATCAGATTATTACACTCATGCACTGTTTCAGAAGGTCAAAGGAGAGGAATGAAAGTGTTCTTAAACTCTACAGCAGTGGTTCTTAACCTTTCTCTACAGCAGTGGTTCTCAACCTTTCTAATTCTGCAACCTGTTAACACAGTTCCTCATGTTGTGCTGATCCCCAATCATAAAATATTTTCATTGCTACTTAAAAGCCATAATTTTGCTACTTTTATGAATCATCATGTAAATATCTGTTTTCTGATGGTCTTAGACTACCCCTGTGAAAGGGTCATTCAACCCCAAAGGAGTCAAGACCCACAAGTAGAGACAACTGCTCTACAGTGTCCCTGAGGGTAAAATGAAGACAGATGATATCACTTCATTTTAAATCCAGGAAGGAAAAGCAGAAGTGGATGAAATCCATGTGGCTGCAGCCCACATTATCTGGAGAAGAGCAGGACTCCTTGCAGACTTACAGGGTCATATTCAGTCCTTCTGCATTTCAAGATCATAAAGGGGTAACTGAAAATGTCAACAGCTGATGACTTTGCTTAGGTATGATTTAGATTGGGAGGAAATGGCTTATCCTCTAAAGAAAGAAATGCTTTACATAACTAATGTATAGTTTAAACAGAGCCGGAACAGGATACCAACTCACAAAGTCTTGTTTTCTCAACACTTCTCTCGTTTACTTAAGTAGGAATATTGGAAACAATGATGTCCCATAAATGAGAGATGTGAAGATTGATAAAATGGTGTTAGGGTTATATGAGGGGATGGAGTGCTGAGCAAGTAAAAAGGGCAGCGTTCTTCCACGTTATGAATTAAACACCCGGGGACCAGGTAAAACAGGCCCTGCATCCTGGCCTGCATTCCAGTACTTGGGGATTGCCTGGGAACTTCCACAGAGCTTCCCAGCCCGGAGGGAGCCAAGCACCACAGATCCCAGGTCTTCTCTTCCACCAAAGGGACCAGGGCACCAGGTGGGAAGCTAAGCATCCCAGATTCCTGGTCTTTTTCTCCACCCAGAACTAGGGACCAGAACTAGGATGAGGAATAGAAGAACTACCAGAATATTGGACTTGCTAGCACCCACCAAAAGGGAACTCTGGTCCCCTAACCACCAGACCAGTAAGGGGCTCTTTCTGCACCCACTAGAAGAAGAGATGGGAAAGAGACAATGCAAAAACACACTCAGCAACAGAAAAACAAATATGACACAGCCAGATTCTAGAGACTCCACACCAGCAAGACCCCAACATTCCAATGCAAATAAAGCAGAAGAGAATGACCTTAAAAACAACTTAATGAAAATGATAGAGGCCCTAAAAGAGGATATAAGAAAATCCCTCAAAGAAATGGGCGAAAAAACAAACCAAAAAATGCAAGAAATGGAAGAAAAAACAAACCAAAAAAAGGCAGGAAATGGAAGAAAAACAAACCAAAAAATGCAAGAAATGGAAGAAAAAGCAAACCAAAAAATGCAAGAAATGGAAGAAAAAGCAAACCAAAAAATGCAAGAAATGGATGAATTAAACACCCAGTGGACAATCAAAGTACCATAAACACATAAACACACATCTAAACCTGGTATTTCTCTGGTAAGATGCTATTACACAAAAACTCAGTTTAACTTTATTATTTCCAGCACACTTTATGTCCTATGGAGATTAGTTAGGAAACAAAAGCATTTTTAAAAGCTTTGGGGACGGGCATGATTAACTTTAACATGTTCCACTGCACTCTGATCTAAACTTGCACCTTTCTTGTAAGCAGATGTGTTCTTGTAACTCAAAAAGAAACATATATCTATCAATTAGAACTCTTGCCCATTTTCTTGCCTCAAAGAGGCACATCCAAACCTCTGAAGCCAATCCACTTTATTTCAATGAAACTCATTCTGCAGTTCTACATGACCACTTTGGTTGGGCTTTGGTTTAAGTTTTTCAAGCAGTCCAAGGTTTATACCTGGCTTGATATCTACACCAAAGCAAATGTCTGCACCTGACTAGTGCCAAAGAAAATACTGTGAGCCACCAAAGTCTGCAAATGCACAAGCTTTTAATAAAACTCTAAGGCATTCATTCCCTGTGACTTTACCCCACTCCTACATCACCAAATAATCGAGGAGCAGAAAAAGGTGCAGTTAACTACAGAGAAGCATCCACCTGAATCAGGCTTAAATAACAGAAAAGGTAAATAATCTCCTGCACCACAGTATTCTGAGGTTGGGTAGTGAACATAGTGGGCACAAGTAGACATTATTTCAATACGAATCAATCAAATCTTGTCCCACAGCTGTATGGTTTGTAGAGATGCGAACATGAGGGTAGAAAGAAATCTTGGTCCTCCCCAGCTGGTAGAGTGTCAAGACAACTTCTCTCTGACAGTCACCACTTGCATGATGATACATCCAGGTTTGAGGCAGGTACATCTGTTTCAATCTCCCCAATGAAGCACACCAATCTATGCTTCATTGGGGAGATATAATCAATATCAATTGAAGCTGGAGTGCTGATCTGATGCTCCTTGACTCATAAGAGGGGTACATCCCAGTAAACTCACATATAATAACTGATCTGCACTGTCAGCTTGTAGTGATGTAGAATTACCAAGGAGACACAGAGTTGATCCTGCCTGTAGGTGCTTCCAGAAAGGTTTAACTGAGGATGAAAGACCCACCTTGTATATAGGTACCACTCCATGGGCTGGTATCCAGAAATAAGAAAGAGGAAGGAAGAAATCAGGCTGAGGACTAGCATTCATCTCTCTGCTTCCTGACTACAGATGCAATGTGACCAACTGTACTCTAGCTACCATGATTTCTATGAAAACATGAACCACACCCCTAAAGCTATGTGCCAACATAACCCTTCTTTGAACTTTTTAAGGGGGTGTCAGGTATTTAGTCACAGCAATGAAAAAATAACTAATAGACAATGGCAAGCTTAAATTAACAAAATCTGAAAACACATTTAAACCACGTAGGCAAAAGTACACTCAGCAACGTGGCACACATATATGGCTCTCTGGCCTGGTAACTGTGGGGCTGCCTGATAGGAGTAGACACTGCCAACTCACAGCATCCAAGAGAAGATCCATGGCCTGGCAGAGATACAAATTCAAAATTCTAAGTACACATTTCTATGGAATCAACTCAGTACGAATGTATATTGCTTTTGTACCATAGTAAATTCCACAAAAATCATTAACTCAGCCATCCTAAGTCATAGACTGCCTATACTTTAAAAGAGATAAAATCCACTGGCAAATATTTTTTTCATCAGTACTGGACACTGAACTCAGGGCCTCATGCAGGAAGGGAAGGATTCAATACTGAGCTATATCCTAATTCTTTTGTACTTTTCTACTTTGAAACAAGGCACAAGCTGTTCCTGCTAACCAAAAATGTGTTATATGGCTCAGGCAAGCCTGAAACTGGCAATCCTCCTACTCCTGACTCTCAAGTACCAAGGATTTTATACATGTGCTACTAGACCAAACTCATTTTGAAACTTTTTACTATGCATTAAAAAGAGGCACAAGCTAACATCTGTTGAGGAAACAGTGAAAAGTACAAAAGAAGCTCTGACTTCAAAGGTTTATCAGAGCACTGCAAGATTCTAGAGCAGGCATGGGCAGTGGCTATAATTTCATCAGAGCTCATATCCTGGGGTAGTACTAAGATCATCAGTTCTCAACTTTTCCTAAAGAATAGGTTAAGTGGGAAGTTATTTAAAATATCCCTATCAAGGCACAACCTCCAATGACTTTAATCAATTGTGGGGCACAGGTTTCTTGACAGTAATTTTACAAACACCCAATGACTATAATGTGTAGCCAGGATCAACCACTGCTTTCAACTAACAATTACAACTTTCCAAGAGTGTGAAGGCCCAAGATGCCCCAAACTGCTTTTGATATTGTCCATAGTTGTTTGATTCAGCTTGGGAATTCATGAAATACCTAGCACCCTACTCATAAAATGTTCTACTGTATATTCTAAATGGTATTTCTGCAGTTCAGACCGCAACTAGTACATAACTACAATTTAGGAGGCCATACCCACCCTTGGATTTTTCTAAAGTGTCTAGATTTCTGTAGAATGTCACTTTGAATGCAAATACTACATCATATGATATTTCAATATGAGTTAAATTTTGATATGAGTCAAACTCTATTTAGTAAAAATTGTAGTATTTTGCAAAGAAGTTTTGTTAGTGCTCTATTGCTGTAAGGAGACACTGTGCCTAAGGCAACTCTGACAAGAGAAAGCACTTAATTGGGGGCTCGCTTACAGTTTCAGAGGATTAGTCTGGTATCATCATCGCAGGAAGCATGGTGGCACACAAACAGGTATAGTACTGGAGTGGTAGCTAAGAGCTACACCAGATTTCCGGGGGGGGGGGGAAGAATTGGGGGAGATGCCCTACTGTGGGCTTCTGAAATTACCAATGACACACTTCCTCCAATAAGTTCATCTAATCCTTCTATTCCTTCTAACCAGTTACAAACAGGCTATAGGGGCCATTCTTATAAAAACCACCACAGACATGAAAGCCAGAAGTACTGGCCATTTTCAGAAAGCTCCTAACTTACCTTCACATTTTCTGCATAAAGTCTAGCTTTATGCAGCAGCTAGAGCAAGCAGAGATATAAATCCAGCCCATTATACCTGCAACAACTGATTTGGCTATATAGATTTGCTGTTAAGGAACTGAAAGAATGAGGTACATACATTATGAGAAGATTGGTTAATTGGGTAACAAGAAGTCACGGTGCAATACTCACTATGACATGTCTCAAGATCGATTCTAAAATCTGCTTAATAAGAGAGGGAAAGTTCAGGAAAGGGCTCACTCTGCCTTAAGAGTGGCTTTTCTCTCCAATCCAAGGGGCACACAACGTTCTCAGCACAAGTAGCTACAGGAATCTGGGCTCCATACCTTGAGCTGAAATCCATGCAAGGCATTTGCATTACCCTCCTGAGCTCAGGGGTTCAGTACCACAAGGCTGGTAAGAAATGGCATGGGCATACGAGCAATTAACAACACAGAGGTCTTTTGCCATTTCAGGCAGCTACTTGGGCCTGGTGACTTAAAGTCCCTGGAGCCTTTTTTTTTTAATTCACACGTGCAAACACCAATGAGGGACTTGTCCTGACTGGTTTTTGGTGAACTTAACAGAAGATAAAATCATCTGAAAAGAGGACATCTTGAGAAAATGCCTCCATAAAACTGGCCTATAGACAAGTCTGTCTAGCGTTTTCTTGATTAATGACTGGTGCAAGGGCCCAGCTCACTCTGATTGCTGCCACCCTTTGCAGGTTGGACAGGCATGTATAAGAAAGCAGGCTGTGCAAGCCAGAGAAGCCAGCCAGTAAGCAGCACTCCTCCATGGTCTCTGCATCAGGCCCTGCCTTCAAGTCTTGTGACTCTAAACTGTGAACTGAAATAGAACCTTTCCTCCCCAAGCTGCTGTTGGTTCTAGTCTTTATTATAGCAAAATACAGACAAAACTACAAGAGGTTCTTCAAATCCAGCTCTATAAAGTAAAGTCACCACCATACTAAGCCCTCGAGGCACCCAGAAGCCCATGTAAATGGAATTTGTTAAGGACTTAAGGCTAAGGCTCAGGGAAAGGCAAATGTTTAAAAATGCCTGGGAGATCAGAAATATATAGTTCTACCTGTCATAGTTTGAATCTGTAATGCCCCCCAAAGACGCATGTGCTAAAAGAATCAGTCCTCAGGAGACACTATTGAGGGATGATTGAACCACAAAGAGGAGCCTAGTGGAAGGCTTGGGGGGCAATGGGTTATGGCTCTAAAAAGAATCATAGGATACCAGTCCTCTCCTTCCTCTTTTTTATATTCAACCTTGTGCTTACTGTCCTGGCTAATTTTATGTTAACTTGACACAACCTAGATTCATAAGAGAGAAGGGAGCCTCAATTTAGAAAATGCCTCCATAAAACACTGCTATAAGCAAGCCTGTGGGGCATTTACTTAACTAGTGATTGATGAGAGAGAGCCCAGCCCACTGCGGTGGTGCCATCCCTGGGCTGGTGGTCCTGGGTACTTTAGAGAGCAGGCTGAGCAAGCCATGTGGAGCAAGCCAGTAAGCAGCACCCTCCACGGCCTCTGCATCAGCTCCTGCCTCCAGGTTCTCCTGTTTGACTTCCTGCCCTGGTTTCCTTTAATGATGAACAGTGATTTGGAAGCATAAATCAAATTAGCCCTTTCTTGCCCAAGTTGCCTTGGCTAAAGTGTTTCATCACAGCAATAGTAACCCTAAGACACTCATGAGAGAGCAGGGTAAACTGGAGAGGATGGAGTTATCTCCATCCTAAGAAAAAGCCAATGTGAGAAATTCCCTGCTTGGCACAAGGCTGACTCAGCCCCAGCTAAGGAGCTATAAACAGTTCCAAGGAGCACCCAAACTGTGCCCACCCCAGTCAAAGTGACCCCTGCCCTGGGTGGCCAGGCAAAGACTAATTTTGGTAAATAACATCTTCTCACCACAACTTTCCTTGCAGGCAACTGTTAGTAACAATTTTAAAATTCCCCTAGACCCCAGTCAATGATTCCAAAGGTTACCTATTCTTACCCAATCCTGAACAGCCAAGGCATGTACCACCACCCTGCTTGCAGTTTTTTCTTTAAAAAACCCTTGCAATTGAGGCCAGGCCCCCTTTTCCTGCAGCTGCTCCACCAGTTTGCTGAACAGGGTCCCTGCAGAGGCTTGTAGCTTAACAATAAGCTTTGTGCGTTGGCATTGGTGAGTCAGCTCTGTGGTAGTCTTTTTGGGGTCTCACAAACTTGGCGTAACAACTCACACTATAATATCCTCCATAGACTTAAAGCAAAGTCATTCAGTCATGAGTAAAATCTCCAAAAGTACAATGCAAACTAAACCTTCCCTCTTTATAATCTGATTGTTCTGTGTATATTGTTTCATAAGAGAAAGCTGACATGGAAAAATGCATGTCTCAAAAATTTTAAGAAGACAAAGTGCTACATGCTAACCTTTCTCTAATAGCACTACTTCCTAACTTACTTTCCTCCAAGGATTATTTTTTTATTGCAGACAGAAGTGTGTGTGTGTGTGTGTGTGTGTGTGTGTGTGTGTGTGTGTGTGTGTTGTACACGGGTGTGTTATATGTGAATGTGAGTATGCTGGTACATATAGACACATATACACAGGCCAGAGGAGGACATCAGGAGTCTGTCTGTCATTCTCCACTCTATTCCCTTAGACAGGGTCTCTCACTGAACTTGGGGCTAGGCTGGTGGTCAGCAAATCACAATAATCCTTTTACTGCCCACCAGGTTGACAGTTTCATAGGCATACAGTTATGCCCTGCTTTTCACATTCCTCCAAGAATTATTATGAAGATAATTTTCCCAAATAAGTTATCTGATAGGGGATATTCTTCTGTGTTTATGTTTCTTATTGGTAGACGAATAAAACGTTGATTAACCAGTAGCCAGGCAGGAAGTATTGGCAGGGCTAAGAGACAAGGAGAATTCTAGGGAGAGGAGAGAGATGCCACGTAGAGGCAAAAGGAGTAACATGCCGGGGCGTTACTGGGTAAACCAAGAGCACGTGGGAATACTTAGAATAATAGAAATGGGTTAATAATTAAGAGAGAACTAGTTAGTAAGAAGCCCAAGCCATCAGCAAAACAGTTTGTAAATTAATACAAGTCTTTGTATGTTTATTTGGCTAATCAGCTGCGGGACCCAGGCCGAACAGAAACCTCCATCTTCAGTTATCCTCATTAACTAATGCTAACTCTGTAAAAATGTCTGCCAATATTACTGTAATCCATTTCACAAAAGGCAGACGGGCTCTTATTACTCTTAAACGTTATTAGTTAATCCAAGCTAACAAGTGCACACACATATATATAACAAGTTTACCAAGCTAAATTGTTTCCATTGTGCTCAGTAAATAAATGTTTTGGTTATTAAGTTATGAAATATTAAATCACATAGAAATAGGTGATGGTGCAGGGCAGTGGTGGTGCACGCCTTTAATCCCAGCACTCGGGAGGCAGAGGCAGGTGGATCGCTGTGAGTTCGAGGCCGGGCTGGACCAACAGCCTCCAAAACAATACAGAGAAACCCTGTCTCGTTAAAAAAAAAAAAAGAAAAGAAATATGTGATGGCAAAGACATTATGAACACTCTATACATAGACTCCCTTGTTAACCACGCTCCGGTATAATTTCAAAACACATTATCATACTGAGAAATTAGTTATTATAATTTCACAGACCTACAGACTAAAGGTGTAACTCAGTGGTAGAGCACATGCCTTGAAAACCCAGATTCCTGGGTTTGATCCACAGTAGTAGTAAATTATGCAGAGAAATAAGTTTCAAGTACATTGAGACCCTAAGCTAGTATTTCTCCAGTGACTGACAAAGATCAACAAAGTCAACACAAGAAATCTCAAGGAATATCTGAAAACAACCAACTGATAGGCACAAACAGGAAGAGACAACTCTTAGACCTTATTCAAAACAGCCAATCATAACTTCAAATTTATCTTTAGACAAATTACTAAAACGGGATGCTTGTAAACTGCATAGCAAAGCTCAATAAGAAAAAATAAATCAAATAATTAATAACTATTATTTTATCATAGTTAGATCAATGCATCATTATAAAATAAATGAAATGCAAAAATGTAATAGTTATCCTTCATATGTATTAATAAAAAGATGACAGTACTCTGTAACAGAGTATTACCACTGTCAAAGGATCCCCATGTTGATGGGTGACTATGGGCAAGGAAATACAGTTTCCTCCTGAAAGGAGAAATTAATTGGTAAAAGATAAAAATCATGCACAACTGACTGACAATTTCATTATGGCTGCCAGGGAAACTAATCACCAAAGAAGACTGGCCAGATATCCTTAAATTTATTTGAAAAGATGCTCTACAGAAATCTCTATCTATCTATCTATCTATCTATCTATCTATCTCATACACACACACAGACAGAGAGTCACACACACATACAGAGAGAGAGAGAGAGAGTGTGTGTGTGTAATGAGCACACCACACACATTCAGAGAGGGAGATTTAAGAAGGCAACAAACCTATTCTATTTGAGATGTAAAAATATCATAAAAGATTTTTTAAAAAAGCATACAAATCAACACTTCAGAATCTCAATACTTACAAGATTTCCTTTACAGAGGAGTGTTTACCAAGTATAAGATCCAAGTAAATTGAAATTTAAATATGACTACAATTTACCATTACCAAAAACAATGTAATCAGAGCTGCAAGATGACTAAGTAGGTAAAAGAGCCTGCTGCCCTGTCTAACGACCGAGGATCAAACCTTGGGACCAACAAGGTAGGAAGAACCAACTTTCTAAATGTTGTCCTCTAATCTTTTGTGCACACCATGGCACACAAGACCACACAGAGACAAATACAAATAATAAATGCAAGCAATTTTTCTTTTAAAAAAGAAATCAATTCAATTACAAGAAGACCATCTACATGAAGTAAGGTAGCAAACAGTATAGCTGGACATAATATATCCTCATCCAATGGCCATTACAGCCCATTTCCAACTGCCTGATCCTGGTTAAATGATCTACTCTCTCAGATTCCCTTTCCTCAGAGGTAGAAGCTGTCCCCTCAGCTCATGGACTAATTGGCTGAGCTCACATGAGGGTTCAGATCATCTAGTGTCTTCCCACCAGATCTCCTTACCCTCAGCTCTGGAAAGAATCAATTCCCCATCAATACCTAAGCTATAGTTATATGTTCTCTAACTTCATGAGGGTCTAGGGGACCACTTCTTCCTCTAAGAAGGAACCACCACACCCACACATCCAGATCCTCTGCCCCCAAGGCCCAACTGAAATCTGATGCTCCCCCAGCCACCCAAACATTACCTGTCCCTTAAAGGCTCTAATTCTCAGAGTTAAGTGTTTTGCCACCCTAGAAATATCCAGTGCCCAGGAATGTAGTCCTACTTATAGTATATGCATCAAGGATAGACATAATCCAACATCACATAACAAGCACTTCCTTGACAACCCCTTTTGCTTCTAACCCATATCACAATCACAGACGAATGCATTCAAACCATAAATCCCCAGAAACAAGATCTGCAGTCCTAAGTCACTACAAGAAGCAAGCTAGCCAAACCAGGTGTTGGTGGCACATGCCTTTAATCCAAGCATTTGGGAAGCAGAGGCAGGTGGATCTCTGTGAGCTCAAGGCCAGCCTGGTCTACAGAGAGAGTTGCAGGACAGCCTCCAAAACAATACAGAGAAATCCTGTCTCGGAAAAAAAAAAAAAAAAGAAGAAGAAGAAGCAAGCTAGCCAACTTCCTGCTAAGTATACAGATCAAGAAGGAAGTCTGAAGAGATCCTGGAGAACAGAATTTGAAGTCTCAGAATATAAAGGACTCTAACAGTCCCAGGCATGGCAAACAATAATGGTGGGTCTTCCCTTTCACCACCCTTGATAACTCATTAGATTACATTCCTAAAGCAAGTCACTAAGGGTCATTCCCTTAGCTGGCTACTTCCTTATGCCAGACTCATCCCTGAGGCTGAACACCAAGATCCAACTATCAAAATTCATCAAGGACCAACAATCAAAATTCATTATTTGGCTATATTAACATATCCAATCAAGACTTAGAACTCACTCTAGCACAGACTCCCCCTTTTTCTACTTAAAAACCACTCCTGCAAAAACAAAAACAAAAAAACAAAAACAAAAAACCCACCTGCTACTGTTTTTGCCACATCCACAGGCAGCCACCCCCACCCCCTCATCTCCAAATCCCTTGTCACCTCCATGGTAATAAAATCTTCTTTGTGCTGAGAATATGGTACCTGGGTATGTTCTGTGCTAACTGAGGTTCCTTCAGGAAAGAACAAGTTGATAGTACCTTATTAATGAACTCCTCTACACTAGTTCTACTGGCTCATTGTACTTTCTGGTACATAGGGGAAGAAACAACTAGTACAAAAAAAGGAGATTATAACTAAAATAAAGCTGCACAGGGCTAACCACTTCTGTAGTCTGACAGGAACTCCACTTCCCACCTTCAGCTATTCCAAGTCACAGAAAGGTATAGACATAAATTGCGTCCACCCTGTTTCCATGCCTTAATCAGGAACAACAATATCAAACTTCCCACACTCATATTCATTTTCCAACTGTCTTCTATGATGCCATCTTCCCTCAGGTCAGAGTCTGAGTTGAGTGTGGTGGTGCACACCTCTAATTCTAGCACTGACAGGAGGATCTTCACATGTTTGAAGACAGCCATGTTCCACCTAGTGAAGCCCAAGCCAGCAAGACTACAGAGCAAGACCTTGTGGGGAAAGAAAAAAACACCAACATCAAACAACTGAAAAAAACGGACCGCAAAGATCTAGCTACACTTCAATGTTAGAAAAAAGCACGACGCAATTTATGGCAGACTTTCTTTTAGGCCACCAACCAGCTCCCAAATCTTGACTCAGAGACTTACTGTTAGTTATGAATGCACAGGCTATCATATGCTTATTCCACTAGCTCTCACAACTTAACCTGTTTCTCTTCATCTACATGGCCTCAGGGCTTTTTACATTTCTGTCTGTTCTACTCTGTGCCTAACTGTTGGTTGCCTAGCTATCCCCACCACAACCACTACCAACACCACCAACACCATCCCGACCCCCGCGTCTCCCTCATTCTCTCTTCTACCTCTCTGGAGCCTAGATTACTCCTCCTATTTCTCTTTGCCTGCCAGCCCCACCTAGCCCATCATACCACAAGACAACACACTGGGACCTCAAAGGTCTGCCCTCTAAAACCTGCAATGGCACTTCATCAAGAGGACTAGCTTAAAGGGATAGTCATCGTGGAATGTGGAGGCCCAGAGACGCACCTTCACAGAAATCATGGATGAAGAAAACCTGTATGGTTTTACTGTCCTTTCATGTCATTAGTCTGGTACAGCCTAAGTGAGGAGAAGCATAGAGGAGGCAGGTACTAAGTAGAAACATAAGTTAGGGGCTGTCAAGTCAGAAAACAGCATGGATCTTTAACTCTCTGTCTCAGAAGGCTGGAGGTGGAGGTCATGTGATTTCTTCAAGCTTGTATCTTGAGTGCTTCTAGAGACAAGCATCATAAAGGAACAGGCCCATGATCTAATAGCACAGAATACAGTAATTCCCTAAAAGGTGATTCTATAATATAAAACGTTCTTTATATATCATTGTCATATTTAATTGTAAAGACAGTAAATGGCTTTACATTGCTTACAGTAAAAGAACATTCTCAAAAAGCAAGAAATATTTACTAGCAAGGATTACAGCATTCATAACTATTACAGAAAATGTTTATATTTTGAGAACTAAATATTGAGAATTAAATAGTAGTAGATAGGTACCATTTGTTTATAATTATTATTTAATAAAACTTTGTTCTAAGTTAAAATGACAGAACACAAGAGTAAGGTCCAGTCTCAGGCTTTGGGCCAATTCTACCTACAATCTCAGTAGAGTTGTTGCTTTTAAAAGGTCATTTCTGAAGTGAAAATGAGCAAAAACAAAGATTTAGTTTGGGAAAGTGATTTTACTTAATATTTATTTATTTATTGGTTTTTTTGAGACAGGGTTTCCCCATGTATCTTTGGAGCCTGTCCTGGAACTAGCTCTTGTAGACCAGGTTGGTCTCGAACTCACAAAGATCTTCCTGCCTCTGCCTCCCAAGTGCTGGGACTAAAAACATACGCCACCTCCGCCTGGCAAGTGATATTTTTTTTAATTGGTTGTTCAAGGCAAAGAGAGTCAACAAAATGAGAAATCACAAAGTATGTTTATAAAGACTTGGAATAGCATTAACTAGTGTTAATTATGTTACAGAAATTAATTTTAGTAGTTTATTTGAACAAAGAAAAAGAAAATAGCATGAGAATCAGGTATCTCCCAAACCAAAGTAAGTTCTAGAACTTTAACAGTGTGGTCTGAAAACATTTACAGAAAATGGAAACAGCATTGAAAACACGCTATTGGAGGCAATATAATCAACTAGCCAACAGGCTGCAACCTCGTTGCAAGTTATTGGATTTTATTACAGGACCTCTGGAACAATGTTTAATTACTGTGATTAAACTTTACAGTAGATTAGCTTCTGCCCACTGGTGTACATTGGTGTACCCAGTTCAGATCCATACACAGTCTCTGACAAACTTGTCTTAACACTAAGAAGCTATCAATTTCCTAATTGCAACCACTCTTTGGACTGACAGGTCTATTTACCCAAACTATTTTAACTCTCTAAATGCTGTAAACAGTATTTGATCACAATAAAGATATCTGGATGTATACATTATTGAAAACATTAATAGTCAATTCACTTGTAATCGGGCATAAACTCCACATAGTAATTATCCTAATTTCACTTTCAATATGAAAGTAAAATACAGCAAAAAATGTATCCCCCGCTCTTTTTTGACAAGTCAAAACAATTTAAACATTTACCCTTCCCACTCTAGGAATTCTGTATAACTGTAACTTGCAATGTGTAGCTTTTTTCTGGTGCCCTATATTTTTTATCAATAGCAATCAGTAGTTAATTGCCTCAAGAGAACACAGCTCTACTCTTACTCTGTAACAATTGAAAACCTACCTATGATCATCAGCCATTTAAGAAACTACAAAGAAAAATGCAAAAAAAATTAATAGAGCTCATTAAACCTGAGGCAATGGCCTGATCAAACAGCAAGGGAGCAATATTGAGCAAGTTCTGCTACTGGATGTTAAAATATTAAAATTTTAAAAGCCTGTTTTGATTAGAAGAAAACCAGACAGGGAGCCTAAAAGTATTTTTATAAAAACACTGTATCGTCAATACCTTTAAATGTCATTATATCATGACTAGTGGTTTGTTTTTTGTTTTTTTTAGGTTAAAGGACAAGTTTCGAGCACACCAAAGAATTTCCCGCCCGAATGTTCCTGGAAATACAAGTGGCTTCGCATAGAGCATAACATCGTTTCAAAACTAGGTACATCAAAACAGATGGGAATACGTGTTAACTTCATGTTAGTATTACCGTTTAAAATTACTCTTTGTTGTATTTGTGGGAGGGGAAGAAAGGAATGGCTCTCAGCAAGGTATTTATACGAGGTATTTAACATCAGCGCTTTCCACAGTAGCCAGAACTAACAGAGGCTTCTCTTTGCACAGTCCTAAGTTCAAGAACCAGAACCAAATTTAAAAAAAGAAACTTTCTTACTTTAGCAAGATGGTACGTAAAAGCTGAATTCTGACGGGCGGGGGGGGGGGGACCCTAAAGAGAAAACTTTTTGCCTTGGGTCAGAAATGATGCCTCGGAAATCCCTAAGTCCTAAGGGTTCCCTAATTAATCACATCTGAAGTCCAGACTTCTAGCGGTTTTGTTTGTGCTTGTTTTTTTACACGCTACAAAACTGTGCGCTTAAAACAAACAAAAAAAAAAAAAGCAAGAATTGCATGGTGTCTCACGCCTGTAACTCCAGCACTCGACCAAGAGCTCAAGGACAGGCAGGGCTACAAAATAAGACCGTCTCCAAAAGTAAGAAATAAACAGTAAAAAAAAAAAAAAAAAAACAAAAACAAAAAACAAAAAAGTCCAGACCCCAATGAACATCCCGGAAACGGGCGGAAGTCACAGCCAAACACCAAGTGCACGACAATCGGCGACCTGACACCTCTACGCTGCAGCAAGGGCAGCACTCACCCAGCGTTCGCCGGGGAAACGCAGACCGCGGGGGTTTCGAAGACGGCAGCACGACCCCAGGCTCGCTCTGCAGTCACTGACTTAACGTCTCGCTAAGCAGCCACCGTGCGCGCTGGGCGCCGCCATCTTGACGCTAAGAGGCCCGGGCCCGAGGTCCCGGCGCCGCTCGCCCAGAGCGAAGCCGGTGCTCCAAGAAGTCGCTAGCTAGTCAACTCCGCACCTCTGGCACTGACATCCCCCCGGGACGAAACGATACCTATTATCTCAGGGTGACGACCAGGAGCAGCCAAAGCAAATTCACCCTTGCATTCGCGCACAGCGGATCAGGCAGCGCTGAAGACAGCCTCACCGGCCAGGGAAAGGGCGGCGGCGCGCGCTTCGTAACCCGGGCAACCGAGCCTGGGCAGGTGAAGGGGGCGTGGTGTCCGAAGACGCCAAGGTCTCGGCCACGCCCCCGGGCGGTTCGGAGGGGTGCAGGCTGGGGAGGCTGCGAGCGAGCCGCGGCGTGGTGTGCGAGCCGGTGAGCGTCCTCCCGAGGAGTGTGCCTGGGCCTGGACGGCCTGGCCTCCTGCCGCTGGAACAGCCTGTGGGGAGCCCCGAGCCTCCCGGACGCGGGCGACTCCCCTTAGCTGCCCGCCGCCCTGCCTGCGCCGCCTCCTCGCGCGCGTGGGACTCTCAGGCCCCGAGCCAGGCCGAGCCTCTGCTTGTGCTTTCCCGCGTGCTGTCTGCATCGTCTGACATTTGGGTTGACGTAACCTCGGCACCTCCTCGAAGAAGGACCTGTTTGTTGTTATTAGTTTATTTTTTCGTTTGTTTATTTGTTTGTTTCCAACATGGCAGCCTCCAGCCGCGCACAAGTGTTAGATCTGTACCGGGCGATGCTGAGAGAGAGCAAGCATTTCAGCGCCTACAATTACAGGTGACCCGGGGAGAGGGTCGGGAATGGGGTGCCCGGGGCTGTCTCCAGAGCTCGCGGAACAGGCGCTCACAGCTTGCTTTAGTGATAGGCTCTGCCACCCTGACGCGCACGTGCTGCTGCCCACCCCCAGGTGTGACCCTCAGAGCCGGGGAGGGGAGGAGCCTAGGGCTTGCCCTTCAAATTCTGGGACGTCTTCTCTGAGCTGACTGACACTCGAGTTGGTGCTTTAGGACCCTGCGTCAGCGTCTTGTTTCTGCGGTACGAAACAATGGACGTGAAGCCGCAAGTGAGAAAAGTTAGGACAAGCAAGCATGTGCCATACATGAAACTTGCCCTGAGAATGCGAGTGGAAGCAGTCGGTGGGGACCACGTGGCCACAACGCCGAAGGCCCCCCTTTCATTTACACTGGAGTTTGGTTCAGGTGCCAGATGCATTGTAATTAGAGCAGCGTTTCTCAACCTGTGGGTCCGGACCCCCTTAACAGTCAAATGACCTTTTGACAGAGATGGCCTAAAACCATCAGAAAACACATTAACATTATGATTCGTAACAGTAACAAAATTACAGTTATGCGGCAGCAATGAAAATAATGTTATGGTTGGGGGTCACCACAACATCAGGAACTGTATTAACGGGTCACAGGAAAGTTGAGAACCACTGAATTAGAGGATGAAGGAGAGGAGGTACATATACAAGGAGTGTCGAAGGTAAAAGGCGTTGCTAAGCCTTCAGAAACTGGAATGTTAGTTTATCTTGCCTCGACAGACCAAGATCTTCCCCTCTAGGACCTTTAACAGCAAGAGGACAAGAGCATCATTCTTCAAAAATGAAATATAAAGCTTGAATTTATGTTAAGTTATACATAAACACACAAACTATACGTGTTAATGAGGTACCATGTGTGCCCTTCACTCTCAAGCAATAAAACTCTTTCACATTTTTAAGCCAGCCCATTTTTTTCCATGCATGGCCCATCCTCCTGCTTGTCTGGGTCCCTTATACTTGATAGGAAGGTCTCTACCTCACAGCCCCCACCTCCTCGACTTCTGCTTCTTGGGTACCTCTGACCCAAGATTTCTATAGGGCCCTCTGGTTTTCTGAGATGGGTGTCTTGTTGATTAATTACCTGAATCCTCTGAGATTGAAGCATAGTCCTGAGAACAAGAATGAAAGCAGCTCATTTTTCTTTAATGGGTTACTTATTTACAGTTATTTCCCGAGTGTCCAGATTATTTCACAAGCTATTCTTCACTTTATCATTTCAGACATTATCGACATTGTGCCCTTAGGTGACTGGCTAGGCTGTGGGCTGGGTGTCCTGGTGTCAGCTATCTCCTGAAACAGACCTGGTTCTAGGAGCACCCTCCTCTAGGAATTAATCTGCAAGGTCCTGTGCTGGGCAGGCTGGCTGTGCACAACCTCAGTCTGTGGGCAGATGCACCAAACTTCTCCAGCAATAATCCATATTTTAGAAACCTTAGAAACTATACTTCTCCTATCAACTTGAGAACAGCGTGGGTTGTACTAGTGCGTTCATACCCAGTAAACACATGGTTAAATGAAACATGGTTTCACTTGATAACATTGGGTTTGGAGGATAAAGGGTATACACACTATACCTACAGGTGAATTTTCCATAAATACCTAGTGCTTACAATTGATGAGCACAGGAAATATGGAAGTAACTACTTGGAGTGTTCCCTACAGTCTAGAGCATGTTCTTTCTCAAGAATAAACATGGATGGAATAAACAGAGACTAGCTCTCAGCTGAGGGGCACACTAGAGGACACACCTGGGAACAGATTGAAAAGACACAGGAAGCAGCCCTTGTAACCTTAGTGTTACTTGGCCTCTGGCATTCAGTTTTCCTCAAGGCAAAACTTAAGTCATTGGACTAGACAGCCTCTTAAGAGCCCTTTCATTTCTAAACTCCCATCTGGAAGTGACTTAGGAGCCAATCAGTACACCAAAGTTTTCCAAGTCCATAGGAATAGACAGAAAAACCTAGGCTGTGCCTTACAACAATTTAAAACTGAGATTCTGCATAAGCAACTACTTGCTGATATTCACTCAGAGAGTAGTCTGTGACTCACACCAGGTGAATTTTCAATAGGAATCTGGTGGTCACTTACCAGCTACATGTAGCCAAAACCTGAGAACTCTACCCGTGGTATCATGACCCACAAAAATAAGGCTTGCTTCATATAATGTATGTCTGCCTCTGGCCTAGAGAGATAGCTCGGTGGTTAAGAGCACTGGCTACTCTTCCAAAGGACCCAGGTTCTGTTCCCAGCACCCACGTGGCAGCTCACACCTGTCTGTGACTCCAGTTCCAGGGAATCTGGCATCCTTACACCAATGCACATAAAATAAAGCTAAATAAAGTATTTTTTAAAAACAAATTAAAAAATAGCCACTTCCCTCCCCTCTCAACCCAGCACTGTTTGTCATCATGGCTCTCACTGAGAGTATCCATTGATCACATCTATGAGGCACCATTTTCTATTATTTATGTTTCTTAGCAAATTTATTTTTGACAACCTCATGAAGTACTATTTTTATGATCTAGTCAAAACCAAGCACTAGAGATCCTAACCTATCATGAAGCTAATGCCAGATGACCAATCCAGTGTGGAGCCAGCACATGTGGGACAGAACTGTAATCCTGACTCTAGGAAAGCAAGAAGAGTTCTAAGCCAGTATGATCTATGCAACAAGTTCAAGGCCAGCGTGGGTTACATGGTTCTCTGTCTCAGAAACAATATGAAAAAAAAAAAGAAGCAATGAAAAATTTTTAAAAACCTGAAAGTTTTGACGCCTAAAATCATCACAGTATTGAAATATTTTGTAAGAGCTACCCTAGGCATCTTTTGTTCAATAGCATGGCCTGCCTCTCCAGGTTTTATCCCAACACCAACACATTCCCTCTGCTTTCTCTCTCTCTCTCTCTCTCTCTAACTCTCTCTCTCTCTCTCTCTCTCCCTCCCTCCCTCCCTCTCTCTCTCTCTCTCTCTCTCTCTCTCTCTCTCTCTCTCTCTCTCTCTCTTTCTCTCTCTCTCTCTCCCTCTCCCTCTCTCCCTCTTCCCATATGGCCAAAGTGAGTTGGAATGAGCTTTTGACTTTCTAAAACAATACTGAGACAGTGACTCAGTGAGGCTCCAAGTTCAAATCCTAAACACACAGGGGAAAAAAATGAGCTGTAGTAGCATGCATCTATAATCCAAGCACTGATGAGGTAGACAGAGGAGGGCCCCTAGAGTGCATGGGCTAGCCAGTCAAGCCGGTTGGTAAGCTGGGTGGGGGAACGGGTTAAAAAGAAGTCCTTGAAGCCAAATAGTCTTTCCCCTTAGAACAAACTAAGAAATTCCTAATATTTCTTAAACGTGTGTGTGTGTGTGTGTGTGTGTGTGTGTGTGTGTGTGTGTGTGTGTGTAACTACAAAGGACCTAGGAGCTAGGAGTAGATAGAATCCAAACATAGGATGGTCCTGTTTATGGTATGGGTTGCACATAAGGACTACTTCAGAAACTAGCAGAACAAACAGGAAACATGTGCCTGAGTGTTGAACTGCAGCATGTAAGGTTTCCAGGAGACACTTCATATTGATAATTTAGCTGCTACTTGTTACATTGCTGTAAAAATAGGCTTCAATAATATTGTGATGTTCATTTCAACCCTTAGGGCATAACTCAGCTCCATTTTTATCTTAATTCTGTTATCATTTCTTCCTTAGAAACTGATGCCCTTCCTTTCTATAAGGGTAACCTTGGCTCTATTGTCAAACCACAGATTCCTGCTACACAGCAGTTGCTGGTAGTGGGAAACTTCCATCCTTCTGGTCTTCTTCACCTCTTCCCCCTTGACTGAATTAGAGCTCCCCAAATGCCATTAGTGAATATGGTAGTGTTCATTATGTGTTCTTGCTGCTGTTTTCTGCCTTGTCTGGATGCTAAGGACTTGTGCCCCCACATATGACAGGCTCATACTTCACCCTGGGTTACAGTCCTTACCCCTGGTATGTTCTTAGAATTGTTAGGTTGTTTTCTTTTTCCCTTCACTTTAAAAAGGGAAATCCCTTTTCCCTCCCTTTAAGTCTTGTAATAATGCTTTTCAGACATACGTAAATCATGACTTACTAGAGAAGACAAGATTCTCTTTTAAGCAGTCAATTAAAATTTTCCTGTGAAATGCTGATCAAATCATACTTCTTGGTGAAAACTACCTTTTCTATTGTAAGATGTACAACAGCATCGTTTTTTAAAAGAAAATCATTGCTTTATCAATTTTCTATGTTCCTTGCAAAATATGCTTTAATATTTATTCTGAGTTCATGCAGTTGAGCTCATGTATACATAGCCTGTGGCACTTTGTTAGGAAGAATTCTTGTGCTGGCCCTTTTTGTGGTACTCCACAGACAACTGGAGGCAATTCATACGTGCTTAAAAATGATTGCTTAAATTTGTAAAATATTAATTATTAGTAAACATGGCTGAAGTTTCCAAAACCAGTGGTTTTTGGGTTTTTTTGTTTTTGTTTTTATTTTTTGTCTTACAATTGTTGAGTTTTGCCGTATGGTTAATGATTTTGAAAAATAAGTTAAGATTCTATAGTTTGTTGTAATACTTTGAGAAGATCGCATCCATCAGCTAAATTTGGGGAGATAAGGTGCATCCATTTTTCCTCTAATCTGAATGATAACAGGAAGTAATTTGAAAGTATTAGATTCATAGCTGGAGATGTAGCTCGGTTGGTTAAGTTTTCCCAGCATGCACAACACACATATAAATGCAGTTTAATTCCTTACAATTTCAACATTTAACAAATGGAGGCAGGAGGATCAGAAGTTCAAAGTCATTCTCAGCTACATAGCAGAATTCAAACCCTCATTAGGATACATGATACCTTACCTCCAAAACAAAAGTATTAGATCTATGTGTGCCACTGCTGACTTTTGTTTTGCCTTTGAAAGTTTTTCCAAGTTGTATTTATTCTATCTATACTTCAGTGTATCATTTTAACCTAATATTAAAAAACATACTATAAAATGAAATGTTATTTAAAAATAATAAATGAAAGAATCAAAGCAAAGAGAAAATGGAGGCAGAAAATAAAGAACAAAAGACTAAAAAATGCTACTCCAAGTAAATACAGTGCTTGTAAAGTATCTTAAAAGTATTCTGCACTGTAGTCAAGTGATACCATTTGTTTACAAGCCATTCTGTTTGAAATGACTGTAATGAAATAATAGAAAATTGACTGCCTCTCACATTCCAACAATAGCAAAGTGCAGACTTTGCTAAGGAAGAAGGATCTTTCATACCAAACCTCCATTAAGTGTAGAATTTTACATTTGTCTTGGCACTTATTTACTCAATTAACTGGTACCTAGTAAATTTAGTAAAGCTTTACCATTAGAAATCACATTGTGTAGTTTTTAAAAATCAGATAGGGAGTATGAACCAAGCTGTGAATCTGTAGATTTGCAGGGCTCAGCTAAGAAGAGGACAGTCCTTGGAATAGTGTCTGATCAGTATTCAGAATACATGGAAGCTGGGTCTCCATTGCCTAGTTTAAGAAGTAGTGTTAAGAGTTACCAAGATCATGTTAAAATGGTATCGCTGTGGCAGCTTAATATCAGTATGACTTCATGGGCACTCAAGGTTCAAGAGAAATGAAATTGTAGCTTGAGCTTTTGAGTTTACCTTTACATATTGTTTTTTGGTATTAATGACTGAATACTGTGAGAGAGGCAATCTCGTTATATTTAACATGCAGACACTTTTTCTTGTCCTTGTTGCCTAAAGCAGTGGCTCTCAACCTGTGGGTCATGACCCTTTTGGGAGTCAAACAACGCTTTTAATAGGAGTCACTAAGATCATCAGAAAACATAGATATTTACATTACAATTCATAAAGCAAATTTACAGTTATAAAGCAGAAGCAGCAATGATAATAATGTTATGCTTGGGGGTCACAACAACATGAGGGACTGTATTAAAGGGCCACAGCATTAGGAAGGTTGAGAACCTTAGAATACAACAACTATTTCCACAATTTTTACATTGTATTAAGTATTGGGAGCCATCTTGGGATGATTAAAGTATGTAGGAGGATATACTTAACGCCTATGAAGTACTGTAATATTTCAAATAAGGAACTTACATTCAAGCATTATGGAATTAGGTCTGGGATTGTGCAAGGTACTGAAATGGTCCCTAAAGATACAGGAGGATTCCCTTACACACAAATTGGTGACCATTTAGTTATCAGTAATAGCAGTAGGCCGCCTCTCAAATTGGCCATACTCAATGGTCATTTAAGCAACTCAGTTAAATCTGTTGAACCATGTTCTGTACCACATGGTTTTGTTTGTGTATATGTTTTTCAATCTAAAAGTGGAACTCTGCCATTGTAATTTATAGCTTCATTATGACACTTGACCCTTTATTCACCAACTGATTACTAGGTACCTCCCATCGGCTGTACTTGACTCCTGGCTGAGGATATAGAGATAAGTAAAAGTTAACTCGTTGCCCCAGAAAACTTGCTTACAGTAAGTTCAGTGTATAGACTGATATATTCACTGAAAACAGTATGGTGGCATTGGATCAGTAAAGGAATGAACTGGCCATTACAGAAAACAGAAAGGACAGCATAGACCAACTAGAAAGGGAATTGACATTGACTGACCCAAGCCATAAAGGATTATCAGGAAGTCACTGGTTAAAAGAGATGGGAGCAGAAAGAACAAATATAAACACCAGTGTCACTGGTGGCAGATCTAAGTCCTGAGAGACATGTCTTGCAAATATCACAGAATGCACTTTGAGAAGCCCAGAGTACTCCAGGACAGTGACCCCACATGACCTGATGCAGAAAAAAAAAGGTAGTGAAGAAAAAAAAAAAGCTGGGCGTTGGTGGTGCATGTCTTTAATCCCAGCAGAGGCAGAGGCAGGAGGATCTCTGTGGTTCGAGACCAGCCTGGTCTACCGAGCGAGTTCCAGGACAGGCTCCAAAACAATACAGAGAAACCCTGTCTCGAAAAACAAAAAAAAAAGCTAGTGAAGTCCAATTGGATAAGGCTGCAGTCAGCTTTTAGACAAATGAATTTTTTTATGAGGTCACTCAAAAATGAACAAAAGTATGGATATGCAAGCCAATGACATGACAGTTTGTTGTTATCGAGTATTATACACTATTGGGTATTCACACCAGTATCACAGTTATTTAGACCATAATATTGTGGGGCCTAGGTCCAATCTTGTGGGACTTCAGTGTATATACAGTTGGCATTGACTTAAGTGTTCAATACTGTACTCATCACTCTTGATCTGGGTGTTTCTTTCTCTAATTATGTGCTATGTGTTGTTGTTATTAATCTGCCTGTTAATGTTTGTCAGTTCTCATTGACTTGATGGATCTGTTCTAAATAATTATTTGTTTTATTTAATGAATGGCTACTGCCACATTCAGTGCTGTTAATGTATTACCCTTTTATTTTAGTCCTGTGTTCCTGGGGTAATTTTTGAGGTATGTTTAATTCTCCCTTTAGCTTGGTTTATTCAGTTGTTTATAATATCTGTTCATTATAAATGATGAACATCACTATTTACTATGCTCATTTAATGACATGTTTTTCCTGTCTATCTTTGTCACCATTTTCATTAAATAATTACCTCTTCCCCACATCCAATGGGTAAGAGTCATCCCTGTAGGCAGAAATGTATCATCTGAAATTATCTTTACCTTTGACTAGTCAAAAGGCAAAATTAAACGAGCAAATATTTCCTTACAGACAGATTGGTGGCAGATATGGCCACTGATGTCAGTGCTGTCCAGTCTTCCTTCATTAGTTCAGCAGGTTGTTACTTAGCACTCAAGTGACATGGAGTTTGGAGGGTCTGATCCTTTCTCCTGACAGCACAGATAGAGTTTTTACAGCACTGTGCTGCACTTCCAGGCTTGAATACTGACAAATTTCACTGTCTGCTTATTGGCCCTGAGCTTGGCCTGGGAAAGAAGGAAAACCCCAGTGGGTGAGCAGTAGCCTACAGCTCCCTTTTAACTAGCTGCCTTCTGTGAGTAGTGCTAGTTTATCAACTGCAGCTAGCCTCTGCATGTGACTTGGTCATCCTTCCTCCTCCTACCACATCAACCTGCCCCATTCATTCATCCAGGACTCCTTCCTAGCCCAGTGCTTACAGTCTCCCTGAATCCTTCTCAAGCTCAACCGCCTCCCCTTGGTACACCCTCTTAGCCATTCCATCCTGACTTCTCACTGAGATACCTGCTCCTGTATGCTGCTATTCATCCCCTATGTGCCTGCCCTCTGTGAGGTTTCTAAACTGCACTGGCAACCTCTTCATCTGTGTGGTGTATACCTAAGTGTAGCCACCAGATAATTTCTGTTAAGACTTCCTGAGAAGCAGAGGAGATTTGAATTTGAGCCCAAAACTCCCAATTCCTCTACCCTTGATTTCAAAGAATCCATGTAGATTTTGGAAATTAATTCATGGAAAATTCTCATGTCACTTTTCTGCCTTCTCCTTCTCTACTCCTCTGTCAGAGCAAACTCCTTGCATGTTCTCATAGTGACTTTGCCTTTGTGTGATCACATACTGATTCCTATATTTTGTACATTCTCCTCCCATTAGCCAACCCCTGACATTCAGAATTCTGCTAATAGACCATTTCAGAGAAGCTCTGCAGTCTTCCACTGCACTCCGCTCCCTTACTGAAAAGTCATAGCCCTAGGTCTTGCCCTTCCTCTTAGAATAAAAATCCAAATCCTTTCCTGCTTAGGCCTGTACTCCCTGCTTCTCTTTGTGTGTGTGTGTGTGTCATGTCACCTTCCCACTTAGGATGCTTATAACCTTTTCTCAGGCTTGTTGATCTTGGTTCCGGACTGTGCTGGCTAGTTTTATGTCAACTTGACACAAGAGTCATCTGAGAGGAGAGAACCACAATTGGGAAAATGACCCCACCCGGTTACCCTGTGGACAAGCCTGTGGGGTCATTTTCTTGATTGATAATTACCATAGAAGGGCCCAGATTCATGTGGGTGATGCCACTCCTAGGCTGGTGGTCCTGGGTACTATAGCTGAGCAAGCCAGTAAGCATGTTCCTCTATTACTTGTGCATCAGCTCCTTTCTCCAGGTTTCTGCCTTTTGACTCTTCTCAGGAATAGAGTGTGGCCTAAGAATTATAAGGTAGAATAAACCCTTCCCTCTCCAACTTGCTTATGGTTTTGGTGTATTACAGCAATAGCAACCCTAACTAAGACATGGATCTTCCTTCCCTATTCTCCTCCCACTTAGTCTAGCCCAGCAGCAATGCTCATTCTCAGCCTCCTCCATGGGACACACCAGCTGAGGTCTGGCATCTACATTTTCCTTTCTAGTCTGAAGGCAGGTTCAGGATATCAGAGGCATGGGTGTATGTATTCACCATCACCCAGAATACACAGCTACTTGGGAAACAGACAGGGATATTGTACCAGTCTATGAATTCCTCTTATGATGCTACCCCTGACTTTCAGACATGTGCAGCCATATTGTTTCTCCCTAACAGTCCCTTTCCACTGTAATGTCATCTTTCAGATTGTAAAGACTGAGTTGAGCATCAACATTGTCTCTGAACTAGTAGGGTAGAGTGTTTAGAGCCCAGGAACATTATGTATTCCTTCATTATCACTTATTCAAATATAGAGGTATCTCAGAATTTTAAGATAAGATTCAGATTCCTTTTCCCAGAAGTCCATCTGTTTTATTTTTACATGGTCTTCCTGAAAATGAAATCAGGATGATTTCCTTGTTATTGGGATCTGTATTATGTATGTGCAGTCCAGCAAAGTACTAACACATAATTATAGCAATAGGACAGTTTCCAAGCCAAGATTATTCACCTTAGAGAGCTACATCAGTGGGACATGGGCTATAGCATAAGGAAAGTAGCCTGTGTGGCCAACTCCACCCTGACACACTCGTCTCCTCAGAGCTGTGTTCCTGTTGCCGCACTTCATGGCATGAAGGTGCCACATGGACTCCGTCTTTCACTGCAGCCTGCATTCAGCACACAACTGCCTTTTGCCGCCTGGTTTGAATGTCTGTCTATACATACTGATGCTTTGTGAATGGTGGTAGAGGCACATTCCACTCGCCTGTGCATGTGGAGGCCAGAAGTCTACTTTGAGTGACTCTAGACTTTCCACTTAATTTTGTGTATTTATTCATTTATTTTGAGGAGGTTGTTGTTTTAATCAGAGTCTCACTGTATAGATCAACTGGCCTGGAACTCATAGGGATCCACCTGCCTCTGCCTCTGCCTCCCTAGTACTAATACTAAAGGCACTGGACACCACCTTATTAATTAAAACAAGGTCTCCCTATCCTTCCTAACCTTTCTTCCCCCTCTCTCAATTTAGAGATCAATGTTTTTGTCAGGATGGTTCTAGCAAGTCCCAGGGATCCATCACCAGAAATCCCAGCTCTGGAGCTATAGGGACAAGCCACTATGTTTGGCTTTTATGAGGGAGCTGGGGATCTGAACTCAAGTCTTCATTTTCACACAACAGGCACATTACTGACTGATCTATTTCCCCTGTCCCATGCTACCACTTTTAACTTGCCCATCACATTGTGGCTCTCAGACTATCCGGACATAAGACACTTAACAGTTCTCTGCCTGAAGCCAATACAGAACTGCTCACCCAGAGTTAGGGGCTTGGCCTTGGAACTGAGTCTTGCTGTGTTCTTACTGACCTTACCAGCTGTCCCAAACAGTGGTTTCTCTCCCCCTTCCTCAACATTCCTAATTGCATACCTTCAGCTTGCCTTTCCATGAGTCCTTTAGATTCGGTCAGTCCCCTGAATGGGGGGGCAGAAATGTCATGCCCATGGGGTTTGTGCTTTAATTAGACCAAATTCAAATTCAGAAAGCAAGATGTGTTGGAAATATACTTTCTTAGACGTTTCCTGGAGCTGGAGTGCAGTTTAGTGGCAGGGCATGTGTTTAGCATGTGCAAACCCCCTCCCTGGAAAAAATCCTTCTGTAGTAAAAAGTGAAAGCAGGTTGGGGGGATATTCTAAATATTAAGACAGCTCAGATGATGGGCAAATCTGGTTTGAGAAGATGAGTCTTTGACCTTCACACTGTCTTACTCTGATGATGGTACATGCCTTCTGTTTCCTGGACAGTTTTCAAAGGTCAGAAGAACTAGCCTATAAGATAATGTGTGGAAACTATGCTTCCTTGTAATTAATTAGATACTGAAATGCAGAAGCTGCTTCTTATTTCCTAACCTCTACTACTATCACACACAGTAGCCTGGCAATAGTAGCATTTCCATAGTAATTAATGTTAATCTACAGCCTTTTTTTTTTTTTTGGTTTTTACAAGACAGGGTTTCTCTGTATTGTTTCGGAGGCTATCGGTCCCACCTGGCCTCGAACGCACAAAGATCCACCTGCCTCTGCCTCCCGAGTGCTGGGATTAAAGGCGTGCGCCACCACCGCCCGGCTAATCTACAGCCTCTTGAAAGGGAATTACTACCCAACATTCTACTGACCCTACGGAGTAAGGGGCAATTTAATACTTTTTGCCTCTGTCCTTTTTTCCCCCTATTATTTTAGTGTAGAGGGAAGAGATAACACCTTGCAGTGCAACCTGTTTTAATTTCATAATTCTTCTATAAATTCATTTGTCAGCCTGGAGAAAAATATGTTTCAAATATTTACTTGCTCTATTCTTTTGAGTTATTGCTGTGTGAAAGGTCTGCCTCCCTCTGCTTCGTGGGATGTGTTTCCCTGTGAAAGATGGTTTGGTACCCTGGGTGGATGAAAACAAACTTGAGAAGACCTATTGTAGAGCAGTGTTTAGTTTCAGTGAACTCTTTCTGTGCAGTGTCCATGGCTGTCCATGGGTAACTGATTGTAGGACCCATCTTGAATACCAAAATCCCCAGATGCTCAAGACTCTTACAGTAAATTGTGTAAATGCTGCGGGAATTGGGATCGCAATGTTTTTGAGAAGATGACAAAGAAAAGGTGTGCATGTTCGATTCATGCACTATTTTGCTTTTGTTTTTATTTGTTTTGTTTTTGTTCTTCTCATACAGTTTTGGTACTGATCGGTTGACTCTTTGGATAAGGAACCTTTCAGATATGGAGGGCTGACTTAATACCCCTTGACTTTAAAGTACAGGTCAGAATTTAAACTCTTCAGTTGTTATTTCCTAAATAATTTCACTTTTTTAACCTTAGCTTGCCTTACTCACAGAGCTAAGACCTATACTGACCATAAAACTCCTAGAAGCTTACAGCCCCTGTACACTGTTGTCCAGATGTTTCAACTCTGGGTCTTCCCTCCCCAGACAGCTCTTACTGCATTCACCTTTTTGAGAGGGTAAAGCATAATTAAAAGCTGTCATTTCATAGTTGATATTTTAATAGATATTGTGCCCAGCTGCTCTTCTGGTGTAGAGAGTTCCTAAGTAAATGTTTTGAATTGTGTTTGAATCCCCTATGGCAATATTATCACAAAGGGAACACTTTTATAAATTGAAAATAAATTATCCTGATTACATTGTCATATTCCAAAATACAAACAGAGGAGTGGGAGTAGTGTTAATGAAAAATATTTCTGCATTTTAGTTGTAATGGGAGACCATGAAATGGACAGATAAGAGACAAGATCTTAGCAGAGAAAGAATGAATAAAAATTTGTATGATTTAGAAAAATAAGCCAAAGCTGGGAAAGTTACGTGTTGGAGGAGAGGCATGTTCAGTGGCAGAATACTGGCCAAGTCTGCCTTGGCAGAACCAAGTGGAGTTCTGAAGGGTCACAGCTAGTGGCTGAAGAAAAGCATTTCTGAACCACAGCCTGCATGCAGCCTGCAGTCTGCATGACTATCCACAGCAGTGTGTGCTTCCTTCCTGCTGAGGTGCTGAACTTCTGTCCAGAATTTCTCTCTACTTGTGCTGGGTTCTGTCTGTATGGGGATGGTGAGAAACATCACAGAGGAGCTATATCCAAGGATCCTCGCAACAGAAAGCTAGGTTTTGTTGGAACGTGGCCTTACTCTCCACGAGCCTCTAGCCTATTAAAAACTTGTGGCCTGTGCTTTTGGATTGCTGGCATGAAATGATCTCCAAAGCCTCTACCTTGCTAGTCTCATCCTCTTCGCTCCATCACAGTCTGACTTAACACTCCTCATACTGCTTTTGTCTTGGACTCAATTGGTATAATGTCATCTTCTGGCACCTCTGGCTCCCTGTCTTATGGCTTCCCTGTTTAATGACTTAACTCCTCTTCTGACTCTTTATCTTTGACAGTAGAAATAGTATTCCATCTCTCCCTTCTCACATTCTCCCACAGTCACCATAGTAACTGTGAATTCCACCCTGTGTGTTTTGATGTTTCTGATAGTTTAATCCTTGTCTCCTGAACCACATCCTCTTCTTTCCAGGGTCCTCCTAGGCATTTCAGGTGTGTTACTAGCATCTCAAGTTGAGCAGATCTGAACTCTAACTCTAATACTTGCACCTTCCCAGAAAGCATGGCCCTCTTTTCTTTCCAGTAGTTCAGATATTCATTGCTTAAATTGGAAGTCATATTGGTTTCTCCTGACACTGTATGAAGTCATAAGGTCTTCATTTCTCATGGAGTCTCTCTTACATACTCCTTTTACTGACTGCCTTTGTGCCCTCACAGTGATTATCTTTGTTATCCATCAGGTTTTAAAATGGTTTTATGCAATTTCTGTATACCACTCAGCACCAGCTCTTGGTTGTGTCGGGCATCCTCCATGCTACAACTAGGATGTCTTGTTCTATCTCCAGTCTCTCTGTAAAAGAAATACAAAGGTTACCAGAAGCACAATTCTTCCCAAAAGAGTTAAAATTTGTCAAGAAAGCTTGAGTAGGCTATATTTAAATGAATACATGCTGAAGACAAGGCAACTCCAGTAAATAGCGTGGGACTATGGATAACTTATGTCTGTCTATGTGAAATATGTTGAATTTGCCTATAAAATTTGGGATTCTAATGGATTAGTTTTCTGCTACTGGGAATATTAAGGATTAACCCTAGGCCAAAATTTGATTTTTCCTATCTCACAAAAGCTATAGCAAATAAATAGGATCATAAAATTAACTTTTATTGTTCTTCAAAGATCTGGATTCACTTCACTGCTCTCACTGAATTAAATTACTTAAATAATTTGTTTATAAGGGGGAAAAACAAGTTAACTTGGATAAATAAAATATAGATTATTTACAAAAACCTTGAACTTTTAAATACTTAAAAATATGCTTGTTGTCTTAACCTATGTATCTCATGTGTAGGAGTTTGGTTAATCACTGATGTCTCATTAGACACAAATCCTCTAATCAGAAAATAATTCTATGAATCAATATAGACTTACCCTGCAAAGTGCATCTTGAATAGCATTAGAGTTTCCTTTGCTATGTTGGAGTAAACTTTCTTGAACCTGATTTAGAGTTGTTCCAAACTCTCAGTAAGAAGTTCCAAGGCTTTTGATATAGTGATGTAATTTTTATAGCATATGTGAATCCATGAGTTCAATTCCCTAACCCTGAAAGAGTAAAAAAAGTGAACAAGAAAAATTTGAAACTTTTATCTTTTCTCATATAATACTGAAGTTAATTTTGTTCTTGGTTTAGCTTAATTTACTTTTTCTTAAACAAGAATTAAGAGAGAGCTGGTGAATAAGACGTCTGAGCCATTGACCAAACAGTTTATAATTAATAGAAGCCTCTATGTGTTTATTTGTGACTGAAAGGCTGTGGAACCAGGTGGAACAGAAACTTCGGTCAATACTGCCCTTCTTAGCACTTCACAATTCACTATGGCTGCCTTCCTTATAATAGCACTCCATTGCTTCTTCTATGTCTCATCCCTAAACAGAGCTTGTTCTTCAGTGTCCAAAAAGTGTTAACAACCTTTGAAAATCAAATCATCCCCTTCCTAAGATACTTTCCAAGAAGTGAGCAGATCTGGGAGCACACTGTGGTAACTGGCTATAGCCAGGCCCCTTTAAACATAGTGAATACTGAAGAGAGAGAGAGGCTCTTTTCCCATTCGATAAAGAGAGTTCACTTCATACTTTTAGACCTGTGACTTCTTTTGAAAATATTTCTTTTTTTTGTGGATTTTCAAGATAGGGTTTCTCTGTATTGTTTTGGATGCTGTCCTGGAACGCACTCTATAGAACAGGCTGTCCACAAACTCACAGAGATCCGCCTGCTTCTGCCTCCTGAGTGCTGGGGTTAAAGGTGTGCACCACCAACGCCCGAAAATATTCCTCTCAAAAACATAGTGTCTTAGTTTATGTAGCCACTTCTCCAGTTTTGAACACATATTTTTTATTTGTAATGCAACTATATCTATAATGAACATTATGCATATAAGTTACTTCCATGGAATAGGTCAGCAAAGGTGAATTTTGCAGGTTAAACTTGAGGAGTTAGTTATTACCCTTTATTGTGCTGCAGTACCAGCTCACATTCCCACCAGCAGGGTGACTTGTTCCTTGACTTTTTCTAAATATGTTGTTAACTCAGACCAAAAAGTGGTGCTTTGTTTGAATGTGTATTTCTTGGATGATGCCTGGACCTAATCATTAGTACTACTTTGTCTTTCTAGATTCAGTCTCTGTGTACCCTCTTGTAAAGTATTGTTCCATGCTTCTTTCTCACATTGATTTACCATGTCTTTGACTTTTTATGTGGTGTTTATTAAAGCAGGATATTAACCCTCTGTCATATTTGTAACTGACTTGGGTCTTTAGAAATGAGTGGAGTTTGCCTAAAAAACTACAGCAAAAGAACACTTCTTGTACACAGAGCTAGCTACTAGCCTCAAGCAGTGAACTGAGGGAAAAGGCATACCTTCACACATGTGTGGTGATTGGTCCATATAGAAGGTGCTAGAAGGAGTGGGAAGATGGGCCGGAGTCTTTGATAAAACATTTGACCTTGATCGCCATATAGTTGAAAACAATGAGAGAATTCTGAATGGAGAAGTATAATAGATTTTATTCATAGCCACCACAGAACTCAAAGTTTTCATTGGCCCCCAAAGTGTGTTTTCTCTTGGTAACTTAGTCACTTCACCCTACAACTTTTCAGTTGTCATTACTTCCTTTTGAAACAATTAAATTCAATTATTTCACTTACTCATGGTGCTTATGTCAACAGCTCTTTCCCTCTAAGGCTCTCAACTACTTGTCTTTGTAGGACAGGCACGACACTTGAACTGTTTGTAGGAGCACTTGACAGTGTTGAGAGTGAGAATGACCTTTTTAAGCTTTTCCATGGCAGAGATGTTGTTATAAAGCCTTTCAAATGAGTAACAGCTTGACTTGGTTTAGCCAGGCACTTATCAAATACTGGGTAGCTTGTTAACCTCAGGTGGAATAACTTAGGATTGTAAGATAATCACCTGAGTTCAGAGCCCAGCACTACCACACACCAGGTCACAGTGTTTGGCTCTTGAATGAGAAAAGGCGTACCAGGTGATATACAACTCATAGAAATGTATCCTGGATATTAATGCTTTATCATTTTGGACTGTCAGATGTGAGGAGCAGCCCTTCTCTTCTGTATTAAAAATGTGCATCTGAGCACATCTCTGTGTCCTGGTGACTATCGTCTACTCTGAGTTCTTTCTCCTTTAAAGTGAAATGCCTGTAAAATCAGTATTTAACTAATAAATTTATCTGTATTCCCCCTTAAAAAAAAAAGTATTGTCTTCTCCGACCTTGGACTTGGGAATTGAAGTAAATATCTTAGCATTGTTCTCTAGTTGTTAAATCTTGGTGAGTTCTGTTATGTTTTAATACTCAACTCTAGGACATTCTTTTCCATTATAATTTTAATTTCCTAAGCAATTTGGTTTGTTCACCTTCTATAAAGGGAAAGCCTTTTCCTTGAGAGAAGCCTTCCCGTCAGCCTGGTTCTAGAGCCGCATCAGTCCCAAATAAACACACAGGAGGCTATATTAACTATGAAGCTGTTGGCCTTGCTTGTTTCTTACCGGCTAGCTCTGACTTAACTAATTACCCCATACTTGTTAATCTAAGTATTTCTCTTACCGGAGAGGTTTCCGGGCTTCCTACCCCATGGCGCTACATCTCAACTCTCTGTGTTTCTCCTTCCCAGAGTCCTCCTGGATTCCTAGTCCCACCTATCTAGATTCCTATTGGCCAGCAGTGCTTTATTGACATAGGACTTCCCCAACATCTCCTCCTTTCTGTTTAAACAAAAAGAAAGGTCTTAACTTTAACACAGTCAAATTGTATATAACAGAACAGTTATCAAATAAGAACATAGTTACAATATTTTAGCAAGATTTAAAGAAAATGTGATCCATCCCATCCTTGTGAGTCCAAAGTTCTATATGTAGCTTATCTTTTATCATAACTAAGGAAAACTATAATTATAACTATCTCTCTTCAACTCCATCAAAGACCACAGAAGGATAATATATATATATATAGGTAAGGTCTTTGGAAAGCTGAAGAGATTAAAAGAAAAAAGTATAGAGCCAAATATTCCGAGTTCAGCCTTGACTGTAATTGGTTGGTATAAATTGTATAGTACCTTGAGAAACTCTTATTTTCTTAAAGTTTGGGGGGAAAAAAACTTCTACATTTATTTCCATTCTTTACAGTGCTGTTTTTCTTTTAGGTATTCTGAACCAGTTACCTGTTCTTAAAAATAATAATAATAATAATAATCAGGGTATTGATGGCAACTGTAGGCTGTGGTGTTCTTACAAAGCTTGTGATGAATCCTGAGTGAAGAATTAAAGCAATGGATGAGAGATTTGAGCAGAACTCAGTAGTCAAGCACATGCTTCGCCTGGTTTAGGGCACCAGCCACAAGAAAAACATGACACCTGGAAATCAGGTCTTGTTTTACATGTGGATTAAAATATTAGAAGTAAGACAATAAGGGGGTGTTGTATGCTCTTAGTCCCAGCTCTCAGGAGACACAGGCAGGTGGACCTCTGAGTTTGAGGCCAGCCTAGACTACAGAGCAAGTTACAAAACAGCCTGGACTACATAGAGAACCCCTCCTCACCACCACTCCCAAAAAGAAAAAAAATATATTAGAATTAAGCAAATCTCAACACTACTGAGGCCAAGGAAGGAAGATTGCAAGTACTAGACCATCCTGGCCTACATGGCAAAACCCTGTCTCAAAAAAATTGTAGAATTAAAATATTTTATGCCTTTTCTATTTCCATCAACATAAAAAAGAAGGTGCTTTGGAGGAGAAAGTTGGTGTAATGAGTAACAGAGACACTATGTCATAAAAGCACACCAGAGATGACTGTGGGCCTGCTTACCCAGCTGTCATCTAATGGGCAGGAATTAGAAGACTGAACACTGTCCTTGTAGATGCATATGAAATGCATCATTTGTCCTTGGAATTCTTGACTTGTCTCTGCACAGTAAACGTTCAATTATCCATGCTAATAGAGGGAAGCCAGACATGCATAATTCCAAAGAGCCAGCAATGTAAGGAGCATTTTAGCAGCAGTTTGCCGTTTGTATGTGACCTATTCGGGGTAGAATTATTTTCCTAAGTCTGCTTGTTTAGCCATCCTAGAGAAGACAAGCAAAAATCAAACTGGGTTATCTGTAGAAGAATATTTAACAGTTAATTCTAGAGAAAAAAAATGCAGAACCTCATACCTGCTGACATCTTTTCTTTTTTTCTCTGACTTCATTAGAATGTATGCTGTCAGAAGGATAAGAGATGCCTTCCGAGAAAATAAGAGTGTAAAGGATCCTGCAGAAATTCAAGCCCTGGTAAATAAAGCCAAAAGAGACCTTGAAATAATCCGTAGACAGGTAAGATGGTTCAGTGACAGACTACTTTTCATTATGTGTCTTCAGCTTTGACGTTGCCTCCTTGATTGGACATCACTTTGGTGTTTGTGATTTACACCACAGGATGGTGAGGCACTGTCCTCTTTTCTAATGCAGACGCGTAAAGATGAACTATCCTTTCACAATATTCAAGGACATCTTACAGTAGAATACCAGCTTTCCAGAACTTCCAGGGCCTGGTGCTTATGGGAAACTACAGTTGATGCCTCGAGTGTGAGAAACTTGGGCAGAGGGGCTACTTTTTAATCCAAGTGTTTTTAGGATGTACTGTACATGATTATGTGGCACATATCAAAGCATAAATATACCCTCCTTTTTCTCGTATTTTTCATCAGAATTTAAGGTGAATAGAATGGGTTATAAGCGTGAGTTATATTACCATGTAGAAGATGTGTTTGCAGGTACAGGGTACAGAGCACATCTGCTCACATGCTGGCCTACAGTGACTCCTTACAGGTGTTTCTGTTTTCATTCTGCATCAGTGTCAGGAGTCACCCTGACTTAGTCTTGTTTTTCAGAGCTTTGTAAGGTGAGTCTTGCACACATGGCATCACAGTCTCCTGATTAGTGTGCTAGTGTGAACTGTCCATCTTCTGAAGTAATTAAAGTATCAAAGACTGATGTAGTCTTCTGTTGATTGGCTTTCTGCCCTACCCTACACATTTCATTTTTCTTCAAATTGGCACAGCTCCATTTTTGTTTAAAAAATTTTTTTCTCTTATGGCAAACTTGCTTATGAATTGTAAAAGGGATACATTTCCAAAGTTCTGTTGTATTCTGTAACGTGATTTGTGGGCCCCCTACTTAGGAGTTGCCTGCTTGACTACCATTGCCTCTCATTCAAGTCTTTCCCTGACTCTTTTCACAATTGTCTCAAAGTAGAAATTAAACAAAAGTGATATTAAAAACCAAAATTTGCATTTTATGTCGAGATTAAATCCGCTTCTGTTGCCTACATAATGGAGCACTCTCTTCAAGAGTATCATCAGACTCTGATAATCCCCTGAGTCCTGCATTTGTCTAGTCAGAGAATAATTGAGCCACATTTGGACATGCCTAAGAAATGATTGTCAGCTAAAAGCCTGAAAAGGTAATAAGATTACCAGGAAAAGGCTGGTCTGCACATTTACATATACTTGAGAGATACAGATACATGTGTCACTTGGAAAACTCCAGGCTGGTGGCATTTTCCAGTCTCTGGCGATTGGATTATTTCATGGGATCCTCTAGCAGTAGAGCTTAGGAAGATAAGGAGCTTGAGTCTGTATGTTATATAAATGCACAATGATTCAGTTCTTTGGCACTTTCTCTGTGTAGAAATTGCCAAGCATGATCAGAACACAAACTGTGTTGGAAAGGGGACCTATAAATAAGCTCTCCCGCCATTTGCCATGCCCAATCTTTAATTGTCTGTAGTAGCTCTTGGTTTGAAATGCTAAAACTACTCTCTAAAGTTAAGCCAGGGTCGGGCTCATGGCTTAACAGTAGAATACTTGCCAACTGTGTACAAAGCTCCTTAATTCTATCCCCAAAATTGAAAAGAGAAAGCAAACCAAAAAATAAAAAGACCAGACCAATTATGTCCTTCAGCCAACGTTCTCAGTGAATATACACTGAAAACAGGCTGGGACAGCAAGAGAAATGGACTGTGAACAAGATGATGGTGGACACCTCAGGACAGCCTGGTGACTGCACTTTCCTCATAACAAATGCACACTGTCTCCTTCCAAGGTTTCCACAGTAACCTAGTAGAGCCACATGTTCCCCACCTTAGAGAGGCCTGACCAAGGCAGCATACTCACTGCACTGGAAAAGTTCACCAGTCATACCTGTTAATTCCTGTTTACTTCCCTTTCAGGCCAAACCTTCCTGTGCCACATTCACCATAGTAGAGCACTTTCTCAGCCAACTTGCTACAAGCTGATGTAAGCTGGCCTTAGAGCAAAGACCTGAAGTAAGAGAGGAAACTAGATTGACACACACACCATCTGTGCATTAGCCATTGTTATTGCCATCTCAGTTTCCTCAGTGTGTCCCTGAGTTCTATTCACACACTAGAGTGGATTTTTTTCCAAAGAAAGGATCAGATTGAGGCACTGTCCTGTTGAACTCCCCCCAGAGACTTCAAAGTAGCACCTTGACAATAAAACATGAAATTCTCATCTATTTTGTCTCACCCTATGAGGACAGGATCTGACCTGTGCCATAGTTACTGTTTCCACAAGAACCTATCTGCGTTAAATCCAGACTTGAGCTTCCAGGTATTTGACTTAACTCCTTAATGCCTGGTGGAAAATACAGGTGAGGATAATGGAGTAGTAGCAAGCATCAAAAAAGGTAATATATGAAAAGCCCCTGAAATGATAGTAGTGAATGGGAACTATCTACTGTGTAAAGAACAGGCTCACATAGAACTGATGCCCAGGTTTTGTTAACTAAATGAAAATGTGCAGTTTGTCCCAAGATCACCTCAGGCAAAGGATCTGTGCTACCAAAATTGTGATGTTTTCAACTCAGAACCAAAGATACCTAGAACTTCCTTTTAGAAAGCCTGAACTGTGAACGGATGGAGGAGATCTCATTAGGATCTTGACATATCACAACCATGAACCATGGTCTTTTTCCTATCAAGCCCTTCTACCGGAACTGCTAGGCCCCAGGCACCCACAGTTTGTATACCAATTCAGTCATAACTCCTCCCAGTTCTTTGAACCAGAAGTCTCGGACACCAGCCCAGTTGCCAGATACACTAAATTTAAAGGCAGCACCCTGCAGGAATGTTTTGTTTGTGATCTAACAAATAAAGCTTGCCTGAAGATCAGAGTGTGAAGCTAGCTAGCCATGATAGTTAGCCAAAGACTCCAGGCAGTGATGACACACACTTTTAATCCCAGCACTCGGGAGACAGAGGCAGACAGATTTCTGTGATTTCAGGACCACCTTGGGCTACAGGAGATTGATCCAGCCTAAAAGAGAAACAGAGCCCGGCAGTAGTGGCTCACACCTTTAATCCCAGTACTTGGGAATCACAAGCCTTTAATCCCAGCACTAGGGAGGTGGAGAGAGAAGTGATATGGCTGGGTAGAGACAGGAATATAAGATGAGAGGAGACAGGAGCTCATTGCATTCAGTCTGATGATTTGTAGGGACAGGATTGCCCCTTTGGTCTGAGGATTCAGTAGACGTTAAGAGGTCTCTCTTGTGACTGGCTCCTTTACTTCTCTGACCTTTCAGCATTTACCCCGATATCTGACTCCAGGTTTTTATTATTAAGACCTATTAGAATTCATGCTACAGCACCCCAGCTGAAATCCCTCCCCCACTCATATGATATAACTAACCTGTTACTCTCTCTACTTGCTAGTCACCCTTCTCAAGGGCAGTGTCTTCTGTCATATTAGTCACCTAGATATTATGAGGCCACCAAAATCCCAGTAATATTTTGTAATTTTTAAAGAACTCTCCAAACAAAAACCAAGGTTCCAGGAAAGCTGAATGCTTTTTCCAAGGACAAAAGCCCAAATGTGAGTTCAGACCTCCTCATTCTTTAACAAACTCAGAAGTTCAATGATATTAGCTCTCAAGTCAGTAGAAACTAATAGATAAAAGTCATCCCGCCTTTTTGTTCCAAGCATATCACTTACCTAGCTCAACCTCTCCTCAGGTCATTCACTCTTGCTCCACATTCTTAATGTGCAGGATATTGAATCTTCACTGTGGCAACCCTGAGGGATTCAGGAGGCACCAGCATTTCTTAGCCTTCACACAGGCTGTGAGGATTATTCTCATTTTGAAAAGAAGCAGATTGTTTTTCTTTCACAGTGAACAAGTCAGCCTCTTGTGTCTTCTCTATAATTATGGCCCCACATTTTTTTTCCTTGACATTCTTGGGCAAACTTTCTCCCTGAAACTTGCAGTCTGGTATGCCAGTCTCAAATCTCTATGCACCATATCATATCTCAAGGCCAGCAGCTACATTCCTCCACCATCTATCTGCATACTACCATTCTATTCATATAAGATGACTCTGGAAAGACACTGACCCAAGCAGTATATTGGCTTCTCTGCCAAAAGCAAGTTCTAGAAGAAGTCCTAACTAACTCTGCCTTTCCTGTTTGCTCTTCAGGGAGGGTCAGAAAGGTTGGATAAGATTTGGGACATGAGCCGGGCGGTGGTGGCACACGCCTTTAATCCCAGCAATCGGGAGGCAGAGGCAGGCGGATCTCTGTGAGTTCGAGGCTGGGCTGGACCGATAGCCTCCAAAACAATACAGAAGTGTAGTTGGACTGGATGAGCCTGCCTAAGGAGCTCACAGGCAGCCTGGGCAGCAAAGAATTGCACACACTTTATATCCCAGGCAAGAAGGTCAGCCAGATTCTTTTCCCTGATAAAGGAATTCCAGGTTTCCTTCTAGTACTGCTTATAAGGCATTAGCTGCCATTTCTATCAGTTAATCCTCCTCATTGGTTATAGTCTGCAGTCTCCCACATTTGTTGGTTGATTTTCTTGCTTTTGTTCCTTTTTAAGACAGTATCTCACTATATAACCCAGGCTAGTTTTTAACTCCCAGATGTTAGAATTCTAAGTTTGTGTCACCACACCTAGCTGCCCATTCTTCTGTTAAGGGAACATAATGTGGAGTACCTTGGTGTGGGTTATTGCCTTGTACTAGCCCTTGCTACTCTGGGTGGTGGAGTACCTCCAGCATCTCTAGCACTTGGGGCCTTCTTTCCTCCGGCATTCATGAAAATCATGTGTTCATTAAAGAGGAAAATAGTTTCTAAATGTTGTGAACTAAAGTTCTGACCTTTCTAGTATATGTAGCTTTATCATCACATGCCTGTGGGTAAGGCAGAAGAGATTGTTGGGAGTGAACACAGAGAAGAACAGTCATCCAGACTTAGGGATCTGTATTGATAAGATTCATTGGACACATGCATAACACCATGATTTCAGGAATTTCCACCCAAGTCTTGACTGATGACACCTGGGCTTGAAACTTGCGAAAATGAATTCACCTAAAAAAATATCCCATGGTTTCAGGAATGTTTGCCTCAATCCTTAGAATCTTAACACTTTGGCGTGAAAGCCAGTGTACCTATGTGGAGGAAGCTTGAGTTCTTTTCTGCCTATCTCATACCAGCAGGGGTCATTAGAGTGAAATAACTCTCCAGTTCCGGTTTCTCTTAGAGCAGAAAACCTTGGTAACAAAAGTTGGCTAAGTTACAATGTTGGGGAGAATGTCTTTTCACAGACCTTTTATGAAATGTGTGAACTGAGTGAGTTTCTTTCATCTGTAGGAAGGGAAAACTGTTCTGAATTGAGATGTTTCCTGCCACTAGCTTCAACACACTGATGAATTTAGCAATAAAATTGTAACAAGAAGTATTTGGTAACTCTATCAAGAATAAGAGCTTAATAAAATGTACATTGGTAGAAAGATGGCCACCAGAAAAACACAGTTTCTCTTATTACTCAAGTATTATTATGAAGATATATATTGTATGCAACTGTACACATTGATAAAGTGGATGTGTTCTGATTCCAGATAATGTTAGGGTTTTGCATAACATTCTTGGCATCAGCTTTCCAATACTTTCTGCTCCAGTGTTACTTCTTTTGCTTGATTTCTTTAACTATGTAGCTCAAACAGTGGAAAGGTTAGAATTAGGAACCTATTGTGGAAGCCATTAAGAGCAGACAGAATGTGCTACATTAAAGACAGAGGGGGATGAATTTTGGCTACTCTGAGCACATATACATACAAGGTAAAGTATTTTCAGTGTTTCTTCATGTGCAGTTAATTATTTCTTTTTTTTTTAATTTTATTTTCCAGTTTAAATTTAGATAAGAAACAAGGTTGCTTCACAAGTCAGTTCCAGGTCCCTCTCCCATTCCCTCCCTTCCTCCCGAGCCCCCCCCCCGTTATCCCCTCATTTCCCCAGGGAGGGTGAGGCCCTCCATGGGGGTGTGCATAGTCTGTCATTTCATATAGGGCAGGGCCTAGACCCTTCCCCAAGAGTTCGGGGTGAGAGTGCACCTCACATTGTTCTATGGGAGTCCAAAGTCCGTGTGTATACTTGGGATGGGTACTGATCTGCTGCCCAAGGCTCAATAGATTCCCTTATTTCTATAGTGTACTAAAAGCAAATTTAGTTGCTCAATTTTTGAGTATTTTGAGGGGTAGTAGATGAATTTCAAACCATCGGAGTTCTACTTTCATTGCTGTTTTTGTTGCTGTTGCTAAATGACCATTCAAGAGAAATGTCACCAGGAGCTGAGTGTGCTGCTGTGAAAAGAGCAGCTGGTAACTCAGACAGCCTCTCTCCATACCTGCACCAGTATCCTGGGAAGTGATGAAAGTCAACTAATAAAGGTGAAATCTACCTAGTAATTCTCATTCCTACAGAACACCTGTGAAAGGGGTAGGAATATTTTAGGTTCTGCAGGAGAAAAGGTAATGCAACCTGTGTCTTTCATGTGCATTTTGTTGAAGTACCATTGTAATATTGGAGAATGTCTAACGCATACTTAGCTGCAATTTTGGTAGACTAAAGGAAGGTTGATTCCTACATTAGTAATATGTGTAACACATTAAAAGAATTTTACACAGCCTACAAAAGTCAAAGATAGAAGCAACCCAAATGTCTATTGACAGATGGATAGATGTGTGGCCTGTACCTACAGTGGAATATGAGTCATCCCTGCTAAACACGGATATACCTTGAAGGTAGGATGCCTGGTGAAATAAGCCAGACATGAAAGCACAGCTGCTGCGTGATTATATATGTATAGTAATAGTTAGGGTCATAGAAGCAGAAACAGAATGGTTACCACGGACCCAAAGAGAAGTTGTTCAGGGGTACACAGTTTTGATTTCTGAAGATGAAAATACTTTAAAGATCTTACTGACAAAAATCTGAACATAGTTAACACTATTAAACTATATCCTTGAAAATGGTTAGGATGATAAATTTTTGTTAGGTATTTTTTTTCACAACTAAAAAATGGCCCAATGTAAATTTTCAGCTAGCCATTTAATTTTAGAGTAAAATCAAATGTTTTATGTACATGTATTTGAGAGTAGGAAGCTAAAGTCATTTGAAGCTTGAACTGGTGGATTTATATCTATGAGTCTTCAGTTTGCTTGTTGGAAAAAAAATGAAACAATTATATTCCAATTTCTAAAGCTACTTCCAGTTCTCAGTCCCATGATTGTCATAAACATCTGTCCCCTCTGTCTCTGCAGAACTGCTAATATATTTTCAAGTAAGCTTGTCTGTGCCAAGATCTCACTGATCATAATTTGCAAAGAAAATTCTGCTGAGTTTAGGCTGTAGATAAGCCAAGTTCTACACCAATATTTACTCATCATAAATTTCAAAACCTTGTCTTGGTATAATATGTCTGCTACCAGAGTATTGAATTATTTCTCTCATGTTGCTAGCACCTATGTTATTAGCCTTCTTTTATTTCTGGGAAGAATCTTAGCAGGACTTGAGTAAATGTGACCAGACTGTTTTTTGCCAGAAAATGAAATAGTAGTTCAAGAACAGTATAACTCGCAGGCAACAAAAAGATTAAAATGTTTTCCCAAGCCCCTCTGAATGGCAGTACTGTTTTTTTCTTGGTTTTCCTTGTCCCTGTACCCAGGCTGGCATCTCAACTATATTAAACACATCTGCTGCTTCAGTCTAAAGCGTTGTGTAATTTGCAATTCTGCATGCATACTGTCTTTCCTTTCTTGGTTATTGAGCACATGCCCCGTGCCACATAATTTTTGAAATCTTTGAAAACTGATTTGAGATGGATTATGAGGTCCATCAGAACCTTGTAGAAGTTCTTTTTCACTGGGGTTCTTCTCAGATCTAGACATTTCAATTCCCTCATTTAATACATCAGAAGCAGAGTTTAAAATCCTATCCTGGGATCTAAAGAAAGCTGTTAAGAGCATTGACTGCTCTTGCAAAAGGCCCAACCAAGTTCTATTTCCAGCACCCACATAGATATTCACATCATATGTTAATTCCAGTGCCAGGGAATTTGATTCCCTCTTCTGACCCATATGGGCATCAGGAATACATCCAGTACAGACATAAATGCAGGGAAAACACCGATTCATGTAAAATAAAAACTTTTTTTAAATCCTACTCTGGCAACACTTTCCCCTATGCCTAGATAGTTCAACTGAGATTAGCTCCAAGGATTGATCTTCACTTAAAAAGTGATAATAAAGCAGTCAGCAGCAGAGGAGATGGGCGCACTCTGTCTTGGACTTCAATAAAAAGTCTTACAAATGCAACATGAATTTATATACAGTGACCAGAATTGCACCCAAAGTGAACCCTGTGTCTTTTGGATATATGGAGCTTCTCTGTATGAATGAAATATTCCTCAGTCCCTTGTTGAAGTTTAAGGAGACAGAGAGACAAGAAGGGTTGTTTAGTTTTATAGCTTGTCCTATATAGAACATTCTTTTTTTTCCCCGTTTGTTCGATATATAGCTGCTCTGAAGCTATAAAAAAAAGACCTCTTCAGTAAGAATTTAGACTGGCTTTCTGCCTCCCTGCTTCCTGTAGGAATTCCCAGTTAACCCTGAAGTCTGAGACAACAGTCTTCCCATTCAGCATTACTGTAAAAGACATGCTTTTCATCTGCTTGCAGGTTGCCTATATGCTAGATTCCTCCAAAATGGACATTCAAAAAGCAAGATTCCCTCTCCTGTCCTGCTTTCTTGTGCAGTGGTAGTTCTTTAGCACATTCCTCATAGAGACAGCTCTATATGGATGCATGTGCTGGTTCTGTGTCTAGAAAACTTGGACAGTAATTTCACTAGGGAATTTTTACAATAATCTCCTTCTGTCTGCCTCCATGGTTCCTGATGTTCAGGAGAATTGTCTTCGCACAGGTGCATCCTGAAGCGCAGTCATCAGTAATGAGTATAACAGACTCATAGGCAAGAATCTCAGCTGAGTCCTGTACTTCTGGGGCAAGTTGCTTGTCTACCACTTTACTTCGTCCATAAAGCATCAAGGTGATGGCATGTCTGAGGTACCTCCTTGTACCACTCTATGCACAGACAGTACACAGTTCTTGGGGTACATTGTCTTGGTTTCTCATAAAAGCCTTAGTATGAAGCAGATAGTTATCCTGCTGTCTTGGAGGGGAAAGGTGACATTTTATGAGAAAGGGACCCTCACATCCATATCCTTCTCACTTTTAAGCCAACTCTCAGGACGACTCCCACTTTGGGTAGCCTTCTCTTTAGAAAAGATAATAATTAATCATATTTTTAAATACAATACATCCCAACTGCAGCCTTCCCTCCTTCTCTTCTTCCCTCTACTAGGCAGTTGTATCCTACTACACACATTAGAGGCCCTACCAACATGCAGGTTTCCATACAGGGCACTGGTTACATAGATGTCTCCTCTTCTCACTACCTTTCAGTCTTTTAAGTGGATCTGTGACAACTAAATTCCAGATAACAATTTTATTATGAAATATTTATCACATGTGAATAAAAGCATATTAGGTAATGAGAATCACAAAGGCGAGGCAGAAATTCAGTCCACATAATCTGGCTTATTTTAAATGTTCTTATCACAAAACAGACTGCTAACAGTAATAGCAGTCTGTAATAGCAGGTAGGGCAAATTAGTACTAGAGATTAACACCAAGGATGTCGTATTTGAACAAAAGTGTTCTCAAACCATTGGACAGTCATTAACTATCCTAGCAAACAGCTATTCCAAACAGCAGACTAAATGGGTAAATAGACAGACAGACAGCTTATCCTAGTGTCCATAGACATGAATGATCAACAAGGTGTATCTTGTCAAACCATGTATGAAATTCTGTTTACTTTCCTGTGGTGCTCATCTCAGAGTTTATTCCTGGGCATCAGGGTGTATCCCTAGGGATAACTCACCAAAGTACAGTAACTTGGTATCTGCAAAGGACTGCTTTAGCATCCCATTACCTGGATACCAAAACCTGTAGATGCTCAAGTTCCTATTGTAAAATGGTATAACATTTTAGTATAACCTATACATGTCTTCTACTAATTGTCTCTAGATGATTTATAATACCTAATACAGTTTACATTCTGTGCTGCTGAACTGTATTTTTAGGGAATGATGACAAGTCATATTCAGTACAGATGGCTGAATCCGTATCTATAGAATCCATGGATACAGAAGACAGGCTGAAGTAGTATCTCTGAATCATGTTATAGGTTTGTTTTCTGAAACAGGATCTTACTCTGTAGCCTCGGGTAGCTGCAAATCATGATCCTCCTACCTCAGCTTCCCCAGCACCCTCTGCCTGGGTCAAGGACCTTGCTTCCTTTGGTAGGTAAAGGAAACGTGGTTACATAGAAGTAGCCAAGTAATACGAGTTGTTTGTGTGTTTCTTTGGTGTCTTAGAGCTAGGGACATAACAGTGTAATTGTAGGGATGCTGGTGTAATTGTGTAACTTGTATAAAGGCCCTGAATCCAATACTGGGGACAAAAAAATAAATAAAAATTCAGTAGTCATCTTGGCTTACTAGTGTTGCATGGCTTTGTTTCTATGAGGACAGAAACTGTCCTGGCTGTTCTTATACCTAATATGATACTCTATACCTATTCCCTGCTGTAGTTTCAAAGGAGTGACCTAGACATATTTGCATTTCTTAGAAGATTAATGTCAGTAACTATGTGGAAAAAGTTATCAGTAAAGCCAAAATTCTTAAGCTAACTTTTGTTCATACCATGGAACAATAATGAAAACTCAAAATATTTTTCTCTTTGTAGTTAGCAGCCATAGCATATATACAAATCTAGGGCAATTGGTTATAGTTGGAATCTTGATTATTCTCTCATAGTCTCCTGTGGAAGCCTTGCTTCTGAGCTTTGTGCTTTGGGGATGCAGTAGAACCTATACAATATGGGGTCCCTGGGAAGAAGTTTGGTCAATGATTGTGGTTGTGTGCTCTCATATACACTTGGAATCCTGTCCATTGTTTTCTTGTTCACTTTCCAGCCCCTGGGTGGTTTTGCTGTACTGTGTATTTCCACCAACCATACCTCACCATCAGCAACCATGTAACAGACAATCAACTACAGACTGAGTTCTTCAGAACTATAGAGGAATCATTTTCCTATTTTAAGTTCATTATCTCAAGTATTCCAGCAACAGAAAGCTGAAAGTCTTTTAAGTTGAATTCTGGTTATAACTGACGGCAGATAAAGAGGTTCTTTCTCCCTGTGTACCAGTCCTACAGGCATTGTACATTTTACTTATGGTGATCCTTCCTGTAGGACCTCACCATTTTTCAGGAAAACAAATAGGTTTGGAAATCATCTCAGAGACAAATAGCCTGAGGCTGTATATCATTGAAGGTCAAAGCCAAGATTTACACTGAGGCTTCTGTAACCATACCATACATAGTGCTTCAAAGTAGGATCCTTCAGTTGCTTTAAGGGTTTGTTTTTCAGTACTGTATTGTGCTGTGTTGGAACTATACATATTGGGCAAAATCAACCACTAAGCTACATTTCAGAACTTTTAATAGAATTTTATAAAAACATAGAATCCAATATACTTGTATAAGGTTGGGTATATAAGCCCATAACACAAAGAGTCATGCTTTGGGGGAAGTATTCAAAGCCCTATGACTTTCTACTGTTCCTTCTCTGTGTGCCCTTGGTCCTTGAGAGTACACAGAGAAATGAGATGCACATACTTCAAGTGCTTGGAGTGCTAAGGGGGTCACTCTCTCCCAGTGGTATCAGAAAGGTAATTCCCTCTGAAGCAATAAACAAACTAAAGAGGTAATCTAGGAGAGATCCAGAGCTCAACCAAAGGCTACAAAGAGGGTCACATCTGACCAATAAAGTGACCCAATTAAGGTAAATGCAAGTCATGCTTCCCAGAGGACAGGCAATGGTCTTGATCATGAAGCAACTATCCAAAATCTCTGGATTTAAAAACTAAACCTTTATTTCAGCACTGTTTGTATCCTGTTTTTCTTTTATAGTAATTCAGACTCTGTTCATGGCTTAAAGAGTTTAAAAAGAATTTAACTGAAAATTTCATGTGCTTCTACTTAGAGTGTACTAGACTGAGAGCTTGTTGCATGAATGAGTCCATTCAAATTCCTACTGATAGCAACTGAAAATTAAACATGTTCCAAGTCCTAGAGAATCTGAAGATTTTTTTTCCAAACAGGGAAAAACGTGGCTCTCTCCCATGCACTTGCATTCCCAGGGCCCGTTAGCCATGTGGGACTAGGGTTTGGTTGTCTACATACTCCTGTTTTTCCATGATGAGCACAAGAAGCTAACTGAAGACTAGCACATTCTATATCAAATGTCCCTCTTCTCAGATGTCTTACATAAGTAAGACATTGGGAAAAGGAAGAAACATAATCTCCAAGTAACCCTAGTACATTTCTTTGCAAAAAAAAAGAGAAAATATTAATCTTAACCTCATAATGTCTTCCTCTAATATGCTATAGGACGTTTGACATTTAGTTTAACTTTCTATTTTGTGCCGTCTTATTGTGAAAACCAAAGCTACCTGGTCTTTAAGGAAAATTTCAAAGCCAGGACTCTTTATCTTGTACTGACAGTTTTTAGCCTTGACATTAGAATCATCTGTGATACTTTGGCAAATTCCCATAACCCAGTCACTCTGGATAAGTTGTATTTGAACTTCTGAGAGTGGACTGAAACATCGTGATTTCCAAAGCTCTTCAGGAGATTGAGGAATACAGCCACTGTTGGGAAACCAGTATCTCCCACTAAGTCTAGAAGAGACCCTTCCTGCCTGCAATGATCTTATCATCTCTGATCTCTGGATATACAAACTAAACCTTGTATTCCAGGGTTTCTTTATCCTTTTACACTTTTACAGTGATTCAGGCTCTGCTTGAGTTTTAGAATTTAAATGAATTCACTATAACGAAGAATCCCCTGTGCTTTGCTCAGGAGGATAGAGTATACATTCCTTATGACATTCTTTGGAATTGAGGGTGATATTGAAAGACAGTGTTCTTTTTATTACATTCTTATTTATTTATTTATTTTGTGTCTATCTGATTTTGCCACAGCATACATAGAAAGAACAAAGGGCAACTTGAGAGAATTACTTCTCTCCTATCATGTGGGTCTTAGGATCTAACTTAGGATGGCCAGCTTGGTGGTAGGCACCTTTATATGCTAAACCATCTTGACAGCCCACAAGACACTATTAAAAACCAAGTAGAGTAAATTTAATCTCATAAGAATAGTGGAGACATGCCTTCAAGAGTGGATCATTTGTCCCAGGAAGAAATTTAAGTTTGATGGGAGAGTATTGTTTTCTACATAGAAATTATACTTTTTCCCATCTGCACATCTGTGAATGGACTGTAGTTCATCAATCAAGAAATGTCTCACATACATTCCTACAGGCAATTTGACGCAGACTTTTTTCCTCAGTTGAGGTTCCTCTTCACAGATAAGTCTAGCTTGTATCAAGTTGACAAAATAAAAAGAAGGGAAGAAGGGACAGAGGGAGGGAGGGCCAACCAGTGCATTGCCTGGAGTTTATGGTTATAACTAGCTCCTTTCATATAATACATTCTCAGGGCCAGTCTATGTTGTTGCATATTTCACTACTTCATTCCACTTTGTTGCTGGTCATACTCCACTGTATGGATACACTACTATAAATTTATTAACACTTCAGTTATCAGTTAATATTTTGTTGTTCCTTTTTTCTCTTACACATCTTTACACGTTTCCAGAAGCTATTTCTGACCATATATTTCTCTTCAGTAAATACCTAAGAGTGGAATGGTCGGACGGTGGTGTTACAGGCCTTTAATCCCAGCACTTGGGAGGCAGAGGCAGGTGGATCTCTGTGAGTTCAAGGCCTGCCTGGTCTACAGAGCAAGTTCCAAGATGGACTCCAAAGCTACAGAAAAACCCTGTCAAGCCAAAAAAAAAAAAAAAAGTGGAATTGTCAGAATTATACTCTGTGAGAAATTGCCCACTATTTTGAAGAGTGTCTACACCATTGTGTATTGCCATCAGCAGTGTATAAGAATTCTGGTTTTGCCACATTATAAATAAGCATTCATTGTTATCTATAGTTTATATATAGTTATCCTGCTGTGTATGAGGTGACATGATGTGTAGAATAATCTATACCTTTATTGCATAAACATTGTTTTTAATTAGAAGGTTGACTTTGAAACATTTAAGGAAGGCTAAGATAGAACACAAGGTACACCATAACCTTAACCCTGACCTTCTTGGTGTCAAAATTCCACTTTTAATTAAAACTTTTGCTATCCTTACAGTGCTTAAATGAGAAAATGTGATTGGAGTTATTGAGAAATAACATGGCATGACTCAACTTGCAGTGCTAGATAAGAATCCTCCTTTTCACTCTCATGTGGCCATTCCCTAGTGTTGATGAAAGAGGATGTCCTTCCCAGATGGACAGGGTTAGGGTTATTCCTTTTTATACTGCTTCATGGAGTTCAATAGTACAGTGGTATCAGTTCATATGTATATATGGTTTTGGAATGCTAACTGCTTCCCTATTCAAATTCAACTGCTACCATAAAAGCATAGACCTCCTTATTGATAATCCAGTCACATCTTTAATCCTACTTATTCTGATAACTGATAACATTGACTATATCTCCTCTTTAGAACATCATCTTCTGTCCTCTTCTCTCAGATTTCCTTGCCTGCTTTACCCTGAATCCTGAGTGTGTGCTGGTTTTCTTGGAGCAGGTCTCCAGTTTAAGTCCTGATAGACCTTGGTTGCCTGCTCATTTGTTTGAATAATCTCGCTTTTAATGTGAACGTGTTGTTCCCTGGCAGCCTAATTTCCCTGCATTGGTGGTGACTAGATGTGTATTGATGGGTATTACTCTCTAACTGCTGCTGTCAGAGCACTTTGGGAAGCTCGTCAATCTTGTGCTTTTTTAATTGACATCAATAATATGTTTGCATTTATCAATATTTCCTAATTACCAGGTTATAACAGTGAAACTTCTACAATAAATCATATATACAGACATTAGGGCTTTGGATTTCTGCCAATATTTGATGTTGCAAGTTGTTTTTCTGAGGAATATTTTGCATGTGAAAGGAGGAACTGTGCAGCAGGACAGAAAGTTGAGCCCATGTTGCCCGAGAGCAATCAACAAAGGGCCATAAGTTAAAGATCCAGTTGTGCCATTTTTTTATTTAAATTAGAAACAAGCCTGCTACACATGTCAATCTCAGCTCCCTCCCTTCCTCACCCATCCTCCACCAGAACCCCCAAACCCCTACCCCATCCCCTTTCTGCCCCCCAGGGAGGGTGATGCCCTCCATAGGGATCCTCAAAGTCTGTCATTTCATCCAGGGCAGGGCCTAGGCCCTGCCCCATGTGTCCAGGCTGAGAGAGCATCCCTCCACGTGGAATGGGCTCCCAAAGTCCATTCATATGCCAGGAATAAATACTGATCTACTATCAGAGGCCCCATAGATTGCCGAGGCCTCCTCACTGACATCCATGTTCAGGGGGTCTGGGTCAGTCCCATCCTGGCCTTCCAGCCATCAGTCTGGGGCCCATGAGCTCTCTCTTGTTCAGGTCAGCTGTTTTTGTGGGTTTCACCCACCCAGCTCATCACTCCTCCCTCTCTGCAACTGGATTCCAGGAGTTCAGTTCAGTGCTTAGCTATGGGTGTCTGCTTCTGCTTCTGCTTCCATGAACCACTGGATGAAGGCTCTAGGATGGCATATAAGGTAGTCATCAATCTCATTATACAGGAAGGGCATTTAAGGTAGCCTCTCCACTGTTGTTTAGATTGCCAGTTGGTGTCATCCTTGTAGATCTCTGGAAATCTCCCTAGTGCCAGATCTCTCCTCAATCCTATAATGGCTCTCTCTATTATGGTATCTCTCATCCTGCTCTCCTCTATTCTTCCCCAACTCAACCTTCCTGCTCCCCCATGTCCTCCTCTCCCCTCGTCTTCTCACCCTATCTTTCTCCCAGCTTTCTTCCCCCCTCCCCCTATGCTTCCAATCCACTCAAGAGATCCTGTCCCCTTCCCCTTCTCCGGGGTACCATGCATGTCTTTCTTAGGGTCGTCACTGTTTCTCAACCTTTCTGCTCCATATCTAAAATCCATATATGAGTGAGTGCATACCATGTTTGTCTTTTTGTGGATGAGTTACCTCAGTCAGGATGATTTCTTCTAGTGCCATCCATTTCAGTCTTGACAATTTAAATATCTGTTTCCAGAGCAGCACAGTCCATTCCACAAAATTCAGTGTCTTGTCCTGATGGATGCAAATGCATCTCCCCTGAGAGTTACTAACCCTGTGGAGCTTCTGCTGATGGTAGAAACTAGAATGTTAGATGGGAAGGAATTTAAGGAGCCCTGTTTGCTTAAATGGCTTGTCCAGAGTCAGTGACTTTACAGAACTTGGAGCTCTTTGCATTCTGTGTTTTTTTTCTGTAGAGAATAGGATTCATTTTCTAAATACCAAAGACTTAACTTAGTCTATTGAAACGTTAATATGATTTATCTGTATGAAGTGTGAACAAATCAATTTTTGGTTTGTGTTATTTTTAACAGCATCTCCACAGAGAATTCTAACATTGTGGTTATATGGTTGTTGTAGGTCCCATCTAAGCATCCCGTATTTAGGATCTGTCACCATCCAAGAAGGAACAAAAAGGAAAAAAAAATTTTTTCCTTTAAAACAAACAAAACAAAAAACAGTTTTTGTGAGGGAGGCTGCCTGATTGTAGTAAAGCTCTTTATTGTAAGATCTCAGTATACACTATCTGTATCTCACTTTTGATATCTCCTTTTGATATATTTGTGATCATACAGCATCTACAACCTGAGCAATTGTGGATCATTATGTGTAGTATGTTTGAAGACATGTAGCTCAGTAGTAGAATGCTTTCCTACCGTGTAGGAGGCTTAGGTTCAGTACCCATTTCTTCAATAAAAGAAAACATATGAAAGATCATTTGTCTTTAATGAAAGTAATTTGAAAGATAGAAAAATGGATAGATTGCCCCTTAGTCCCTTACACAGAAGTTTTGAAGCACAAGAAAAAGATACAACTTTTAATCCTTGTTTTTAATTGACAAATATGTTTTCAGTGTGGAGTATGATACGTTGATTTATATGTGTTGTAAGATGTTTTTAATCAATCTAGCCCCCATGACCATCACTTCTCATCCTTACTGCATGTATCTGAGTGATCGTTGCATTTGAGGTTTACTCTCTCAGCAGTTGTTCATAATCCAGAGCACTACGATTGACAGCAGTCCCTAGTTGCATAGTAGATTATAGCAGTAGCTTCATTAGCCTAATTAGCAGCCACAGTCTTTGTTCTCCTACTTTTAACCCTGTTCTCAAACGTTGAGAAATGACCACTTTTGAACGAATACTTATTTCCCGGATCTAAGATGAGGGAAGAGAATACAGTAGATAAATGAGACTTGGTGTGACACTACAAATAGGAGATTCTGTATGACACATCAGAATTAGCTAATAATAACTTTTTTCTCCAGATTTTTTGTGTGGGTGCACAGCCCCTTAAGGAATCATGACCAACCCTACTTACTATAATAACTATCATGTTTTGGAATGCCAGGTAATATTACTGTTTTCACTGACAAGGGGTGAATACAAACAATGCTTGCCTCTTCGGGGTACAGAATTAGATACTAAGTATAGAAGGTGTATTCACTTAGAAGCAAATGGAAGATGTGGTATAGGATTGGAGGACACAGGGAACCTCTGGTTTTTACAGCACAGAAAAGAATAAACATTACAATTCAGTACATTTGATTGATTTTCTTTTCTCAACCACATTCCCATGAGCCCTGGCTAAACCAACTAGAGACCCAATTCATGAGTGCCTTTCTTAATCATGCCTTTGGGTTTTGGTTAGTCTCTGTACTCGTCTCCAATAGAGACGTTTAGGGTGGGGACAAAGAGGCAGACGCAGAAGCCTTGGGTATTTAAATAATGTGTGTCAAGTACACTCATCTAAGATTTGTGCTCCCATTATATTTTCTCCCACTGTTTATGGTAAATGTTAGATAGTAAAAATAAAGCATATGTACATAAAAATCTCCTTATAATAAAAGTCTCTGTAATATAAAATACTCTTCTCTCTCATGTTATAGCCTCTTTAAAATTGATGCATTTCAAGTAAAGAATATAGATGTTTCATTGATCCCAAGCAAAATGAAACTTTGCTAGTAAACTGAGTGAGACACACAGACACAGGTTATTATACTCTCTGCACTGATTAAGGGTGAATCTGAACAGCGATTACTCAAAGGGTCAGTCCATCAGAGCCACCTTGTTAAAATACTCGTGTTCAGTCTTGTCTTATAAGCACCTGCTGTCCTCTGTTTAAAGTTGTGACCCTAAGCCATTAAACCAAGAGATATATGAATGATGTACATTGAACATTGATTGGTTTTTATAGCCAGAGGGCATGACCATGGATAAGTTCATCATGCATAATGACCAGTTTATTAATCCTAGGTATCCAATAAATGAAACTTTAAAATGGATCTTTGGTAAACATTTAAGCATTGACTAAAATCTAACCTATGCTTCTTTAACTAATTTAAAAAACAGTTGCTCCTCTAATGTAGTTGCTTTTGTACTTCAAGCAGCTTAAAGAATAGCTAAAGCAATACAGAAATGGCCATTACAAAGTCAATTACTACATTTGTACTTGAACCTGTTCTAAAATGTTAACAGCATTAGTTTGACTTTACTTTTCATTATTTCTACACAACCTTGTAGGGTTTCAGAAATGTCATGTTAATTAATACCTGTCTGGGTTTAATAATCCATAATAGGGCCTGGAGGCTACTCTACCTGATTGTCAGAGTCTGAGCTGCCTCATTAAGAGAAAAGTTGCCTTCTTATACTAATGCCAAACAAAGACAGAGACAAGGTATTTGTAATCATGTCTAGATGGGACTTTGCTTTTACTAGAAAGTGAAACAGTAGAAGGGCAATGGCACAAGAAGCCATGAGAGAGGAGGACATGATACTGTCACACGCTAAAGTACAAGTTCATCTCTATTCACTGCCTATACAGGGAACACTCACACAGAAGTGCAGAAATAGAATTTACTTTTTGAAGCTTCTTCTTAAGTTACAAAAGGAGTCCCTGAGCAGTTGTTTTTTGGTTTTTGGTTTGTTTTTTTTTTTAAGAGCCATGTGAGATTCCTGCCTCTAAGTGATGGTCTATAGTGTTTTTGTATGCAAAAACATGCCAGTTAACTCTGTAAGTTTCCAAAATGACCTGTCATTCTAGTTTATAGTACATGTAAGAAAACTGCATAGTACCAAGGCCTATCTCCACAACTGGCTCTGAATTACATTTGACTGGTTCCAAAAGGCAAAGTGACCCTAAGAGGATGAACTGTCAAAGAATAATATGCAAAAAAGTATGAATTACCTGCTTCTTCTTAAGTTACAAAAGGAGTCCCTGAGCAGTTGTTTTTTGGTTTTTGGTTTTTTTTTTTTTTTAAGCCATGTGAGATTCCTGCCTCTAAGTGATGGTCTATAGTGTTTTTGTATGCAAAAACGTGCCAGTTAACTCTGTAAGTTTCCAAAATGACCTGTCATTCTAGTTTATAGTACATGTAAGAAAACTGCATAGTACCAAGGCCTATCTCCACAACTGGCTCTGAATTACATTTGACTGGTTCCAAAAGGCAAAGTGACCCTAAGAGGATGAACTGTCAAAGAATAATATGCAAAAAAGTATGAATTACCTGCTCAATAAGTATTTCCAAATTCCCAGGAGTTCTGCCAGTCACAATAAATGAAAGATGAAAAGATAGCTTCATTTCCTACTCTTATGCTGCTGACAAGAATTCACACAATTAACTATATAGTTTTTATGGGGGAGGGCTCACTTGAGCATCTTCAGAGCCATGGGAAGGAACATCTAGAATGTTGAACATACACAGAAGCATCATCCTTAGGATGCCTTTCCATCTCCCCAAGTGATGATCCTGAGGAATGCATGAGGCAAACTGAAAAGCTCTCTTCATTTCTTAATAATCACTTCTTGTCTTTGTGTAAATATGTTTGACCTTACTTGTTTTGAGAGTACAGAACAGACACTGCTGCAGGGTGATGATTTGTCCTTTAGCCCCTAAACTGGTCAGAGAATACAAATCAATCCATCTGTGATTCTTGTTGCATTTTCTACTTGTTATTGAAGTAGCCTACTGTCATAAGGACATATTTGACAGCCGTGGATAAAAGGATTAGAGAAAAGATTTAAAGATTTCTCAGGTCAGAGCATCAGGACAGAAACTATATGTAAGTCCTTGCCAGACATCTTGGGAGAGTGGGTCTTAAAAGTCAGCTATCAAATGTCCTTCTCTTAAGTAATTGCAGTGTTGGTGCCAGGAGCTTGTGTACCACTGGACTGTGGCTTTACCAAGGTTGTTGCTGGGAGGGCTCATCCTGCAGAGTCAAAGTAGAATTTCTGCTCAAGAGATTTTACTCCAGACAACAGAAGATTTAGGGAATGTGACTCCCTTCCAAAGATGTGACTGTCCCTGACCAACACTGTATTACTAAGAAAGATCTGTTCTATCCTTAAAAGCACACTGACCTTTTCATTTGAGAAAAACCTTCAGCTATTGTGGTGGTGAGGATGGTAGTAGCTCAGTGGTAAAGTTCTACCCCCAGCATCACCTAATTTTTTAAATGCTTAAATCACAAGGGAATATAAAATTTAGAAATTTCTAAACTCCTCTGTGACTTCAGCAGTGGTTCTGCCTACTTAGAACAGAGTTGCCTTAAACTGAAAAGAGGTAGGCTCAGCAGGCTATCTACAGTTCATAAACAGCATTAACACTTTCATAGTTTCTCTTTATAGTGCTGTTCTCAAGTTTCATGCACATTTAAGACAATTACACATTAGAGCAGCAGTTCTCAGCCTGTATGTCACAACTCTTTGAGGGGTCAAACAACCCTTTCACAGGGATCAGATACCCTACATATCAGATATTTACATTATGATTCATAACAATATAAAAATTAACAAATAAAACTAGAACATAGGTGAATACTTGCTTTATGTTTCTCAAGTAAAACTTACACAGCATAGAAGAAAATAACTCAAAAGAGGCCATTTCATATACTTTGTTGTTGTTGTTTTTCAAGACAGGGTTCTCTGTGTAGCTTCAGAGCCTGTCCTGGAACAGATACTTTCTTAGTATTCTGCAAATGCTGCCAAAGATCTGGTGCTACCAACCCAAAATTAATGGTCTGAGGAGACAGCGACCATTTTTTTTTTTTAGTATACTCACAAATCTGGGTGTCAGAAATTCTGGCAATGTGCTCTGGTATGGTCTATATCTGATGCAGAATGCCAGCCTCTATTGGAGAGACCACACCATGACCTCTTTTTTTTAAGGTTTGCTTATTATATATACAGTGTTCTACCTGCATGTATCTGCATGCCAGGAGAGGGCACCAGATCTCATTATTGGTGGTTATGAGCCACCATGTGATTGCTGGGAATTGAACTCAGGACCTCTGGAAGAGGTGCCAGTGTTCTTAACCTTGAGCCATCTCTCCAGCCCTGAAGGAATAGCTCTTGGGGTTGGATTTGGCTGTGTTGTATATTAGGTTCAGCAGTAACAAGTGCTGAAAGTGTCTGTGTCTAATTTCTTCATTTGAGCTTCATCATACCATAGTAATCTCAGGATACTCAGACTTCCTACCTGTAGTCATAAATCCATTGAGTAAGACAGAACTGCATATCCTTTTGTGACACAGTCTGGGAGTCACACAATGTTGCTTCTATGGTATTGTCAAAGCCAAGATTCGAGGAATGAGACCATAGAACCCCACCAAGTGGGAATGACATGGAGTCTATGGCCATGTTTTAAAACCATTGAAGACCTTTTCTCCTGAGTGCTGCGCCTGTGTAGTTAGCATTTCTTTGGACCACCAAATTCTAAATAATGACACAGAAACTTCCCGTTATTTATGAAAGCTTGACCTTAGCTTAGGCTTGTTTCCAACTAGCTCTGAAAATGTAAATTAACATATTTATAGTAATTTATATCCTGCCACATGACTCATTACCTCTCCTCAGTACAATATGGTGTATTTCCTCCATGTCTGACTGGTGAATCCCGCCTCTCTGACTGAAAGTCCCGTCTATCCTTTCCTGCCTAGCTATTGGACATTCAGCTCTTTATCAAACCAATCATAAGATGCCTTGGCAGAGACACAATGTACAGAAAGATTATCCCACAACACATCTGCCTTTTGAACTGGAATCCTCAGAAAATAGTTAATGGTTCTACTCTCCTCTTACCCTACAGGCTCACCTGTAACCCTTTGCCTCTAATCTATGAGTCAAGCCAGAAAGTAAAGGACGATGTGGACAAGTGTGACAAAGCAAAACTGAAGGGATTGCCCCTAAGTTCAGGATCCTGGGTTTGACCCCATTTTAACAATAGTTGGTGGCATACTTAGAAGGCTGAGACAGGAGGACTGCCAGGAAGGAGTTTGAGGTCACCCTAGTCTACATAACAAGACCCAATCAAAAATTGAATCAGTAAATTAGTGGAGTGAGCTACATCTAACTGCAATGTTAGTGTGTTTGTTTTAAGAACTATTAGATTGGAATGAGGACTATGAATTTTATTGTGAAGCTATATTTTTTAATTGTTGTTTCACTTCATTTTCTAAAAATATACTGTGGGCTAACCTTTGGACCTTTGTCTATGCATTGGCTCAGAGCCACTCTGAAAAAGTCCCAAGACTAACAAACAAGCTACAAACATTGGAGTCTGGATACCATCACCTTTTAAACACTGCCTACTTTAACAATTTACAAAGTATCTGAGAATGTGGGTCCTGAATATGTGACTGTTGTATTAATTATGTATATGGAACCGGGTGATGATAGAGCATACCCAGCAACTGAAAGCTGTTAGTCTGAGGCCAATCTTGACTAAATACCAAGTCCCAGCCAGTCAGATCTGTGGGATGAAACCTTGTCTTAAAAGAAAAGAATGTAAAAGCAACAACAAGAAAACTATGTGTATGATGTCTAGATGTCTCTAAACTTTGTTGGTTAAGGAACAGACTCTTACTGGTTAATTGTAGAAAAGCTTCCTATGAAGCTAATGTTAGCTTGAATTGTATACTCTCACCTCTGTTCAATATTTACTAGAATTCATGTGTGTTTAGAAATGAGGGGGACAGTAGCTATCCATATATGCCCCTTAATTGAGCATGAGGCCTTCTAGGTGCCAGTTACAACTGTAAAGATGAATAAAACCTGAACTAAAATAAATAAAATCCACAGTGACTCAGACAGGATATAAGAAATCTTTAAGACTTAATTTTTTCTTTCTTCCCTTCTTGACCAAAACATTAAGTTTGCTCTGAAAAGAAATGTCCTAGTGACACCTAACCCAAGACATAGGAACAATCTTCATTTTCAAGCTTCAGTCTTTGTGAAAACCTTTCTCCCATTTTCCTTCCGTTCTGCCCTATTCATTATCACCTCTGTATCATAGCAGCTCTGTTGAAGCCAGGAGTAGGGAGAGATGGATATGTTCCTCATTCTAACCACAGTAATTGGTTTTAAAGGTGATTCTCCCCTTAGTGACATGACTGGTGCCCTGTGGGGGTGAAATTAGTTGCTTCCTCTGTGGAAAAAAGATTGCAGTGATTTTTATATTCTTTAGAGCTCTCAGTGCAAAATTTATTACAAGATCTGAACAGCTACTTACAGAAGACTCTTGACTCCTTAAGGGATGGGAGATAAGGAAAGACATGTGTTTGCAGAGAATTCAGGGAAAAGCTGGGGTTCAGCAACAACAGGAAAGAGCTGCAGAGAAGAAGGTTCTCAATGGGTTGCATAATGGATCCCAGTCCTGTTCTTTGAATGTAGAACTCAGGACCAGAATGGATGAGTCCTCTAACTCCCATCTATCCTGCCCTTGGATCAGGGTCCTCTATCTGCCTTTTTCAGGTTCATATGTACCATCTTATTCCTCAGTACTCAGGTCTACAGAAATCTCCAAGTATCTATAAGGCAGCTTCCTGTTGAATGTAGCAAAGAGGATTGCAGCAATATAGCAATATTTAGATTTGGGGGCAGGGATGGCTTTGTTTTTTGTTTTGGGTGGGGTTTTTTGGTGGTTTGTTTATTTTGGGGTTAGGATATCACCATATAACCCAAGATGACCTGGAACTATCTATACACATTGTTACTATATTTTGAAAGTTGGCACATCACTTCGATATTCACTTTGTTACTAGATGGAGTCATCTTTTTGTATATGCTAAACATAAACCCTACTCAGCAAAATTGACTCCAAAAGTGACTAGCACTTAATATATATTCAGTAAACTGTAAGATAAAAACGGGGGAGAAGACTGAAATTTAGATATATATTTTGGTCACTCTTGTACTCATTGATCATTTATTTCAATAACAATTTGTTGAATTTCCAATGTGTCAAATAGATAAATACAAACTTTTTTCCCTATGCATCTTGGGAACATACCTGAATATGCTGCTACATGGGGTATAACCTTTAGCTGAGAGACTGTTCAGACAGAAGGTTATAGTTCTTTGAGTAATGTCCAGACCAGAGAGTAGCTCCATGATAGTACATGTAAGAATGTTGGTATCAACAGATGTATACTAAGTACAAAGCAGAAGAAATTTCATTACACCTCTGGCAAATTGATACTGAAAGAAAGAGGAACAGATGGTTGAAAACAGCAATGAAATATCCTATTACATGTCTGCAGAAGTCATTAGCAGTCAGAGGTATTATTAATGGGTCAGACTCACTTCGGGAATCATGGTTCTGTAATTCACATTAAAACAATGACACTTCTGGTATTTTTAATGTAATCCGCATCAAAGACAAACATGTCTTTTGCATAATTAGAAAATGGATTTATTGATAGTAAAGAACACTCTCTCTAGCTTGATTCTAGATCACTTGTAGAAGTTATTGTTCTTACCACATAGCAACAAAGAAAGAAACATAACAGAGTGCCGTCTGCATGGGTCACTGAAATAGTGTTATATTGTTTCTTTACTCTATTTTGGAAAGATAGAAAGGGTGAAAGTGTTCTTTATAAAAATTCATTTTTAGAAACAGCTGACCTGACCAAATGGGAACACATGGACCACAGTTGTAAAACTGGAGAACCAGCATTGGACTGAACCAAGCCTAATGAATGTCGGTGTCAGTTGGGAGACCTGGGCAGTCTATGGGACCTCTGGCAGTGGAACCAGTATTTATCCCTAGTGCACAAATGGACATAGGAAACCCATTCCCCATGGAGGTCTACTCTCAGCCTAGACACACATGGGAGGGCCTAGGTCCTCCCCCCAAATGATGTGACAGACTTTGATGATCCCCCATGGGAGGAGGAGCTGGGTTGGTGGGGGGGGCCATGGGAAGATGGGAGGGAGAGGAAACTGGGATTGATATGTAAAATAAGATTGTTTCTAAAATAAAAAAATTTTAAAGAAACAAGGATAATTTTTTTAAAAATCCATTTTTAAACAGACTTGGCTAACCTGCTTGTGAACTCTGCAGGAATAATTCCTGCCTGCCTAGTGCTTTAAGTCTCTTTGTAGTTGAAGCCAATCTTGGAGTTTTTATTGTGAGCATAAGAGCAGATTTGGTTATTTATGTTGCCAAAGAATCTCAGGACAGTTTTTAGCCCTCTGACATTAAAAATTCACCCATCAGCTCCCTGAGCAGCTCCAAGTGAGGGGTTGTTGGTTTTAGCCTGTATTGACTAGACAAGGCAACCAACAAATTCCTAAAAAATGAGTCTTAGCCACCATTTATCAGAGTAGTATCTGCAGCTAAGTTAGGCAGAATTTAGCGCTGCTTGTGTATGACTTCTAATCATATACAAGTGATGAGCATGCATACCTAGGAGCAGGTGAAGTGAAAGAGGGAAGAAATGAGTGTTCATCAGGTTTCCCCTCAATACACATGGTTGATGACCTGGTGTTGGGCAGCGTAGTCAGTGAGATATTGGAGAGCTGTTAGGCTTCCCTGCACCTAAGAGACTGAGCCCTACAGGGCCTGCAGGTCAGCATCAAGACCTGCTGGCTTCTAAGGAAGTAAAGCATACTGCACATGCTAGAAAACAGGCAGCTGACTCAGCATCCAAGCAAAAACAACCACTCCTGGACCTACACATAATTCCCTCAGTTTGCAAATATATTGCAAATCTTTTGTCATCTGCTGGTTCTTTTCCTGAACTTTTTAGAAGTTGTTGCTCGTCAGATAAAATGTTTCCTATAGTTGGGAGCCATGTTTCAGTGTGCAATTAATTCCAGCGTGTTAGTGCATACCCACCTTGGCTTCTAGGTTGGGCTGTGACTTGGCAGTCTGCATGTCTGCAGAGCTCCTTGTAGGAGTTGGGAGAGTTCCTGTGTACTGCTTGTAGTCCTTATGAGTGGTCTATACATTCTACAACCAAGAGTGTTGTGAGAGTACATAGCCATAGCCACAGACACGGGAAGCCTGTCCACACCTCCACATGGCTAATGCTGGTGTCACTGATGGGTTTATGGGCTCTGCTCCATTGGAGTGATGATTTACCTTGTTCTTCACTAGAAACTGATGAACTCTGAGTAGGTTTACCCCGTTCATAATTCTTTCCTTATCCTTTCAACCCAAAAAATAATAAAAAAGTCAATTCAAAGATGCAACATAAATCTGTTATGTTTGATTTTAGTGCCTGCAGTGAAGGTAGAGGGAAAGCTCATGTTTTCTCAGTGAGTCTCCACCACAGAAAGAGATGCTTTGTCATCACTGTAGACTCTTAACATGTTTATGTGGTTGGTTAACAAGCATCAGCAAAATGATAACAACTGCAATTCAGTTCTTACATCAAGATTATGGAAAGTTAAACTTGGTTTTTTTTCTGATTATAACAATATCTTCTGGCCTTCTTTTAGTCCCCATTGTTCCTACACCTACCTCCAATCATTCATGTTTTGTTTGACATTTCTGTGTCTTTCTCAGATTAGAGGTATAACTGTGAACTAGAATAGATCATCCAACTACTGCATGCCAACAGCAATATGATTCATGCTGATTGATGCAGGGCTTAAAGGGACAAAGGACTCTCATGAAACAGTGTTAGTGCTTTGCTTGACAGGATAAGAAAGTTAGAGAGGGATATGTTAATGGATGAAGAAGCATTTTGTTGATATGGGAGAACTTGTATAAGGGAAATGTTGTCTTTTTGAATACATAAATAATATACAATTTTTATAATAATATTTAGGGATAAAAATGAAAAATTATGGGGCTGGAGAGATGACTCAGTGATTATGAACTGGTACTGCTCTTCCAGAAGACTTGAGTTCACTTCCCAGCACCTACATCAGCCAGTTCATAATCACCTCTAACTCCAGATCCGGTAGATCGTATGCCTCTGGCCTCTGTGTGCACAGCACCCACATTCATATACATGTACACAGGTACACACACACACACACACAATTAAAATGAGTATTTATAAAGCAAAACTAGTGTTAATTTTTCTGTCATAAAACAATGTCATCTTTATGTATTTCCTTCCAGAATGTTACTTCTGTGTGTGTCTGTCTTTTAATGAAATCTTACTAGTACTTAGTAGCTTATCTAATTTTAATGTCTCTCCAGACATTTAATAATTTGCCTGCATCATCATTTTTAAAGGGAACAAGGCAGAGTGCCGTCCAGTGCACTCTTTATCCTTCCTTTATATAGCTGGTCTCTTAATGTTGGGCCTTTAAGTCACTTCCCAGTTTTGCTGGTGTATACATTGCCATGATGAACATTATTGCTAGGGATATAGATGGCTGTTTTTGTTTATGATAGATTACTAAACATAAGATTGACAGACCAGAATTTACACCCAGTATGAAAAGCTTTTTTAAATGCCAAATTGGAGGAAACGAAGTATATATTTGATTTTAGTGCTTATGTGTTGCTCCTAAAGTTAGAGATTGGATGATATCCTATTGTACGGAAAGTAGGTTCCAGACCTATAGTAGTATTGGGATTCAGAACTGTTGGGAATCTAAACATTGGGTGTTGTACTTGAAAACTACACACATGCATATTTCAAGTGGTTGGATGACTCCTGAACCTAAATCCAGTCAAATCTAAGTTGCAGTTTCTTAATTGGTTACCATGGTAGGGTTGGGAGTATGTTAGTTGTATTGCTGTCATGACCATTAAGAATGGGGGAAGGAGCTGGGCAATGGTGGCAAACACACCTTTGATCCCAGCTCTTTGGAGGCAGAGGCAGAGGCAGGTGGATCTCTGTGAGTTCGAGGCCAACCTGGTCTACAAAGCTACACAGAGAAATTCTGTCTCAAAAACAAACAAACAAACAAAGCAATAACAATAGGGGAAGGAAGTGACTCAAATGATTATGATTATGGAAACAAGCAAGTTCCAAAACATCCAAGGTGGGTGATCAGCAGATGCAGCAGCACCCAGGAACAGCTAGTATTTCAGTTTGAGTCTAACAAAGGGCACAAAATATGGGTGCTACAATTTGAAGGCTGGTAAAAAGGAAGAATTCTATCTTACCCAGACATCAGTCTAATTGTTCTATCCAGGCCTTCAATTATTGCATGAGGCTCACCTTCATCAGGGAACACCATCTACTCTGCTTATCTGCCTGGTTTCAGTGTTATTCTTACCCACAAACACTGTCAAACACAAAGGATAATGTTTGCCTAAATATATGAGCATCTCATGGTACACAGTAAAATGACAAAATTAAACACCATATTCAACATTTCCATTTACTGAGAGATCCCCAGATGCTGTGAGACTTACAGAATAATCAGATCAACAACCAGTAGCAAATAAACCAACCTAGGACTATAAGCTAATGAGCATGTTTCTTATATGAAAGGGCTGGAGATGTAGTTCACGAAGAGAGCACTTACCTAGCATGCACAAAGTCCTAGGTTCAGTCCCCCATTCAGGGAGCAGGGGGATTTAATGGAGCTGAAATAATCTCTATAGATGCCAGGTAGTTTCCAAAATATAACACCAAAAATAAACAGATCAACATTTGTGTTTTATCTTAATTAGGGTTTCTATTGCTGTGATAAAACGCCATAACCAAAGAGCAAGTTGGGGAGAAGAGGGTTTATTTGGCTTACACTTCAGCATTGCTGCTCATCACTAAAGGAAGTCAGGACAGGAACTCATGCATGCTTCACATGTCAATCCCAGCCCCCCTCTCCCACCCCTCCATCCTTGTCCCTCCACCAGCCCTCCCCCAGTCCCCCACCCAATTCCCACATCATTTCCCATGGAAGGTGAGGCCCTCCTTGGGGGAATCTCCAGAGTCTGTCATTTCATCCAGGGCAGGACCTAGGCCCTTCCCCATGTGTCCAGGCTGAGAAAGCATCCCTCCATGTGGAATGGGCTCCCAAAGTTCATTTGTATGCCATGGTAAACACTAATCTACTACCCAAGGCCCCAGAGATTTCTGAGGCCTCCTCACTGACACTACATTCATGGAGTCTGGATCAGTCCCCTGTTGGCCTCTCAGCCATCAGTCTGGGGTTCAAGAGCTCCCCCCTTGTCTATTCAGCTGTCTTTGTGGGTTTCACCAACACTGTCTTGACGCCTTTGCTCATCACTCCTCCATCTCTGTCACTGGGTTCCAGGAGTTCAGTTCAGTGTTAGCTGTGTCAACCCACCTTCTTAAAGAACCCAAGATGAAGATCAGCAGCCTGGGATGGCGATCCTCACCATGAGTTTGGCCCTCCCCATTCATCACTAATTGAGAAATGCTTTATAACTTGATCTAATCGAGGTGTTTCCTCAACTGAGACTCTTCCCTCCAATGACTCTAGCTTGTGTCAAGTTAACACACAAAACCAGCCAGTGCATATCTATTTGTAAATACCTGATTACACACTAAAAGAGATAGGAAGAGGTGTTGATCCTCTTCTCTTTAAATAGGTAAGTTTATGGGTTGGGGAGATAGTTCTGTCATTAAAGTGTTTGTCTTACAAAAAAAAATTAGGAACTGAGTTTCATCTCCAGAACACACATTTTTTTTTTAAAAAAAACCAAGCATGGTGATATGTGCTGTAATCCCAGCACTGAGGGTTAGAGACAAGGGGATCCCTAGAGATCACTGACCAGCCAGCATAGATTTATCTCTGAGCTTCAAGACAATCAGAGACCTGTCTCAAGGTAAATAGCATTTTGATATTCCTGAGGTTGGCCTACATACCTACACACTCACACATACACATGGACCCGCACAGAAACCGTCAGCACAAACACCAATGTATTTACTTGTTGAGACATAAATTTTAATTCCATAAGAACTCATGATGATGAGCATCTTTTAACATATGTATTGTGGTATGGATATTCCACACTAACATTTTTAATGTTCCCAACGCAGCCCTGTCAGACTGCTAGCAATTTTTCTGAGACTGAGACACTTGTTTAGTTATTTACGTGAAAATTCAAAGAACCAAAAGTAGTAGAGAATTCTTAAAGAAGAGGGAGAAAGCTGTGGTGCCTTCATTACTAGATTTCAAAACTATTCTGAACCTCTGGTAATTGAGTCAAGACTAGGTAGACTGATTCTGATTCCAGAACAGAATAGAGGCCAGAAAGACGCCCACTTATAAAAAACTGCCTGGTGTATGGCTGGGAATAACATAGCCTTTTCAAATAAGCAGGTTCAGCCATTGGATAAATATTGGGGGAAGAAAATTTCTGGACTCTTCCTCATATCACACATTAAAAAAATGGATTGTAGACTTACATAAATGGGAAGGATAAAGTTTTTAGAGAAAAATACCACCTTTCATACTTTGAAATGACAAAATTTTCTCAAACTGGTCACAAGTATAAACCATAAAACAAAATTAGAGCATCAAGAATACCATAATCTTGGCGAAGCAGAATGAAAGAAGACATATGAGGAAAAAACTAACCACATTATATAATGAATTGCAAAATATTTTTTAAAAACATCCACAAGCCATCTTGTAAAGATGAGTAACGGACTTGAGCATTCAGTTTACAAAGGCAATATCTAGGTGATCAAATGTCTCTTTTTCATTTTCCCTTGACTTGTGACAGAATATGTACATAATGTTTTGTTTTGTTTTGTTTTTGAGACAGGGTCTCACTATACAGCCCTGGCTAGCCTAGAACTTAGTTTGTAGACTATGCTGGCCTTGCACTCACAGAGATCTGCCTGCTTCTGCTTCTAAAGTGCTGACATTACACACACACCCCTGGCTAGAATGTGTGTATAATTTAAACACTCCCCTATGACTGGCATTATAAATTACTGTGTTTATGAAAAACCAGTATTATATATGTTTCCATTAAAATCCCATGTCCTGTAAATATTGTTGTTTTAGGCTCATGATGTTTTGATGCCATACACATATAAACATGCAGGATCTACAAGATGTGACAGAAGGACTCAACAGATGGCTTTACACATATTTACAACCCTAAGAAAATTGTAGCTTTCCCATTAAAATTGTGATCAAACAAGATCTCTCCCACCAACCTGCTTGGCCTGCTCATTCCTTCCCTGTCCCTAATCTCTGAGCCATAGATGTGTCTTATCTCATACACAGGCAACTAAGGCTCACCATGGCAGGTTACCAGTGTCATTCATGGAAGAAATAATGAAGGGGAACATATGGTTAGGATAGATGGAATAAGGAAGAGTAGCAATCACATTGTTATCCCAGAATGAGAGGATATGAGTGAGTCATTCTCCAATAAGAGAAGTCCATGTAGAAATACTTAGATTAATAGAAATGGGTTAATAATTAAGACAGAGCTAGTCAATAAGAGGCCCTAGTCATTGGACAAAAGCTTTATAATATAGTGTCTGGGTGTTCATTTGGGGATCACATACCTGTGGGACCAGGCTGGTGGGAAAGAGTTATTGTAACACTTGCCTGTACCATTAAAGTGCCAGTGTTTTACAACACATGACAGTAATATTATGAACTTTAAATATTTAACTAGTAGATGTATTATCAATCTCTTTTTCTTCTGGATTTGCCTTCTTGTGAACTTCACTTGACCAGTCTGACCTCTAGAGCTACATATAGGCCAGGGGTGAAAGCCTACCATACAAACAGTGTTGCCCCCTGTGGCATGTGCCTGGGAGAAGAATATGGCTACATTCAGTTTGCATTGCCAATAGAACCTGATAGTTGTTTTTGTTTACATTCGCTCATGTGACTTAAAATTCTTTCAAGTACCTGCGTAAGTACTATATGTGTTGTGTATACATACTTAATTTGCACATCCATGTGTTCATACACACACACATTCATAACTGCATGTATACATACACCTTCTTGTAGGTAGATGTGATGGTTTGAAAGAAAACCCCAAAGGAAGTGGCACTATTAGCAGGTATGGCCTTCTTGGAGGAAGCTTGTCACTATGGGGGCAGGCTTTGAGGTTTCTTTTTCTCAAGCTTCCCTCAGTGTGACAATCAGTCAGTTTCCTGTTTCCTGCAAGATGTAGTCTTTCAGCTACTCTAGCACCATGCCTGCCTGTGTGCCTGCTCCCCACCATGATGATAATGGATGGAACCTCTGAAACTGTAAGTAACCTACCCTAATTAAATGCTTTCTTTGTAAGAGTTGCCATGGTCATGGGTCTCTTCACAGCAATAAAAACCTAACTAAGACAGTAAGGCTATTCTTTCTCCCAACCCACACACCTCTTTGTCTGAGCCTAGCTCTGAAGCAAACAGAGGAAGTTGTATGAGGTGTTGTTGCCATGGTGTTTAGTCTCTCCTCTCTCCTCTCTCTCCTCCCTCCTCCCTCCTCTCTCCCTCTCTCTCTCTCTCTCTCTCTCTCTCCTCTCTCTCCCCTCTCTTTCTCTCTAACACACACACACACACACACACACACACACACACACACATGGACCTGTTTCCTCTCTTCATCAGACTTGAATCTAGTTGATAGTGGAGACCATGAACAATGCCATCACAGTGCTATGGTTGGCCAGCACTTGGCTGACTGGAGGGTCCCACTGCAGTCTTTGCCTACAGGCTTCATTTAAATCCAACTCATGTTGCCCAGCTGTGGCTCAGGCACTGTTAAAATTGAGAGATACATTCAATTTTAAACAAAGAATAAATGAAATCTGTCTTCTAAAGAAAAGCAGAAATGGCCTCCTGTGGCATTTCTATAAGGGACTAATATGTTGATTTTGGAGAAATTGGGAACCATCTTTCATGTTTTCATTATTAAGCCAGGTGAAATGAAAACCAAATCTCACTTCTAAATGACTGTTCTGGGAATTCTCCTGTGTTGTTTCTATTTTAAAGTAAACTGCACCATTTCTTCTGTAGTTAAGGCATACAGTTGAAAATAGTAGATTTCAGTGTTAAAGTTTGGTTTTTTTGCTTTTTAGTTTTAGACATTCTCCTACTCACTTTTCTGTTGCAGTGATAAAACACCATGACCAATGCAGCTTATTAAAGACAGCATATAACTTGGGGCTCATAGTCCTCGAAGGTTAGAACCCTTGACCATCACTGTGGGTAATATGGCAGCAGGCCTAGTGATGGAGCAATAGCTGAGAACTTTCTGAACCCCAAGCACAAGGCAGAGATAGATCTAACTGGGAATGGTGTGACCTCTTGAAAACTCAAAGCCCACCCCCAATGACACACCTCCTCCCACAAGGCCAAACCTCCCTGCTTTTTCACAGACAGTTAAACCTACTTGGAACCAAATATCCAAACATATGAGCCTAAGGTGGCCATTCTTGTCCAAACCACCAAAAACACCATGTAGTTGCTTCCTTTTTATAAGCAGAGTTAACACAGAGAACATTTGATAATGTTAGTCAGCTGTAAATAACCAAATGTGTGAGAGGCAGTTTGCTGCGGACCCACCTTCATCAGTGAAAGAAGCTTCCTTGGAACCTGAATATAAAGCATTGATTATCAGAGTACTGCATCAGAATCTACAACAGGCTTCTAATTCCTCATTCACACAGATGGAGGCTTCTGAATGCAGTTATCAGAAAAGAAACCCACTGGGTCATTCTTGATGATTTAGGTGAGAGAGAGGAGAGGGTAGAGAGTGTTCACACACCATCAGTTTATAAATCGGTATACATGGTTCTAAAAGACTGTAATGATGTTTTTCTTTGTCCTGCCAAAATCCCAACCTGGGAGTCCTCACTCCTCCAGAGGCAGAGGCAGATCTCTGTGAGTTCAAGACCCATGTGGTCTACAAAGCGTGTCCCAGGACACCAGAGCTTTTTGTTACACAGAGAACAAAAACAAAAACCCTATTGGGGCTTCATTCCCTGATTCCTAGAACAATGTGCAGCTTAGCAAGGAGGCTCAGGTCACCCGCCCAGACTAGAAGTCCTTTAATACATGGCCACAGCTCCAGTCATCCCCTACAGACATTTCTTGTTGTTGCATCTCCTTATCGTCTTGTGCCTCCATTTTGAATGCTGCTTCAGCAAGCTCATTATGAGCAGTGCACACATATGCACTTATCCCTTGGGTATAATACCTGCCCCCAGTGCTTAGAGAGACCTTAACCATTAGCAGATACCTGTGGTGCCATACCTTTCCCAGGACTTGTGTATTCTCCACCTAAAGCTGAGGTCTTAACATGGAAGGGGCCATCTTTTATAGAATGAACCATACTCCTCAGCTCTGGAGATGGCTGCAGTTCTTCTTAACTTCTGGCTGTAACCATGGAACACAGTGGTCTTCTTCAGAACTAACAAAATTGTTCCCGGTACCTTAGATGTCATAAGGAATTCCTCATGCTTTACCCTTTGCTTTCCTTAGCAAATATTCTAGAAGGGAGATGGATGGCACAATTCCATTGAAACATTCACATTTGAGTATACAAGATTATAAATGTGCATGGTTACCAATGGAGAATGTTATGTTAAGTAAGAACAAATTGGCACAGCCTGCCTCCAAACAAATATGAAGACTTTTCTCTTTGCCTATTTTTGTTCACCACAGAAATCAAACATGTTCACAGGGATCAAATGATGTATGATACTTTGGAACATACACAAGTCTGAGAGCTACAAAATACCAACTAGGCATTTACTTGGCTTAATGCTATAAGCCTTTTAATGTGCATTCCCATGTATTATCATTATAACACTCATAGTAACTGGCATAATTAATTACTACCATTTGATATGAGAAAACAAGCTTGACACTATGTAAGAGTAATAGCAGAGCCAGCCTTGAAGGTCAGGTAGGATTCCACCTTGTATGCATGATTCACACACACACACACACACACACACACAGACAGACACGGAGAGGAGGGAGCCATTAAAACACAGTTACTGAGAAATAATAGAATTTGCCAGCATCAGTAATTTCTATTCTGTGTCTGTGATCATGGTAGCTGAGTTTATAATTAGCCTCATAAAGATGGGATCTGAACACATGTCCTGTGTTTCTGTAGTATTGGTGTTTGATGGCAGTCTTCTGATCCCCATAGTAGGGGATATAGTGATCCTATACAGATCAAAGCAAAACTTCTAAATCTATCATTCTTTCCATCCATACAGTCAACCAAACATCCTATTAGAATGATGTTGTCCATTAAAATCTCAGACACAGAGTGCGGAGTCCTGAATTGTGATGTCTCACTCTTACACAGTACAATTTAGGTTATTACTGCAACCGTATAAACTTGACAGTTTTTAAATAGATAAAATGAGATTCTGCGTTTTGTTTTCTCCTTCATCCTTGTCCTGTGTAGTCTTAAGTTTTTACAAGCTATTCTCTATTAACATATTCCTCCCATTCAGGTTGACCTCTGTCATCTACATAGGGCCAGAGGACTGGTAATAAGATGTAGATAATATATTAAGACATCAGCCATATATAGACCCAATTTGCAGTGTTTATGTGAAATTCCCTGTGCTGTTTAATTCCACTAAATTGCATTTTTATGTTAACTTAATAAGCTAATATTTTATGAACCTGTTAAGATTTAGTATGTGGAATGGAATCAATATTTCTTACAATTACTTGATGGGGGTGGAGAAGTTCAGTAGAAAGTCATTTAAAATTTCCAGGATGATATTGATTAAAATTAGTGGCTTGAAGATCTAGAATATCTAATTTTGCAGGATTGGGTTTTTCCCCCTTATGGTTTATCCTAGAGCTTAGGTTAAAAAAATGTTGCCCCAGCATTTATGATAACACTCAGGCAGGTAATTTTCTTTACTAGATTTAGCCAGTAATTTAGAATCGGTGCATTCTATAGAGGATGTTTTCAGTTTTATTGCTGCAATTTAGCATATATGTCTGAGATGTTGTGCTTCTAAGGTACAAGCTCTCTGCTTCCTCTTATGTAATTATTAGAATCTGTCTTTGCTTCAGCATTTACTGGATACATGGTCATTTCATTCACATGTTCATGAGTGACTCTAAGAACATCAACAATTTCTCAGATTTGTTGAGTATTGCACAACAGTGTTCCCCAACTCTGGCTGTACATCAGAATGTACATACAAGACACTAACAGGGAGTATCTGTTGGAAAGCACAGGTTCCAAGGAAGTGTTGTCATTATTCACCTGCTTCCGCACCACCCATGATGACAGAAGTACAGCATGTATAGTTGGCAATCCATCCCTTTGACAGGAAAGGAAACTGAGGCTCTGAGAGGTTAGGTAAGCTTTCCCAAGGTCACATTTCATGGAGCATCTCATCTGTTTGGTTCTAGACTCCCTGTTTCTCTACTAATGTGGGCAGGCACAAGGACACACTGATATGACTAGGGCTCTTCACCAAATTTAAGATTATAAATAAAAATAAAACTTAAAAAATAGTATATTTTGCCAATTGTGGGGACTCAGGGAGGCAAAATTAGGTGAATGCTCCATTCAAGGAGCCCAAGTATCCAGAGATCACAAGTAAAAATATTAAAGACCTACCATCGGTTGTCATATTCTTGGTATAGAGATTAATAATCGAATCTTCTTATCTTTCACCAAGTTCATCAGCACAGATCAGTGAGTAGAGTTCTGGCCTTCTTGTTGTATTAATTGCCTCACCTGCCTGAAAAGTAGACCCAGCCCCCAGGAGAGCAGCCAAAAAAAAATTGGACTTCTGAAAGATATTCTCCCACATTTGAACAGCTGAGTAATAAGATTGGTCAGTCTTCATCTTAGGAAGCCATGTACAGGACTTCTGTGGTAATATGAGAAGGAGAGTGCAAGAGTGGACAGCCTAGCCAGAGATGGCAAGCCAGGGACAAGAGCTTGATAGTCCCAGCCTCCACATCTGCCAGCCACACCTGGATAGAATAAAATGAACTTGCTTCTTCAATTAGGAGGATAACAGATTATTAGATGACTGTTCTCATTTCTTGCTTCCTCTGCGAGGCCATGCAGGGCACTGGAGACTCAGTACCTGGCTTATCAGGTTACAAATTGCTTGTTGTCTATGGATACATCCCTGGGTGACTTGGCCTATGAGAACGTAACATTTTCATAAGAAGTGCTTCTGGTATCACAAAATGGCCAGCCGTGTCCTATTTCTTAGGAAATGTAGCACGGGGAGACACAGAGTTGAGTGCCTTCCACTCTTTCCTTGCCATCAGCTAGCCACCTAACTCTGGATAGCATTATTTCTCCAAAGGTTTGTTGTCAGACCATGGTGCTATCAAAAGATGGCAGACCCTTGAGGAGGTACAGTCTAGTAGAAGGAAGTTAAATCGTCGCGGGATATGCTCTTAAAGGGAATAATGAAATCCTAGACCATTTTGACTCTTTGTTACCAGCCACCATGAAGTGAGCAGATTTCCTCTGCCATGTGTGTTCTGCTGCCACAAGTCCAGAGGCAACAGAGAAAACCAGAGGTTTCTGAAACCCCAGAACGCTTGAGCCAAAAAAAGACTTCTTTCTAAATTGACTGTCTCGTGTACTGTGTGACCATGACAGAAAAATACATTGGGTTTGTGACTTTTCTTTCCCATTTCTGGTAACATGGTAATTATCTATGATGTCACTCATACATTGCATGAGTCTTACCTGTGTTAGATGCTAAGGGCTGTGTGCATAACAGTGAATCCAAAAAGATCTTGCCTTCCTAGATCCAACCATCCAACCAGAGTGTGAAATAACACAAACAATTTTCACAGAAAGTTCAAAGTGGGAAATACTGTTCAGAAGGACACAGACAAGTAAGCAGCTGTGTACTTAGTCTGTCTCCGTGCCCTAAGGACATACTTGATCCTTGGTGAACATGTGATCTAATTATAGTATCCCAAGAGATGGATTTATTGTGACTTTACAGGTGAGAAATCCAACATTCCAAGAGTGAATGATGTGTTGGTGCTGTACCTTATGAGTAGAGGCAGAACTTCGACTTTCCTGGCTTGAAGCTCATGCTTCTTTCAGAACATGTTGCCTCCTTCCTGGACAGATGCTGGGAGGCATGTTAACGTGGCAACACGAGCCATCTGGATTAAAGAAAAAACTTTTTAGAAGAGCCATTTGATTAAAGACCTTAAATGGGTGGAAATGTTATGTGTGGGATCAAAGGCAATGGGCAGGTAGGAGCCCAGATGTGTTTCCTTAGGCAAGGACAGTGAGAAGGGGAGGCAGCCATGAGCTAAGAATAAGTTTAAGACATGGAAGTCACATCCAGCCATGATGTGACTGCTGATACAGACAAGAATCAAGTACAGAGCCTTTGATGTAACATGGCTGCCAGAGTAGAAAGAAAGTGTATCATTCCCATAAAGGTGGATCTTCAGAAAAACCAGACCTGGACTGGAGAGATGACTCAGTAGGTAAAAACATTTCCATGCAAGCATAAGAAACTTAGTTCAGTTCTGCTGTTTTAAGCCAGGTGTAGCAGCACTGGAGAGGCAGAGACAGGACGATCTCCAGACCTGCCTGACTAGCTAGTCTGTCCAGTCAGTAAACTACAGAATCAGTGATCTACCTTGTCTCAAAAATGACAGTGGAAAGGTGATTTGGAGCTGCTCTTAGCACCAGCCTCTAACCTACACACATGTGCATACACATTCAAACACACATGTGCATGTACATCCCAGTCTATACACGCACAAAAAGAAAAACCAAACCCAATCTCAGAAACAACTTGTGAAATGCAGTGAGGACTCTAATTCTGGTGTATCTAAAGTGCAAAAATTGTTAAACTGTAATTCTAGAACTGGAAGAAGTGGCCAGAGCCAGGTATGGTCAGCCCAAGCATGTCTGAATAGGGGATGTATTTGAAGAGGAGACCTAGATAGAGGCTGGGGGTTGTGGTTGACTCAACAGACACCTGATGCTCTGCTGTTTCCAGTTCTCATGTGTATTTGGTATCTCATATTCTTTGTGACAGATACTGAAGGACAGAGTATTGAAAGAATAATTATGCTAATAGCTAACAGTTAGTGTCTGAATACACCAGGCACATACCTTACACCTCCCATCCTGAAGAGGTTGGTGCTAGAATTACCTGCATGTTATGAGGAAGGAACAAGACAAAGTTAAAATAACCAAGGTCACATAACTAGAAAGTAGCAGCACTGGTGTGATGGCCTTCAGATCCCCAGACTTTGCTAGGCAAGAAGGAAATGAAGTGCCACTCCCAAGAAGCCTTAGGGATCTTTTTTTCTACAAGGCATGAATTTTTTTTTCAGATTAGCTTTTCTCCACCTCTAATGTAATATACTTTCTAAAGCAGCTGTAAGGACAAGTGGTGTGGTATGAGTTGCAACTATGAAAGCAAACATGTAAGGTTTCAATCCCAGCTTTACAGCATACCTTCTGACCTTAGCCAACCACTGAAATTGTCCTGCATGAGTTTCAGAGGGATAAGAAACCAGACATCATCCTTGATTCCTGTGTCCTCTAGACCTGGAAGAATGAATGAGGTGATGCCCAGATAGTCTGTCTTGGACTGAAGATCCTCTCACAAGGAGCCTCCCATGGCAGGCATTCCTTGCCAGCATGCCTTTCCCACACATGTTGGCCTCTTGCAAGTCCTCCTTTTATTATCACCCATTGCACTCTAAACCCTGAAGACATCACTTATATTAATGGAAGCTTCTTTAATTATTAATTCTTACTCAGAACTGTACCTCCAACAGAAACTAAATCAGCTAAATATTATTCACCCAATAATTCCTCTGAAATATGCCCCCTGAAGCCCTAAAAAAAACAATAATTAATGGGAAATTTTAGGTTTAAAGTACAGTTTTGAAATATCAAGAAAGTGTTATGTCAAAAATGAAATTTTGTTAAAGGAACTATTTTTAGGTCAAGAATGAAAATTGAATTCTGAAAAAAATTACAAAACACATTTCATTCCATCCGTGACAGTACATTGTAAATGGCAAGATACTTTTATTTGTGTATTTATTAAGTTCAAGAGAAAGGGAGCATCCTGAAAGCTGTCAAGTGGAGAGAGATGGATAAGAGCAAGAGAGAAGATCATTGTTGTTGAATTAAGTATTTGGTTATTTCTTTTCTTAAAAAGTATTTGTATGGCTTGTCTACCTGCATATATGTCTGTGCATTATATGTGTGCCTGGTGCCCATGGAGGCCAGAACAAGAATGTTACAGGTATGTTGTGCATTCCAGAGTTTTTTGTTGCTTTTATTTTTCATGATGACACAAAAAGCACAACCCTCACTCACCTCAAAGGGAGTAAGAGATGGTTTATTCTGGAGTCAATTTTGAGGGACCATGACACAGATTTAGATTACCAGGGTAGTAACAATCTCATGAGGTAGTTACAGAACACGAAAACTCCAGTAAAGTTTTTTAAATACATTCATCATGTACAGGGCAAGGAGGCAGAATGATTTCAACAAAGTGGGGAAACCTCAGATTGCTACCTGGTTACTTTGTAGGCATCACAAAAGGTTTCATGTGGTAGTCACAGGACACTGTTAGGTCAAACTGATGAGCTATGAATAGCCAATAAAGAGGATAAAGATCCCAGTGATCCCAATGTAATTTGGCTTTAGATCTGCAGCATTCTAACCCTCCATAATACTGAAGTTTTAATCAGGCAATCAGCTTTTATAGAATGTTCATTGTAAGTGCAGCCTCTTTTAGGGACGAGAGAGAGAGAGAGAGAGAGAGAGAGAGAGAGAGAGAGAGAGGGAGGGAGGGAGGGAGGGAGGGAGGGAGGGAGGGAGGGAGGGAGGGAGGGAGGGAGGGAGGGAGGGAGGGAGGGAGGGAGGAGAGTGTTTGTGTTAGGGGGGAGGGAGGGAGGGAGAGAGAGAGTGCGCAGAGTGTGTGTGTGTTTCTGACTGTCTCTGTGTCCGTGTCTAATCTGAATTTTTTCTTAATGTGATTCCTAGCTTTCTTTCTCTTTTTTCTTAGCCATATTTTTGCTCCTCAGAATATTTACAAGAAAATGGCCTTACTCAAGGCTTGTTCAAATGTTGGCCCAGATCAGGACTCTGCTTCACTGCACCATGAAGTCATAGCCTTGTGTGGGATTTGGACTGCTTCTCCTTGATGTTCTCAGTGAGTGTTGAGACACTGAGTGTTTAACTACAGAGTGAGTCTCTCTACACACAGGTGAGACAATTGAATCCCTCACCAGTGAGGACTCTGGAAGAGTACTGAGAGGATCTCATACATGCCTTACCTGTTTCCTGAGCAAGTAACAGACATGAGTAGAAGTGGTGAAGGAGCACAGGAAGGGCAAGTACCATGGGAAGAGACACATTAGGTACCTTTAGTAAGAAAGAACTTGACCCAACCCAGGAACTGAAGAGAAAGATGGCGTCTTTCCTGTTACTATTGAAAGAGCTGTTTCCTAGAGCCTGTGGCTACCAACTAATTCACAAAAGAAATCTCTCATCAGTGCACTGTTAATGAGACCTGGAGCTTCCAAGGAAATTAGGTTTAACAAAGTACCACACTGTTACTTCCCTGGGAAAATAAGCAAAGAAGAAAAGGTGGCATGAAGGACCTACTTTGATCCATGGTTGCCTGACTTGGCTGCCTAGTGCAGGGACAGGAACCCTATAGGCCTACGAAGCCTGTGTTCTACCTTGTTAAAGGACTTAAAGGAAACCATTCATAAAACAGATGAATAGCTACAAAGGTTGAAGTAAATCCCAAAACTTTAGCCTGGATGATATATTTTATGTACAGTAATAACCCACAGTTTCAACTATAACCTCATATTGATTCTCAGAGACAGGTGACAGCACTACTGGTCATGACATTTGTGGTGACATTCTGAAATGATTGTTTTAGGTGGCCTAATTAGGTGCTTTTTTATCTAACCCAAGGTTCAGGTTGTTGTGGGTTATCTGTAATATGTGTGAAGATGTATTGCTGTGGTGGTGTATTTAAAAACTGAACAGCCAACAGCTAGGCAGGAGTTATAAGCTAGACTCTTTGGGAAGAAGAGAGGCAGAGTCACCCTTGAAACAGAAGGTACAAGATGGAAGAGAGGTAACACCACATGACAGAATGTAGAGAATGTTGTTTAATATAAATAGGTTAATTTAAGTTATAAGAGCTAGTTGAGACAAGTCTAACCTAAAGGCCAAGCTTTCATAATTAATAATAAGTCTCCATGCCATTATTTGCAGGCTGGCAGAACCCCTAAGAAAGTACTGTTAGAACAAGTAACAGAGATGTAACGATGAGGGCAACTAGACCATGACTTCACATTTGTTTTCCAGAGCAGTTAACCTGGTTAAAGAGAAGAAAATACTAGCATGCCCTTATTTCCCTGAGAAAATCAAAGGAATTCAGATGTAATATAAATCTATGTTTAAATTGCTAATAAACACAAATATCTCAGCAAAGCTTAACTCCTACCACTCAATTAAGAATATCATTAAAGTAGAAAATCCCAAATCTATTCAGATAACCAGTGGCCATGGCTTTGCATCTGACCTTTTGGATTATGTGTCCTCTGAGAGGATGTTATGCACTCACTCAGAAATATAGATAAGCATGTTTGTGTCTTTGTCCACAAGATCAGAATTCATTGGCTAGCAGTAAGTTCACAAGCTACATTTGTTTTAATGTCTGCGGTTTACCAAATAATCTAGATTTCCCTTGATATTGTGACCTTTAGCGATCACAGGTTCTTCTATTCCTATAGTAATTACCGTTGTTAATCCTTCACACCACGTTTCAGACAGTGATACAAAGAGTCAGTGACTATGAAAGGGTTAAAGATAGATTCCTGTAAGTTAGGGAATCCAGTTTTAGAGTTACTGGGGTGCCCAGATCCTGAAGTGCAGGACTATTGAGGCAAGACATAGGACCAGTTCCAGAGACACAAGTGAATGGACTGTCAGAAGCCAACTGGGCCACATCAAGCTCTGGAAGCATAGTGAGCTGAAGCCCTAGAAAGAGCCTGAAGTTCTCTGCCTGTCAGTGCCTTGACACATGCACCAGATGGTCAGATGACAGGTTGGTAGGGGCTCTCACAATAGCACCATTAAGTAACCCTCTTTCTGTGCTATCCAGGTGAGGGAGTTGCTCTGCTTTGATCTTGTGGATCTTGGCTAATTGTATTTCAGTAGCACCAGTACCTGTGTGCTCCCAGTCTACTTCAGGTAGTTATACGAAGTTTCCCACCAGTCACTTCCTCATGGTTCACACGGACACGGTGTCTGTGCACAGACAAGGTTCAGTCATTCTGCCTCAGCATTTGCACTCAAAATGGAGCCAACTGCTGCTTTGTGAAGTGGAGATCAGCCAGGGTGAGTCACAACCTAAAAACTACTGTAAAATAAGCCACTGCTTCCCACAATACAAAATAACTTAGAGCAGGGCAATAGCTCAGAGCAAGTCACAGCATGACTCCACAGTGGACAATTGTGGCAGGAACATTCACACTGATTCTGGTGCTTTTCTGCAAATTAGTCCAAAATGACTGCGGTCTGGCCTCTCCCTCTCCTCCATAAAATTCCTGATATAAGAATGTTGCAAATATATGTGTGATCAAATCTTGGGATAGCTAACATTCAGAGACCTGATAGCTTCAGTTTGGCAATATCCATCAGTCACTACTGGAAAAACCTGTAATCCGTGTCTTCTTTTTTATTTTTATTTGTTTTAATTAACACATGTTGTCTTAAGTTTTCCTGGGGATACATAGTCACCATTAATAATGAAGGTATTAACACACCAAGGAAGGGTTCTGTACAAGTCCAGCTTAGTGAACCAATGGATTTACTAGGGTTATTTACAGGGCATGAGTGACATAAGCAGCTACACCATAAAGAAGTCCCCAGTTAACCTTACACCCCTGTGTTCCCTGGCAGCAGCTTCTCTGCATTCAACTGGGGCAGGAAGGAGCCATACTCAAGTGAGGTCTCCTCACCTGCCCACTCCTTCTACAAGGGAATGTTAATAGCCATGTCATTGCTGTAGACCCCACTACCAAATGTATGGCTCTGCTTATTTCATTGTCATGCCTGTGTTTAGTCTGTGTGGTCACCACAGTAATGCTGCCCAACCCAGAAGAAATTGCTCCACATTCACACATAGTATTCATTCCTATTTATGTGGTGTGGTACAGTGTGACACCTTAATACATATATACTATGTGTAGTTTTTTTAAAGCTTGGTTGTATCCTCTAAAGGATTATAAAACTTTTCCAGAGGTCCCATCTGCCCTCTACACTAGTTTTGTTAGCAGTTGTGTTGCAGAATTGTGCCCAAGCCATTCCCTGGGCAACCACTCTGATCATATCAGTAAAGACTGATGACACAGTGCTAGACTTCCCTGGGGTGAAGATGGAGTTTCTGTCCTACCTGGTCCCACAGCTGTTTAGTCCCAAATAAACACACAGAGGCTTTTATTAATTATACATTGTTTGGCCAGTGGCTCAGGCTTCTTATTGGCTAGCTATCTCTTAATTATTAACCCAGTTCTATTAATCTAAATATCTCCATGTAGTCTTAGCTTACCAGAGAATGCCCAGTCATCCTACCTTCCTGGTAACTACATGGCGTCTCTCTGACAACTCACTCTGTCTGTGTTCCTCTTCTCTGCATTCTCCTAGTCTGGTCACCCAACTTATACTTCCTGCCTGGCTACATCCTGCCTGTCCATTGGCTGAAACAGCTCTATTCATCAGCCAATAAAAGAAACATATTCACAGCATGCAGAAGTATATCCCCTATCACTGAGGCACAAGGGAGACTGAACATCCTAGCACTTTGAGGGGAAAGGTGAAACAGGGGGCAGCCTGGAACAGGTCAATAACAGACTCATCTGTCAGAGTGGGTCCATTACCAGAGTGGGTCCATTAGAAGGATGAATACTACTTCAGCAGGTATTCCCTGGTAACATTCAGAGGATTTTTGCATGATAAATGCTATACCTAGCACAGGCCTTCATTCCCAGTAAAATCTAATCCTAAGGGCAGGGCTTGATAGAGGCAGTCTCAGCAGTGTCACAGGCATTTGTTTACTTGGACTGAAGAAAGTGAGGATGCTACTGTGCCATTAAACTAGCAAGCAGTGATACGGAGCTTGGTAAGACACCCTATGCTCTAATCCAGGCAGGGGGTTGGAATACACTGTTGGAAGCACCGTTTGCAGTGAGCATGAGTTAAAATATTCTGGGTAGTAAAGTGGTAATACAAATGTATCTTAGAGAAATTGTGATAACCAGAAAATATAATTGTAGATAGTTGATAATGGATGTATAATATCCAGGTAGAAGACCCAGTTAAGAGCTCATTTGAGTGAGGGCAGAAGACAATGACAGGGAAAGCAAAGGGATGAATGGATGATAGGGATAATATACATGTTGATAACGCCGGGTTAGGGGGTCAAGACATAGCTCTTGCCAAGCAGTATAGATCTAGCAGTCAATACTGTGAGAGCGCTGGTAATGAAGCCATGGGGATAAATGAGACCACAGGTGGTAAATATTTATTAAAGACATTGGTGGATTTCTGGTGTTCTGTAGCATTGCCTATCAATATGCATGAGGAATGAAGGCATGAAATGAATTTTCTGCTCCTTTGCTGTCATCTCTCTTGTGATTTCTTCCCCCACCAACTGCCTCCCCTGTAGATGAAGCTTTTTTTTTTTAATTCTGTGGACAAGAAAGCATTAGCTGTCGCTGAGAAATACCACAGCTATCACCCACCCTGTCATGGTGATGAAGAGTATTGGCAGGAGTCAGGAAGACTCTGGGTCTTAGTTCACCTCCATTTCAGTCCTGACTCCTGGGTCCAGCCATATAAAATTAAGGCATCTCCTACACCTCAGTTTCCTTTCCTACAAAATGAGGCTAACAGACCAACTATATGGAACAAACCACATGACATGATGCATTAGCACTGGTTGGTGCTCACCTGGCCCAGAGGAAATGGTCAGATGTGAGTTGTTAGCACTGCTAACCATAACCGCATTGTCTTTCCTTTGTGTAAACATAAATGTATGTGAGAAGCCTATTGGTTCACTCTGTGTTTGAAATAGAGGGTGGTGTTTCCCACAGTGATTCATCTGCCTTGCCTTGATTTCTAGATGCCGTTTCCCTGCCAGAAGGGAGAGCCTGTATTTCTGCCTCTCATTGTTCTAAATAAGATATTTTTCCTTCTCTATGAGCCAACCCATCAAGCTGAGGCACAGCATTGGCCGTGTGGCCTCCTACAGCACCTGTGACCATCATATCTTACATCACATCAGGCACCAGACTGAGAAGTCATCTGGTACATCCCTTGAGCCCCAGAGTGAATAGCACACTCCAACACTGAGATGGGCACCTGCTCCTGCATTTACACAGTTCATAACAGTGAAGAGATTTCCCAGTTCCCATGGCTGTGGAAACATGGAGAAAAGCATGTAAAGTTTATTTGGCATGAGTCTCATAAATAAGCCACTCTTCCTTGAGCAACCTGAGTCAGGCATTCCCTCTCCCAACCTGGGACACAAGGTGTGCTAAGAAGGCTCAGCCAGAGCAGCATAAGGAGGCCACAGATGATTTAGCCTCCTGGTAACTGCCTGACAGGCATTTACTTTTCCTCACACATACTGTGGAAGACCACTATGACGATACGATCACATCAGATCTCTTTCCCCAGCTCTAAGCATTTCTTTTTCTGGGGTGTGGAGCAGCTCTTGAGGGAAGAAAAGCAATTTGATGTCAGGGTTCCTTTGAGCCTTGGGAATTTTGCCTCAGAACCTTGGAATTGGAGCTCAGCTGCTGCTGGAAAATACACTGTGAATGTTTTATTCAGTAATGCATATATAACATTGAACAGAATCCAAATACATAAATCACTTATACAATAGCTGTTAAGGGCTACCTGCCAGTATTTCAGAACCAGCTCCTGGAATCACTTCCAAGGTCCTTTACTGCCATCTGCTGGCCAAAAATTTGTTTTATGTTGGTAAATTCTTACTACATATTTTGGGTGTGCCCCTACCACAACCCTATCCACAGTTTTTTGACATCTGGAACTTAATTGCCTTGTGTTTAAGGGTTGCTAAGAGACATCTTAGCACTCTAAAAGTGTGACAAAACCGATAACAATGACAAAGGTACTTTCTCCATCTGGCTTTATTCTAGCTATGTGCTATTTCTGAGCCCTCTAGCTTAAAGTCCCATGCCGTCCTTCATCTCAAGGTCAAAGACTCCACTCAGTTTGTCCTTGTAAATGGGTCCTGTTGTTATAACTGTCAACCTCGAAATAGCTTTGAACTACCATCACCAACATATTAATCAATGAGGTCAGAATCCTGAACATCACCAGTAAAATCTGCCTACAACTAGCCACCAAAGGTCTGCTTGCAGTGTAGTTCTTGGCCTCTGCAGTGTGGCCACTGAAGGCCTGAGTGTACTAACAGATGTCACTTGAGCCTTCTGAAGTGAATCAGGATCAACAGCGCCATTCTGAACATGACGTGGCACTATGCTGGTCTTTTCTGTTCTGAAACAATACATGAGGCATCTTAGTTCCCTGGGGGCTCATGAAAAGAAGGAAATAACCAAACTATAGACCACGGTGAGCCACAGTAACACAGGATGCTGACACACAGTGGAAAATGACACTTGCCATGCAACCTGTGACGTATGAGTGGTTCTGTGGGGGGGGCATAAAAGCTTTGGTAAACAGAAAACAATGGGCCACCATTTGTAGTGCGCTCATAAAATCTAGGTGTGGCTATAGTCCCAAAAAGATGTAACATTGTCTCTTGATACAATTTTTCAAATGTAAAGGGGAATTTTTTTCTTTTATTATTATTATTATTATTTTCATTTTAAATAGCTTGTTTTACATGTCAATCCCAGTTCCCTCTCCCTCCCCTTCTCCCGCACCCCTCCTCCATCCCCCCCCCCCAGCCACCCACCCTATCACCATTTACTTCCACATAGGGGATATCTAGAGTCTGTCATTTCACTCAGGGCAGGGTCCAGGTACTCCCCTAAGAGTCCAGGCTAAGAGAGCATCCTTCTTTGTGTTATGGACACACGATGTCTGTTTGTATTCCAGGGATAAACACTGTTCCACTGTTCAGGGCCCCATAGGTTGCTCAGGCTTCCTCACTGACTCTCACATTCAGGGGGTCTGGATCAGTCCCATGCTGGCCTCCCAGCTGTCGGTCTGGGGTCCAAGAGCTCTCCCCTGTTCACATCAGCTGTCTCTGCTGGTTTTGCCAGCCCGTTCTTTGCCAATTTGCTCACTGCTCCTCTCTGTCACTGGGTTCCTTGGGTTCAGTTCAGTGTTTAACTGTGGATGTTTGCTAAAGGGGAATTTTTTAAAGAGATGGCTTTTGACTTTCTCCATTAATGGAAGGATATGTGGATTGGAGAAATAGTAGAAGCAAAACTAAGCTTAATATAGACTATTAACCCAAGGATCATAGATACCCATTTTTGTTGCATAATAAACTACCTGTCTGACTTGGTGGATTGAAATAACAATCTTCATTTATTACTACACTCTACTTCTGCAGGTCAGAAATTCAAGCATTGCAGAGGTGCCCCGTGTTACTCTTTGAGTGGGCAAAGTCTACTATGAAATCTGAAAGCTGGACAACAAAGTCTTCTTAGTCATTTATCTGGCAAATAGTGCTGGCTGGCAGCTGAGGACCAGACCAAGGTTTTCAGCCAAAACATGCAAGCATGGGCTCTCCAATTAGCCTGGGTGTCCTCACATCATGCAACTTCCCAGGTCTGGAAATTCCAAGAAAGAGCCAGGCAGAAGTCACATTACCTCCAGTGTCAGGCAGTATCACTTATCCTGTCAGGGAGTATAAGTCAAAGTCACAAGACCTTCCAGGCTCAGTGAAACCATGAAGGTTCGACTCACACGCTAAGCATAAGAGGAACAATCAGGACAAAAGTCTATCCAGACTTGTTTGTACATTACTATAGACTCTTGCACACCTGGGTAACCAGCGAGAACATGCCACAGACCCTCATGGGTGATGGGTTGGGGCAATGGGGCAGCTTTAGTTTTAGTTCCTCTCCAGTTTGCAGTCTAATCAGGTCCTAGGGTCTCTTAGCCTTATTTTCTTCATTCTAGAAAAAAAAAGACTAGGGTCCAATGAGAAACTAGTAAAGGCACATACCACCAGCCCTTAAAACCTGAGTTTGATGCCTGGAACTCACATGATGAAGGGAGTGAGCCAACTTTGGCAAATTTCCCTTGAACTCCATACATGCTCCTGAAAAGAGAGAATGGGGAGGTAGAGCTCAGTGGTGTGTCTCGTGCCTGTCGGACATCTCCAACATGGAAGGAGGAGAAAAAAAACTGAGCTCTGATCATTATCCTGTCTTTATACTTACATATATGCCCCAGTGGTGCTGCTGTGTATAATTCCTGTCAGAGTATTGGAAAGTTTGGGAAAGCCTCCATCAAATTCTAAGACACCCTCCCCCAAATGCCTTCCTGATCTCTAAAGTCCCTTCTGCATGCATTGAAATTGTGGCCATCCTTAGCTGTTCTGAATTTCACTTTCCTACTCTGTAAAATTTAGGGGCCTCTTGTGTCCCATGTTAATCAGTATGCATTTTCACAGAATGAGGTTCCTTTCTGCAGTTTGATACTGAGGATGTAAGAAGAAAGGCTATACTCAGAAGCTCTTGCCTAGACTCAGAAGCTCTTGCCTAGGCTACTGGAGACTTTTTTTTTTTTTTTTGTAGAACTTTAGATGACTAGAGTGGCTTTTGTGGTCAGCTGGGGCATTTGAAACCATCACACCTGGCATTTTACAGATGAGGAAAATGATTTGCCCAGAGTCCAGGGGCAAGTTAAGTGGCTGAGGAAGCCAAAGCTCCATTCCTGACAGCTGTGCACTTTACTGTTCATGTGATCTCCTTTTAACAGAATATGTAACCATGGGGACCTGAGCCACCACAGCCCCCTACCTCTCCCTTCTCCTACATTCCCAGGGGGCAGCCCAGTGCCCCTAGCAGTGCGTCTGCTCACATGTATTAAGTGCCCTTAATTTTATTGAGTATACATTTTCATACATGAAAACTCTAGATTGGAAGACTGAAAGTCAAACATACTGTAAGATAGCTATGATCACACATGGAGGTTCTTGATATGATTTCTAAGGAGACCAGCAATGCTGAATATAAAACTGGATATTTTAAAGCTATTTTTATGCTGATCAACTTTTAATCTAGGGAGCTAATTATATAGGAATTGGAAGGCAACAGAAGGAAAGCCAGAATGCAGTGTAAGCAAAGAGGAAAGGGCCCGTGTCTACAGTTTAGTTTATCACTCTTTCATTGCTACTTAGGCTAAAGTGCATATAGCATAGGATCTGATGCCATAATCATCTTGAAGTATATATTACATTGTTACCAGACTTTAGGTGAATGAACTAGAATCCCAGAACAACCAGCTAGGAGAAGTTTGCCTTAATGTACACAAGAGCAAGTCAGTGAAGCTAGTGAGGCTTTGGGTATGGGGTCACCAGCCACAAAATGTAATCTATAAAACATGGAAACTTTGATATCTGTAAAGCCCAGAGCCCACATCCTCCTTTTTCTAAACCTGTTAGCCTATATATAATAGTGTTCTCAGTGCTGACACCTTTATGCTTTGGGGATATTTGTGATACATGTGCAAATTTCTTGTCCTCTGGATAATATGTTATAAATTCTACCAAGTGTCAGTTAAGCATTTAAAAAAGAAGTCATATGTAATATTAGCTGTAATTATTACTAAAAAGTCAGTCAATACTAACATCTTAAAACTAGCCAAAGGCGTGCTTTTACCTAATCTTCTTCAGTCTCGTGCTCCAGTTCTGTTTTTGTAAACATAGGGTAACTTGTGTCATGGGTAGAACCTCATATTTAGTTGACTGATTCTACAGCCTCCCTTGTCTTGGTCAGCATTTTAGAAACAGTGCATTTGCCATGCTTCCAGTGAGGAGAGAGCTTGAACTTTGACTCTGTTTCTCTGTTAAATGAGGTGAAAGTGCAATTTGGGAAGGTCATATGCACTGGACTCGCAGGCCTGTCTGGCCAGCTCTGCTTGTCACCTACTGTCGTCATTTAGAGCTGGTTATTTACACTGCTATCTTCCTATCCCTCCAACAGAGAGATTTGTGTGTGTTGGTTTTTAATTGACAAATGATGATGCATGTTTACAGGGCACAATGGAATACTTTGATATATGTGTGTAATATCAAAATAAGCTTTGTGTTAGAAACATTCAGACTCCTGCATATTTCTGAGATACATTGTTATAACCTATGGTGACTCTGCTGTCATAGAACAATAGAACTAATTCCTCCTATCAAAGTGTGTGTTCAGACCCATTATCCAACCCCTATCTGTCTGTCTGTCTGTCTGTCTGTCCAGCTATCTATCTATCTATCTACCTATCCCCACCATTCTTAGCTTCTAATACCCACTATGTTCTGCTCTACTCCCACAAGATCAACTCAGCCTCAACATATGAATAGAAATACATGGTATTTTTCTGTCTGTGACTAGGTGGTTTTAGTTAACATAATGTCCTCCAATCCCACACATGTTGCTAAGAATCAGAGAATATCATTCATTTTATGAATTAATGGTGTCTTGTCATGTATATACAAATGACCAACAAATGTTTGGAAAATGTTCAACATGAGAAATCATCAGAAAAAAATGCAAATGGAAACCACAATGAGTTAACCTCTCATCCCCAGTTAGAGTGGTTATTATCAAAAAGACAAATGCTGGTGACCATGCAGAGAAAGGACACTCACACATTGCTAGTAGAAATGTAAATAGAACAGCCTGAAGAAAAAGGGCCAAAAACAGCACTATGTGAGAACCTGACTCCATGACCTGGGCAGATGGCTCACACCATCTTCCCGGAAAAGCTGCCAAGCAGGAAGGGAAGACAAATGGTTCTGACCCCCAGAGCAACAACCTGAAAAGTTGAGAAGCAACTTTTATGGGCACAAATGGTACAAGAGATAAACCCCTGGAAAATCCACAATCCCCTGGACTCTACAGCCAATCAGCTTCAAACCCGTACCCCTGTTCTGTGATCTTTGCCTTTATGAACCCCTCGATTATAAGGCTAGAGACCAACTCCTGCGGCTGCTGCTCCAGTCTGTGGGATGAGGTCCCTGCCTAGACTTGAATTCAATAAAGAAACCTTGTGCTTGCAATTGGGGAGTTGGCTCCTTGGTGTCTCTCTGGAGGTCTTGTGGACTGGGCATAACAAGAGAAATCTTTAGGCGTCACTTACTTATTTTTCTCACCTTTTTTTATAATTAGTTTAATCTAGTAGTCAGCTTTAGTGTCTGGATTTTGCTGACTTGGTTTTTTGGGGTTTTTTTGCTTTTTTCTGTTGTTATTGTTGTTTTTGTTGTTTCTCAGGTTACATAAAAATTGATGGTTGATCTTAATTAAACAACCTGGGTCTGAGTCCTGACCAGACAGTAGATTTACCTAGGGGAGATTTCACTGTCCTAAGTATCCATGGAACTGCTGTGTGACCAGCAGGTATACTCCAGAAAAGACTGAAACAGGTGTTTAAACAAAAACTTGAGTGTAAATATTCAGAGCAGTTCTATTTACAATGGTAAAAGATGGAAACAACACAAGTATCCATGCGTAATCTCAGAGCCATGAACAGCTGATGCATACATACCACAACCTAAATGAATGTGACACATGGATGAAATATCCAGAGTAGGGGAATCCATGGAAACAGAAAGTAGGCTATTGGTTATATGTAGTTGTAAAAATCAGATGTGTAAACAGTACCCCAGATCAAATTAATCCTAGCCTCTTGTGTGGCCCAGGCATCAGAGCAGTCTGAAGTCTGCTGCATGGGATGGAGGGCTTGGAATCACTGGTGGAGGCAGGGTGGATGAGGATTTCTGGTTTTTTTTTTTTCCTCTGTTCAGTGCTAGGGGTAGAAGCAAGGGCGTTAAAAATACTAGGCAAGGACTTGCCACTGAGACACACCTCCAGCCACTCGAGGGCTTCTTCTAAGCCTTCATAGGTCATGGTCATGCTGTGCTGTATTTAAACCAATGCCAGTCTGACAGCTTCTAGAGGATTCCCATCAGCAAATATCAAACTATCCAAAATTTGATATCCAACATGTTCACTTTCTTTTCCATTTTTTTAAATATAATCTTGGCAAGCCTGAGATAAAAATAATCAGTCACCATGACGTCATTGGCTTTTAGCATGATAAGACTTTTAAGTTCTCTTGATGAATACTCACAAAAGCTTTTCTGCCTTTAGAATTTTCAACAATTAGATACTGTTTCTGTGAGTGTTTGCACATGGTAAGTACAGACGTGTATAATAACCCCATAAGTGAGGTAGGAACTTCCTCAGAAGTGTGAAGAGAAGCAGAAACAGTGAATGTGATCTTCTCCCACACAGTGCTTCATATGCAACAGCTGTGAACATGGCATATGAACAAAGGGTTCAGAAAACATGTTCTTGGGATGGCTGTGGAAATGAAAAAGAGGATGGAGGCATTGGCTCCAAATCCTCTTTTTTGTGACTGCCAGCTCATTCAAAGTGGACCATGAACTCTTCACACATGAATTCTCTCTCTGCAATGACGAAAGTTAAAGGTAGTCATTTTTATTGACTGTCAAGTCAGCTCCACAACATTGTCACTTTGACTTTTCTCAAGAGGAGTGTATGCAGCAACTGTCAAACCTGACAGCTTCATTTAGCCTTTAGTGATTGGTGAGCTAGAGACAGGGCTCATGTCTACAAGGCCACTGGGTGTCCTGATTTTGTAAGTCCTTGACACCTCCAATTTGAGCTAGGAGCATGGGTATGTGAGATGATAGGTATACTGTTTCCAAGATGCAGTTCCTTGAACATTGACTTATAATAGAATATCTAGTTACGTAAGTTAGGTTTCTAGATATACAGAAATATATTTGAGATGGACAGTCTTCAAACCTCTCAAAGACCTTCAAAACATGGCATTTAAAATGGTTTAGGGTTTGTCTTGACAATGAGAAATATCTACTCCTGACAGCACCAATTACGTCTGAGAGGAAGATGGGCATCAAAGAAACTCGTTATAAAGTTTGCTTTCAACATGGCAAGATTAGCCATTTGGGCAAGAAACTGCTCTTGCCTAGATTGTTTGACTGTTGTTGTATCATCTGGACATGCAGGACCCACAGGAAAGTGACTACTGAACTCAGTCTTACAGGGTTCCTACTTGATGAAGAGTCTACGAGACTTTCTACAGGACAAAGAAAAATGACTAACAGACTGCCAACGCAGATGGACAGTTTGAAATTTCCTACTTTGCTGAGAAGTGTTCCAGACACATTGTGGCCTATGGGCTGAAGATGGATGCCCCAAAGTTACAGAGGAACTTCGGGTGACTGTCCAGGCAGTAAGATGTCTCTGTCAATCCTAGTGTTTATATATTATCCTTCTGTGGTCTTTGATGGAGTTGAAGACAGATAGTTATAATTATAGTTTTCCTTAGTTATGATAAAAGATAAGCTACATATAGGACTTTGGACTCACAAGGATGGGATGGATGATATTTTCTTTAGATCTTGCTAAATGTTAATAGACAAAATGTTGTAACTGTGTTCTTACTTGATAACTGTTCTGTCATATACAATTTGACTATGTTAAAATTAAGACCTTTCTTTTGTTTAAACAGAAAAGAGGAGATGTTGGGGAAGTCCTGTTATTTGCCTGTGCATTTGTCAATAAAGTACTGTCTGGCCAATAGAAAACCTAAATAGGAGGGACTAGGAGTCGAGGAGGATTCTGGGAAGGGGAAACACAAGAGAGTCAACATGTGACGCCATGGGGGTAGGACGCCGGGAACTATTCTCCGGTAAGAAACATACTTAGATTAACAATTATGGGGTAATTACTTAAGGCAGAGCTAGCCAGTAAGGGACAAGCAAGGCCAACAGCTTCATAATTAATACAGCGTCTTGTGTGTTTATTTGGGGGCTACAATGAGGCAGAGCCCAGGCGGCTGGCGGGGGATAAACCAAAGCGGCTAACAAGAAAAAGCTTCTCTTAACAGGGCTTTATTTACCTCTTTCTTCCAAAAGAGAGGAAACATTGTGTTCTTGTAACTCTGGGTGAACACTGTTTAGCCTTAGCATAATTTAGGATGTTTCTGTCAGTGACAACAACAACAAAGATCCTGGATATTAAAAGCACTCGTAATAGGGTCCCAAAGCTAAGTGATAGCAACATGTCACTCCAATAAATGGGCAAAGCAAAGACTTTGACAAATCTCTAAAAATTACCCTGGAATAGGGACTTGTCACATTGGCAGGCATTATTGTTAGATCCAGGGTCAGATCCAGGGGTCATGGTTTTCTTCCACTTGCTGCTGAGAGCAGTGGATAAGCTACCCTGTGTGAACCAAAACATGCCAGAAATTGGCACAAAGGACAGTTGTGTATATAGCAGATTGTATTTGAGACTGACAGGTCCAAACAAAAACACATAAGCATAGCTTTTGTCATTTAACTCATACACAAAGACTGGGAGTAGTCTTTGAGATTCAGGGCTTCTTTGTTCATGAGTGTCATGAAACTGTTGTGTCCCTACATCTGTGAGAAATGCTTGGAGGAACAGCTTGGGAAGGAGCTCTCCCTTGCCAGATTCACTTGTTGGTGGCACCCAGTCCACCTTCTGGGTCTTACTCTAGCAGGGTCTACGTTGGATCTTGGATAAGGTCTTGTCTTGGAATTCTTCCATGCATTAATCAGAGAATGTATGAGGACTGTGACATGCATTGGAAACAGGTTATGGCCCCTTTGCTATGGGAGCTAGCTGTCTGTGGAACTGGCAAAAAAGGGAGTGTGTATGTTGGTCAGTTTTAGCTTATAAGGAGGAAAGGTTAATGTGGGCTAATTCTTTCAGAGACTTCAGTCCTTTGGTGGTTAGCTCCCTTGTTTTGCGGGCCGTGGTAAGGCCACATCTCACTGCAGACAACATGAGCTGGAAAAAGACTGTACACCTCATAGCAGCCAGGAAGCAAATAAAGAGGCAAAAAGAGGAGGTCCCAATATCTACTTCATGGCCACACTCTGAGGAACCTGTCTTCTTCTAGTCCCCACCCCCTAAAGATTCCAAAACCTCCCAGCAGTGCCCCGGATTGATGATCAGGTCTTTTGTTATATGGGCCTTTTGAGACATTAAGGTTCCAACCATAGCAAAGTATTTGCTTACCACCTAGGTGCCAGTTCAAACCCAGACCATCCTTTGCTCCTAGGATTGAGAAGAGCTGGTTCAGGGCCTAGAGCTGGGTTGAAGTAAGATGAGTAAATTATAGAGCCACTGCAGGTATGTGTGCCAAGAACTGATGTGGCCGGAGTATCTATGAGGATGGTACCAGCAGTGACAAACAGTGCCAAAGACCCACTAACATAGCCTCTAGGGTTGCTCAGGGACTCAGGCACCTCACACAGCACTGCAGGGAGTAGGCCAAAAGTGCCTACTCCCTCCACAGATGCCATCATTGCCAGCATAAAGTAAGCACACTGGGATTCTTGATGCATTTCAGGTTAAATTGTGCCCATTCCCTAGTATCCTTGAGGCCATTCTTTCCACCCAGAAGGAGCCTGGTGTGTTGGTTACTTTGCTGTGGCTGTGATGATCAAATACCATGACTGAAAACAACTTAAAAAAGCAGAGGTTTATTTGACTTACAGTTCTGAGAGGTGGGGTCCATAATCAAAGGAGGACTGGATGCTGGCTGATCACATGCATTGTCTTCCACGTGCAGAAGTGAGGCAAGGCTGTAAAGCTCAAAGCCAGCGACATACTTCTTCCAGCAAGACCCAACCTCTTTGGTTCTAAAACTCTCTCAAATAGTGCCACTAACTGGGGATCAAGTGCTCAAATACTTGAGCCTGTGGGGGAGATTTCTCATTCAAACCACTATACCTGGTCAGGAGGAAAAAAGAAAGTGAAAGAAGAGACAAAGCACACAGAAATGCTGAAACTCTTTTTGCTATTTTGTGTTTGCCTTTGTTGAGATGGATTCACACTGAAGCCCAGGCTGACCTAGAATCCATGTATAACCCTGTTGGGGAAGTCCTGTGTATATGTCAATAAATTACTGCTGGCCAATAGGAATCTAGATAGGTGGGGCTAGGAGTCCAGGAGGATTCTGGGAAGGAGAAAGACAAGAGAGTCAACATGTGACGCCATGGGGGTAGGTTGCCGGGAACTATTCTCCGGTAAGAAACATACTTAGATTAACAATTATGGGGTAATTACTTAAGGCAGAGCTAGCCAGTAAGAGACAAACAAGGCCAACAGCTTCATAATTAATATAGCCTCCTGTGTGTTTATTTGGGACTCATGCGGATCTAGAACCAGGCTGGCGCGGCAGAGCCCAGGTGACTGGCGGGGGATAAATCAAAGCGGCTAGCAAAAGAAAAAGCTTCTCTTAACATAACCCAGATTAACCTCAAAACTGGGACCCTTCTGCCTCTGCCTCTTAAATGCTGGGATTACAAACCTGAGTTACTACACCAAGCAGTCCTGCACTCGGTCATGTTTAGCTGGGACTAGGACCCCAGCTAATGAGTCTCAGTATTTGCTGTGTAGTGATAGAATGCCCATTGTTAAGACAAAACAAAGCATTTACTTCAAAGAGAACAAGTAGTTTTACCCTGTAACCACATGAATGATCATTGTCCAGGAATGTGAGTTCATGTTTCCCAAATACCATGTTTTATAGTTAAAGAGAAAAGGAAAGTCAATTGTCAAAACAGTTTGCAAATATGTTGGTCAGAACATCAGGTAAACAGGTTGCAAGAGTGGGGAAATCTCTGCTGTGTGTTTCAGATGTTGTAGCATTCTTAGCTTTTGGGTTAGTGGCCACTTGTTATCTCTTAATACCTCGTAGAAGGTTTCAAATGATAGTCATAGGATGTTAGATCAGACAGATGTGACAGTGAACAGATATTAATGGGACTAAAAATAACCCAAGGAAATTTTGTCTGGATCTGCAACATTCCAGCACTCCATAATCAGAGTATTTTGATCAGTCAGCCTTGTAGAATCTCTAACCTAGGTGTGGCAGGCAGGAGTGTAACTCAAGGTTAAAATACTGCCTAGAATGCTGGAGGCCCTAGACTTTATTCACAATTACACACAATGTCGTTAGTTAACACCACATAGTATAACCACATAAAGCTACTGATTTTACCTGGCCACATAAAACTGTCACAGGATTCATATGCAGAGGTTAAAATGGCTTTTGATGATGGGATTGTGGCTTTGTTTAATTTTCTTTTGCATAGACTTTTAAATTCACATCATTCACCAAATTAACTGACATTTTCTATGTAGATTAAGGATTCAAAATTGCTTTCTCTGGTGCCTCTGAGTCTGTGGCTAGAAAAAGCCTCCTGGGTAGCACAGAGAACAAGGATGGGGTGCCACTACCATAGTGATACGGTTTTGAGTTCCAGGGTACCTTTCTGAGCCAAGGTAGATATGTCCCACAGACTTAGGATGCCAGCAAAAGTCACCCTGAGACAACAGCATCACACAGACACTCAGGACCAAGCAGGGCAGAAGGTAAACTCTATTAGGGAAAATTTTGTAAAAAAAGGTCTAAGATTTTTTTGCAATTATTTTTATTTTATTGTATAGGTATGAGTGTTTTGCCTGTATGTATGTTTGTGTACCATGTACATGCCTGACACCCATGGGGACCAGAAGAAGGTATTGGATCTCCTGGAAATGAAGTGGGTTCCTGGAATCAAATCAGGGTCCTTTTAAAAAGCAGCCAGTGCTCTTAACTGCCAAGCCATTTCTCCAACCTCAGGCATAGGATTTATAAAGATTCAACATAAGAAGAAAGCAAAGTTCTTGGCATCAGTGACAGGGGGTCCAAGCAGCTGAACACTGAGGGACCTTGAGTAAAAACTTGATATGAGAATTAAGATTACAGTGGGGTTGCGGCTAAGGTAATCCCATTAGTTAGCCTATTTGAAGGTCCCACCGGTGTTCTTCTGGTATAAAGAAGAAAATCATACTTCGTCCATGTCCTGCCTACCCAGTTAGGGGTGTTTGAAGTACACCTTCACTCATCTCTGAAGCCTCTTTGAGCTGCTGATCTTAACTGCTAGTCATTGAGCTGCTAGTTGCAGACCTTGCATATGTCTTGCAGGCTATGTTCTCTTTGTTCTCACATTTGTATGGCTGGTTTGTGGTTCATCTTGGTGGAGAACTGGTTTAACACAGCTGTCCACATGTAACTACAACTGTTCCTACCTCCCTCATATTTAACTCTTGGTCCTTAGAGCTGTTTGTGTTCTCTCCTGAAATGAATAGAGGCTTTTAGAAACTGTATTTCCTCTAGATATCCCCTATGTGGAAGGATTTGGCAATAGGGTGGGAGGCTGGGGGGGAAGGGGAGTGCGGGAGGAGAGGAGGGAGAGGGAACTGGGATTGACATGTAAAACAAGCTATTTAAAATTAAAAGAGAAAATGATAAAAGAAAAAAAAAGAAACTGTATTTCCTTTCAATGTAGCCTCTTTTAATTAGTTGCTTTGTCAGCAATAATATGCAAAAGAGCAACAGTGTCTAGCATATGTTCCACAAAGGGTATCATGGATCCTAGCCAGCCAGCCCACAAACATTGCTCTTACTTCTCAGGTCCACTTAACTAGCTTAGGACCAGCTGCAAGCTTCTTTGTTTTTCATGCCCAGTGTTCCTGCCCTTCAAGTTTTAACTTGAACTTTTTTTTAACCCTAATGTGTAGCCTCACTGTACTATGGGGGCTCATTCCCAGGTTGGTTTTCATTTCATCCACCAAAGGTAGTGCCCCCTTGTGCATGTCTCGGGAGTGGTGGCTCACACTGTGGGTGAGTAAGTATGAAGTGGGTGGAAGGGGGATGCTCAGATGCTGAGGTTGACACTTCTGCTAGGGGCCCTAGGAGGCTTTCAGGTACTGATGTGTCTCTTACTTGGTGTCTTATTCAGTGTTCTATTGCTGTGAAGAGACACCATGACCTCAGCAACTCTTAATAAGAAGAGCATTTAAATGGGGCTTGACTAAGTTTCAGAGGATTCGTCCATTATTGGCATGGTGGGAAACATGGCAGCACGCAGGCATGGAGGAGTGAGAGTTCTACATTTGGGTCTACAGGCAGCAGGAGAGAGACACTGGGCCTGGCTTGATCTTTTGAAACCCCAAAGCCCACTCCCAGTGACACACTTCCTCCAACAAGGCCACACCTTTTAATCCCTGTCAAGTAGCATCACTCCCTAAAGGCCAAACATTCAAATATATGAGCCTGTGGGGACCACTCCCATTCAAACTACACTTGGTGTCTAATTGGAAGGAGTACTCAGGAACAGCTAGCTTTGGGGACCTTAGTAAGGGTGTTATTTACTCCAAAGTCCACAGTAAATTTCCCATATACTAAGTTAGCTCCAGGAACTAGGACTCGGCTTGGGAGAAGAGCTGAGGAGTGCCAGAGATCCACCACCAGTAGGCTGACCCATATTAATCAAAAGCCCTGGGCTCATTAGATACTGGCATTTCAAGCTCTGCTTTTGCCTTCTCTCCCTGCCCCATCCAGAATAACTTCCCACAGCAAACTTTGGGCCACATGATTCTTACTTCCCTTGAAAAGAAGGCTATCTGAGCATTGTGACCAACAGCCTGTCTTTACAAACTAGACCTTTTCACAATAGTAGCCTAGAGTCTTCCTGAGCCCCTTCCCCATGGGTGACATACAGGACATCGTACTGCTAGAAAATAGAGTAAGGGGGCACTGACAGAGAGAACCATAAATGTAGGGTATCAAAGAGGAGGGAGACAGAAGGTTCCTGAATATGTGGGCCAGGCATCTGGCAGCGGGCATAAGAAGCAGCTATTTACTTAGGGATGGTGCTGTTTGATATTTTCTGTACAAGTCTGGTACAGATACCCTTGCCCTAGCTCCTGACCAAGGGTCTTCTTTCCCCAGACATTTCAGGAAAGGCAAGAATCTTACACATGAACTCAAATGTCTCCTTGACCCTGTGACCTGGGGGAGCATTCAGGAAGCAACACTGTAGGGATGGATGCCTGTGTTAACAGAGCTTGTCTCTGCCTGTTCTGCCCCTTGCCTGTGTTACTGCTGATGCTCTGGTTCCCTGTACTTCCCTGGCCAGTTGCTGTGCTTCATTGAGATCCCATGTAGGAGCAGGGGCCCCTCTGAAGCCCTGCCAGCAGGCAGTCTGGATTGTACTGATATTTTTCTCCCAGTGACTGTCATAGTGTGTTCTACAGCCTGACTGCTAGAGGGGGAGATATTTGGGATCCCAGTTAGTCAAAAGTGACCCTGAATTGTAATATCATTCTTGCCAGTGCTAAAGCCATGGAAAGTGAGTACTGCTGACCACATGCCTTAAAGTCCTTGGATGTCGCTAACTCCCTGTGAACCCCGAGGACAAGAGAACCTGTTCTAGATGGCCATCTGGAGAACAGCTGTAGAAAACTGCCCATTGAGACTTCCTGTTCATTTATTTCTGTTGTTTCCTAGTCTTTCTAGCTTGTGCCTCATTGACATCAGCTTATGAGGGCACAGAAAGGGTAGCTGCTGCCAGCTATAGCATCCTGTTAGGAGCAGTTTGAGAGAGAATGCACCAGAGAAACTTCCAGAAAGCACTGGGTGTACAAAATGATTGAGCACAACCAGAAAAGAAGACACTCATTGTGAATAATAGGCAACTTTTTCATCAAACTTCCCCAGGCAGCTTTTGGAAGGGGCCAGGAAATGAGTGCATTTCATGGGCATGAAGAATTGAAAATAAGACTCCTACCCGGAGTCCTCCAGCATGACTCTTCTGTGAGGCTTTAACCTTGACTTGGGTTCTTCTGTGTTCAGAACTAAGGAAACCATGACTTTCAGTAGTAACCTCTCAATTCTGAAAACCCACAAAATCCAAAACTTAGAGGATCACATAAAGCAATGCAGACAACAGAACTGTCCAGTGTCCAGCCAGGGAAGGTCCTGGGCAGTTGTCAACTGGAAAAGATAACAGACTGAAAGCAGCTGAAGCAGAAGCAGGACAGAGCATCTGCAGTGGTATGAGCTAAGCAGGACTGGCCTTTGTCCTGAGCAGCTTCTATGAGCCTGCCTCCTCATTTACCCTAATAATGGTGGTTCTGAAGGACTAAATAGTAAGAGGCAGCCTGGTGCCCCAGTGTTGGTCAGAGATACTCCCCAGAGCAGGAAACCTGACATACATATAGTCAGGAGTTTACTCATTCTGGCCTATAACCTAGGAGGGGTGGTAGGCATTTGCACAGCCTTGCTACTAACTATGTATCAGGGCAGGGCCTGTTGCTGAGGTGCTGGTGACCTGAAGTGGTAAGTTCAGTGACTGATGTGTACCAAGCTTGGGTCTCACCCTTAGTGCAGGGGCATGACCTCCAATGGAACATTGTCTCAGGCAGCTTTCCCAGACTCTGTTGTCACCATACCTGACAAAGTACCAAGCTTTACTGTGACGTGATGTTTGGGTCTCAGGTTTTGCTCAGTTCCAAGAAGAGCAGGGTGTCTGAGCTGGGTCTGCTGATCAGATGCTTTCGTTTCACTGAGCCCATTATGTAATGCTCCACAAGGCTCCTAGGGACTCCAGCTGGGCATGTTTGTGTCCACTGTTCTTGCCTTACCAGTGCTACCCCACACCCCAGTGGATGTGGGAGAATATGCTAGAAGAACAGATGCCTGCTTCCTGTTTTTTTGACCATCCCCACCTAGACCATCAGTTAGAAGCTGAGAGAGCAGTGCACAGGCTCTAGTGTCTATATTACAGAGCACTATAAACAGCACAGTGTCTTCTCCACCTCATTGCTGTATGTGGCCTTGTTTTCCTGAAGGACTTGGTGGGGAAGTGTTTTTTGTTTTAAAGAGTATGCATTCCGTAATAAAAGAGCAAGTGCTTGGCCTGAATCTCCGTAGATTACACGCCCTGTCATTTATCGCTCAAGGATGTCCATCAGATGAAAAGAACAGAGGATGACCTGGTCTTCCCCTCATCCCATGACTTCCCTAATAAGCAACTGCCTGGAGAAGTGACTGCATGGAGAAGCTAACCCCCAGGTTAGGGGTATGGGCCTTGTTAGGAGCCTCTGCACCCACACTTGCATCCTTTCAAAACAGACTCATCCCTGTAGCAAGAACCAAAAGCTTGTTGAAAGGGGAAGCCTCTGGCAGCCCCTTAAGAGTCCACAGTTCTTTGAGGTCCCTTCAAATAGTTTCATTTGAATGCAAAGAATAGCCCTCACATTGGTGGGCTTACTTCTGTATGTAACTGAACATCAGACATGCAGGCAAACAATAAGATGGCCCAGAAAGCTGGTGACAGCAGGTAAGAGTTGTAACCATATCATTCCTTGTCCAAACTGGGACACTTGAGAGAAAAATCACTATGTATCACCATTCTGCAGGGACAGCCAGTGTAAGCAGGATGCATGTATATGCTACTGAGAGCACACACTCTTGAATCTGCTTTCTCTGTCCCTAAGAGCAAGGATAACAACATTAATTACAAACTGTGATATGGGATGTAAAAAGAAGGGTATATTTGTTCTTTATTCTTTTTTTCATTGCTTATAATTGTACCTGAAAATTGCCAAGCAGTGAGCTCTACTAGTGAACTCCACACCCAACCCTGTTCTATACTCTTGTCAGGAACAGTTACACAGAGGAACAAGTTTTGTTTCACCACCTCTGTCCTCATTAAGAATACCCTCAGTGTCTCTAACTCATGGCTTAGAGACACAATGGACAGCTACAACAAGGATGCAGTGGTGTCACAGAGAATAGCTAAGTGGACTGCACAGTTGGAAAAGCTGTCTGGCTTTGGCACAAGCCAGAGGTTCTGATGCTGTGCTTGCCCTCTACGGTGCAGGACAGTGAGAGTAGACAGCTATTACTTGCCCTCTGAGAAAAGACCACAAGTTGGAATTGCATAGGAGGTTCATTAATTTTAGCCGAAAGGTGTTTTGTTGTATTTATGGGCTTTCAAATCCCCTGTTAAGTGTAGCCATGTTGAGAAAGTGAGAGATCTTTAAAATGTGCTTCTGAAACTGAGTGTATGGAAGCACAGGATAAATTCAATGTGTCTTCCTAGAAATTCATGGTCACCTTGGGAAAAACATTTTTAAATTGAAATAACAAATATATTTATAGCAATATATGCCGTGTATTTAAGGATCTACAGGGCTTTTCAGAGAAATGTTCTCAGTAACTCCTTCAAGTCTAGTCTCAAATCCCCAAGAAGAGGATTGTGTATCAGCTAATTCATAACAGGGTCCAGTGTGAAAGGCTTTGCTCTGTGAAACTTCCAACTCTGATGTGTACCATGCTATTTTGGTTGTATTCCAAAAATGATTTCAGGTTTTTATTTTCAAATTGTTTGACATCATTGTCTTTGGTGTTTGTTTGGTGCTTTTTGTTGTTGTTGTTTCTGAATCAGGTGTTGCTGTATAGCCCAGGCTGGCTTCACATTCACATACATCCTACCTTGACCTGATGCTGGAATTGTGAGCATGTACTGTATATGTAGTCTCAGTCTCTTTCTTATTAGTCAGATAAATTATGCCTTCCATGAGCATGGCTTGTGTCACATTTCATTAAAATCTGTTTTAAATGCTGAATGCAGTTGCTCACACTTATAATCCAAGCATTCAGGCTGAAGCAGGATTCCCAGCAGTCAGACCATCCAGGTCCTACAACATAACAAGTTGTAGTTTAGTCTGGGCCTGTAATGAGAAACATTGCCAGAGAGGACTCATTCTAAATTTCTAAGTTTAGACAAGAAGATAATTTTGTTATTTTGGCTTTCTAAGACAATCTCAATATATATGGTGCTGACCACCCTGAAAATGCTGTGTATCCCAGCCTGGCAAATGGCTGGCAAATGGGTGGGAGTTCTCCTTCGTCTTCCTTCTGGGTGTCAAAATTACAGGTATGCATCACAACACCAAGCCTAGCTTCCTCCTAAAGACCACTCATATTTCTTCTGGCTTTTTTAATATTACGAGAGAGAGAGAGAGAGAGAGAGAGAGAGAGAGAGAGAGAGGGAGGGAGGGAGGGAGGGAGGGAGGGAGGGAGGGAGGGAGGGAGGGAGGGAGAGAGAGAGGGAGAGAGGGAGAGAGGGAGGGAGGGAGAGAGGGAGGAGAGAGGAGACTGAGAGACTGAGACTCATGCTACAGGCATGCATTTACAGATAGAGGACAACATGCAAGATCTGTTCTTCCTTCCACCCTGTAAGTCCAGAGGAGTGAACTCAGGTTGCCAGGTTTGGAGCTGCCTTTACACACAGAGCCATCTCATCAATGCCATTCATTTCTTACTAACGTTATATCTTGTTGTGGTTTTGGTTACTGTGACATTTGGTACAGTGCTAGCTTTTATCATAGGACCACTGTAGATCACTGCAATACTGGCTTCAGTATGTGAAATGGAAGGACGTACTCATCAAGAGCAAGGACATGCCTTTCAAAAATGAAAATTAAAGCAAAACAAGCTATAGTCTCTTAAACAAAATAGTTAGAACAGCTCCTGTCACATAGAAAGTGCCCATTAGATGCCACTGTCACTTTCTTCATGATGGATAGTAATGGTATCATTACATGGCCCCAGTTCTGTCAGTACAGACCCATGGGCTCTTACAGGTAGACAGAGTCCTTCAAAACTTCTACAGTTGGGCTCTAGGACACTAAGATGCACATCATGACTGAGATGGGTCATGCACATAGTAGCACTTAAGAAGCACTTGTCATGAGCTTCCCCCAACTGTTGAACCCAGCTATTCTGCCCTTAAGTCTCAGATACATTGGAGGGTGACTGCACATCACCACTGAAGAGTTAGCAGTAAAGACCTCAAAGACTAAGATCTGTTCTGTTTTCTTGCATTCTGCTTCTTCATCTCCAGCAACTTCTTTATCTATGTTTCAGTTCCCCTGCCTACTTACAGTTGAATAATAGTATTTTTCTAATAGACTGCAATGCCAACTCCCAAACTTTATAGAAAAAAAAGTGTGATCCATTTTAATGGCCAATTTATTCACAGTAATTGTCTATCCTGGCTGTGGAAGTCAGTTGTGGATTCTGAGGGGGCTGTAAATTGAGGCTGCTAATTGCACTTCCTTCCTTCCCATAACCTGTAGCCCATTGGTAGTATGCTGTGTCATCAGTACTACAGCCTTAATCCCACTAGCCTCCTGCATGTGCAGGCCTGAAAAATGCAAAAGGACAGCAAGTACATTTGTGGGCTCAGCTCTGTAGTACTCATTGAGATAGCTGTTTGGAATTCCCTACCTGTGTGAATCCACTGTTTCCCTTTCTTCTATAATTGCTCTGGGTTAATCCCGATAACCCTGGATTATGGCATAAAGTACTCTGCTTAGCCAACTTTAAACTGATTCTGCTCAACAGTCAGTGGATGTTTCAGGAAGTGATCATCCTATTGCATTTTTTTTATCAGTTTGCCTTCATTGTGTCTATATTTCTATACTTAAGTAGTCATGGCAGATCTAGATTTCACAGTAGCCAGCATAGAATCTTATGGCCACAGGCTGCAAGACACCACCATTTTTAGTTACCAAATAACCGTTTTGCACTACTAATGATGGGATAGATATGTCCTGAGAAATATGTCCTTAGTCCATTTTTTCAATGTGGGATCATCATAGTACCATGAGCTGTGGGTATGAGAGCAACACAGTTGAGTAATTCCATCCTCTCCTGCCTCCTCCTTCCATTAGTCACTGATACAGACTCATTTGGAATCATTGTGGGCCATGTGAACATCTTATGAGTATTGCCATCTTTGCTATGCTCTCTGAGGAAGAGAGCCCCATCTACAGAGGATACCAGGGAAATTCAAAGGATGGGCAGGCTCTGTGGTGGACATCAAGGGATCCTCTCTTGAAAGAGAATACTAGGCAGAGACTCATAGCCTGATTGCAGTGTGTGAAATATTCACAGACAGAATCAGTGAGCCCCTGTATGCAGACAATATTCTAGACAGACAGATCTCATTCATCTTTGTACTTACCTAACACTATTTACTTTATACACCATACCCCAAGCCGTAAGTTGCACATCTTAATGAATTTATTTAAGAGTTGGGGTGTGGCTCAAAGGTAGAGTTCTTGTCTAATATAACATGCCTATGGCCCTGGGTTCTATCCCAGCACTGAAATTTTAAATGGACTTTAAAAAACCTAACTGATACTTGGGTCAGAGTGAATTCAGCCTTGTCACTGAAACCTTCAGACAGGCCACCAGAGGGAGCATCAGTTGGAAACATAAGCAAACCTATTTTGAAAGCCATTTGGAAGCTCTTTTAGGATCCCTAAGAATGTCATACCTACCCCTAGTAACTCTTCTAGAAACTTACATTAACAAAAAATACCAGACACACACAAAAGACATGTAAGTGTTCATCCTGTTTTTAAACCAGAAGCAATCTACATGTTCATAATGCGAAACAAACACATATGACATATCTTTATAATGACACATCTTTATACCACTATTAGAGATATCCTTTCAGAGGCTCAGCAGTTAAGAATGCTTTCTGCTCTTGCAGAGGACCCAGAACCCACATTGGGAGGCTCACAACCACATGTAACTCCAATTCCAGGGAGATCTGACACCTCTAGCTCTTGTGGGCATCTGCACTCATATACATGTACCCCCCGACACACACACACATACAAACATATATACAAATGTACATAATTAAAAATAAATCTTTAAAAAAAATAAATCTTTTTGAAAAAGATATTAGTTCAGAAAGTGGTGGATGATTATAACATGAAGTTAAGCAGAATGAACTAGTTATAATTCCAAATTTAAATACCTTGTTTTGTGTATGTGCACATATTTTCTTTAGTTTGTTGGTTCTACTTTTATCTTTTTTGAGACAGGGTTTTATGTAACCCAGGCTGGACTTGAAATCAGTATGTACCAAAGATGACATTCAGCATCCTAGCGACTCTTCTAGAAACTTCCTGCCTCTACTTCCCAGGTGCCAGATAACAGGTATGCACCACCACCCCTGATTTATACAGTTCTAGGGATTGAGTACTGGGCTTTGCATGCTGGAAAACCCTATACAAGTGAGCACATTTTTAAACCTATATAAATCAGCAAAACGGGGTTCAGGGGCAAGGGGCTAGGAATGTAGCTCAATTGTAGAGTGCTTAGATATAATGTGTAAGACCCTGAGTCCAAACCCAGGACCCTCTCCCAAAAAATTCCCACCAGAAGGTCAGTAGCTGTGCACCATAATGCAATCCAGTGTTTAGGGAGGAATACTTTCTGTAGTCCCTTCATATTGTTTTTTTTTTAACTTTGAAGCATTGTCATCAGTTAATGGGACCCCCATCATAGGGACACTTTCCCATTATTATAAAGAGGACACCATCTACCTCCTTTTGACAATGATCTTTTTCCCCCAATCAGTCATATGCTAATATTCGCAGTATATATTTAAATCAGTTGTGAGTTGGTTTTAGCAGCATAACACAAAATCAAAATAACAATAGCTTTTACTATTGCTGTGATGAAACACCATGACCAAAGCAACTTGGGAAGAAATGGAATTGTTTGACTTAGACCTTCATATCTTTGTTCATCATCGAAGGGAGTCAGGACAAGAACTCAAATGGGGAGGAACCCGGAAGCAGGAGCTGATGCAGTGGCCCTGGAGGAGTGCTGCTTACTGACTTATCCTGACTCGCACAGCCTGCTTGCTTATAGAACCCAGGACCACCAACCAAGAAATGGCATCACCCACAGTGGGGTGGGCCCTTCTCCATAAATCACTAATTTAAAAAATGCCCTGCAGCTGTATCTTCTTTTGAATTTATTTATTTTACATCCCAGCTGCAATTTCTTCACCTTCCTCTCTTCTCAGTCTCTCCCTCAACCCTTCCTCTTTTCCCACCCCCTAAACCACTTCTCCATTTCTGTTGAGGAAAGGGCAGGTCTCCCAGGGGCATCAACAAAACATGGTATATCAAGCTACAGTAAGACAACTTGTATTATAACAAGCCATGTATTAGGGTTGCGCAAGGCAACCCAGTATGAGGAGTAGGGTTCCCAAAACCAGTAAAAGAGTCCGAGTCGGCCCCTGTTCCTTGCAGCTGAATCTTACAGAGGCCAAGACTACACAGAGAAACCATGTCTTTAAGAAATAATAATAATAATAGTTGGTCTTTTGGTTTTTTTTTTTTTTTTTTTTTGGTTTTTTCGAGACAGGGTTTCTCTGTGGCTTTGGAGGCTGTCCTGGAACTCGCTTGGTAGTCCAGCCTGGTCTCGAACTCACAGAGATCCGCCTGCCTCTGCCTCCCGAGTGCTGGGATTAAAGGCGTGCGCCACCAACGCCCGGCCGGTCTTTTGGTTTTTATCACACTAATAGAAATGGATCTGAAACAGGTTTTTGCCACCACAGGTCTGGGACGGCCCTGTGATGGCAAACACATTTTAATGACACTCACTTTACTCTGAATGACTCAGTAATGAGAATCTATCCTATGTGTCTTAGTTAGGATTTCTATTGCTGTGAAGAGACACCATGACCACAGCAACTTTTATAAGAAAAACATTTAACTGAGGTGGCTCACTTACAGTTTCAGAGGTTCAGTCCATTATCATCATGGCAGGACATGGCAGTGTACAAGCAGGAGTAGCTGAGTCGTACATCTTGCAGGCAACAGGAAATGGACTTGAAACAGTGGGTGATATCCTGAGCATAGGAAACCTCAAAGCCCACCTACACAGTGACAAACTTCCTCTAACAAGGCCATATCCACTCCAGCAAAGCCACACCTCCTAATAGTGCCACTCACTATGAGATTATGAGGTCAGTTACATTCAAACTACCACACCAAGTCTTCATTTTATGGTCTCTTCTCTGTGGCATCGTTCCACCCCTCTGCTTCCAGGCTGAGCCCCTTGCTGACTTTGACAGTTTTCAAGAAGCAAACCCTCTTGTGTCTCTGTATTGCTACCTTACATGTGCCCTTACCCCAGTCCCAGCTTCTCCCGCTAAGCCTGTCATTCTCTGAGGCCTTGTTTTATAGCCACTGACTCTGAAAGGCATGACCTAAGTCCTCTGGATGTCTCACCTGTATTCCTCTAGGTCTGGATTCTGCCTTGGGCCAGATCAAGGGCTTGAACTATGAACTATAGGTCTCCATAGTCCAATGCCTAAACCAGGGGGTGCTCTTGCTTCAGCTTGAATGACAAGTGGGGCCACCCTCTAGGCCTTTCATTCAACAAATTCCTGTTTGCTGCCTGATGAGGATACCCAGCTTTTCCCCTGTAAGCCTTTCCTGTCTCCATCTCTGCTTCAGAGCCCTTATTCTCAGATCCTTCATGCTCGGTACTTGGTGATCTGCTAGGCACTGTCATCTGCCGAGACCGAAGGACTCACTGGTGTGATATACAGCTCATCAGGCTGCCTTTGAGTCCCCAACCAGGAGTGGGGAGTGATGGGGGGAAGACAGCATAGACTCAAGTGCATCACCAAATACAGGCTCTGGGCACAGACTGCATGTGGTCTGCAGGCTACTAAAGAAAAAGAGCTCACCCACCACCTGACCTGATGACCTGTGGGCAGTAAATGATTACTGCCACCTGCTGCAGGAAATCAGCCCCATCTCCAGGTGCCTTGGAACATCTGTTCTTCCTCATGTCTCTGAGGTCTGTTCCCTGACCAGATTCTTACCAGTTGCTCAGAAAGTGCACAGCACACAGGTTCCTTGCTGACTGGGAGACCTCAAACTACAGAAAAACAACCCTGGATTCAGAGTCTCAAAACCACATAAGTACCCCACTAGCTCAGTGACCTCACACCACAGAGGTACCTTGCTGGCTGGGGGACCTCACACTAAGGAAAAACACCCCTGCATCTAGAATCTTAAAACCACACAGGTAGCTCAGAAATATTACACTACAGAGGTACACTGGCTTAGAGCCCTCATACTATACAGAGGTGTCCCATTAACTCAGTGACATCGTACCATAGGTACACTGACAGGCTCAGAGACCTCACACTACAGAGGTTGAGACCAGAGGGAGGACAAGGAAAATGTTACCCTGCAAGTAGGACTATGGCCTAGTGCCCCAGCTCTCACCCAAACCAGGGCCATTTTGAGATTACAGGGCTTTACAAGAGGCATCCACAACAGATCTAAAGATAACAGACAAAACTTTCACAGCAGAAGCTGAGCAATAAAGGGTACCTAGCAGATCAAGCTGTCTGCCATCTGAATTTCTTCTTAGTGTCAGGTTCTGCTCCTTACAAGGACAATGGCTTATGTGTGTCTCACGGCAGCCTGGTCTACTGCAGAACAGCTGTTACAGAGTTCGTTTGTTTGTTTGTTTGTTTTGTTGTTTTTTCAAGACAGGGTCTCACTGTGTAGACATGGCTGTTCTGGAACTCACTCTGTAGACCAGACTGGCCTTGAACTCACAGAGACCTGCCTGACTCTGCCTATCAAGTGCTGAGATAAAAGGAGTGCATCACCACACCTGGCTGTTACAGAGTTCTTATACAAGTGCTTCCTCCAGGAGCCTTGAGTAATCTCTGTCAATCACTTATAGGACATTTATCTGTCAACACTGCCAAGAACGGCACCTATTATCCTGGGTGTAGTGGCACACACCTTTAATCCCAGCACTCAGGCAAGTGTATACCTCTGTGAGTTCCAGGACAGCCTGATTCACATAGTAAGTTCCAGGACAGCCAATGCTATGTAGAGAGACCCTGTCTCACAAAATCAAAAAGAAAAGAAAGGTTTCTGTTAATGCTCCAAAATCAGCTAAATATAAAACAAGCTCCTACCCAACTGACCTACTTGAGCTGTTCTGTAAACATTTCAAAAAATAGTAATTTGGTTACTTTGAAAAATTATTTGGGGGCCGGGCGTTGGTGGAGCACGCCTTTAATCCCAGCACTTGGGAGGCAGAGGCAGGCGGATCTCTGTGAGTTCGAGGCCAGCCTGGTCTACAAGAGCTAGTTCCAGGACAGCCTCCAAAGCCATAGAGAAACCCTGTCTCGAAAAACCAAAAAAAAAAAAAAAATTATTTGGATTTTCCCTTTTCTGAAAACTATTTGTTAGTGAGCCTATAGGTCTGTTTCATAAGAGAATGACCCACAATAATCATGCTTTTGATTTTGAAGGAGTAAGTTTATTTTTTTCTTTTTTTAGGAGTAAGTTTATTAAGTATATAGCAATAAGGAATGAAAAAATAAAACAGAAAAAATACAGTGGATATCAGATTAGATACAATATCCAGCAGAAACTGACCGTAGAAGTTCCTACAACCAAAACAGTCAGAGTGTGTGTGTAGGAGAAGAAGGTCCAGCAGAATGTTCTGGTGAGACTTGTAATTAGCCATCCGCCACAGGCATTTTTATGTTTGTGTCAAAGAATAAACAGTAGCAGAGTCTTACTTTTGGAAGATGCCTGGAGATGATATATCTCCCAGCTGTGTTCAAGGCCGTGCAGTTTTTATTCTAACAAGCTGTTTTCCTGTTCTCATGGAATCTTCACTCTTGGGCTAGTTTCTATTTTCCTTTATATTTCTCACCGGCCTGGGTAGGCAAGGGGTCTTTGAGGACACGCTACCATAAACATGCTTGGATCTGTAATGGGATGGGGGCAACCCAGCCTCCAGAACCAACTTCTCAATGAGGTAAACAGCACCAAACAACTCACAAATTAATTATTATGTACTTTTTTACAGTTTACTAATATATATTACAAATTTTGAGAGTTGAGAAAAGTACTGGTTTTTCTCTTAAGACATGGTTCAGGAATCCAGCAGCTATTTCAGGTTGTCAAGGTTTTGGCTCCACTTACCAGGATTATGATATGATTCCTCAGAAATCGAGAAAAATAAATGGATAAGTGAGAGAGAGAAAAAGAATCCTAACCAGCTAATCCCAGACCTGAAGAAGGTCCCTGCCATGCTCATCCAAGGGTTCACAGCCCTGCTTCTGGGACATGCACTTCCTCAGGTCCCATGTGCCAGACATTCTCTGTGTTGGTGAGAAGACAATACCACAGACACAGAAGCAAGCTCACCACTGTGATTTCATTCAGAATTATTCTAAAGCACTCATGACTAGATAATGCACCCATTAAGTTGCCTATGTGGGTCTCTGCTCAAGTCCAAGGATAAAACAAATGCATGGGAAAATGGAGAATTCGAGTCCCTCTGCAACTGCCACCTTTGGTAGGAGCAAACCACATTGACCATGTTCCTTGCTGAGGACATACTCTCTTCTCTGTAAAGCAGGGAAAGAACCTTTGTGGTAGTGTACACCTTTAATCCCAGGGACCAGAGGGAGGCAGAGCTGAGTTTGAGAACAGCTGGGGCTTTACAAGAAACCCTGTCTCATGGGGGGTGGGGGAGGCTTGAGAGAGTCTGGATTCTGACACATGACCACTCTGGGTAGCAGCCCTGACCTTTGGGAGTGTGCTCTCATTTGTCTTTTAAAGAGCAATTTCTCGCCCCAGATGGTCCATGGAGAGTGTCCCAGTGCTAAGATCCAGACAGACGTCCTAATGCTCAGCTTTCTTCCCCAGTTCTGTTTGTTCCTTAAAGTATTGCCCAGGAAGTGCCTTTAGTGGGAAACCATGACAACAACTCTTTGTTTTAGAAAAGGGACAGTCCTATGTTGCTACTCTAGCATCTGAGGTAGCGGGGGCATTGGGATACCAACAGAGACACTTAATTAAAAAGAACACAAGAGAAGAAAAGAGACAGGAAAGACAGAGCAGAAGCAGTGAACACAGACAGCCAACCCCAGCATAGACACATCACAAGGGGCTTGCTCCCTGTAAAGGAAGGAATTCCTGTAGGTTAAGAGGTCTACATATGAATGATTCTGCCTGTAGCTGGGAGCTAGGGAGCCTGGTCAATAGCCTTGCCAGCTCCAAATACCAAGACTAGCCATGGCAACATTGGAGAGAATTGTGGGGATCTCACTAACCTCCCATAACAAGGAGACTGGGGAGTGGTTATTAAGTGAACTACTAAGGGCACATGGCGATGAACTTTGTCCTGTATCAGTTTTCAGAGACATCATCCAGCTATGACAAGCACCTGCACGTAGTTTTTAGAAATGAAACCAGGCTGCTGGTGGCACAAATCTATAATTCCAGCACCTAGGAGGCTAAGCCAGAAGGATGGCCAAATCAAGGCTAGCCTGCATTACATCGCAAGACTCTGTCCCAAACCAAATTAGCTGACAGAGTCCAACAGTTCTTAACCTGTGTCTTTTCTTTGCCTTTGCCTTCAGGTTCATATTGGCCAACTGTATTCGACTGACAAGCTCATCATTGAGAATCAAGAGAAGCCCAGGACATAGGAGCTCAGTACTAGGAAACAGCCTCCAGCAACAGAACTGACCACCTTCAGCATCCATTCTCTATGGTGTGGAACCTCCCAGTGGTGACTGAACAGAGCCTCTTGCTCTTCCTGCCTTGTAGGAGCTGATAAACTGGGTCACATTTGCATTCTTTCACAGCCATAATGTGAAGAAATGACTGTGCATCCTCAATCCAAGTTTTAGAATGAAGAGCTGGAGGTCACTCAGAATAATGCCATGTGTTATTGTGTCTCCTCTCCATCCCACCCATCTTACAGATCACCCATGTATAGAGCTTTTGCAGAAGTTGTGTCTTAATCCTTAAAAATAAACAGAATTATCTCCCTATCCTTTTGTACCAAATAAACCTATTACATTGAACGTGCATTTATTTCCTGACAAGACAGGAACTGTAGAAGTGGAAACACAAAAGGAAGATTCCACCATAGACTGAAGATTGCCTTTGTGAAGGCTAAGTAGACTCTGGATTCATGTCAGAGTTGGGACGGGCGTGTAAGTAGAGCAGGTACTACAGTAGCTAGACAGTGTATCACTAAATCTTGTAGCATCCATGTGAATTGAACACAAGCAGTCTGTCACCCTACCTTAAGTCATGGAAGTGGGGTTAGGCATGTGAATCCATCTACAGTAAAGTGCTGGGCACACCAGCATGGTAACACTGGAGCTGAAGGAACAGACAGGCAAATCCTCAGAGCTCACTGGCCAGCTAGTCTAGCCAAATTGATCGGCTTCAGATTCAGTAAGAGACCCTACGTCAAGCATTAAGGTGAAGAGTAATTGAGGAAGACACCCAGAGACATCGACCCCTGGCCTCCATATGTATTCACACATACATATGTACCCACATGAACATAGATACATGCATGCACCACACATACATAAAGTCATGAGTGAGCCAGGTGTTGGCTACCTAAAAATTCTAAGTGAGCACAGACTGCATAGATCCTGTCACAAGTGTTCACCCTGGTGTCTGCAGTATAAATTGTGTCATGGTGATGTGCACAGAAATTTCACTTTAATTATTTTTAAACTAATGTGCAAAGTAAAGGTTTTAGTGTTCTATTGCTGTGAAGAGACACCATCATCACAACAACTTTTTTTTAGTTTTTTTGTTTTGTTTTGTTTTCCAAAGACAGTTTTTCTTTGTGTAGCCCTGGCTGTCCTGAAATTCATTCTGTAAATCAGGCTGGCCTTCTGAGTGCTAGGATTAAAGACATGCTCCAATGCCTCCAGGCTACACAGCGATTCTTGACTAGGAAAGCTTTTAAATGGGACTTGCTTACAGTTTCGGAGGTATAGTCCATTGTTATTATGGTGGGGAGCTTGGTGCTGGAGAAGTAATTGAGAATTCTACATCTGGATCCGCAGGTAACAGAAGAGAGAGATACTGATACTGGCTTGGGCATTTGAAACCCCAAAGCACACCCCCAGTGACACACTTCCTCCAACAAGGTCCCGCCTAACCCTCTGAAGTAGTGCCACTTCCTGATGATCTAATTCAAATATATATGGACCTATGGGGGCCATTCTTACACAGACCACCACAGGTTTCATTATGGAATTTTCATGTGTCGTACTTTGTTGTACAACTCTTGATCTCAGATTTAAGTCTTGTACACTTATAAGAGTAGTGAAGATCTCCACTTTGATACCACTGGTTCCACTCCTGGTAGCTGAGGTAGTCAGGAAGCAGGGCATTCAGCCTGGGTGAACAAACATGATATGGGAAGTGTGTTCTCCCCTTTCAGCTGACTTACGGAGCAGTGTCACTCAGACCTGGTGGAGGTGGTACTTGCTGTTTACACTGAGCATCAATAAAATATGTGGTCACTCACCATCTAACACCAATGCTATGGACAGTGCTCTCGATTTAAGTAGCAGTATTGTGCAACCTAAGTCATCCTCCCTGAAAGTGTCACATTGCAAGCAGAATGGTAGCTCCGTGGGAGATGATCCACAGGATTGCTTCCACAGACAGTTCTGGAGTAAACTTGGCTTGTTCTGCAAGCTGTTAACAGCTGGCTGCTTTTTATGTTAGTTAAACCTCATAAATGGGTTTGGACATGCCCAAAGCTTGATAGTACAGAGCTAATTCTTGTAACTTAGATCAAATTAACTATGTATTTGGGATTCTGCACAAAAAAAAATAAGGAGAATCAAGACGGAAAAGCCCACAAACAGGAGTTGGCTGAGCAGACTGTTGGAGGGAAATTTGTGACTGTCTTCTTGTGGCAACCACCAAAGTATGGAGCAGCTGGGTCATTATAATAAGGGCATCTGGTAAGGTCACATGATGAAGCTGGCAAAGCTCATTCAGGTAGACATTCAAAACAGGAGGGACTGCCAACAGGAAGTCACACCCTAGTCCACATGCCTCAATGCATTTTCCCGTTGTTATAAAATGGAATTGGTAGTGGAGACTGTGCTTGACAAGAGAGCCAACCTCTCACCCTCCCACTCTGAAAATTACCTATTATCTATGTGGACATTGGCTCACCTACCCCTGAAAACAATAAGATCTTCCTTTTTCAATCTTTGTGGTTTTATTAGTACTTCAGGGAGCCATTGATGAAAATTGCTTCTTGATTTAATATCAGTGTGAAGAGCGCAGGGCTCAGTTTCAAGTCCAAAGACTCTTCAAAGAGAACCAGAAAGAGAACGTTCAGTGATGAATTTGGCTATTCCTTATCTCAGGGCCAACAACAAAGTCAGTGTCTCAGTCTTGAAATTGGATCACATGAATTGTCAACACAAATAGACTGGGAATTTCACATGTTGGAGTTGTTGTAATCAGATGATCTCGACTGAACATGTCCATAGTGACCACAGTATGACCCATGTGGGTTATCAGTTATCTGCCTGCACTTCCCCAGGGAATCAAGTCTTCCAGGAACAACTGGTTCCACAGGAAACAGCTTCCATGAAAGATCTGTATCTTACAAGAATGCTAAGCTTTCTCAGAAACTGCCCATAATCAACCCATCATCCAAAACGTTACTTTTTTTACCTTGTCTCCTAAATGTCTTACATATTCTTAAAACACTTCACTAGAACTTCCTATCTATTATCTAGAGAACCCATATGATTTCACCCAAGATTAGTGTCTATATAACCAACTCTTTAGTTTGGGAGAGTTAATGCACATCTCATTTGTGTACATCTAATATGCAGGATGTTCAGGATATATGTGCTCTGGAACTATAATGTAAAAGGTAGGAATATGATCAATAGTTGCTAATGTATTCTTCCATGGGGATTCTAATGCAATATATTTAATCAGGGGTCCCTGCCAGAGGGAGCCTGACTTCATTTTTGGTGAGACAAGACAACTCATGTAAAGCACCAATGACCAAATACTAGACTGGCTCTGAGAGTGAGGAAATGGAGCAGACTGGAAAGAACTCACAGAGATCTCTGAGTCTTGGTGATGCCCAGGAGGGTCACGTGTTTGATCAGTGCACACTGCAAATGTCCATCAGAGGCCTATGGGCAGGCACAGGGGTCAGTGTGCCCTGAAATCCCAAATCCAGAGTCTCAGAACCTTCTCATCAATGATGACAAGTGATACAGAATCCACCATTTGTGGACAGCCTCGCCTAGAAAAGTCATCCATCTGTCTCTTTTCAGCCCTGCCTGTCAACCAAAGTCTCTGAACTCCATAAACTGCAGCTAAACATCACAGCTGAGCCCTGTAGGGCTCCTGTATGACTTTAAAATATGTAGCACAAAGTTCTTCCCTGAGTTTGATAGGGAGCAAGGATGTGATAACTACTAACTTCCTTATGTGGAACATTCTAGAAACGTTCAAAGATCCAGACAGGTACTGGCATAGGTCCTTCCATAAATTACAACACATTTAATCCCAAATGCTGAGATTAAAGCATGCACCACCACATCTGGCCATTAAAATCTTTTAAATTGCTAACTTTTAAATAACTAATTTAAAATCTTTTAAATTATAAACAACATTTTAAGGTAATTCTAAATACACTTAAGACCTGTAGAGGTTAATCTTATCAACTTGGTAGGATCTGGAATCAACTAAGAGACACACTTGTATATCAGAAGCTAGATGAAGAACCTGTATGTAGCTATGATGCCAATTGCTAGGGGCTCCTTTGTCTATAAAATGTATTTATGTCCCTCAAATACATAAGCTATCCAAAATGCAAAGTGTAGAACTCTTTACCAAGCTGGTGTCCTGCCAGCTGTTAATGGTACTAACCATTTCCCAGGTTGCTCTGTAGGTGGAGAAAGCCAAGTCACTACAGTGAGCTCAGCTTGTCTCCCTGTCCCAGACATCTATCCCCAATGACCTCAAACCCCAGCCGACCCCCTAGATCTTGGGGACTTTGCAGGAAAAGGCTGTGGCTACCAATATCTCATCACCATTTGTCAGTTTATTACGGTCCAAGTGCTCTCTCTACCCTACATACCTGGATACGATAGCCCATGCCAGAAATGCACACTTGATTCAGTTCCATGAAACCACAGAAAGCAGAACATGTAATTCCCATCCTGTGCTGTTCCCCCCACTCCTAATAAAGAAGATTTGATGCAGGCATGCAAAGCACAGGACTCAAAAGGCATGCACAGCTAAGTCAGGATGTGAAAACCCTTAGCCTAATAAATTAGACAAAAGCTGTGTGGCTAGAGCTCAAATTTGTGAAACCCATGAAATGATATATGAAAATCCTATAGCTCAGGAGAAAAGGAAGAGTGAAGCAGATGGAAAGAATGGAAACCTACACACACACTGAGAGAGAGAGAGAGAGAGAGAGAGAGAGAGAGAGAGAGAGAGAGAGAGAGAGAGAGAGAGAGAGAGAGAGAGAGAAAATCACAGCCCTTTGAGTGGAGGTTTGTTGGTAATAAGACAGTCACACTCCTGGGTGCTCAGGGAAATCTCCTCAACCGTGACCTTCCCTGCTGTTCTATGAGCTCCCAGAGTGCAGTGTCCACTCTCTGAGCAGGAGCCTGACCTCTGGAGGCCTGCAAACAGGCTGCCCATCTTGCTTTATGATCACAGAGCTTCCTGGGGAAATACTTTATTCCCTGAGGACTTTTAGGCTTTCACTGCTTCGGAACACACTGTCCATCCAATATTCCCTGAGTGAGAGATTCGCAGACACCTTGGCTTCGGGAAGTTTCTGGAATCTCTCCTTAATGTAGGACTGGGTCATTAAATCACTGGGAAGAAGTTAGTCTTTAATGACTAGAGCTAGACAAGATTTTTAAAATTATTCCATTTCAAGCAAGCAGACTACACTTACCAGGTAGAGGTGAACACTCCTGCAAGAGGCACCTGTTTCATTATGGGAATTTTGTAGTGAGGGGATGTGCTTCCATCTTTTTGTGAAAATCAGTTCCTACTCCTCTGCTGCCCCTTCCTCTCTCTTCCCTTTCCTCCTCTCCTCTCCCTTTATTTTGTGGTTCTGGAGATCAAGCTCAGGCCTTCACAATACTAGATTCAATGGTTAGTCAACATTATCCACCTTGACTAGGTTTAGAAACAACATAGAAAACACATCTCTGGGTGAGTCTGTAAGAATGTCTCCAGAAAGGCTTAAGTGGGGACGGAAGACACAACATGAAAGTGGATGGCACCATGAACAGTCTGGGGTCTCAGAACAAAGCGGAGAAAGTGAGGGCTGGGAGACGGCGCGCTTGGTAACGTGCCTTCCATGTAGGAGGGCTATGTAAAAGCTGTGTGGTGGGGTGCACTTGTCACCCCAGAGCTGGAGATTGGAGCAGGCAGATGCTGGGGACTGACTTACCAGTCAGTCTAGCCAAGTGATGGGATTTAAGTTCAGTGAGAGACATTGTCAAAAGAGGACAGAGAGCAATAGAAGAAGACATCCGATGTCAGCCTCTGGTTTCCACACATGCACATAGGAACACAGGGACACATGCACAAGCAAAGAGGGAACCAGTGAGACCAGAGTTCATCTTTTTCTGCTTCCTGGTTATAGGAGCAGTGTAATACAAAATGAGCAACTGCTGCCGCCCCCCACACACACAGGAGAGAAAAATAACTGGCAAGCCTGGAAAGCGCTCTGCCACTGAAAGCCACCCAGATCCTAGCAAACACAGTTTTAAATACTTAATGACTTTGCTTTTTTTTTTTTTTTTTTTTTTGGTTTTTCGAGACAGGGTTTCTCTGTGTAGCTTTGTAGGTCAGTCTGGCCTCAAACACACAGAGGTCCACCTGCCTCTGCCTCCCAAGTGCAGGGACTAAAGGCATGTGCCTCCACCACTGAACTGACTTTGCTTAGTATTAACCTTTTCTTCAAAATAAACATATTTTTTCTTATTTAGTTCAGGATGACCTTGAACTCCTGATCTGCTATGCAGAGTACCCCATTTGTTTCTGAGCAGCACTCGCTGAGTTACCATCAAGTCCTCCCTGTGCCTCTGAGAAGAGAACAAAGCCGCCTGTCCAGTCCCCAACTCCATGCACTTGGAGAGCAGCCTGTAGGAGCCCAGCTTCTCTGACTGCTAATGCCCGGAGAGTGGGACGGCCATTATGAGCTCTACTGCACAAAAGGGTTTAGGACGAATGTGATGGGTTCTTGCAGCTCGCAGTCATGGCCTTTGGCATTTTAATTCGTCCAACATTTTACTATGGCAAGAGACAAAACTCTTTTTTTTTTTGTACATTTTGAAGACCACTTTTTCCCAGTGTGGGGAACTGGGCTCTTCCACATCAAGAGAAAACATGTCGATACTGTTGTTTCACACTTGTCCCAGTGCCCGTGTCATCAACTGAGCATCCCCTAATTGCCAAGGCCTCCCCAAACCCAAACCCTCAGAAAGTAAACCATGAAGCAGAGAGGGAAAGTGTGTGCACGTGGCCTTTACTTTTTAAAAGGACATTTGTATCCAATCACAGAAGAAAATGGCGTTGTGTCTGGGCAGACGTTTCCAGATCCCAGTTAAAAGGGACTGGCTCATGGCCACCCACGGAGCCCCCTGAGAATCATGCCTAGGTGTGAAGGTTCCACGAGTGAAGGTCTTCCTTTCCCACGTAGAAACTGTCTTTCCCTGCAGATTTCACCAAGCTGTAAGGACCACATCTCAAGTTAGAAACAAACCCCCAAGATCACAAGTTCTGGTTCAGGGTTCCAGAACGCTTTTCTTGGAGAAAGCCTCTGCTTGGGGAGCTGGGGTGTTCCTTATTCCATTGTAGGCTGGGAGTTCTAGAAGGTCGATCGAAAAAGGGTCAGAGCATTGTCAGAGCCGCTGTGCTTGCTGGTGCATGGATCTGCGCTGCGAGTTTATGGCTTATGCTTTACTCCTTTAGCTCCAAGCTCTGCTGAGGTCCCCCGCTTGCTGGTCAGCCTCTCTCCATATCCCAGGACTCAGAGAGAGTCTGTAGAGCACACATAGCGCAAGGTGTAGTTGGCCCCCTCGTTGTTATCCCAGTATTCTCCCTGTTCGCAGCGGTAACAGACAGCAAAATGGATCGCGACGTCACCCGTGTCAGTACCCTCGCCTTCTTTGGGCTGCAGACCTGGGGGCAGGTACAGCGAGAAGCAGAAGCGCTCCTTGACCAGCTCCTCCTCACAATCCCCAGGCCCTGGTCCAGAGTGCCCCAAGCGCACGGGAGGCAGCTTCTCCAGTGACTCGGGATGCAGCTCGGCCGGCACGTCCAGAAAGGTGCGCCACTCCGTGAAGGTGTAGCGCACCGCCACCGTCCTGGGTCCCTGGCAGCTGATCACCCGACCCGAGCCTGTCACCTCGGCACTGGGCGACTGGGAACATTGCACGCACTCCAGACACACTCGCTGCCGCCTCAGACGCTCCTCCGCAGCGCTTAGCCCCGGGAGCTGGAAGAGGGGTCGGAGCTGGGCGCGTGGCGCCAAGAGGGGCGCGGGCACCTTTGCCACCGCCAGAAGCCCCCCGACCTGCTTCAGGTCCTCGGCGCTCATCGGGAAGCTGCGGAGACGGGAGAGCACTGCAGGTGGCACCTGTGGTTCTTCAGTGTCGCTAAAATGCTTCACGCTGGCCAAGCTCAGCCCCAGCGAGTCTGCGAACTGTACGCGCTTCTTGCACTTGGCGCAGCAGTCCCGGCCCGGCTCACCACCCTCCGCGCCGGGCTGCCTCGCCAGCTGCCGCTGTTGCAGGATCTTGGCGGCCTGCAGGATGGGGTCTGCCGGCAAAGAGAAGGAGCGTGCTCGAGGGCGGCGATATTCCTGCAACTCCTCCTGCTCCGGGAGAGCCGCCTCTTCCTGCTGCGACAGAGGCCTGTCCTGGAGCTGAGCGTCAGGGATCGGGGTCTCCGTGGTGCCACCCTTCACGCAAAGGACCTCGGGGCCAGACAGCCCCTCCGCGTGTGGGAGTTCCCCGGAAGGCGTGGAGCTGGACGTCTCGGAACTTTGCAGCTGCTCCCGGGATGGCTCCATGACACCATTCAGCCCCGGGACTCGTCCGGACCCAAATGCGGTGCTGGAGACTCAGCTGGAAACTTGTCTACTCTGGCGGCAGAACGAGGGCACGGCGCCCGCTGGGCTCGCCCTCCCTGGCTCAGCCTCGCCTGGCTGGAGAGCAGAGAGCAGATTCAGCCTGGAGCCTCCAGCTTTTATCTGAGGCTGCCAGGGAGGAGGATGCTGGCCTGGGGAGGGCCAGGGGCAGGGAGGTGCGTCCTCCACAACACCTGGGAACCAGGTCCTGAATGGCAATTAAGACTTTCTGAAGGTCGTAGGGTAGCTGATAGCCTTGATCTCCCTGCAATACTGCTGCGTCTGTCCCACCTCCGGGGCAGTTCACAACTTTCAGAGCCAGAGCATAGACAAAGTTTTGCAGCCAGTGAAGTTAGTCTTCCGGAGAAGTGTTGTCGCCCCTTGGTGACATCCCGGCTGCCACCAGCCTAGAAAGTTCGCGACGCAAGCATGTCATCGAGGATAGCAAGCTAGCCCAGTGCATCCCTTCTGTTTCATTCTTTCTTCCCTGGGTTGCATTCTTGCAGTTGCCCCTTAGTGCTCCGGAAAGCTTGGAGGCTTGGACTGCAGCTTCCACCTACCTAACCAGTGACCTTGCTGGTGGGCTTGCTACCGGACAGAGAGAGGACCCACTGGGAGCGGACACAGCGGCCAGCCCAGAGCAGCCGGAGGCCATTCACGCCTGGCGCTAGAGCACGTCCGGTTCCCCGGTCCTCCCCTTGTCCCGCCCGCCCGCAGATCTGGATGGCGAAGAAGAGGGCTGGCACCTCCCTCCGAGTCTGGGCGCCTTCCTACAGCCTCAACACAGCCTCCTCTCCTGACGGTACTGTGGGTTTTCTCCCCAAGGATCCCAAATGACTACAGTACAACTTAGTCTTTTTAGGGGTAAGGCCAAAACTCAATCTTTGAAAGATGGATGGGAGAGTGCTCTACTCTATCCTGGCATTGAAAGTGTTTTGTTCTTTTGCCTTGATCAAACTTCAACTGATAACACCATGAACAATCGTCACACCCACCCCTCATCCCCCCCCCATCCCCATATCTGATTCAGGGGGTCCCAGGCGGTACCTGAGAGGACTCCTAACAGGGAGACGCTGAGGCTGGGGTCTGGGGACCACAATTTTAGGAAGGATTAAGCAACTATTTGACGTGGTTATGTGTACAGTTACTTAACATAAAAGGTTGGGCCAGGCCACTGTGGCACATGTCTTTAATCCCAGCACTTGGGAGGCAGAGGCAGGCAGATCTCTGAGTTCAAGGCCAGGCTGTTCTACAGAGCTAGTTCTGGGATAGCCAAAACTGTAAAGACAAACCCTGAGCCGGGTGGTGGTGGCCCACGCCTTTAATCCCAGCACTCGGGAGGCAGAGGTGAGACCAGCCTGGTCTACAAGAGCTAGTTCCAGGACAGGGTCCAAAGCTGCACAGGGAAACCCTGTCTCGAAAAACAAAAAACAAACAAAAACAAAAAACAAACAAAAACAAAAACCCTGTCTCGAAAAACCAAAACAAACAAAAAACAGAAAAGCAACGTTGGAGGTTGTAGAAATATTGATCCACTAATCAAGAAACAAAAGGCAAAGTTATCTTACCCAGGCTTTGTAACTGAAGCTTAATCCCTAAGTATGGTACAGCAGAATTTAATGTTCCCCGGGTGTTGGGCATATTGGGAAGTATTCATAGCTAGTATCTATTGAAGGCTCACAGGCTATCCATCCCTCCCCAGGGCTGAGGGTCCTTCCTGTGTGAGCTTATGTGCACAAACTCTGTGAAGTAGGAACCATAACGCTCCTACTCTGTCTGCAACACATAAAGGCTGGGAAGGGCTGTTCAGGCCTCACAACTGAACAACTGTAGTCAGGTTTGACCACAGGCATCCGAGAAATGTCTTCTACAGCCAAGGAGCCTGAGTTAGGGAGGTGTTTTGAGGAAGGGACACCGGTGGTCTCTTGCCTGGGATCTTCCGATCATTAAGTGCCAGTGTAGAACTCCAAAACTACATCTCAACTCTGCCTGGGCCTCACAGGAAAATCCAGATGCACCCAGAGTGCCCTCCCCACAGGCATCTTCATGGTCCAGGACAGAGGACATTGCTTTTTACATGCCAATAGACACTGATATGTTGTGATACTAAGTACAGTTACAGTATTCACAAACTAGTTTAAAGGTGGAATAGGAACTTCAAAGAGATTTTGAGGTGGGCTCTGCCTTCAGGCAGCTCCCGCCATGAGTGCTTCAACCACAGGATCCCCATGTGCATTTTTCAGACAGATGGCTCCCTCTCCCTGTGAGTCGCAGGCTACCACTAGACCCCTCCTTGGACTGCTGCCACACTAGGTAGCTGCCTTGACGCCAGTTCCAGTTTCTACTGTTGTTGCAACCGCCACAAACTCTCAGTTCACAGCTGCTCGCTAGCAACTGCAACTGTCCTCAGTCAGGCTGTGCACTGCCTGTCTCTCCACTCATACCTACCACACAGAGGTAGCCAGCCTCACATTTCACGCTCTTCGTCAGCAGATTTGGTGAGTCAATCGAAAATTCTTAAGGAGGGGAATTATTTTTTTTGAAGAAGTTTTCCCACATTAAAAAAAAATGGGAAACACTGTTAAGGGGATAATTAACTTAGGATTTACAAACATCAATTATAAATATCAGTTTGGTAATTACTGTTTCATCCCTAAAAAAGTTTATTGATGCCAAACTGGTTGATATGCGTGTCAAGATGCAAGCCTTAGAAAAAGTTACTAAAGAAAATAATGCCATTTTGACTGATAAGCTACAAGCCTTAAGAGATATTCAGACAAAGACAGAGGAATTTAAAGGAGAACCAACCTCAACATTACATTATAAAATTATAGAGGAACAGCCCAAGGTTATCTAACAACCAGCCTTAATTTATCCAGTCACTTTTTTTTTTCCAAGACAGGGTTTCTCTGTATTGTTTTGGAGTCTGTCCTGGAACTCACTCTGTAGACCAGGCTGGCCTCGAACTCACAGAAATCCGCCTGCCTCTGCCTCCCGAGTGCTGGGATTAAAGGCGTGCGCCACCAACGCCCGGCTCCAGTCACCTTATGGGAACAATTGCCAAATGACAGATATCACCAAGGCTATGTAAGAACTGATTGGATCCCTGTGGAAATGTTAGATCTGAGGAGATTTAAGGAAGAGTTATCTTCATATGGTATGCATTCACCTTTTGTGAAGCAGATGTTAAATTCATAGTCAACTAGTAACAGAATTGTCCCACAAGACTGGAAAGAGTTGGTTACAGCAGTATTGGAGCCTGGTCCTCAACTACAGTAGAGTACCTGGTGGAAAGATGAGATTAGGACCATTGAACAATGAATTAGGCTAGAGTTATTGAAATTTCTCAAGACCAACTTATTATAGACAGTGATTATGCTGATGTACAAAGACAGTCTCTATATGATAACCACACCTTGGTTCTATGCCATGCAGCAGCTTTGAATGCTTGGAACAGAATTGAAAAAGTCTGAAAGAGAACTGAGTCATTTACTAAAGTTATACAGGGCCCAAAAGAAACCTTCACTGATTTTTTGCAAAGATTGACTTCAGCTGTAAATAGAATGATACCAAATTCATAAGCTAAACAAATAATAACTGAAACTCTGGCTTTCAAAAATGCTAATTCACAATGCAAATGGGTAATTAGGCCTTTAAAGACAAGATCAGCACCCATAAAGAGGAATGAATCCAAGATACAACCAATATTGAATCTCATAACCATGATGATGCTTGGATAGGAGAGGTAATTTCCAGAGGCTTGAAGAAAAATAAAAATGTCAGGTGTTTTAGTTGTAGCAAACAAGGTCACCTAAAAAAGGATTGTAGACAGGACAGTCCAAAAAACAGTGGTTCTTCTAATCCAAACAGAAGGCTCTTGCCTTCTGGAGTATGCAAAAGGTGTGGCAAAGGCTGACATTGGACAGGTGAATGCAGACCAACAAGGGACAGATAAGGTAACACTTTGCCACCAGGAAACACTTTGGGGGTGGGACTCTTGCAGTGTTCAGCCATTCACTGTTACCATGTAATAAGCTCCTCCCCAGAGCAATTAAAGGACCTAATGCCTATTGTAAAACAACAACAACCAAAAAAAAAAACTATACTGCTCTAGATGATAGATTTAGAAGATAAAACAAGAATTTAGGGAGAAATGTAGTGATACTTTACTTATGACCTAACAAATGAAGATTTCCTGAAGATCAGAGGGCAGAGCTAGCCATACCAGTTAACCATACAGGCCAGGCAGTGGTGACACACACCTTAATCTCAGCACTCAGGCGAAAGAAGCAAATGGATACCTGTAGTTCAAGGCCACACTGGGTTACATGAAATTGATCCAATGTAAAAGAGCCAAGTGGTGGTGGCTCACACCTTTAATCCCAGCAGTAAAGAGATGGAGACAGGAGTGATACAGCTGGGCAGAGAGAGGACTATAAGGCAGAGCAGTCAGTCCTAGGGACAGGATCACCCCTTTGGTCTGAGGATTCAATAGAGGTAATAGGTTTTTCTTATGACTGATTCCTTTCTTCTCTGACCTTTCAGCATTTATCTGATATGTGAATCCAGGCTTTTATTAAGACCCATTAGAACTCCTGCTATAGAGAAATCATAAAGCAAATATTTTGACAAACTTCTGCAAATGATCAAAAGCCAAAGTTAAAAATATGAATAAAGTTCAGCTTTTAGGGACTAGAACTTTACTTCAGTTAAAACAAAGAATGAGATGCCAGAAAGACAGAGGGAAAAATTAAAGCCAAATATAGCTAATATAACAATGAATTTATGGGGATGTGATTTGTTACAGCAATAGAGAAACAAGATTAACTTTCCTCCAATGTCAGAAACAAACCATAAATTAATTTAGTGTCTGGGAAAAATACTAAAAGGTATTATAAGTGATAGTCACTAACAATTCAGGTTGTACAAGAACAGGGCACAACAACTGCTGGTCTTTCAAAGGGACCAACAGTCCTGTCTTTAAAATGGTCAACTGACAAACCTGTCTGGGTGGAACAATGGCCTTTGACATCAGAAAAATTACAGGTTTTAGAACAGCTGGTACAGGAGAAGCTAAATGCTCAACATGTTGAAGAATCGACAAGTCCTTGGATTTCTCCTGTATTTGTTATTAAAACGAAATCTAGAAAATGGAAAACGTTAACAGATTTGAGAGCCATAATTAAAGTAATTCAGCCAAATGAGGCCTCTACAGCCTAGAATTCTTCTGTCTTCTCTATTACCTAAAGGATGGTCTATTATAGTTATTGAGTTAAAAGACTGCTTATGCTCTATATCTTTATAAGAAAATGATAGAGAAAAGTTTGCCTTCACAGTGCCTACTTAAAATAATTCTCAGCCTGTTAAAAGATATTAGTGGAAGATTCTCCTACAAGGAATATTAAACAGTCCCATCCTATGCCAATATTCTGTACAACAACCATTGGAAATGATTCGTGTACAGGTCCTCAATCTATAATTTACCATCATATGGATACTATTTTATTAACTGAGTCAAATGTAGACACTTTAGAGAAAATGTTTCAAGAAGGAAAGAAAAATTTGCCTTGTTGAAGATTAAAAATTGCTCCTAAAAATACAAAGAGGAGATTCTATTAATCACCTAGGATATAAAATCAGTTTACCAAAAATTCAACTCCAGGGGCTGGAGAGATGGCTCAGAGGTTAAGAGCACTGACTGCTCTTCCAGGGGTCCTAAGTTCAATTCCAGCAACCACATGGTGGCTCACAACCATCTATAATGAGATCTAGTGCCCTCTTCTGGCCTACAGGCATACATGCAGACAGAACACTGTATACATTATAAATAAACAAATCTTTAAAAAAAAAAGTCTTAGGCATTAAGTCCTTTAATTGTTCTGGGTAAAAAAAAAGTCTCAGTTCTTAAAAAAAAAAAAATTCAACTCCAGAAGATACAAATCAGGAGAGATCAATTGCAGACTCTTAATGACTTTCAAAAATTGCTGGGAGACATTAACTGGCTATGGCCCACAATTAGATTGACAACTCAAGAACTAAGTAACTTATTTCAAACTTTAACAAGGACTTAAATAGTCCAAAAATTATCAGCTGAAGCTGAGAGAGAATTGACTTTGGTAGAAAAGAAATTACAGAATGCACGTGTGTATTGTTTTGATCCAGAGCTGGATTTATTCTGGGTATTTTACTTTCTACTCATTCCCCTACAAGAATTTCAATGCAGAGAGAAAGTAATGTCATAGAATGGATATTTTTGCCACACAAACAGAGTAAAAACTTAAAGACCTGCAAAGAAAAGGTTTCTGAGAGAAAAATTTGCCTTCTAAAAGGAAAATTGAGAGTTTTTCAATTTATCAGGAATAGAGCCAGGCAGAAATTTTGGCACCATTTACTAATGCTGAGATTTCCTCTTTATGGGCAGAAAATAAACATTGGCAAAGAGCTTTTTTGGGAGAGATTAACAAGTGTCCCAAAAGCAAGAGAATTCAGTTTATAGAAAACTAATTGGATTCTTCCTCATATTGTAAGGAGAACACCAATTTCTGGAGACCGTACATTCTATAATGGTATAAAGAAATAAGGAAAGACAGGTTATAAGTCAGGAAATGCGTAAAGTGGCTCAAAGCCCTCATCATTCTGTTCAAAAGCCAGAATTGCATGCTATTCTCATGGTATTACTAGATTTTCCAGAACCTTTTAATATAGTTACTGACTCTCATATGCAGAAAGAGTTGCTTTATATTTTGAAACTGCTAAGTTTATTCCAGATGATACAAAATTGATTTTATTATTTTTTCAGTGATCAGAAATAGATATCACCCCTTATATATGACACATATTAGATCTCATATGGGTCTACCAGGCCCTCTAGCACAAGGTAAAGATGAAATTGGCACTACTTTTGGTAGGAAATGTGCCAGAAGCTTCAGAATTTCATTAAAAAACACTATCAATAGCAAGGGTTTGAAAAAAGATTTTTCCATCACCAGGCAACAAGCCAAGGAAATTATAAGGAAATGTCCTACCTGTTCTTTGTACAACCAAAGTCCACCACCTGCAGAAAGTAACCCAAAGGGTACTGGAAAAAAATGGATTTTGGCAAATGGGCATGTTTCATTTTATAGAATTTGGAAAATGAAAATATGTACACCATACCATAGATACATATTCAGAATTTCAATAGGCAATTGTTTTGAGTTCTGAAAAGGCTGATTCTATATACATTTGTTAGAAGTTATGGCCATCATGGGAATACCTGTAGAAATTAAGACTTTACAATGTTCCAGCATATGTCTCCAGTAAAATGAAATGTTTTTAGCATATTACAGCATATTAATTATTATTAACAAATATTAACATATTATAGGTATACCACATAATCCTACAGGGCAAGCAGTTATAGAAAGATCTAGATGAACTCTAAAAGAGTTTAATAAGCAGAAAGGAGTAATAAAGACTTCCAGAAATGGGTTGCACAATGCTTTATTAACTTTAACTTTTCTAAGTTCTAATGAGAAAGGAACAACAGCTGTGGAGAGATGTTGGATAATAGAAAAAAAAACGCTGAATTAAATCAACATGTATACTTTAAAGATATGTTGACCATTGGGAGCATGGGGAAAGGGGAGAGGGAGTAAGGAGAAAGAGAAGGGGAGAAGAGGAGGGGAGAGGAGGACATGAGGGAGTGAAAGGCTGAATCAGGGGAAGAATAGAGGAGAGCAAGATAAGAGATACTATAGTAGAGGGAGCATTATAGGTTTAAAGAGAAGTCTGGCACTATAATATATAAACCAATGCATAAAATACAGAGGTGAGGCTGGGTAGTGGCGCACACCTTTAATCCCAGCACTAGGGAGGCAGAAGCAGGCGGATCTCTGTGAGTTCAAGGCCAGCCTAGCCTGGTTTATAGAGAGTTCCAGGATAGCCAGGGCTACAGAGAATCCCTGTCTCAAACAAACAAACAAACAAACAAACAAACAAACAAACACAGTTTAAAAAGGGAAAAGAAAAAGAGAGAGAATATGTAGCTGGTAGCATATATAAAACCTTGCACATGGCCAGTATTTATTAAACCCTCACCTTCACCTCTCTGACCTCTCTGCCAAACTCCTCTTTCCAGAGTGGTTAAATAACAGCCCCAGGCTCTGGATACCTGAGACTGAAACTGAGACATCGTGACAGGAGCTCAGCACAAAACGGAGCCCAGAAGTCATGGGACTTGTGGATCAGAGACACAAACAGGTGTTTTGACGCGTGATTACTCCTGGCTGGTCACACTGCTGTGCTCTAAAGTTTGCACTTGCCTATGATCGATAGTCGTACACTCTGGAATAAGGACAGTAAACAGTGGCACTCGTACTGTTTATGATCCCAAGGCTATCTCCTTCCTGTCCCCGGTGTTTCCGCACTTCTGTTGCTGTGGCAACCTTTCACCATGTTTACCTTTCTTGGCTCTATGGGGACCGTGTTTTCATCATAGTCCAAAACAGAGCAGAGCTTCAACTTTGACCTCCTGTGCTGTGAGGGTGGGAAGACCACAGTACTATAAAGAAAGTATCCAGCACTCCAAGCAGGTGCCCCAAATCCCTGGCTCACAAACAGGTGAGCCCAAGCCTCAAATAAACCTGCCTGTGGGAACATGGCATAGCTGTCTGAAGGACAAACCACATGTTAAGCTTCTTCTAAGCCTGTTTCCCCTCCTACATCCCACACTGTGTGTACTCTAGTAAGGTTTGTGCTAAACTAAAGTTAATTGTCACTGCAGTCTTCCCATATCCAAGTATCAACAAGTTAGTTCTCACGACACGTAAATCCTCCCACATTATGTTACTATATTACTATTTGATGTATACTGATATTTAATAATTTTGCTTCCTATTATTATAATGATTAAAATTTTCTCGACACAAATTGCTACAAACTATTTAGATGCTGTGTGTATCAGTTAAATCTTACTTGGATTAAACCTTTATCTGTGTTCCTTGACCCTTCTAGGAGCTTCCTTCCCTTCCCCCAGATAACTCCCATTTCAGCTTTCACTCCACATGAAATTCTACATCTTCTATTCCTACCACCTATGACTACATCTCCCTGTTCCCCTAAGAACTAACCGAAGTATAATGTCACCGAGGTAGGGGTCTTAGTTAGGGTTTCTGTCGCTGTGAAGAGACATCAGGACCATGGCAACTCTCAAAAAGGAAAACATTTAATTGAGGCTGGCTTGCAGGTCAGACATTTAGTCTAGTGTCATCATGGCGGGAAGCATGGAGACAGACATGGTGCTGGAGAGGAAGCTGAGAGTTTTACTCCTGGATCGTCAGACAGCAGGAAGAGTGACACTGGGCCTGTCTTGAGCATTTGAAACCTCAAAGCCCAACCCTAGTGACATACTTTCTACTCCAACAAAGCCACACCTACTCCAATAAGACCACACCTCATAATAGTACCCCTCCCTATGGGCCTTTGGGGTCATTTTCATTCAAACAAACACAGTATAAAAATGTCACAGTGAATTAATTACTTTCTATGAAAAAAAAAGATGTACATGCATAACAGGGTTTACTGTGGCACTATTCTTAACAGCCCAGGAACCTGCCAATGAATGAATGAAGAAAATGTAGCATGCATGCACAAACACAGATACACACACACACACACACACACACACACACACACACACACACACCACACCACACATACACACACCACACAAACAGACACACACACAGAGATCTGCACATACCATGCACACCCACCACACCCACACCACACACACACAATGAGATTTTAGCACAAGAGAAGAAAGAAATCATGTCATTTTTTTTTTTCAGGAAAATCCAAGGAACTGGAGATGATCATACTAATTGAATCAAGGAAACTCAGAGAAACAAACATTGTGTGTTTTCTCCCGTATGTGGGATCTATATTTTATAAAGACGTAGAAGTAGACCAGGGCTACTTGTTAAAAGGGACAAGAGTAGAAAATGAAGGTGAGCTTGAGCATAGTCCAGTTCATCCATGTGTGAAAATGTCACAATGGATTCATTATATAATGCATATATGCCACCAAAAGGAAAAGAGTGTATACTGAGATTTGTCATTTTTCCACATATAAAAATTTTCACAAATCCATGAATTTCTTCCAGACAATCCAAAGTGATTTTTCTTCCTGGAGTTCACAACCCTCCAATGACCTGTGCAATCAAGAAGTAGTAAGGGCTGGAGAGATAGACGGCTCAGAGGTTAAGAGCACTGGCTGTTCTTCCAGAGGTCCTGAGTTCAATTCCCAGCACCAACATGGTGGCTCACAGCCATCTGTAATGAGATCTGGTGCCCTCTTCTGGCTGGTGTGCAGGTGTACAAGCAGGCACAACACTGTGTACATAATAAATAAATAAATAAACAAACACATAAATAAAAAGAAGAGATGGTAAAAGTGACAACTCCCCAAGCTGTCACAAAGACACTGAGGATCCTGACACTCCCCACGCTGTGTGGCTACCAGCCCTCCTCTTGTGAGGCACAGGCATCAATATGCCAGTCATGTGAGTGAGCAGTGAGAGTGCTCCTGGGAAAGTGCTCCGAGCTGTTAGGCAACTGTAGCCCTGACCACACCTTTGCTGCATCCTGCTGGCTCTTCTGGCAGGTAGAGCGGGGGAGGGGGCAGTGCAGTCGACCACTCAGGCCCTCCTCCTCCTCCCATTAGTTACCTACGGGGATGGGGGTGGGGGGACATACACACTGAGTCAGGAGTCTGTCGAATCAGGATCTCAATTTATTCCAACAGGTGTGAACTTATATAGGGCTGAGATAGGGGATGAGAATCATAGAATGGGATAAGGTGATGTGAGGAGTTAAGGGCCAATAGTATTCTACCAAGCTGGCAGGTAGCTAGGCAGGGGGCAGTCTTACATCAGGTCTGGCTGAGTCACCCCCACGTGGAGGTTACAGGTTAGAGACAGGTCACCAAACTCTAGCCAGGCTCAGGAGCTTACACTGGGCCTCACATCCAAGCCTTTCTTAGGCCCAACAGCATCCTCCTGAGAAAATGGACCAGGAACACTTTAATAAAACACTCCCAAATTCCTAGCTCTGAAAAGCTGTAAAACAGGACATTTTAATTGTTTAGCCACTGAGTTTCAGACAATTTGTTATAGAGCACTCATGGATTGCTAACTGTGTTTTTTAATAGCTCAAGGTTAGATTGGCCTATGAGCATGTCTATGGGAGACCGTCTGGAGTGTTAATTGATGGAGGAGGGGGTTCAGTCCACTGTGGGCAGTACCATTCCCTGGGCAGTCGGCCCTGAGCTGAATAAAAGAGCAAACAAAGCACAAGCCTGAACAAGCCAGTAAGCAGGGTAACCCCGTTTCCACTAAGCTTCCTGCCTTCAGTTCCTCCCTGACTTCCCTCAGGGAGAGACTGTGACCTGGCCGTGGAAGCCAAACGAACCCTTTCTTCCTAAGCTGCTTCTCATGAGGGTGTTTTTTCCATAGCAACAGAGAGGGAACTAGAGAGGACTGTGAGGAGGGAAACAAGTTCTGAGGAAGAGGGAGGGTGGGAACCCGTGTGCCCGGAGAGCAGGAAGGGACTGCTGGGGCGGGACAGCACGAAGGAGACGGAAGAGAAGGAAGGAAATACAGATTATGTATAACATTACCAGAAGGAAACCCACTACTTTGTAGGCTAGTGCATAATACAAAAGCTCAATTCTATAAAGACAGGAAAGGTCTAGAAAGAAGTGTGTAGGGAATGGGAAGAAGCTGGTCCTTAGTAAGTTTATGCAACAGGAAATAAAATTAAAGCATAAATCTAGAATCAGCCAGCACACCCTTCAATAGTTCTAGCTTCATTTCTGTCGCTGCGATAAAACACCCCAGTGGAAAACAATTTGGGGAGGAGAGGGCTCGCTGAGCTTACAGGTCCAAGTCAGAGTCCACTGAGGGGAAGTCAAGGCAGGAAGTCAGGCAGCTAGTCTCGTCATAACCACAGTCAAGAGCAGGAGTGAATATGCAGTGCCCTTGCTCGCTTGCACCCAGGCTGCTCCCTTCTCTTTTAAACAGTTCAGGGCCCAGCACAGGAAAAGACTCAGGTGGGCCTTCCATCGCATCCCAGTCTTCAGCATCCATCTCCCATCAACCTTCCATCTCCCCTGAAGGCAGGAAAGACTGTGGTCCGCAAGCGTGCCCACAGGCTACTACCATCTAGGCAGTTCCTCACTCAGGCGCTCTTGTAAAACAAGTTATCATTTCTCAGCCAACCAGCACAACAGGTAACTGAGTAAATGAACTGTGGCACATGCACAATAGAGTATTGTTTGGCAATGCGAGCCAATCAGCTCTTAGCTAGCCTGAACTGCACAGCATGACTCTATCTCAAAAAAAGGAGGAGGAGAAGAGGGGAAAGAGAGGTAGGGAAGAAAGGAAGGAGGGAGAAAAGGAGAGGAGGGGAGGGGGAATTGGGGAGAATAGAAGGGAATAGAAGAGGAAGGAAAGGAGAGAAGAGAAATAAGGGAAGAGACAAGAAAGACATTGTCAAGTATAAAAAAAACAAAAATCATAACTTCAAGGAAACTTAAATGCATATCATGAAGTGGAGAAGCCTCCATACAGTAGGGCTCCTCCAACCCTCTAGAAGAGACAAAACCATGGATGCATTTAAAGACCAGAGGCTCCCATGAGCTTGACATGAAGGAGCTCCAAATGCACAGAGTGCAGAGGGATCCTAGGTGGGAAGCTCCTGTGGGGCTGAGCCTGGACACAGAACACTCACCCAGTGACTCCTGGTGTAAAATGTGGGTTTGGGATGACAACAGTGTGTCAGTGCGGCATCAACGAGTGACAGGATGTTGACAGAGGAAATGCGGTAGCCAGGTGGGTGAGGAGAGGACAGGATGTGTGGGAACTTGCTTCATTTTACTAACAGAATCCATTAGTAATTTTAAAAATATAATGCAGCTTAAATGTTGCCGAGCAACTAGACACACTGCCCAAGTGCAGGGTCCCCCAAGAAGATGTGCGCTGGCAGTCCCGACTGCCTCGTCCTCCTGTCTTGCCTCTCCTGGACACCCAAAGGAGCACTGGTCTCTTCACTCCCATAACTGCTATCCCCTGCCTCTGACCACATCAAGGCTTTGCCACGTGTCGCTGTGTGACCAGGGTACCAAGTCTGAAACTCAGGACAACATCAGTCTGTCTATCTGAGCCTCTCTCAAGTCTCCTCTTAGGCTTCATTTGACTATCACATTAAAGAATACAGACGGGAGCCAGGCATGGTGACTCACACCTGTAATCCCAGTGCTCAGAAGGTAGGAGGATCCCTGTCATTTCAAAGCCAGACTGGGCTACCGAGCAAGATGTGTATCAAAAATAAAATAAAACAAGTGGAAGATATTACAGAATGGTGTGTGGTAAAGACATCCAAACAAGAATCATTTGGTGGCTAGTTCTGAAATAAGTACTTGAGGAACTCGATTCCAATCCTCAAATTTAGCCCCAGAGAGATTAAAATTCCTAATCAAAGATGGATACATGGCAGCAAAGTTCATCCATGGTTTCAGTTCCTACCTCCAGGTTCCCGCTCTGACTTCCCTCGGTGATGGACTGTTTCCTGGAAATATAACATGAAACAAACCCTTTCCTATCCAAGTTGGTTTTGGTCATGGTCCTTATCACAGGAATAGAAACCCTAAGGTCCCTGTCTATGGGATAGTATCATCTCCATTCAAGGTGGCTCTTCTCTCCTCGGTTCAGTTTCTGCAGAAATGCCTCCCAAGGACAGACCCAGTTTGTCTCCAAGATGATTCCACATTCCACCCAACTGTCACGTTTAGCTATCAGAGAGGCTAACAAGAAAATAAAGTGTGTCAGGAGTGCTGGTGCGCGACCTTAAGCCCAGTGCCTCGGAGGCAGGGGCAGACAGGTCTCTGAGTTCAAGGCCAGGCTGACCTACAGAGCAACAGCCAGAGCTACAGACAGAAACCCTGCCTTGAAAAGCAAAACCAAGTGGAAAAGAAAAATTTCAGAACAGTGTAAACAGCAGTAAGAGATGGAGGATGTTTGATATGTACACTGAGAATTTGGGGTCACTGCTGCCCCCGGGGAGAGTACGACACTAGGAAGTCTTGCTTTTCACTGTCTACCCTTCTTTTCCTTTCCAGTTTTTACCTTATGCTCTTACTACTTTTTCAATTAAAAGCACTTAGTTTAATAAAAAATCGGGAAAAGCAACTTGGAAACAAGAAATTTGTACCGTAGAGGATTGTGAAGGCAATTAAAGTTTGAAAACAGGGATTACATATAGTAAGCATTGAAACAATTTTATATACTTCAGTGGAGTGGAGATCTGGGGCTGAAAAATGAATAAACCATTGTCGAAGTGGCCCGGGGGGTGCAGGGCAACGTGAATGAAATATCCAGATGGGAAAAGGTAGCCACGAGAGGCGAGGTGTGAACTCTGTGGAGTTCACAAGGTTTCCACTGTCCCCTAGAGAAGCCAGAGGCTGACACGCAGAGCACAGTCTGGGTTCAAATGAGGGAGGAAGGAAGAGAGGGAAAGAGACTAAGCTATTGGGTACCAGTGCGTGGTGGGTTCGCACTCCCTCCTGGCCAGTTCTCTGGCTTGTGGCTGTGGTCCGGAAGGACGGTGAAATGGGGAGCGGGGAGTGGTAAAGGGTGGCCTTGGCCTGTCCTGTCTCTGCCAACACAGGAGAGTCGGATCTGCCAGGCTGTTAGTGGAAAGTCAGCAGCACCCAGCTCGGCATCTGAAGAAACATCCAGGTGGCACACTCAGACCCATGTTTACTTGTGACCCTGTAGCACAGGGGAGCCGCAAGAGGCTGTAACGGCCTCCTTGACCACATGTTAATTCTTCACTCTGGGCACAGGGAGCTCCCTTAGACTCTGCTCTTGGGCGACCCTGAAGCAAGATCCCGGACCCTAAGTTAGTGGGACAATAAAAGATGTGGTCGCATCAAGAACTTAATGTGGAGTAAGGGTTCATAAATAACTGAATAAATTTAAATCGTAAATAACAAAATAAAGATATGCTGTTACCAGTTGTTTAAGACCTCCAATGCAAAGGCCAGACCTTCAGTCTCCCACCTGGTCCTCTTCTGGCCCAAAAGAGGGGTTAGGCAGGGCAGGAAGGAAGAAGACCTTGAGCGCCCCCTATAGGGCAAAACATGTGCAGCTCCCGCAATCATTACAAGCTAGGACAAGCTCTTTTCATTGTGGTGTCAGTGGGATGTGAAGTTGAAGCTGTTTTCCCATTCATCATGTTCACTATGGACTTCTGGATGTTTGCGCTGGTGGTGTAGAATAGCGGAGTAGCGTGTTAAAGCCTCTCTAAGGTTACTTAAAATCAGCCCAGTGAAACAGTGGAAATGGTTTATTTACTAACGTCAACCATGAGGGCAAGCTTCAAGTCCTCTGTGTGAACAGGAGGCACATATGAGCCACTTCTGCAAAAGTATGATGGTCGCCTAGAGGACAGCGCTTAGCTGGCAAGTCTGACTTGAACTGGCTGCTTTCTCTTTGTTGCAATGAATGCAGATAGGCTCAGAGCATTGTAGCATGAGCGTTGGTTGATATTTTCTTGAATAATCCGTGTGAGTTTCTGCCTTGGATGAAAGCAACTGGGAAATGATGTTCAGATCCGAGCTTTGGGCGGAACTAGTAATTTGGGAGTTTGTGCACCACAGTTGGACAGCTTTAAAGACTTCACCTTGACATTGACAAGAAAGCAAAAACGAAGTGTATACCGTAAGAATAGGCATCAACATTTTTCAGTGAACCCCGTTTCCTGAATGCTGTGGGATAATCCTTCCGGATGCCATGAATATGCACTACTCTCATTGGCTAATAAGAAGCTGTTTGGCCTATAGCTGAACAGGTTACTGTTAGGTAGGACAATCAACTGAGAACTGGGATGAAGGACAGAGTCAGGGGAGATGCCAGCCAGTCTCTGAGCAAGCAGGATATGTAGAAAGAGAGATAACACGTCAAAGATAACACAGCAAGGCCTAAGTGGAAATATGGTTAATTTAAGCGTAAGAGTTAGCTAGTAAGCAGCCTGAGCTATTGGCCAGGCATTTATAATTCATATTCAGCCTCTTAGCTGGTTATTTAGGGCTCGAAATGTCTGCTTACACATGAATGATGGGTGGATGATGTTACAGTATGGTGCTTGGTCAGTGCAAGATAAGCCAGTTGTAACCCAGTGTGCAAACCCCATGAGGTTTCGGATTCCACACTGTTACTACCTTAAAGAAACTGCGTTCTTGCAGGCTCACGCCTGAAAAATCAGCATTCAAGCGTGGGAATGAACTTAGTCCTGAGATAGCAGTCAAGAGCTTGAAGCCTTCTTTATCTAGCCAAGGGTGTTCAAGGGTGGGGCGTATGAAGTGGTGAGACCATTCACAGAAATAAGCCCAGGGATGCTGGTTTCATTATCTTGCCTTAATGAATGTTCATCGTGCCATGGCCTTTTGTAACCACTCACAGCAAGCACCTCCTCTCTTAATTGGGTCCAAGTGGGAGGAATCTTGCTTGCAATGTTTTGGAGAAATTTGCTCTCTCTGATATTTCCTACCCCCCCCACAAAGGTTTGGTGCTGCTGTTTTGGTGGGAAGTGGCTGCTCTCTTCTGTTCTAGTGTGAGGTCTCCACATGTCACAGACTGAGCACTGATAAACAGCAGAAGCCCCTTGTTCAGTGTCAGTGGTGAGAAGTACAAAACCAGTTTACTAGTGATTGCTGTCTGATGGATGATGCTGGCTCCCGGTGTCCATGGCAGCAGGGATGAGCCAGGCCTCGGGGTCCTGAACACTAATCCAGTTCATGAGGCCTCCATCTTAAAGACCTAATCACCTGCGAAAGGCCTCACCCTGCCCAGACCCTTCCTCTGCCTTGTCGCCTCTCCCGTTCCCTCGGTTCCTTCATCCCTCCTCTTCTCTTTGCCTCTTACTCTGCATCTGGGCCTCAATCTGAGTTAAAGATGTCCTGCAGTCAGTCATGCTCATTTTCTGGACTCTGTGCTTGGCAGAACTGGAGGACACACGGTGTGTGGCTCACTCTCTGGTAAGGAAAGAGAAGGTGATGGTCACAGGAACCCTTCTGTGAGAACTGGTCATCACGACACATCCTATTTCATGGCACTTACCATTCCCACCACGTGCAGCTGGCCCTGAGGGTGACTGCTTGTCCGCATCGCATTCCAAACAGCTCGTACTTTCTGTGAACCAAACTCAGAGATAGCTTGCCTGTCTTTATATTATGCATAATCGAAATACAAATTGCATTTTGCATGACTCCATGAGATAGAGACAGCAGCTGGTGTGTGTGTGTGTGTGTGTGTGTGTGTGTGTGTGTGTGTGTGTGTGTGTTAAAAATGAAAAGAAGATCAGGAGATAGATTCTGGGCAAACTGGGGGAAGAAAGGAAGTCAGTTAAAGGGGGAAAGGATATGTGGGTAGGTAGTGAGGGAGAGGAATAAATTAGAACAAAATGTATTGACCTAAACTTTGAAGACACCACATTACTTTGTAAATTAACTTACAACATTAATTGAGGGAGGGGACAAAGTCTCACTATGTAGCCTGGGCAAGGCTGAAAATTAATTTTTAGTGTAAAAGAGTTTAAAAAGAATTTCAGTGACCTCTCCACCCAGCTAGATCCTACATTGAAATAAGCATTGAGGAGAACACAGCATCAAATTTATAATAGCAGAGTACTTACTGGCCATGGAAGGGTGGATACTTTTAATAATCTTGAGAATAAAATACTTTTTTTCCAAGTGCCACTCTATGGTTCAAAGTTGTCATTACCTGAACTTGAGATTAGATGAGCAGTTTATTCTTTATTAAGAAAGATATGCATTTAGAGGAAGTGTAATGAATGTGGAATTCTAAGGAATATTGAGACTTAAAGTGTATTTTTTGTTTGTTTGTTTGAGACAGGGTTTCTCTGTATTGCTTTATAGCCTGTCTTGGAACTCGCTCTGTAGAGCAGACTGGCCTCGAACTCACAGAGATCTGTCCGCCTGCCTCTGCCTCCTGAGTGCTGGGATTAAAAGCATGTGCCACCAATGACCGTCTCTAAAAGTGTATTTTAAAGCCTGCTTTTCACCCATGCAGCTGAATTATACTAGCATAGGCTTAACACAACAATCTCTTACCAAATGGTAGCATTTGAGGAATCATGTGCTATTGTAAGTTTGCTACAAAGCAATTAACAGATGTCATAACTTTTGTTACTATTTAAAACATTTTTCCATTCTCTACTATGTTCACTGACTCTCCCTCCTGTTCAGAGTGGCATTTTGTACCCTCTAATGAACTGTTCATCTCAGTTACTGTACTTTTTAGTTCTGAAAATTCATATAGAATCTTTGAAGGGATGATAGAGGAGACATTTAGGAAGTAGAGTATAAATAGCCCTAGATAGCACAAAAACATTTTCCTATGAAAGTAAAAGGGAGGAACACAAATAAAAGTGTACTGATTCCTGCAGCCCAGCACACGACTGTATCCCATTTATATGGCATTAGCTAGAAAAATAGTTCTGAGTTTTCCAAAGCTTCAGATAGTAGTATGTTGAAACTGTGTCAGAGCATCAAATACATAATGCAAATATGTATATTTTAGGTGAAGTTGTCTATTCTACAACAGTAGAATAAGTAAGTATATGTCAGGTGCTGCTGAATTGAAGCATAAGCAATGGGTAGTTGTGGTGGTCAGGGTTTGGAGTCACTGAGAGATTGTTTGGGGTGCTGAAGGTCAGAGCAGAAGGCACTGGGAAGGGTGGTTCTCTCTTTGGGGGTAGAGGGGTTCACAAACCTGAGACTGATGCCTTCTGCTGAAAGCAATAACCTTCAATCATTTTGGCTGGCACTGATGTCTCTCGAAGAGGGGGAAGATACGGTGGGCACCTTGAGTTCTAGAAAACAAGAAAAGGTCAGGATCGTGGGCTAAAGCAACAGTGAGCTCAGGACACAAATGAAAAAGCAACCAATGTCCCATATTCATTGGACACTTCAGGAAGCTCACACCTTGGGTGTCCCTGGGGGAGAGTCTTAATGTGGTTGCTCTGTGATGGGACAGCGTATCTTCAATAGTGGCTCTGAGCAGGAATAATCCAGCATGAAGTGATGTCTTTTCCAGCTGTGAGCTCCAAGGTGATGTCCTCTCAGATGTGGTTCTGGGGCACCCTGGAGGAAGGTGGATGCAGTAACGATCTCTGTGAAGGCTGTACGCACCAACAAAGCTGTTGGCATTTTTTAGCAGGCTTCCCAGAAAGGTGTACTACGTCCCTTTGTGGGTGCCAAAGACCAAGAGTGAATGGGAGAGTGTTGAAACACTCACTGCAGAGAACACAGCAGCAAAATTTACATGTTTCCCCTGAGGGCAAGTATTCAGCCTGCATCCTGGCCTCACCATCCACCTTCTGCCTTCCACATGTGGATCAGCAAGCAGAGTGCGAAGAGCTGGACCCCTCCTTCGTCTGCTGCATGCGTGTACATGGACAGAGCAGGTGCCACTCATTTGCTGCATGAGCTGATTCTAAAATTTCAATTTGTTCTGGCGAATGTACACACCACCTGCTAGCCTCACAAATTGAAACAGCCTCTGAAAAGAAACGCATCTTTGATGTTTGGATCCGACTACAGCACCTGCTCACGGGACTCGTTGCTGATTTTTGACTTTGTATTCCAGTTAGCTGTTCCTTTCCTGTATGTGTGATACCTCTTGCATTGTCTTACGTCAGTCTTTAGTCCACGTGGCTTGGGTCACTTGGTGGCTGAGGACAGCATGGTAGAGAAGGGAGTCCCAGCCTGGAGGATTGATGTGAATAGAGGACAGGGATCTGTGCAGGGATGGGGGTGGAGCCAAGGAATCTGTGCAGGGATGGGGGTGGAGCCAACTGCCAAGGATTTCTCAAGGCTGCCAAGGGTTCCTGAGCCACTTACTACGTCTGTACTCCGTATCCATCTACTGGTGGGAAAGCCCGAGCCTTAGGACACAGGGTTCACTCTGGTGTTTTCCCTCCTGACTGTTGAAGGTTGTTACCTGCCTTGAGACGGGAACATTCATAATTAAACCCGTAAACTTACTTGTCTTTTTGGTTTATGTAAGATATTTTTAACTCAATTCTTTAAAACATGACAAATTTTGCTTTTCTGCTGTTCGGCAAGAGCATTACCTCCCATTAGGTCACTGCGGGAAGAAAAGTAAAAGAGCATCTGGATACTGAGACGGAAAGGGATAAACTGCACCAGATATGGTGGCGCATGCCTTTAATCTCAGCACTGGGGAGGCAGGTGGATCTCCGAGTTCAAGGTCAGCCTGATCTACAGAGCAAGTCCCAGGGCTACACAGAGAAAACCTGTCTCGAAAAACAAAGCAGAGCAAAAGAAAGCAAAAGGGATATAAATCGGCACCCCCAGCTACACCCTGTCTAGTCACGAGCACATCTTAGCCGTCCCATATTTTCCAGCACTCCCCACACCTCTCACAATGTTTGGGCACATGATCTGTGTTGGTGCACACGTCAGAGTTGACAATCACACAACCTCCAGGCTTCCCCTCTGCCACCTTTTGTAAATGTACAAGTTGATTGCGTATCCGAGTGAGCAGACACAAACTTGGAATGAGCACTGAGAACAACTGACCTTACTCATCTGGTTCAGAAATCCTCCGAAGATTTTCCACTAGAAGAACGTTGGTTCTGAATGCTGGGGCTTCCGGTCACCCGTGAGATCTGCTTTTCCTTGATGAGGAAATGAGTCTCGTGCCATTGCCCATCACTCAGTGAACCCGGATTTGGCTGTAGGTTCTTTGATCTCCCCTGTATGAATTCGTCTCCACAGTTCACTCTCCTCAGCTCTGCTAGCGTGGCCACACCAGAAATAACTCTCTTCGTAGGATATTTTTGAGCTCCACAATTCAATTCCGTGCAACACACGCCAGACGCCTATTTTGGCACCGCAATGCAATATAGTTACCAGCAGGTGGCGCCCCATTCCTAGTCTGTCTCTGAAACCAGCTAAGCGCCAACTAGCGGCACATTTGAGCCCTAGGCTAAACTAGCCTGCTCACTGTGTGGGTCTGAAAAATATAATAGATTGATAGAAATCTTGAGGTTTGGTGAGGATAGCAGGAGGTTTTTTTTATTTTTTACGTGGGAGGCATCGAAACAGAGTCTCACTTTATAACACAGGCTATTCTCTACCAGTCTCCCCAAAGAGATGATTACTGCAAGTTTACTATTCACAGGGTTGGAGCAATAGCTCAGTTCTTAAGAGCAACAAGTGCTCTTGGGTTTGGTTCCCGCCCCCACATGACAGCTCACCTCTGTCTATAACACCAGTTGCAGGAGATCAGAGGCCCTCGCCTAACCTCTGCTGGTACTATACATGCAAGCAAAACACTCATGCACATAAAATAAACAAATCTAACAAACAGCAACAGCAAAACCTGTATTGCTCACAGTCCCCAAGGCACCCCATGGGGAAACATCAGTGTCACCAGGAGGCAGAGGGGCAAAGGGTTGTTGGCAGAGCTTTTATGTGGTTCCTGTGCAAAGAAACAGGTAAAACAGGGCTCCACAGTGGGGATATTTGAATTGTTAGGGAGCTCTGGGGCACAGGGCTGTCCCTAGTTGCCTGATCCCCCGCCTAAGGTAGTGAGGGCAGGGGACAGAGTGTCTGAGAGCCCCGGTGAAGGAAGCAACATTGAATAATTTACCCACAGTGATTCTGAACCTGTGGGCCATGACCCCCTTTGAGGTCGCGTATCAGATATTTACATTATTTATATTATGATTCATAACAGTACCAAAATTACAGTTTTGGAGTAGCAATGAAATAGTTTTATGGCTGGGGTCACCACACCATAAGGAACTGTATTAAAGGGGCGCAGCATTAGGAAGGTTGAGAACCACTGCTCTAGAGTGTCTGCAAGGGAAACTCTGAAATGCTGGGAGGATTGTGATCAACCAGAAGGACAGGAGTGGGTGGGAAAGGAGACATGCTTTGACTCGGCACAAAGGCCAGGACAGACCAAATGAAGGAGGAACAAAGTTCCATCCACTATCGTGCAAATAAAATAATTTTGTGCTTTGTTTTACTTTAGAAGAAACTTCTTCACTCATAATATATAGTAGTTACTTTATTTGGGGAGTTTATTTCTTTTCCTCTCCTGCACCCCTCTTTTCTTGGCTGGTCTGAAACTGTCTGAGTAGAACAGGCCTCAAACACACAAAGATCTGCTGACATCTGCTTCTGCCTCCAGAGCACGGATTAAAGGCGTGTGACACCCTGCCCAGCTAGGGAGTCTATCTCTTGTCACCCCAGATAGAGAAGACAGCAACATAACAAAGAAATGATTCCTTTTAGGTTCATCTTGGTGTTACTAGTATGTTCTGGGGTTACTCATAACAGCATGGGTGACTTCTGTGGCAATGTCACTGAAGTCACCCTAGCACGGGTGACCGTGCATGAAAATGCCATCCGTGAACTTCCCTGCACAACATGCAGTCAATGCCGCCATAGGCTGATCTCTGTTCCAGCAATTGTATAGAAGCTTGGGAAAGAGGCTTCATGACCCCTATGGGTTTCTTGAAAGTTCCACCAACCTCTGAGCCCCCTTCCTTCCTCCAGGAAGGAATGTTTCAATCCCAAGAAAATGTCCACACAGTAGTGTGTCCTCGTGACTTGACTCTGCTCTGTCCTGGTACTGAGACAGAGTCTGGTCTATGGAAAGAACCAACAAATATTCATTAAAAAACAACAACAGCAAAGCTATCACAGTGCATCCTGCTTTTCTTAATTGAAGTCCCTTGGGTCGCAACCCTGATAATAGACTAACAGTTTCAAATGAACTCATTAACATTGTGTTCCCTTAAATACTGAAAACACGTGTCCAGCCTCCTTTTTTCTCTCTCTCTCTCTTCAAATTTGACCTATCTGCAACAAAATTCTACTGAACAAAACAAGCTTTAGCTTAGACCAAATGGAACAATTAGAAATTTGGAAGAAGCAGCTGGAGTTAATCAGTTTCTACTCTGTTCAGAATAATTAGAGAAAGTTAGAGCCAGGGCATGTGTTAATTAAATTCCTCTAGGTTACCTAAGGAGGTGGGAGAGGAAATAATGCTGGTCACAGACTGTGTGGGGATGGAAGGAAGGTCACCTGGTTCCCTGACAACCTGGATTATAGAATATAAGAGCGCATGCAGCGTCCTGCTCCCCCAGAACTGTGAGTCAAACTGGGGTTCATGCATGGTGGGCAAGCACTTTTTCACTGAGCTGCATTTCCAGCCCTACCTTTGTCTTTAACGTAATTACTCATGGTTAAAGTTCAAGGTTGTTGGATACCCCCAGAACTTTCATACTGCTTCTTTCTCCTTAATGTTTACAACTAAGGGGCAAATCATGGGTATAAAGCTTATAGAAGTTCATGTTATTTGTTAATATTGCTGTTGTTACAAGCTCTTATGTTGCCCAGACTGACCTAGAGGTTGATCTTAAGCTTCCAAGTCTCCTGCTTGCACTTCCCAAGTGCTGAGATTACAACTGTGTACACCATGTCCAATGTTTTATATTGCTTTGTCTTAGACAGTTAAAGCAATGTGATATAATGAGTTCATCTCATTGACACTGAGAACCAATTATGTGCCAGGCATATTTAAAACCCCAACACTATACCAGTGGAGAAGAAAGTCATGGCAATGGTCAGACAAACTACCTGAGATAGTCAGATTAAATGGAGAAAAGGTTATTGGGGCTCCTGGTTTTGAAGTGATGATGGGAGACCATCTCCTATCTCAAGCTGGGTTCCTGTCCTGTTATCCTCCAAGAATGGTGTGGGTAGACAGCAAAGAGTACAACCAAGAAAACTCTATTGTCGGTTCAGGATGAAGACCCTTAAGTGGGATCTCACAATTTAAATCAGATTGCCACATGGGATTTAAAGGAAGCAGATGTCCACTGTTGGCATACATTAAGATGCTAGCTAGTCAAGAGTCATTAGTGCTCTGAGAGGGGTCAGTATAGCTCTGGCAGAACTGGGAACTGTCATAGCTCTCCAGGAGTAGTCACTTGCAGTCCAAGTCTACAGATCAGCAGCAGGTCTTAAGGGTTGGGTTTGCAGGTCTGGTGCAGGATCTTGGAGGTGGAAGCCACCGCAGGAACGCATTTCCATCTGTAGCTAGATTCAGGATCTTGGAGGCTGAGGTAGGAATGAGTCCCTCTGCCTGCAGCCTCTGGTAGGTACTGTAGGCTGCTCAAGAGAGCTCCTTATCTAGGGCAAGAGGCTGGCATGGCTGTCCCTGGTGAGTCCTCCTTTTCTGATGGACAAGATGGCTGTGAGCTGAACCTCTAGTCTCCTTAAGAAGAGAACAGGAATATTGGAAGCTGGACTCCTGGTCAAGGCTCTGGAGTCTCTTCTTCACCTGTTAGCTGCTGTGACTGCTCCGTTAGTAAAGATGCTGGGTCTCTGTGTTTAGAGACATGCCAGGGTGCCAGTTGGGCATTGACTGGATGAGCATAGAAGGGGTGTTTTGAATGAGAATGGCCTTCATAGACTCAGTAAAGATACTTGACTATAATGTCTCCAGTGGGTGGAACTATCGTTTACAAGACAGGGTTTTTCTGTATTGTTTTGGAGGCTGTCGGTCCAGCCTGGCCTCGAACTCACAGAGATCCGCCTGCCTCTGCCTCCCGAGTGCTGGGATTAAGGGCATGAGCCACCACAGCCCGGCTGGGTGAAACTATTTCAATAGTTTAGGAGATGTGACCTTGCTAAAGGAACTCTCTCTCTCTCTCTCTCTCTCTCTCTCCTTCCCTCTCCCTCTCTCCCACCTCTTCCGGCTCCCTGCTTCTTGAAGTTCAAGATGTGATCCCTCAGCTTCTTGCTCCTGCTACCATGCCTTTACTCTATCATGGACTCTAACCCCCTGGAACCATAACTCCAAAAAAACTCTTCTATAAGTTGCTTTGGTCATTGTGTTTGGTCACAGCAGTAGAAAAGTAACTGATGCAGTAGGTATGCAAATGAGGTAAAAATAGGACCAATCAGAGAAGAGCTGTCAAACCTGGTGGGGAAGGGGAAGAACTCTGAACCTGCCCAGTCTCTAAAAATTCCATGATGAGATCTCCAGGTCTCTGTTTCAGCCTCCATAGAGAAAGTAGGAAGAAAGTTTCTGTCTGTTGCCAGTTGCTACAGGGACCTTTAAAGACTGCCGGCTGCTTCCCTCCTTCCCTGCTCAGATGGGGGAGTCCACTAGCCAGGGTTTTGTTTCTTTTCTTTCCTTTCTGCTGCTACATTAATAGCTGTCAACTCCACTGCTGTCGCCTCACTATAGCTCCTTTGCCTGCTGGCTTGAGTCTGCTGGCTGTCAGAAAGCTCTTATTTGCCATTCTTCCCAACAGTGGAATTACCCACAGTCCCTTGTTCCTGCTGCTTCCTCCCACCAGGTTCTGCCACCTCCCAATAGCCCCAACTTGTTAGGTTTCAAGACCCCCAAACTGCTGAGGTGCCTATTAAACATATCAAAGCAGAACAGACTGCCAGGGTTCTCCCAGGATCCCTCTGCCCCAACCTGCTACTGGGCCCTCCTGACTGGCACACCCTGTCCTCTAACTGAACTCTCCAGGCCAGGGGTCTGGGCTGTTCTTCCCTACATAATCAAATCACTTTGGTTACCCACCGTGTCTGTACCTTTGGCCTCCTGGCTGCTGTATCTGGCCCCCTTCTCCCTCCTCTCCTTTCCCTTCCTCCTCTCCCCACATGGCCCAGCTCAGTCTGGTCATGTCCACTCTGAACTCTCCCAGAGTCCCCCACCCCTGGCTATGCTCTCCCACATATCTATAATAAACTTGCTCCTCCACCATACCTAGGAGCAATCATGCCCTTCCCTTTTTTATTTCTGTCTTTCATTCACAACTGAACACCAAGTGCTTCACACATGAGCCTCTGCCAGACATCCCGGATTCGGAGGGACCGCTGTGCTCACATTCTCGGAGCTTAACCAACCGTTTGTCTACTTCGTGTTTTAGAACAATGAAGAGTGAGGTGAGGGGTAGAATAAGAATTGAAAAGTCTCAGAGACCTGCCTAAGCATTTCTACTTACAATATGAGGGGGGGACCCACTCAGTGGGTGATATTGGCAATTTCAAAATTGCAAGCGGTTTCATCCAGCTGTGAGTCAGACTGTGCCCAAATAAGTTTTTAAATCATTAGTGGAGGTGCTTCATGCTTCCTTTTTGTCTCATGCCTTTCCCATTTTCCCAGACAGTTCCAAAAAAGGAAAAAAAAAAACTAAAGTCAAAGACTCATGTGGGACAAACAAGCAATTAACCTCTTAATTGCTGGGTGACTGTTAAACTTCCTGAGTGCTGCAATGGATGACGGGACTTAGACCCACGGCCCTAGGCAGTTCAGAGTTTGTGTCACAGACCACAGACCACCATGTGTAGCCTTAGTAAAGGTCACCTATGCGTTCCAGACCCCAGGCAGTGAGGAAAAACCTTGCCCTCCTGCCAGCTCTGACTACCCTCAGCAGATTCGTTGAGGCTCCTCACATTCCTATACATCAGGTCCCTTAAGACCCAAATCGCAGGCACGAGGGGAGGAGGGGCCCTCCCTCCAGTTGCTCTCAGCATCTGGGAGGTCATGCTGCCCACTATGGAGCGCCAATCAACGTCTGGAATTTGGGGCAAATGCAACTTGGCTTCTGCCGCTCATCTCCTGGATAGCAGTGGCCTTGGGCATCAGCCTCCGGTCACCGAGTGAAGAACACAGCATTTCCAAACCACAAAGAGACTGAGCCTAGAAGTCCATGGCAGCCTGTGCTGGACAACGTCCACTCACATTAACGTCATGTCACTAGAAATGGGGCGTGCGCTTGCATCTTTGTCGGGTGCGGGCATGCACAGCACATCCTCATGCTTGTTCAGGAAGCAATTTACTGAGCTGTCTTCCCGGTCCGCATTTACACCTTCATTGTTATTGCTGTTTCCTTGTGACAGGCTTTCTTTTGGCCACCAACCAGCTCCCAAATCATGACAGACAGATTTATTATTAGTTATGAATGCTCAGTCTTTTCTTATGCTTGCTCACTAGCCCTTATAACTTAATCTGTTTCTCTTTATCTAAATTTTGCCTCTAGGCTTTTTACCTTTCTTTCATTCTGTATGTCCTTCTCTGTGTCTGGCTGGCAGCTGCCTGGTTGGCTAGCCCTGGACTTCTCCCTTTCTTTCTCCCTTATTCTCTCCTCCTCTCATTATTGAACCTAAATTCCTTCTCCTGCTTATTCTCTCCGACTACCAGTCCCTCCTATCCCGCTACTGCCTAGCTGTTGGCCATTCAGCTTTTTATTAGACAAATTAGCATTTTTATTAGGCAGACAAAGCAACACATCTTTACATCGTTAAACAAACACAACATACCTTTACAAATGTAACACACCTTTACAAAGTTAAAGTAATAGTCCACAACATTTCATTGCTTTGTTTCTTTAAAAAAAGTTTTTATTTGTTATGTAATTATTGTGTAGGTCAGAGGACAACTTTTGGGAGTTGATTCTCTCCTGTCATGGATTCTGGGGATCACACTCAGGGCATCAGGCATGCACAGCAAGTGTTTTTACCTGCTGGGCCATCTTGTCCACTCTTTTTCAACTCTGGTCTGAGACTCCCTAGACAGACTGAGCTGGCTTTAAATTCACAACTGTCCCCCTGCCTCTGACTCCCATGTGCTGGGACTGCAAGTGTGTGCTGCCACTCCCGGCTTATGGATTTACATCTTTGAGCGTGGCTCAGTTATGCTTCTGTAATTTGAAAAGACTTAAGAGCACCCTTAAGCATATCTATGTGATTAATACATTCCCAGCTTCCTTCTCCAGGTTGCTCCTAGTTGAGACAGTATCATAATCCCGAATAGTGAATTTGAGCTTCCCACTTAGGTGCTTGTGAGCTCTGTGTAACTGGAGGATGGAGCCCCAGTCAGATCCACCTGAAAGCTACCATACCATGACCATCAAGTGCTGGTATGACAGATAGCTCAGTCTTGACAATGACTGTAGGACAGGTATGTAATGTATGGTCTGAGCAGATTCCTCCTGGCTTTGGAAGAATGGTTGCTGAATTCAGTCTCAGTAATACATTTTTATCAAATGAAATTAAAATACCAACCATATTGGTCAATTTATAAGAATGGAATAGATTTTTAGAAAGGTATGCTTACTTTTGTTGTGACAATTTTCATATTTAAAAAGAATAACAATGTCAATTATCATTCAAGACTGGTGAGGGATTCTGTGGTTTGCTGATAAATGAACACAAGAGCTCAAAGCCTTTGTGCAGATGTTATTTCAGACAGACCAGGAGAAACAAGGCTTCTGGTTTGTGAGGAATCTGCTGCCTGGCATGGAATCCCCAGTAACCAACAGTCACACTATTTCCTCACTGTGACTCTGCATATAGAAATCATATGACTTGATTTCTGCTTGTTTGTTTCTTTGAGATAGTCTCACTATGTGGTGCTGGATGACCTGAAATGCACTATGTAGACCAGGTTGGCCTCAAAAAAATTCACCTGGCTCTGTCTCTTTAGTGCTGGGACCAAAGGCATAGGACACATAGCACCTAGCCATGACCTGTTTTATTTTAATTTCAAATTTTATTTATTTATATTTGTATTTTAAGAGTGTGATTGTCTTGCCTCCATGTATGTCTGCATACCACATGAGTACCTGGGACCTGTGGAGGCCAGAGGAGGCATCAGACTCCCAGGATCTGGAGTTACAGACAGTTGTGAGCCATCATGTGGGTTATGGAAATCAAACCAAGTCCTCTGGAAGAGCAGCTAATGCTCTTAAACACTGAACCATCTTTCCAGCCCTGACTTAATTGTTTTTTTAATAAGGTGATTTGGAAGGTTTTGAATAGGCTTATCTATTTTTTAGAGGCTAACATCTAAAATACAACATTTAAAAATATTTTCAAGAAATCTAGGCTCACTGGGGATATGTCTATAAACCCCTGAGAATTCTGAGAAGCCTGACACAGTTTGTTTCTGCAGAAACAATTCGGAACTCCATCTGTTCCTCCCAGGTCTTGGAAAGTCCCACAAAAATGCCAGATTGATCCACCAGCCTTGATGGCATGGTTATACTAGCAAATCTGTTGTAATTACTAGTGACAAACCTCAACTGAAGGAGCCTAATTTTTGTGGAATATGTTTAACATTTAAAAGATTACAGAACACATTGTCCTCACCTTCTAACAGTTAACAATTGACTACCCTTGTCTGCAAAATGTTACAACTGATTTACAAGAAATCAGAAACAGACAAAAGAATCAGTGTGAAGATAAGTTAAATCCCAGTTAAAATCAATAGCAAATAGGCAGGGAGGCTATTCGAACTGTTCTAACTCCACCAGATCTACTTTGTGTTCCCATGGGTGTGCAGGTGGAGACTATCTTCCCCAAAGACCAGGGCAGCTTCCCAAAGTAGGACCAGGCCTTCCAGGAGAACCACACCAGAATGCTTGAAGATGGAAAGAAATGTGATTTCTCCCCAGACACAAATAAGCTCTTTAAGTTTATGCTGGGCATGCAGAAGGTGACCAGAGGATGGGAAGAAAGGCAGCCTAGATGAGGGTGTGTCAGAGAGCCACACAGACAATCTCTCTAGGTTATGCCTACAGGGACACTGAGCAGCCAAGGGTCGGCCCACCACACACCACTTGGCTTCAATGTAGATTTCCTAAATTCCCTGCACATGAATCTACCATGGAGGAGCTCAGCTCTAACCATGTGCATATATGTGCATTTCCTTAGGCCCCATTCTGCTCTTTGTGTAGGCATCTACCCTACTGAATGGAGTCCATCGCTCAGCCTTGCTTTGGATACCCTCAAGTCCTTTTCCCATTTCTTCTTTACATGTGCTGACCTAACCATATGCCACAGACCTTAGGTTATTTATTTGTGGGTGAAGATCAGTTTCAGTCTTTTGGATCTAGGTTTCTGATTACAAACGTGGTCAAGTATTAACAGCACAAACTATGGGTTAACTTCCAAATAGGAATGGTGTTACAGGGAAAAGTTGCAAGAAGTCTCAGGTGAGATTTTGATCAATTATGTATTAAGACATTTTTGGTGACACACTACAAATCTATGGCAGATTTGAGATGCTGTTAAGGGCTGACTTTTTCTGCAACACGAGAGATACTCATAGCTGTATTCAAACTGAAGTAAGGAGAGAAAGAGACTGTCTCTCCTAGGCCCTTAGTTCTAACCCTTGCCTTTTATAGTAGGTCTCTTTCATCACAGTGTTGGACACTACAGGTCTGTCTGTTGGCTGTCAGAGACCCCTGAAACCTTCCTGTGACCTGGCTTTTCATCTATTTTTTCTTTTATTTACCTATGTGCATGTGTTTATTCACATGTGTATATGTCAGGTACCCCCAGGAGGGCACATGAGTGTGGAGGTCTTTCAAGAGTCTGTTCTCTCCATCTTTTACATGGGTCTTGGGCTTGGCTATAAGCCCCTTTAACCTTTATCTCAGGCCATTGGACTTGGCTGTAAGACCTTTTACCTGTTAAGTTATCTCACTGGTTCCTAATGCATATATTTTAAGGGCTAAAGGGATGGCTTAGTGGGTAACAGTGCTTTTAAGCCCGGCATGACAACCTGAATGTGATTTCCAGAACCCATGTAATGTGGAGCTGTCATCTGACTCTGCATGCCACAGCACGTGTCCACCCACTCACGCAAAAACAGTGATACATTAAAAACATGTGAAGTGTGTTTTTTAAGAACTTTAATTGAAAGTTTAAATTGAAGGTGCTGTATGTAGACTTACACCCAGAGAAAGCCCTGGCTTTGAAGTTTTTATTCCCATCTTCACAAAGGATAAAAACAAACCTGTTGAAGTCCTTGTTTTTGTGGTCTGCAAGGCTGCATCATCTCAGCTGTTTTAGATGTTGGATCACAACATTGTATGTGGGGGCCCAACATACAAGCTTATGAAGAAAGTAGCAACATGAAAAAATAGAAAATGTGTTGTCAGAGAAATGGGAGCTCAAAGAAACAAAAGCAAATGCTGCAAATGAAAAACATAGTAGCAGAAAATGCCTTTGATGAGTTTATGAGTCAACTAGACATAGTAAATAATAAATTAATAATAATAATAATTATTATTATTATTGCTGGGCAGTGGTGGCACATGCCTTTAATCCTCAGCACCAATGCTGGGCACACCCACTCCACAGCACCACGATAGACACACCCACTCCTCAGCACCATGCTGGGCACACCCACTCCTCAGCACCATGCTGGGCACACCCACTCCTCAGCACCACGATAGACACACCCACTCCTCAGCACCATGCTGGGCACACCCACTCCTCAGCACCATGCTGGGCACACCCACTCCTCAGCACCACGATAGACACACCCACTCCTCAGCACCATGCTGGGCACACCCACTCCTCAGCACCATGCTGGGCACACCCACTCCTCAGCACCACGATAGACACACCCACTCCTCAGCACCATGCTGGGCACACCCACTCCTCAGCACCATGCTGGGCACACCCACTCCTCAGCACCACGATAGACACACCCACTCCTCAGCACCATGCTGGGCACACCCACTCCTCAGCACCACGATAGACACACCCACTCCTCAGCACCATGCTGGGCACACCCACTCCTCAGTACCATGATGGGAACACCCACTCCTCAGCACCACGATAGACACACCCACTCCTCAGCACCATGATGGGAACACCCACTCCTCAGCACCATGATGATTGTGAACTATGCAAAGAATGATTGTAGTGTTGAAAGTAGAGGCCAGATCTACTGCTGAATTTCAGGTAGCACTGGGTAAGTTCAATGCCCCCAGAATTGTGACTGGATACACAGGTGAGAGTGAGTGACAAAACTGCCAGTGCTAACTGCAGGCAACTGAAGGATTTTCAAATATTCCAGCCAATTTTGGAGGACAGTTGCTTTCTAGAGTAAATCTTCAGTATAGAAGAATCTGCCTTTACAGGGATGAAATAGAGATGTTTTTCAGAATGATCCTTATTGTTTGTCTGTTGTTGTTTTTGTGTGTGGTGGTAAAGCCTTTATTTTTTTACATACAAATCCAGTTCCTCCAATCTCTCCTCCCCCTGATTCCCCCACTTCCTCCTCATCCTACCCCCTTTTGCTCTTCAGAGAGAGTAAGGCTTCCCATGGGGAGTCAAGGAAGTCTGCCCCATCACCATGTTGAGGCAGGTCCAAGGCCTTCCCCACTGTGCCTAGGCTGAGCATGTTGTCTCTCCATAGGAAACGGGCTCCCAAAAGTCAGCTCATGCTTAGCGATAGATCTTGATGCCACTGCCAGTGGCCCCACAAACTGCCAAAGTCACCCACAATCACGTGCATTCTGGGTGTCTAGTTCGGTCCTATGCAGTTTCCTTAGCTGTCAGTCCAGAGTTCGTGAGCTCCCACTAGCTCAGGTCAACAGTTTCTGTGGGTTTCCCCATCCTGGTCTTGGTGGGACTCCAGGCTGCCACTCAACTTGGCCAGTGTGTTATTATATTTATCAACCTTTTAAAAATTCTGTTTCCAAGGGTTGAAGGGCTGGCTCCATGGTTAAGAGTGCTTCTGGCTCTTGCAGAGCTGGGTTCAGTTCCCCAACCCACATGGCACCTCACAACCCTGTAAGGCCAGCTCTTGGGGATTTGATGCCTCTGCTGGCCTATGTGAGCACTGCACATGTGTAATGTGCATGCATATTATCACTCACACACACATACACACACAATTAAATAGGTAGTTTAAAATTCTGTTTCCAGGTTTCTTGTTTTAAGCAACTACACATTCTTAACTGAAAATTAGAAGTATTTGTTACAAAAGAATTTTTGAGTATGCCAGAAGGACACAAAAAGAAATCTATTCTTTAACAGATGTGAACATTCTGGTTGGTTTATTTTTGTTTTTTATAAATACACCTTTTTCTCTTAAGGAAGTTTTGTTTTCTTTCTCTATTCTCTATACTTTAATTGTACAGCATATGTCTTTTTTATTTTCTGTGTTTCCTTTATGCTCTTTATTTTAAAGACCCTCCGGGCCATTTAAGATAAGGCAGTTCTACTGAACTCAAGGTAATGGTGAATGATTGGGGATCTGTCAGCCTCTGTGCACAGAGCTGGTCAGGGCTGGCTTTGGGAAGAAGGCAGCGCTGTTTTCTGTTAGGATTTGAGCAAAGTTTCACAATGAAGAGACTCTGAGTTTCTGTTAAAATACAGATTCTAGGAGAAGGAGGAGGAGGCAGCACCCAGAATCTTCCCAGGGTTTCTTGTGGGCCTAGAGAGGCTGGAGCAAAGTAACTGGGCTTGTCACTGTAAGGCCTGCAGGAAGAGGAGGGGGGAGCTGACCTCTGCAGTGTCCCTGACTCTTCAGCAGCAATTCCGCCTGCCGGGAGCTGTGACTTTATTCAGATGGGCAAGGGCTCTCCCCATCCTTCACCTGTGTGGAACCCATGGCAACACGTTTCTGAGACTTATTTTTCTTTCCTGATTATTGGTTAAGCCCCCTTTGTTCCCCTTGCCTGCCAGTCACTGCTCTTTGTAGGGGCTGCTTGGGAAAAGACTGGGATTATCTGTCAAATGTTTGCTAAAATTCCTTTCTACTGTGGTATAACTGCATGGACCTTCTTGCTTCTCTCCAACCATCCCTTTCCTTTCAAAGTTCTTAAAAACCGTTTCCTGTGGTCTGTGTTATTTGTGGTTATGTGGATATGCGGACCTGTGAGCACGTACGTGGGTGCATCCAGAGGGCAGATCTGGGACAGTGGGTATATTCCTCTGTTGTTCTCCACCATGCTCCCTTGATTCAGGACCTCTCACAGAGCCTGGAGCTCGTCCCTTCAGCTAGGTTGGCCACTGAGCTCCCAGGATCTGTCTGTCCCTGATCCTGAATGCTGGGGTTACTGGCAAGTGCAATGAGACCTGATTTTTCTTTCTCTTTCTCTTTCTCTTCTCCTTCTCCCTCTCTCTCTCCTTCTCCTTCTCCTCCTTCTTCTTCTTCATCCATTGAGCCTCGTTGGTGCTGCCTGCTGGAATGTTGACTAAGCCTGTCAGTTTTGTGACTCCAACTGCTGTGTAGTGGCAGTGTGTAACAGTCATGCCATGTCCAGGAGACACTGCTTTCTCCCTCCTCTGGCTCTTACATTCTTTCTGTCCTCTCTTTTCTGATATCACTTAAACTTCAGTGGGGATTGATATAGATGTCCCATTTAGGGTTGAGTACTCAAAGCCACTTACTCTGAGAGCTTTGACCAGCTATAAGTCTGCACTAACTGCTGAGGACTGCAGGGAAAGAACCATCACCAGCCAAGGCTGATGCAGCAGAAACACAAAGATTTAGAAGGCAGTTTGAAACTTACCTATTTAGCAAGACAACAGCCGTAAGTTTCCCCCGAGGCCTGTGACATTCCCAGCGTGGGCTCTTGACTAGATTTACAATATCTGGCATGAAGTCTGTCCTGCAGAACAGGTCTCAAATCCAACTCAAACTTCACCCCTGATCCTACTCAGATCAGAGCCATTTCCCAGCCCCCTTTTTGGTTCCTGCTCTGCTTCCTTCAAGTGCCCTGAGCATGGTGAAGGAGCAGTCCTGCCATTTTGTAAAATTGGCTTTCATTTAGCACGTGAACAGTGCATGTCCAAAATCTAAACAGCATGTGGAAAAATCTGTCTGTTCATTCTCACAATTCAATATATTGCATTCCTTGCCCTTTTCAGCTTGGCTGACTACCTGTGATGTGACACCTTTCCAGGAGGTTACCATGTCGCCTGGCCCTCTACCAAGATTAGATCACACATCTCCTTGGTCACCCGTCTGCCCTTTGCATTGAGAAACAAGCCATCTTCCACAGGAAGGCATTTGCGCTGGAAAACATCTACCCCTTGCACTTCTATGTACCTAGCTAGAGCTGCCCATTTTCAGCATTTATGAAAAATAAGTTTCCCTGTTTAAAATTCTTCTATACTTTTGGTTGCTCATTTTAATGTCAGAGGGGCATTTAATGTCTCTTGGCTTCTCCACAAATGCACAGTGCAGTAGCTCCTTTTGAAAAATCGCATTCCCTTCCAAGCCAGCAACCCTGGCAGATGCTTTTCATTTGTGTTTCCTTCCCCTCAGTGGGCATGCAGGGGATGCTGGCACACTGCACACCAGAGCTCCACAACTGATTCTACTCCCGTCTAAGTGGCAGAGCCAAGGAAATTGCCATGGTGATGCATTATTAACTCCGTTGCCCAGTGCTAAGTGAGTCCCTTCTCTTCCATCCAGTATTGGGAACTGCCTGGCACGCCCTCAGTTGCTGACCTTGGTTTGGGTACCTTGCCCTCAGTTGCTGACCTTGGGTTGGGCGCCTTGCCCTCAATTGCTGACCTAGCGTTGGGCACCTGCCCAACTACATAGGGCCCATTTCAACTGTGCGCAGTCTTTCTCATTTCAAGAGTTCAAGGGATCACTCAGTCACCCCAGAGCAGGAGCCCTGAGCATCTGTGCTAGTTCAATGAATGATACAGGCTCTTCCTGCAGTACAGGCAACAGGGTCTTCTGCAGGTTTCAGTACTACTATGCGTATGTTACCATGCTAGCTGAGAACAAAACGGTGAAGGTTCCGCAGCCCATGCTTTATAAGGAGAATTTTATGATTGTGCTAAATTATGAAGCACCATAAGGAATGATTGAATGCAAATGACCAAACATTTGCAACACAAGTAGTGAATAAATTGATGAAAAAATTAACACCCCAGGAGTAAGATATCAAGAAAAGATGGTTCCAAGATTTATTTCTATTATCTTCATTGTATGTGTATGTGTGCACATGTGAGTGCAGGTGACAATGGATGCTGGAAGTGTGGGGTCCCCATGGAGCTAGAGTTACAGGTGGTTGTCAACCAACTGATATGGGTGCTGGGAACTGAACTTGGGTCCTCTGTAAGAGCAGTATGCCCTCCTAACCACTGTACCATCTCTCTTTCCCCCAAAGACAGTTTTTAAAAAGAAATTGAAGAGTATAATAAAACATGAAAATATGTCAAACATTACTAATCATAACAAAAATTAAAGGCACAGAGTCAATAAGGAACAAATCACAAGAAATGGAAAAAATCTCACAATTGTCATGTCAGAAAGGAACTAGGAAGTGTCTTCTCATGCATCGTTGGTGGGAACATTCATAGGGATGTTGTGCCCAAGTTCTGAACCCCAAAATCACCAAGAGGCCCATTTCCATGCAAAAGCAAAGAGTCTTTTATTGTAGTTTTTTAATGAGCTAAACCCATTAGCTCTGGCCCTTCATCCATTCACTGCAGCGGGTGGCTGGAGAAGACCCCGAGAAACCAGAGGCAGGGATCTTATAGGGCAGCATAAGCGGAGTGTCTAGGGGTACACAACAGTCTCAGGATTGGTGCGCTTCCAGCCTTGGACAAACTGTCCTGTGTTGATTGGTCAACTGGTTGTTATGGCCCATAGGCCCTCCCAGGGCGGTTGCTATGCTCTGCACTTCACTGTTGTGCACTGTCCATAAAGCGCTCCCAGAGCCGTAAAGCACAGCCCAGCCAGCTAACTTCTGATTGGTTCCTTGCCACGAAGAGGGCATCTGACCTTAGTGACCAGGACAGGAGCAGCAAGGTCATGTGAGCACATATTAGTCTGTCATGGCTGCTAAAACAGGAGGGGAAGGGGCTGGTCCCTTCAGGGATAGGGTTTGTGCAAAGCTGTGCGGCAATACATGATGCATACATTTTCCACTGTGACAGTTTTCTGTTTGCTACGTCAACCTGATATAACAAAGCAAAACCCACAGGACTTTGACCCACACTGTTTAATGCAGCAGCAGTTATTTCCTTGGACCATCTGAGGACACCTTGTTCTGTGTCCCTTTCCTCTGGTGTGTAACTCTCTAGAGTCTGGGCTTAGCTTTGCCCAATGTTCTGTGATAATGACAGAAAAGTCCTGGGTAGTCACATAAACTCTGGAACATGGTTCCTGACCCTTGATCAGAAAGACACAGAGCATTTTCCTAAAACCTATCCTTAAATCTTGCTGGCCATTGTGCAACTCTGCAGGACCCTTCTGCATAATCTTATATAGAAGTGGGTTCTCTCACTACCCCACTCCCACCACACCTCCTATCCCTCCGGCAGGGATAGGCTGGATGGGCCTGGAGCTCCTCCTCCTCTCTGCTCACCATCTTTGTTGAAGCTCCCAGCTCCCAGCTCCCAGGACAGCAGGCTTCTCCCCTCCCCTCCCTCTGTGAACCTGGAGCTATTTTCTACTGTGCAGATCCTCAGGCAGGTAGAACCAGGTGAAGGGCCGGTCCAGCCGGTCTCTTCCCAGGGCTGAGTGGGATGGTGAGTGTCAATGACTCTGGCCCTCCCCCGATTAGTTATGGAGGTGGGAGAGGTGATACACACTGAGTCAGGAGTCTGTCCAAGCAGGATCTTGATTTATTCCAACAGGCAGGAACTTATATAGGGCTAAGGTAGGGGATGGGAATCATAGGATGGGGTAAGGTGACATGAGGAGCAAGGGCCAATAGTATTCCACCAAGCTGGCAGGCAGCTAGGCAGGGGGCAGTCTTACATCAGGTCTGACTGAGTCACCCCCACGTCGAGGTTACAGGTCAGAGACAGGTCTCCAAACTCAAGTCAGGCTCAGGACTGGGCCTTGCAAACTGAGCCTTTTTAGGCCCAACACCATTGGGTGGCCCCACTGGTCAAAGGTTGCTGTCTACCATAGCTTAGCGCTCTCCCTGGTCTTGGTTGGCACAATATAGAGGACTTCCTCCTTCCCAGTGGGGGCTTTCTGCTCTCTACCTTGCCTTATCTGGAGAATGTCTCTAGGTCCTGATGCCTGACTTATCTCTAGTGTGACCCTTGACACAGTTCCATACAGAAGCTTTCCCCCTGCTGCCCATATGGTAATTAGATTTGTACTAGAGCCTTATTGTAGGAATGTGCTGTTTAATGCAAATTAGGTGATGCCCCAGTCTCTGTCCCCATCCTATATATATCTCTGAAATCAAGTTGAGATGTCTTACTGAAGTCATCTTCTGGAAAGCTATTTCTGCCATGTTCACAGGCCATCCAAAGCTCTCTGTCATCACTTTTGCCCCTTTGTCCTTGTGAACTGGTGGCCAACAGACCATGAGGTAAAGGGGACCCCACAATTCTTCATTCTAGAGACCCTGTAAGTCTTAAAGAAGCATCAATTGTGATGTAGCTGTCCTTTTGTGCAAGTGCTATTCATGTTCAGGCAAGAGTGTAGCTGTGTTGTGTGATGTTTTTACCCCTGGGGAGAAATGAACAAGTAAGTGCCTATTTGCCCAAAATAAAGTACTGATGACAGACAGCAAAACAATTCCATCCAAGTTCACCTTGATGAATTAATGGGTATATTGAGCTTAATTGCAGGAGCTAAGATTAGGGGGCTACTTAAAAGGCTGTAGGTAAGCACCAAACAACTGTCTCACTAGAGTTTGCCCAAACCCTGATGACACTCTTCCAAAAGCAGCATAGATGGAGTCTACCCTTCAGTCTACCTTCTGCCTCTCATATACTCCAGGTACCTGAGACCACATGCCACTGGGGCAGCACTACATAGAGATGAGAGAGACAAGTGGGAGGGAATGGCTGGAGTCTTAGGTGAGGGTCTGTGCTTTTTTATGGCAACTTGACAAATCTAGAGTTATTTGGGAAGAGGGAACCTCAATTGAGAAAATACCCTCACCAGACTGACCTGTGGGGATGTCTGTGCTAAATATTGTCAATGACGGATGTAGCAGAGTCCAAGTCTCTGTGGAAGGTGCCACCCCTGGGCTGGAAGTCCTAGGAGATACAAGAGAGCAGGCTGAGTAAGCTATGGGAAGCAAGCCAATAAGCAGCATCCATTCATGCTCTGCATCAGCTCCTGCCTATAGGTTCCTGCTTTTAATTCCTGCCCTGACTTCCCTCAGTGATGGGGTGTGATCTGAGAGTTGTACGATGAAATAAACCTTTTTTCTTCTACAAATTACTTTTGGCCATGGTCTTTATCCCAACAATAGAAACCTACTCCACTCCTTCAAGGGGATATTAATAGTCCTGATACTCAGATAATCATAGGCTGTCTGATTTCAAGATAATAAGTGACATGTCCTGCCTGGAGGACAGAGTTCCATAAGACATTACAGGTGTGGGATGCATCCCAAAGCTGCTAGCTGCATCTGGAGTTCTTGTTGGAGACCCCTTTTCAGATGAAGCCATGTTGTTGAAGTAGGCTGCTGCAAAGAATCTCAGAGTGAGTTATGGAGAAGCAAAGTTGAGCTTATCACCTGCATTAGCAATTCCTCCAATCTATGAGCATGGAAAGTCTTTCTACTTTCTAGAATCTCCTTTAGTGTTTTCCTTCAGGGTTTTAAAATATTCATTGTACAAAGTGAGGGATGAGCAAAAATATGAACAAAGGAGTCAAGACCGATATTGGGAAACTCACAGAATCAGTTGACCCGAGCTAGTGAGAGATCACTGACTCAGGTCTGACAAATAGAGAATCTGCATAAGAACAAACTAGACTCCCTTAATATAGGTGGCAATGGTGTGACTGGGACAATAGATGAGGCCACTGGCAAGTAGTGTTGGACCCAAGACCTAACACTAATGCACAAACTGACTTAATGGAACCCATTCTATATGGAGAAATACTATGCCCAGCTTAGACACAGGGGTGTGGGGGTGGAGAGATGACTTGGTTCTGCTTCAACTAGATGATGAGACAAATTTAGTAGACTTCCTATGGGAAACCTTACCCTCTCCATGGAGCAGATGGGAGGAGCAGGGAGTGGAGGAAGTGGGAGGGAAGGACAGAGGGGAAACTGGGATTGGAATGTAAAAACTAAATACAAAAAAGAAAACAATGTTCATTGTAAAGGTTTTTCACTTCCTTGGTTAGATTAATTGCAGGATATAAGTTAGTCACCACAATTAACTGTTTCCTTTTTGAGTGTTGACGTGGTCAAGGTGTCTCCTCACAGCAATAGCAGCCCTAACTAGCACTGCACCACTCATTTGTGCCATTATGTTCTGCCTCAACACAAGCTCAGCACAATGCCTCTCATGAACTAAAAATTCTTAAATGTCAGCCAAAAATTAACTTCTTCTATCTATAATACATTATACTAGGCATCTTTGTTATGGCGTCAGGAGGCTTACACAAGACTCTGGAGACTGGACTGAGGTGTTGAAAGAAGAAAAATGGCAAATAATTGCTAGCTGATGAGGTTGGGTGGGAGGTCAATGATATTGCTTTGTTTTGCTTTTTTCGTGCATGTCTAAACTTTCATGTAAGAAAGTACAAAGACAAAATCAATGTACAATATTGAGTCTTGAGATCTTTGGGTTTTGTTTGTTTTTTGAGGGCCAGTAAAATCACTTAGCAGGTAAAAATGTTTGCTGCCATAGCCTGGTGACCTAAGTTCAGCCCCTTTAACTCATGGTAGAAGAAGAGAAAGCACACCTCAAAGTTGTCCTCTGACCTCTGAACACTTTGTGGTGCACATGCACTCATACGCACACCTACACATCACACACCACACATTTTACACACGCACACACATCACACACACACACACACATACACACACTATAATAATTTTGAAAAAAATCTTTGTTATCTTTGAGAGAAGGGAGAAATGGCTGCCTAGAGAAGTTTTTTTTCTATTTCCTAGTTCTATAATTACATGAGCTTTGTAATAATTCCCCAGATTTCGTAGGATACTTTTTAGTACATGCACTGTATGTGTCTATGTTAGTTAATTTGTCCTGATGCTATGACAAACTACTGAACAAAAGCAGCATATGGGTGGGTTTATTCTGGCACACAGTTTGAAGGCATACAGTCCACCATGCACAGCGGAAGGAGTGTGAGGCAGCTGGTCACACTGCATCCACACTGCATCCACACTGCATCCACACTGCAGAGAGTGATGAGCACTGATGTTCTGCCTTGACCCCAGCCCGTGGATGGGGACACCCACAATCAGTTCTTCTCACCTCAGTTACACCTCTCTTTATGCTTGCCCTCATAGACACTTTAATGCACATGTCTCCTAGGTGATCCTATCAGAGCACACTATTTTCCAATGAAAGTTTTAAATACTACATGAGCGCTTTCTTTAGAAATGGCAGATAACTGCTCATGGTATCATGTGGAGGTCACAGTACCTATCAGTGTCCTTCCCCACATAAGCTCTCAAACTTGTGGGCCTGGACGACAGGAACAAAATGAGCAGTGGGGGTCTGTCTGGGCAAAGACAGCAAGTAGATGCTGTAGGTAAGACTGAAAGACTACAACTTAATAGCAGATTTTTATACTCAATTGAGAAGAAATTTGTAAGTAATTCTCCGAGACAAATTGATTTAAAGTGGTGGTTTTCTGTCTTGTCTGTATACTACTATCACTGGAAGACTTTAAAAGGTACTTAGGCCTGAATCCTACTCCAAGGACCCTGATTTAATCGGTTTTTCCTTCCTTGGACTGTGGCAACTTTCAAGGCTCTTGGGTCACTGTAACGAACAGCCTTCAGTGAGAAACTCCAACTCAGAGTTAAGGATGTTGGCTGCATGCCTTTTCTGCTGAGGGGATTTACTCCAGGGCAGCATCTCAGTCGGGGATCTCGGGAACTAGTTTTGCCCTGTTAAACCAAAGGCACAGTCAAGTTGCCCTTAGTCCTTGAGCTAAACTGCAACAGGAGGAGATGTTTTCTCATTGGTTCGATTTTTGTGACTTGTTTCCAGACTGTGATATTGCTTCAGGCACCATTTAATTTAGTTTGTGTCAAAAAGCATAAATGGCCTACAAATACCAAAGGGAGATGAAGAGAATTTACAAACATGTGGAATGCATTATACGTGTTTTCAGATTTATTCTATGATTAGGAACGAAAAATATACTGCTTGGTCCTTAATTCCTAAATTTCATCCTCAGCTATTTCCTTAAATAATTCCAAGTCCTTGCAAGACATTTCAGCATTCTCTTGGCACGACTGTCCCATGGAGAGGAGGACACGGCTCACACTACTCTAATAGGAGTTGCTCTCTCCAGACACACACAGGAACCCTGCATTAGCGACGAGGTTGAGTGCCGGGCCACAGGCTTTGGAGCCAGGCAAAGCTGACAGTACTAAGTTCCAGCCCAGTCATTTCCTAGCTGTGAGGCTTCAGACTTCACTTGAATATTACTTAAGCTTCATCTGTCAAGGAGGCTTGGTGACATCAAATCCCAAGCCAGTATCTCTGCTTCCTCACCTGTACCTGTGCTATCTGTGATGTGGTTTCACAGTTGTTCCCATTGCTGGGTGGCATGTGTTTCTCCCACACTGGATCTGAGCTGGCCTTCTTCTGGGCAAGACAATGAAGTAGATATGACTGCGAGAAGAGGTCTGGAATGTCTTGCTTTTTCTTCCCAGAGCTTTGCCATCTCTTCTCTACCGGAAACCCACTGGTGCCTGCTGAAGGGTGAGATACCATTGGGGAGGTGAATCAAGGCTTCCCTTGTCTAGAGCTACCTAGACAATCAGTAGCTGACCACACAGATACATGCGCATGCACACACACTCAAAGAAACCCCGTAGGAAGTATGACTTTATGGGTCACCAGACCAACTGTGAACTAAATACATTTAAGACTGGTTTGTTATATAGTCATAACCGACTAATACATGCAGGATGGGACCCCAGTATTTGATGGCATGTGGATTATAAGTTGCCTGGCAAGCAGTGAGTACCCTACAAATACTGCCTTCCTTTTCTTATTTAAAGTCCAGTTTCTTGAATGATAAAGAACGGCATGCAGACACGTGCGTTTGTGACTGGAGCCTGAAGGGCCCCAAGGTCAAACTGCAAAGTCAGTTTTTTTTTTTTAATCTGTTGCCTCCACATCAAAATTCTAATGGCAAAGACGAGACAGAAATGAAGATGGGCTCCCTCTTGATAGGGCCGAGGTTCTTCAGGTCCCTGGGAAAAGAGAATGGGCCATAGCCAACAGCAAGAGGGAAAGAATGGCCCAGCTTTGGAGCCTCTACTCCGTCCCTCATAGACACTGTGGGCCCACAGAAGGATAGGAGGGACGGACAGGTTACCTCCCTGAAGGAGGCAGGTCAGAGCCCCCTCAGATCATCTTCCTGTGGCAACGCAGCTAGAAAGGAGATGGAAGAAGGAAGCTTTTCATTTCACCTGCTTGCCCTCACTCTGCCTGGCAAGTTCCTCTATCCTGTTGCTGCTGTTTCTGTATTGCTTTGTTCATAAGACAACCTGCTTCTTCAGGCTTCCCACGTAGGCTGAAGACTGATAGCTCTCCAGCAGTACCAGCTTGGAACTGCTCAGATATCCAGCCTCGGTTACTGAGTCTACCTACGAGTTATTGGCCTCTCCAGCATAAGACAGCCCTTGAAGGAATGCCCAGACCTCACTTTCAAGCAGAATTCCTGTAAAATCTAATGAGCCAAACCAGACAAAACAGGCCTGGCTTACCAGAAGCCAGTGTGAGTAGATGACGTCAGGATGTTCATGAGAACCTGCGCTACCTGTGCCGTCACTGTGACAAAATCAGGACAGAGAGGGAGAAAACCTCATTGGCTAGAGTCGCTTTTCTGTTGTTATCAACAGGATGGAGGGCCAAAATGGAAATTAAGTTGATTTGTAGAAAATAAAATGGTATGTCTTACATTAAAAGATATTGCACAACTAAATCAATGAGGACATATAAATATTCTCATATCCATTGTAAATGCCACCTTATAAGGCATGTAAAATCCAAGGAGAGTTGTATCAAAATCAGTTAATTTAGCATGTGTTTCAAGGCTTGGCTGCGGGTCTCTGTATTTTTCTTTTCCATAGATTCTCCTCCCCGTGATCAGGGAAAAAGCCAACATTGTCTGCAGCACTCAAAATCCACAGGATTTTCCTTTCCCTGGTATATCAGTATTTTTATTTTCTCACTTCCAAAAGTACCAATTTCAGACTACAACTGAGAGAAAGAACTTGATGAACTGAGGCTGGAGTGAAGTTACACGTTATGCTCGCACGCACATTCATAACTAAAAGCAGGCATAATTCTCAACAATTCAGCACATAGTCCATACTGGGTCTTAGATTATGCCTGTGGAGCCCTGACAGGACTGAATTCAGAGTGGACAGGCTGAGAGGTTAGGAAGCAGACAAAACTCCACAGCACACTGAAAAGCCACAGTCTTTCGGGAGAGCAAGAATGACAGCCGAAGTTAGCTCAATCAAGGAAGCTTCCTGCTGCACTTCTCCAATAAAAAGGAAAAAGAAAAACATTTTCAGACAGGGAGGCCCAGTCCAAATATTGGAATGATTGGATGGCAGCTCCAGAATATGACTGAACTCAGGAGGAATAAAGGACCCAAAGCCCCCAAACAATACAACTGCCGTGGGCATCAGTGTGAGCATCAATATTAGAAAATTAGCTTTTCCATTTTCTGTTTGCTTTGTACTGTTAACTTTAAAAAGCAAACATCTCTGATATTGTGTTTAATTTTCCATTGTAACAAAATGCACGTAATATAGAAGTTTACCTTCTTAGCCCTTTTTAAGCATGGAATTTAGCAGTTAAGAGAGTTCCATAGTTCTGCACTCCCTAAAACTTTCTCATGCTCCAAAGCTGATATTAGCCATTCAGAGGCTGCACGTTTATAAAAGGAAATCTGAATATAAAATGCTTCATTTCTTCAATTATTCACCAACAATGATTGTAATTTGCCCATCCTATATAGAATATACTTCCTGGACTGCGGTGAGATGAAAAAGAAATAACAAATATTGTTCTCATGAGATGGGAAGCTCTCTAAAACGGGAACAGGGTGATATTACATCTTGATGCTTTATATGCTGTCTGTGCCACAGCACGCTCCTCAGGGAGAGGTTGCTGGTTAAAACAAAATGATTACTTCTTGTGGACATGAAGGACAATGAGAGTTTTCTCCTAAAGTTACACCCTGGAGCTGAGGGCGTTCAGACATCTGCAGATACACCTGTCTACTGGCTTCCTCCTGAGACTTAGCCCCAGCTGCTGTCTCTGTTCTTTTCCATCCCATCCTTCCCCGCACACCTGCACCAGCCCAACCTATCCTTGCCCCTTTCTGACTGCCTTCTCTGCTCAATCAGCCTTCCTCCCATTCCACCATCATCCTCTGTAGGGCTTTAGTCATTGTGCCCTTCCCCACAGGAAAATGAGGATTTTTCCCACTCCTTGCCACAGTCAGTGTTACCAGAAACCAAAAATCCAAACTACAGCTTAGAGTCCCCAGTTTGAGAAATAACTGAAGTTCCTTTAGGATCTTGGAAGACACCTTTGTCTTTCTCGCCTCCATTTTTTTTTCAAACACAAAAATTTAAGATAAAAGTTCACGCTTGCATGCGCGCGCGCGCGCACACACACACACACACACACACACACACACACACCATTGCAGCAGTCATAAAAAGAAGGAAGGCACTGAAGAATTCTAATGATACACTGATAACCTGGAAGGCACAGCTAAGGGAAGGAACCACAAGAACCCTTGTGCTATGTGAGTTCTCTTATGTGACATGTTCAGAAAAGACACATCTTCAGAGGAGATTAGTGGTTGTTTGCTGCTGTGGAAGTGTGTGGAGGGGATAGCTAAAGGATGTACCTTTGAGGTCCCAACAATATCCTCAAGGTCACTACAGTGTGGGCTGCGTGTTGGTGACCATACTTAAACCATGGTCTTCACACTTCAAAGAAGGAAGTAAGCCATCTCCCATCATCTTTAACATTTAAAAATATTAATCATTTCAAACATACAAAGTTGTGTGTATATGAAATATATATGGTAAAAATAAATATATCACCTGCTTAATAAATATTACTTTGCCATGAGCTTTGAAGAACTTTGACACCAACCCGGTCACAAAACCTTCAACCTACAATTTGTCCTGCCTACAAGATGAGCTGTGGTAAAGGTGGTGCAGAAATTGTGGGAGTGACCAAACCATGACTACTCCAGCTTGAGACCCATCCATGAGAGGAAGCCCACCCCAACACTGCCTGGGGCCAGGACCCGAAGGCTGGACAGCCCAGAGACCTAGGATACAGCCAAACATGACTGGCAAAAAAAGTCAAGGAGATGATTTCTAATGATATTTTGCTATACTCATAGACATTAGCCTAGCATAATCGTCATCAGAGAGGCTTCACCCAGCAACTGATGGAAACAGATGCAGAGAACCACAGCCAAACATTAGGCAGAGCTTGGAGAATCCTACAAAAGAAGGAGAGGGAGGACTGTAGAAGCCATAGGGGTCAAGGACACCACAAGAAAACCCACAGAATCAACTAACCTGGGTTCATAGGAACTCACAGAGACTGAACAATCAGGGAGCCTTGGATGGGTATGACCTAGATCCTCTGCATATATGTGATGGTTGTATAGCTTGGTCTTCTTGTAGAACTTGTGACAAGGGGAGCAGGGGTTTTGTCTGGCTCTTTTGCCTGCTTTTGAGACCTTTTCCTCCCACTAGGTTGCCTCGTCCAGCCTTAATATGAAGGGAGATGCCTAGTCTTACTGCAACTTGATATACCATGCTTGGTTGATATCCCTGGGAGGCCTGCCCCTCTCTGAAGGGAAAAGGAAGAGGAGTGGTTGGGGTTTGGGTGCTGGGATGAGAGGGGAGGGGAAACTTCATTTGGGATGTAATATATGAGAGAGGATCAATTTTAAAAATAAATAAACAGTCCTTGCCAAATCTAGACTTTTGCCTCCCAACACAGGAGAACAATTCACCGGAGGCTGTTTTAAAAAATCTATTTGACTTACATAATACTTTCATTGATTAATATTACTAACTAAAATTGCTAATTATTCATCATACATTGTTTACCTTATAAGTTTTGTTTATATTTTTCCCTTTTTTCAAATTTTATTTATGGGGTGTGGGTGTGTGCGCTCGTGCGCTCGCGTGGATCTGCACATGGCTTGGCATAAATGTGGGCTTTAGAGGATAACCTTTGGGAGTCAATTTTCTCTCCCCACTGTAGTATCTAGAGATCATATTCAAGTCATCAGGTGCGCAGGCAGGCAAGCCATGTTCATTTGGGCTATAACACCACAGACTGGGGACCTTGCAAACAACAGAAATGGATTTTTGATGGTTCTGAAAGTCAAGAAATTGAAGGTACCGGTACCGTGTTTGGTGAAGTCTCTTTCTTGTCAAAGTGTATTCTGTGTTCTCAGAGGATGGAAGGATACTGATCCCACTTACCACTTCCCGAAGGTCCTCATCTCAATGCCCTGCAGCTGGGAATGTGAAACGCCCACATCTCAGCAGGGAGCGGTCAGGCTGGGGCCACTCTGCTGAAGGAGGGCAGTTTGGGTCTAATCCCAAAGGTGATTTGCAGCCGGGCCTGGAGTCTGTTACTGAAAAGGTGTGTGATGTGGTATTTAGGCTAAGCAGGAGGCAGACTCGGATTTCACACTGGTGTCTGCAGGAATTACATATTTCTGCAATGCCTATGCCTACTTGCAATAAGATGGTGTTAAATGACTCCAGGGCAGTGCTGGCATCTAATTAGCATATCCTTGTCACTGTCAGTGCTTTTGAGTCTGAGAACTCTTTCACAAGCACCACACATCTGTGGATATATTCGCTAATATGTATATCCAAGAGTTATGATTTTGTGTATCTGATTTCAACTTTGACCCAGGTTTAATTTATTTAAAACAATATTTTTAGTTCTTTACAGAAGATGAGTATCTTTCAATTCTGTTTTGGTTATTTGCAATCTTATTGCAACATAGCCCAAAAGTGTGAGCTGTCAATTGTTTAGTATTTTATATTTACTAGGTACACACTTTTGTTTTGGGAATATGATCAAAGGTATTCCTATTTCTCTGCAAGCCTCCTGGCTTGAGTTTATTAGTTTATTGCCACATTCTTTGGGGAATACAAATACAGAACAACTATACTTTTATGTGTTTGTGTGCTTTCAAATTTTCGTTTATTTATATATTATTCTTACTTATGGGGGAGACGGATGCTGAGACAGCATTTTATTCTATAGCCAAGCTGGGCTGGAACTCACTATGTAACCCAGGTTGACACTGAATTCACAGTAATACCCCTGCAGCACCCTACCAAATGCTGGGATTATAGACATGAGACACCGTGCCTGATTACTTCAGTATTTTTTTTAGTTTTAAAACAATAATTTAAGATCATTTTTAAAGTCAGCATACAGAGTAATGTGTTCCATTATGGCAATTGTACAGCATTTGTCATTAAACTCTGTTTTTATTTATTCTTTCCCTGACCGCCCATCCTCACTTCCCCCGCCCTTCTTGTTGGTCCCAGTCCACCCCACCCCACCCCACCCCACCCCACCCCAGTCCACCCCACCCCAGTCCACCCCACCCCAGTCCACCCCACCCCACTCCACCCCACCCCACTCCACCCCACCTCACCCCACCCCACCCAACCTCACCCCACCCCACCTCACCCCAGTCCACCCCACCCCACCCAAACCCCGTCCCAATAATCTCCCCTTCTACATTCATGTCACATACACTCCATTTCCTTTTTATTCCCCTCCCTCCTCCCCCCACTCTTATGGCCCTCTTTCTGGTTTCATGACCTTTATGTATTTGAATACACACACACTCCATGACTCCAGGTTCCATGAGAGAAAACATGCTGTTTTTCTGAGTCTGAGTTATTTCACTTAAAATAATGATCTCCAGTTCCATCTATTCTCCTGGAAATGCCGTGGCTAAAAAAAAAAAAAAAAAAGTCCCATTGTGCACACATATCCTGTTTGTTTTTCCTGAGCCAGGATCTCACTCTGTAATGCAGGCAGGCCTGCAACTCCCTTGCTAGACCAAGATGGCCACAAATTCTTAGGAAACCTCTTGCCTAAGCCTCCCAGGTACCATCATACCAGGCACATTTTCTTATGTATTCATATTGATGGGAGACTAAGCTGGTTCCTTATTTTGGTTACTGTGACCAGTGCAGTAATAAACATGGGTGTACAATTATCTCTGAGATGTATTGAGCTAGAATTCTTCAGGTATGTACATACCCAGGAGTGGTGTAGCTGGTTCAAACAATAGCTCTATTTTTAGTTGTTTTGAGGCACCTCCACACTGATTTCAATAGTGGTTATGCTAATTTACATCTCTAACCACAGTGTATTAGGGTTCATTTTCCCTAAACCAGAACTGCTGTTTGTTTCCCTGATGATAGTCATTCTGACAGATGTGAGCTGGAATCTCAGTGTAGTTTTTTATTGGGGCTTCTCTAGTGGTGGTAGTTGGGGAATGCTTTTCTACATATTTATTGGTAATCTGTGTTTTGTCCTTTTGAGAATTGTATGTCTGATTTATTTATACATTGGATTTGTTGGAGTTTAATTTTTGGAGTTCTTTATAGGTTCTAGATATTAATCCCCCATCTGACGTATACTTAGTAAAGATTTTCTCCCATTCTGCTGTGCCTTCACCCTGCTCAGTATTTCCTTTGCTATGCAGAAGGTTTTATTTGTATGTAGTCTTAATCGATGTTTAGGACCATTCCTTGTGCTGTTGGAATCCTTTACAGAAGTCCTTGCCTGTGTCTATATCTTGAAGTGTTTTGCCTGTGTTTTTCTGTAGCAGTTTCAGACTTTGTGGTTTCACATTGAGGTTTGTATTAGTCACTTATCTGTTGCTGTGATACACTACTTTCCTGCAAGGCTCTGCCTTCTTATAAAGTTTCCATAACCTTCTCAAACACCATCAACAACTGGGCACCAAGTGCTCAAACACACGAGCCTGTGGGGGCAGCTCTCATTCAAACCACACATTCTGCTCCTGCTCCCCATAGGCTCATGGCATAAAAACTCATGGTATAAAATGCATTTAGCCCAACTTCAAAAGTCCTCATAGTCTCCAACAATCTCAACATGGTTCAAAAGTCCAAAGGCTCTTCTGAGATTCAAGGCAATCTCTTAACTGTAACCCCTGTAAAACAACAACAACAACAACAACAACAACAAAAAACCAGACAAATTACATGCTTCTAGCATACAACGGTATAGAGTAAGCATTCCATTTCCAAAAGGGAGGAACCTGGCATAATGAGGAAGCATCCAGCCAAAGCAGACTGCAATCCAGCAGGGAACCACCAAATCAAGTATCCAGGATACAGTTTCAAAGGCTCTGTCCCTCCAGATTCTGCCGGCAACATTTATCTGTCTCTTGGTTCCACTCTCTGCAAACAGCTAACTCCTCTAATTTTTTGTTGGTTGGTTTTCTGTTGGATTACTGTTTGCTCTCTTCTTTCTGGCCACATCAGCATAAAGGGATTGCTGGCTTACATGATGGATTTCTTCCTAGTTTTTCTTTACTCACTCGTTCCCCTCGTGGTTTTTCCTTTCTGCATGCTCATGACTCCTTCAAGCCTCTTTTAAACGCCTGGTGGTCATGAACCGTCTTTGTTTTTACTTGTCTTGAGAGGTCCATTTCACTAAGGATTAAACTAATGAATTTGATTTTTTGATAGGGGTCTTATGTTGCTGAGGCTAATTCCAAATTGCTACATTGCCACAGATGACCTTGAGCGCCTGATCCTCCTGCCCTCATTTTCCATTTGCTGGGATTAGAGGCATTTGCCACCATGCCAGCTTTATGTGGTCTTGGGGACAGAACTCAGGGACTTGTATACACTAAACAAGAAGCTTACCAACTGAACAACATCCTTGACTTCAGCACTGATGTTAGAAGACAGTTGTACTGGAAATAGCAAACTGGGTTGGAGTTATTTACTTTTACCTCTTGTTATATATTGTTCCACACCTTCCTATTTTTTAGGGTTGTTGCTGAAAGATATTATGTATTCTTCTATGTTCACCTTTGTAGCTGAGTTACTGTTTTTTACCCCTTACATCTTTTAATATTGTTCCTCTGCTTTATATTTTTTACTTCCTCACTATGTCGTGGAGAGGATCTGGCCATGTTTATTTGAGGTTGTAAATGTCTCTTGTGTTTGGCCTCGAACTCACAGAGATCCACCTGCCTCTGCCTCCCCAGTGCTGGGATTAAAGGCATGCACCACCAATCCCCAATGGTTCATTATTTTCAATTAATATATGGATCCTTAACCTTGTCACATACTCTTTCTTCTGCTTGAGCACATCTATTGGTAATACTTTATACTTTGGTTTTTATTTGACTTTTTTTCATTGCCATGATTTCTATTTGTGTATTGTTGTCAAAATTTCCGTGTCTTTGCATAATTATTCTTCAGCTACAGAGTCTAAGAACTCTGAAGCTCCAGCAGACAACCTATGTTCACAGCTGCATCTCCCCACCAAGGGTGATCAATACATAGAGATATTGAAAAGTACAAGACAGCCTCTTCTCAAAGCACTGAGGAGACACCCTCAGCTAGAACATTAGCACCCAGGGACTAAGATCTGGAGACTCTAGGGAGAATGGAAGAACTTGAACCACAGACTGAAAATCAAAGGGTGGTCAGCAGAGGTCCCTGATGAACAAAGTAAAGTTGCTAAAAGAAAAGCCCCCAATTCCAGTCATCTCTAGAAAGCTAGTGCAGTGGAAACTTCCTGGAATCTATGACAGTGACCCTAGCAAAGTCCCATAATAATGAGTTGATAAGGAGTCTGAACTGGCCATCTTCTATAACCAGGTAAGGCTCCTAGTAGTGTGATTAGGATATCAACTCAGTCACAAAACCTTCTATCTACAATCTGTCCTGCCTGCAAGACATGCTGGGGCAATGGTGGCACAGAACTTGTGGAAGTGGTCAACCCATGGTTAGTACAAATTGTGGACCACACCACACCATGAGAGGGCGTCCATGCCTGACACTGCCTAGATGACCAGAAACCAGAGGTAGGACAGTCCAGAGACCTAAGATAGAACCAAACAGGACTGGGAAAAAAATTAGTCAATCAAATCATTCCTAGTGATATTCTGCTATACTCACAGATCAGTGTCTAGCCCAACTGTCATCAGAGGGGCATCATCCAGGAACTGATGGGAGTAGATGCAAAGACCCACAGCCAAACACCATGCAGAGCCAGGGGAACCCCGCAGAAGAGAGGGAGAAAGGATTGTAGGAGACAGAGGGGTCAAAGATACCATGAGAACATGAGCCACAGGATCAACTAAACAGGGCTTGTAGAGACTCACAGAGACTGAAGGGAGAAACATGGACCCTGTATGGGTCTGAGTTAGGTCCTCTGTGCATATGTTATGGTTGTATAGCTTGGCGTTTTTTCGGGACTCCCAACAATTGGAGTTCGGGGTATCTCTGGCTCTTTTCCCTTTGCTTGGGGCCCTTTTCCTCCTACTGGGCTGCCACATCCAGTCCTGATATGAGGATTTGTGT